>NC_089696.1:11482500-12682500 GCF_031753505.1 Anomalospiza imberbis | reverse complement strand
TCTGATATTGCAAATCTGCACATATCCACACAAGCAGCTTTTGAGAAAATCACCCAGTTGTTACACTTTGTCATGTGAGGTGCTGTACACACTGCAGGGAGAAAAGGCATTGCCCCACAGACTCTGGAGATGTGCAGAGAAAGAGGATGAAGAACAACACCCCCAAAATGCTGAGAATAATTAGATACACAGTTTTAGAGTGCTGTTTTCATCTTTATTTTTGGTTTAAAGTATGATGATTTATATGTAATTCTTTCATACTCAGCATTTAACATAAAATTCTCTTCTTATTAACTCATAATATGCAAAACATTTTGTGTACTGTGGTTTCTTTTTAAATACTGCCAGTCTGCAAACATCTGTGACAAATGCAGAAATCCAAAACATAACAATAGATTACCTCTTCCAAAATAAACTTTCTTCTGCTTCTCAGTATGAAGAGAAAACCCTTTTTTCATATTTCACAAAAGGAGTATCAGGAAATCAGAAACCTGAGCAGAAAGCTGCATTGGCTACATGGCAGTTCCTGAGTATCGACAGGCTGGCAGCAATTGAGAGCACGGGGATGCAAATAATTAAACAGCTGAAGGGTTAATTTCTGCACCATCATCAAACAAAGCACAAAAAAACAAAAATGAAGCTTTAGATGTGACCTGATGATGAGCACTTTATAGAACCCCTGGGTCTGAAGCCTGCAGGCTTTATTCCCTTGATCAGTGGAGAGTGTCACTGACATATGAGAGTGTGGAGTCTGAGTGAGAAGAGAGAGCAGCTTTAACTGCAAAATGATTTGTTCAGCTGAAAAATCCACCACGGAAAAACCAGCAAACATCCAGAACGATTCATTTGTGTGTTACAGCCAGCAGAAGGATAGTCCCTGAGAGAGAAAAGGAGACAAGGGGAGCATAGTGTTCCTTTTAATGTAAAAAGGGATTCTCTCTTTTATTTGTCTACATCTGCAGAGACCTTTGAAATAGATGGAACAAGCTGAGATTATGACTGGATTAAGCTCTCCTGCAGTTAAAAGCTATTTTGTATACTAACTACTGAAAGGAGCAGCAGGAGAGCAATTTTTTAACTGCTGTGGTGATTTCTGATTTCTTTCTGCTTAATGTCTGTTGAAGTCAGTCCAAGTCTGTGAGTTCACACCTGTGATTTGTAATGGATGCCATAGTATTTCTATGACATATCACAACTCCTGCATGTGTTAGTTTACAGCTCAAGAGGTGTTGGAATCACAAATTAGATAATGGTAATAAAGATCAGATTAAATAAGTGATTACACATTTGAAAACATTTTAAATCTGTCATTTTTAATTTTATAAGTGAAAACAACTTTTCTGCAAAATCATCATAGGAAGGAAGGACAAAAGCAGGGAACAAGGGCTATAAAATGCCTAGAAAATGCATGTACTGCTAAAAAACTTCTAAAATTAAAGCCAGTAATACTAGACTTTTATTAGTGTCCCACTGAGCTTCAGTTGTTACATCTGTGTTTTTGACCAGCACACCAAAATTTCAACCAATGGCAAGCATTTGGTTTCCTATTCAACGCTATATTAAATACTAAATCAAATAATTATTTGCTCAGAAGGAGGGGTTCTGTGCTAATATCAGCTGTGATCATTGCTATTTTCTCTGGAACTGCTCCACAGAACATTGGAGCTCCCCGGAACACATCCCCAGAGCTGCTGGGCAGACAGGCAGTTAGGAGAGAGCTTAGCTGGGATTCTGCAGGGCATTTCCAAGGTGCAATTCCACAGAAGGATGCAAAAGGAAGAGTCTGACATTCCTATATGGCAGTGAAGGACCACTCCACTAAATGACATTTCTCAGGGCTTGCACCTTATAATAGACTGTGTTTAGCAGGAGTTTACTACCAGGAATCTTTTAAAATTCTTAGCCACTCATCCAATATACTTATTACTTTCCCATTAAATATTATGTCCCCAAAATAACAGTATGGATGTATTATGCCCATATACAAGGGACTATTTGATAAAGATTTTTTTTTAATGTCAGGTAAAAAAAAAAAGCATGTTCTTGTTGAGAATTACGCTGATGAGTGAACTCTTCTTTGAATCATTTAGTGGAGAAATCCCTTACTGATGTCCTGAGGGAACTGCTGACAGTGTGCAATAATTTCTGGTTCAGCGCAGCAGATTACAAGATACCTTGCATTTTATGAAATTCAGGCAAGCGCTTCTTTTGCACTCTGAGATCCATCCCTGAGCTCCCTGCTATGCTCCCAGAAATTAAAGGGCCTGTGACTTCCTTTTTTCAGCTGCAGTGGATGCTGTGGCTGTGAGCTGACTGAGGCATTGTGTGACCTTCTGCTTCACTGCCTTCTCCTCCCCAAAGTCCAGCTTCTCCAATTATGTAGCATTGGTTAAATTCACCTTTGAAGTGAAATACAGGTACTTCCAGAATAATGGTGGAGAGTAAGGTTCATGAGAATGTGTGAGGACTTCAGATGAAGCTCTTTCACCTTTAGCATTCCTCCCACTACAACCTGCTTTGTAAAGATTTTTATCTATTGTTTTACCTTTATTCTGCTCATTGCTTCAATGTCATTTTTAACACACATAAATACTGGCATTCAGTGAGAATTTCACCCAACCAGTGTGAAGTTCATGAGATCAGGGAGATTTTTCCCTTAGCTACAGCCTTGCCCCATGAACTGCCCTGGTCTTCCTTGCCCTCTGGGGACTGCTGTCTTTCCCAGAATATGTAATAGCAGTCACTGGAGTAATGAATCCCCATGCAAGCTTCAAAGCAAATGTGGGATAAGTGGCTCCTAGGATGTGAAACTGCAAAGAAAGGAATTCTGCTGGAGTACAGGAGAAGAACAAAGCCCCTGCCAATACTCCCTTAACTTGTCCATACTGTGAAAAACCATTCAAATTTTTATCACAGAGATATTGAAACCCAGACTAGGATTTTTGACAAATTGGGAAAGCATTTATAATCATCAAGCAGAGAGCATGCATTGTTTTTGTAGGAATACTCTGTATTTCATTATGTGAGAACACTGACAAACACATTATTTAGCAGATACAAAGCACTTTTGGCTTTAGTTTTCAAAATAAGGAATTAATACCCCTTGGCTATCCAGTGCCTGAGCTGGTTTTGCTCAGGGATGCTCAGTGTAACACAGGCTGCTCCCCAGTTCCTAAAGCTGGAAGCTGAGACAAACAGCATGTTGCTTTTGAGGTCTTTAGTTACTGATTACCAGCAAAGCCATAAAGCAGAGCTCTCGTCTCATTTGGTCCAAGAAGTGCATAGTTTTCTTCCACCAGGGTCTCTGAACTTGAAATAAAAGCTTATGTTCCACGTGCCACCTGGATCACAAGGTCCTATGAAAGCTAGAATGCAAAAACAGTACTAGATGAAAGGTTAATATTTATCACAACATAAAGAAGGAAAGCTTTTTTTTTTACAAAGTTTCTTTAGTTTTAACTTCAGTACAAGTTTTCTTGCCTCACTGTAGCCTGCCATGTAACCTTCTCTAATGAGCTGGGTACAAATTAGGAGCTGGCAGGAAATTGCTTCACAAGCACTCAGAAGCCATGTGATAACATTTGCATGAGTCAAGAAGACTTTCAGACTGCAGTGACACAATGCTGTTACCTGTCCCCTCCTGCAGGGAAAGGCAAGGTCTGAGCTCCCAGGTACCTGCACTCACACCCCTCAGTGCATCCACAGCCAGCTGCAGACACAGATCTGCCTTAACTATTCTTGTGTGCAGCCACTTACAGGTGCTGGCTCATCACATCCGTGCAGGTTCACATCAGTACAGCTTACAGGAGCAAAGGAGGTGAGGATGAAAGCCTTCGTTGCCTGCAGCTAGTATTTGTCTTTGCTCTGAGCCCTGCAGGTTCATTCCCTTCTTGCCTTGCTCTGTGCCCTTTGCCATTGCCTCTCTGACTTGCAAAGAGCTCGGTGGAGTTGGCTGAGTGCAGATTCATCACTGGAGAGCGATGAGCATTAGTTCATAGGCTCAAGATGGCACTTCTGTGAACTGTCACTTCCCAGACGAGATGTGGATGGGCTGCCCTTCAAACAGCTTCAGTATTGGGCAAATTCAGCATTAGTCAGAAGTGGTTCTGAGCTCATCCCTTGTGACATGGAAGCACAAAAAGTACTGGGATTGCAGCTGTCCTGCTTGGAGTTCATTTGCCAGTTGTGTCCCTTGTTCAGGAGCAGAGCCAGAGATGGATGACTGCCTGGAGACCCTGAAAGATGAGGAGGAGGCTTTGTGGGAGAACGTGGAGTGCAACCGGCACATGCTGAGCCGCTACATCAACCCAGCCAAGCTGACCCCCTACTTACGGCAGTGCAAAGTCATCGACGAGCAGGATGAGGATGAGGTGCTCAACTCACTCATGCTGCCCTCCAAAATTAACAGAGCAGGTAATTATCTGGTCAGTGGCTCCATCTGCATCTCTGTCTGAATAGCTTTGCTCTACTAAGTCTGGAGAGAGCCTGAATCAAGTTACAGATTATCAGATGGAAACGCTTTTATCTTATTTACAGGAGGTTTAAAGTTCGGGGGGGATTCTGCTGCTATTTTGATAACAAAGACTCCTTACAGTGCTGTGCAGACTGAAGCTCATGGGGTTCAAATTCCCATCAAAGCCTTGGCAAATATTTCAGTTAACACAAGCAGCAGTCAGTGCCATTCCAGGAGTAGCTTTTCAGCTGTCTTGCAGTACTTTGTGATTTGTCACTGGAAGATCTTTGCTCGTGCTCATGGGGCTGATGTGTCACCTCTCTGCTGTCTGTACCCAGGCCGGCTGCTGGACATCCTCCACACCAAGGGCCAGAGGGGCTACGTGGTGTTCTTAGAGAGCCTGGAGTTTTACTACCCTGAACTCTACAAACTGGTGACAGGGAAAGAGCCTACACGGAGATTTTCCACTATTGTTGGTGAGTAGAATCAGTCACAAAGGAGCCTGTTGAAGTAAGGACTCTCTGGAGGACTGGCTTGGGTTTTTTCAGGCAAGAAGTGGAAATAAAAGTTAATCTTGGTGTAGAATGCTTTTCAGTCCCCTTCAAAGCAAAATGTGGTAGGTAATGTATAAAGCAAAAGGACATCCCAGCTGTCTGAAGAAGCTGAAGAGCTTCAAAAGGAATGATAGGCATTACCAGAATTCTCAAGAGAAGTTAACAGTGGACTAAATTAGACTGACAACTTACACATGTGCAGCATATTTGAAGCACATTTCAGATTAATTGTACTTGCACAGATTCATTGTACAAAGGTTATGCTATTTCCTCAGGCTTAGCTGAAACAAGAAAAATGTGAAGGCTTCATCTTCTGTCCAGACAAGCTGTATATGTGTATATTGTGATTCTGATACCAGTGTGCTGTGTAATATTTGTACTGTTTCCAGTTAGACATACAGATGTGTGGGAATTTGTGTAAATTCTGCACCTCTGTACATATTCTGGGCCTTTTGTTTCTTACTTAGTTCTGCTGATCCTACATATTACCTTATTAATAAAGTAACATAAATAAGGTACTTTACCAGACATTGATAGGCTGTTCAAACATTTTCAGTGGAGGAGGGACACGAAGGCCTTACCCATTTCCTAATGAATGAGATCATCAAGCTCCAGCAGCAGGTGAAGACAAAAGACGTGCAGCGCTGCGAGCTCCTGGCCAAGTCCCGCCAGCTGGAGGATGAGAGAAAGCAGCTAAAGCTGAACAAGATAGAGCTGCTGACCTTCCAGGAGAGATACAACAAGATGAAGGAGGAGAGGAATAACTACAATGATGAGCTGGTCAAGGTGAAAGATGAGAACTACAATCTGGCCATGAGATATGCCCAGCTGAGTGACGAGAAGAGCATGGCTGTGATAAGGAGCCGGGACCTGCAGCTGGAGGTGAGATAATTACTCTGAGCAGCAATGGAGGGTGCCAGTGGCATCTGGGAAAATGAGACCTTCTCTGACCGCAGAAAGATGTGGAGATCTCATTTGCTTTGCTTATCCAGATTATTGAAGGAATCACTGTACAGAAATGCCAACTGCAGTGAGGTGCATTAATGGCAGATAATGAATTAACAGAATAGAATGCAAATAAAAATAAAATGTAAAACATAACGGCTTGCTAAAAACTTAATTTTAGCTTTTTTAGGCTCAGTAATATCTTGGTACAGTTATCCAGCAGCACTACAGCTGCTGGGGATTTATTCAGAAAGATATCCTGAATTTTCTGTTTTTTCTGATCCAAATAGTCCATATGCAAAAAAGCACAATGTGTGGTCAGCCTCTTATGTGTTTGTTCTGTTTCATATCTCTTTATTTATTGGAGGATTGAGAATGTGCCACTTTTTTTTAGTCCAGGTATTCTAAAATTCCACAACCAGCCCATATGAGCTGTAACTGGCAAGCAGCAGGTTTGTACTTGGTACTTCACCAGTTAAGTTGTGGACATTCAGCACACAGTTATCAACCACTCGTTAGCATTCACAGTTTAAGCTATTTTCCCCTGTATGTTTTCCACCTGGAAGTGAGAGTTTTTTCAGAGCAATAAAGTCAGAGCTAGGGAGGATCCCCTTCCTCTCCTCTTTCTCATTTTCTCTGCTCCCTCTAGATTGACCAGCTGAAGCATCGCTTGAACAAGGTGGAAGAGGAGTGCAAGCTGGAGAGGAACCAGTCTTTGAAACTGAAAAATGATATTGAAAACCGACCCAAAAAGGAACAGGTTCTGGAGCTGGAGCGGGAAAATGAGATGATGAAGACTAAAATCCAGGAGTTACAGTCCATCATTCAGGTATAAAAGCAGATTGCTACCTTTAAAATCCAAACTCACACATACTCCAGTTACAGTACAGGAGGTGTTGGCTGAAACCTCTGCTGCAAAGCTGCAACCAGCAGAAGTGCAAAGTTTGGACAGACAGAAAGCTGCTTGTACAGCTCCCAGCTGCCTGGAGTGCTCCCTGTACGGACACATGCATGAGGAGGAGTTCTACAAAAATAGTCTTCTAAAAAAATCAAGTGTACATGAGAAATTGGCTCTTCCAAGAGTGCAGTGTTTAATTGCTGAACATTGTACCAGCCTGTCATTACAAATCTGTGTTAAACAGCCAGCACAGAACTCTTTGACAGTGACTCTGTGTACCCTGTGTTAGGCTGTTGTCATATCTTTGCCAACAGGTTTTAATGAAGCAGAGGATGATAAAGGTTCCTGTACTTGAGTGGTCACTAAGCACCAGGGTGTCCTGCAGAGCCCTGCTCTAACCTGCACAGGGAGCTTCACCAACCTGTGTTTGGTCAGTAGGGAAAACAGTTGATGTGCAGCATATTTAGGACTCCTCTGTGAACAACTTGGCCAAAAATAGGGATATATGTGAGATTATTTAGCACTTTGTTAGAAAAGGCTTATGGCATTTTAAAATGACACTTAAAATTATCAGTAGAAGGCTTTTCAGAAATGGCTGTAGCCTCTAGCGGTGCCTAACGATTCTTAGTTCTAACACAAATCCAATTCACATGTTGAAAAAGAGTGTAGAATAGAAGATTCTGGGAGTTCTGGTCCATGTAGGTCTTTTACATTAATTGAAATGGTCTTACGGCACTTAAAGAAACAGAGAAATAGCCAAAAATAGGAATTAAATTCTCCTAAGTGAAAGTATAAATAAACTTGAATCAGTTTGGTTTAGAAATGCTTAGGTATGTTTAGAAATACTGGGTAACCTAAATGTCCCTGAAATCTCCAACTCAGTCTAGATATTTCAAAAACAAATATGCATATTCCTTGCTAGCATTTTATGGTTTTTTTGTCTGCCATTTATGGCTAATTTTGGATTGCAATTATAGGTTGGAACCTGCTTTGGTAATCTTGTTCATTTTAAATCTACAAGAAATTGTATTCCTGGATGGTGTAGAAAGTGAAGCAGTGGCACAAGGTACTCCAGGCATGTTTAATATTCTCTCAGCACAGCCCTGCAAAGCCTGTGCATGCCTTAAAAATTCTCCTGAATATTTTCTTAGGCCCTGCTCTTTGGAAAAGGGTGATTTTTGTGCTCAGTGAGAGCTGATTAATAGAAAAGAGTTTTGAATGCAGGGCTTGGAGTGAAGAATTGTCATTGCATCCAAACTGGATCAAATTATAGCCAGTACAATAGACCAGTAAAAGAGTTCCTTCATCAGACTATTCTGACAGCAAGACAGATTTTATTCATCTTTTCTGACACTGCTTTAAAATATGAACAAATGTCCATCTCTTCTCCTGCTTTCCCATTGCAGTACCTTGTTCATTTGCTATTCCTCTTGCTTGTTACTGTCTCTGATACTTCTCTCCCTGCAAAACTATTTTCTGTTTCCCTGGCATGGCTTTAAAAAATGTCTTTCCTCAGGCTGACAAGAGGGGTTTGCCAGATTCAGACAAAGCCATTTTGGATATTCTGGAACACGACCGTAAGGAGGCACTGGAGGATCGCCATGAGCTGGTCAACAAGATCTTCAATCTCCAAGAGGACATTCGTCATGTGGAGGACTTGAGGGACAAGGTGAGGAATGGAAGTGTAGAGAGACTGAGTATCTCAGGCTAGTGCCAAAAATGTCTCTGAGAGCAGTGGTGGCTAACAGTGTGTCATTTCCAGTATCTTGAGGAGAAAGAAGATTTGGAGTTAAAGTGCTCAACACTAGGAAAAGACTGTGAGATGTACAAGCACCGCATGAACACTGTGATGATACAGCTGGAAGAGGTGGAAAAGGAGCGAGACCAGGTATCTCACAGTTAAAGTAGAGGAAAATCAATAGCAAAAGCCTCTATCTGCTCTGTGTCACTTTGGGGAATTGTAGAAAATTGGGCCCAAAATACCATTAAAAAATAAGCAGTTAAAAGAATTACTTGTTGGGATTTGCATTATGGTAATTAAACACAGGGTAATATTGGGTTGTTTCCACAGTGTAGCATCTGGCAGGCAGGACCAGGATCTTAACAGCAGTTCCTGCAAGGTTTTACATCAGTGTCAAGTCACCCCATTTGCACTCTGGGACATTTCCCACCAACCCAGAGGGAGCTGTAAATGAACCACCCTCATCATCATAATTTTTAATGGTGCTACCGTGGCACATCCTGGTCCTGACTGCTGTGTTAATGGGTGGCTGGGCACCACTTCTGAAGTCCTCCTTGCCAACACCTCACAAACAAAAGCAGCAGGAGGAGGCTCTGCTGCCCAGGTGCCAAGGAGGTTTCCCGCCCCGCTGCAGGCGTTCCGCTCGCGCGACGAGGCTCAGACGCAGTACTCACACTGTCTGATTGAGAAGGATAAATACAGGAAGCAGATCCGGGAGCTGGAGGAGAGGAATGACGAGCTCCGGATCGAGGTGGTGCGCAAGGAAGCGTGCATCGTCAACCTGGAGTGCAAACTGCGGCGCCTCTCCAAGGACAGCAACTTCCTCGACCAGGTACGGCTGAGCAAGACAGACATCATCTCTTTTGTTCACAGAATTCACAGAATGACCAGGTTGGAAGAGATCTTAAAGATTATCAAGTCCCAGCCCCAACACCTCAACTAAACCCTGGCACCCAGTGCCACATCCAGGCTTTTTGTTAAACACACCCAGGGATGGTGACTCCACCACCTCCCTGGGGAGACCATTCCAGAACTTCATCACCCTTTCTGTAAAAAACTTTTTCCTGATATTCAGCCTATATTTCCCTTGATGCAGCTTGAGACTGTGTCCTCTGGTTCTGTCAGTGCTGCCTGGTGAAAGAGACCAACCCTCACCTGACTACAACCACCTTTCAGGGAGCTGTAGAGAATGATAAGGAAGAGACTTGTTAAGACTTGCTTTTACAAACATTTTGGTCTGGAAGGGAGAGGGGACTTTTCTAATTCTTTCCATGAATTAACTGAAAAAAATAATCTACTAAATGTCAGTGTTGTGAATTCTTTGCTATAGTGTTTTTCAAGTTTTCTGTTATGCACATGGCTTCCCAAAGGCTGCCACTCCACAGCTTGACTTTAAATGGAAGGGGAAAAATGCAGAAAATCGAGTATTTTCTACATTGGGGTAGAAACTACAAATAGTTTTTAGGAACCTGAGTGAAAAATAATTCAGTCTTTGAACAGAAATCCCCGCAAATCTCAGCCCAAATTACTGATTGGGTCTGGAGCCACATTCTGTGTGAGCTTCTGAAGCACTGGAGTACAATAGGTTCAATCAGATTACTCTAAAGGAAGGTCACGAGTTTGTTGCACCAAACTGGTCTCAGAAATAAAGTGTTCCCTTGTGATCTTTAGAGTTTGCCACGGAATCTTCCCATTACCGTTATCTCCCAGGCCTTTGGGACTTCTGGCCCAAAAGCCAACGGTCAGGAAGCCGATGACTCCTCCACTTCTGAGGACTCTCCTGAAGACAACAAATTCTTCTTGCCTGATCAAGTTCGTCTCAAGAGAAGAGTGAACCTAAAGGGGATCCAGGTGTGTCTGAATCTGAGACTGGAATAACACTGAGCAGGGACTTCTAGAATTATCAGGCATAACACATGTTGTGGCTGTGCCTCTGAAACTGCTGTCAAGATAAGAATAGATCTGTGTATGATAGTGAGCTGTGCGTGATAGTTTTTGCCCTGTGGTGATTTGCATCTTGAGGAGCAGATCTAATCAGGCTTCATAGACTGTTTTCTGTCCCTTCTCCCCATTTCCTGTTTTCTTCTCACTTCTGCTGTTCATTCACATTCTTGGAGCGTTGTCAATAAATTGATTCTTTGCCTCCTTAACATTAGTGGAAAAAAAAAATGACATAATGCCTGAGGTCCAATGCACACTGAAGGTGAAAAACAAAGCATTGGTGGAAAAGCTCTCAGCAGCTGGAAGGAAAAATAGAAAGAAATGGACACAATCTAGAGCAAAATTAACTATCTAATTTAGAATTAAATTATGGCAATTTCCTCACCCCTAACAGGAAGGGGGTAGCATGAGTTAGGTTCATTCTTTCCCTGACTAGCTGCATTCACATGGCTATTATCTGATGCTGGATTCATGATCCGTAAAAAAAACCCACAAAAATCTAACATTAGGCCTTTGAGGTTCTCTTTCCTTTCATCTGCACTTGAATTCTCCCTGCCCTTCATAACCTTCCTGAGCTCTGACTGTCGTTATTACTTATGGCAATAGAGCTGCATCTTTCACATTGCACACTCCAAAAGGATGCCTGTTGAATTAACAGCTGCCTGAAACCAGTCCCAAGGCACCCACTTCACCTTTTGTCTCTCTTTTTCTTCATCAGAATCTGGAAATTGCAATGCATTTGGGCCAGGCATTCAAAAGGAGTCAGGTGGCTCACCCTCCATCACTGCTGTTGCATTTAGATACCAAAATATCTTCTAACTTTTGGGTCCTCTTGTTTAAAAGAGGGGAAGTATATTACAACATAACAGTGAAAAAAGGTGGTGAAAATATCTGGTTTACAGTGTGTGGTAAATATTCTGCATTTGTGCTGATTTTCGTCCTCTTTCTTTTAGATAAGTCCAAGAGCTAAATCTCCTGTCAGCATGAACAAAATATCAGAGTTTCAAGGTCAGGAAGAGCACCCATGTCCTTATTCCTTTTCCATTGCTTTGTCTCTTTCACTTAATCTCTTTAAGTTGTTTTAACAAACATGCCAAACAGGGAAATTCTTAACTAAGTCCAAGTCAGCAAAAAAAAAAAAAACCCAAACAAAACAGTTTCTCTCACAGTTATAAATGTAATGATTAAAAGTGGTCAAGACTTCTACTTCATTGTCCTCTCCATCCAAAGGTACCTCCCCAGGCACACGATGTGCATCCCATTGCTCACCTAAATTTTCTGTCCACTCAGTTTTCCATTTAGTTTACAAAAATTGTAAAGTCATTTGTGTAACATCTGTACTAAAAATCATTATACCATTCTCTTTTTGCTGTTGGAAAAATCATTCAAGCTGAAAAGGCCCTAATCTAGTGATTGTCTAATGAGTTCCTTTGTCCTTCAGCAAAAGGGAATTAATTTTAAATCTAAAGCATTGCAAAGGCTGGGAGAGGGAGATTGACCCATGCCCCAGCCAGCTGCCAAGTTACCAAATTTGTTGCTGTATACTCATGTTTGAGCTGCTCCTAATTCCTCTTGTTTGTGTAACACTACCCCTGAAACACCAAACACCATCAGAGGCAGCACTTCCTTCAGTAGCTGCGAGTGGCCCTGTTGGATAAACTATCCTGGGAAACACAGCTCCTGCTCCAAGGAATTCCATGTTAAACAGCAGCTTTGCTGTCAGGCAGTGTGCAACATTAGCACCACTCAGAGGTGCTGAGGAAGGGAAGGAGTCCACATTCACTCTGTGTTACCTGGGACTGCTGAGGGATCTCAGGCTTCTTGGTCCCTGCTGTAAATTCTTTGTTGTAACAAAATGTAATTCAATGAGCCAACCCTGCATATTGCCAGATTCAGGTGGTGTAATTAAAACATAAATTCATGAAACAATCCTTTAATTTGTCAAATAGCATTCACTGATCTATTAAAAACACTCAGGACAGAGCTGAGAGACAAAGTGGGCAGGAGTCTGTGCAGAGGGGTGGGAATTTCTGTACTTTGCTGGGAGCTCCTGGGGAACGGGAGCCAGAGCTGCAGGGCAGGAGCGTGTCCAGGGCCCCTGTCCAGTACAAGACCAGCTGAAATGGAAAGGGAACATAAGTGCAGTGGCACGTCTGTGAAAGGCTCTGCATTGGAAGTGCTCTGACATGCTTGTCTCTGGTGTGTTTTCTCTGTGTGCTGCCCTTGTCCCTGCAAGTGCAGCAGTCAGAGCACAGGATGAAGACGGGGCCGAGGGCAGCACCGGCCGCACGGACATGAGCTCCTCTGTGTCCATCAGCAACTCCATCAGCAGCTGTGAAGTCACCAAGATTGTAAGGATGCCCCTTGCCTGTCTACAGCCATCTCTCCTCATGTGGTTCAGAGCTTGCACAACTCAGTATTAGCGCTTCCCCAGCATCCCAGCTGAGATCCCATTCAAGGCCCTCGTCAGAAGCTCCCTTAATCCTTTAACCAGCATTTTGTTAGACCTATGTTATTAGCCTTTCCCAAAATCACAGAATTGGTTTATGTTTATTTAAAGATATTTCAGAGGTATTTATGACCTCTTGCTGTCTCCTTATGCCATTTAACATTTACTGTTAGAAGAAAGAGATTTGCTTTAAAAGCTGCTTTGTAACTTATCTGAGAAAATTTTAAGGGTTTTTTGAGTTCTATAATGCTTTTCCTGTCTATAAGTAACAGCGAGTGAGGAAAGGGGTGCAGATCACAGTTGGAAATTTCTGCATACCATAGTCAAACCATTTCTTCCCTGCTTGCTGTATCCCCATAATCTTCCAAGGTAGATATTCCATTATACATATGTGAGCACTGACACAGCAGGACAGGCAGATAGAGAGAGTGCTCTTGCAGAGTGTTAATAACAAAGAACAAAACATCTTTCTAGAACACCGTGAAAAATGCTGCCCCCAGGAAATTAAAATTATACTCAAGAATAGCCAGGAAAGAACTTGCTGCCACTCGTAATAAGCTTAGCTGGGTTAGGAATATTTTTTGGAATATCTGTTGGATGTTTAGATGACTTACACTGTTTTCCCTCTAGTGCAATTCAGGGTTTAGTTTCCAGTGGACTGGAATATTAATTATTTAATGTATAGAGATCTGTATTTTTCTTCCTCATTCCAACTATAGATATATTTATATAAGTACACATACTGCTTTTCATCCCCCTCCTCCTATGTCAGCTGTGCCACACACAGAAGTGAAGTTACAATGGCTCAGTAAATCAGGCAGTTGTGTGGTCACAGGAGAAGGTGCAGTGCCAGCACACAAGCTGTGCATTGTGCTAAAAACAGGGATATGTGAGAGCTCTTGGATTCTGCACAGCTAGAATCAACTTCTCTTCTTTTTCTGTGTGTGCTTCCCAGTGCAAAGTACAGCCAGTGCAGAGCACCCTTGCTAACGCTGCTGTGAGTGAGAAGTGAGAGCCCATTTCAGCCAGATAACCTTTCTGACACCTTTTGGTTTCTCGTTCAAAGCAAACCCTGCGAAATCGCAACGACAGCATCATGTCAACCACCCCTGAGCCGCCCGGGAACGACTCCATCATGCGGCGCTGCAAGGAGGACACCCCTCACTGCAGGTGGGTCACACAGGAAACCTACCTGGGCCTGCTGCCACAGGGACAAGGGGAAAGGGGCTCTAGAGGTCCTTGTGTCTGCCTCTGGTTGGGGAGCCTCTGTAGAATTCACAGAATCACAGAATGACCAGCCTGGAAGAGACCTTAAAGATCATCGAGTCCAACCCAGCCCCAACACCTCAATTAAACCATGGCACCCAGTGCCACATCCAGGCTTTTTTTAAACACGTCCAGGGATGGTGACTCCACCACCTCCCGGGGGAGACCATTCCAGAACTTCATCACCCTTTCTGTAAAGAACATCTTCCTAATATCCAGCCTATGTTTCCCTTGATGCAGCTTGAGGCGGTGTCCTCTGGTTCTGTCTATAAAGCATAGGATTAACCTAAACTTCTCAAGGCTCAGCCCTTCATCCAACATTTTGTCCAAAGCACTCAGGAATGTCTGAAGTTCAGCTGGCATCAATGACAGTGACAGCACTGCAGCCCTGAGTGTAATAGACAGAAACACAAACAGGACTGGAACACCTCGGCGCTGATGCTATTGGAGAGAGTGCTCTCTCTCCCTTTGCACACTGATCCAGCTTCAGTTTTTGCCCCTCAGCTCCCTGCTGCCCACATGTCCCTGTTCTTTTCCCTTCTCTAAAAGCCCCCCCCTTCTCTCTGGAAGCTGCAGAAGTAGAGCAGAGCTGCTTGCACTCTGAGGAGTGAGGGGAGAAGCGGAGGAGGGAGCTGGTTTTTGTGAGTCTCAGGGTCTGTTTCTCAGCAGAGAAGGGAGGGCAGATAGGCTTTGCCCTTGGCTTCACCTTCTGCTGCAGCTTCCCCTTCTGCCAGGTCAGGGCCCCTGGAGTTCCCCTGGCAGTGAAATCACATCAGCTGGTGAGTGGGAAGTTGGTGGCAGGAAGGAAAGAGACCTCTCCAGCCTCACAGTTCCCTAAAGGGCACTGACCCCTTTTCTAAAAGGTTTTTTGCAATGTGATACTCAGACATGCTGTGTTGGTGTGGTGTCAAAAGCATCAGTGTCTGCATCAGAAATACCAGCAGACACAAATACATTCCCTAAAGGTAGCAAGGAGAAGGAGAAAAGAACAGAGCAGACCAATTTAGAAGCAAGCAATATATGTGGAGGGTTTAGATCTTTATTAGATCTGTTTTTAATATCTAATCTTTATTAGAACTTTATTCAGATTTTTATGTTTTTCAAAACAATCTGATCTTGGGCAGACTGCCATTTCTGCCTCTCTCTTTGGACAGCTTTGCAAGACAGCTTTCCACTGAGGGCATCCTCAGCTGGTTCTCCCACATAATTTTCTAGGCTGCTGAAGATTTAAGCAGTGTTTATTTTAGTCTCCCTTAGCTTCTCCTTCATTGTCCTCCAAGTCCCTTTTTAAAGTGTATTGTATCAATTCAAGATGGAGAAAAGGGGGTTTATATTAATGATTTCAATGTTTTGTGCTTCAGGTGCCTGAGAAGCCTTTGGCATGCCTGAACTTTTCAATATTTGCAGTGTATTACAGAACATGGTAGAGATTACTTGGAGGTTATTCAGCTTGTGGACTTATTTCACTGTAACTCTGACTGTATTCTGTTCCATGTGTTAAGGTATTGGAAGACTGAGTTGTAATGAAACCTGAATTTTCCCCTCATAATAGATATTCTTCATGTGGAAAAAACAGGTACCCTGGCACAAGGTCTGAATGGGGACTTACCTTGTTGGGCTGATAATCACTAAAGTCAAGTATCTCAAGAGCCTGCCCAAAAGTACAGTGTAGTTTATAACTTTATAATTAGCATGATAAATTTTTGGAAATTATTTGTGAACATAAACCAGAATAATTGCTGTTTGCAAGCCAAGTTGCAGGTTTCACAGTTCATCTCTTCTTAATTTGTGTGGAGAAAAAAGGTGAGATCATCATTTAATGTAGGAAAAGGTACATTATTTCCCTGCTTATGCATGGTGCAAAAAAAGCTGATTATCTGCAGCCTGGCTGCAAAAAATTCACCCTTCAGCTGAAGCCAAATATGAGGAATATCAGCTCCACAGGAGACCTACAAATCATTTTGAATGGGAAAAACAACAAGCTGTTATTTAAACAGCTTTGCAACCAAAGGACACGCTGTAATGAAGTCCTTCTATTAAAGCTGACAGATCACTCACTTGGCTGGACAGCCCCCATACCCCTGTAAGAGCAAAATTTTAGTGAATTTAGAGTGGCTCTAAGGCCAGCCAACCTGGTGACCTTTGCAGGAAAGGCGGTGTCACTGGGAGCTGGGCTGGGACCAGAGCTGTGGCAGCTCCTGTGCAGAAGCCTGGAGCATTTTGCCATTCTGTATTGCAGGTACCTGAGTAGCCATGAGAGCTACCCTGAAACTGCTATAAAATGCTTCAAGTACTTTAAATCAAGATAAATTACTCCTCTTCTGCTGCACCTCAGTAACTTCCCTTGCATTCACTCTGTCCATCAGTGAACTTCTGGCTTTTTGCTCTGTTTGGAAAGCCCCCATGGTGCAGTGCATGCACAGCAGGCATGGTGCAGCCCTTTATCTCTGTGCTGAACCAAGTGTGGTGTGAGTCACACACCAGACCATCAGTCAGCAGCTTCCTGTTGTCCTCAGCAAAATCTTCATTCCCTCACTGCTGTTGGCAGTTCTTCCTTCTGAACCTTCTTGCTGTTTCACATGCTTCCCATGCTGGCTGACACATGTTATCTCCTTTTTCTTTATCTTCCCTGGACCCTCAAGGATGTTACTTGCTTTTTTTTTTTTTTTTTTGCAGCTGCACCATTGGCTGATGCAGGACCTCCAACATCTTCCTTTTTCACAGAAGTTCCTCCTTCAGAACTTAATGAAATCTACTGAAGCTGGAAATTTGAAAGCTTGAAAGTGTTCAGCTTTCTCTCTCTTCCATTATCTCATGCTTTGTTTTTAATTCCAGCCTGGTTGAAGAGGACAATGACAGCTTCGGATGTGATGCTTTGGAAATGGATGGTAAGCTAGAGGATATCATGTAAAATTGAAATATGAGCTAATATGTGATCAGCTCCTCAGCTACAGAGACTGACAGATAACCAGCCCTGCTCTAAGTAAATGGGACATACAGCCTGTGAGTAAATCAAGGAAACAAAGGGTCGGCCTGTGGTGAGAAGGGGAAAGCAGTCATTCCTGAAGAGCTAAGAGGGAAAAATGTTTTGTTTTATTGCAATGAGGGTGGTCAAACACTAAAACAGGGTTGTCCAGAGAGTTTTAGCCAAACTCTTCATCCTTGGAGATATCAAAACCCAGCTAGACAAAGTCCTGAGCAATCTTCTTGAGCTGACCCTGCATTGACTTTTGACTAGACAGTCTCCAGAGGTCCCTTCCCACTTTCTGTTCTATGAGAGTGGCATTCCTTGTGCCATGTCCTGTGGATATGAATCATACCTCTGCATGAAGAATTTCCTACTTCAGCTTTGGCTGGGATCAATTAAAATTAATTTTCCCCTTTTCCATCTTTGTCACTTTATCTAGGACTCATTATCATTCTTGTTTCTCTTTCCAGATGACAGTCACGACAGGCATTCACATGGAGCTCCTTCAGTGCACT
The DNA here is from genome assembly GCF_031753505.1 of Anomalospiza imberbis. Classification (NCBI taxonomy): domain Eukaryota; kingdom Metazoa; phylum Chordata; class Aves; order Passeriformes; family Viduidae; genus Anomalospiza; species Anomalospiza imberbis. The sequence goes on along the minus strand of NC_089696.1, from coordinate 12,664,770 downwards.
CTTCCTCTTCTTCTCATCAGTCAGAAGGCCTGGATGCCTATGAGCTTGAGCATGTCAACTCCATATTTAGAAAGTTCTCTCTGGAAAGGTATTTGAGATGCCAATTTACTTACCTTAGAGACTGAGAAGAAAGGGTGCTGTGGTATAAACTCTGTATTTTTTTATTAGTTGCTGAAGTTATAGCAGCAGGAGTGATTATGGTGGCAGCAGTACAACGCTATCTTGGAGCCCTTTCATGTTCTGTAAAACCATGACGGTCAGCCTGAAAATTCAAAAACGTAAAGGCAGACAAAATGTTCTAAAGGCTTCGATTTCTCCTTGTGATCTTGCTATCTTGCTGCAAGAGCTTGCTGAGTGGAGAACTGTTATACACTGAGTTTTCAGAGTTTTCAAGCTCTTCTCCAGAACTTGTGCAGTAATGAGGAGGATTTCTTTTAAAGCCCTTAGATCCTAGTGCTTGATAATGCTAGAAGTTTATTTGTATATCTCTCATTTCTCATGCATTCATTTAACTCAGAGTGGGATAACCAGTTGTCCCTTCCTCTCCTGGACACAGACCCTTCCGTCCCTCTGTCACATCTGTGGGCCGCATCAGGAGCTCGTGTCACGCGATCCAGCGCATGACGCTCAACGGGGACAGCCTCAACTCAGAGATCACCCTGCTCGGGGGCAATGACAGAGGCAGCTTCGTCAGCTCTGTCAAGACAGGCTCCCTTGCAGAGAAAGCTGGCCTTCGGGAGGGACACCAGATCCTGCTGGTGAGCATGACATCGTCACCAAGCAGCCCTGGGTGTCTGCCCACCCACCTATGCTGCTGTCCCTGGCATCCCATGAGCACAAGATCAACAATGCTTCTGCCAAGTTTCTCTTTACTTAGTTTTCCCTCCATTGCCAGTGTTCCCAAATCATTTCCCTGTTCAAATGCCTCCGAGGGGGGAAAAAACACCCCAACAATTTATATTCCTGCACTTCTTACTCCCAGGGAAGCCTGGCATAGTGCAAGTGCTGCAGCTCTGTCAACTGCTAGCATTCCTAATTTGAGAGAAAAAGAACTATATAATTAGGACATAATCTACATTCTGGTAACAAAGTGTCTGCATTGTTTAATAAGAAAAAGATCATGGCACTTTAAAAAAATTATTTAATTGACTCGGAGATTGAACTTGCACTGGAGAGTAATATTTCTTTCATATCTAGTTGGAGGGCTGCATTAAAGGGGAAAATCAAAGTGTTCCTTTGGATACTTGCACAAAGGAAGAAGTTCACTGGACAATTCAGAGATGCAGTGGTCCAGTAACACTCCAGTATAAATCAAACCATGAAGGTAAGACCAAAAGTATTTCTTATCTCCAGTAGTCCCAGGGCTTTTATAGCAACTTGTCTGGAAGAGAGTGACAAGACCAGCATATCCTTTGTATTGGGATAAATTTGGAGCATGCCACTGGTGTTAATTACAGCTCCTCTGTGGAACTGCTTCAGGTTTTAGCCTGGTGTCCAAGAAAAAAAAACAACATGTGCTTGTCAACAGGAGTCTGAAAAATGTACATGGTGGCCAATAGCAACATGACTCATGAAACACACTCAAGCTTATTTTTATGTACAGTTTTCTGCAGTACGATGCGGTGAGCTGAATGATCTTTATCCAGCTGGTTGATTTAGCATTTACCTGATGGAGTTGCCCTGTTTATTACCTTTGTGGCTTTATCTTATCTTTAACAGCTGGAGTTCATGTGTGGCGAATAGAATTTGATTTTAGTGTTCAGGTTCTATAATGATAATTTCAGGTTATGGATCAAAAATTACATTCCAAAATCCATTTTTTACTGGTGTGTATAAATGGGCATTCATGTTTTTATGCTGGTTAGAGAATTTCAGCTGCATAGATCACGCAGGAAGTCATGCCTTTGATTTTCTTTGATGTTTTCAATTGTAGGAAAGACTATTGCAATTTTTTGAGCATCACTTAACTGCAGATAAAGCATGTTATAGAATCTGGGAGTGCCAATTAGAGCTAATAATAAGGAGAATAGCTTGTCATTAAAATTGGTGGCAGAACTCACACAGTACTTAGAGGGCAGAGCTATAGCTGTGTCTGTGTCTTTGCTGAGAAGTTCTTTGTTCCACAGGTCATGGGGGGAGTACTGAGAATGGAGTTACCTAGAAGTAGCATTATAATGAGAATATTCCCACAGAGCTGGCAGCAGCAGCATGGGCTGTCCCTGAGCCAGCGCCCCATTAGTATCTCCAAGGTGCAGGCCCGTGATCGGGCTGGAACTGCTGCAAGCAGCACTCTGGGACTACAAACCTCTCTCCGGGGAACCTCAGGAGTTCGTGCTGTGGGAATGCAGCAGCAGCAGAGTGGGAGATCCTGCCTCACCCCTTCCCTCCCTGCTGCAGGGTACCGCAAGCTGCTGTCGGAGCTGGAGGAAGGGCTCATCACCTCGGGGGACTCATTTCACATCCGCCTGAACCTGAACATCTCCAGCCAGCTGGACTGCTGCTCCCTGTCAGTGAAATGTGATGAGATCGTCCACATTCTTGACACCATGTACCAGGGCAGGTGTGAGTGGCTGTGTGCCAGGGTGGATCCCTTCACTGACAGGGACCTGGAGATGGGGACCATTCCCAGCTACAGCAGGTGAGAGGGATACTGAGTGACCATTACTGAGAGCAGGGATCTAGAAACATGGAACTTACTGCTGTAAGGAAAGAGGTGTCTATGTCTTAAATTTTGAGCTAAGGTCTGATGTGAAACTGTAGTAAGAGCTATAAAACTTAAGAATGGAGATTACAGATGTTACCTGAAAAAACAGAGTCCCTCAAAAAGTAACATATGCAAATATTCTATGGATATCTTTTAATCCTTAACTGCACTGCAGTTCTTCGTATTGTTTTGTTCCTGCCTTTACTGCATGGTTCAGTCAGTCCTCACAGCTATTTCTATTTAATCTTTTCTGTAGGCACAGACCCGTTGCAATCCAGCTTTCTTGTGAGTGGTTTCAAAAACATTGTGATCTGTGTGATTTTATCCTTTCTTTCAGAGCCCAGCAACTCCTTTTGGTGAAGCTGCAGCGGCTGATGCACAGGGGAAGCAAAGATGAGACAGAAAACTCCTACAACACCCTTCGGGCCCTGCGGGTAAGTATCTACAAACAAAGTCCTCTTAACACCTCACACTCCCCTGCTACTGGTTTTTTATTTTTCATTTTTCATCATCATTTTACAGAAATTCCTGTTTACGTTCTCTGTAGGTTTTGATTGTGTCAGGCAATGGGCACCTTCTGTTTGCTTTAAATAATATTGTGCCTGGGAATGAACCCAGCTCTGGCTCACTATTAACCCTTCCAGCTAGGAGGGACTACACTTTAAAAGTCCAAACTCTGTTCTGTGTGTTAGTCACCCTTCTCCTGCTTCTCTACCTGTAAACATTTAATGCATCTTCATGTACACATGAGGGAGAAGCTGTGTCCTTGCAGTTAATAATCAGAATTATTACTCTCCTATTGTGAATAAGCCTCTCAACCACAGAGTCTGTTGTCCCACTTTACAAAGACCTGTCTCTTCCAGCCTGGATGCTGTGGAGAGAACTGGGATTATCAGGCCTTCACACACAACAGCCCTTCAGATTTTCCCTTTTCCATCACTAAAAGCATTTTAGACCCCAAATTTTCATTTTTACATAATTAAAACTGCCTTCCTGATGTGTTAGTTACCACAAGTTATTTTTAGAGTCTGGGAGACATTCATGCTTCTGAGTTTTACAGAGACAGGTAGACAGTGCTTGTGCTTGATTTTAGTCAAGGTTAAGTGTCACACATTCCTTCTGTGCTCACAGCCCCACTGATCAAAGGGACAGAGATCACTGGCAGAGCTGCTTGTGAAAGCAAAAGCTGTGCATGCTCTTTTTTGGTGCAGAAATTATCTCTTTTTTTCGGTGTGGAGAACAGTCTGTGAACGGAATGTTCACAGTCTGTGGAAGGAATGTGAAGAGCAGGGGAAGAGCAGTGCTTGTCAGCACAGGCCATGCTGTGCCCACTGTTTGTTTAGAACATTGTGTTTGGGATAGGTATCAATCACTATCCCTTTTATTGGAAATAGAAAATATCTGGTTTGGCTTCTTCTGTTTCTGAAATGTTATTATTAAAAAATGTGAAAAAGAGCAGGGGTGAGAAAACCCCCTGTGTTGTTTTTTACTAGAATACATTGCAGCCAGAGGAGCCTGCCCTGCAGAATGACCCCAAAACCAGCCCTCGCCTATCCAGAGCAAGCTTTCTTTTGGGCCAGATTTTACAGGTAATAAAGTTCAAATCCTCAGTGCAATGTCTGAAATAGTGGATCTGAACAGTAGATATTCTCAGGCTATTCTAATTTACCCAGAAATCCCAGCTCAGGTCTAGGGGTTGTATTGGAATTTATTCCTATCAAAAAGAGATTTAATGCATGAAGGAGAAGGATGGGTTGTGTTTTCTGTTGTGATGTGGGGTGTTTGTTTTCAAGAGCATGGCTTCCATTACGAATGTGCCTTGAGGAATCCCACACATCTGCTGTCAGAGGCTGAAATGTGCTTTGTTTGTACCATAAGGACAAATCCAATGGGCTGGATCAAATCTCCAAGTCTCTGAGATAGGGCTCCATCAGAAAATAGTCCTTTAATTAGGGGCCAGCGACTCTGAGCATAGCAAAGTCTGTGTGGGTGAAAGACAAAGCCTTGTGAAGGAAGGTGATTGGGAAGGGTTAGCAAATACACAGGAGGAAGAGCTAATGTTTGGATAGAGGAATAGGCGGGTGCATGAGGAAGAAAAGCATGAAGCCTATTTCTCATGTAAAATGACTGTAAAAAGATGCCATTTGGGAGTTTTTAAGTCTCTCTGGTAGAGCAAAGAAGAGGCAGTTTGGGTATAGCCTGTGATACATTTGTGCACATACTCTGGGTATGATATACACATCAGTGCTTGTACTGGTGATAGCAGGGAGCTTTGTGAAGGGAAAACATGCCTCTTAAGAGCAGAGAACAAAATAACAAATCCCAAAGGGGATTAACACAGGCTCTGAAACAGATCTATGATATTTAAAGAGTCTTAGAATTCACTCCACAGATCCATGGAGTCCTGTCTTTGACAGACACAAGTGATTCAGATCTCATAGGTAACAAGCATCAGCTGATGAATACATGGGAGGGTAAATAATGCAAGAAATGAGGCTCAAATCTCTCTTTTTTTTGTTCACCTTTTTAGTTTGTCAGTAGGTCTGAGAACAAATACAAACGAATGAACAGCAATGAGCGGGTCCGCATCGTCACAGGCTGGCCCTCGGGCCTGGCACTGAACTCATCCGAGGGGAAGAAGCAGCTGCCTGATAAACTGGAAGGTAAAAATCTAAAAAAACCTTTACACGCATAGTACTGACACAAAGGCCAACATAAACATCTACAGAACAGCATGGCTATGAAATATATCCCAGGTCTTGCATTTGTGGTCCCCTCTGTGAAAGTTCAACAGCAACTGTGACCAAAACTGATTTTGCTAAAAGAGCTTGGGGCACTAAGCCTTCACAGGCAGCCTTAGAACACTGAAATGTCCTGTTTGGCTGGCAGTTCTTCCTAGGTGCTTTCTTGCCTTTGCTCCAAAATATTTAACGTGGAGTAAGTCAAGCTAACAAGTAGAGAGCCTCCAAGCAAATGTTGTGTTGAAGAAGTTAAGAAATAATCTCTTGAAAGCAAAAAGCAGCTGAATTTTTTAGTGTTAGATTGGACATCATAGTGCTGTGAGTATAGTAAAGACAACCCCAATAAAAGGGAAGGAGGACCAGTTTGACTAACCATGTCATTTCTGGTTCATGCATGTCTCCTTTTTTCTTCAAATATTGATGGAGAGGAGCCCAGAAGATAAATGTCTTGTTCTTTGCTCAGATTTGGATTCCGAGAGTGAGCTGGATAAGAAGCTCAGTCTGATCCCCTATAGCTTGGTGAGACCCATCCACTGTGAGCGCAGGCGCCCCGTGCTGTTCACCCCCACCATGCTGGCCAAGCCCTTGGTGCAGAAGCTTCTCAACTCTGGAGGTGCCCTGGAATTCAACATATGCAAGCCAGGTAATGGATAAGAGAGGGCCATGACTGTCAGCCCTCAGTGTTGGAAATATGAACATATATATGCGTGCACACGTAGGGGAATGCACATGTGAGAGTTGCTTGAGGTACTTCAAGTCACATCAGAGTGATGTGTAGCTGTAAATCCTGCTTTTTGAGACTATCTGGGATATTTGAATGTTCTTGAGACAGCCAGTACACATGGTTATGAGATTCTGTGTCTATAAATATTATCCATGTGTATGCTGTGTGGTTGCTAGGCTGCCCCTCAGAGACTGAAATGCTGTGAGTGCTCTTTCTGTTTGCATACTGTTTGCATACTGCATATCTAGGCAATGTGAAATTTTGATTAATTTGTTTCTAGTATTTGCTATTATGAGGAATATCTTCCCTAGAGCAACTTTAGGTTTCTGTCTCATCCAAGCTGTGAAGATTGTGCATTTGATCTACTGGAAAGACTGATTTTCTTCCATGCTAAGTATTTACTATTAAGGCAGTACGCAGTGCCGTGATGGCTGCGGGGCAGGATTGTATACAACCCAGCATTAAACAGAGCTGACGTTTCATTTTTACACTAATATTGAATACCCACAGCATAGTACGCAGCCTTACAGTCATCCAGACAGAGAAACTGAGAAGTTAAGTATTATAATAAATATCCCCTGTCTTGCAACATAAAACAAAAGCTTTGATGTAGAGCTGCAATTCACAAGGGGGCCAGTATCACACATTGCAACCTAAGCCAAATTTTTTTGAAACTTTAAACACAAATGTTGGAACACTAAATCCCTGTTTCAGGATGCTGTGCTGAAGAGACCACCTTTTTTTTAGCACTTCTCAGCATCCTCCATCCCTGAACTGCTACTATATAACATTAGGTGCTGGAATCGTATTTACTGTTTTAATTTAATGCCTTCATAGTGTTGTAGTAATTGCCCAAGGACTCATTGGTGCAGGATATAGCTGAGATGCTCAGCTGTGATCAGATTAGGCTTTAATTGAATTCAATGGAAGAAATGAGGCAGGTGTTAAGACAATTCATTGCTCATCCTCCTTCCCTGAACCATCCTTACATCCCATGTAAAGAACTACCAGATACTTTTCTGCGTGTTCTGCTGCTATAAATTTGATTCTGTCCCCATCCACATCTCTTCCTAGATATTGTAACAAAGGAAGAGTTCTTAAGGAAGCAAAGGACAGAGACTGTCATCTTCAGCAGAGAAAAGAATCTGAACACATACGAATGTATTGTACCTGCCAACATCGAGGCTGTTGCTGCCAAGGTGCTCACAGTGCTCTGTGTCTCTTCTTGGGCTCTCTGGGAACCTCTCTGCAATGTCCTGGATATCAGACTGACCAATTTACAGTTGCATGTTCTCTCTCCTGCCCTCCTTCAATCTCAGAGTTTTATTTATTCCCCCAAATGGTTTTTATTTGTGCTCTTACTTTTCCTTTTCTTTCCCTTATCCTTTTATATTCTCCCTCATTCCCTGTGATGACCCACATAGATGCAGCTACATATCCTTTCATTTTCTGTGCTCCATCCTTTATTCATTTCCGTTTCATATCATAAGTATATATGAATACACGAGAGAGTAAGAGATACAAGGACCTAGACAAAGGAAAGAGAAGCCTGAAACCCAGACGCAGGGGTGTACAGAACAAAGATAACAATGCCCAAGACAGAGATCTGATGTCAAGCAGAGTAGATTTGATGCACAGCATGGAAAAAAAGGAAAATTAAAGTGATGGTTTTTTGTCTCACAAGTAGTTGCAATAGATACTCTTTCCGAACAAAAAGAAAGTCTGTGTGTTTGTGTCTAAGGTAAAACTGGTATTTTATCATACTTTTCATCTTTAGAGCATTCCATTTCCATTTTAAACCTTTTTAGAAAGGTGTTAAGCTCAGCTGTTATTTGACTGACTAGTTTTAAACCAGTAGGAGGAGCTGGACTTTAAATGTATATTTGATTAAAAGGTTTTAAATCAGTACAATGGTAAATAGAGAGCTTTCCAAATCACCCCATAAGGGATAGATATCATTATCTTGAGACTCCACAGCAGTGAATTTTCCTTTGTGACACTGTTATGACTTTGTTTTTAGAACAAGCATTGTCTCCTGGAAGCTGGAATAAGCTGCACGAAGGATTTAATCAAAGCCAAGATATATCCTATTGTTCTCTTTATAAGAGTCTCAGAGAAAAACATCAAGAGGTTCAGGTAACATGTCAAACCTTTTGCATATTTGATGTTCCCTCTTATTCAGTGAATAATTCTTGAGTCCAATAATGTTCTCACTGAGAGAAATAAAGACCCTCATCCCTCTCCATCTGGTACTTCTTTGTGCACTATTTCCTCCCATGACTCCTCCCTGAAATCTTACAACCAGAGAAAGCAGGAATTCCCCCAATCTGGCACTCTTTCACTGTCATTGGTGGCAATGAGCATTGTGGGAGGATGAGACCGAAGAAAATGTGATTTTCTCCATGCTCAGCACTCCCACAGCATTTCTTAAGGTAATGCAAGCTGGAAGAGGAGAGCTCATAAACACTTGCACTCTCCCTCCATTCAATCCTCTTAAATTGTTTCCCCATAGCAAATATTTCTCCTTGGGGGCAGCATGGAGGGAAGGGGATGGTAGACCTGGAGTAGCTGCATTCTTCACTGCTTTTATTGCTTGTAAGTAGTTAGGAGAAAATAAATTCTTGATGGGACAGCTGGGGCTACAGGATTAACTTAAAATGCAAGACATTTATTTTTGGTCTGCTCATTTGATGCAGGAAGCTGCTGCCGAAGCCGGAGACCGAGGATGAGTTTTTACGGATGTGCCGCCTGAAGGAGAAAGAACTGGAAGCACTGCCTTGCCTTTATGCCTCTGTGGAGGCAGAGGCATGGAGCAGCATTGAGGATCTTATCCGGACAATAAAAGACAGGATCGGGGAAGAGCAGCGGAAAACCATCTGGATAGATGAGGATCAGCTCTAAAAAGCCCTCAGTAACACAGAGCTCTTTGGTGAGAAAAGGACACATCCAGGTGGAGCAGGGCTTCTCAGAATTCTCTGGTTAGGTACCCAGAGCTCACTCCTGTTTCAGCCTTGCTGGCAGGACACTTCCTGCTGGCAGGATGCATGTCTGCAATGGGACTGGAGCTGTGTTGAAGAGCCAGAGTCTCAGATGCTAAGATCCAGGCTGTGGGACCACCACCACAATTTCTGATCCACTGGCATTTCTTAAGGGACAGCACCTGTTTAACACATGAGGACAAAGTTCTTGAGAGGGAGCTTGGGGTAATTTATTATGTTCAAAATATGGATCTCTTTGGTCTCATTCCAAATTTCTGATGAGACTAAAGAAGTGGAATCCGAAAGGGAGAAGGCGCGAGGATTGGGCTGCAGGATGTGGAATTGAGATGTGCCCCACACCCCCCTGAGGTGAGATTCTGAACATACCCAGTTGAGGAAGCTGAAGACTGGTGGGGAGCAGCAGCAACACAACTGCTGATGGCCAGAGCAGCTCTGTAGCCCTGGTTCTCCACAGCCATTTTCAGCCATTTTAATCAAAAGAGAAGAAAATAGCTATTCCTCCTGGCATGAACTAAAATAAAAATTTTCTCTTCCTTTTGAAACCCCAGTTTTATTTAACAGTTTTGCAGGTTTCCTTTGTAGTCCTGGTACTTACAGGAAAACAGACTTCACTGTCCCAGTGGCACATCAGATCTTTCCACATCTGCCAACATTTCATTTAGTTTATCCCTGCCTCTGCATCGTATTCATTTGTACATCTCTCAGTTTTTAACATTTTTTTACTCATGGAAAATACCACGGTGCCTTCTTCGGACAACAGGTTTCTCTGTTTCTTCACTGAAATATTTCTCTACAACATCATTGCCTGCCAACATGCCCACTCTCAACAGGAGGGACTGTTCTTAGGAGAAGAAGAGGAGAATTTCATAAGCCAGTAATTGCTGTGAACCACTCAGTCCTTGACTCGTGTGCCGTGAGTGAGAGCGAGGAGCCCGGCGGGCAGCACGCTGCGCTGTGGCCAAGTGGGATAATGCTTCCAGAAGTGTGTGTAGGGCTGAGGAGACCACGTCCCATTTTCAAAAGCATTTAAGTCCTCAGAGAGTTTAAGTTCCACTGCTCATGAGTGTGACTTATACTCCTAAATCTCTTCAGTCTTTGAAATCTTTCTTCTCAACATTAGACGCTGTACTGAGATTGCCAAATTGATCCAATAAAACTGACCTGGTAATAATGACTCGCGCAATTGCTGATCTGAAATGCAATAAAAATTGACCTACAGATGAAGAGTGGTCCATCCCATTGTCCTTAGATCCTTCACTCCTTGCCATATCCCTCCCTTTTAAGATGCATTTAATAACAAATTTCCTTTCCTTCTGCATTCATCCTCAGTTCCCCATCTCAGTGCTGTGGGCTGATGTGCAGTAGCAGGCAATAAAAAACCAATCGGAATCGAAATGAACATCTGGCCTGCTTGCCTTCACTAGATTAGCTGCTCCCTTGTCTTTGCCACAAACTTATGCTGTGGGTGTCTCTCAGGTAGACTGGTCAGCTCTTGTTGGCTTGTGGGATTGTGCTGTTTTTTTTATGTTCTTTTCTTTTATGCACATCATTTTTTAACTAATCGACTCTTTGAGAAGTAATTTATGTCACTTTACATCTAATTGCTGCTGCTGTGTTTCTCAAGTTATTAATGTTTGAAAGATTGTTCATAGCTAGCACTTCTTGGAGAACAGCTCTTTACCTGCCCAGTGCCATCTGCTTGGACTGTGCAAGCAGGGGGATACTTCCATGTGCAATCTCTTTACAAAAAGGACAGGCTGCACACACAATTTGCAACTCCCTCCAGGGCAATGAATAACAACCAGTTGGGGTATATATAGAACAAATTGGATGATTCTTCTGAGATCCTCTGTAGCTCGAGCAGAAATAAGAAAGCATCAGTTGGAAGAACTAAGCCTTCCAGGAGCATTTTGCATTCATTTCTAATGTCCTGATAATGCAATCTCGTGTAACAGCTGCCTGTGGTTTGTTCCTGCCCCTCTTGTGAAAGCTTCTGAGTCCGCAGCTGAGCAATGGGAGGGACTGCAGGAACATTTCTCAGCTGCTTCAGCAAAAAGTTCAGCCAGGTCAGCGTCAGATGCCTCCAGGAGCCACCAGCTGACTGCTCAGCGGCCAGCGTGTGGAGGATGTCCGTGTGCCATTGGCTGTGCCACAGGGATGGCTACCATCTGCTGGAATGGCTGCAACAGATGGCAGGTGGGGCAGAGGGGATGGACTGTCTCAGAATGCCGTGGTTGTTTCTGCACTGATCTCCTCTCCCCACAGCTTTATGTCTCTTTGCATGGACAAAGCTGCAGATGTGATTTGTCCCACTCCACTTTCGGCGCAGGAAAGGCATATGCCAAACTCTGGAGGAGGTTCCTTTGCAGTGAGCAGAGATACACCTCCAAAGAGATGTTTCTCTGACTTACTGGAGATGGCTATCTAAGGGTGAGATGAATTGCCCTCTGAACTGTCTGGGGTTTTCATAGACTACATCAAGAAACAAGAGAATTAGCCTGGCCTTTAGCATTTAGCTCTTTGATCTGTAATTTAGGGCAGCTAAACCACCTTATGGGAAAAGTGGAAGTAGAGACTGAGGCAGAGAGCAAGAGATCTAATTATTTCTGTGAAACAAGAGAGGAATGGATACATGGAGCAGACCTTTCTTCTCACATCCAAATGCATCTGTAAATTCCCAGCTCTGCAGATGCTATAGGTCGTTGTGGTTATCTGCTCACGTGATGCAAAACAACCAGACCCTGTCCAGTGCAGTTCATGGCACAGCTGTGTGCTGGGCCCTGCACAAGCCTCATCTGTCTGTGACTTAGTGGAGAAAGACTGAAAACTCTGTTCCCTCTTGACTTCTGGGTGCGAACTTCAAGAGCAGATTTGTTGCTGGAGTGGAGCTGCAAAGCAGCCATGGAGCAAAAGGAACCACTGTCATTTACACTGGCTGGGAGGTGCCTCTGCTCTGGAGCCAAGAGTCCCTCTCACCTGAAGGAAATTAACCCCCGCATATTTTGAACACATTCAGATCTTTAAAAGAGATCCCTGAATGATTTTCCCTGAATGTCAGAGTGCTTGAATCAGTGTGGATTCCAAGTCTTGAAGCAGAGGATTTGAAGTGCAGACTTGGAATTTGGGCTGCAGATCATTGTGGTACTTTCCATTCTGCTAAATCTCCCTTGTGAGGTATCACCTTAGGCCACATCCCTCCTCACATACATCCCAGTTACACAAACCTGGGCTCAGCACATGCACAAAAGCCCAGCAGGCACAGCCAGCTTCAGTAGGAGTTGTGTGGCCGAAAAACTGGGAACAACAATTAAGAAAACAAAATGGGAACTGTAAATGTTGGAAATGTTCCCTGTAAACAGTGTCACAATGCAATCTTAAGCAGATTATCCACCTGATCTCATCAAACAGATAGAATGGGACATGTTTAATGTTCATTTATTCTTTGGTTGTTTCTATCAAGACAGCACTTGATATGAGATTTGGGGTCAAGGGGTCAATAACTGGACTTGCGGGTACCACCAAAATTCAGATATATTCTCTAAATCAATCTAAAGAGGGAAATTCGAGCTGCAGACCTGATTTTGAACCGGAGGCTGTGCTTGGACACCAGAGCTCAGGCCCAGCTGCCGAGTGTGAATCCCAGGTGTGGATCCCTACCTAAGGTAAGCAACATTCACAGCACAACCCATTTTAAAATCACTCGCGGTTTTTAATTGAAGTCTGGGAACATTTCTCAGCAATTTGTAATTTAAGTTAGAAAGGAGGTAACAGAAAGCCCAGAAATTGCCCTATGTTTGGTCTGCTGCTTTTGCTGTAAGAGGTGGAAACATAGAATAATAACTGCCTTTCAAAATGGATTATTTGAAAACTACTTCTTCTTGCCTTTAAGAGCTCACTAGAGCTTGTTGGAAAATTTTTCACATGCAAATTGTTCTTCTGAAAATGTCATTGAAAAATTGCCCACTAGAAAATGCAATTGGAAATTTTTTCAATGGAATATTGTTCTGTTAGAAAATATGTTTTCATCTAAATCAAATGTCTGTGGAAGTTCTTTCATTCTAACATTTCTCTTTTTTTAAAATTTAAAGTATTTCAATAATACTGAAGCAGTAATTTTCAAAATTTCACATACTTTCAATCTTTTATCTGAAAATATTTTTGGGGTTAATTTTTAATTTTTATAGGTGAAATATTTCTAAAAGTCTACATTTAAACATTTGATTTGATTGAAACACTTGTTGTATTTGATGTTTATATGCTACAAAATAATGGGAGTAATGGCTTACAGCTCTCACATGTGGTATCCTGTGATCACAAGAGAAAAAATCCAACTGAGTCTGGCATTGCATTTTTTTTTAAGTCTTCTGCTAAAATGATGTATTGTTTAAGTCAGTATCATGCAGTTCAGCACATTGGGGAATTGTTGCAGGTAAAAATTTCATGCAAACTTTATTACACAGAATTGGATATTCCTTTGAATCAGAATTCTGGCTGGAGGCAAAGCTGTCAATCGGTCCGGCTGCAGCACAGACAGCTCTGGCAGCACAATGTGCAGGGGGGTAGGAACACACACAAAGCAGACTTGTGCCTACAAACTTAAAGTGGGGATAGATGCCAAAGCTGGAAAAATGCCTGTAAACCTGTTAGATGTTTCTGTATTCTTTGTGCCAAGCTATTTTCATGGCCCAGGGTTTGAGAGCTCAGTACAAGGCTGCAGTGGGGCACTGCTGAGCCCTGGAGCTGCTCACAGCTTCTTCAGCCCTGCCTGGGCTGGGCTGTCTAAGCAGCACTTGTTAAACTGCTCCCTGGAGACTGGAAAAGCAAGACACAGGAGTTTAGGGCTTCTGGGAGAGCAGCGTTCTAGGATTTTGCAGTTATTTATATTGTGTATTCCAAGTCATTCAGCCTTAATCAGCTTAGACCGTGACAATGTGTTCCCCTTTGGTGCAGTTTCCATCTCCTTTGCTCTTGCTCAGCTCTGAGAATTGAACAGTACCTCACAAAGAGACACATGATATCAAACAGGAGATTGTGATTCACTGCTTGTAAGTCACTTTGTCTCCCTCCCTGTCTCCTGCTTGCTCAGTTTCCAGAGCTGCTTGCTCTGCACCCTGTGTGCAGCCCTGAGGTCCCTCACCAGGGCACCACCAGATTCAGGCACAGCTGTCAATTGAAGCAGTCATTTCAGGAAAACCCTCTGCTTTTCCAGACTCATCTGTAGAAGAAAATGGAGGCTCTCCCATGGATCAAGGCCTTTGGTTTTGGAGACCAAATCCAGTGTGAATTTTGGTTCAGGCGCAGTGAATAGGGGCTCTTGAGCGCTGGCAGCTTGGGTGGCAGTACAGTCATTGCCTGGGACACCCTCCTGGCACAGCAGGAGTGACAGTGACCCTGCTGTGCCAGTCCTGCCCACACAGTACCTGCAGCTACTGGGGTGACCATTCTGCCCGGCTCTTTCCTGGGAAGAAAACCGAATCCAGCCAAGGCAGTGCTGAAAGACCGTGGCATGAGATTTCATCCATGTATTTCAGGTACTGCAGAATTCTGCCATGCTGCCAGAAATCACACTTGATATCTCTGTAAAACTCTGTCTGACCCTCAGGGACAACCCCAGACCCAAACACTGAGGAATCTGTGTCGTTCTTTCCTATTTTCATTGTTTCCTTGTAAATGTTGAGGCTGCAGAAGCAAACAGAAGGTCTGGCATCCCTGCAGACTTCACCTGTAGATCTGATGCTTCTTTAAGAAGGTGCTGTCGCTGTCTCTGTACAGATGCAGGAGGTGACAGAGAGCTGAGGGCACCTGTCCACACAGGCCAGTGGCACAGCCTGGCTCCCCCTGGGCTGCACTGCTCTGTCTCAAGGCCCTGAATGGGGGGTGATGCCAGTGGGGCTTGCCTTAAGTGGTGAGATTTCTGGTTTGATTTGAGAACCCTACCAGTAAGCAAAGTTAGAACAACAGGAAGCTCATCCACCCTCCCTCCCCCACCTCCTTTTTTCTGTTCCTCTGCTGCAGAAACTGTCTGATGTTCAGATCAGAGGCTCTCTGGGGTTAAATGCACCATTAGTCACTGGAAAAAAGGGAAAAAAAGACCTTTTAAAAGCAGATGGTAGATGATAGAGAACCTGTTTGAGAGTAACTATCTACAACAGTGTGTCTGCTTCATCAGATATTAGCATCAAAAGCTGTCTGATAATTTAGCAACAAACAGCTATATTGATTTTCTTCCAAAGTGCAGATGCAGAAAGACAAAGATGGAGAGGTGGCTTTTTCAGACGATGCCTGGCAAAGACAAGGCAGGAAAGGACCTGCAGCCCCCAGTCCCATCAGCAGAGCAGGAGCAGCCTGCAGGTGAGAGGTTCTGGAGGGAGAGATCCACTGCAGCCTTGTCAGGAGCCCGTGCAGAATGGAGGGGCTCCTCCCAGGGATGAGGAACTGCAGCTGGGGCCAGGACCAGACTGCTCCCACCAGGGAAAAATGGGAACTAGAGCAAAGAAGTGGAGCTGGGATGGAATGTGGAAGAGACACGGGAAGTAGCTTGCTTCCCTTGTTTTGAGAGGATATGTGAATTAATTGCTGCAAAGTAATCTGAGCAGCAATAGCTACCAGTCCTTCTATCTCTCCCTTGGATACAGCAGCCATCCTGACTTTCCAGGGTGCTGCCAAAATAGCCATTTTAACACCTTAGCATCTGGAAAAATTCCACTTTAGAACTAAGATTTCTCCTTTATCCCTTGTGCCATTAATTTCTTTTTCACACATTGGTAGAAAAGCCTCCTCGTGATCAGCAGTTGGCTCTTGGAACTATTTCTTGATGACAAGTGTTGGGTTTATCCAGTTCTTTGGACAACAGCTCCCTACTTCTGATTTAAATTCCCTGCAACCAGTGGTCTCACATCAATTATGTACACTGCTCCTCATCTCTGTATCTGAAATGTCAGTGAATCTGATAATTTTTGCTCACAGAGGTGGGGAACCAACAAGGATCTCTGGCACAGCCTGCAGTGATTGCATCTACCAAGGCATTAGCAAAACAGCAAGGAGACAGAAACGGGCACTGACGCTGAAGTTCAGCCCCTGCTCAAACAGCAGCAGTCAGAGAATTCCCAACAGAGAGCTTAGGGAGGCACCAGGGCATATCAGGACACTGCTCGGGAAGGGCTGCACAAGGCAATCTCCAGCCATGGTCATGGGAACATTTGGAAAGAGCAGGAAAGAAATAAACACAGTAAGAAATAAAGAATAATTCATAATTAAACTGATTTACTCCTGGCAGAAATAGACACAATTCCATTAACTTTCAGTTCCATCTAAATACACACCAGAAAGAAACTAAGCTGGATATTGACTCTGACCTAGTTGGAGTTCTTTATACTAACATTACTGTATTGTAAAAATACTGTTTTAAGAGCCAATTTTGGGCTGTTGCCATCCTTTTTTCACCCTAGAGAAAGCCAGTGGGGTAAACTTCTATTAAACGAATGTGAAAAATTGATGCCTGATTCTAAGTGCACATTTATAAATATAACATCAAATCCAGTGGCTTACAACAGCTCCTCTCCCAAAGAGCTCTGCCCTCTGAGCCTGCCCTGTGATGCTCGTGGTGGCTGTGACCCAGCCTCCTGGACCAGCCCAGCACCTCCCAAGCACACTGGGAATATTCAGCTTTGTCATTGTAGCCTGTCTGCAGCATTTGCTTCCCCATATCCTGGTGCTGAGGTGATTTGCTCATTATCAGATTGCTGTTTATTAATCAGAGCTGTAACAATGGGACGGAGGAGCTGGAATACAGCACAGCCAGTGCTTCATTTGTTCCAATTGATTTTCCTATCACATTTTATTACTACTATTTACTCTGTATGCCTCAGGAAGATTGAGCTGCACTGTGCAGTAGGGGTTTCTCTTCTCTTTAGCTCTATTTCTGTGGTGATAGTCAGAACAGTGGATTCTTCCAGCAACTAAGCCATGACCTTCTCTGCTATAAAACAGCATATGGAGATTCTGCGATAATGAGACTCCACCAGTGTGTGAAGTCCTGCAGGTGGAGTCCTAGGGAAATCCATGAGAGTCATGGATACTGAGCACAAATTATCTCTCCAAGATGACACCTTACAAATGCTCAGCACTGACCAGAACCTCTGCTGGAGCTGAGGCAGCTGGAAGGTACAGACCTGCAGAACAGGCACCTGTGCTTAGGCTGGGACGAGCAGCTTGTACCAGAGGGAGGTTTTGTCCTGCAGTAAAATTAATGGAGCCGATGGTGATGATGGGTTTTTATCCCTGCTCCTTCCTCTCTTCTCTGTCTTAGGTCACTGTTCACAAGCTGGATCTTGCAGAGTCCAGCCAGCACATCTAAGCCATGAGGGCTGAGCAGATGATTCCTGTCAGGACGTGCGTGGTGCTTTATGGAAGCTGACGTGTGGGTCAGCAGGAAGACACAGGGTGGCACAGGCTGTAAGATCACATTAATCCTCCCCTTGCCAGTAACAGGGCTCACTGAGAACCAAAAGCAACTTTAAAACTGACTGAAAAACTATAAAAATCTGTGGCGAAGCTCCTATTTTCAGCACAGCAGGGATTTCATCTAGAGATTTATAAGTGTTTGAACTATATTTACTCTGAAATTGCCCCATTCAGTGAGTACCACAGGAAACTCATGGTTGGCTGCAACTGTAGGTGTCAGATGCAGTTGCGTGGGGAGGTGATGAGAATATATGTTTAACAAAGGCTTTGTTTTCTACACTAATTTTAGAATTAGCCTAGTTGAGGAGTGAGGAGGCAGCTCTCAGGTGGTAGCACGTGCCATTAATGAAGTTCAAAACACAAACCACAGACAGTCAGCTGAGCTGAAAGCTTCCACTGGCTCTTCACTGTTACTGGAAATGTGAGAGTCCTTCAAAGGAATTTCTTTCTTATCTTGCTGAGATGCTGGTTTGTAACTTAGGCAGAGTGGGTGAGTGTGTGCATGTGCAAACACATGCCTGTGTCACCACCCAGCAGAATGAGTCTGTGCAGACATGTGCAACATCATCCTTTTTGGGAGCATGCCACATGACATTGGGGAGAATTGCTCCTTTTTTGTTTCTTTTTTCTTTTTTTTTCCTAGCAGAACTGCTTCTTTTGTTCCACCAGCAGAAGCTTTGGGGTTTGAGAGCTGAGTTGTATGTCCTGGCCCCTCTCTGAAGTACATCCATGCACTTGTCACTGGGCCAACAGTGCCTGAGTGACTTGGACCTTGCTTGATGGCTCCCTGTCCTCCTGCTGTCAACGACCTTGAGCTGCACCAAATAATTATTTTCTTCCTGTTTTGTTTTTTTTTCCCAATGGCAATGGGGGTAATTGAATGGTTGTAAAATAGGCCACTGGGCCAGTAGGGGTTAAGTGAAAATGAAAACAATGCCATTGATGAGAACATTTTTTGGTCACATTTAAGGTCACAGTGAGATAAAGGGTTAGGAAATATCAGCCTGAGAATTTAACATCACCAATGGCTTCTGCCAGCACATCCTGAGAGTGAGAGGAGGGGGCGAGGATGGAGGGAGGGGAATGTACAGACACTGGTGGTGGATTTAACCAGGACTGAGTTCAGACATCTGGAACAGACTCACTTGAGCAGTATTGATCAGAGTGGAAACATTAAACTCTTAATCTGGCACTGTTTCATTCGTGCTGCATTATTATTGTTATTAGAACCTGTGATTTACCGTGTCCAGCCTGGATCAAATTCAGCAGCTGTATTTCTCCAGATTATTTTGCACTCTTCCTTACTGAAGTGCAGTCTGGCAGCAGAAGTTTTACAGCTCTTTGAAGGAATAAGGTCTCCCTCCAGTGGTGGCAGAAACAGCTTTGACTCCCTAAATCAATGAGGGCATGTGAGGCTGGGAAAATGAGTGTGCACCACAATACATTTCGATGGGAAATAATTTTTGAAGGATTTTTGAAGGACTTTTGATGATTTTGCTATTAGCCACCTCTTCTTATAACATTGCTCCTAGTAGAACCCCCAGTGTTTTTGAAAATCTTCTCTTGTGTGGAAAATCTCCTTTCAATACTATCCCTTTTAACAAAATAGGTTATATGTGCAAATAGCACTGAATTCCCACTCAATTTGCCTATTTTACTACTGCAGTAGTAATAGTTCCTATTGCTGATTGTCGAGTTGCACATGAAATACTGGGTTGGATCCCATCACCCCATGGCATGAGGTAATACACTGCTTTAGACATTTTGCAGAAAAAAAAATCCCTTTGGATTAAGCTGTTTTCAGTTCAGAAAAGACATGTCCGAGCCCTGGTCACCTTGTAACAGAAAGCCATATGACACAAGTGCACTGGGGTGAAGAGATATTGATTTAGTTTCTGTAAAATGAATGTAAAGTCAAAAGTCTGAGCATTTTTCAGCACCTCTCCATACTCTGCCTGATTGGTGTGACCCTGGCTGCAAGCCCCATGGCTCACACCTTCCACTACACATTCCACACTTTCCTAATCATCCTCCAATTGCAGATTCATATTTTGAGTTGCAAAACCTGTGTGGTCTGTGTTGTAAGCCACAAATGCTCCCTTATTCATCCATTTTGTGTTCCTCACTCAAGTTCTCTGTTTTTCCTCTCTCTCTCCTCACATTTCCATATCTGAAGTGAACTTCATAAACCACTTTTCTTAACCTCCCTAGGCCTTACTGTAGCAGCAGCAGAAAAGGTGCAATATTAAAAAAGGGATTAAAATAACAGAGTGATACCTCCAGAGTGATGGGAAGCGGCGAGAAATTCTATTGAAACCAGTATTTAATGTTAATGATGTTTTCCCTTCCAGTAGTGAATAACCACTCAGTGCTGAAATTGGAAGACTTGTTCAGAAAGGGTTCCATGGGATTATTTGATTGGAATATGTCAGTGGTGCTCATGGTTACCATTCTCCTGATTTCATGCCAACAGAATGGGCAGTGATGGCTTGAGAATCAGCTAAACAGTTCCCCTTCTTCTGAACATCATAAATGGTTTAGAGAAAACCCATCTGAGCATTTTCTTTCTGAGCTCTTTCATCATCAGAATCATGATGTAGAATAGCTTTATTCAGTCCTCACTGTATCACAACTGTTTCCTTAAATATGAATTTATTTTTGAAGATAAAATTTTATCTTGTCTCTTCCAGGAGAATGCATTGTCCATCCGTATATTTTGGGTTTCTGTTTGTACTTTTGCCCTGTCACCCCCAAATATTCAATGTATGTTTCTTCCTTCTTCTAGCCAAGGGTATAAATTAAAATTCAATTTCATTAAAGTTGTAAGTAATCACTCTCTGGCTCTCATTAGTAATGATTCGGTGCAGGGGGATCCCGGCTGCTCCCACAACTGTAATTCAATTGGACTCATCAGCTCTTGTTCACAAATCGCTTGAGCTGCACTTTCTTCCCAAATTTATGGCATCAGCACTGTCCAGAGGTTGAATTACAGCTGCAGGTTTGATCAGGGACTGCATTATTCTGCATCTAATCCCTGCATTCTGACAGCAGTGGGGGGAGCACTGTTGTTTTACAGGAACTCTGCATTGTTCCTCTGCTTTATGTCAGGGGCTGAATTGCCTTTGGAATCAGGGAATTGTCAGCCCAAAGCTACAAGCAAACAACCAGCTCCAGATGACATGGTGTATAAATAACAAACACAGAGACACTCAAAAGCCAGCACTCCTTCTTCTGCACTCTCCTAAATTACTGGGATGGTGATTGACCACAGCCTGTGCTCCTGCATCAGCGGATGCAATCTGAATATATTGATGCTTTCTGAATATATTGTTGGAATGTGACTCCCAGCTTTTACCCAAAATGAGGAATGTTGATATTCACTGGTGGTACAAAGTCACTTGCACATTGATTAAATATTTCAGCCAGAAGCCACGTTCATGCATTCATTCACATCCAAGCCTTTCCTCTTGAGCAGTGACCTGCAGCCTACGGCATTCCTGGCATGAAGGGCTCTGGAATGGCACGGAGCAGGCCCTGTGCCATCTTCCACAGAGGTGAGTGGCACCCTTCAGCTGACAGCCAGGACTTGGCCTCCTGCAAGGCAGCATTCCCCCAAACCCCCTAGTACCCAGGGTTTAATCCCAGAGGGATACAGAAGCCTTTACCCCTCCTAGAAACACTGTCCTTCTGCTGCCAGAAAGGAACTGGCAGCCTTCGTTTGGAACTGATCCTCGTTAGGAGCAGAGGAAATGCCCCAGGCACATCTAACCCCGGATCAGGCGCGGGGAATGGTGCACTGCCTTTGGAAGCTTCTCCTGCTTTAGCACATCCGTGTCCCTGTGCTCCAACAGCAGAGATCGGATCCACGACCAGCGGGTATCAGTATCTACCACGCATTTAATTGACCTTTGCTGTTAAATCATTAATGGAAATCACTGAGCATGGGGCAATAAGGTGTTTTCACCACTGTTCTGCTGCTTGTGGCTTCTGCTAATTTTCTGGTGTAGTTTTGCTTGCTCTAATAGCAGAATCTGTCATCTTCTAGTTTCGCACAAATCCTGGGAGGCAAATTAGAAGAGATGTGAAGTAAATTCCTGTTGACTTTAACGAGGGTTGTGGTTTTTAAAAACTACGTTAAGAAGAAAGCGAAGGTTCTTTTATTTCTTTATGCAACCTTGCCTTTTTTATACGCTTTGTGCTTGGAGAGACTCTGACATGAGACAGGCTATGGGAAATGTCTGCTTTCATATAACAACTCTGAGCAGCAGCATTTGGCTGCTGGACTGCAGCTTCTAGAGAGCTGTCGGCATCACCTGTTGTGTCAGTCCCCTGTGGCTGCAGATCCCCAGGCAGGATTCTCAGTCAGCCTCCCAGGTGGCTTCCAACATGTTTTCAGTGTATTTTACTTCCTTCATTTGTCCATTTTTTTATTCCTTTTCAAACTGAAATATATTTTTTCCATTCCTAATTAACTCCCTGCCACCCTACTTGTGGTAAAACCTGATTTATTTCTCCTTCTCTGCACTAAGAGGACAGGATACTTAATCTCCTCTGGGTGGACGCTGAAACACTGTCTGAATAAAATGCTGATCACTCATCTGGTTAGCTCCTGCCAGATCTTCTCTGCATTCCTGCCACCTGGGCTTTGCATCATTTGCTATCATTTCTTTAAGTGACAGAGCCTATTCCTTCTCCATTTTTGGGAGAGCAATAATTCCTAAATTAGCTGGTTGTCACATTTAGGTGTGGTGTGAGTGTTTATCTTTCATATTAATTGTAAAACCATGAATATTCACAGGCTAAAAAGGATTGTTTGAATAAGCGCTTAGAAAGGGTATTAAACCAATGTCTACAATTTACTGCATTTGATGTTTTTTGGGACATTTTTTTGTGGCTAGGGAGTAGATTTTATACCAATGTCCACTTGGTAGCTGCAGAGGAATAAAGAAGGCTTGGGATCCTTCGTTCAGGGAGCAGTGAATAAATATGTTGTAGAAACAAACAAATATTAGCATTTTGAAAGTCTCTGTGTTTGACACACATCTGCAAAGTAAAATATGAATTTCAGATAGATATGCATGCATCCATGTCTGCAGGGGCAAACTCTCTCAGATGGCAAACACTCACTCTAAGTGCCAGCATTTTTTGCACATCTTGGAAATATTTGTGCAGAAATGGAAAGAGCAAAGACTGCCCATCTGCAGTGTGAGTGAGGAATGCTGTGGGCAGTGTGCACATGTGCTCAGTGAAGGGACCCAAGTGAGGGAGGTGAAGAATCAAGGCTTCCCTTCTTCCTGCTGAAGCCTTGAGAGGCCCATTCAGTGACATGTCTAATGACACCTTTCAGATGCACCATCCATCCCTTCTGCCTCACCTCTGAAACCAGCCCAGGCTGAGGAACCTCCCCATGGGGGCAGCCCAGGGGCTCGGAGCCTGGCCAGCCACCCCGTTAGTGATCTCAGGCAAATACTGGGAACTCTGTTCCATTTATTCATCCTAAAGTGGAGGTGTTAGGACATATGAGGCTGGTAAGTGGGTGACAGGCATCTGCAAGTGTCACCTCAGCAATTCAGGTTCACAGAGAGCCTTAGAGTAGGATTGTAAAAATTGCATCATTTGTAACCTTTCCAGCACCAGTTTTTTTAAACACAAACTGTAACCAACAGCTTTCCTTCGGACATGAAGAGAATAACTAAAGACAACATCTGTTTTCCCTTTAGGTGTGGAACTGCAATAGCAAGCCATGCATAAATTTTATTAAGGCTTGCTAATTTCTGACAAGTTTGAGGAGATACATGCTACCAGTGCAGATATTTGGCTCTGCATCACCAGATGAAAAGTCATTTTAAAAACAATGCAGAAAAAAATGGACATAGCTTGGCAGCAAATGTGTGAGGTTCTGCTCCCAGAGCTTTGGTTTTGTTTGTGCAATTTATAGATTTGTGCCCTTTTTTCCCCCCTTAATGTCACTCATCTTCTTTTCTAATGACTTTTTATGACATAGGTGACTAAACAAAATGCACCTAAGCTGACAAAGCTACTTATTGCTGGAGCCTTTTGTACTCAAAATCAGAGATCCAAAAGCTTTCAGGACTTAGTATGATTTTAACTTTTTTCTGCAATGCCAAGGTTTTCTGTACCCCAAGAACACTCGAGCCAGCACGAGCCTGTTCTGTCCCTTTTGCTGCAGGAATGTGCCCCCAGATTTCACACTCACAACTTGAGAAAGCTCCACTCAGGTCCCACAGCCCCAGGTTCTGTGCCCTCTGAGGAAACACCTCAGAGCAGAACCTCAATTTCTGATCTTTCTTCACTCTCAGAACCAAGGGGGGTGATTACCTGGAAGGTAATCACAGTAACTTCACAGAATCCCACAATGGTTTGGGTTGGAAGGGACCTTAAAGACCATTGGGTTCCAACCCCCTGCCACAGGCAGGGACACCTTCCCCTATCCCAGGTTGCTCCAAGCCCTGCCCAACCTGGCCTGGAACACTTCCAGGGATGGGACAGCCACAGCTTCTCTGGGAAAGCTGTGCCAAGGCCTCACAGGAAAGGAGTTTTTCCTAATATCCAATCTCCACTAAGAACTGCAGGATGCTTGGCAGGACATGCCTGGAATTACACAGATCATGCCTCATTGCATGAAATAAGTCGGAAAGTCACAGGCTGGGTTCAAAATATGTTTGTCTTCTCTCAATAATTAATTGTTTGTGGATTAATATGAGGTTTTGTGTTTTGAAAGTAAACTAATCCACTCACTGGCTGGTGTTTAATGAAGGA
Source organism: Anomalospiza imberbis (assembly GCF_031753505.1). NCBI lineage: Eukaryota > Metazoa > Chordata > Aves > Passeriformes > Viduidae > Anomalospiza > Anomalospiza imberbis. Next base: position 12,640,359 of record NC_089696.1, on the reverse strand, counting down.
GAACAGGCTGCTGTCAAGCAGTCTGAAAATAGTGAAAATTAACTCCATGAAGTGTCACGACTCACATACTTTATGTATATGAGTAATGTGTCTTCTGTGGGACAGAAGATGAAAATACCACATGGAAAAGAAAAAATAGTGGCTGCCAATTCAATAAGAGAAGCAGGAGTAATTGCTTTGACATAATTTGGAGTTTTGACTGCTTGGTGGCAGCTGGGCTGGGCCACTGCAAGAGAATCCACTGCAAGAGAACTCACAAACAGTATGAACCAAAGGTTCTGCAGCCTCTGTATTCACAGAGCTATCAAAGGGGAAAGAAAATATAATTTAAAATCAGAATACCCTGAAATCATAGAGTTCCTCCCCAGATTGGAAGGGATCTCAAGGATCATCCAGTCAAGCCTTTCTTGGCAAAAAAAACACTGGTCTAGACAAGATGTCCCAGCACCCTTTTAAGATTCACCCAGCTGATACTGGGGAATTGGGGAATCCACCACTTCTCTGGGGAGATTATTCCAATGACAGATTGTTCTTCTTTTGAAAAATTTTCCTCTTGTGTCCAGTCAGAATCTCCCCAGGAATAACTTGTACCCATTCCTCCTGTCCTTTCCATGTGACTCCTGGTAAAGAGGAAGACTCTATCTTCTTTGTAGCCACCCTTTAAATACTGGAACATGGTGATAGATAAGATGTCCTTTCAACCTTTTCTCTAGGCTGAACAAACCCCATTCTCTCAGCCCTTCCAGTGGCATTAAAAGGGACAAGGCAAATACTGAGATACAAATTCACTAATAAAAGGATTTTTCTTGAGAGATGCCAAACTACTTCAGTTTTCTTTGGCTGCACAAGTGTTAAGACTGCCAGCACTTCTAAAAATTGGGATCTCTCAGAAAAAGAATAGAATAGGAATCATAAAATCTTGCAGATAACAACCAGCCAAGGGTTCAATACCTACAGCAAAAAACTAATACTTTAGTACCAGAAGGTTCCCATATACTTAATGATGTTGCTAGAAAATGGTTGATCTGTTTGAACTGCTCTTGTTCATTCCTGTGCAGGAGAATGTTATTCCCTTTGCTTCTCTGCACTTTTTCATTCTGCCATGGGGACTGTGCAGAGAGAAGGCCATTGAAAAAGCCATATAAAACCTTGAGAATGCAATAAGCAGAACATGGCACTTTTAACACGACAAAACTACCGGCTTAGGTAAGGCTTGAAGTGCACATAAACTCCAGCACCTCCTCAGGCAAAGAGAGTCACAGTCTCAACAGAGAGCCAGCAAAAGGAGTTTAGATCATAAATGCTCTTCAGAACTACAGGCTTTGCTGCCTGAATGCACAATGAGCAATTCAAGGGCCCAGACATCTTCAAATCACCCAGGCTTAGCCAGGAGTACACCTACCCTGTGGGAGCAACAGTTCAATATTCTGACCCAGTTTGCTCACCCAGCACGGGGTGGGTGATTTATCACTTTGGGTGATTCCATCACTGCACACCTTTCCTTGCCATCCTGTTAAGATCTTCAGTTTTGTGCCTAAGCTCTGGAGTTTTGATTGCATTTGCAGTAGCTCTGGCATTGCTGCAAGGTGCTACTACTGCAGCAGGAGCAAATCCTCCTTGTGGCTTATTTGCTTCTCAGTTTCACGAAGCAAAATGCTCTTTGTGGCAGTGCTGGTGTCTGGTGGCAGTCAGAGGAGCAGCAGCCATGTCCCCGGTGTGGCAAACACCAGCGTTTTTAATGCAGGGTCCATCAGCTGCACCCTCAGCTTGAGTGGCAGCAGCTCCTTCCCCCTGGGCTGTCACTCCCATCTGCAGCCAGGTCTTCATGCACAAGCAGCCCACTGCCTCCTGCAGCTGCCAGATGCCTTTCCAGTTTTCATCTGCAGATGTTCTCAGGGCCAGAGCCCCAAAAGTTTATTCCCCAGCCTTTTCCCCAAGAGCCCTCCATCTTTCTGCTCATAATTCAGTTGCTTTGTAGCCAAGGGGGGGAATGGAAATAATGCTTCCCTCATCAGCCCTTTCTTTCTATCCTGCAGTTCTTTGCTCTCTTCCATCTTTTAGTCTTTTCCCTCTCTCTATGGGAGATTAAAGAAGAAGGAATAGAAGCAGCTGCACAATCAGCAGAAAGACAAATAGGAGTTATAGGAAGAAACAGAGATGGGAAAGAGGAAAACAGAGTAGAAATAGAAAAAAAAAGTTTAAAAAGTAAAAAGAAAAAGGAAAACTGAGAAGGTAAAAGAATAGAAAAATGATGTTAGTTGATATTGCTTTATTTTATTCTGTATCAATATACGTTGTTTTCATTTCAGTCTATGCCCAAAGAAGGGAGATGAACCGGAAATCCTGAAGCATGGAGCTGGACAGGTAATAAGGAAAAGGGGAAAGGGAATTCTCTGAGGCTGAGAACAAACCCGGGGAAAGGGAATTCTCTGAGGCTGAGAACAAACCCGTCTCTCATCAGGAACACTTTCACCTCCTGCTTAGGCTCACGACAAAGCCTCTGCAGGGCTGTCAGTAGGGATTGTCACTGTGGCTGTGAGCCCTGCCCGGCGCCGGGCACAGCACCAGCCCCGGCTGCTGCAGGAGCAGACAGAATTCTGCTTTGTGCTGCTCCGGGAGCAGCTTCCCAGGGATTCCATGGGGACCACGGGGCTGAGGGGGATGGAGGCAGGGAGGCAGGGCTGGGCCTTTTCCTTTTGGCAATTAGATGGGAGCTGTTGAAAGCTGCTTTCATGGATGAACGCATGGAGAACTAAGGACGTCTGGCAACTGATTTATTTGATTAGTTTATTGTATACCACAATTTCCCTCTCCCAGATGAAGGAGGTCTGTCACTGGAGCGGGACTTCACAGTTACTGAGCTCTCTGCCAAAACCCCTCAGCACCTCAGAAGTCTGCAGAGGACCTCGAGTAGGGCACAGACAAAGCCAGAGGGGCAGGAGAATCCGGGCTCGTCAGAAAACGCCGATCTGGGCACTGCACAGTTCCTGGTTTCCAGGCAGTTTAACATCTGTGCATGCCAGCGGGAGCCCTGAGTGCTCAGCTGTTGCGAAAATCAGAGAACGGGGGGTCGGGGTTGGGTTGTTAGTCTCCATCCCACCGCTGTGGCTGCGTTCAGGTGGGGCGATCATGACATCCAGTGGGAAACTCCTGAACTACAGCAGCTTCTCCAGGGGGGAACGAGCCGCTCCTGAGGCTCAAGCTACAGCCGAAGGGTAAGAGCGTGGAAGGGAAGCTGTTCAGGAAAGCTTCTGTACTGAATGGCTCAGCACTAAGAGTTTTGTGCTGGTCTCCTGAAATCTCCAATATCTAAATGTGGTTTGAAATGTCTCTTCTTGCCATGGACAAGAACACTCGCTCTTTGGGGAAGAGCTGACATTGCAGTGGGATTAATCCTCACACGGGATTTTCACATCCATGAAAGGTTTTCTGTAATTTTTTTTCGTTTTAAATCTGTGACTCCCCGACCTTCTAAGATGTCTTGATGCCTATGAGGAGGCATCAAGGAGGAACTTTTGACAGGGTGGTGACAGGACAAGGGGAAATGGCCTTAAACTGAAGAGAGGTGGATTTAAATAGGATATTAGGAAGAAATTGTTCCCTGTGGTGGTGGTGAGGCCCTGGCACAGATTGCCCAGAGAAGCTGTGGCTCTTCCAGCCCTGGAAGTGTCCAAGGTCAGATTAGACGAGGCTTGGAGCAAACTGGGATAGTGGAAGGTGTCCCTGCCCATGGCAGGGAGTGGAACAAGATGAGCTTTAAGGTCCTTTCCAACCCAAACCAGCCTGGGACTCTTAGCATGCTTAATATTCTATGAAATCCCAGTCATTCTAGTAGTTTCCCTCAGTTCTCTATACTTGTGTCCCATGTTTGGAACGGGTCTGGGGAGGATAAACAATCTGAAACTTAAACTGGAATAGATGCTTATGCCGTAAATACTTGGAAGCACAGACAAAAGTAATGCAGAAAGGACAAATAATCTCATAGAACTGAGGACATGTGCCTGTCTTTTATGATTTCATTCTGCAGCCAGAAGGTCTGGGATCCCAGCCACTGCTCGCTGATCACACACCAGCTGCTTCCCAAAATGGTTTTTTCCCTCCAGTACCTAATCACGAGACCGAGGGGGATTTTCTTTCAAATGTGTACTTTGATACTTTCATCCCCACCTCGCCATCAGCCCGGCACTGGATTGCTGCAGCATGTTGTAAGGAATTACACCCGATGTCAGCAGGAATTACCCTGCCAGGGGTATTTCAGGGATGTCAGCCAGGCCTCACCCTGGCTGCTGGATTTGGGTGTCAGGGAGGGGCTGGATCCTCCCGGGATCAGCTCCTGGGGGCAGCCGGGTCCGTGGAGACAAATCCCTGCGCGGTTTAATCTGGCTGAGTAAGGATCTACAGATGCTGCAGTGCTAAGGACCTGTGTTTCCTGATGACGTCAGCAATGGCACGTTTCTTTGCGTCACCGCACGTTCTCAGGTGAGAACAGACCCCACTGGGTTCTGACCCGCACGTTACAAACACCGCCCCGGTACCGCCGGCTCGGGACCCCAAGGGCCCGCCCACGCTCCGCCGCAGGGGCTCCACCTGACGTCATCCCGGGCGCAGCGTGACGTCACGCCATGTCTCGTGTTGTTGGCGTGACGTCACGCCAGGGGCGGTGCGCCTGCCTTCTCCCTCAGCCTCTCAAGCACCGCCCCCGGCAGCGAAGCCACGCCCCCTCGCCGATGATTGGTGCTCGCGCCCCTGCCCCCGCCCCCTCCCGGCACTGCCCGCCCTGCCTTGCCCTGAGCCGCGTCGCCCGCTTGGTCCCGCCCCTCATGCCGGTTCCTCCAATTGGAGAAGGGACGCGTTGAGCGACAGCGCTGCCGCCCAATGAGCGAGGCGCGGGCTCCTCCCCGCGCGGGCGGTGGCGCTCAGGGCAAGGGGCCGGGGCCGCGTGTCCCCCGCCCCACGGCGGCACCGCCGCGACCCCGCGCCCAGGGCTCCGGGCGCCTCCCGCCGCCCCCGGCCCCGCGCAGCCCCCGCGGAGCGGCCGCGCCCCCTCCCCGGGCAGGGCCTGCGGGCCGCGCCCCGCCGCCCGTACCCCTCCCCCGGCCGGCCGCTCCCTCCCTTCGCCGAGCCGGAGCGAGGAATGGGCGGTCCCGGCCCGTAGCCCCCGGCTGCGGCTGCTCCTCCTCCCGGTCGCAGCGTCTCGGCGGCCTCCGCCCGATGCTGGCGGAGCTCGGGGTCTCGGCGGCGGCGTTGTGAGCGCTCCGGCCGGGCCGCCGCCGCCATGTCCGGCGTGGTGCGCACCCTGAGCCGCTGCCTGCTGCCGGCCGAGGCCGCGGGCCGCGCCGGGGAGCAGCCGCGGAGGGACGGCAAGGAGCGGAGCCGCGATGCCGAGCGGGAGGCGCGGCGGCGCAGCCGGGAGATCGACGCGATGCTGGCCCGGGAGCGGCGCGCCGTGCGCCGCCTCGTCAAGATCCTGCTGCTGGGCGCCGGCGAGAGCGGCAAGTCCACCTTCCTCAAGCAGATGCGGATCATCCACGGCCGCGAGTTCGACCAGAAGGCGCTGCTGGAGTTCCGGGCCACCATCTACGAGAACATCCTCAAGGTGAGGGGCGGCGGACGGGGGTTGGGGGCCGGCGCCGGCACATCCCGCAGCGCCGGGAGCTTGGGCCGTACCCGGAGTCGCCGTCGGAAAAGGATGGGAGAGCTCGGCCGGGGCGGCGGCTGCTTGCCCCGCTTGCCCCGCTTGCCCCGCTTGCCCCGCCGCCGCTCTCGGTGCTCCCGGCTCCCGGGAAGGGGTCTCGGTGCAGGTGTTCGGGAGGGCGGGGACCTTTGTGCTGCGGGGGGCCTGGGAATGTGGGTTCCGGCGTTACCCGGCTGAAGGCTTCCGTGGAAAAGGCTCCGAGGAAATTTCCCTGCAAAGGGGATTGAGAAAAGCTTTGTGGAAACGGAGAGGAAAGAGGATATAGGTGTGGCCTGCCTTCTGGAAAAAACATCATGAGAGCATCCTCGAAGTCGGAATTGGAGAAACTTCAAGGTTTGAAGAAATGAGGAGGAATTTCTCTGCTTTTGCAAAGTATCCCCAGTCTGTGCACCTCGAGATGGGACAAGAAAGGGGTCCTCGTACAGATGTTATGGCTGCAGGGGGGTGTTACTTGGTGCATCTTCAGAAATGGGGGAGTGTAGGCCCTCAGAGTTGGGCAGAGTGGGGTGTTATCAAACCTGGAGCTAAAATAGAAATAACTCTGGTTTGGTGCCTTTGCAGGAAAGTTTTAGTTCAGTGTGTGTGCAAGTTTTATAGTGCTGGCAGCGTATTTCTCTATTGACTGGAGACTATAAAAGCTGCTGGTCTACAGACCAATATTTCCCAAACTAAGGGAAAACCAGCCTTGACAAATACTGTTCCTTTCAGGGATACAAGCCTTGATGCCCTGTGCAGGTAGAAGTGATCACATTTTAGAAAATACCTGAAGACACATAAAAAGCTCACTCAGGAGTGTTTCTCTCTTCATCTTCATAATCTTTCCCTAAAAGAAATGCTGCTTTCCTGCCTATATTTTTCTGTAGGACCGTCACCATTCTTTTGTGGGCATGGATTTGTGAGGCTTTGTGAGATTTCATAGAAAGTTAAAGGAAAGGGAACTGTGCAAGTTAAAGATAACGAGTTACTTTTGAGTTTCCAGATTCGTGTTTAAATAGAAGCTTTATGTGCACTTAATAAGTGCATGCATACAATGACTTGTTTTTAAGAATGCTGCTATTCCATACAGGCCTTTCACTTCTGTTAATGAACAGGAAAATTGTTGTCTAATTTTCTTTTCCCTTTTTTTGTCCATTTTCAGGCTGGAGCCCATTAACTGCAAGAAAGTTGAAATTCAGAAGCTTCTCTCTGATTGTAGTTATGTGAGCAAAGAGAGTGTTATGATTTTTTTTTTTATCTATATGCCTAGAAATAAGGAGTCTTATTTTAGCTCTTAATGCTTATTGTGGTCCTGTCAGTGATTTTTTTTTTTGCTGTTACTAATTTCAAGTAGTAGGAGAAGCTTTTAGGGAAGCAGTTTGTGAGAATGGAAAAATCTGAGACTCCTTCCTCTTTAAGTTGTCTAAGCAGTAGCAGTTATGGTAAAATGATGTAATATTTTATGTATGCAGAAGGTGTAGAGCTTTCAGCAGTAGAACTTGGTGTGCTTTGGAAAGGAAAGTGTCTCCTCCTTGTAGTAGGGGAAGAAGAGTCACACACTTGAAACACTTGTTTGCTGGATGGCTCTGAGTAGATTTGCATTATTCAAAGTAGAATCCTGGTCCTCGAGATAGCAGCCAGGTGTTCTGATAGTTAACAGCACTTCTTGGACTATGTCAGTTGAACCTTTAAAATTCTTCTGATCCTGAAAATAAAATTTGGAAGTGGCTTTAAAGTGGGTTAATATGGTTCAGCAGATTGATTGCCCTTTTGGCCTTGCAGGTGGTGATTTCGGAGTGTTAAGGTTAGGTTAAGGGTTCTCCTTTGGGTTCGTGTCAGACTCTTCCTTCCCTTGCTTCTCCAGATAACACAGGTGGCTCTTGCATACCAGAATACAATTTAGACTTCCCCCATAAGTTTTTGGGGAATGGCTTGGGAATAGTCACTATGGAAAAAGCAGGCAGAAGGAGGAAGAGCAAAGAAAGAAAACTAGAAGAGTTTTCTGGTGGGAAGGCACTAGATGTTTTGTTTGCATTTTTGCTCATTAGAGAGAAACCTGATAATACCTTGATATTCTGCCATAATCATCAGGAAGAAATCAAATACCAGGACAGAATAATGGCTTTCAAAACAGGGTGATTGTCAGTGCTTTTATTTTAGGGTAATACTCTCTTGCATTAAACTTTGTTCTGTGGATAAACATCCAGTGTTTAAAGTAAACTTATTTAGCTTCTTTGACAATGTAAATTGTCAAGTGCGCGTGATTGCTGCTCTTTCTGTAACAGAGTGTTTAGACTACAGGTTCTTTTCACTTTTTCAGGAAGTTCAATGATCACTGGCTAAGACCTAATGAAGCCAAGATCACCATGTGTTTAACTGGCAATAAAAGATCTCGGATGAATTTTTAGTACTATATGTGGACAATGTGAAGTGGAAATGATCCTATCAAATAGCATTTAAATCTGTGTGACATTGTCAAGTACAGCTGCAGCAACCTTAGCCCATTTTTCCACACAGTCCTCAGCATGGTCAGACAATGGTCCTCCTAAGCTTCTGCAGCACTGAGATCTGAGTTAGAAATGCAGTGTAAATCTCTGGGATTAAATGGTCAATTTTCATTTTCCAGCCATGACTAAACTCCTCTCTGAAGGAGGAGCATTCCTACTCTTGTAACAGTGCTGGATATTTCTGAAATACTTATTGCAGTAGTGTTTAAGCAACTGTACAGCTTATGGAGAATGAAGAAACTGCTTCAGAGAACACAATGTGAAACCTCTCTGAAAATAACAGTGCTAAGCATTACTGACATTAGTGTCAGCTTCCACTTTATTTTGAGTTTTCACCTTCTTGCCTTTCTGATATCTTCTTAATGCTGAATTCTTTGCTTACCCTGTTCTCTCTGGTTCTCATCTCCCATTTTGGGGAAACCCTAGTCAGAAACAAAATGCTGTAGCAAAATAAACCTATGATACAGAATTTACTTTTCCATTTAGTCCAGGTGATGGTTCAGGGCCTTGCTAGCTTTTTCTGGCATTTGTGGGATGGTATTCAAATACAGGAGTTTTGCTTTGGTTTAAGGTAAATAGTCATCGGTTAACTCGGGTTTTGCTTGTTAATCGAGGCTAAGTTTCAAAGTAACTTTTTGGAACTTTTGGATGATTGAAGTGAAAAGCAGTAGTGTTAATGCTCTGGTATGAGTACACAGGCTTCAGGACTTCAGCACACCCACCTGGAAAAGGAAAGTGCACAGGACAGGGCTGGCTGGCTGCTGAGGCCTGAATTTTAAGGTGACTCCTGGCTATGCAGAGAAGCTTGGTTGTGTACCTTCAGTTTCGAATCTAAGCAGTGTGTGGTGGTGTTACAGAGTATTTTGATGCTTTTCAACTGTAGCTACAGGAATTTTCTGATACCTTCCATCCAAAACAGATGGGTTGGCCTTGCTACTCTATTTGCTTTCTTTGATAAAAGTTAAAGAGCTCAGGTCACAACTCTGATGTTCCTTGTCTAAATGTTTTTTTGTTTCAAGTATGTGAATATCACGCTGCTTAAAAAAACCCGGTTTAGTTGCATAAGAAAATAATTATAGCAATCTACAAGCACCAGAGTGGTACTTGCTCCAGCTTGTTGAGAAGATTTCGATCTGAAGAGACAAAAAGTTCAGCTTTTAGAAGCCTGAAGTACAATCTGTTGAGCTCTTTTGGTAATGTTAGTTTTCCTGTTGAGAATGGAAATACCAGCTCAAGGCTTCGGTACATCCATGAGTGTTTTCTTGTTGTTTGTGACCTGAAGTGTAATGATTGACTAAGGAATCGAAAGGCCTGGAATTGCAGAGGGAAGGACTACACAGGAAATTGTGTGTGATCTTTTGTGAGTGGAGAAAAAAACAAGGAAAGATTCTGAACATGTAAAATCTTTGAGGAACACTCCTTTGGGACTTTTGAGTGCAGCTGCAATACACGAGGGGATACCTGAGAGCATTTCTCCTTGGAATATGAGTGGCAGTTAAGCAAAATAAGTGGCTTGTGCTGATGGCAGCTTTAAGAACTTTAGACTTCTGCAATTAATACTAAACCTGGACTGTTACTGGGACTCTGTGTACCTTGAATGTACCTAAATTGTATTTATGGTGGCTGAAGTAAGGTGGTTGTACCTCCTGTCATCAACAAACAAACCAAGGAAACTCTTTTGCAACTTTCAGAGTTGCAACCAGGTACAGATACAAACTCTGGCATGTGGAAACAGATTATTCCTCAGTTTGTTTGGGAGATACACTTGCAAGTGACCAAGTTACTACTTGCAACGTAAGCATATTTCTTCCACTGGCCCACAGACTCGGGGGGAATATATCAGGTAAACCCCAGTTACACTTTAAATTGTCTTGACTCCACACTTCCCTGGGTTTGCATGCAAATGCGTTTGGAAGCCCATTAGGAGGTGATGATGGTCACACTCCATCTGTTGCTTCAGATCCAGCTTCAGCTGTTTGAGTAGTTGGTCTCAGGACAGTGTCAATCTCCTTTCTGCTGGAACAGCTTCTTTTCAGAGGCATGACAAGGAGAGTAGAGGAACTGTGGTTAATTAGAATACTTAAATTTAACATAGACGTGCTAAAGTTCTGTACTAGAACAGTCTTTCAATTCTAATTATCTTTGCTCTGAGCTTATTTTACTAAGAAAAATAATACTCTCTAGTTTATGTAGAAAAGACAAAAAACCCTGATGATTCTTGCTGATCTTGTTGTTCATTTCATCAATGGATCTCTTACTACTTCCAGCTGGTGTATTTTCTATGTCTTAAATGTAAATTCTGGTGGTCCCTTTGCATTTGGGGTGTCTCTTGGTTGGGCTGGGAGACAGCGATCTCTCTTCATCATGGTAGGTACTGGAAGAGGAGTAATGGTCAGTAGTAAATGATAAATATTCATAGTAGTTCCAAAATGGAGCTCACAATGCTCTTGTGATGTAGTCATTAGTATTGCAGAACATGACTTAGTCCCTGGAGACTGCAGGCACATACTTTGATGTCTTCCAGACAAAAGTTTAGTCACTGAAGTGACTACATTTGGGAGCTTACTCCCAACTTATTCACTTGCTTATGTAGTTTTATAATTAACTTGGAAACAGTATTGGCAAAATAATTAGCAAATTGTCCTGTAAAAAATGTTTACAGGAAAACTTCGGAGCAAGCTCTAGTTTACATTGTCTGAAAATGCCAATGCAAATGCCAACAAGGAAAAAGCTGAAAGGAATTGGAGGCTGCAGAGTTTCCAAATGAGTTTCCACCCCTTGCCTGGGATTTTTCAGCCTAGGGAAGGTCGGAAGCTGGTCCCATCCTGGCATTGAAAGCCCTGTCTGAGCACGTGCTGGGTACTGAATCCATGAGGGCAGCCTGGCAGGGATACCTTTGGAGCTGCAGGTGCTGCATCTCCTGTAGTGAAAGCATGAACTGACTGTGAACTGATATTGGTGGGATGGTCTCAGGGCAAGGAGAAAGCTGCTAATACAAGTCTGAAAGCATTAACTGGGAACTTTTTGTGAGGTCCTGAACGTCATCTCTGAGGTCATCATCTCTCTACCCTGTGCCCAGTTACAAGTAAAGTTTGCACTGAGTATTTTCCTTCTGCTGCATTTATCGTCATTTTGCTGGGTTCACTCAAAGACAAGGACTCTTTTCAGAGTTTCCAGACAAGCAGACATCACTGCTGCTCCCACTCCAGAGACTCGGTGGCTAATCCAAATGTTTTTTAATATTTGTGTTCCTGTGGACTAGGTAAATGACACTTCCCCTTTGTTGCCATTTTTTATTTGTATGCTGGCCTGGAAGGTAGGTCATCTTTGCTGTTTACCCTGCTCTCACCTGGGTGGTACTGGAATCTGTGAGTGGTGAAAGGACATGCAGAACTGGGGAGTCTTTTTGTTGTCTAACTGGGCCAACTGGTGATGCTCCCACCCCTACCCTTGTGTGTGTCTCGCCTCGCAGCAAACTAATATAGCCAGTGGGAATTACTTTTTGTATGAATAGCCAGGTTTTTGGTGATGTTTGCCCACTGGATTGTGGGCTCAGGCAAATGACAAACCTGTGAAACAGAAGGGGGTGGAACTCCACTGCCAGGAAAGATGCTCCTTTTGATGGTGCCTCGTTTTTTGGCTGTTCTGTAATGTGAAACTTTATCCTGAATGACATTGGGTTCTCTACTGCTGCTTGGCCATAATGCTCCAAGGACACTGATCAAAGAAAAACTCTGTTACTGCTTTTATGATAGTGTGCTGTAAAAATCTGATTGTCTTGCTGTTTGTAGTAGGTCACCTTCTCTGCAGTGCCCAGACAGCAATTTACAAACAGTGCATGTGATTACATTTGCTAACACTGACAACTTTATTTTTTAAATTTGTGCATGTGGACCTGTGTTCCTATGGCTGCATCACCTTGTACTGTTCCTCTGGCTCCAAAGAGTATCTGTGGGCTGAGGTGGGAGCAGTCCTGTTGGCAGTAGCTCCAATTTAGACTGGTCTCTGTGAGATGAGATCCCCAGACTTCTGCCAGTTCCTTGTCAACAAGAGTGAGGAAAAACGCGCAGTAGGAAACACGCTGGAGTCTCCCTGTGCCTGCGGTGTTGCTGCTGGTCTGCAGCCGTAGGAGAAGACAGCAGTGCCTCTTAGCTGTGACCTGGAGTCCCCAGGGAGTGCTCAGCCCTTCTCTCAGGACAGTAAGGTCCATAACTGATATGCAGATGCTGGAGATTTCAGGCATTGCTGTGAGGTTGAGTATTAATGTTAAAAGTGTAAGAAGTACCTGCTGTAGTATTTAATGTGTAACATTTACTCTCTTGTCTGTGAACTCACACCCAGTAGTAGTTCCCTAAAATTATTTTGAGAAAAAGTGCTGTAGGAGTCTCTCTTTTTTTGTATACAAACTCTGAGCAGGTTTGCAAGTTCTCTGTAGATACTGAATCATGTTTTTTGATCACTTGACTGCTGGTGTGTGTATGGAAGAACCTGGCCTTGCCTATGAGCAAGTGCGCCCCAAACTTGTGCCAATTTTATGTTTGGTGCTTAACTGAGGAGTGTTCACTTGGCCTCTGAGTTGGTCTGTCTGGTGAAAGGTGTGAGCTTTTAGGGATAATGAATCCTTCAAGTACTGGAGCATATGAATAATTTAAAAACTGAGTGTTGTGTTTTATGTAGCAGTGTAACTACAGATGTAAGATGTGCTTAAATCACATTGCTCTTTGAATACTGCAAACATCTCTGGCTTCAACTGACATTAGCTCATGATAACCTTTCTAATAATTCCCACAAATTCATTGAATCATTATTTAAAAATACAAGAGAACCTGAATTTTTTCAAAGCTAAGATGATTTCAAAAATAAAGGAGAAAAAAATGTATTTGAGCCAGTCCTAGTAATGAGCATTTGTGTAAATGCTCATAAAACCTTCCTGCTGGTGAGTAGCAGACGTGCTCCAAACAGCTGTGCTGTGTCAGGCTGGGGAGCTCAGCCTTTGTCTGGGACATGAAAAAACAACCCACAACCAAAATCTGGTACGAGCACAAGGCAATGTGATCCTTTGGTGTGCTCTTCCAGTTATTGGCAGCCTTTGGTTTCGGAAACTCCCTGAGCCAGGATTTGCATCTGGAATGTAATCGAATAGTCCTCTCTGGACGTTGCTTCCATCTATTCTTCTTCATGGCTTTTGGAGTCCATTTATGCATTTGGCCACCATCCTGTGTAAATGCATTTGGCTGGCTGGGGGTGTGTAGGTTTTGAGTTTGAACTGTTCGATAACTCATATTTGTCTAGCAAGGGGAAGGACAAAAATAATCTTTGTCTATTCCCTTTCTGCGAGTGGTTTGTAATTTCTTTAGATTTCTTGTGTGTTATGCCTTAGCTGTCTTTTCAAATCTATGGATTTCTATACTTAACATTTTTTTATGTATAAGATATGGTGCTTCATGAGGTAGATCTCATCACACTCTTGTTACACCTTTTTCTTCTTCTATCCTGATTCCATTCAGGTCTTGTGCTTGCCAGGGATTTATGCAGTGACTTGAATATATTAAAACTTATTAAGAAAGGAATGGAACAGAGAATTTCCTATTTTTTTTCCTCCCTAGATGATGCTTGCATTATGCTGCTGGTTTTCTATTTTCTAATGCCTGACACTATCCTTATCTGTGAATTTTAATTCTTTCCATCTATGCTTATTCTCAGTCCTGCTTTAACTGCAGTACAAAAGCTTTAAATCAGTTGAAGTGTTCAGAAGATTATTTCCCATCTAAACTTGTTGCTTAATTTTTTTCTGTAGTCCAAATTTGAAAACAGAATGGTAATTGATGGTGTTCAGCCTCGTGAATGAAGGAGTGAATTGACATTTTCTATAGTCACAGAAAATCAGAAAAACTGTCAGTAAAGGGGTAGGAAAAGTGTCTTGCTTGTATTTCCAATAAGAGGAAACCTTTCCTATGGTGATTTGCTCTGCAGATTAATGAGGCAGGGATTATCAAATGCTCAGTGAGGTTGCAAAATACAGTGTTACCAGTAAGTCTGAGATGTGAGAGAAGGAGTGCATAGGATCTAAATTTAGTGAGTTCTCTGTTTCTCCTCATCTTTCTGACATCTGTTTGTAGCGTTTATGGAACTGTTTTGTGGAGATGGAGAAATGTTAAGTTTAGATTCACTTTACTGGGGACTTTGCTGAGTCACACTTCTAACTGCTAAGAGTTGTGTAGAAGAAACATTGACTATTTTATAGCTCATTATGTGAAGCTTTTATTCCTGATGTGTTTTGGAGACACATGTTGAAGCAGATGTGTTCTAAAAATTTTGAGAGGTGCTGTGGGTGTGCACAGGACAGCATTCCTGCTAGTCTTTATCCTATGTTTTTGTTTTCTGCATGCAGTGTGTGTGTGTTTGTCAGTGCTGATGCTGGTGTCCTACTGCTGAATCACTTTGTCCCAGGTTGGGCTGTACATGGGACTTGGTGGCAACATCTCTGTCTCTGGAACAGTCAGAGCAATGCTGATGCCACGTGCTCCCCATGGGTGACCTTACACTGGTTAATCCACTCCCACAGGGTCTGTGGGACCTAAGTTTAGTTCCTTTTTTTTTTTTTTTTTTTCTCTTGGAGGGCCAAACCTGCGTTTCCAACAAGGAACAGCCAGCAGATAAGTGACTATTCTGGGACTGGAGCAGTCTGTACACCCTTGATTGAAACTGTTCTGTGGTTTTCTCTACACAAATAATGAAACTTTCCCTAACAACAAACAGCCTCTTGAGAACCTCCGTGTCTCCAGCAGGAGCAGGGAAAGTCAGAACAGTGTGGGGAAGTGCACTTGGACTGAGGTCCCAGTGCTCTTCTATCCAAGCAGGAGTTGTGCAGACCTGCAGCCATTCCTTTGAGATGCTGTGAGGTGGAGAAGGGTTAAACCAGCTCCAGAGCTGGAGGGGGAGATCCTGCAGGGCCCAGGCAGGAGAAAGGTCAGAGCTGCGTGGGCTGGGAGCTCTGTGCAGGGCCCAGGGCAGCGAGGGGAGGAGGTGACCCAGGGGGTTGGAAGTGGCTGGGGAGATGGTGACCCATGGGGAGATAGATGGTGATCACGGTCCCACACACAGTGCTGATTAACCATTTCATACACAGCAGTTCTCACTGAGCAGAGACAAACCTGGCATGAAACACCTAGAAATAACCGTGTCCTGCTGGTCTGAGTCACCACAATCCTCTGGAAAAATCTCCCAGGTTCTTAACTGTGCATACTGAGGAGCTGACCCTGCTTTCCAGTTGCAGCCAAGATGGAAGTGTGTGCAAGGATGGTTTGCAGAAGTGTGTGAAGCTGTGAGATGTCATGGAGGCATCTGCAATTCAGAGGCAGAGCTTTTTAAGTGTTTTTTTCATGCTTCTGTTCGCTAGTGCCCTTCAAATAACCATCGAAAGACTTCTGTTAATAAAGGGAAAAACTCTGCAACTAGGAATGAGAGTTGGCTTTTGGTCTGTATGACAGAGTTACTAAATAGTTATGTCTGGAATTTAAAGCATCAGTTGGTAAATATATTTGATTTTAGTCTTTTCATGGTATTGTGGAGATGCATTCTCTGCTTTATGAGAAGAAGTAATAATCAGTAGAGAATCATAAATATTTGCATTTTTGGGAAGCTGCTCTTCAGGAGCACTGCTGGATAGTGACAGCCACAGCACTTTGCTTAGAGTTGCTATTCTGTGACACTCCACTAAGTTGCTTCTCAATTCCCTCTCTAATTGTGGTTGCTGTTGGGAAGTTGTTGTTTTTGTTGTTGTGTGGTGCTGCTAAAGGACTGGAGAGCAGAAAGGTTCAAGTGTTAGTAAAACATACGTGCAGTTTTGATTGCTTAAAGTATGCAAAGAAAGAGATCAGTCCAGTAATGTGGAGGCTCTTGTGAGTAGCTGTGGAAACAGAACTTTTCTTTTGGAGATTTTTTATTTTATTTATTTTCGTATCTCTAGAACCAAAGATCAACGTAATGAGGAAATGAATCCAGTATAACCTAGAGATTTTACTTGTGAATTCGATGGTACTTGAGATGCTGAGTCACCATTAGCAGATCGATCCATTACTAAAATGGGGCTCACTATTGAGAAATAAATATTGGCTATTGGAAGCTGTTTACTGCAGGTGAAGTTAGAGTCAAGACTGAAGTATCAAATTTCTTTAACCTCATGTGTTTGGTTTGTTGCCATGAATATGAACTTGGGTTTCCATAAAAACTGAAAAATGTGAAAAGAACCAGCTCAGTAATCCTGAATTTATTTTGAGAACTACACTGCTTTGCTTCTAGATTTCTTTTCCAGTGTTAGAGTAGCAAAGCCTACCTGTCACACATTGCTTAGCAAATTCAAAAAGTAAGCTGATTCCCAAGGAAAACTGGATCTGCTTTCCTGAGCCTGGTAACTTGGAAGCTATGCAGTGTCTTCAGTCCTGTCATGCTCTTCTGATCTCCCTAATGCTTGAGAAAGCTGGGATGTCCTTTTTTGTGTCAGAAACCCAAATGCAAAGAAAAAGATGGAAGAATGTGGTTTCAGGCATGGTGTTACTTTTAAAACTACAGCTATGATGATCACACATTAGTTCCCAGACACTTTTCATACTCTCACTCATGTTTACTTTCATTATCTGTTGGTAGCACTGCTTGTTGCCATTAGCTGTTGCCGCTAATACTTTTTCCACCTGGGGAAATATTTTGTGGCTAAATTGCTTACAGAAGCAGGCTCTATCTTACTTCTGTTGGAGATGTTGCAATAAACAATGGTTTTGATTCTCTCCTGAGTTCAGTCTCACCAGAACAGTGTCAAAAAAATGATCTTCAAGTGCCTTCAAGTCCTTGTTCTTTTGCACTTGAATCTTTATTCACTGACTTTCTTCTGTGAATCACTCTTTAGGGCTGCAGGGTTCTGGTTGACGCACGGGACAAGCTGGGGATCCCTTGGCAGTACACGGAGAATGAGAAGCATGGGATGTTCCTGATGGCCTTTGAGAACAAAGCTGGGATGCCCATCGAGCCTGCCACCTTCCAGCTCTACGTGCCCGCCCTGGGCGCGCTCTGGAGGGACTCGGGAATCAAGGAAGCCTTCAGCCGCCGGAGCGAGTACCAGCTGGTGAGTACATCCATCTCCTCGGTGGGAGGAGAAAAGTGCTGCGGTATAAATCTCTCTTCAGCTCAAGCACAGCTTGCTACGTGCAAGATGGAGCCACCCTGTTAGCTGTTTGTAGGAGTGCTGTAAATCTGAGCACTTCAGCAGCAGAAACAAGTGGTAATTGGAGCCAAACTTGAAAAACTACATGGCAGTAAGAGGGAGTGGAAAAGTGCACATGACTGGATAAACTGGAAGAGCAAGAGGAACCAAAAAAGGCAGGAATTGGTTGAACTAAAAATATTTTAGCAGCTCAGTAGGTCTGTTCATAGTAGGTCACTGATGAAGGCACACTTAATTTGTAACTTTCCAGTCCTGCCAGCTTGCACTATATTGATACTGGCAAACTCTTCCTGCATGCAGCTCTTTTGAAGTGACTGCAACACCCATTCAGGCTTCTGCTCCCTGACTGTTTCTTTTCATCCTGACATCTGCAACTGAAACTTGGATAAGCAACTGAAAGATGACAGTGAGCATAAAAATGTGCTCTCTTCCCTGCCTTCTTGTTATTTGGTCTTCATGCTCTTGTGCCAAAATAGCTGCACTTCTGGTATGGGATATGTTTCTGACAGCTGTTCATAATCCACTCCTTTTTCTTCATATGTACAAGATGGAGAGGATTTTTTTTTCCTTCTCTTTTTCTTCCCTGTTCTGTGCAGCAAGGTGCTGATCCAGACAATCTGGTACCACAATTGCTATGTTATTGTTCTTGAATTAGAGGGGTTGAAGGACAGAAACAGGGCTTTGTATAGTCTCCTTTAGATTCTTTTACAAAGGAAGTCAATACAGCTGAAGGAGAACTAGAGAAATTGGATAGTGAAATTCTGATTGTTCCCTCATGCTGCTTCTCTGTGTGAGTTCTCTAGTGTCTGGTACTCTAGTTAAACTCATGCTGCAGCCCTTAGGTACTCATCTGTCTCCACTAATAAGATGCCTGTTTGAGTCATGTTGTTGCATATCTTTGAAATCTGTCTCTGAAGTACCATGAGACTGCCAGATAGGTAAAGAATAAATGAAATGGTGAAGCAAAGCTGTCACAGGATGATTGGATAAACCTCACTTCCTTAGGCTAAAAATGAAACAATTTCCATGTTACAGCACTGGGGGTGGGGGGAAGGATGTGCAGGGGGAGAGAGGATGGATTAATTGTTCTATTATTCCTAGCATCTGTAGACACAGGCTTTGCTGTTCTAAGCACTGTTCAAATGTGGAATAAAAAGATGGCTCATGCCACAGGGAACTTGAATTTGCCATGAAACAACTGCTAAGAGAATCCAGTAAAGTAAGCAATAGTTGCATCAGCAGCCTACTAAGATTGTTTGTTTGTTTCCCTGGAAAATGCTATGGTCAAGTGTGGATTTTGTTTGTAGAGGGGGATTCAGATGGGGATCATGTGGGAGGTTCATTCCTGTACTGGTTAGCAATAAAGTAGTATCAAAGTGGGGGAAAAAAAGTCCCATTTGTTGAATAAATAGCGTTCCAAAAGTAGTAGGCCTACCTCTGCATTCCCTGGCTTAGAGGATTAAACAGGAAATACCAAAAAAATAAAAAAGCCCCACAGAAACAAAGCAGAGAGGCATGCAAGTGATCATTTGATATGCTGTCATCTTCAACATCCTGCTGCAGTTCCACTGTGCATCCTTTTGGATGCCATTGGTGTCACCTGGGTGGTGTTACTGGGGCACCTGGAACTGATGCAGGCACCAGAGCTGTTACCCTGTCACTACTGCAGCCACGTGTGCCACAAAAACTCTGTAGCTCCATCCCAGTCCTGTGGCACTGACAACAAGAAAATCTGGGTGCTGTTACTTTGTTGTGCAGGCTGCATCATCAGGGGATCAGAAAGTCCCTCTCTTGTAACTAAGAAAATGCACTTGGCTGCATAAAAGGTTTTTAAATGCTGCTTCTGGATTAAACAAATTATTAACACCTTAATACTTTGAACAAGTTTCCATATCTTGCTTCTTAGTTCAGCAGAAGTCTGATTCCCTCAGTATGGGGGAATAAGCAACTGTACAATTCCTTTAAAAAATTTAGAACTAAATAATATTTTAAAGAAAGAGGTGGTTTAAGGAGATGCCTAATTTGTAATTGCATGTGATATGTGTAAACCCATACCTTCATTTATTTTAAACCCTTGCTGGATTTAGACTTGTGTAAATAAATAGAAGCCAGATATAGTGGACTCTGAGAAAATAAATCTTTTCTGAACCGATTTTAACTCGGGCTAAAGAAAACCTCTGCATCAGCACTCTCTTTCTTCCCTAGTATAAGCGAGCTATTAAATGGAATATGCTTGGTTTAAACTGAATTTATTATCTTTAAAATAGTTCTTAAATCATCACCAAAATTTTGCAGCTTTACATTACTGTGATCTTTCTGAATGTGCCTTGACACTGTTTGAAAAAACAACCCCACTCAGCTCTGGCATTTTCTTCACCCTCATCTTGCAGTCAACTGAACACCAGCTTTTTTTTTTAATCATTGTTGTTATTTTGGCTTCAGAGCTGTAGGATTATTGGTCTGCTGGTGTATGCTCTGTTTCTGCAGGAAGCTGTGGGACTGTTAAAAACTAAAACATGTTGGTTGGTTGACTAGAGCTGAAAATTGCAGTGTGCAGGTGCCTTCCTATGGTCTGCAATGCCCAGCTCTGTGACTGACTCAGCAGTAACAAACTTGTTGAAAGAAAACAGCTCTGACCATAACCCTGTGCAATCTAAAAGCTGCTTCTCCGGCACTGCAGAAGCTGCCTCTGGGCATTTGAATGTTTTCTGCTTCATACTCAGTGCCTCCAAGTGCTGGTTGTAAATCCCTGTCTGGGTCTTTGAGCGTTTCAGAAGTGAGTGGGTGGATTCTACAATAGCAGGCTGCTTTTTTTTTGCCTTTTTTTTTTTTTTTTTTTTAACTTTTGTCTTCCCAGCCTGTCTTAAAGCAGACAAACCAATTTTGCTTTCTTTTTACAAACATCAGCCTCTCTCTCTCTTCCCCTACCCCAGCCAGTCCCCACCAACCCAAGTTCCTCTGTTCCTTGTATGGGAGCCAAGTAGTTTGGGGGACAAAAGCTCCATTGTATGTTTGCTTCCATTGTCACGTCTGTCCTCGTTTTTTAACTACTGGAATAGGAATTCCTTTGTAATCAGAATGGGATTCTTCTCCCCTGCCCTCATTATCCCCACCCCATTTTCTGTCTGTGTGTTAGAAAGGAATACATTGGTCACCAGTCTCCAGATGTCCTGGGGTATTTGTTCCTTGGAGGGTGCCCGTGGTAGTTTGGCCAAGGGCTGCAAATCCAAATTCCCCAGTGTCAGCAGGGGGAGACAAATCCCACTGGGAATGTTCCTGGAGAGCAGGCAGTGGGATTTCCTGCAGGGTTTGGCTGCAGGGGTGGGAGCTGCTGCAGTTTGAGCCTAATGAGAGGTGCTTGGGTGTATTTGGGAGTTTGGGTGCATGTATCTGCAGGCTCTTTTTCTCCCATTAGTGACATTTCTTTTTATGCTATAAACCATGGAGACCAAGGCCAAGATAGGAATTGCTTTGGTCATGTGGTTTCTCTTTTGTTTTGTGGTTTGGGGTTTTTTTGGTTTTTTCCATCTTCAGGTCTTTACTGTGAGAATGTGAGAAGCCATTCACTTCTCTTTAATGAGTCCAGAACAAAAAGTCTGACACAAGGTTAGATACTCTTTTGACTTCTTGTAGCTTGGCATGCTTGATGTCATTGTGGGTAAAGATGGGGCAAATAGGGCTTGTCAGGGAATAAAAATTATTATTTTGTCACGGGCAGAACAGATGGATAGTGATGAGCAGATCTGCCAAGACCATCATGTGTCTTTATCAGTTCTTAGAGCAAAATTGACATTGTTGTTATAGAAAATATGTTCATGATCCATCACCAGAATATCAATTGAATTGTTGTTACTGATGTATTAATATTATTACTGATGTTCCCTGCACTGTTAAAAGACTTTCTGGTGTTTTAATAGCTCTTTTTTAAAGAAAAAATAAATGTCAGCATTAATGGGAAGTTGTGGTTCCTGAGAGGGAAGTAAGGCTCTTGCAAATATAGACAAAAACCTTAGTACTGTGTCCATAGCTATTTTTAGATGTGTGCACAGGGAATTGTATGGAACGCTTCCATTAATACTTCAAATACTGAGAGCCTCTGAAGCCTTGGTTGTAGGAAGACTCTGGAAAATGTTTTAAAGACCCTTTCTTTGATTTTCATTCACCATTCTCTGGGTGAGAGGTGAGGGGGAATTGGGGGATATTTGCAATAGCATGGGTCACCCCTCTGAGAATTAACTATGGGGTTTGTTGTTTTTCTTTAAGCAGCCCCTGGAATTGGTTAAATTCTGCCTGCCAGGACAGGCAGTGTGCTGGAACCCTGCAGAGGGAGCAGCCTGCTCCTTGGGGTAGGAGAGCTTTGTTGCTGCATTCTCCCCATGCAAGGAGCTGATGGCTTCACAGCCTCACAGGCAATCAGCTGTGTGTTCTGACCAGTGTGCAGGGGAGGCACCAGTTATTCACACTAATTCTCAGTTCAGGGTAGACAAACTGTGGCTTAAGTGTCTTTATTTTTGTACAGAAATGCTCAGTACAGCAGTGATGTAATCAGGAGTTGGGCTGTACATCGGTTCCTGAGGCACTGGGAGATTTTGTGGCAGTGTTTGGCTGAAGCCAAGTGAATTGAGAGATGGGGCAGCAGAAAACTGACTTAATGTGAGAAGTAGGTGGCTTTTGAAGTGACATATTCAATGAAATGTACAGCAATGGGTTGGCTTTTGCCAGAATTCTTCAGTGCACTTTAACAGAGATTTCCCGAATCCTGAAGCACAAAGTTTCCAACTGATTGTTTCTCTTTAAGATGCAATGGCAGAGTACAGCCAGCTCTAAAAGCATGTTTCTAGGCAATTTGCTCTCTCAGCACATATGGCAGAGCCCTGAAATGCAGGGATACTTGTGCCTGGCATCACTGTAAATCACTTTGCACTTGAGGAAATAGCGAGTGTCAAATCCAGCCCAGCTTATACAATTGGCTGTAACACAAAAATGAGCTCTTCTCTTTGCAAACTACTGTTTGAATATGAGCTTACACAAGAGACTCTGAATGTTGCCTATTCTGCAAGGATGATTTTTTTTTTTCTAGAGCTGTGAAACTCTCATATTTCATCAGTGAAATCCATTGAGGCTTGACCAATGCTGGTGAGATGTACAAAGGCAATAACCACACTGTTCAAAGTGCCAGCCTGGGAAATCTTGTTACCATTTAATGCATGTAATTGGGACTAGGCAGCAACTCTGCCAAATTACTTTTGAGCTCTGCATGGGTATTTCCTAGCTTGCAGGACTCCTGTGAAACTAAATTATTTCTGGGAAGTTACATGGTTTTTTGTTTTCTTTTCTATATCTGGATGGGACATACCACTCTAACCCACAAAAATTTTTACAAAACAAAACAGAAAGCAGAAATTCATGTTTGCTGTTGCTAAGCATTAATTTTTCTTATTTGCACACTATTAGTGCTGAAAGTCAAGTGCATCTGTATCTAACAATATTATATTCTTTCTTTCTTTCTTTTTGAAGCTAATTGTGAAGCTGTGGATGGTAAATTGGCTTGTCTGAATCATAGCTAGTACACGCAAGGAATGATAATGCTGTACACAATAATAGTCAATGATAATCTAGTTTTGTTATGTTAGAATTCTGAAAGAGTGGCCTTATCTGACACAAGATGTCATATTAACCCAAAAGATCACTGACTTGCAGCTTTTACCAAAAGATCACTGACTTGCTCTGGACTCTTATGCAAGGGAGAGTTATGAAGATGTTTCTTAGTTAAATATCTGAGCAAGGTTTTGAGCCAGTGTCACAGCAATTAAGTGCCAGAGATCCAGATTTAAGTTTTTAGTTCTAGTTCTGTTTCCAATCCCAAGACCTCCAAAGTTTCTGGTCAGGTTATGGAGTCTGACTCATCTTTGTACAGCAGGGGAAGTTAATTGCTTGTTTAAGTGCAAAGCTTGGTGGCTGCTCTGCAGCAGGAAGGATTAGCAGCTGGAGTCCCTGGCTTCTAATCCTGTCTCTATGACCAAATAGGAAAATTTTTTCAGAACAAGGTCTCAAGTAAGAACCCTCAAGCAGAAGTGATATTTTGTTAAAGGAGGTGAAAGTTAGTGAGCCATAGTTTAGGTTTTATTAAGAATTGAGAGATAGCAAAGCAAAATGTAGCTGGAAACCTCCACACAAAATCCTGTGAGTATTGGCTAAGGCTGTAGAGTTTGCCAGTTTGCATCTGCAGAAGTTCAATCCTCAGTCCTAAATTTGCAATATTCTAAAAACGAATGTTTTAATGAGATATGTTAATGGGCCTGCTGCCACCAGAGAGCTCTTGGAGCAGTGCAGGGTTTGGCTGTGCCAGTTTGTCTTGACAGTCAGGGATTCAGCCTGAGGACTGAGCTGGAGCAGGAGGCAGAGTTGGAGATGTTGGCTGTCACCCACAGCAAGGAATGCTCCACTTGGTGCTCTCGGTTTTGCTTTAAGTGCCGTTGAACAAGAGGTGAGAAGAACTTGCATTTAAAGTAGGCTGGATTCCCAACCATTTGGGGAATCACTGCAAATCATTTTGAAATCTAGCAAAATCTGCTCTTGCAAAATCTTTTCTCAGTGACAAGAGCTGTTCTCTGAGGCAGAACCAACCTAAGAAAGCTGTGATGGGTAAAACACTTATTAGACATTGTTAAATACTTTCTGCTATTGGAGAGAAATAAGAAGAACCAGAAAGGTCATGAATTACGACTTTTTTGAAGCACTACAAGTGGAAAAGTCTTGGAGAACAGCAGTTTGTGACTGTACCTGCCTGAAACCTCAACCAAGCATTGAGTGCTAAATGCTCTGTGGGAAAAAAGAAGGATTCTTGCCATGAATTTCTCCTGACCTTAGGTTATGACAAAGTGCAACAGCTGGGTGAAATGTGGCCTGCATGGAATTGGGAGGATAAGTTGGAAAGTAATGAGCAGATCATACATAATAAATAAGTGGATAACAAGAAATTGATATGCCTACCATATGGGAGCTGAGATGGATCTGAATAAAAAGAGCTGTGCTACTGACTGTCCTGCTATTCTGTAGAGTGAATTCCCAGCACTCAACATTTTTTTAATTTTTACATTATTTAAAGATCAAACACTTTGGGTAAAATCACCTCCAAATCTGTAAGATGTGCAATTAATGCACTTCATTAATGCTGTGCTCTCTATGGGTACCAAAAGGCTGGAATTCAGACTTAGTGTGGACGTACCTTTAATTTACAGGTTCTTGAAGGCAGATTAAAAAGTCTGGTACTATGTAAGGCTTCCTGTAGGAGCTTTTTACTACTGGCCTTTGGAAGCCAATATATCTTGACTGTGTTTTTGAGGTGGTTAAGATAAATGAGAGAAACAACTTCATATTTACACCTCCCATGGTGAAAATTCATTGCAAGCATTTGCCTCTTGCCTAATGATTGCCATTTTCCTGGTTGAAAGATTTCTTTTTCCTCATGTGTATTTTACTAAGTACAGACTTTTTTTTTTGTCTTTAACTCTTAGTAATTGAGCCCCTTAGAGAAGTGTCTGGGTGTCCCAAAAGGTTTTTTACTCATCCTTACCTCTCTGTGTGCATATGGAAGTAGTTGTTGTTTGCTGTCTTACCTTCAACAACAGCACTGAAACACTAAATCTAATGTTCTTAGGCTGGAAAAGCCCTTTTGGCTCTTGAGAATAAATGCCACCTTGGTTCTGGAAAGAAGCTTTAATTTTATTATGCATAAAATAATTAGAAAAAATACTCTGTATGTTTGTCTTTGCAGAATTGTTGTTCTAAGCCCTAATTAGTGCTACTCTAAATCTTGCAGGACTGTATTGAATATGAGGATTTGTTCAGAGCAAGTACAGCTGTAATTAATCTTTGCATTCCCATCAAGAAATGCTGGCACATGCTGTGAGAAACAAGGAAGGAAACTTTCAGTTCAGGCTGTCTGAGCCAGTACCCAACTGCAGCTACTAACCACTGGAGTAATCGCTTTATCCCTTTCTAGTGTGCAGGAAAGGTCTGGGCAGAGACAAATCCAGCCCAGGGAGCAGCCTTTAGCTTTGATTATGCTGTTTAATTTCATACTCAGAAAGTTTCTAATGGACCTCAATCATTCAGGAGACTTTAAAATTGGCAGCTATTATCACCTTAGAGATTCCCAGTCATGAAAATGTATTCCAGAAATCTGAGAAGTTAGGCACATTTAAAGGTGCACCCTTTCTCTGATAGAGGGAGTCTAATGAAGAGTTCCTTCTGAAATTTGGTGGAAGCAGGAGAGAACTCACATATTCAGTAATGAGCATCTGCATAGGTTAAAGTCATGGTAGCACAAGGGAAACTTTTATTTGAGTTGCTACAAAAGTACTTCATTATGCAGAGACATATGTTAATGTTTTTCTGCCTAAAAACAAAGAATACTGTTTTTAGTGGAAGGGCTCCACTTGTCTGACTGGTTTCATCCATTCCATCTCAAAGATAGAGCCGAAAAGGAGACATTTATATTCTTGTTCCCATGATATGGGAGTTCAGAGTTCTTGATGTATAAAAGCTACGTGCACTACTTGAAGATGCAGCAAGGACTGGCTTAGCTGTGTGAAGGAAAAAAGAGAGCTCCTGCTACTTGCTGTGTGCTGTATTAGCAGTTTTCTGAGCCTGTGGTTGGTTTCAGGAAAGTGGGGAAACACAGGCACTGCCCAAGAAGAGGTGACTGGTTTTGTTAAGCCTGTCTCCCTGACATGGCTCTCTCTGCTCAGAGCAGCAGTGCTGACAGTGCACTTCAGAAAGTTCCAGTTTTACAAGTCAGCCTTTTGTACCTCGTTTATGTGTTCTTTGTAGTGATTCAGCTTTCTTTTGCTACCCATTCAGCTTTTTCTTGGTACCAAACCTTGGGCTTTTCACCTAGAACTGGGACAGCAAGCAAGGGTGTTTTCAGTGCTTTTAAAAATGTTCTAAAAGGTTCCCTTGAGAAAAAACAGTAAGAGGTTAAGGCTTGGATTTTTCAAAGGGGCCACTGAATTTAATAGGATAAAGGGGTAATGAATGCTTTCAGGCTTTCCTGAATATCCTAGTTTATTGCAAGCTATGTAGGATCAAGAACAAGTAACATGAACAGATGAACAAATAAGCAAAACATTAAAAACTAGGTCTGTTTTTATGGGAGAGTCTTATTGGCATATCTTCTGTATTTTTATACTTAGCAGATATTTGAAGTTGTTCTTATCACAATGAGAGTGAATTATGTTTAATGAGCCCATATTTTTGAAAAGATGGGTCCTGACAGAAAGCTGAAAAGGAAAATGCAGGTAGGATGGTTAGGCAGCAGTAACCTGCTCAGGTGGTGATGTTGTACCCTTGCTACCTATCCAAATCCTGATCTTTTTGCAATGACTTCTCAAAAACATTGTAATGTCTTTAAGCTACTTTTCTTCTGTTTTTCCCCCTGCTACTGTTGTCTCCCAAACAAGCCTGGTTTGCTTTAAAACGTGGAGAGTTTCACTGAATGCAGACCACTCTTGGCTTCAGCTTACCTTGTGCTGTAGCTCTGGACAGAGTGATGCCAGTGAGCAATAGGAAATGGTGGTTTGGGGAGTTGTGCTTTGCGCTGAGCTCTTGTTTATGCTGGGTGGGTTTTTTGGAAGCTGCTCTTGGAGAAGGGACAGATGCAGCCTGGGGGTGGCTGAGCACAGCTGAGGGGGTGACACCCTGTGCTGCTGGGGAAGGAACAAGCTGTGGGCATCACAAGTGGGCACAAATTGCCTTAACCTGGTGCTTAACTTGTGACCACAGTGTCTTTATCTCACTGATCCTTCTCCCAGGCAATGGTTCCTTTTCTGAGGCCAAAATAAGATGCCTGTACCTTAAAGAGTAGTTTTTTTCAATGTTTGTGTTCCAAATTACTGGAGTATCTGAAGTGTTCACAGACTGTTCAAATCTAGGCTCTGTTTCACAGGTATTGAGTGTGGAGGAGGAAGAGGAGGTGAGCAGAGGAAGGGAGGAAACAGTATTTGACTTTTGACTTCTGGGTTTATGTGCAGTGGTAGCTGTGCAACAGGGGAGGATTTCATAGATCAGATGATTTAGGATGCATCTGAATGTGATGCTGTTCTATCTCAGTGCTCCAAAGGGCTACAAACCAAGCAGCTGATAAGCAAACACTAGTGGAGGGAGCAGAGCTGTTGAGTGCCCTTCCTGAAGGAGAAGGGCAAGGTTAGCTCAGTGTTTCACTTCTCCTTTCTCAGCTGCACTGCTGGAAAAGCTTCTGTCACAAAGGCAGAAGGCAGCGTGGTCCCCACCTTCTCGGTAGTTTGCAGCTACACCTAAAGCAACTCTGAGGAGCAAACCTGTTTTGCTCTATTATTGACTCAGGATCTGGGGGAGGGCAAGAAAACTTCTTGGAAACATCATGCAAGATTTTCTGTTTGAGAAAGTGGAAAACATGTTGCTCTGAGAAGTAATTTATTGACACCTTTCGAATGTCTCCTCTGTATACAACACAGATTCCTGCAGCAGACTGAGGCAGACTTGTGCTTCACTTGGCTTTCCTCCTGAACAAACTGTTGCTGTTTGTCCTTAGAAGGTCTGCTCTCCACCCCTCCCCCAAAGCTCTTAATTTGACTTGCTTTCCTTGATACTTGCTTAATTCTGCTTCGGAAAACTCAGTAGAATCTCAAACTGGAAAAGCACCGGTTTATTGATGGAACTCTTTCCCATTTAATTCCACCTCTGAGTTCAAGGCTTTGATCCATGAGCTTTCAGACTGGTCAGAGTACAGTAGTGAATCAGTCATGGTGTTGGATGTGGGCAGGAGACAAAAGAGCCACCTACTATATCCTCTTTTTCTGTCTTCTTTCTTCCAGTCCAGCACATGCATTCCTGGTTGCAGGGAGTTCAGCTGGCCATCCACGTGGCTGGACTGCTGCCCTCTCTCCAGTTCAGTAGGATGTGACCGAGGCTTTAATTAGGGTTTTTTTAATAGACTAGTCTGCTCAACAGCTTGAAAAAGTTTGTTAAACTCACTTCATTTTCCACCATGGCTTGATTAATTTCCGTGTGTGGCTGATTAGAAATAGGTGACAGCTTCTATCCTTAAGTCTTAATTTCTAATCACAGATTTCATCTTTAGATTTGTTTTCAGACCTGAAAGAGAACAAATTCTGGAGTTATGTTGAAAGTAGTCCAGGTTGCATGAAATCTTCATACTGAAGTATCAATAGGGTGAAGGTTTAAGTGCAGATTTGAAGAATTCCTTCTCCTTATGCCAAAGCAGATGTCAAAAAGGGGGAGAAGATTTAGAATAGCTGATATGTTTTTATGTGAATAGATAAAAAACCTTGCAAGGTAATGCAGGATGAGAATTCCCACTGATTGGAAAGGCACTGGGGAGGCAGGCAGGGTAACAACAGGCAGAAACCAGCCTCAGGGCTGGTCAATTCTAAGTCTCTTAGAATTAACAAATAGCAAACTTCAATTGAAAAAGGAGGTTTTTGTTTCTGGGGCAATGATGAGGGAGATGATTTTTGAGAATCAGCTGTGCAGCTGCCTTGAGGAGTCCCTCAGACTTGCAAGCCTTGTGTTGTCTGTGGTTGAGCCTGCCAAGCACTGAGGTAATGGGCATGGGGCACAACTTCAGAGTAATGCAAGCAAGGTGGAATTTAATTTTTTTCTGCACTCTGTTCTCTACACACTTGATTTTATAGGACTCAAACTGTTAAATAGTACTCCTGAGTGCAGCTAAGACTTAGGTTGCATTTTAGCTGAGTTCTACCTAAAATCTTACTTTCAGATATTGAGCAGCTTTCTGAGTTTTGCAAGGCCATCATTTTTAGTCTGCCCATCTAAAAATGTCTCAGTATACATACAGACAAAATGAGAATCTTATTTAGAATGAAATTATAAATATGAGGGATGAATGGCACTTCGCAATCCTTACAGTCACCATTTAACAACAGACAAATTTCACTATGATATGTCTGAGCTGATATTTCCCCAGAAAGTGGAGCATTAGGACACTGCAGCAAATCTTTGGTGTGTAAGTGGAGCAGGAAGCATCGTTCTGCAAGATACTCAAGGTTATGCCTCTTGTAAGTGCATCCAAGTTGCTGAGCTTTCCAGCTGGCCACCTGCCATGGAAAAGTCCAAGCTCAACATTCTCTCATGGCTGGTGTTAGCTGCTTTTTCAGCCCACAAGATCTAAGATATTTATTTCCCATCCCTTGATCTGATAAGATTTGAAAGGGAAACTCGCTGGTAAACTTGTGATTTAGTCTTGATCAGATAGTCAGTACTGCTGACTAGATTAATTCAGGAGGTACTTTTTTTTTGTCACTGTCTGTTCTAGTTCTGCAGATGTCTCCTGTAAACAAAGCAAGTTTCAGGTTTGCATTCTGGGAGGGACCTGCTGGGATCAAAGCTTGGGCTTGGGGTCAGGGAATAACGGGATTGTGCATCATTCCAGAGGATGCAAAAACATCCACTTGCTGCCATTTTTCCATGGCAGCTGCCCACTGAGAATAAATGGGGTAATTTGCTGGTGATGGGCCAGAATCTTGGATCCATCCCTCCTTGTGCAGCTCAGGACTTTGTTCTAGCTGTGGCAGGAGTGCTGTTTCAGTTGCTTTTGGGGTGTTGAGCTGGCTGTGCCTGGAATGAGAAGCTGAGCCTGGCGTGCACTCGCCCGGCTCCACGGAGAACCTCCGGTGTGGAGATGAAAGAGCTCTGGCAGCACTTGCAGACAATGAATTCCCTTGGACAGCTGGCAGGGAAACAGGAAGGAATCCTTCCATGGGATGCTTAGGAGTAGGTCTGGCAGCCACTCGTGCCAGCTCTGAGCCGGGCTCGCTGCTGATGTTGGATGCAGTCGTTGGACTATTTTTGTTGTTTAAACATGAATTTGGTCATGAATTCCCTTGCATCCCCTCCTCAACTCTTGCTAGCTGCTGGTCAGTGAAGGGTAGGACATGCTGAATCCCTGATGTGCAGGTCTGTCTGCTTAAGGATTTTTCTAGATTTATTTTTTTGAAAGCTAACACTTAGCATGTTTGTGTTACACTTTGTGTTTTGTTTGTGGCCAATACTGTTTTCTCTGCTGTTTGCACCTGTTTTTCTTCCAGCCACTGCAGATCTATGAAGCAGAAACAGCAGTGATTTAGACAGTAAGTATGAGTAAAATCAAAATTACAGGGATTTTTTGTTAATGTTTCTTGAAACTTTTAGTGTAGGATGGAGCCTGCCTTAGTCTATTAACAGAAAATTCCTTTCTTCCTGGAGGCACTGCTGCTGGTGTGCATATTTGAGACAAATGGACAGAATTGTTAACCTAGTCCAAAAGTAATTTATCTCATCTACATCCTGTTGATGTAGAAATACCTAGAATTTCAGGAAAAATGTAACTCTTGTTTTCCCTTGCAGCACTTGGGAGAAAGAATTGCTGTATTTGATTGCTAGAAAAAGCTAACACATGTTAAGAGTTGCCCTTCAGCAAAGAACTCCACTCCTGTATGAGTGTTTCTTAGCTGCAAGGCTGGAATTTCAGTCACAGGATTCCACAAATCTTAGTACTGACGTGAAAGCTCTTATTAACCTAAAGTTTTTCTGGGAAATTAAATATTTATCACCTATTATTTTCCATATGCTGCAAAGCACAGTTTAGGCCATGTGTCATGGAGGATGAGTTAATAGAAACCCACCCTGACGTGTACAAACAAATTTTTCTATTGCCTGTTTGGACTGAGCTGACAAATAATTAATTTTTAAAATATTTTCAGACCTTAACATCTGATATCTACCGTGTGTGAGCAGGCAGGAGAAAGGAGAGGTAATTTTTAGAAGCTTGGAACCATATGGTACTTTTTTTGTAGTTGGTGTGTTTGTAGGGTCCAGATAGCAGCAACTTGGATAAGCACTGGAGTTGCTGGATGGGAGCCAGGAGCTCAGTCTGTTGTTAAGGAGGAAGTTAAATAACACTGGAGAGATCTGATAGCTGGAATTCTGTACAGCTTAAATAGGGAGAAGTGGTTGATCTCTGCATTGGAGCTGGTGATTGAATGAAAAATTAATGTTTGTCTTGTGTCAATAAATTTTGATGCCCAGACAGGATGTAGAATATCTGTAGAACAGAATTGCAGTGTCCAATGGGCATCAGCATTTCAGGGCAATTTAGGTTACTTCAGCATCCTCTGAGAGAATTCTTAACAAGCACAGACTTGCTCACCTCCTTGGAAAATAATACTGAATTCATCAGCTGTCAGAGAGGAGGGAACACATTTCTGGCTGCAGTAAATCCATGCCCTGTCAGCAGTGAGGCTGAATAGAAGTGCAGATTTAGAAGTAATCTCTTGAAGGAGCCTGCGGGCTTGGGGAGGGGAAGTTGTTTGTTTGTAGTTGTCCCTCAGGAGAGTTTTAGCCCTTGGACAGAAGCAGGGTGCACAGCCTGAGCCCGTTCACGCCCAAAGGATTTGTGTTGTGGTGGCAGGGTGTCAACCTACTGCTTGTGTCCAGTGCCTCTCGCTAAGGAAAGCATTTTCTGTATCACTTTTTGATGGTGAGGATTTGGTTCTAATTTCAGTACCCAAAAACTTGGCTGATCTAACTCCTGAACATTTTCAAATACTGGTCTCCTGGTTATTTTGTAACCTTGCTTCTCCCTTGGGCCTCTTGCTTTTATAAAACATCTGAAGTGGTGACATTCAGACCCCTTACAGTTAAGAGGTGACTGACATCCCAGGAAACCTGGAAAAGGGGAGATCTCTGAGTTTGCAAACAAAGATTTTGCTTGCAAGTTTGCTTTTTGTCTATACATGTCTCAGGCAGCCCTCATGGAATGGCTCCTTAAATGAAGGCCAGCCTTGGATGAAATTGTATCAGTGCTTTCAGTCCTTCCCATTTATGTATCCAAGGTCTCAGAGCTGGGAGATTCCCAAACATCTTCCTAGGCTCTCCTGGATTCTCTCTGTTTCTCAGCCCTGCTGCTGAGTGTTTTCCAGCTCCTGAGCAGGGGGTGGGTGCCCAACCCTGGTGTTTTATCTGGATCGGTGTTCTCTCACCTTGCAGACTCAGCTGCAGGTCGTGGCAGTTATTTGCAGTATCTGTTTCACTGCAGTGTGGGAATTCTGTTAGATCTGTGTTCTGTGTTTCTGTTTGATCTGTATTAGATGCTTCCTTGAAGTACAACATTTCCTTCCTCTGTGGTTTAATCCATCATCTGAAACAAGCTAAGACTGACAGGTCTACCTTAAATTGTGCACTCTAAATTTAGCAGCCAGAGACAGAATGATCAGGAAGGGCTACATTGATATTATGTCAAAAAGGCCTTGGGACAAGGAAAGGAAAAAAGCCAATTTGGAACAGAGAGTCCCCTTTCAAGTCTTCTAGTTCAGAGCAGAATATAGAGGAACTGCTTTTCAGCAGGAAAAGTTTGGAATGAGCCAGTATTTTAGGGAGCTGGACAATGGGATGGCTCACTGTCCTTTATGATCTGACCAAGGCTCACTCTGAATAAGTGAGGGTTTCAGTGACAGGTTGATAAATTCTGGCTTTCCAGAACATGTCTGCTGAGTTTCTGGGGGTATTTTAAAGTAATCTGCATATGATTGCTGTGCATTATTTTCATGCAATAAACACTGCTTGGGAACTCTGCCCAGAATGAGGCTATCAATGGCAAAGGAAGTGATGCCAGATTAGTTATAATATTTCTGGGGGGGGATTTCCTGTGTGCTCTGAACGTAGCCTGAAGGGACAGGGATGTTGAGTTCAATCATTATTTTCATGGTGACTTATTTGGGGCTCATGCTAAGATGGCATTCCCATTGCACAAAGTATGTAGATTATATTTTTTTTTTATTTCATGGCTTTTGCCCCTTGAGAATGCTGTGGTCAAAATAATCTAGCTTACAAAAAGAGTTTTAGAGGACTATTTCAGGAAGCAGGAGTATATGTTTACATTTCAACTTTCCTCCCTTTCTCTTCCACCAGTCAGTTTTTAAACAAATTGCACTATTTTCTCTGGCTTCGCCAAACTTTATACTGCAGATAGGCCCGTTTAAAAGAATAACATTTTTTTTTTAAATAATCCAATAGCGATACTGCATTGTGGGCTCATTTGAGGCCTTCTGTTTGTGTTTCTTCATTCCCCCAGTTCCCAGATGTGCAGTGACTCATCCTCCTGAACAATGGGAACAGCATCTCTAACTCCTTCTCTTGGTCCCAGGCGTTACTCAGAGGATCTGGGCTGCAGAGGGAGGAGAGCTCAGCAGTGACACAATGAGTCACCCGAGCTTTGTGGTCACTCTTGTGTGGGGAGCAAGGAGTGGAGCACGAACGGTCACTGCTGGGCCACTAAAAAAGGATCATCTGAGCTACATGAAATTCATAACTCAGAGGTCACTGTTCCCTCCCCCACGGCTGTCCCGTAAAACACGGGGTGTGGGTGCAGGAGACACTGCTGAAACATCTTGATTTATTATCAAGGAGGATGAAAATCCATAAAAATAGCGAACTGGTTTGTAACTTTCCAATGTGAAATTGTACTAATCCAGCACTAGTTAAAAATAAAATAAATAAGAAATGTCAGTGTGTAAATGCTTCACTGACAGACTCTGCTGGGACTGTGACAGAATGGGGCTTCCTATCCCAGTATTGTGCTGGTTGAAATTAGTCTTTCATATTTTAAGAGTATTATTTATGAATATTGTTAGAATAATTTTAAAGGAAATAGTGTACTATTAGGACAATGGAAGACATGAGTCTTTCTGAATCTGAAAGGCAGAAACTCAACAGCCTTCTATGAACACCGTTGATCAGAGGAAGTTTCTGGAGATGCCACAGTTTTTCTTGCAACATCAGCCTGTAAAAGATCTGATCTGGATCTTTTTTGTTTGTTTTTTAAGTGAGCACACCACGATGTGATTCTATTTAGGTAGTTACACGTAGTATAAATACACATAGAGGTTATAAATATACATATATTATAAATAACTTCAGCTTTCATTTCTACTTTGCAAGCATAGCTTGAAATAGATTGTGATGTTAAAATAAGCTTTTTTTTTCCCCAATAAAAACATTAAAATACTGAAATTGAAGTAATCAATCTGCATAAAGATATTTTTAGTGTCTGATGAATCGATTGCAAATATTTGCTGACACTTTTATAGGAAGTCATGGTCATGGACCTGAAATAACTGGCTAAGATCTGGAGGAGGAGAGCACTTGTACTGCTAAGCCAGCTTTGAATGGAGCTGAATGGCCACATGGGTATTGGGGAAACACTAAATATTTGCACTGAAAAAGCCAAACCAACTTCTCTATGGCCAGTGTCACGAAGAGAAAAATAATTCAACACAAAAGGGGGGCAGCTGATACTTTATTTTGATAATTACTTGCTTTGAATGGAAAACCTACTTTGATTTAGAAACTGAGTGTATATTTTTATATACATATGTTTATATACATAAGCATTTGTTTGTATGCGTGTATAATACCCAAAGCATGAGACAGCTTTGCATAAACAGTCATTTATTAGTGGAATTCAAAAATCCATTGAAGTGCAGCTTGATATAAAACTCAATGAATTTGACTTCTAGATCTAATTAATATTGCTGTCTAAATGACTAGGGGAAATGAACATAGAAAGGAATGTTCAGTTAGCATAACTGTTCTAATTAAAAACACTAACAGCAAACAGTTGTGAAACCTGGAGTTTCCATATTTTCCTCATTTTATATGTTACGTGTTACTCATCAAGTCGGTTAATGCCCAGTGCATGTGTGTGCTGCTGCCTGGAGGAACTGAATGTGCTTCCCAGAACATCCCAATTTGCTGTAAATCTGACTAAGATATAGAACAAAGTTATTCCAGAAGCCTTTGGAGCAGGAACTGAGTTCACACTTCCCTAGGACTTAATAAAGAGTCGTTAATCAGGGAATCATTAAGGCAGGAGGTTTTGAGTGTGTGTGCTGGGTCTGGGCTTATTGCTCTGTAAGGTTTTTGGTGGGTGTTTTTCCTCCCTTCATGTTTGTGTGCTTTAATGTTTTGAGGGTTTTTAAACTTCAAACCCTCTGGAACTTGTTGAGGATTTGTTGTTTTGGCTGGAAACAGATATTTTGACTTAAGTACTGGATGCCTTTGGATTCTGTGCTAGAAGAGAATATTCAGATTCCTTCAGATCTGTCAGACCATGCATATGGTGCTCACACCTGTTCCAGCCACCTGACTTGGTTACCCAGCTCTCCCAGTGCTTTGCCATTGCTGATTAAAATTTCCCTGAGCAAATTACATGGCTTAATTGCAACATTAATAAGAGCTGGGTAAGAATCTAGAGAAGTCTGTTTTCCTTAAATCACTGCAGAAATGAACATGCATTTTTTCCATTAATCGGTTTATTTTCTTACCTCCCTATCAGTGTGCAGAATGTCAGAGTGATGGATGTGTGGGGTGGGAATTAGGGGAGGCAGAAGCTGTAAATCAGGTGATGCTGCCTGTGTGTCCCTGCATTTCACAGGCACATGGCTGTTCCCTGCTCCAGCGTGGGAGGGTGGACACACAGGCAGGGACTCTTGAAGCAACTGGGTAGAAAACTGGAAGCATCTCCATCAGAAATGGCCCCTTTGCAGTATTTTTGCACATCTGAAGGAGCTGTGTGGGACGGAGCACAACAGATAGAGGAGGGGTTTTTTGTAGCTTCAGTGATCTTTTCTTTCTGGGCTCTCCCATCTCCTGAATATGACTAATGCTGTACAGGAAGCCCTTTTCTCTTATTCATGCAGTCTGTGATATCTCTTCTGATCCACAGAGTGCCAAAAAATACAGGAAATTACTTTCACCTTATGAAAATTCATGATTGTAAGGAAGCTCTTAGAGCAATTGTTCTTTGGAAACTTCCCCTCTCCCCTGCCCCACCCCACCCCCAAAAAAAGAAGTGGTTTTTTTTTCTGCCACCAATCCATTGTAAATCTTTTGTTGATACATGGTAGTCTTTTGAAAATCTGTGTGTTCTCTCTCCTTTATGAAAAGACACTTCCAGTTTAAAATATTAGGAAATAATAAGCTCCAGCTCCTTTTCTATGTGCCTTATGCTGGGAGTCTGTACTTGTCCAACGCTGAATCCTCTGATCTCCAGTCTGATTCCTCACAATGAACTGTTGTGTTCATCTGTTTAGAGTTGTACTGGGGGCAAGAATTC
The DNA here is from genome assembly GCF_031753505.1 of Anomalospiza imberbis. Lineage (NCBI taxonomy): Eukaryota > Metazoa > Chordata > Aves > Passeriformes > Viduidae > Anomalospiza > Anomalospiza imberbis. The sequence continues at coordinate 12,603,790 of NC_089696.1, read as the reverse complement.
TGTTCTGCTGTCTCAGGCCTATGGTGCAGAGGAGGATCTGTGGTTTAAGAGTTTATATTGCGGCTGGAGTACGTGGAGGAAGTTCCATTCTGAATTAGTGGCTTGGTGAGGGCACCCACTGTCATTTGGTCATGACTGACAGCCCTGATCTGTGATAAGGAATGGCTTTTCCTGCCTAAAATCACTAAAAGGCAGCAGGATTTTCCACTTTATCGTTCTCATGACATGGCTACAGCTACAAGCCATCCTGAGCAGTAAAGAAGACTTACTGAATTACTTCTTCATGGAGGGAAGTATTTGCTGGAGGGTTTCACTCCAGAGTAGCCTGCATCTGTATGGAAACAATATTGTTACTTTAAAAGTCTGTGCAGGGCTTCTTGTCCCTACTTAATGCAAAGGGACCCTTGATGTGGGTGGGGCACACAGGTAAGCTTGTTTGATAAAAGACCAAATCCTCTTACACAAGAGTAAGTTTTCACACAAGAACGAATTTTCCCTGTAAACATTCCTATTTTCTTCTCGATATAATTGCTAAAGGACTTTTTACAAGATGGCCAAATGTATTATTAAAAGTCTTGAGGCCAGAAGTGGAACTGTCTGTAGAAGAGCAAGTCGTTCAAAATGCTCCTTTTTTCCTTTGTTTGTGACAAGCAAGTCTAACTTAAATCATCATAAAATACTTAAATCTTCCACTTTTCTAGGATATGCTTTTGTTCACTGTTATGAATTTTAAACAAAATACACTGGTTTCTTATAAATGTGTTTCAATTTTTACTCCCACTCAGTGTCAGTTAACTGCATTTATCTTACAAGGGGAAAAAAGCCAAATTCTTTAAGTCAAAGAACTGACTTTAATAACACTTCTCTTTTATTGTAGAGATTCACTGGATAGATCTGAGCATTTGTTCAAATCTCTTCACAACTTTGGTTTTTCCAGACCTGGTGATACTGCTCTGTTAGACCTCAGTGCATGTTGGGAAGAAGGCCTTGGTTCTGTTGGATTTGCTGTCCTAGAAAGAAGCTCAGTTCCCATGTCTTTCCTTTTCCACAGGGTGAATCAGTGAAATACTTCCTGGATAACCTGGATCGCATCGGTCAGCTGGTAAGAAACCTCCTCCTTCTGACCAGAGAGCTCCTAGAGACAAGGAGAGCCTGAGTGTGCTGTGATTAATGGGGTTTGCTTGGGTTTTTTGGTTTGTTTATGAAATAATAACGCATTAAATTCAGTGTTCTTTCTGTAGAAACAGTAAACTCAAACTCCAGCTTTCTGAAACTGAAGTTTACCATTTGTTTAATCTTTTTTGACAGATAACAAATGGAAATTGTATTTGTGCACGTATTTTATCAGGCTTCTGTGCAGTCTCTAGATCTCATTCCCTTTTCCTGATGTTCTGATGGCTGCTGCTACTTAAGGTAGCAGAATGAAACCTTAGCAAAATAAAAACCATTCCTAGCTCTTGTAGGATTCAAAATCTGTAATGAAAACATCTGTCAGGACACTTAGAGGAGAAAGAAGGGAGATAATTTTCCTAAACAGTAACAATGATAAGGTTCTGAGGAAGAAAATTCTCTACTCTAGTAGATTGGGCCACAGACTGTGGTAGAATCTGCTGCTGTACTTGCTGGTCATAGAGTGTGAACCTGGAAGAAGAGTTTCCACTAAAGCTTTCAAGATGGTTCTTGTAAGAGTAATGAACTGTGGAAAAGCTAGATTTTTTTTTAAAAAACTCCTTTCATTGATGATTTGATCTGCTTTATTGAAGACTACCTAAGTGGCAGTAACACTGTAGCTAAGAATTTCATGATGACAAAATGCACTTCAACTTTAAACGAAGAGGCTTGACGGATGAAAGTGTGAAGTAGTGAATTAGTCTTTTATTTTTTGTTCTCATACATCTCAGGATCTTCTGTAGCTGTTCACCAAAGTGTTGAGCTAAATGGTCAACAGGCCATAAAGTTGAGTATTCATTCTTCATCTGATAATTGTTAAATTTAAAAGCAGCTCCTGGTGATTTTACCCATCCCTTCAGTATTCAGGCATTAGCCAGAATTTTTGATGGACTTTTTCTGACACTTCTCTCCTTTCTTTTGCAGAATTATTTCCCCAGCAAGCAAGATATTTTGCTGGCCAGAAAAGCCACGAAGGGGATAGTAGAGCATGATTTCATCATTAAAAAAATTCCTTTCAAGATGGTGGATGTAGGGGGACAGAGATCTCAGCGTCAGAAGTGGTTCCAGTGCTTTGATGGAATAACTTCAATTTTGTTCATGGTCTCCTCCAGTGAATACGACCAGGTCCTCATGGAAGACAGGCGCACAAACAGACTCGTGGAGTCCATGAATATCTTTGAGACAATAGTCAATAACAAGCTTTTCTTTAACGTTTCCATTATCCTATTCCTCAACAAGATGGACCTTCTCGTGGAGAAGGTAAAGACTGTCAGCATTAAGAAGTATTTCTCGGACTTCAAGGGCGACCCTCACCGTCTGGAGGACGTGCAGCGTTACCTGGTGCAGTGCTTCGACAGGAAGAGGCGGAACCGCAGCAAGCCCCTCTTCCACCACTTCACCACGGCCATTGACACGGAGAACATCCGCTTCGTGTTCCACGCCGTCAAGGACACCATCCTGCAGGAGAACCTCAAGGACATCATGCTGCAGTGAAGGAGAGCGGCCCCTGCTCTGTTGAAATTTCGCTGGAGGGTTCGATCGAAGTTTTTGTCCTTTCTTTATGGCCCTTGCATGCGGCGTAGGACCCATGCGAATTCCTTGGCTCAGGAATGCTGTACACTAGCCAGTCCAAACAGAGGAGCTATAGGCCGGAGAGTCGTGTTGATGTTAGCTACTGAATCATTTGGACTAAAACACTACTGAAACCTGGCCGTGGTAGGTTCTGTACCGAGTTTGGAACGCTGAATGACACAACCACCGTCTGCCTTCTTCAAGAACAGAAATTTCTGACAAACCATGGATGGAAGACATGTTTCAAATGAATGCGCTCATTTTTCAGAGACACTAATTGTACAAACTGCCTTTTTTTTTTTTTTTTTTTTTTGTAGTTTGGAGGTGCTGAATCGATCAAACTAATCTAAACATGATGAGATTGGCAGCTGTATTGGAGAATGTTAATGGAAGTTCCATTCTTAACCCTTAGGAGTGTAACCAGGTCTTGTGTGTGTATTCAGCTTTGCCAGGGGTCTGGAATCCACCTCCCAAGGTGGATGCACAGGACTTGTCTTGAAGGTTTTACATGAGTCTCCTGAGGCAGAAATCTAGAACTGTGTAAGGAAACTCATGTTGGAGTAAATGGGATGGGGACTTGAGGCCTCGCTGATTCGGAGAAGGGTTTATTTTGCACTATGCTTGGAGGGTGTTACATCATGGGAAAACTGATTTCCTCGGTGCAGCAGCCTGTGCTGGAGCACCCAGCCATGTATCTGCACAGCGGTTGCTCAAGGGAGATGTGCTCCATGGCCAGCTGGCACTGTCCTCACACCCACAGTGGGCAGCATTTGTGAAGGTTCAGTATCTCACGTGACAGGGCTTCATCTGTACTCAAAAGTTTGGAAGCTGATTAAACTCTTTAAGCAAAGGTTTTGGTAGCACAGCAGCTGCTTGATTAGTTCCCAACAGCTGACCTTGTAGGAAGACTGAACACCCTGGAGATCCCAGCTTTCCAGCTGCACTGATGTATTTGGACAGCAAGACCTTGCTGTAAAATTAGCCTTTAATGTGTGTCTTAATGGGATCTTTAGCCTGTAGTGATGCACATGGAACTCAGAGCACAGTCAGGTTTGGAGTCGCCCCTTTTGGGCAGTGGTTTTGGTGTAAAATGGCAAGAGGCTGTGAAGAATTTGGATGTGAACTCCAAATTTCCTTGTGCTCTCAGTCTCTGCCAGGTGCCTTTTCTGTGTACAGACATTGGATCTTTTCTACTGCAGTACTGAAGATATTGTAGTGCTGGCCTTTAGGTAACTCAAACATAGTTTGCTGTGCAATTTTTGTCATTTTTATCCAAGAATAAAACCTGAAGGGCCGTTTTTACCCATAAAAAGTCAGCAGATTCCCTGGAGTTCTTATCCCCTTTGAGCCTGTAATGGCATGTCAAAACAAGCAAAGTTTTACTTCAGCTGGTAATCCCACGGGAAATGTGGTCAAAGAAAAGTCCTGTTCCGTTGTCCTTTCATGTTAATTTGGATAAAATCTGGAATCTTTCTTCCCCTCTGAAGCTTGCAGATGTTCATATCAGTATTTTTGTGTAGCTTCCTGATGTAGCTGCCTCCTGGCTTTCCTTATGCGGGCTCCAGAGTGGAAAAGCTGTGGCTGTTTCAGTGCCTGTAACGGGCACAGGATCGACCTAAGAAGCAACTGAGAAGTTGCAGATGGGAAAATCTAACTTAAATTTCAGCAAACTTAAACAGGAATTAGCTTCCTTGTTACAAGTCTTATTTTGCCAGGACCAACTCTGTCTTTTAAATATTTATTAATTTTTAGCCTTGAAGAAGAAGAATGTTACGTGACTAATATTCAGATGGGGAAAAATATTAAGATTATTACATTTGAAAAGGAAAATGTTTCACCATGGCATGATGCAAACAAGTTTACTCATCACATAAGGTTGGTTTCTCTGAGCTCATTTGTTTGGCTGAAGACTAAGGCTGCTTTCAAAGCTTTCAGATGTTTTCTGAGTTCTTGGTAGTGGTTTTCACTTCACACAAGACACTGGGAAAGAGGAGGCAGTTGTGAGCTCACCTGACTTCTAGGCTGACTTGACTTTAGTTCTTAGTTTGCTGTGAGCTTTATTCTTTCACTGAATTTTCCAGATGAGTTAATATTATGCTTATTTTCTCAAATTAGTTAAACATTCCCTTTCAACTGTATTTTTTCTCAAGAATTACCTCAGTTGGGTGTCTGAATCTACTGTAGTTTTACCTGGGAGGCATAGCATGGAATTTCCGTTCTGTTTTTCTCTTGACACTCATCCATGGTTTTGTATCCTTAGTCACCTTATGGATTTACCCTCAACAGAGCTAATGATGCAACTTATATTTTAAGTAAATTAAAATCTGCACCTGGAAGAGAAACAGCATGAGAGATCTCACACTGAGCTCTCAAGCTGCCTTTTTTTTTTGTTGTCTTTTTGTATGATATGGCTGTTTTGCACACTAAATCAGTTTTGGGGAACCAGTTTGCCCACCCTGGGCCCATTCTTGCCTTTCTTGTTTTAATTGATGAAATGAGCCCGAGTGTGGGGCTGCAGCTGCAGGTGAAAATCCAGGTTTTGGCTCTGTGTGCTCAGAGTTCTGTCAGGTCTGGATAGTGATGGATCACACCAGGAACCCCAGGTCACAAAACTCTCCTTGCAAAAGTCAAGCACTTCCAAGTTTGCAGAGGAGCTGGCTTGTGAGTAAAAAGGATGTGGGGGTCTTTTTTAACTGTCAGCTTTCTCTGCAAAATACTTGTCTTGCCACAGCTGAGGGGGCTTGGGGTTTTTGTCAAGGAAAGTTTTAGTGTAATAAAGCCAGAATATCGTGTTGTGGTAAATCAGTGAATTACTAAAGCAGAGCTTAGGTAGATGAGGTTGTTCACACTTCTAGGGACAGACCTGGTCGGTTGCTTAGTCCTTTCACCAGGAACAAATAGAAAACTTTTATTTTAAGTGACATCCTGGAGAACTTTGCAGGTAAACACAGCTGGAGAGAACATCTTTTTTTGTTAGTTTTATAGGCTTATTGTTCATTTGGCTGGTCAGGAAATGGGTCACAGGCAGGATGATGATCAGATGGAGACCTTGAACAAGTACTTCTTTTTTTTTTTTTTTTTTTTTTTTTTTTTTTTTTTTTTTAAGAAAAAAACAGCTTTCTGCTGTCCCTCCTCTGACACCCGGGGTCAGTGACAGAATATTGCAGCGGGGTTGTCTCTCCTGAGGACAAAGAGAGGAAACTCTCGCAGCCTGTGCTTGGGGCAGAGACTTACGTAAACCTGGAGTTTAAGTAGAAAGACTAAATGGGAGTCATTTTTCCAGCACTACTTTGTGTTTGTTGTCCTCAAAACAAGTGTTAAGCTAATAGAGTGTGTCAGTACCACTCCTGCAGATTGCAGTGCTGTCAGGCTCTGAGCAGTCCTTAGGTGCATTGCAAGGTGACTTGCTGGAGTTAAAAAGGATGAGTGGTTTTTTGGAAGTGACATATTCAATAGGCACTTGTCACTTTGAAGGAATGAAATAGTTCTTAATGTTGAAAATTAACTAATGGTTGTTATGGAATTGAAATTATGGGCCACTCAGTTCTACAACTCAAAGATGCTTTCAGTTTCAGGCAGAGAATGGATCTTATTTAATATGGCAGCCTAGATTATTTGACTTATTAACTTGATCATATATTTAACTTTTTAATTGCTGCTGTGTAAAACCTAGAACTAGGCATGTTACAGGAATGAAGCTCCTGAAGATGACCATTCCCAGGCCTGCTGAGGCAGGTGAAGCTGAGCTGCAGCCAAGCAGGCAGAGTAGAGAAAGTAATGGCAAATAAACTGTAGGGAAATGGAGTAGGAAGAGCTCATTTGTACATGGCACTGGAGACGAAAATATAATTCCCCTAGGACAGCTAAAGTGGCATTTGGTGTGAAAAGTGGTGCATTTGGAGTGTCCATCCTGTCCATGTGTTGCCCCTCATCCCCATGGCCTCATTCCCTCTGGGAATTCACCCATGCTGGGTTATTGTGATCTGCAGAGAAATGCAGAATTAAAGCAGTTAAAAGAACAGATGTGGTACCACTGAAGAAACCAGCAGCTTTCTTTAGTGACAGACAGCTGCCTTCTACAGAACAGCTTTTAGCAAACAGGTCCTCTGCTGCCTTTAGATGGCTGTCTTTGTATTAACTATGTTTTAACTTATATTAACTTATGTTTTGGAGTCTTTTCTATGTGTGTACTTCTTTATTTCTGGGGGAAAAAATCCTTTTGTGCATGGACCTAGAGGATTTCTCTAAAAGGCCCCTCTGATTTTCAAGCAGTGAGTTTTGACACCTGACTTAGCTTGGCTTCTGTCATCAAATTTTCAGGAGTACCTGCTGCATTGATGGATGATTTGATGTGTGCCAGCTTGAGAGACAAACACGATATGCAACACCTCCACACAGTGCAGTTTGTCATGTAAACCAAACACTGATCTCATGATGAGAACTGTAAGTTTAGCAGTACCCTCTTTGCTGTATTCTCTTTCTAGTATAAAATCACGTGGTGTAGTCAGGGGTTTAATATAGCACTGCCAACTCTTTACCTCATACTCTGTAATTCTGTAACACAAAGTGGTGGGTGGGGTGTTTCAGTAGCAACTATAAAACATCTGTGCCTACTTTTGTAAATGAGCTTTTAACAGATTTTTAGGGAGCATCCATTATGGATCAGGAGGACTGGCGTGGTCTGGGCCAGACTTGGCCTGAGTTAATGCTGACTCCACACACTTCTAGGTGAGGACTGTCTAGCCTAGTGAGGAATAATTGGTAATGCAAGACCTAGTGCTTTTTAATAATACCTGTTTTGTAATTAGCTGGGGTGATCTCTGCTTTGTGCTGTGACGTGGGCACTTCTTTGTTTTAACACTAATCTTTTTTTACATAGATGGAAATGAGTAAAGCCAGGAGATTTGGAGCTGAAACTGCCTCTCTGTTAACCAGGTGATGCTGCCTCTTTGCTCATCTTGGTGGTTGGGCAGTTCAGCTCAGTCCTTGACATTTTTATCTTGACAATGGCATTTGGAAAGCAGTGTTAAAGTTTGTGTGTTGATATGCTTGTGTTCTTACTGGGTGGGGAGTGTGGAGGTTCTAGATTGTCAGTGCTGGTGGTTCTGTGCCTGGCTTGAGGAGCTGTCCCAGCCCAGCTCTTGGCCTGTGACTGAAGGTTGGATCTTCTGTCTGGTGTGAAAATAGTCAGAGGGGGAAAAAGAGCAGCACTAAGGTCCAAGGTGGGCATTCTGGTTAAAAAAAAAAAAAAACAAAGCCAAAGTATGTTGGAGGGGAGCAGGAGAGGGGAGCTAGTGTCTAAACAGATGCCAAAAGCTGATGGTGAAGACTGTATTGATGTGAAATGCCATCTGCACTGACCCAAAAGCTTTGAGTGACTCCAGAGAGCCATTGGCTGTGAATTAAGAGCAGCAGGCTGGCAAGGCTGGCCCTGCCATTGTAAATCTCTCTCTTCCTCTGTTCATCACTGGGTGCTAAAACTCAATTTTGATAAAATATAGTATGCAGATCTCTGGCCAGACAGTGCATCTTTTACTCCTTCCTGACAGCTGCTTAAACTTTCTTCAAGACACCAGAGCACAAGAAGGTAAGAGGCTGTTTCCATTCTTTGAGTAACACCTACAACTGATGGAGAGCAACATTTTTTACTGAGTAGGACCTGAGAGAGCATCTTTTGAGGGAAGTGACAGGTTTTGAGTAGCACAACTTCTCTGCTGTTACTTGCCACTGATCTCTTTCTTGTGCAGGTGGTTGGGCACAAAGGCTGGGGAGATGGCAGGGAGCAGGGGGTGTGGGGGAGAAAGGATCTGCTGGGAGCTCACGAGGCTTGGGAAGGTGCTTGGTGGACTTAGGTGTGGAGAGGTGTGTTCAGAGTCCAGTTTGCATTGAAGCCATTAACCTCTGGAGGACAGGGAGTGTTTCTCCAGTTGTGTTGTCTGGAATGTGGAATGGGCTTGAATTGATGATACAGATTAAAAGGTTATTTCTGGAGACTTCACTGAACAACAGTGCTGGTGTTTCTCGCTCTAGTGAGGAGTTGTCTTGTTTGTGGAATCAATGTACAAAAACAAACAGACAGAACACCAGGTTATCTGACACGACCACATAGCTTAGGAAGCCAAGTGATGTTATCTTTTATTCTGCAATGTACTTGCTCTCTGGTGCCTATGCATTAACACACATACTATGCAATATCAGTCTTTTTTTAAACCAGTTCACTACATTGGGCAAGAAAGGCCTGAGTTTAGCCTTAATTTTCTTAACAATTCACAGGAAAGTACTTTAAAAACAGTGACAAACTAAAAGAAGGTGGAAAATGCATAAAATAAAAGCACAGTTCCAGACTGCTCACATAAGTGTCTTTCTAGCACCAAAACAGCATCTGTGATAGAAGCAGCTACTTGCTGTAATAGTTTCAACTTATGAAAACTGTGTACTAGATAAAATTATATTGTGATGTGTAAAAAGTGTATTTTATAGCTTTGGTGACTTAGTTTACTGTTTTGTATATATGAATTTTATAAATCTATTAAAACTTGACTTGTTATACTGTTCTTTATGGCTTTTATCTTTCAACAGAGTTTGAGGTGACTTTCTTTTATTTATTAATTTTTTTTTTGTGAGATAGTTGCCTTTTGAACAAACAGCAGCATGGACTGTATGGAAGTGCAGCTGTCATGCCATGAAATCTCAGTCTGTAACCTGTAGGTATCTCCCACTCCTCCAGTCCTGGGTGGAATCATTCTTCCTGAGTGTGTGCAGGAGCTCAGGCTGGTGACACATTAACCTGTGTGAAACTTGGAACTCGTTCATCTGTGCCATTCCCGGGGCTGGCTGGGCCATCAGCACTGGTGGGCAGTGGGGGGAGGCACAGCTGGAGTTTGCTGATGTATTTTGGGCTCAGCAAGGGAAGCATTGGGCCTGTTGAGATGGGAGCACCTGTTGGAGATTCCTCAGTGCTGTGTAGGATCTCATAGTAAATAGCCATGGGGCTGTGCCTGGCCTTTCCCAGGGCCAGGCCCCCGTCTGGGAGCACAGCAGAACCCTTGGAGGGTCACCAGTGTCCCTGTCACAGAGCATTGCCATCCTGTGCTTGCAGAGCTCAGCCTCCAGTCCTTGGGAGTGCCATTAACCTTACCTCACATTCCCTCACTTCCAAAGGTCACATCTGGCAGATTTTTGTGGCAAGTCTTGATTGTTTCTTGTGTAAACTATTAGTGCCGAGTCAATTCCACTGCCAGTGCACAACTTGAAACACTTCATGGAGCATTTTGGGTCCTTTCTACAAACAATTGGAAATGCAGCACTTCAGCTGCGTCAGGTCTTGGGAATGGCTGACTGTCCCTGGAGCTGCTGGGCACTTCCAGGTGAGATGTATTGCCAGTGTTCAGCATCTCTGCTGAACAGCAACTGCAAATTCAGTATGCTGTAGCAGAAGGTGCCCAGGTGTGATCATTGTAATCTGAAAAGCTCTCAGAACAGCAGCAGCTCCAGGGGATCTCTTTGGTGAGCTCTGTGGAGCAAAGTGGCCCTTTTGGGGCCCAGGTGTTGCTGTGAGATGCCCCTTTCCTAGCTCAGCTGTGCAGATGTTGCTCTATAAGAGCAGAGCTGCAGCAGTTGGTTCTGCAGATGGGTTTGTCTGTTCAGTGCCAGTGAGTGCTTGTGCCCCAGGGAGAGCCTAAACTCCATATATTATCTTGGAATTACCTTCCCAGAAGCAGCACAACTCCCTGTTCAGAACCAGACTATCTCTCCTGCAATTTCAGTAATCCAACACTGAAGATAAAAGGGAGAACATGTCTGTTTCCCCAGGGAGAGGCTGCTCTAAAATGCAAAGTATAGCTTGTAGTTTTGCTCAAGTGTACAAGGTGTAAGGTTTGGGGTGGTTATAGTAATATTAAAGTATTCATTAGAACCCTTTGAGGAGAGAAATCAAATAAATCCTTGTGGTTTCTAGCTCCAGCCTGGTATCTCATTATCCTTACAGACCTGGGAGGAAGTTTACTCAGTTACTAATCCCAAACTTCTTGCCACTCTTCCCAGGACTGACTGGCATCTTGTGAAGCTGTGTGATATTAAGGCAGGAAGAGTTAATTAGGACAAGTGCTCAGGGATTTTTACCAAAAGTATCTTTTCCTTAAAGCCTCAGGTTTGCACAGCAGAAGCAGGTTTCAGTGAGAAGTACCATTTTTAGGGGAGAGAGGTGGTCACAGCCACTGTTAAATCACAAAGTGCTGGATCATGGTAATGAAATGTTGTAGAAGGTTCTGCTTTCTCTCCCACCCTTGCAAGCTGTTGGAGGCAATTGCACCCCTAACTAGTAAAGAGCATGGAGTTTTTTGTTGTGTTGGGGTTTTTTTTTTCTCTCTGGACAGTGGCTTTGTCTCCCCTCTCCCTTCAGCTACAGCAAGTCCTTGTTTTCAGAGTAGGAGTGGAATGTTCTGCCTGTTTATTCTTGGGAGAAGATATTTGTCTTTATGAGCTCGTAAAGCTATTAAAAGACTGGTTTTTACTGTGTTCAGGATTAGACTTTAGAAGTTGCTTCAAAACAAGTGTCCTTGAGCTTGGGACAGAAAGGATGTGACTGAGCTGCTTTGGTGCTGCAGGTAGCCACAGGATGGCGTGGTTTAGGAGATGCTCTGAGCCAGAGGAGTCCCACATGGATCTGTGTTGAGCTTTAGGGGTTGTTACATGGAAACCAACAGCAGCTGCAGGAAGGAGGTGCTGGTTCTGCTGGGGGATCTCCTGAAGGTGGGTCAGCTGCAGGATTCATGGTCTGCCTGTCACCATGAGCTAGAGGAACACAAGCAGTGCCTTCCAGAGCTGCTTGCTTGGCCATGCCCAAGCAGCTTGGGGCAGGCTGCTGGCCCTGTGTCCCTCTGGGACCTGCTGTCCCTTCCCATCTGAGTGCCCCGTTCCTTCCCCTGCCTCTTTTCTGCCAAAGGCTCTCCAGGCTGTGGCTGAGGTGCTGCACAGGGAGCACCCAGGTCTCCTGCCCACTGCCTGCCATACAGAGGAACTATTCTGGACCTTCTGTAACCAACCCCAGTCCTGGCTGCTGCATTGCAAGTGACTTCTGCATGTTGGATTTATATATAGAGCACCCTACTCCTCCTTGCTGATGGTTGATCCACAGCTTGACCTTCTAAAGTGACTCCTAATTACCTCATCTGGATTTCTGTTTCACAGCTTACTCAGCAGCTTATTAGCTCCAAGTTATGTTCCCACACCTTTCTGAGTAGAAGGATCTCCCCAGGAACCTGCTGCTTAACATGCAGGAAAACTTATTTAGAGGCTTATCTTCAGTTTGGCCTTCTATTTATTCCTGTGCCAGCTGTTTTCTGCCCCCTGCAACTGTGGTACATGCAGAGAGAAGTAGGAACTGTGCCTTTGTGCTTTAGTTCTGGCTATAACCTTCATTTTCAGTGTAACCTTGCCCAGTGCTTTGTTCCCCTGTGACCCAGGCTTTCCAGTCCTTTCACTGGTGTGGGCTGGGGCAAAGTGCTGCTCACAGACCCTGTGCTTAACATGTCTTGACATGACCAAACCCTGCAGTGGAGTATTGCAGGGACTGTCTCCTCCAGCTGCTGAAGGACTTCCCAGTGTTTTCAGCCACTTTCTGCCTCTCACTGCAAAGCTGCCCCTTGCCTGTGGGCACTGCTGAGCTGCCCAGGTGAAGCTCTGAGTTGCCATCTCTTTTATGTCTTATCTGGAGCACTTGTGGACCAGCTGAGCAGGTAAGTGATGGTGTCAAGAATACCCGTTTGCAGTCACAAGAGCTCTCAGCAGAAATTCCTGCTCTCGCAGCAGCGCTAATGCACACCAAGTGTCACCAGGAGTCTCCACCTGTGACTCCTGCCCGCCCTTCTGTGCCACCCCACTCCTCTGCTGTCTTTGGAATTTTATGATGGAAAGCTGCCTCTGTTCCCGTAGGCAGGATTGTCATCCTGAGCTTCTTTCTGGAAAGTTTCTAAAGTTCAGCCTAATAACTCAGTACAGAATCAAGGAAGAGCAAACAAGGCTTGAAAAGAGAGTAATCTCTTGCTTCAAATAGTAAATGTGTTCAGGCAACAACTGAGCGAGTTCGGGGGCAGAAGTGGGATTACTAATTCAAGCAGGGTTTGTTTGGAAAGTTCCTGCTGCTGGGAAGAATGTCTTGGATGAGAACCCGTCACCTTTGTGGCTGCCAGGAGAGGGCGGCAGCCGCGGCTCTGCTGCTCCGCGCCCGCCCCGCTCCAGGCGCAGCCTGGAAAAATGTTTCCAGGAATTGCCGTCATCAGCCCCGATGCCAAACTGCCTTTCTCTCCCGGTATGAATCATGCGGATGTGAAACGCTTGTGTTTCCGGAATCCAGCTGGATTTACTGCAAGACCATCTTTGCTACTCACCTGCGTGTGTAAATCTCCGGCGTTTTTCCAGTGTCTCCCAGTTATGCTCCCGCTTCCTGCTGCAGAATCGCACTGATGGGGTGGAGGCTCAAAGTGCACAGGGCAAGTGCTCCGGAAAGCCAAAGCTGCTGCCTCCTCGGAGAGAAACATCCTCTCCTTTCTCCCAGCTGCACTGAATCTGATCCTACCTGCTGGTATTTTTAGACGGGAGAAATTTGGAGCTCAGCCACGTTACGTGAGCTGTGGGAGTGTTATCAGTGCTCAGGGCTGAAGGAGCAGGGATGGAGAGGGGTCAGCCTTCCCCTGAAGGAGCAGGGATGGAGAGGGGTCAGCCTTCCCCTGGCAGGAGCAAAGAACCCATCAGCCTCTTGAGCTCTGGCTATAAATAGCCAGGAGGAACGGAGAGAACAGCATGCCCTGGCCATGGGAAGGAAGGCTCTGCTCTCTGGGTGCCAGCACAGCACCCGGTCCTGCTCAGTGGGCAGAGGGAAGGCCCAGGGTGGTAACTTCCCAAGGCAGAAAGAGGAAAGCACCTGTGGTTCCCCCTTTTACATTAATAATCAACGAGTCTGTGAATGTTTCCAAAGGTTTCCTCTCCTATGCCAATGTACAGAGGATGTGGGTAGTTCCAGCTCACGCTCCAAGTCTGGCTTTGTTTGAACTGAGGCACCTCAGGAGATCTTTGAGAGTTTGCCAAGAGACAATCGTCAGGTTAACGCTGCTCTTTGGGGCAGCCGCGCTGCCAGGGATCCTTCTGCTTTACTCTGTGCCCATCTCCTCCATCTCCCCCAGCTCATAATGAGAGTCCATCAGCCTGGATTGTGCTCCTGTGCTCAGCACAGCCTCCAGCTGGTGGGGCAGCGAGCAGAGCACTGAGTGTTTGTGAGGGAGAGAGGAGAGGGAGAAATCTCATCTCTGCCTCTGACTGGCTAAGCAGAGAAGAGCTCTGTGTGGGGGAGCTGCCCTGGTTTCATTTGCATCTGTTTGTTCAGATGGCCCAAGCTCCTGTGTGAGCATGTTCAGTCTTTAGTGGGGGTCTGGCTGACCTCTTCCTGGCCAACTTCAGACCAAGAAAATAAAAGCACCTACATGGGATTTGAGGTGGGTGTGGACTGGTGGTGTCATTCAGACCAACACAGGAAAAACCCTTAGAGAAGAACTAATCACATCAAAACTGTGTTAGCAATCCCAGAAAACAAAACACCTTTTATTCCTGGGGGGAGTTGCTGTTTCTCTGAGACAGCAACAGCTTGGGGTGAGGAAGGCTGGAAGCCAATGACATGAGCAAAGCTGGCCCAAGGCAGCCTCAGCCTAGTTATCCTCCCACCGCCAGCGATGAGGGGATGATTCCCCTTTGGACAGTTTTCTGGAACTCAGCTTTCTCCGCAAGGAGGAAAATTTGTCTCCAAGGACTTTGCGTAGCCCAGTGCTGTCCCTAGCAAAGGGCAGGTCCTTCCTCATAGCAGGCAGCTGGCCCGTAAACATTTCCCACTTAGCCAGAGCATCCACGGTCTTGTCCACTTGAGCCAGTTCCTCCTCAGAGACGTTCCTCTCCAGGGCAGCAATGCACATCTCCAGCCACAGCTCGTAATCCTTGATGGTGTCCGTGGCCTTGGTGTGCCCAGGGAGCCGGGGCTGGCCCTGCCCCTCGGCCACTGAGCTCGGCTGCTCGTCCTGCTCCAGCTCCGGCCCGATGGACAGGCCCTGGCTGCAGGTGTCGGGGGTCAGCGGCTCAGACAGGGAGGTCACGGCCTCGGAGTCGTTCTCACAGCACATCCCAGAGTCGGAGCTGAACGGGAGGATGTCCTCTGAGGCAGACAGCTCTGCTGACTCCTGCCTTGGCCACGTGGACAGCACGGTCTGTGTCCAAGCATAGAGCTTCTGTGGTGAGAGGAGAAAGGTTTCGTTGTGGAGGATGAGAGACGCCAGTTTCACGTTCCCCCGTGTTTGCCAGGTAAACCTATTTATCTTGAGTGGCTCAGCTGCAGCTGCCACAGTCCTCTCTGCCAGACAATGGGCTCAGACAACTCCTGGTGACCCTACAAAGCAGGAGCTTTCTCTTGTCCCATTTTCTTGGACTGTGGCAGAGCTGCCTCCAGTCAGATGTGGACTTTATCTGGCCTGTTATTGAAGGTGGTAGGAAAAAACTGCACCAGATCACTCCCTGCTGTGTGAAGTGTGATCTTCAGGAGAGGCAAACCAACGCCTCTCCAGAGGAAACTGTGTCACTATAAAAACTCCTCAGATAGTGGTGAAGAATTGTGTTTCATGTTGTTAATGCCTGTGGTAATGTGCATTTTATTCCCAAGAATAGCTCTTCCCCTCCCGAGCTGCAAGGAACAAGTGGGAAGGCTGGCTTTAGGAAAGAATTAATGAAAGGAAAATGTCTGAGACAATTTCCTTTTTAAATATTAAATGCCACAATGAGGCATATAACAGGTTGCCCCTGGCACATTTGTTCCTTATGCTTTAGGGAATGAACCACGGTACTCCAGTCATCCCTGGGTAAAAGGTGATCTCATCTGCCTTGTTTCCAGTGTTGAGGGTTTTCTGTGTGTGCTTTTCAGTTTTTCACACTCCTGTGACCTATTTCTTCCCCTTTACTTTATGTAGCTCCCACTGGTCCATCTGCAAAGCCCCCAGTTGCTCAGCAGTGACAGGATTAGCCTGGGCTGTCCCCACGGTGTGCCAGGCACGGAGCTGGATCCATCCCTGCTCAGCTCAGGGGGAGCTGCAGTGATTGAGGAGCAGGCAGGAGATTCCCAGCCCTGTGGAGCTCCCTTCTCTCACTGGCCCCCACTGCTCCCTCCTCCTTTCCTCCTCTATTGCTGTCTCTCCAGGCAAGTGACAGAAAGGATAAAGAGCTCAAATTGAGTGGGTGGGAGAAATCGGCCCTGCTTCTCATTTCAGTCTGAACATGGAGCCTCGGGGAAGAATTCTGTACAGGAATAAAATGGACTCTTTCAGTTTAGCTAATCCACCCTGCCCCCTCCTTCTGGGGCAAGAAAGATTGTAAAGGGAAAACTTTTCTCCTGCCTGGTCCCACCTCCAGTGGCCCTTCCTTCCCTCTGGGTTTATCCAACAAAGGCGGTGCCAGAAGCTGCAGTGGGAGCTGGGCTAGTGACGGAGACAGCAAAGCTCTGGAAAGCTGAAAGCAGCCCATAATTTTGTAATGGCTCTAAATTCCCAAGAATAGTGAATCTGGGAAGGAATCCCAATTGCTTCTTAGCCCAATTCCCAGGAAGAAAAAAGGCTGTGGAGATGTGGATTTTCCTACAGTACATTTGGGTTGTTCAAGGCAAAAAAAAGGGGGATAATCGAATTCCCAGAATCTCTTCAATCTCTGTCATCCTTTGGGTGGCTTATTCATTTGAACTTTGGGTGGGTTTGAAGGGCTGCAGCCTCTTAAGTTCTCCTGTTTAACCAGGAAGGGATGAGCTCTGTGTGGGTTTTGTTTACCTGCAGGCAAGAGCAGCTGAAGTGGATGTCCACCCCAAGGATGTCACTAAGACCTGTCTGTGTGTGTGTGGCCACTGCAAACTCATCCAGCCACCATGTGAGGACAGCCTGGGATGCTGCACCAGCAGCAGGTGGAAATGTTGATTGTGGTGGGGAAACACCAGGACAATTAGCTTGCTTTCAGTTTTCAAGATGACTCATGCTGGAATAAGCAGCTGGAATAAAAAATGGAGTGTGGTTCTGAGTACAACTCAGATAAATAAATTGAGGGGCTCTTTCTGCTGCATAAGTACTGGTTTCCTGCCCTGCATGCTCCTCTGCCCCAAACCATGTCTCAGTTGCAGATCTGAGCAGAGTTGCCTGCTGCTGCCGAGGCACAGCTTGGTTCTGGCATTTCCTGTGGTTATTAGGAGTGTCTGAAGCTGTTTTGTGGCAGGTGGGCATCTGTGATAGTTTCCAAGAGGAAATGTGACTTCAGACTTACACTTAGCGTGCTTGGCAGGTTACCTTTGCTCTCTGTTATTGTCTCGACATGCTCTCTGCTCTCTTCTGTCCTGTTCCTTAACTATTTAATTCATCTCTGGCATTTGTCTCCTCTCAACATTATGGCAAAGCCTCTTACAGAGATTATCACAGCTCTCTTACACCAGCTTGTACTGTATCTAGTTGAGCTTCGCTTCTCAAGGAAGCAGATGTGACATTTGGCAAGTGAATCATTCCTTTGGGTTTGTGTTCCCTGTCACCAGAGGATGCTGAGCCAATTACAGTATTTGCTGCAGGTGTAAAGGCAAAAATATTTCTAGAAAAGATTAATGCAGGTGGCCATTCTCTTCTAGAAAGCACTGGCTGGATGCTGACAGGCTGGGTGTTTAAATAAAGCAGAATTTATCTGCTTTATTTTAGCAAGATCCTCCGGTGGTCTGGGCAATTTAGACACTTCTCATACAGAAGTAGGGACCAAACAGCCACAGAGTCAGAGAAGGGTCTGGCAGCACCACAGATAAGTAGGAAAACCACAAAAAAGTGTGTGTTTCCCCACAGTCTTTGCCATGCTTCTGTGTATCTGAGTCCATGCTGAAGGAAACCAGAGGCATCTCCTTTCTCATTCTGCTCGTATCTTGTTACAAATACAACCCACAGACTTTAAAATAGGCAGCCGTGGAAAATCCTGTCTCTGAATGTGATGTGTGCCAGACAGGAATCACAACCAGGGAGAAGATGGGTGCTGAGTGAGAATGGGGACGTTATTTCTATTCCACCAACCATTTAGCTACTAAATCTTGCTTTTTAGACAGCAAAGGTAGAAAACCCTTTCAAGAGCTAAGGGTGTGTTAGCACTGTTCCTGATCTGTCTAAATGTGGTATTAGCAGTGGTATGGGTGGGAGAGAAGAGACAAAAGATGAGTCTGAGACCCTCCACATATTGAGGGTAATAATTTGGGATGCTTTCTCATAAATTTAAACAGAGGAATTGCAGCAAAGCACACACATAATGTTTCTTCCCTGTTCCCAGCAGCCCCAGAGAGGCAAAAATCCAGGGTGGCACAGGAAAGCTGTGGGAATCTCTGAACTCACTGCTGCTCTTGCTTGCAATCTGCCTGCTCTCTCCACCTCATTTTTGGGAGTAGGAAAGTATGGCTGAGCTGTGGCAGTGTCCCTTGGGAAGAGCCAATAGCCCTGGAGCTTGTGCAAAGTGCTTTGTTGGTCAGAGCTGGTGTGGAACACCTCCATGTTCAGGTGTGAGCTGCTGCCTGAGCACCTCGCACTGAGAGCTCCTGCCTTCACCACGCCGCTGCAGCGCTTTCAGTGCCGGGGTTTGGGCTGGGCTGAGCCACCCTGTCCCTGCCCTGCCCCTGCTCCAGGAGGCTCTGGGGGATTGGGGCTCACCCTGTAGCGCTCGATGAGTTTGAAGCCCACGACGTGCTGCAGCTTCCGCAGGCAGATGGGGCAGGGCTCCAGGGGCCGCAGCAGCGCCTCGTCCAGGCTCAGGGCGCCCTGCATGATGCACTGCAGCCAGCGGCATGTCCCCAGCCCCATCAGGTGGCAGATCTCGTGACAGGTCACCTTTCAGGGAAGCAAAGATCACAGCAGTGCATGGTCACTCCTGCTTCCGCTGCCCCCTCCTCTTCCTCCTCTGCTGTTCCACCTTCCCCGTTCCCTGGCAGTCTGACCAACTCTTGCTCAGCAAAGGTTCTCCTCCAGCATAGGCTTTTCCAAGGTGATAGGAGAACCTGGCTGCCTCTTCCCAGCTCCACGTTTGTGTAGTGGAGAAGGAGAGGTAGGTGTGGGTGAGGCAAATGTGGGGAACCCTGTAGGCAGAGTGTTTGAAGCTGTGGGGCAGTGCTGCTGCTGCTCTTCCCCAAGGACAGTGTGGTGGTTTTTGTTGTTTTAGGGTTTTTTTAAAGAGGAAAAGCAGTCCCACTGGGGCCTGAAAAGAGCAACACAGCCTGTGTGAGAAATGTGCAGGAAGTTGTTGGCAATAACAGACCTGAGTCCTTCCAGAACAGACTCCATTAACATTTGTGCCAAAGCAGAAAACTGAGCTGAAGTCAGCTGGCCAAGCATGACTGCCTTGGGAACTGGCAACTGTGGAACGGCTGAGGATGGAGGATTCCTCTCCTCCTCCCATTGCCACTTCATATCATTTAAAATTATTTCAGGAAGAGACCCCAAACTAGAAACTCCTGAGCAAATACCAGGGGAGCAAAGGGAAGTGGCTTTGAAGGTGCTGGTGTGACTGCTCTGTGTGGGCCAGCTTTGGGAGGAACACTGGAAGCAGAGCTGGAAAATGGCAGATGGTGGGATGAGGGAGGACAACACTCGTGAAGAGGTTGTGTTGGAGGTGAGGGGGGTTTAAGGGCATCTGCATTTAAGTAGATGACTTGGCTGAGGTATTATACCTCAGATAAACTTGGCTGAGGAATTCTTCTCCTCCATCCATGTAACAGGTCTGGCACAGGGATCCCTCTCCTCAGGATTACCCAAGCACAAGTCTAGGAGCTGGGCAGGGTTGCTTCAGTCCTGCTCCATAACACAACCTGGTTTAGTGGAAGGTGTCTCTTCCCAAGGTAGGGGTTTGGGACAAGATGGTCTTTAGGGTTTCTTCCAACCCAAGCCATTCTGTGATTCTGAGGCAAGTCCTGTAGCCTCCCCATAACTGATGTTGTCATTTGCTCCAGTGGTGAGGGGAGTAGGAGTTGTCCATGCAGTGCACTAAAATGCAAGTTCTTTATGTCTGAATTCAGTGTGGGCTTAGCTGTGACTGCCTGTGTTTCTGGGAGCAGTCTCATGGCTGCTTCACTGGGCTGAGGCATGGATGATACCCTGGCCTGAAATATTTAACCCTACCCAGGAAGAAACACGGGGTGCAGGAGGCTGCTGGTCCTACCTTACAGCACTGGACCATCTCCTGGGCACTGAACTGCAAGGTCCGGTCTCTGCCCTCCTTGCTGACTTCACACAGCTCTTCCTTCTGCGTGGGCGGGTTCAAGCTGCTACAACCAGCCTGGGGGAAATCCCCAGAAAACCTGGCAAAGCTGCAGACTCCCACTTCTGTGAAGAGAGGGGAGTACAAGTCAGGCATCTGCTCTTTTACATCTGTCACCTTAGGCAGCGTGAAAATACAGCTGTGGGAGCACAGTCCAGCTGGGCACACAGGCTGTGGTGAGACCCACTCCCCAAAAGGTTTGTATCACCTCAGTTGCCTCTGTCTGGATCAGGAGCCTTGATCCCCCTAATTTCACAGTGGGGAAAAGTTCCTCTTACTAGGAAATAACATGTTAAGGATAAGATTTGGCTATTCCAGTCTCACAGGGAAAGACTTTTTGGTACAGTACTGCCTTATTCACACACTTTGCTAGATCACCATGGGACACCAACCCACCTTGTCCTGGCAGGAATTTGCTGAATGTGAAGCTCCAGGTCTCGCATGGGTAAAGATCCAGCAGGGTAAGTCCAAGGACACACAAGGCATCCATGGGCTTGTTGTTCTTCAGGAAATTCAGGATCCCATCTGCACAAATATAAGAGAGATGTTCATTTAAATGAAGAATCCCTGGAAGACACAGAGCCAGAATTTCTGCTGCTGGTGGGGAGGAGGATGTAATCCAAGCCCACAGGCAGGCAGAGCTGCTGGGTTCCTCATCTCAGGTGGAGAACCATGGCTGTGTAGCCCATCTCTCAAACCAAAGACTTGACTTTGGAAGTGGTGCTGGGCACAGAGTCAAAACAAAGCAGAAATGCTGATGAATTCAGTACCAACCCATGGAAATGAGCACCTGGGAGCAGAATTTCCCTACAGGCAGCTCAGAACTGAGCTGGAACAGCCCCAGGGGGTCAGTCCTGGGTCTGTGCTGAGCATGTGCTGCCCATAGTGCCTGCAAACATCTCATTCCAGGTGGATGTTTGTGCAGTGCAAGTTTGGCAGCTGGCAAACCCAGTACCGTGGGGAACTGTGTGACACTTGAACCCAAATTTCCTATCATGAAAGGCCTGCGAGTTCCCCCCTTGCACCACCCAGGCCAATATTTAACTTTGGCTCTGGACAGGGGATGGGAGAACTCAGACTGCACCAAATCAACAGAGCCTCCCCGCAGAGCTGATCCAATGGCTTTGCAGAGCTGGACCTAAACATAATAGCACTGAAAAAATACAAACAGCAGAGGAAAATATGATGAAAGTCACTTTGTTTTTTATTCTGTTTCCAGCCTCGAAGCTCTGGGCTTTCCATGGGAACAGGATTTCTGCCTTTTCACTCCCTTCCTCATCCCCTCCCAGCTCAGGCAATGAAGGGCTGTGTCAGGCATTTCCTAAGGGAGAACTCGTGCCTGTGTGCCAGGCTGGTGTCTTTGTGGGCTCCCTGCTGCCAGGTCCTTCCTCACCTGCGTGGAGCTGCACCCTGTCCGAGTCCCGGCTGTGGCGGAAGCAGCAGTGGATGGAAGAGACTGGGATGGAGGGAAGGCACTTCACACGCAGGCCCAGGAAGAAAGACTCCACACAGCTCTGGAGGGAATCCAGCAGCGAGAGCCCAGCGGGGCCTTCGATTAAATCTGAGGAGAGAAGCTCTCTGTCAGTCCCTTACAGCCAGGGTGAACATTAGGGTCTGATGGGGTTTGTGGCACTGGCCACAGCAACTGACCAGGCTGGTTCATTCTGGAGTTCATTGCTTACTCTGGGATGTGGTGGACACCTCTGGATGGTTATGGATGTATAGAAGAGGGAGCTCTTTCTAAGAGGTTGCTCAAGACATTAGTACGCTCTCATTAGCAGAGCAGATGTGCTGGAAGGTTGTCTCCTGTTTAAGTTGTGCAGAATGATTAACGTGGGAATGGGTGGCTGTGTTTAATGAACCATCACAGAGAGGCCTCCAGAAATGCTGGTTTTTCCAGCATTGTTTCATACTTTGATATACATATATGCATAAATTCACAGTGAGCCTCACCCAGGGGCACACATACCATTTATATGGCAGGTCTACCACCACGGCTTGTGGCTCTGGACTGGGGGCATTGCCTGTTACACTTGTCTTTGCTATGGCCATTGCATTTGCAGGTGAGTCCTTAGGGGAGGGTGTTAGCAGCACTCAACACCACCCACGGCCCTCTGGTGACTCTCCAGGCAGCCCAGTGGAGATCCCTCCATTACCTATAGGCTGCAGGTAAATGTGCTTCCGACAGAAGTTCTGCTTCCTCCTCAGCATGGCGTGGTAGAAGGTCTCGAAGTCCTCGGGGGCATCGGGGTGGCTGAGCAGCCAGTCGAAGGCCGTGCGGATGAGCAGCGTGCAGAACAGCGTGCGCTGGGGGTTGTAGGCCTCGGACAGGAACAGCTTCTCCGCCCTGGAGAAGGCCTTGGCGTAGAGCTCCTGCAGCGCGGGGTCGGTGGAGATGAGCGCGTCCTTCAGAGCGCGGGGCCCGAAGCTGAACTCCTGCGCGTGTTTGCACTGCAGCATCGCGGGGCACGGCGGCGGCACGGCCTGCGGGAGGGGACACGGCCATCAGCACCGGCCTCGCCAGCGACAGGGAACCTCCTTGTGTCTGGGGGACACGGCCATCAGCACTGAGCCTCACCAGGGACAGGGAACCTCCTTGTGTCTGGGGGACACGGCCATCAGCACTGAGCCTCACCAGGGACAGGGAACCTCCTTGTGTCTGGGGGACACGGCCATCAGCACCCAGCCTCGCCAGGGACAGGGAACCTCCTTGTGTCTGGGGGACACGGCCATCAGTGCCCAGCCTCGCCAGGGACAGGAATGCTCCTCAGGCTTGGTGCTTGCAGTGGTGTGCCAATATCCCAGCTGTAGGGTGTGGTGGGATTCTGTAGACACTGCACGCTGTGCTCCAGGCCCTGTGCTTCATGTGGGAGTGGCTGTTATGGGTTCTCCATGTCCCCTTGGATGTCACTGGCTCAGGGACCTATTTGCTTGGGATAAACCACACTCCTCGGAAAAGGTCCAGGTCGGGAAGAAAGAGGTTGATATTGGTCTTTATCTGTCAATCAGAAGCCTAAACTTCTGCCTTACCTGACACCAGTGAAAGCAGCTGTTCTCTGGTGACAATTTCCTCTAACACTTTTTTATCCTAGCTATTATCCCAGGGCATCTTCTGGCTCCCGGTGCTGTTGTCAGGCTGCAGGATTTGGGGAGGTTTGCCCAGCCAAGGTGGGACTTGCTGGGCGAGGCTGGTGGTGCCTCTCTAGCAGGACACGCTCGGGCCCATTGCCATCATGTCCCTCCATGAACAGCTTCATGTCACACTGTGTTAGCATCAGCAACACTGGGGATGATGTCAAGTGGTAAATAAAGAGCAAATGAAAGCCTGCAGCACAAATTTGGAGCATCCTGGAAATATCCTCTCCAGGGTCCTTTCTAAGACCAGCATTCCCCAAAGCTGCGGAATTCTTATTCCTATTCCTATCCCTATTTCTATCCCTATTCCTGCACCCGCTGCAGTTTATACACTTGGGGAGGTGCCAGTGAACACCTTGGGGAGAGGGAATCAGAAGAGGAAACAAAGCACAGCCCCCGTGACTAATCCGTGCCTGGATTTTTCCTTTAGGTAAGGAGACCATGCCAAGCAGAATTGGAGCACCTTGGAGCACTGCTTTGGGCTTTTTGCCTACCACAGGTAAGTGCTCCACCTGTTCACAGCAGAATGAGAAATTCAGCGGATATACGCACAAAAGCCCAGGGTTTCTAGGAATAAGTGTTACCTTCTTCTAGGCAAGTTCATAGTAACTTAAAAGGAGCCAGAAAAGCTTTCTGGGTGGACACCAAATGCATCAGCTGCTGACCATCACTGGTCTAGCAGCAGCATTCAATAACAGGAAAAAAAAAATAAATAGATTAAATATTTTAAGGAGGAACTGGTTAAGTCTATAATTTAAGTAGGTCTGCAGCCTAGTTCTGCCAGGTAAGTGGCACTCAGTGGCCCCTAAGGACAGCAATATGATTACGAAAAATTCAATGTTTAAAAAAAGTAGTACCAACATGAGCCAAAGCCTCTCTCAGTTATGCAGAGGTGGTTTGCACTGTAAGAGGAAAGTGGCAGCCCATTAAAATTAACATTGCATTCCTTCTCATCTAACCCTTGGGAAGAGCTGTATGTATTGGTAGTCCTTAAAAGGGCTCATTTAGTGTGATCTTTTTTGTCTCTAAGGGTGTGTAGTTTGGAGAGGGAGCGGATAAGCAGTTTTCTTTCATTTTTGCAAGCTTTGTATTTCACTCACATTAAAGGCTGACAGCAGGTGGCACGGGGGGATCTGAAGTGGTACAAGGGCCCTAATCCAGTGAAAATTTAGAAAAAAAAATCTGTGATACTTTCTCAGCTCTTCTTACTGCCTAAAATTGTTCAAATTGCTCCAGCTGGTTTTTACAGGGAGCAGCAAGAGTTTGTGTGAGGTTTCTCTGCTCTTGGTGACCCAAATCTCTGCACTTCTGACTTGCTTCCAGATTTGGGAGCACAAAGTGAGAGTCTTGACCCCAGCAGGTCATCAGGAGTTTTGCCTTGGATTAGGGTGAAGATTGGCATTTTCCTAATGGACAAGATTTCACTTGTTCTGCACAACCTTTAAATACAAGCACCCTTTTCCTGGTGGTTGCAGAACTTTCAATGGGGAACTCTTAGCAATATTCAACTGCCTGAGGATGTGATGCTATGAGCGGCTGCCTGCCTAGTGCAAGTCAAGAAAGAGACCTTGCACTTGGTCCAGGTTGAGACTGATCATGTTAAAGGATTTAAATTTCAAAGTTTCTGGAAGCATGAGCTGCTTTCACTAATGTTTTGGGCAACAACTGGAGTGTTGGTCTGGGGAGGAGGAGCTGGTTAGAAAATGAATGGATTTTTCTCAGCTAAATGGGAAGCAGCAAAGAGTGGATGTATGTGACAGCAAATACAATGAGTGCACAGTCTTGTAGTAAGTGTTCCCCCCAGGGTCCCTCGTGGAGTATAGTGTGAGCCCAAAGCTATGGGATATACATTGTTTCCATAGACTTCCTAAAAGAGGACATTCACCCCGCTCCAGACATTCCTAGCTGTGACCATGGGTGTTTTGTGATGTTCCCCATGCCCAAGGGTGCCCATGAGGATGCTTTAGTGGTTCAAAACCTCGGGCACAGGAATGCATTTGCAGGAATTCAGTCTGGAATGACATGTGCCTCCTTCTCCTGGAGACTCTGGCTTTGTTTCAAACAGAACAGCAGCAACCCATTACACTCTCCAAATCCAAGACAATTACTTCTCTTTAGTAAGATTTTCTAAAATATTTCATTGGAGAAAATTAATGCTTCAGAAAAAAATTATGGACCAACTTTAGTGGTTGAAAAAGAAGCTCTTTTACCACATTAGCCATAGTAGATGTTGTTTGTCTTGTTCTAATATATGGATATGGTGTTTCATTAACTGGAGCAGAGTAACAGGGCTTTACAATTTCTAGCTCTTGTGCTGAGGGTGCCTGGTGTAACTCCCTGAGGCAGTCCCTCAGGAGGGAATGGCACTTTGGCTTAGGTAGTTTCTTTCCCAACTCAGTTTTTAAGATGACAAGGTGGGGATGAAGAAGTGGAAGCACCAATACATCCTTCTGCCCTTCAGGTATTTCAGAAGATGTCCTGCCTTTAAAGAAGCTGATTTGGCCCCTTGTTAAATGACAAGCTGTGTGACCTGACCAGCAAGTCCTGGGAGGAGAAAGTAACTCCTTTTGTTTAAAAGGCCAGTAATTTGTAGTTGCACTTAAGAAAATGCTTTAAGCAAAATAATAATGTAGAGATCTGCTGCAAGTGGAGACACTCCCCACATCCACTCCTGTGCCTTTTTTACTTTACCATTAGGAAAACATCCTGTTCCCAACACAGATTTTGTTGCTCCATCTCACAGCCATTTGCTAACATTGCAATTTTTCCTAAACCAGGAGCAACTGTGTTGGACCACATGAGACCAATGATGATTGGACCTGATGATCTTGGAGGTCTCTTCCAACCTCAATGATTCCATTGTACAAAGGAGACATCGATGTCCCTGTGTGCAGGATGGACAGGATCCCTGCAGGATCCAGGGGCAGGGAAGGAGCCTTGCTGGGAATCTCATCCAGTCCATGGAGATCCTCCTCTTTTTTTTCTGTTATTTGCATATTTCATATCCATCATCACCTCCACACAGTGCAGAGGAGACACAAAGAACCCAAAGGTTTTGGCACTTGGCTCCTTGTCTTTTCCTGCCAACAGCCTTTTCCAAGGATTATGTTGTAGGACTCCAGTTGTGGCCTTTCTGCTTGTGGTGCTCCATAAGGCAGGAGCTCCAACACACTCCCTGAGTCTGGTTTTCAGCACCACTCTGAGGTTTCAGACCCGATTGGGCACATTACACAAATCTGTTCACTATGGAATCTGACAGATTTTATTTTCATGGTGAGTGTTTTCACAAGGAACACCCCAAAATCCAGGCTCAGCATGTGACACCTGAGCAGTATGTACACTCCCTTTCCCACAGTAACCTCTTAATGTGCTTCATGTGCAATTCAGGTTACTCATAAATAATTCTCTTTGCAAATCAGACACATATAAATTATTCTCTGTAATTGAAAATTACCTATGAATTATTCTGTTTGTAATTCACAGATATGTCATTTATTCTCTAATATATTGACATTGCTTTCTTGGATAGAAATGCCTGGGGCTGACAGTAACAGGGTGATTCTCAAAGGCCGAGGCAATACCATACAGTGTGAGTTCATTTGGGATATTCTGACAAAACAGGGATGGTCTTCTGTGAAGAAATTCCATGTACAGGTCCAGAAAGGGCACTCAGTGCATTATGGAGTTATTTGGTATTGTATAGAATTTGACCCTAACATTGCAGAGATTGTATTTTTTTTAAGTTGGTTATTCTAAAGATATTTATTTTATAAGCCAACTTGTAAGTAATTTCTAGCTTTTACTCTCCCATAGGCACTGCAGGTGCACAGAAGGAGATTCCCTCTGTTCACTTCCCCATAGCTTTTGTGAAGCATTTGCAGGCAACCTGACTTAACCCGGCTCTTTTTATGTCAGAGGGACATTAGCAGGATCTCCTAACACTGATTAATTACCTTTGTTAGGTGCTGTACTGTAAACAAGCAGTGATAGTGCAGAAAATTCATCGCCAGTCAACAGAAATGAAAAGCCCAGAGCAAACATAACAAGCGATAACTAATTATCAACACATGCTCCAGTTACTTAACAGCTCTTTCCCTGAGATTTGCACTTGGTGTCTGCTACTGCTGCTCCAGGATCAGCCTCTCCTTCTCAGTATTACACCAATGACAGCCTGAAAGCAATTTTCTCAATTTATTTGTTTACATGCATAGAAAGAGATTTTTCTTGACTGAGAAGCCCTGCTCCAAATAAAATTCTCACTGGTCCAGCTCCTTCCTCACGGAGCTCAGCACAGCCCCTCATACAGACCCAGGCTTTGCCTGCTAAGTAGGCTCAGCTCTTGGGGTCACACCAAATCTCTTTGGCCAGGCTCAGACCTGGTTTTGAGATACTCAGCAGTTCTCAGAATCAATCCCCTCTGCTCACAGAGAAAATCCAGTCTCTGGACCTGCTCAGCCCTCTCCTTGCAGCCCCATGCAGCTCTGGCATCCTCTGTCCACTTGGCATTAAGTGGTCACAAAGCACTGAGTCAGGTCTGTATGTGTTCCAGCCCAGAAACTCAGATAAAGCCTTCTGGCCTCACGTAGTGCCAGATCCCAGTAATATTTGTGTGTAATGTCTCTAGAATATGTCTGTGGCTCAGAAACAGATGGTCTCGGGAAGAGTCATTCCTGGTGCTGTGGAAACCTTCAGGGATTCACACGTGCATTTACCAGGAGGAGAATGTGCCTGTCCTATTGGAACTGTGATTGATGTGTTACTGCTGCAAGACTCAGGCCTGCAAGTTTGTGTCCTCCCAGGAATCTGCCTCATTAATTAACTTGGACTGCTGGACAAGTTAGATGGACAACTCAACAATATGCAAAAAAGGTTTGCAAGGTGAAAGACAAGATTTGTAAAGGTCATTAAATACCTAAGATGGAGGCAGATGCTTCCTTTTGTCCTTATTTGAGTGTTCTTAAGTATTTAAGAACACATAACACGTCCACTTTGTCTTTGATTTTGTTTTATGTTAAAGCCTGCTCTCTCAATACGCTGTGCTTCATTTTAATACGTCCTGAGGACATACATTATCCCTCATTTCAGCCTTCTCTTCTACAGATTTTATTTATTCTATGCTCGTACAAAGCACTACCCTATTTTTCAGTGCCTGCCATTTGAGGCTCTCTAAGTGTCACACAAACATTCATGAACTTCTCTGTGCTACCCTCCAGAAAGTAAGCTGGCAGTATGTGCCTTTCCCCCTCCTCCCCCTCATCACCCATTTATTCACCATTTTCAGAGTTTTCTCTGTTCATTTTAGTCTGGTTCAAGTGCCTGTGTTGCTTCTTCCATGCACACATGTGATGAAGGGCTGGCTGTGTTCTCCTTCCCTGGCTCTGACCTGAAATAATCCTCCGAAATCCATGTTGCATGCTGTGCACTTGCTAACCAGAGACCCAAAAGCACGGAGCAGCATCTGTCAGAGCTGTACAACAAACGTAGCACTGCAGAGATAGCCGAGCTCTAATCACTCAGCTCCAGGCACTTTGCTCTTCATCATACTTGTCTAGACAGACTAAATGGTCTTTGCGAGACAACCCCGGTGTTAGCCAGGAAAGCGGCAGTGTTTTCAGGTATGGCTGAGGGTGGGTATTCCCTGGAGCACGGGCGGTATGAAAGTGCCTCATCCCGTGGTGAAAAGGTAAAAAGGCACGGGGATGCGGTGCCTCCTCCTCCCAACGCATCCAGTGCTTTTTAAGTGATACCACCAGGTCGGGGATGTTTGCGGGCATTTCACAACACGGGGATGTTTGTGGGCCAAGGAGAAGGAAGGGGCTCCAAGGTGTTACTACAGCCAGCATGACTGGGGGGGTGGGGATGGAGAACGACAGAACCCAAAGCCACGGTGTCGTAGGGGCAGGCTGTACCCTGATCACCAGCCAGCGCTGCCAGCCGGAGGGTTGCTGCGTGCGAGGCATGTTCTGGAAGGGCTGCAGAAGCAGGTGCTGCTCCTGGGACACCTGAACACCCCCCGGCCCCGCTGATGTGGAAAAGGGGCTGTGATTCCCGGTGCGGAATCCCCCAGTACGCTGGGAGTCCCCCAGTACGCTGGGACGATGCACCAAGCACAAGCACTGAGCCTCACCCCGGCACCGCAAACCCCCGGGAAGGTGCGCCAAGAGTGCCCGGGCAGGATGGAGCCCGTGGGGATGATGCCCGGAGCGCAGTCCCTAATCCCCGGCGGGAGATGCCCCGAGCGCGGTCACCAGCCCCCGGAGGGGGATGCCCTAAAGCGTGACCCGCCGCCACCGGGGGAGGATGCCCCGAGCACGGCCACCCTCGCCCGCGGAGCGATGCCGTCGCCGGGAAGCGCTGCCCATCACCCCAGGAGATGCCCCGAGCGTGGCCACCCTCACCCGTCACCCCTGGGGCCATGCCCATCACCCCGGGAGATCCCCCAGCCCGCCTGGGGGGTCCCGCCGCACGCCGAGGCCGCCCGGACACCCCTTCCCGCCTGACCGTGCCCTCCCCCGATGAGGCGACCCCGCGACACCCCCGATCTGCCCGGGGGGACAGGACAGGACTCACCGCCCGCCGGGCCGGGGCTGCGGAGGCCGGGAAGAGCGGCAGGGCCGGGGCACCCGGCTCGGGGCTGGCGAGGCGGAGCGGAGCCCGGCAGCGGCGGCGGCGGCGGCAGGAGGAGCAGCAGGAGGAGGAGGAGGAGGAAGAAAAGGGGGAGCAAAGGGGGGCTCGGCCCCGCCGCCGGGAGCCCGCGGGATTCGCCGAGCGGCCGCGCAGAGCCGCCTCCTGCCGCGCGCGGGGCAACCGCCGGGGGGCGCCCGCGGGGAGCGGCCGGGCCCGCGCGGGGCCGGGGGACACGGAGGGGACACGGGGACAGGGACAGGGGACACGGAGGGGGACACGGGGACAGGGACAGGGGACACGGAGGGGACACGGGGACAGGGACAGGGGACACGGAGGGGACACGGGGACAGGGACAGGACAGGGGACACGGAGGGGGACACGGGGACAGGGACAGGGGACACGGAGGGGACACGGGGACAGGGACAGGACAGGGGACACGGAGGGGGACACGGGGACAGGGACAGGGGACACGGAGGGGGACACGGGGACAGGGACAGGGGACACGGAGGGGACACGGGGACAGGGACAGGGGACACGGAGGGGACACGGGGACAGGGACAGGACAGGGGACACGGAGGGGGACACGGGGACAGGGACAGGACAGGGGACACGGAGGGGACACGGGGACAGGGACAGGACAGGGGACACGGAGGGGGACACGGGGACAGGGACAGCACACGGGGTGCAGGGCGGACACGGGGACAGGGACAGGACAGGGGACAGGGACAGGGACAGGGACAGGACACGGGGTGCAGGAGGGACACGGGGCCCGGGAGGGCCCCCCCCCTCTAACAGAGGTTAGAGGGACAGGACACGGGGTGCGCGGAGCAGATGGAGACTGGGAGCAGGACACAGGGTGCGGGTGGCAGACACGGGTAGCGGCAGGAGACACGGGGTGCGGGATCAGAACACGGGGTGCGGGAAGGACACGGGGTGCAGGAAGGACACGGGGTGCGGGATCAGGACACGGGGTGCAGGAAGGACACGGGGTGCGGGATCAGGACACGGGGTGCGGGATCAGAACACGGGGTGCAGGAAGGACACGGGGTGCGGGATCAGGACACGGGGTGCGGGATCAGAACACGGGGTGCAGGAAGGACACGCGGTCCAGGAGGTGCGGGGTCAGGACGGGCCCGGCAGCGGCGGTGGCGGCGGGTCCCGCTCGGCTGCCGGAGCCCGGGAGCGGGGCGGGAGCGCAGGCAGCCCCGTCTGGGGCAGCGCATTCCCGAGAGAGCCCGGGGCTGAGCAGCGCGGCGGTGCCGGGGGGTGGAAAGCCTTTAATCTGTGCTCTAATGAGAGCTGGGCGAGGAGCGGCTGTCCGGGGACTGGTTGTGCCGGTGGCTGGTGCCATCCCCGCCCTGCGAGCCGTGTTTGCATTCGCCTTGATGCCATCGCTCCCACATGACCCGGATGCATTTGTGTGTCCCACGATGTCCTTTAATTCGGGAATATTATCTGTTCTTGGAAAGGTTAATTACATTAAGGGAGTGGATCTCTGCTCCCATTTCTTCATGGCTTCATTTATTCTGCCTTTCATGTTTTGATCCTCTTCAGCGCTTTGATCCCTCATTTCTGCCATCCCTGGATGGGAGGAAAAAGGAATACCCTGGCTGGGACCCGAGCGTGTCCCTAAGTGACATAAACTGAAATTAGGGAAAAAAATATATTTTACAGCCTCGGGGGCTGTAGCAGTGCTGGCAGCCCAAATGCCATCTGCACACCCAGCACAGCCACGGGCTTTGCAAGGGCCAGCAGAATGTCCTGCTGGAGTCGTGGTGGCCACGGGAGTGGCCAGATGACCACGTGCCATGCTGCAGGATTAGCAAGCACCAGGATGAGGCCATCCCTGCTGCAGCCTGCGTGCCCGGGACCTGCATTGCTCTGAAGGCACTGGCAGCATCACTGGTGAAAAATTGCCCTAATTTGCTGCTCTCATAATCAGGCCAAGGCGAAGCAGCAGCTTCTCCTGGCAGCAGACGCTGCTCGTGAATCTTCCTTGTGGGAAACCTTCCTGAGATTCAGCGTGTGGGAAGGGCAGGAGGGAATTCTGAGGCCTTGCAACAGTATCTCCTTCCACTTCAGCTGCTACCCAAAGCACAGGAGATGCCCTCTGTGCTGTTTTAATTGGCTGCTGCTTGTAATGAGACTTTATTTGTATTAATTACTTAAATTATGTATTTATGAGTTGCTCCGAGTACACCACCAACATGTTTAGAACCATAACAAGCCTCAAAGAGTCAGCTCCTACATGAGGAAGCTGTGAACTGGAAAACCAGATGCACTGATACAGTGTGCTCCTAAAATGCACAATTTTTTTTTTTTTTTTTTTTGGTTAAACCTATTGTAAACTTAAAAATTAGTAGCTGGCTTAGCTGCCAGCCCACTGACTGACCAGCATAGGTAAACAGGACTGGTGCTGTTGTTAAATATTCTCATAATGATGCATTTATCCTGGGCAGGCACAGGGGCAGGTGGGCAGTCCTTGCCCAGCAGAGCTGGCAGTGAGGGAGAGGGAGGCAGGGACAGAGGCTGTGATGAGGAAACAGCCACACAGTCACTCTGACTTTTTAGGAAGCAAGTGGTTTTATTAAGAGAGGATCACGAGAAAAGGAAGGGAAAAGGGAGAAGGAGGTGGTCAAAACTCAGATGAGAAGGCAACCGGGAGCTGGAGAGAGCAGTGAATGAGAGGGATGGAGATCTGGGGCCATGGAGGGAGCGCAGCTGCACTCAGCATTCGCTCAGCTGCCACTGGAGCTGGTCACAGCAGAGACGTGATGCTCACCACAAGTGGCCTTTATCTGCAGTGATCAGCAGCAGTCACCACTCTGCTCTGAAATCAATTGTTTGTGCAAAGCTGTGTTTCCTGGAGCAGCCACATGATCTGTGTCCTCCCCGCAGGAGGATGTAAAATACGGGGGTGCATGCCTTGGGCAGGTGAGTGCAGGAAACTTCATGGGGCAGCACATCCTCAGGGAGAAGCAGAATGAAATAAACCCCAAAACTGCTGCCTGAGACTGGAATTTAGGCAACTGTAGCTATTTAGCTGAAGAAAGTTGTATAGATACACAAATAGCTCCATGGGGAGAAAAGGCAGGTACCCACGAGCTGTGTGAGCCAGAGAGAAGAGACAGCCCAAACCCACAGCTGCAGGCTGAAGGCAGACTAACTGAAATGAGAAAATAGGCATTAGTTTTTTAAAGAATGAAGTTGATTAGCTGCTGGAACAAATTACTGAGGAAAGTGAAAATCTTCCCATGCAATAGTGTTTTCTATTCAAGATAAGATGCCTTTCCCCAAGTGGGCTTCAGCCAAGTACATGTTCCTGTGTTCAGCAGAACAAGGATGGGGTGAAATGTGGTGGTCTCTGCTCTGAGAAGGTGAAGAGGTGACTTTGTGACCCCACCTTGATTTCAGGAAATGAACTGAAAGCTGTGTTCCTGGCATGGATTTCTAAATCCCTCCTGGATGGTGCTCCTAATTTCAGTTTGTGCTGCTACCACAATGCATAAATGCACTGGAAGTTTGGACCTCAGCAGCAGCCCAGAGAGAGCAGAGTGGGTTCAGCTTGTGTTGTCTCTTTGCTGGTCAGTCACAAAACCCTGACCTACACTTGGGCAGTACTGTAGAACTACCAGCAGTTACTTTGATGTTGGTCCTAAAGCAATTGCAGCCACATCTGTCTCACCTTTGGACTGTGTTGTGCACAAGGAGAAAGAACAATTAGGGAATGCCCACAAAAAAAAAAAAAAAAAAAGTAAGAATCTAATCTGACATTGCTGCTTCTACAGACATGAGTAAAGTACAAAATTAGCTAAGTGGAACAGGCTCAAAATCAAAGGGTGAGATCTCCTACATGTTAATGGTGATGGAAAGGAGGAGAAATGGGACTGACTGGTTTGCACAGGAGATGGAGAGCTCCCATCGGGGAGGTACTGGGAGGATGTGGCACAGACCTGTCTGGGGTCAGGTTCACACCCTTTGCAAGTTCTGGTGGTGTGGTTCTGGTTGAGGGTCTGAGGCAGGAGATGAGGAGTTATTAAAGTAGGGTTTCACCTTGAACTGGAGAGTCTGAGGGACCTCATCTGACAAGACTACAGGAGGTTTTTGCTTCCTCACTGAAATCAGTTGATTTGGCTTCCTGCCACACATCAGGGGACGTGGAAAGGGGATGAAGTGTTCCTTGTCTCCTCCACTGATACCATGAAAATGAAGTGCATTGTGCTGGTGCTGAGGAAAGGCTCCTCCTTTGCCCAGCTGCTGCCCTGCATTGGGCAGTGCCATCCCATGTGTCAGGACATGCCCTGTGATGCTGCCTCATGCCCTACCCATCACCCTCCCCCAAAAAGCCCTACAGAAAAACCTCCTGGAGGCGCAGATGAGCGGCACTGAGCGTGGCACTCCTGGATTTCCATGATTCCCTTGAGAAACCCAAGGGACTGGCAGCAGTGAAGGACAGCTTCCTTCCCTCTGCAGGAGGTGGCAGAAGAGAAGCAGAGAGCAGCAGGCACCTTCTGGTAGGTGATGGAGTGGGGACATCAGTGTCCCTAAGGCAGAGCCAGGCCAGCAAAATTGTCCCTCTCTGCTGTGTCCTGGCACAGTTCAGGCTCCATTGGCAGCTCAGGGAGGTTTTTAATGAAAACAAATGTTTGGCTGGTGTTACTGTAGTGCCACAGACTTCAAGGAGCAAGCAGAGAGAGCCCAGCCCCTCTTTGATCAGTGAGTGCAATCTGCAGCCACAGCTGATGCTGGAGGAGAAGATAAGAGAGAGAAAAAGAGAGCAGCTCTGGAGTGAAGATGAAAACACTGGGCAGAAGATCTGTGGGTGGATGAAAGGGAGCCATTTATTTGCAAATAAGTTGCTAGATCAGGTTTCATGTGCATCTGGGCAGCTTCTAATACGATGGACTTATTCAGAGCTGAGAGTTTTAACTGGAGTTGGAGACTCTTGAGACATCAGCCCACACGTGTAGCTGGTCCAAGTCTGTCTTGTGCCAATCTAAGGAAAATGTAAGGGTCTTCTTCACTTTTTACCATCAATTTTGTGTCTCTGCAGGAAGTCAGTGTGGCTGCTCCATGATTCATTCCCATGAGGAAGCATTATTTCAGGTCCCCAGATGGTTGCAGAGGCAGAAGAGGGGGCAGATATGTATTTTTACAGCCAGGAGGATGCAACTTCAGTGTACAAATTTGGCCTGGCTTAGAAGATCTAGGGAATATACAGAATGATTATTTATATATCTATTTTCATGATTGTCTTCCTCTTGGCTCTTCCTCTAGGCTTTAGGAACACTGAGAAAGGAGGAGGCTGCTGCCTGAGCAATCCATCCCAGGATTTAAACTCAGCCTGGTATCTGGTCTGTGTTCCCTGGGATTCAGCAGAGTCCACTTATTGAGCCCAGCAGAAATAGCTTTTCGCTTCCTGGTTTCAGAGGAGGTGTTAAGTAGGACATAGATAAATTTGGGAATATTAGTAAGGGAGGAAGGGCAGCTATTTCTTTTGAAATAAATCTTTGATAATAGATCTTTGGGCAGAGAACTGGGAAGAGCTGCCCTTTATAGAGAGCTAGAGGATGAGATGTTTGCAGATAGGAAACTTTTTGATTCCAATAAATTATTGGGCAGAAATGGATGTTTGGGAGCATTTCAAGTTTCTATCTATGCAGCCCTGCCTGGCACTGAGTCCTGCAGCGTTTCAGCTCAGGGAGTGTCTGGCTGATGTCAACAGTTCAGGGCTGGGTCGTGTCCTGCATTGGCATCTCAGTCTACAGGAGTCTGGGGACTGCTGTGTGACAGTGCAGGTCTTTGGTGGCACCCCAGCTTTTAGGTTTATCAGAGTTTTCCCAGACATGTAGAGACATCAAGTCTCACACGGTCAGTAATGTGAAACAGGCTCTCCCCACAGGGGAAGGGAGGTCTGTGACTGAGAGGCAGAGCCCTGCAACGCTGTCTGCGTAATTAAAACACTGCAGTGAGATGAGACACGAGATGGAGAGCAGAGATAGTTGGAGGCACTGAGAAACAGAAGCGTTTTCAAGTATTTTGCTGCAGAGGTAACTGGAGAATTTGCCTGCTTTTCCCTTTGTGCTGTCCTTCACCAGGTGACTCGTGCTGGGCAGCCAGGGGGACGCTGACCCAGAAACCTCCGGGTGCCAGGACGGGAGTGGGCACTAAACCAAGCTCAGGCACAAGGCACAAGGGAACCACAGGGCAGCAGAGCCTTGAGTCAGAGCTCATCTCTGTGTCTCGTTGGGCTGATGCATGGCTGTGATTTTTGGCTGGGAATTGACCACAGCCCAGTTTGCTCTGGGCTGGGTGAGGATCCGCTTGTGCCTGGTGACGCTACAAAGGCGGCTGAAGGCCAAGGGCTGTCGCTGGAAACCAACTGTGAATTAATACCCAGGGTGTGATTAACGTGCTTTTTAAATGCATTCATGTCCTGTCGCACGGGCTGCAGCTCTTGTGTCACATTTGGTGTTCTCAGAACATTTATTAGCCTTACAGATCCCTTGATTATTGCTTTCTCTTTTATAATTAAGCCATGAAACCCAGCATGGTGCAGCTAATGCAGTATTAATTCATGGCTGGTGTGTTCTGCCTGTGCCCTAGGAAAAGGCTAAATGCTGGCAGCTGGATTGCTCTCTGCACAGTTACTGTTCTGAAATTTTTTAATATGATTATAAAAATCACATTCTGCTTGCATATGTGCAACTTGGGGCTCTGCACTGCCGCGAGCAGCGAGGTCTGGTCTGACTTCCTCAAGAGCAGAGCTGTGCCCCTGGCAGTGCTGGGAGAAGGGGCTTCCTCCTGCCCCAGGTGCTGGCTAATGCTCTCCAGGTGGATGCTATTAGCTCTGCTCCGGTGCAAATGCAGCCCTATGTGCTCTCCACTCCCTGCCCACCCTTCCTAGGACATGTCTGTGAAAATGTGAGTCTTGTAAAAGAGTTCTGTTTTAGTCCTTTTTGTCCTCCTTTTCTTCGTGTGAGAGTTAAGTAGAATTCAGGATTTCCTGCGAGGCTGCAGCTCCACGGCCCCTTTCTGTCAGCAGCAGCTGCCATGGATGTCTGAAGAGTTTTCCTCCTGCCTGGTTGCTCCTGCCCCCAGAACAACAGTTTAACAGTTTGTGTGGCCATGTGGTGAGCTGAAAAGGGAACAAAAATAGCATTAAACATGTCTGGTTTATTTATTTTTTTTTTTATTTTCCCTCTCCTGGGAACTAGTTGTAGGAGTGGCTGTGCTGGAGGAATTGGAGCTCAGAGCTACTGGGAGGGAAATCACTGGAATGACACAGACCCAGTGCCCCAGCCACTGCTGGCCCAGAGGCAGCAGTTTGAATGCAGAATTCATGAGGTCTTTGCTGGGCTGGCTGTTGGGCCACTCGCTTCTTCCTTTGGGTAAATCCAAGCAGCTTTGCAGCCACCTCCTCTGAGGCGTGAGCTGCAGCACAGGGTGGGCAGTGATGGGCTCCAGCAGCTCTGCCCACGTGGCTCTGGTCTCCTGGGACTCCTACCAAATATCAGATATGGGGACAAAGTGCCAGCTACTGGAGAGCAGTCATCTCAGTGTCCCTCATGTGCTATTCATGGGTCCCAGATTCCACAGTGGAATTGCAGCTCCACTCCGCTGTGTGTGTTAGTGACACACATACCCCCACTGCTCAGGTTATTGATTATTGCTCATCAAACCATTTCTGGAGAGACCTGACTGCTGATCATCTCAAAGCTACTGTTTCAAAAAACCGGTGCCAAACCCTACGTGCAGGATGCAAAGCTGTAGTGCAGAAACTCTTTGCGCTCAGACGTTTCCATGGAGATGAATCTTTGATCTCGCTGAAATAAATAAAGGGCGGAGAAGATGCTCCCAAACTAGGAAGGAAGGCGAGGCTGATCCCTACGGGGCAGAAGTTCTCAACAGGAATTAGAGTGACAGGAGACTTCTCTTTTATCCCCTCCCGATGCCATGTCTGTGGTAGCAGGGAGGTTGAGCTGTGTGCCCGCCAGCACACATGGAGAACGTGCCCTTGGTGCAGCCAGGCAGACACTCTGCACCTTGGAGCTGCCTGATTTAATGCTGCTGGAGGGACAGACCTTTGTCTGCACTGCAATATTCACCCCGTGCCGCAGGACTGGGGGAACAGAGCAGGGTTTAACACCAGCGCGGGCACGCTCGCTCTCTTGACCGTGGCGAAGCAATCTGAGGAATGAGAACAGCCAGGAAAAGAGCTCTGTTTATGGATAAAATCTAGAGGGGAAAAAAGAAATCACATTTTCCTCTCGTGTAATGTGCAAAATAGAAGTGTTTCCTATGCTGACATGGAGATAGTGACCAAGGGCAGCAGTCAAGCTGGCTTTATCCACACGGGTGAGCTTTGACCGCGCCGGCAACTCGTGCGCTCTTGGAGCTGTCGGCAGCTGCTGGCACTGGGAATTGAGGCTTCCGTGGATGGAGCAGAAGAGACTTCATTAGGGAGGGGTATAACTAGCAGAGCAGTCTCGGAGGGCTGCTGCTCGGGGTGGCTGTGTCAGGAGCTCGGCGCTGGCGGCGGGACGCGGTCCCGGGGCCGGGCTGGGCGCGCCTGCTGCTGCGCTTCTCGCTCCGCTGGGCACCGCGTGTGGCTTTCCCTGCTCACTTCGGATCTGCTCACGGGACAGTCACGGGTCCGTCCCTTTGTCTCAGCTGCCAGCACGGCCCCAAACAGGTTTTACTGCAGCGTGTAGGAGCGTGCGGGGTGAGCAAACTGCTGTGTACAGCTGGTTTTCCTCATTTTTTTTCCCTAAATAGTCTTCCTCAGATGCATTGAGCTGCCAGTTGTGCTAATTAGGGTCTCCCTGCTCTAAGGGTTTTCACGCAGGCTAACCGGTTCTCAAGTACTTTGTCCCACCCCTGCTTTCCCTGGAGCAAGTGACCCCTTTGTGCCTTGCTGGATCTCAGGCTCCTGAACGACTCAACCATCATTTCATGTAATTTTAAACTTACAGTTTAGACACTGTTATTTATGAGGATAAATGTTGTTTACAGCTCTGAAATCTTATTATCTTTTCCAAATATTGCAGAAAGCTTCAGTGCTGAGCAAAGCCCACAGGTTCCCTTTAGAAGCTGACAAGTGGGGGTTTTGTTGTTGTTGTTTCACATGACCCTCACTGAAAATACTGTCGCTGCTCTCTGTTTTCAGAAATGGGCTATTTAACTGAGAAAGCCATGTTTGTCTTATGCACTACTTCACTAGGAAGAAAATATGTTGGAAGAGCATGCAATATTAATGGTATTTTCAATCAAATTCACTTCAACTGGTTTCAGTGGAAGATTTAGCCTTGTTTTCACAGGGCTCTTTGTCAGAACCTAAAGCACAAAATACTCTTTTGGGTCAAAGTTAAGGTTACTAGACAGTAATGAAAACAGCATTTTTTTATCCTCAATTACATGGACAAGACAGGATTGCTGTGAAGCCACAGCTGTTTGTCTCAGAGCTGTGACGGATGTTGTCACTTAGCAACCACTGCCATTTGTGTTTTAACTGCAGCTTTTTTGTTGTTGGCACGTAATGAGAGTTGTAATCACGAGATCAGTCCCATGGAGGGTGTTTGTTATCAGGAGTGATGGGTTTTAGGACTCACCTGTGCCTATAAGGGCTAAATCAGAAGATTTCATGTGTGATGGCTAATGCAGCTTAGCAAGGGTTTGTTTAGGAGCTGGCTTGGCTGGGCCAAGTCATGTTTCAAGATGTACAGCCTGCATTCACCATCTGCCAGACCTGGCTCTGCTGCTCCTTCGTGCTGGTCACAGCCCAGCCCAGAAGCTGCTTTGAGGCCAAAGCTGTGAGCAGAAAGGAGGGACCAGCCTGGGCAAGCCTGGATGTCTCTGTGCACAGCAACACCAGATCCCTGCTCCCTTCTGCTGGCCCAGCCCAGAGCTCAGGGAATATGAGCTCAGTGGAGACTGGAAATGTGAGGAGTGGAAGATAATGAGATGGGAGAAGTGAAGATTGAAGGTCTCTGTCTCTTGAGGGTAATTCTCACCTATCTTGCATTGACAATGAGGGAAAAGGGTCAGACCTATGACAGTTCAAGCTCTAACATTCTACAGGTTAAAGTCATGGTTTAACACCTGATCTGATCTAAGACATGTCTCTCAAAGAGGTGGGTGCACCCTCTGTGCCAGACACTGGGTTCCTGTCTGGCATGGAGGTTAACAACCAGGCAAGTGGGGAGTAACTTGGTTTGGATGGGTTAGTTTTGGAGGCAGAGGTGTGAAGGGTCTCTTTGGAGCCCTGTTATATGTTCATTATTATGTAAATAAGCACTTTCAGCTGAGCTCTGAGCAGAGAGTGAGTATTGGTACCACGGATAGAAACGCTGTTTTCTTTAATTTCATTTTGCTTTAACTGAAGTTGTGGTGTAATTGCACCTGTAGCTCTGCAGGGACCCGTGGGGAGGGCTGCTCATCCCCCTTCCATCGGGGGGATTTAGGAGAACCCCTAGGATGTGTTTCCTTACAGTTGCACATCCTCAGCTCTGCTCTGCCTTGCCCAGATGAACACACTGCTCCTTCAAACCCCATTTCTGCGTGTGCTGGCTCCAAGGTTAAAGGCAGGACCTGTCCTGCCTCTGGAGCAGCAGGGCTGACACAGCCCGAGGTCTGGCCCTGCTGAAGTGCTGCTTTATTTCTCAGCAGAAGACAAAACCCACCGCTCTGAGGGGAAATGACACAGACAACAGAGCTGCTGCTGCTACTGGTACATATTTCCATTGTAAATTGCTGACATCTTCTGCAGTGAAGCTTTTTGACGAGTTCCTCTCTAATGCACTCTGGTTTTTAGAAGCCTTGATGAATATGTATTGAAAGGTAGAGCAGATTTTATCAGAGGAGGACAGAAGGAATTGCATAGATGTGCACAAATTGATCTGTAATCACAGATCACGTATATCTAAGCTGAAGCAACAGCCCTAGACATTTATGGCCCATTTTTGACTAAGTTGTGCAATTAGTGTAATTAGGCAAAGAATATTCTTTGTATTGTAAATGTCTAGTGTATTAAACCAGAAAATTAACAGCCATTTCTTTGGCAGCTTTCATTAAGCCATCGCTAGTGTAGGGCTGAGCCAAAGATGCTTATTCTCTCTAGTGTCTGGGTCTGAGCAGTTAAAGGATAAATCCTCTCTTCAGAGCTTTGTTGGAATGTGTTGAAAGCAACTCTAGGAATTTCCTACCTGTGTACAGATCAGAAAACACAACTTAACATTGCCCCTGTGCAGAGAAAGGGCTGAAATGAGCTTTGAAATTTTCTTCTTTCACAGCACCAGCCACCAGAGATACAATTTTCTTAAGCTGTGATGTTTTTTGTCAATACCACCTCTATTTCTCCTGCCAGCTATTCACAGCCTACTTAAAAATAAAGGACAGTCCTGAGCCTCGTGTCCTCTTGCACTGAGGCCACAGCCTCTGCCAGAATCAGCTCCGTGGGTGTTGGAAAAACTCTCAGCGATGCCTGCCTCCTGCAGGAGCCAAACACAGCTACAGCTCTGATGGGATGAACGCTGGAGTTTCCAGAGAAATCCATCCCAAAATGTCCATAGGAGCAGGCCAGGCAGCCCCCTCCTTCTCTGTGCTGCGTGACAGAGTGAGCTGGTGGTAGTTTCTGGAGGGACAACTGTTGTTGTGAAGTGGTTAAATAACAATGGCACTTGCTGAAGGGGATGCTCAGGGCTGTCTCCTCGGGAGCCAAGCCTTCCCCCAGCTGCAGCATGACCACAGCTCCCTGGCAAGATTTAGCACAGAGTGTAATTCTTAACCCATAACCCAGCAGGAAGCTCTGTGGCTGGGATAAGGATCTTGTGGAGGTACAAAAAAAGCCTGGGTAGGTAAGAAGTGGGTTTAAAGTAAGTTGTGGGTGTAAGCAAGTGGGGTAGGGCTTGTATGAGTCCGCAAGTGGGTGAAGATGGACATCCTAGAGAGGTATCCCAGCATGAGGGATGATCCACGTCAGCTGCTGTTGGTGTGTGTGCATAAACTTGGTAGCTAAATTTCCAGCTCAAAAATCCCACCCCATTGTTTTCTCTAGAAAGAAATGTGGAGTTTTTAGTTTTCTTTCATCTCCTTTAATCTCTCTAGCCCTGGGCATTTGTTCCACACTCTGCCCAGATGTCCATGACCCTTCCTGATTCTCCCAGCTCTCAGGGGCAGCATGGCAGTGCCAGCACCTCGGTGTCAGTGGCACTCCACTGTCACTGGAGCAGCAGAGAAAACAAAAGGCAAAGCAGGGAGCTCAGACAGCACAGAAACACAGAGTCAGCACTGTCACAGAGCTGCTGGAGGTGCAGACCTGTTTTTAATGAAAGAGGAAATGAGTCCTTAATAACCCTTCTAAAGGTAAGGAGCCCCCCCAGCTTGTTGTACATTTGGTTTTTAGTGCACAAGTGTATAAACACAATTTTGGACTGCAATTAGGCAAATGCTACAAACATAATGTCACCCTCACCCCAGCTTATTAGAAAGAGAAAGGAGTTCCATGAAAAATTAATAGGTCTGGGAGTTGAGAGACCTTGGTAATAAGCAGTGAGTTTTCCTTCTCTAACAACTCATTTTTTTCAATTTGCTGATCTCTGAATAACTCCTTGGAGTCTCCTAAACTGCAGAGTCCTGAAATGACAAGAATTCCAGTGTTGAACAGGAGGGAGGTGTTCACCCAGCAACCTGCTGCCTCCTCTCCTGGAGCACAGCTGACCTACTGTCAACACAGAATGCTGCTTTTGGAACTGCAGTGCCTTCACTAGACAGGACTGCTGGAACTCCACAAACACTCCACACCTCTTTAAAAGCTCATCCCTCTGTGAAAGCTCTCTCACTAACCCTTTCCATTTCTGAGATGAATGCAGTGACAGGAAAAGGCCTGAATTTTAGTATCTTCTGTCTTTTGCCAGGTGTCGACCCAGCTCAGGTGGAATTGTGTCAGCAGCTATTCTCTCCTAAAAACAGCTGCTGGTACAAAACCCAAGGGCTCTGTCACACATCAAGCTGTGCACAGAGCAAGAGGCAAGTGTGCTGCTTTCCTCAGAAGGCACAGAGCAAACCTTCAGCCTCAGCAGCAAGAGATCCAAACTACATCTCAGGCCATTGTACTGCTGCAGGGAGGAGATTGCACAAGTCTGCTTTACTGCTTTTCACTGCT
Source organism: Anomalospiza imberbis (assembly GCF_031753505.1). NCBI lineage: Eukaryota > Metazoa > Chordata > Aves > Passeriformes > Viduidae > Anomalospiza > Anomalospiza imberbis. The sequence continues at coordinate 12,560,790 of NC_089696.1, read as the reverse complement.
TTAGATGCTACAGCCTGCACTGCCCCAAACTCAGTGTCATGTTCTGCCTCTCCACAGGCTGCAGGAGGATAAAGGACACTCACTAACACCTTGGTGCTGGAAAAGAACCCACCATGGTTTATCTACTGCTACAGGTACTGTTTGCTGTGGGGTTTTTGCTAGGTTGCAGGGAGCTTCTTAGCACATGGCAAGATACTGGAGCAACTTGAAACTGCACTCTTGCCTAAGTTTTTAAAAAACTGGCAATTTTTTCTCAGAAAATGATGTTGCCATTCACACTATGTCTGCTGGCTTCTAATTGTTACCAAAGCTAATCACAGATCAAATTCTTCTTGAAAAAGCTTTAAGTGTAAGTTTCTCTAAAAAGTTAAAACTGAGTACTTTTTTTTCCAAGAAGCACTTGGAAAAAAAAATATCCACCAAAAAAATGGACTTGTTTCTGGCTTCAATTAAAACCAAAGTCAGCATGTTGGTGTCACTGCTGAGATCAAACAAGTCTGTGATCTATAGGAGAAAATTTGTACTGCCAAGGATGATCAGCTTTTGACTCCTTAAATGCCACTTTCTGCTCTAGACCTCAAAATGCACAAGGGAAGCTGAGAGCTCTGTTTATAGAATAAATACAGAAAGGTTAAAACAAGTGTTCCTTAAAACCAGTCTCCATCAGTTTTAGCTACTCTGGCTCCAAAAGGAGCCTGCAACAGCTTGTTTTCAGTCACCCTTGTTTTTTTTTTTTTAAATGCTTCCTTATGTAGGCATGGTCTGGTGCTTTCTTAAAAGACAACAAATTTTTTAAAAAGGAACAAATGCCATTCTTAATGTTTTTACTTTGAAAAAGAAACAGCACTTTATTGGCAACTACACTTTTTAAGAGGAAAAAAAATAATCAGAATTAAAGCAAAGATTTTCTAACCCATTTAACAGCTAACAAAACCATCCTTCTCCTCTAGAAGAAAACTGCTTGAGCACTGCTCCTTCAGAGCAAAAGCTGTGTTCAGTAACAGTCAACTTCATTATCCTCTATGGTCCCCACAGTAGCAAGGATGTCCTGTAAGAGGGACTGAGGGCTTTCCTCCACATGGTCACTACTTTTATTTAGCTCATCATGCAGCTCCAGTAAGTCTATTGCACCCAAAGCTAACATCATGCTCTCTGGATCTTGGAAATCCACCCCAACATCACCATGTGTGGGGAAGTTCTGAGCCAGAGAACCCTGCCTTAGTGTCCTCTGTAACCAGGCAATGCCACGTCCTGCAGGTGAATCTTCAATCTCCTGTGGATTCTCCAAAGTACTCATGGGGTAGAAATGACCTCTCAAACCAACGAGCACATCACAGGCTCTCTGCCCCACGGGTTTGTCACAGTCACACAAGGAGCCAAACAAAAACCCAAACAGCTTTGCTCGACAAAAAACCTGCAGCAGCTCGTTCTGAGGGGTGGAACTTGTGACTGCAGGGGAGACAGGAGCATAGGGACACTGGGAAAGCTGGCAAATGGTCTGACTACAGAAAACTTCAACCAGCTCCAAACCACCAAGTCTGACTTCCCAGTCTAAGTCATGCTCCACAGTCTGGATGACTCTAGAGACAAACTGCTCTGTATCTTCCAGCTGACCTGTGCAGCCTTCTCTCAGCCACTTGGTGAAGATGCTGATCACAGCCCTCCTAGGAAAGCCCTCTGAGTCTGTTGACAAGATTTCCTGAAGTTTTGCTACAATGCTCTAGATGCAAAAAGACAAAGAGAAAGTTCAGTGAATGGAGGAACACGCAAAGAACCAAAAACAGCAGAGGTGAAAAATCTTCTCATTACTGGTTGTGCAATCTGCCTGCATGAGCAGATAACTTCTGAAGAAAGTTATGAGCAGTACAGCAGTAAACTGATGGGAATTCTGGTCGTGCAGAAAAGGTTATCCTACCTCTTTGTTATATTGATTGCCTACGACAGGTGACTCTGGAGCAAAGCAAGTAATGAGGGCCAGGTGTCCCAGCGCAGTCACGGCGCTCGCTCGCACGTAGCTCTCTGGGTCCTCCAGCAGGTCTTCTGTGAGCCTCAGCACCTCTGAGGACAGGAGACACTGCCTGAACTCCTTCTGGTCTGTAAACAAGACAGCGATCCAAAGAAGTGGGACTTTATTCCCTCTGAGCATGAAGCTGTTTCTAATGCAAACAGTCCTTTGCCTCATACAAGGATGGCTGCTGCCTGCAGGGACAGGAGCTGCGGCAGGGACCAGGCAGATGTTCTGTGTCAGGCTTCCTGTCCCAGCAGCTTTTAGTCAAGCCCTGACAGACACTGGAATTTGGAAAATTGCACTTAAGAGTTGTTTTAACAGCAAGAAAAAACTTTATGCAGGCAAGTGGGGACATGGTTCCAGTCTCGTGAAATTTATGCCTTTGCTTAAAGGAAGAAAAAAGAGTTGTCCTTTCCTATTGTCAAGCATGTAGCAGAGAAAACAAAAGTAACTGCAGCACTGAGAGAGGCTGCAGGGTAAAGTGCTAATGCAGCTGAGCATGTTGGATATTTCCTTTGTGACCTGGGGACAGCAGCAGTTGACAACATTCCCCTCCCTTCCAACATTGCAGAGCTACTGTAGGAAAACCAGCATTGCCTCAGTGCCACCTGCTGCAAAGCCTGAGCTATCAGTAAAGTGAAAAATCAGTAATTAATCCTAAGCATATAAAGAAGGTCTAGGCTTTTAGCCTCCTGAAGGCCAGTCCCCAGCCTGTTGAAAGAAACCAGACTCCAGTGCAGAGCCAACTGAAAGCCAGGAAGTATTATCTGCCATTAAGCACTGTCACCTGCCTTGACAGACATGTCTCAACACCCCTCAGTTTAATTCACCAAAACTGCCATTAAGGCAGGTACAGCATTCTGAGTTTGACAGAAAAAGCAGGGTGAGTTTATTAATATTTTTGTCAGATTTTGATCATGATCTAAGATAAAAGTCTTGACACTTCTTTCTTTTCTCAGCCCTCCAGTTACAGGTCAGAAGATGCTTCAAAAGCCTGACTGACTTTCACAGCATTAGAAGAAATATTCCTCAAATCTGAACTGGTAAATCTTTGCACCTACCTCTCAGGCACTTAACCATGGAAGTGAGGAACTCCAGGGAAGAATCTCTTACTTCCCAGCAAGGACTGCACAAACGTTTCTGCAGCACCACAAACACATCTGTAAAAGGCAAGTGACAAACCTGAAAGGACATGAAAGGCAACAAGCCTTACTGAAACACTCACTGTACAACCTCTACATCATGTCATCTGATACAATCCCTTTTGCTGCTGTGGGGTGCTTCTTCCAGAGTTCTGCAAAGCACTATTTGGGCAGCTAAACTTAAATTCAACATAATTGTGAGCAAGTGAATCCAGTGCTTTGAGCAGAAAAGGTAGGCAGGAGCAGATTTCATGTGTGCCACTAGATGCTGTTTGTCCTAGCTGGAACAGCTTTGTTACCTTCCAAAATCTTCTCAGTTTGTTGCCACTGACTGTTGGAGGAGGACAGCTCCTGCAAGTGCACCAACCACTTGGATGTAGCTTGAAAGGTTTTCTTTAGAACCTGAAGCAATGTAAAGCAGATTGACTTTACTACAGGAGGAAGCAGTGTTGCCTTTATGCCTTTAAAGGTAAAATTAATTTTAGCCTCAAACTTAGAGTAATTATCAGAATAAAAAAGTGCATATGCTTCCTTACTGAGAAGCCAGCCACAAAAAATGGTGCTTAAATATAATTTCTAACAAACACCTAGAAAATCCCTGTGTTCAGCTTAGTATTATGAAGTTCTAGTACCTCCAGCTTTGGGTTTGCAGCTGCCATCAGAGTCATTCAAACAAAACAAAGCAAAAAAAACCCAAATCCCCTTAATAAAAAGAATTCAATACTTCATGACCATGTCAAGTTGAGTATGTCAGTGCTACTCTTAGACATGATGGCTCCTGTCTTCTCAAGAACTCTCAATGTACCAGGCAGTTCCTGCTCATTACAATTTTAGCTATTTTCTGCAAGCCACCAAGGACAAGACAAGTGTCCTACATATTCTAATAAAAAGCGTGCTAAGAAACAACTGCAGTCAGACCCTTTATCAGAATTACACCCCACTGGGGCAAGCTAATAGACCTGGATCTCTGCCTAGTTCTATACTCACGGTAGGGCTGGTGTTTGGACTCTGCAGATATGCCAGAAGGACATCAAATAAACTTCCTATGAGAGTGTCACAGTCTGAAACAGAGAAAACAAACCCAAAGGACCAATACTGAGAGATGGAGCAGCCAAATCCCTGCTGAAATACACAAAGACACAGAATTGTAAAATTGTTTTGGATAAGAAAGCAAAGATTAACTCACCTTTTTTCTCTGAGAGTGCAGCAAGGACATCAAGAGCTGACTTTTGCACTCTGAAGCAATTGATCAAATTCCGGCTTATTGTGCTTCCCAGGGGAGAAGCTGGGCTCAGGCAGCCATTGCAGAATTGTAATATTGTCATGAGAGAGCGCAGCAAAGACACACTGGGCAAATCCACTCTTAAATGTTTCTAACAGGTGAGAAAGAAAATCAAAGAGTTTCCAGCAACAGTTTCAAGTACAGAGCAGTTTTAGGTCAGAAGGCAGCAAAAAATTGCAACTTCTAGTGGGTTCTTAAGGTACCACAATGTCAATAGCTACAAATAAATGATCCTCCTGTCTTCCAAGAACTACTGCACAGATGGAAGGAGATTCTTCTGACTGCCTGGGAAAGCAGTTCAATTTGTGTTTCTTCTCAGGATCAATAATTGTAATACAAGCAAGGTATGGTAACAAAGCTCATCAAGACAAATTTAATACTTAAGTGCAGTCCCTCTTTAAGAGTCTCAGTATCCCTCTGTTTTCGTGTTCAGAGCCTACTGTGCTAAATTTCCTTAAACTACGGAAACCCTCACTGCCAAGTCCTCTCCATATTCTCTTACGCTCTACTGAAAAAGTATGCAACCATCTTAACACTGTCTTTCAAGGACCAGTTTGATTCCCATTCTCTGAATGTTACCAGAGACAGCAGCTTCTCCAGGTGAGCAAGGGTCTGACACAGGAGACCAGCACAAGATGTCTTGGAGGACAGAAGACTTTCAACAGTGACAGGATCACTGACAGACTCATCCAGCAAGCCTAGATCAAAGAAGGGGAGAGCTCAGGTTGTCAATGAATAGAAAAGGCTTTGATTTTTAAAGTTAACCGAGATATTCAGCTGATGTAGTATGAATATGCCTTCAAATGCAACTGGCCGTAGGATTTACCCCAAATGCTGCTACTGTCCTTGACTTCTACTCTTTTTCCTCCAGTTTTGGCTGCACCAGGCACTTAAAATACTGGCAAGTAGACTGGCCTCTAACTTATCTGTCCTAACTGTACCTGCACATTCCAGAGGCTGGGAGGCTGCTCTCAAAATACAGTCCATTGGCTGAAGTAGAACAGTCAGTGCCTGAATCCTGACATCTTGTGGGCTTCAAGGAAGAAACAGCAGTTACCAACACAAATAAACTTCAATTCAATTCCTTCCCAAATACTTGCCCCCAAATGCTGAGCAGGATAATGATTTTCATGCAGGCTTTTAAACAAGCCAGCAATGACAGAGCAACAAAAGCAGTATCTCAATCTGAGCCTTCTTCCAAGGTCCCCTTGCTAAATGAAAGCAAAGGAGAAATGGCTCTGGAATTCAGAAGCAGCTATGCAAATAGAGAGTGGGATCCTGTGTAAGGAGGCTGGGGGAGAGAGGCATATCTTGTTAACAAAAGTGTCCTTCTATCTTAGAACAGGAGTGTTGCTCAGCCTGTAAATCAGTATCTGTATGTGCTGTATTCATCTGATGATTTCCTGCTGCTTTTTCACCACCTAAAGGGGAATTATGGAGCAGAAACACCTGCACAGTGCAGAAATCTCATTGCATTAAGTCCTACCATTTGCAGAGCTTCAAAAGTCCCACTGCCAGAGGACCTGCTTGTACTGGGGTTAAGTGTTCCAGAGCAGAAGTTACTAATGCCCAAAAGCTGCCTTCAGTGCCACAAAACGCAGGGGATCTGAGAAGAGAGAAGTGTAAGTGTAACCTATCCCATGGTGGCAAACAGATCTATCTCAGCATGGCCTCCAAGGTGCCACAAGATCTTTACCGTGCCACATTAAGCAAAAGATTTGCCAGCACGGGCTGTGCTTGAACAGTCTCCTCCAGCAGAAAGGATTCTATTTGCTTTGCTATGTCTAACCAAAGGACTTCAGTCCACGCAGCATAACAACTGCCAAAACAACTGCCAAACAAACTGCTCAACAGCTTCAGTGACTGCTCGATGTGAGAGGCAGAGCTGGACTGAAGTGACTCTTTTATGTGCTCTACAATCATCTGGGCACATGCTGGCCAGTCACAGTCCTTGGTACTGAGAGCTTTTGATGTTTCAGACTCTAGGGAGAAGGTGAGCATGTGCACCAGGAGCTGGCTGGCAGATGAAGCCACAAACAGGCTGGGATCTCCTTGCAGAGTGAAGATCACATCCATGCCTCCTGTGGGAAAACAAAACAAGTCACTGGAGGAACAAACATCCAGTTATGACCCTAATTCAGGTACCACACAGCTTTAAATGGTGGTGATGGGGTTTTCTTATCCTTTATTTTGTAGTCTCTACTCTAAGTCAGCCAGTCCTTAAGAACAAGCAAACAGAAGAAAATAAAATTGTTTTCAGATCCTCAGGGGTTCAAGAACTCAGGATCAGACTTCAATAAACATCAGTAACATTAGGAGAGTTGACAGCACACTCAATGTGTATTTATGGACAGAGCCTGTACCATCTCTGGACATAACCAGTAGGAAAAACATGAACAGCAGTATCAGTACCACTTTTCCATCACATGGACAGCAGCATGTGCTGCACTTTAATACCAATCCAGTCCTTTAGGCCCCTCTGTACATGGGATCTAAAGTGTGTGTTAACAACAGGATTGCAAATGTGTGCAAGCACAGAGATAAATGAGCCTCCATTTAGCTTTTCTGCACTAAAATCATGTTGAAATGTACCCTTTAGTAGGAGTTACAAATAAGAATACAGATAGTTTTTAATTTTATAAGGACAATTTTATAAGATTCTTTCTGCTCTAAAAAGAGCACCACCTTCAGTGTTTGGAGGAAAAAACTAATAGCATAACTAACTTAACAAAAGTTAACTTAATGCTTAGCTAACTTAACCAACATCTTTCAACGACTTCATTTTTTGACAAATGGCTTACTTTAACCTTAAATAAACAAAGACTCCCATCTTGCTCATTCGCCACCTGAGCAACGGCCTGGGATGGCAGGGACTCAGCAGACGTGGGGAGATGCCAGCCCCAGGAGCACTCACCCGTGGAGCAGAGGCAGTGCAGGGCAGGCAGGTGGTGCAGCATGCTGTGCACACCCTTCAGCCAGGCGCTGCGCACCGACGCGTCCTCCCACGCCGCGCCGCCCCGGGGCCCCTCCGGCCCAAAGAGCCTCCCCAGCAGCTTCTCCTGCTGAGGCAGGGCAGAACACAGAGTAAACAGCGAGCAAAGGGGCTGCTCTGTCCCAGTCAAGAGTATCAGTGCTGCCGTGAAACCTCCTCTTGCTACAAGTACCACTAAAACAGGCAATTTTCAGAATCTCACGCTTAAAGGCAACATATGGACAAGCTGGAGTGTTCAAAAGTGCTTTGTTTGCAAGTGCTAAAGGACAACTTATGTGTATCAGTTCCATCAGAGTGCTTTATACACCTGTACACATCTTTTCCCTGAATGAAGCCTTTTGGGTTTTGTACTAAAATGTATCCTGGTGCAGAAAGCACGGCTTTAAAAAGCTCCCTCGTTTTTGCAGGGAATCAAAAATTTCCTGTCAACCTACTACAGAGGGAAAACAACATCTGTTAGTGCAGTGTAAATCTACAGGATCTGTCCTGGGATACAGTACTGTGCAGTGACTGCTGGGAAGTAGTGTTCACAGAACTCACAGAATGACTAGGCTGGAAGAGACCTTCAAGATCATCAAGTCCAACCCAGACTTGGGTTACCCCATACACTCTTTTGAACAAAAAATGGAAGCACTACACATCAGCATTCACAGTCCTGTCGTGGTGACACAGAAGTGAGAAGCAGCTATACATGAGAATTGAACAGGAATGGTGACTGTAGCTCTTTGCTGTCGAATCACTCTTGCTGAGTTGTTCCATGTAAGCCATGAATTTACTGAGCAGAACATGCAGGTTTTTAGGGGTTGTCCATAGAGAAGGAGCAGACAGACACGCAGCAGCAGCAGCAGGTACCTGGGTGCCTGACTCACCTGCAGGTGCTGGAAGCGGCTTTCGGAAGAGGCGAGGATCCCGGCTAACTGCAGGGTGAAGGACAGGATGCTGGGGCTGGGATCCGGCAGGGCCAGCACGGAGGTGATGAGCTCTGTCAGACACGGGTTGTCCCGCACCAGCTCCACAGTGGGATCTGCCCAGGAGAGGCCACCAAACAGCAGGTCACTGCCAGGACCGTGCTGCCTCATTGAAGTGGTTCCCTGAGCTGAGGTAAGCCCTGCCAGCTGCTAGAACTGATGAATTCGGGTGCACCCACAGCATTTTCAGGTGTCACAGCACCTCAGGATAGGTGTGGAGACATTCAAATCCCACCTGGACACCTGTTCCCGTGTCACCTGCTCTAGGTGACCCTGCCTTGGCAGGGGGTTGTACTGGATGATCTCCAGAGGTCCCCTCCAACCCGAATTATTCTGCGATCCCGCGATGGACCTCCTCTCCCCTCGGACCAGCCCCCGGCACTCACCGAACCACGTCAGGCTGCGGAACCAGTCCAGCAGCTTCTCCAGGCAGGTGTCGTCGAGGCCGGGCTGCCGCGGGTCGGCCAGGGCGGCGCAGACTCCGGGCAGCAGCACGGCGCACTCGCGGGTCATGGCGAAGCGGCGGCGGGCCCGGGCCACGAAGCGGGACTGGGGGTCGCACATGGCCGGGACCACCGGGACCGGGGCCACCGGGACCGGGACCACCGGGGCCACCGGGACCGGGGCCACCGGGACCACCGGGATCACCGGGACCGGGGCCACCGGGACCGGGACCACCGGGGCCACCGGGACCGGGCCGGCCCGGCCGCACCGCGAGTGTCGCAAAGGGGGCGTGGCCAGAGGCCGGGCAGGGGGCGTGGCCCGGGCGCGCTCCAGGGACAGGCGGCGGCTGCGGGACGGCGCCCGTGGGGCGCGGGATGGAGTTGCGCCCTGCCCGGAGTTATCCCGGCGCTCTCAGGCAGAAGCTCCCGGCCCGGCAGAGGAGCGAAGCCCTCGCGGAGGCCGCTCCGCCGCCTGCCGGGGTTTCGCTCCCTCCGGGGCCGCTTGGTGTCACCCGCGCTCCGCGGCCAGGCCGAGCCCTCCCCCGCCGCTGCCCGCGGGCGCGCCGCCGCTCTGCGCATGCGTCTCCACCCCGGGCCGCAGGGGGTTGCCATGGTTACCGCGACCCGGAAGTGCCGCCGGGGGGCGATGGCCGCCCCCAGTCCCGAGCCGGCAGCCGCGGCCCGAGGGGGCCCCGCCGCCCCGTGAGGCCTTCCCGCCGCTCTCCCACCATGGCCCGGGGGGCCGGCGAGGCGGCCGCGGAGGGGGAGCTGGTAAGGAGTGAGCGGCGGGGAGGACGAGAAGGCCCCAGGTCTGGGCCTGCTTCGGCCCGGGCTCGGCTCAGGAAACGCTCCGGTGCGGCCGGGGCAAAACTTTGGAGCAACCCCGGGCTTGCCAGGCGGGCGAGACGGTGGCTCGGAGAGGGAGTGGGATGGCTTCTGTCTTCTCCAGCCCGCGGGACTCGGCTCTGCCTGTGTCTGTCCCGCAGCACGGCACAGAGGTGACAAAGCCTCAAGCTGTGCTAAGGAAGGTTTAGGTTGGACGTCAGGAAGAATTTCTTCGCAGAAGGAGTGATTAGATATTGGAAAGAGCTGCTCAGGGAAGCGGTGGATTTACCATCCCTGGAGGTGTTTAAAAGAAAGAATGCTGGACGTGGCACTCGGTGCCATGGTCTGGTTGGCAGGCTGGTGTTGGGTCATAGGTTGGACTCGATGATCTTGGAGAGCTTTTCCAACCTAGATAATTCTGTGATTTGTGTTGGCGTTTGTTTCCCACCCCTCAGCAGCCAGCTGGAGGTTTTGGGCCCCTTTTGGGAGCCCCCAGGTTCTGTTGTTGCCTGCTGCAGGTGGCTCTGGTTGGGGCAGTTTTGCAGGAGCAAAGGGGCTGTGAAGGTTACCAGGCAATAGCAGTGGGGCTGGTACTGCGTGTTTGTGTCCTGGCCAGTGTTTAGTTGTTTCCATTTATCAAAGCTGGGCACTCTCCACATTGTCTGATTCCAAACATGATAGCTGCACTTAGGGAGAGAGCTATTTCAGAATGAGACACCTTAAAATAACAAAATTAATCAGTGTGCTGCAAGGAGCATTGTCTCAGGAAATGACAAACTGCATGGCCTGGTGTGTGAGGACACATCCCTGCCTGCTCTCAGCCAGCATGGCAGGCTCTTTAACCTGCTCTGTTGTCAGTCCTTGCTCCTGTTCTGCCAGCCAGGATTTCCAAAAATGCTTCATCCCCTCCCCTAACTCTTACAGGCACAGACCAGCATCTGTCCAAAGATTGGTGCTGAGTGCCACAGAGTCAGCAGCAAGTGGAAAAGGTCATTCTGTGAGGGCAGCATCCAGATAATTTGGAAGCTAAGTGGAATTTTTCCTTCCGCTGTGGATATGCTTGCGTTTGAGAGGGAGGGAAATTTGTCATCTTCCTTGCATTTGGGGTTGCTTCCCTCAGCCTGAGCACTTCTCCATTTCAATACAGGAACTGAACAATCCCATAGGATAGCAGGGGTAGCACAGGTGAGGGAGGAAGGGAAGAGCTGAGTGAGTTGCAGCTTAAATGGTGGAGAAATTCATGCAGAGCCAGCTGAAGGTTCAGCTGGTGCAGTGCTGTGCACTGCAGTGCCAAGTCTCTGTGACTCAAGTGCAAAGTGTCCCTGCTCATGGCACAGGGGTTGAAACTGGATGATCTTTAAGGTCCCTTCCAACCCAAAGCGTTCTGTGATGCTTCATTTCTGAAGTGACTTTCACAATATCCCAAACTATTTCTATTAGAGCAAATGATGCTTGCTTTTGCAGCAAGAGCCCCACCATCTTCCAGTGGCTTTAGTGTTTTTGAAAAATGGCTTATTTTTGTCTTAAACAATTGACATTTTAGCAATGCAATGGAAAAGAGGCTTTGCTCACAGTGTTTACTGTTTGAGTTTATTGTGCTCCAGCTTTGTTGAACTGTGAAGTTTCCTGGATGTGTATTACAAGCAGTCATTCAGTAGCAAATGTCCTGTCTTGTGTTTCCCAGGGAGATGACAGCCTGTCTGTGATAACCTGTGAGTCAGACACAGCCATGGTGAGTTTGGATCAATGCCCCAAAACCCCTCTGGAGTTCCTGCTCATCTCTGTGGTGCCTCCTGCTCACCAAGCATCCCTCAGAGAGGAGAGTGAACAGTGGCACTGCAATGGGCTTGAGTAACAAACCTCTCATTTCAGATGTAATTCTGGCTTCCACATTCTCAGCACTGGGGCTGCAAATCATGTTTGGCTTTATTTTGCTGTTCTACCAACTTGAGGGCTGAAGTAATCCTTTTAGAGAGCTTTAATGGAATTCAAGAATTCCTTTAACTAAAGAGTTCTGCGGATCAGCCTCTACTCTGGGATCATCTTGAATTTGATGCTACTCATATTTAATATTGTTGGGAAACGTCTCATGTTCTAAGCAAGAATTGGTAATTTATCTGTATAATTAGATATAATTAAACTTCAGTTGGCAGCACCTTAATTCTGGTCACCATTGCTGTGCCCAAATCTGCATATGCCTAATGTTACTATTTCTTCTTTTCTATAGAAAAGGTTTTGTCTTGTTAGAGCAAAAGATCTTCATAGGAAATGGGAGATTGAATGTAATTTTGAGATTATATGATGAAATCTTAATAGCTGAATATTTTCAGTACAGGAAAAAAAAATCCATTTCTCTTTCAGAAGTTAAAGAGGAAGATTTTTCACAAGCCTCCAAAGTCACCAAGTAAGTGTTCTGAAACTTTTTATTCTGCAATGGCAAAACCTGGTACGTTTGTGGGGTGCAGGAACTGGGAGCTTCACTTGAGACAACATCTTATTATTCTCTTCAGAATTATTCACTGCTGTGTGCAGAGCACACTTTGAGATCTGTTCTGTAACCTGTGAAGTTCAACTTGTATAGACTAAAATATTGACATTTATGGGTTGGTTGTAAATCTTGATTCTCCAGCATAATCTGCTTTTTTCTCATGTTATGCCTTCTGACAGTAACCATTCTGAATTTGTTTTTCTCCTTGTCATTTTGGAGAAATGCTGTTACTTGTTGTGTAGAGAGACTCTGGAGTTACTGGAGCCCTCTACCATCCAGTCATAGATCTGTGTGTGGATTTAGTGATTCTCTGTTTCGTTTGTTTTGATGGGTTGCTTTGTTTTTTTTCCACAGTACAATGTTGTTATTATTATTATTAGATCTGCAGTTTTAATATTGGGTTTGTCCTTTATTTCTGGGGTTTATGGTTTTTTGCTATACTTTTCCATTTACCTTCCTTCACAGGCTTCTAGTGAATGTTTCAAAGAAGGCTTTACCCTAAAGTAACAATAACAACGTTTAGCTGTGCAGGTTCCTTAAAGATACCTGTCCAAAGTGTACACATAAATATTTCCACATCTGTTGAGTCATACTACTGTCACTCTGCCTTTTTCTAAGCCTCTTCATTTTTTGGAATTGTATTTTTTTATTTATAGTGGAATTCTTTGGGGTTTTTTATGTGCCTGTCCCATTGCTCCATATAAGCCAATATGGAATATGCCGTTAAATTCTATTTTTACAAGTAATAAGATTGAGTCTGTAAACTTTGAAGAACAGGACAACAAGAATTTTAGTAACCTTGAGCTTTTGAAGGCAGCACTGATATGTTTTCTTTTGCTGTAGAGTCTCCCTACAGCTCAAGCACACAACTGAATCCTAAAAAAGCTGCAGCTTGGAGATCTCTGCAGGGAACAGGCAGTGCTTGCTTTGAGAATGCAGCTGTTGAAAACCCAAGGCACATGTGGCTGGGATTTCTGAAGCAAGGTATTAATATAGAAATATTGTTTTATTATTCTATTGTTTTTATGGATAAAATTCATTGTTGTGGACAGCTTAACATATAAACTATTAAAAATAGATTTGTATTTGATTAAAGGTTACATAGGAATTAATTTCATTCTTATTTATTTGGGTGGTTGGAATTATCTGATCTTGAACATTGGCATTTATAGAAGGAATAATTAACAGCATCTGGAGCTTTCCATGTTGCATTAGTTCAGAATAATACCACAAATTTAATTCACAGTTATCCCTGATTTTTACATTTTTGTTCCATTTCTCTTGGCAGGAATGAGCCATGCTCTGAAATCAGATGTTGACACGAGGCATATGCGAGTTAATGTTTCCAGTAGCACTCCAGAATATTTGAAGGAAGCTCTAGGAATGAAAAAGCCAAAACATGCTCGTTCTCCCAGTAATGGTAAGCTCTATAATGGTGTGGTAGATAAAACTGAATTATTTTTTTTTCTCCTCTAAAAACACACATTGCTTAAGAAAAGCAAGAGCCATTTTAGTTTACTAAAATACATGTGTGAAAATATGATCCATGAGATACTTTTTGAGATTCCTAAATTGGTTAAGGCAGGGATTTCCAATTTTTTTTGAGCGATGAATCACTGTTAGCTTTCAAAACTTTTGCAAATTGCCATGCATTTGCAGCTGAAAACGTTGCAAATATAATATGGTTCAATGGGACAGCTGTAGACAATTTATTGTGACTTCAAAACATAGTTTAGGAACCATTGATAGAAACCATCTGCTTGCCTGAAATTCTATGTAATTGACTCCTTTTACTTCTTCTCTAGAAAGTGTTTTATCATGTGGTTGTGACATTAAAATCAAATGAGTTTTATGAGAAGAGCAAACTTTCAAAGTTTTATTCTGCTTTTCTTAAAGGAGAACTGTAAACTTTAGAATTCCACTTCCATTTAAAATGGCACCTATACATTTACTGGTGATAGACAGTTTCTGGCATCTTTACAGAATATGTTTGTGCATGTTAAGCATAAATAGAAAAATGTATCCTAGACATCTTTTAGAAACCTTTTGTAAATAATGGATTTATTGGGATGAGAAGACTGCAGTCTTCTGTGAAGTTTGTATCTTTCTTCAGGTGGATATTTTAATATAGCACCAGAGAAGTAATTAGGAAAAAATTGGCTGCAAAATCTGGCAGAAATTTCATACAGTAACACTTCCATTTCACCTCCCTTTCTAAAATCAATTTCTGTGTTGATTTTTCATCTTCGAATAAAGGAAAAAAAAAACTAGTTTCCACTTTGATGCTGTTCTAGATATTTCTCTTTATCTGCAAAGTTTCTGGTTGGTTAAAAATAGCTCTTTTGGATCTACTTATTTTACATACCCTTTCTGTAGGCTACATTCCTGGAACTCCTGAGTACAAAAAGAAAGAAGATATGTATGATGAAATTATAGAACTGAAAAAGGTACAGTTTCTCTGATACTTACAGAAAAAGTCATGGCATTGCTCCTTCCTGTACATGTCTTGGCCTTAATGATCCAGAATACTTTGGTTTCTACAACTTGGGGCATCCACCACATTTTTTGCATTTGTAATGTAGGGATAAACTAAAACTTATGTCTGCCTAAGAGAAATTCACTGTGGTGCTATGGTTAGAGTTTTCTGTAGAGGCTGGTGCACTGTATGAAGGGTGAGGACTGGGCTTGTTGAGCTCTGGGGTTACCTATAGACAAATACCTTGGCTGAGATTGATTGATTGTGTAGGGCTGCCTTGCTGTTAGACCTTTTCCTTTCATCTTCCCTCTGTCTCCTCCCTAAGCTGTCCTGTCCTGGTGTCTGCCCTGGTTTTGTGTTTTGACTGTTTTGTCCTCTTTTTTCATGTCATCTTTACCATCATAATTGGATTGGTTTTTACATCAAAATTTGTTTCCATGTGAAAACTCTGGTTTTTCCTATTTCTGAAATGTGCTTAAGATTCTTCTCCCCTCTTTTAGACAATACAAGCTCAGAAGAATGAGGGGGACAGAATGAAGACGAAGCTCCGTCGACTGGAAGAGGAGAACAATAGAAAGGATAAACAGATTGAACAACTGCTGGATCCTTCCAGGGTGGATATTTCTTGGGGGATAAAAGTGGGGCAAAAGAGTAGGAGTTTGTAGAGTGATGACTCCTAGGATTGATGAGCTGGAATATGAGAGGTGGTGTAAAGGGATTTCTGGTCTGTGCATCTCAGATCAGCAGTCCAGCTCAGTTCAGAGGAAGATGATGCCATGCACTACAGATAAGTTCATTTAGCACAAATATCTTTAATTTCTGAAGGTAAATAAAAATGCTGTCTCATTAGGAGACCACTCTCTGAATATTTTGCCTGAGAGTAGAAGGGAGTTAACCTCTTGCAGAGTGAAGGGTTCATGCAGTCCTGAGACCTGACCAGGAGGCAGAAGAGCAGCTTTGTCAGGCCCTGACAAGAAACATTTGTGGTTGTGGTCAGACTTGAATCTTACTGAATTTCTTGTGGCTGTCACTGTGCAGGCCTACATCTTGGGAGAAATGTGCTAATAGAAAGTTAAGGGCATAGGGAGTTCAGAATTTCAGCTGTTGGACTGTGGAGTTGAGCAGGTTGGAAAATTCTGTGGAAAGAGCCAGCAGTAGAATAAAGTAGCAGAGTTGGTCACTTGCTTTTTCTGTTGCAGGGCTCTGAGCTGGCTCGAACTTGGTCAGAAAAGAAGACTAATGATGGATGGGTAAGAGTGTCTTCATCACTTCCTGCTTTCATTTGTCCTTCATCCTCTTGCTAAGGTGAAACACTAAGAAAAAATAAAAGTAGGTCAGAAAGAATAATCAGTTAGGGAATCACATAACCTGTATCTCTGTTAGCAGGTAAGGAGTTAGTAACAAAGATCTAGAATTAATTTTTTTTTTTATTTTGAGAGCTTTCTTTGCAATGCCTTCAGTCTGTTTAGGCAGCATTCTCCCTATTGTTTGCTGATTTGATGTTGGCAAGGTAGTGGGCAATGTTGCTTTTATTTTATGGTTGTATATCCGTATTCTTAAACTCATGATGAAATCAAGCATCTGATTTCATCCGTGTTCTCCTTTTCACAGGGTAGCAGATGTGTACGATTTACTAAGTACTGAAATATGTAGAAATAAGTATATCTGATTTGGTACAATTTATAAAGACAGGACAGACAGGAATAGACCTTCTGTGAAGAGACAGATTATTCAAGGACTCATGAGCTCTTTGTTCTTTCTGTAGGTGGCTACTGGATTAAAGCAGAAGATTGTCAAGCTTGAAGAGCAGTGCAAGGAGAAAGACAACACTATTAAGTATGACTTTGAGGGGGCAGGAGGTAGAGGCTTGTATTGGATGAGCTAATAAAGAGAATTGGAAATCCATGTTATTTTTCATTTGTGTTCTATTCCTTAAGACATTTTAATAGACTCCCAAGAACTTATTGGTAATTATAAACAAAAAAAAAATTATGAACCACCGGCTTGCAGTGTCTTTGTTGATCTGACTAGATTCTCTTTCGTATTATTCTATTTTCAGTGAATTCCAGGAAGACATGAAGACCAGTAGTTTGGAAGAAGTGAGGTTAGCCATGGAAACCTACTATGAAGAGGTATGTCTGGCAGGTCCTTTAGTGTGCGTTCAGGACAGGAAGCTGGTCCGTTGTTGAGTCAAAGTGGACATGGAATGTTTAAGAAAGTTTCTTGTACCTTAACAGCACCTGTCATTGCTAGCCGGTTTTCATAGTTATTCTCATGGCTCCAGCTGTATGTACTGAAAAAATGTTTTTCTTCGATAAGTTGAGTGCGTTAATGAAAAAGAGAAAATAAAGAACCCACTGTACATCCATAAGTGTAATGTTGAGATGAAAGCAAATTTAACAGCAGCCTGATTTTCAGTGATGGCATCATTAGCTCTGCCACTACCCAAAGAGTCTTGTTCTGATTTTCACCTAATGAACACATGCATTGCTGTGGAAGCTGGCATTGCTAATGCTCCTTAATGGAATCTGTATTTCACAGGTTCATCGCCTCCAACTCCTCCTGGCCAAGTCTGAGACTATGAGGAAAAAGTATGTTTAATTCTTCTGATGCAAATGTTTGCATGCATGTGTTTGACACATCACTCAAGTCCTACTTTAACTGATGGAAAACTGCCACACATGAACAGTTTTTGTCATTTAGATTGCTGGATTTGCTTTTTTGGTACTGCTTTAGTTGGCTTCACAGCTTTGAAATATGTCTTAGTCACATTTTTTTTGCTTGTAGATAGATAATTTTGTGGATCTGGAAAAATACCAGAGCTATTTAAAAAGTACAGGATAGCACTAAAAATTTATCTCTGTTACATCTTCCCTCATAATCACACCTATTCTGGCATTACTGGTAATTGAAACGAACTCTCTGGATGTTTGGCATTTCACACTTGAGTCAGTTCTGCATCTTGCTCTAGAGTGTGTGCTGCAAAGAAAATATTCTTGGAGTAAACATTATTTTCCTTTGGTACAGAGACACAGACAAGTAAACTGTGTCAGAGAAGCTTGTACTAGTGCTTGTCACTGGTGTGCAAGTGTGGGCATGGTGGTGAGGGGGAACAGTTTATAGAGGCAATATAAGTCAAAGCATAAAGGCAGAAAGACAAAGCTCCATTAAGAGACAAATTAAAAGCATAACTGCAAGTGAGTGTTATTTGAGCTGAAAAAGCGTAAGAGTGTCTTGTAGGACAGTAAAATTCGTTAGCACACCACTTCAAAATATACTTGACCTCCTAGTGTTAAGTACAGACAACTGTCTTAACACTGAGTGTAATTATCTAGATTGATAGAAATATGTGAGAGCTCTTTAGGGTCACAGTTTATACTGCTTGTGTTCCCTAAATCACTGTCACTTGTGGATTGAAAACTGCAATTTGTTTTGTGACTTAAAAAAAAAAAAAAAATCTTTGGGCTCAGGTCTGCAGTGACCAGCCTCTTGAGGCTCTAAGCCATCACACCTAATTTATTTACAGGTGAAAATGAGTCACCAGGTCTCTTCCTTGTCCTCATTTATTCATAGCTTCAAAAAGTGGTGGTCAGGGCAGTCTCTCCCCATTACATGACTGTCAGTCTCTGCTGGAGAGGCTGAGCACTGAAATAATAAATCATGTTGAAGGTCAGGACTCTGGCATATTGAAAGAGTTGTTTGAGAGTATTTCTTTCATGATGCTTGTCTCTGTTAGTTCTGGCTGAAGTGGATGGCATTTGGCTTCTCTTTTTCAGTGTTAACACTGAAGTCTGGTTATTTTTATGTGAAGCTGTAGTATCCAGTTGTAGCTATAAACTAACTTTTCAAGCCCTCAAAATGGACTGAAATAGATTTCTTTATTCAGGTTTAGATGAGCCTAAAATAATGTCACTGAGTGGTATGGTTACGGTCTCTATCATTCCTGTCACTACCCCATTTTGATGGTGGGTTGTGTTATGTTTTTTACTCTTTTTTTTTTCCTCCTGCCTGGGACAGCTGTGTGGATAGTCATCCTTGACATCTGGACAACCTTATTTTATTTGTTTTTTTTCCAAATTTCCTTTTAATTTCTAAAAATGAGAACAGCTAAAAATTCAGCCTTTTTTGATATGCTAAGGCTGTCTCCCCTTTTACCTTGTAATTATTCCAGTGGATAGGATGTAAGATTCCTTCACAAACTGTTCTGTGGTTGTCACTGACAGTGGCATTTGTGCAAAACTAAGTCCATCAGTTACTTCAGGCCTTTATTTCCAGAAGTAAGTTTTTAAGAATTTTCTCATAGCAATAAAGAAAATATATTTCATCTCACTAAGAGTCTGTTTTGTGAACAAACATTACAACTTTGCACATCTAGAAGCTCAGATTTCTTCCCCCCTTTATTAGAAAAAAAAAATTAACAATCCCTGTCATATATTTAAAGTCATTTTAACACATAATAGGCTTTCCCATTTCTGGTGCTTTTGATTTCCATATTAGCTGTATTCTTCAAATCTGTTTCAGATCTCTTTGGGGTTTATAGACACAAGGATAGTTTCTTTTACAGTAGAGCACCATTTCCAGTTATCTGAAAATACACTTGGGTGTTGGATTTGTTTGAGAGCTATTTCATCTCTCTCTATCCCCCTCTCTCTCTCCCCCCCAGTCTCAATGTTTGCTAGTGAGCAAAAGCCATTCAGAGCCTGCAGGCTGGCTCTCTGTGCTGGACAGTTTTCTGGAGGAGCCTCACAGTTGGCTAAAGAGTTTTTTAAATCAGAGGTTCACAGAATGCTGGTAAAGCATTATAAGGCTGGTTAACAAAACAAACAGAAAATAAGATAAATAACATTCATGCAAGTGCCCTTGTTTGTGCATAAATGGAACAGAGTGGGGGAGGAAGTAAAAGTAATAAATGAATTTTCAATGTTTCAAATTTTTTGATGCAAATTAAAACGATTGTAGAAGTCTTGAGCAAGATGATCTTTGCATGCTTTTTCAGAAAAGAGTAGGTAACTCCCCAGGTAAAAAAAACATTGAGGAATGTTATTGTGGGGGAACTGAAGCTGTCAACTCAGCCATCTTGTGTAGTGAAGCTGCTCCACTCTTTTTAATGCTGCTTCTTTGTTCTCTGCTTTTAAGTTAACTTTCTGGTTTTGATCCCTTTTCCAAGTGCAGAGGGCAGAGACACCCAAAAGAGGCTGAAGGCACTGAATGCTGCTGTGCTGAGGCTGTCCAGGAACATCAGGGAAATGCAGGCTGAGAATCGGAGGCTGAAGGAGGATCTGGATCATGTGCTGAGCACTTCCCGTCCTCACAGTAAAACAAAAAGTATGTGCTGGAAAATCAGTGAGCGTGGGGCAAGGGATTTGGGTACATCTGAAAGATGTGTGACAGCAGGACCCTGCAAAGGTAGAAATAAGGGAGTTATTACAAGGTGAAGATTTGGGGGGTGGCAAAGTTGGAAGGAGACCTTTCTTTCAGGAGTTTCTGATTTCCCCAGTCAGATCTGTATTTCCTCTGTTATTATCCCTGAGAATTCTACACTGGAATTGGTAGAGGAAACTTTTTCAATAGCTGAAAACTGATGAACGTGAGTGGCTTGTATTGATTTCGGGGTTAATGGTTTAGAAGTCAGATATTTTAAACTCATTCTCATTTTTTCATTGGTAGATATTTAAAGGTGGCATTCAGAGGTCTTTAAATGGTCTTTTGATGTGGCCAGAAGTTTCAAAAAGCAAGAACAATGTTGCCCCATGGGTGTAGTTACATGTTTAAAGCTTTGTTATTGTATTTAGATTATAGTGAGTGGAGCAGACAGAGGCTGGTGAGGAAGATTTTGGATCTAGAAAAAGTAAGTGGTCATAGTTAAGTGGCTTTCTTACCTGTCTGGGAGCAGAAAATGCAGAACCACTGTCTTGTGCTCTTGGCACATTGTCTTTCAATGTCTCAGCCCTGTGCATTCTGCCTCACATACATAACCTGCTGCCTGTAGCATGAGCCCTCCCTCCCTGTTTTCCTTTATCACACTTGTTAGATATAGATGCACATTTTAGAATTAACCTCCATTTGATCTTGTCTCATGGCCTAAATAAAATAATTTCACACTAAATTTAATTTTGTTTTTTGTGTGTGTGTTTTCCATGTAAATTGACCCTTTTTTGTGTGTGTTTTCCATGTAAATTGACCCTTTTTTGTGTGTGTGTTTTCCATGTAAATTGACCCTGCTTAGAAAGTGTGTGCCATGGAGAGCAGCAGGGTGTCCTTAGCTGATAGTGAGGCATCACAAGTGCTTGCTGTGTCACCTTCACATTCTGTGGACCTGGATCATCCAGCATCCCAACATTTAGGTGAGGAATGCTGTCGCCTCCAAAGGCTGGTGAAAAAATTGAAGAATGATAGGAAGGCACTTCAGAATCTCCTGCTCAGTAAAGAGTAAGTGTGACTCTTGTCTGGGATGTTCTTCTGCAGGTGTGAAGTATTTCATCATTTCTGATCCTGGTATGAAATGATGTAATAAGTAACTCACATTTTCAGCTAGAATATTAATTTTGAGAATCCCTTCAGTTGTTATTTTAAAAGCTTCTTTCTAATCCTACTGGCTTCATAATACTACATTAAAGAAGAAAAACCAGAGGATGGAAAATGGGAATTTCTGCTTGTTTCTAGCACATTTTTCAAGGCTTATTTTTCTGCCAAGCACACTAAAAACCCTTTGAAGGGTTATATGTTTATGCAGCACTTCTTGTTTGTATTGTGCTGTAAAAATTTGTGTGGGTTTTTTTTTTTTTTCCTCCAACTTGTTTTGTCCTGATCTCCCACTTCTCCATTTAAACCTACCTTCTGCCCAGGAATGCTCTGTGGCTTCTGTCCTCCCCATAAGTGGTTGATTTGCAGTTTGTGTTGCCTGGACTGTTTGGTGTGTCAGGGCCTTGGGGCAGGTTAATCTGAGCATTCTGAGCAGGGACATGCCCACAGGGAGGTGTGTTGGTGACACTCTGCCTCCTGTGTCACCTCTGAACAAAAATGCACAGTGAGAGCACATGAGGAGGGTTTTTACTCCTCGGCAATGGGTGTTTGCACTTTGTTTTGTTTAAAATGAAAAATTAAACATTCAGTTACTTTACAAATTTGAGAAAATCCAATCGATTTAGAAGTTTAAAGAAAAAATAACTACTTTGTGGAAGTATGGATGTCTTAGGTATAACTGAGATTTCTTTGTACCTCTGTAGATTAGATATCAAGCACTTACTGCAGGCTAAGGCTGAAGTGGAGCTGGAGCTGCAGAAGTGGCAGAATAAGATGGAAGAGAAAAGCACAGAAGAGCAGACGTTAAGGTGAAGCATTTTGTATTTATAGATCCTTTTGGGACCCCCCCAAAAAAACATATCCTAAAGTAGAATTCTCTTTTGAAGTGGCTCAAATTCTGTAGGAGTTCATCTGAACTGCAAGAAGCTGGGGATTCTTTTAAGCAGAAGTGTTTGGAGGGATGGAGTAAGTTACTAGGGGAAGACTTCTTCAAAGTGCTTTTAGAGGAAGTGGAAGACTAAGTAGTACAGTAAAAATAAGATCTAAATTATAATAAAAATTCATAAGATAAATGGAAAAAGCTTTTATGTTGGGCTCAGACATTTTTTCTCTAGGAAAATATTGTACTCTCTTTACCTTAGCCTGTTTCTAGACCACTGCCTCTGTGTCATTCTAGTTACTCCTTGTATTCTGTACAACTGTGAGTGATAATCCTGTGCAAGAGAGGCACAAAAAATGATTTCAATATTGTTTTTTGAGAAAGGACTTTGACAAATATAAAACTGTAGCAGATCAAAATACATTATTAATAGTATCAAGGCTACCACAGTAACCTTGAGACTTCTTAGTTTTAACATAAGGCTGAGCTATCACAGATTGAGAATTGATGTTATGTGTCCGCTACTATGAGAACATCCTGAGCGGTTTCTCTCTTTGGCCTTAAAAAGCAAACCCAAAGTAATCAAGTGTTATGAAATAGGTTCAGTATTTTCAAAGCAGGGTCAACAGAAAGTTTCTATAAGTTATAAATACCTTTGCTTTTCCAACCATAGTGAGGAAATCCAGAACTTGACACAGAAAGTAGGGAAACTGGAGTTAAAACTGGAGGAGGGGAAAATACAGATGGCAGAAGACACAGTGGAAAAGCTTAATAAGGTACAGCTACATTTTTGTTTGTGTTTTTCTTCTTTCCTTGTGCCTGATATAGATTTCAAATGGAGCTCGTAGTCTAAAGAGCTCCTAGCTGTGTTTTTTCAGAGGTGCTTTAAATCTTATCATAGAGATAATCATGGTTAACTCCCAATATTTGTTGGATATAAGTTATTTCAATAATTAACACTGCAACTTGGGGAGTTTTTTGAAGCTGTTCTGTTAGTGATCCTCTGCATTGCTGTTGCTTTTTTTCTTGCTCAGTGTAATATTGCAAAAGACTTAAACTTTTTAGTGT
Source organism: Anomalospiza imberbis (assembly GCF_031753505.1). Classification (NCBI taxonomy): domain Eukaryota; kingdom Metazoa; phylum Chordata; class Aves; order Passeriformes; family Viduidae; genus Anomalospiza; species Anomalospiza imberbis. The sequence goes on along the minus strand of NC_089696.1, from coordinate 12,537,696 downwards.
TTGGGGCTTTTCCCAATTCTTAAAAAATTTATGGTTACTTTTATCTTCTTACAGCATCTGAGGCCATTACCTAATTTCAGTCTGATTTTGTAGAGGGAGGGAGGTTTTGTAGGAATTAACAGTTAGCTAAAGAATGGAGACACAGGTAAATGTGGTCCCTGGCAGACTGGCAAAAGATAAAAATCCCTTTTCAGTGTTTTTTCTGCTGGTCAGGTGGTCACTTAGGGCATAAGAGCTGTCCAGTCAGAAAATACTAATTTGCTTTTCTGTTAGGATGGAAGTGAGGTGCTTTTCATGGGAATATTTACAGGATGTAGAACACTCATCATCATGGAAATTGAGGGGGTGTAATTCTGCTGCTGGTGGAACATAATATTTGAGTCAAGAATTAAGGAAGATGTCAATACAATGAAATAAGTGAACTTCACTTCCAAGTGAAGTTTTCCTAGAGCTGAGGAATTCTGTCTAATAAATATATCTGTGCATCTGTTAATCCTGGACAGTATTGAATGTGACTCTAGAATCAGTTTGGGGTTTTGTAAAATATGTCTGAATTTGATATCTCTGCAATCTTCTGTCCCTCTTCCAGGTGAGGTAATTGGCCAGCAGAGATGGATGGGCACAGACAGAGCTGCATTCAGAGGCACTGTGGCCATGTTAATCTCATTTCACTAAATACTACTTGCAAATTATTACTGGGGATTTTGATTTGCACTTAAAAATAAATAGACCCTGAAATACATGTTGTAAAAAATACTAATAAAAATGTCCAGTGGCTTAAGAGGGTTCTGGTTTCTGATATACTGTGCCATTCTGTAGATTCTTTTCTGTGTAGCTCATGGATGCTAGAGGATGTTTTGAATACCAAATAACTGGAGTCTTTAAAAACAGCCAACAGCTCCTTTTTCCCTCTGCAGATTATATATATTCTTGGCCAGTAACCATCTATTTATTGAAATGTTCCCATTATTTGTAATTATCACTAAGTTCCTACCAATTTTTCATTTTAATAGTAGGTTGTCATTTTTAATATGACATGATCCATTTGCTAAACTTAAGCCTGGAGCTCAGCAGTTTTAGGTTATAAATAAATTCTTTTCACAGAATCAAGAGGTTTTTTCAGAGTCTATAAAATCTCTTGTTCATCTAGTTAAAATTTTACACCAACAAATTAAATTAGTCTTTTAAACTTGCAGTTAACTTTTGTTTGGCATGTGAGGTATGACAAGTAGGGTGGGAGTACAATTAGGGATCAAAAAGATCAAATGGTGAGAGGTGGAATATGCAACCACACCTCGGGAGAAATTATTGGAACAAAATCTTGTTTTATTCTTGGTTTCTTCCTTTTTCCTCTAATTAATTTCATTAAGATAGAAGAGTAAAGTTATGCCAACTTACACAAGCTTGGTGTCATACAATGGCCTGCTCTCAATAAGCTTGAAGAGATGATTATGAGGCAACAGTTGCCAGGATGAGGCATAAGAGACCTCCCTGGTTAATTAATACTTGTCTTTCCTGGAGAAGAACTGCAGAATCAGATAACCTGATTTTTGTTCTCAGTCTGTTGCTAACATACAAACCATTTCTGAGCAACAGAGCAGCGAGTTAGCAGTGCCGTAGCAATGCACAGAAAAACAGGAGTATGTGCAAATGGAAACTTTTCCATTCCCATGCCCTGCTGAGGGCTGAGAGGGGGCAGGGATGTGTTTCAGAGTCACCTCCATGATGAGTTTGAACACAAGCAGGGTTCAGAATTATGAGTTTCCTCTTGAACTTCCCCCTGCCCTGCAGGAAGGATGAGCTCTGGTGCTGATTTTCCTGAGTCATTTGTAAACTGTTCCCTCACAGCTCTGTCTTTACTGTGCTAACTTAGAGATTCTCTTTTGCAGGCTCCTCCAGTCTGCACAGTTACAGGCAAAGAAAATCACAGGAAAGAAGAAGCAGCCAAAATTATCCAGAGATACTGGAAGATGTACAAAACCAAGGTGAGATTCTCCTATCAGGGAACAGCTAGGACATCCCTCTCTGAATCTTACTCTTGTTTTAGCATCTATCCACACATCTTGAAAGATTGTTGTTTGAGTTTGACGGGGGCTGGGACAAGTGTTTTCTGGGTCTTTCAGTTATTGGGAAAATTTGGCAAATCTTTATTAGCTAAAACTTGTATATATTCGTGGCATTAACATGGGCATTTTTCATTTCAGAAAGAAGAAATTGCTCTGCATGAGGTGAGTGTGTTTGTGACACCCAACCAGACAGTACAGCAGATATGATTTATATCAAAGGGCAAACAGCCAAGACAATATTTGTTCTGCAGGCTGGCTATAGTCTTCCTTCTGACATCCTGATTTTGTTTCATGTATTTTGTCAGTGATCTCAAATTTTTGGTCTCAAATTTTCCATAGTTGGTACCTTCTGCAAGGTGAAAGCTTCTGAAAATTCTGAACAAAATCTGATACCAACAGACAGGAAAGTTTTTCTGAATGAGATAATTCTAATCCTGATTTGATTTTGATTATGATGAATCTTCAGAAAGATTTGGAATAGGATTTGAAGCTTTTGGTAAGGAGAAATGTCTGTGAGAATTATGAAGATAATGAAAAGTTTGTCACACAAAGTCATTTCTTGATGAATGTTTTGCAGAAGGGTTTTAATTAAACTGTTTTTTTCAAATCGCACAATGTAGCATCTTACCTTTGTTTTCTTCCAGATCATTAAAATTCCCACTTTCATAAACTAGAACTAATTCTAACCATGTGACACAAACATGCTGTTCTAAATGCTTTTTATTTATTATAACCCAGTAAAATCTCTGAGGGCAGTGGAAGGCCTTGCATTCAGTGCAATCCCCACAAGGTGTGCCGGGCTTGGCTTGGTTTCTGGTTGCAGCAGAGCATCTCAGAGCCCTCTGGGTAGCCAGAATGCAATGTGGGAATGGGAGCATGGTGCTGTGTTGGTGAAATTCAGGCTGGTGCTGGCAGCTAAGACTTCACTGCATTTGATGGGATCAGTCCTGAGCACCTCCCAGATGGAATTTAACCCCCAGAGCTGACCCTGGAGGTGCAGTGTCTGTGGGTTATCTTTCAGAGGAGCTAATGGCCACTTCTCTCCATGGCAGGCAGTTGTTCTGCTCCAGGCAGCCTTCAGAGGACATTTATCTCGACAGAAAGTGCTGCTGCGTGCTGGGGTGCCTGATGCAAAGTCTCACACTGAGGTAATTGTGGGGACAGATGGGTATCCCAGCATCACTCTGTGTTTATCTTGCACTGTAAAGGACTTTACTTCCAGGCTTAATTTGTTGAATCACCTGGTGATTGTTTTAATGTGCTGGTTGGCAACACCACTGTAATTCTAGAAAGATACTGAGCTCATTCCCTGGCTTCCCTTCTTTCTTCTGTGCTTCACACTTTTTCTTAGAAGTAAAGCTGTAACTTCTCAGCCTTGTGGCCTGTAACACTGTAACTCTTTTTTTCCCTCCTTCTCCCATCAGATAGCACACCCTTTAACTCTTTATTTTGGAGTGTTGTTCAAAACTTTACCTGCTCTTGAGGGTTCACTACTCAATCACTGGAGTAATAGATAAACTTTTTTCACCAAAGTTCAGCAAGAAGAATCTGGAAAACATCTTTTATTGGATTGAAAAGCAAAGGAGTCTTGGTGAGGCATGCTGAAGCCAAGACTTGGTGTCCTCTCTCATGTCCAGTTTGCTCCAGATTATTTAGTTCTGAATATGAAAAAAATTTCCTTACCAATAAACATTCAGTTTCTGTCAATCATTTGCTAGGTTATACAAATATCCTTTGGACCTTTAGCAGGTTATAGTTAATTTGTAATTCTCCATCCAGGTTGTCCATCTGATTGCACTTTCTATGCTCTTTGCTTCAGTTTATGGCCCGATGTAGGAGGACTGAATACATGGCTTGATACAAGTAGAAAATAAATCCATTATGAAGGTTGTCTTACCTCCTTAATCTTCAAAAGGTTTCCTTCCTGGAAAATAAATGGAACTTTCCTTGCAGGTGCCTGCTCTTTCATTAATTGAAAGCTGATGCTTCAAAGCTTATATGATGATCAGATTTGCATTTCCTGCTGATTTAGTCTTACAGAACCTTAAAAACTGCAGACCAAAAGATGGGGATGTTTGTAGTACTGCCAGTTTCACAATCAAGAAGATTGTGAAAGGTTCTGTCGAGCTTCTGTGCAATCTGTAAAAGGTCAGTTTTCCTTAATCTGATTGCTTTGCAGAACTCCTGCCTGTCTTCCATGTCAGACTCCTTGGGTTTTTCTTCTGATTGCAAGGAGAGAGATGAGATTGTGACATTCATCCAGTCCATTTTCAGGGCTCACTTAGCACGTACAGAACTGCTTCAAGAGAGGTAAGCCAGGAGTAGATACTTCTGCGACATGCAATAACAAAATCATTTTTATTACAGGACAGGAGTAATTTTTTAATAGAGTTTTAGTGTGCGTTCCTTGGCAGAGAGAAGGAGAACAAGGCCATTGTTACAAAAAAGACAAGGGAGAGCTTGTTCCTGAGAAGATTCAAAAGATGTGCAACTAAAAGGAGCTTTGTGGCAGCAGGAGTCTTCCCATATCCTGCTGCATTTTGTCTTCCATAGCAGTGAGTGAAAGTAAAGTGAAATAATTACTCTTTGGAACAGAAAGATTACTATTGTTATCACACAGATTGCTGATACGTTTGCTTAATGTGTGAATCTGAAGCCCTGACATGTGCAGGTGAAGGGTTATGTGGGGGAAGAAGAGGGAGAAGCTAGAATGTCAGCAAGTCACTTAGCTCAGGTAGGGTGCAGGGATTTGATTACTGCTTAGGTTTATGATGACTCTGTCTTGAAAAATACTTCCTTTCTCTCTAGGGTTTACTGCTCTGAAAGTTTTTAATGTTAGCTGCCATGGTTACAAGGAGAGTTACATGGCTGTCACCTCTGTTAAGTGTCTGGGTTCACTTCTGCAGGTGATAGAGCAGCAACACAAGAAACATTTCAGCACAGCCTGTGAAGAGAGACTGCAAACACTGTTCTGTGCCTCATGCTCTGAGTGTGTCTCTTTGCAGGTCCTCTGTGCCCAGTGCCCCCAGTGGGAAAGCTGATCCTGCAGTTCCCATCACAGAGGAAAAACCAGGTTCAGCAACACTCCAGAGACCTTCAGTCCTCACATCTCCTCTTCCTGGTAATCTCCTTCCCCAGTGTTCAAAAGTCTGGGTGTTTTGAGTGGGTGCATGCACAGTTTTATAGAGAACATCTGCATGTGCACACACACGTGCATCCTTGTACTCCGTGTGTGTGGCTTCATTTGGTGACATGTTGCTTCTACTGGCACATGTTGCTTCTACTGGCACGTGCAGTTCCCTACATAAAAAAATAAAAGCTCTGACAGTCTCAGCACCAGCTTCTTCACAGTGCTTTGTCCCAGCTGTGGTTTAGAAGGTCTCTCTGGTGTTAAGTGGTAATTACTGAGGGAACATGGTGTTCCCCTGTATTGCCTCTCTGCTTTCTTTTCAGCCCTGTAGCTGGAGTATGGTACTTCCCATCACATTTTGGGCCCTTAGCCATAGACAAGCTGAGAGCATTTCCACCAGCCTGACTTAGTTTCTGCAGAAGACAGACAGACATCTGCTTGAAAAAGCCATCCTAGGCAGCCATGTGCATTTGGTCATGGTGTTTTCAGCAGTCTGCAGTTGCTGCAGTAAGGGGGAAAATGAAGTCCTGGATAACCTTGCCAGCAAGTACTGCTGTAATACAAACTGAGAAAATCTGTCACTTTTATGACTCTTGTGCCATTTGGTTTTCTTCTTGGATTCCTTATTGCTGTTTGTGAGAAGATGGAGTTAAAGCCAAAGAGGCTTTTAGGAGGATGTTAGAAGTACTGAGTTAGAAAGGCAAAACAATGCTGCAGATAAGACAGCCTTAGCCATGCAGCTTCAAAGGAGTTAAATTGAAAAGGGCTGGTTCTGTGCAGAGTGGGATATTTTAGGCTTTTATGGACCATTTGGGGAAAAAAGGAGCAACTTTGAGTGTGACCTGAAAAACACTGGCTCAGTTTTTTTGTCAATGAAAAGCTCTCAGTCCCTGCAGGCTTGCTCTGAGACAGAGAATGCTGTAAGCAGTGGGGCTGTTTCTCTAAGATAGGAGGTGGGGATTAAGCCAGATTTGAAAGGCTTGTGAAAACAGAGGTAACACTTCAGTGGAAGAAAATGTGTTTAAGAAATTTCACTGTGTTCCATATTCAGAGGCACGTTCTGCTTTGTGAAGGAGTAGGTAGTACTTGCTTCTGAAGATGTTTGAGGTTTGAGTGACTTTAATTATGTCTGGTGATAGTATCCAGGAAAAAATATTGCTGCAGCACCTTATTTTGCCTGAGCTGTACTGCAGTAGTCATTATTGGCGTGCTCACTCTAAAGCCAGGGTAAATCAGTTGTGAAATTCTACTCAAAGAGAAAGAATCCCTTAAATGCTTAGTCCTTCTAAGACCCACAGAAGAGTGTAAGATGAGGCAAGTCCAATAAACACAGTCATATGAGTACCAGCAGAGCACAGTCATTGTCTAGCTATGAAGTCTCCTAAGCTAAGTTTTATTGCAGATTATGATGACAAGTTGATGAGTGAAGAAGTTCTGGAATAGTTTATACTGGAAGAGAGACAGAGGAAACCATACTTTCAAACTTTCTTCCTTGCAGTTCTTTCCTGGTGAATATCAAAAAGGAGTGATTGGGAGCAGACCAGGTTTTGTTTGCTGCTGATTTAATCAATGTGGGAGATGTTTTCAAACTCTAGGATGAGGAGAGAATGTATCCAGGTGGTTTGTGGAGAGGTACACTGGGGATGTGCTTCTGTAACTGCACAGCTGCCCCAAAGACTGCCTGGCACTGAGCTCTCTGAAGCATTAGGTCCTGGTGCATGGGAGTGTTTAACCAAAATCACCCCAAAAGTGAATTGGGAAAAACCTCCTAAAGGAAGGAGAGCATCCTGTTGTAAATGCAACCCCTCAGGGATCTGTTTGGTTTTTTACCATGTGGATTTATGTAACTTAAACTAAAGTTAAAGTTAACTAGAAGTCCATGCCATTCTGAGCTCATGACTGATAGGAAAATCCACTGGCAAAATTGGGGTTTGATGGTAAACTGGGATTTCAGTGGTCATCCTGCAGCTTGGAAAAGATGTGAGACAAGGAGCTTGTTGAACAGTTGAGTGATTTAAAAGCAGTCAAATTCTTACAGCTTTAAATCATGCAGCTGTTGAACAAGTTCTTTCTTCATTTGTCCCAAGTCCAGACTTGCATTTCATGACCTCTAGGTCTTAAAATGATCTTAAGCTTTCAGACAATATCTGTATTGCAATAAATCATTTCAGTTCACTACCCCTTTTGGCCTTATTTTAAGAACAATGGGGAAGATGAAAATGTGTTTAAAAAACCTTATAAATCTGCTAGAATGAATGCATATAATCCTGGTGTAGCATTGCAGACTTATAATTCATTGTTTCCATCAGGTTGGATGTCTCTGTATTTTCTAGGAAAAGAGAGAATTTTTTTTAAAGTGTATTATTCAGTGCTGCTTTGCTTGTCTTCAGGACCTGGAGATTTTATAAAGCTATTTCTGCTGTTTCCCATGAAATGAAAGAGATATTAACAATTCAGCCTGTGAAACTTGATGTTGTATTTTGTTTTGTTCTGTCAGGGGAGTGACAGGAAGGAAGAATATGTTCTGTACATGCACAGCTATCTTGATTAAGGGCAGTGTTTCTCTTTGCATATTACTGACCACTCTGGCTGCAACTGTTAACTTCATTTCAGGCCTTTTCGGAAGCATAATGAATTTACATCCAACCCTTAACTCATATCACTGCTTAGTGTTCAGCACCAAGATAAAGCTGAAATCAAACTGAAAATAAGGACAAGAAAATCTCATCTTTTCTTGAGAGCAGGATATAATCAAGGGTGATTTGGATAATAGTAAGATATTTCATGTATAATATGTTTATTCTTAGAGTTGCTTCTTCTGGTTATCATGCCTGGTTTTGGCAGTTTCCTTTTCTCCTCCATATCACCACTGCTACTATCTCATAAATCTCCCTGAAAAACTCTGACATTGTTTGTTGACTGGTGCAGAGAAGATTTTCACTTAACTAGAAAATTGTGTGTTTCCTTGCTTTTTAGGCTGAGGTCAATGTAATGTAATGGCCTCCCTGCATCCCCCTTGCCATTCACAGGTTCTGTCACTCTTTTCCTATCCCTGGGCCAGTCGTGGTCCCTTTTCTTTATTCCATCTTCCACTTTCTGTGTATGCCTGCTCTTCCATACCAGGATATTGTTTTCCTGTGTCAGGAGTCTCTTATTTCACTACAAGATCCATGGCAGGTCTGTTCTCCCTGGATAATATTCTCTGTGTGCCCTCCAGTTCAGGTCAGAACCTCAGACTGTGGCTTCCTGCCTGTTTCCTCTTTCTACCACAGGTTGTCTTGATTTGTTTTCTTCTCTGGGAGAGTCTTTTCAGAGAATTTATGTTTGAAACTGAAAAATAAGTGGAGCTGAGGGACGAATATTGTGCAAGAAGGTATTAATAGCTGAGGGGAGGATATTGTGCTGGAAGGTATTAATAGCCGTCATCATTTAGTTCCTACATCTCTTGCACAGGGGTTATAAGCTGCTGGTTCTGCTCTTCCTGTGTCAGGGACTTCGTACATATTCATTTTATGCCTGTGGTTCTCCAGTGTTTACTGGAATCATCAGGAATATCTGTTCACAACCTGAACTTCAAACATTGGAATGGTTGTGATACATAGAAACACATCCAGGAAAATAGCAAAGAAACACAATTTTTAAAAAAGGGGAAAACCCAATAGTGTGGTCACTGTTTTTATTGACATTACAGTAGAACAGCATGTGAACAATATTTGGGTGTTTTACATGTGTAAGAGTTAAAGACACATGTGCTGAGAGCTTCTACCTTTTTTTGCATCTATTTCTCTTTGTTCCATCTCTATCTGAGTCAGGTTTTCATTGTGACCTCTCTGTGTAGCTTAAGCTTGGGTCAATTTTTCCATTTCTGGCCATTTAATAAATATTTGGTTTTCACCTGTGATGGCTTCAGTATTAAGTGGCTTTACTTGGTGTGTGCAACCCCTTGCAAAGATTTAAAGGCAGTAAAAGAGCTCATGCATGGTCAGTGTGTCAGCTCAACCCTTGCTGTGCACTGTGGCTCATTAAAGAGGAACAGAAATAGCTCCATGCACAAAATCATCAGAGTCATCCATAACTGGATGACTCCAGGTAAGCTTGGAAACTTCCTGGCTCAGAGAATAGCACACTTGCCCCAAGGGTTTGTTTTGGTCAGTGCTGTTTGTTGATGACCTTGTTTGCTGGAATCATTTCAGGCAGGTCCTGCTCTGCTCCCTGTGTGCCCCTGGATGAGGCTCACTCCGAGGACTCCGATGATGATGTTGTTGTCCCTCCCTTGCTGCAGGTGAAGAAAAGCTACACCCACTTCTAAGGTTTGGTAACAGGCTCTGGTGGTCTTGAATTATTTGGTTCACCAACAAAACTATTTGTACCAAGATCAAGCATATCAAAGATGGAAAAAGGGGGTATATCAGCCCCCTTTTAATGACAGTTCACATGATTTCAGCCACAAATGAGTAATTCTTTGACATGTTGTCTCTGCAGACTTTATGGCTAAAAGCCACTGACTGACTGCTAACCTTACCCTCCTGGTACACAGAGAGTTTGGATTTAAAAACTCAACCAAAACACTTCCATGTTTTTAATGAGGATTCTAAATTCAGCTGCCAAATTGAAATGAAAGCAGTAAAGCCTTAAGATATTTAATTCCAAACAAAGTTTTGTTTCAGGTCAACTAAAATAATTTGTTTAATCAGAAAGTGGTAAATGACATAACTCCAGTTTTTAGCCCGTGTGTGCAAAGGGGTACAACTGGTATTTGTTATCTGTGCTTTACTATTTAAAATTTTTACTGTATCATATTTTAATATCTTTTTTAACATTTTTACATTGAACATTTACAGTCTGTGCAGACCTTGTAAAGGCTTTTAGAAAGCCATTTCTTTGCTATAGGGTTATTCTAGGCCCACTGTATCAGCTGGGTTTTCTTATTTATTGACCTTTTCCTCTGTGTGTATGATGATATGTGTAGTACTGTTTTGTGTTGAAATGTCTGTTGACATATTCAGCTTTTGGGATTTGTCAGGGCAGGTGTGTCATAGCAGCAGTGTGCTGTGAAGGGATACCCTTGTGAGTGTTTTTTCTGCTTAAAAAGTCACAAATTGCATGTGTTTTTCAGGGTCAACTTTTAATGTGTAAAAATACTTGACATAGGAGATAGAACTGTCTGGAATGTTCACCTGACTACATTGCTCATATCTAATCAAGGCAGTTTGGTTTGGGAGCAGAAGTGGTAGGTTGGATTGTAACAGAAATCAGTGCTGCATCCAGAAAAAGCACTCACAGTGTAATTATCCATGGAAAGGCCAAAGGCCTGATGGGCCTGAGGATTTCATCAGAGGGGGTTTTTCCAGATCTTCTCTGCAGACTGTGCTTTTTGACTGGATAGTTCCTACTGTTGCACCAACATCCTTCAAAGACATTGAAATGTGTGTGGGTTTTTTTAAGGTGAGATAGATAAATCGTGATACTTATTGGAAGGGGAAATTAATTTTACAAGCACGTGGTGAAGGTTTTCTGGAAACACCAATGGTTTCTTTGTCATCAAAGAGTAATAAAGTCTCCTGTAAACAGAAAGCACACTCTTATATTTAAGATTTTTATCACCTTTTCTAAATTAAAAATCAGTCACCACTGTCTCTCAGAATACCAATAAGTCAGGGCTGTCTCAGTTCTCTGATTTCAATGAAGACTATCTGAGGCTTATCATAGTTTGTGCCAGTACTTAGAGCCAAAGAGGAAACTGGATGGCTGCAGCACAATGCAGCTGATTTCATTTAATCCCATCGGTGGAAATGCTGCCTGTGCTATTTCCAAAGGCAGTTTTGGGAGCTCTCCATACCCAAAGCAGTCTGAAGAATGTCATTTGCACTCCCACTGGGTAAATTTTTCCTGCTGGTGCTTTAGTCACATGACTGTCATCTGCAGGAAGGATAAAAAAATATACATAAAAGAAAAGGGATAGAATTCTTCTGGTAGAAGCTGGGATATGTTTCCTTCTTTTTCTGGAAGTCATGTTAAAAAGAAGGGTTATTTTGCTAAATGGAAGCAGTGCTGTACTGAGTTGTTGTGTATAATATTTCAGGTCTGTAACTGTGACTCTGTCATGGATCTCTCCAGAGAGTAACCAGAGATGAGGCCTGACACATTAAAGGAAGAGTGTGTAATGTGTCAGGACCGAGGCTGATACCAAATACCTGCCTGGCTGTCATCCTATAGGGAGATACTGGGGCAGCAAATGCAATAAAGAATGCATTCTTTTACTTTACTGTGCTGTAATGAGCAATATGACAGTATTAGGAAGTTGATACAGAGCAGAAAGGCTTGTGTTTGAGCTGAGCATGTGGCCAGCAGCTGTCTGTAGACAAATTCTGGGATTAATGAGAGATAGGAGCTTGGGATGACCCAGACCCAGGCAGAAACTAGGGTGAAAAGGAGCAAGTGTTCTCTGGGGTCACTCAAAATGTGTTTAAAATTTTCAAAATTTGGGGATGCTATCTCCCAGCTATCAAAGATCTGATACTAACCTTGAGATGGCCTTCAAACTCATACATTACTTTGGAAGGTAATTATGTGTTCACTACACATCAGAAGTTTGGTGTGGTACAGTAGGAAGAGAAGCCTGCACAGTATTAGCCTTAGGTGTTGTTCTGTTGTACACTGTGATGGAATGTGTTGGAGGGAGTAGTGACTGACACTAGGTTTGGTTCTGTGGTTATCCATCTGAATGCCAGCACCCATAAATGTGGGAAGAAATGTGGGACAAAGAAGGAAGAAAAAGTTAATTTTTGAATAAATGGCATTTTTCCTCAACAGGGAGCTGAGGACAGTAAAAGTAAGTGTGGCTCAAATCTGCCAAGATAGGCCCTGTACAAACACAGTGTTTCTGAAAAACACCTCTGTAGAAAGCCCTGGAAACCTTGTGGGGGTGTCAAGGTCTCAAATGAAAATTAAACTCCCCTATCCAGTGTAATCCAAAAGCACACTTTCCATTCTGTCCATATGGAATAATGTTTCTGACTTAAAACCATCTGCAGTTTGCAGCAGTGTTAGTTAGAGATTGTGTGTGAGTGCAGAGATCTGACTTTAATGGGATGTTATCTCTCTTGATCTCTTTTTGCCCTTAAGTGCCTTTGCCTGTAAATCTTTACTGAGGCATCAAGACCTGAAAAACTGTATTGTTTCCTGCATAGCTCTAAAAATAATCCCTGCACAGGCAACTTCTAATGTAGTCAAAATGGAAAAGGATTAATCTTGGCATATGAGAGCACCATTAATTTTTATGATCCTTTTAATATTTAGAACTGTGCAAGTATTTTATATAATTTATTTTGGAATCTTTGAAAAGCTAAAATAATTGCAATGAATTTTCTTTGAACTGTTGAATTTTGAAATAAAGTTTGTAACCAAATAATGATGTGTTTCTTCTGCTACTGCTGTATTTTCATTGCCCCTCTGGCTTCTGCTGCACAGTCCTGTTTTCTCTTTGCACCTGGGCTGACCTTTTATCCCTGATTTCCTGGGTGGACAGTAACAAGATAACTGAAACATGTAAGGTGTGAAATTTCTTTTCTTCTAGTGCAGATTCAAGGTTTTCCCATCGGGAATGAGCAGTGTTCCTGACCAAAACCTGGTGGGACTGAAAGAGCTGATGGGTTTTTGCTTTAAAAATTGGTCTGGCAGCAGCTGAGGGAGAGCAGGAGACTACAGAGTTCAACAATTTACTGAGAGTGTTATTGGGTTACTGGGTTATTGTTGCTGTTTGTGAAGCTCTGGAAGGAGCTAGGACATGTGCATTCCTTTCCAGGTCCACTGAAAAAAGCCTTTAAGGGCTCCCTAAAGAAGCCTTCTGATGGTTTATGGAAATAGAAGACCCTGTTAACTGCTGTGAGAACATGGGAATCCTGCAGTCATCCTCCTGTCAAGCAGAGTCCTTAGTGTAGTACTACAACAGCTATGAGAGTACAAGATGAGACAGTCTTTGTTGGATAGTTATATTAATTAAATTTCACTTTTTTTATTCTTTCCTCTCAGCTCTACTGGCATATTCTCTGGATTTCTTATGAGAAACTTCAGTTTTAAATCTTAAACACCAGAGGTAATCCATGCGGCATGAACGGAAAAATTGGTATTAATTCTTGGAGCAGACTGGTCTTGAATTCAGTTGAAAGCAATTAAACATTCACACTCTAGTTATATTAAGCCATAATTTGTCTGCAGCTGAAGTTGGAATGCCCTTGACTTTTGCAAGCTTTGCAGCATCTCTCTGTGGTAGGTTTGTCAGCTAATGAATTGCTTTCCTCATAGAAACTTTTTAAGGGGAGGAAAAAAGTTTAATTCAATGGGCATCATTAAGACCTGCAAAGAGCAAAATTTCCATGTTAGACTCCAGGTTTTTAGGGAAGGTTTTTCAGGCGTGGTTGGTGGTCAGGTGCTGCATCAGTTCCTGATGTTTCCTTCTGTTTGCTGAAGTGCTGCTCTGCTGGTGGAGGCAGCACTGACATCCCTTCCCAATGCCTGCCTGGTTTTGGTGTGTGTTTGGCACACTGGTTACACATGGTGTTCAGTGACCACTCCTGCTGTGCTCAAGGAGCAGCCTTGAGCAGCAAGAGCTGCTGTGTTCTCAGGAATTCACTCTGCTCTCGTCCACTGATGAAGTTGCACCCTGCTCCCCTTGGTCCTCCCTGCCTGGCCCTCCCAATTACCCTTTTCAAACCTGAGCATTTGGAGCCCCCCTGCTCTCCAGGACAGTGTTTGTGTTGTTCCCCTCACCAGAGCTGTGTCTGAACCAATGTCCTAGCTCAAGGTGTTGCTCAGGCTGTCCCAGCTCCCCTCTCCTGGGGAGGGTTTTGCCTCACAGACACATTGCACTGGATACCACGTATCCTCTGCAGGGCTTCTATTGCTGGTAGTGTGAACAGAGGTGTCATAAAATCTTGATGCTCAAAATGGTCTGGGAAGAAGCAGGAGGGACATCATGTCATTGCCAAGGGCTGTCTTAGCTCCCTCATTGTCAGCCAGACAGTCCCACACCTGGATCTCATTCCTGTCCCCTCCTCAGCCGGTCAGCTCTGCAGAGCTGAGCCTCTGCCTCAGCAATGAAACACAGCTTGCAAGTCTTTGCTGTACTATGACTTTAGGGATGAAATACTGTAAAATCTGTCACTTGGTTACAGTGCTGCTGTAAAATAAAGGCTGTACTTGAATGGCCTCTAGGTATATGCATGGAAAATTAGAAGAGTTTTTAATAAATGGGATGGACCGTGAGTGCCTGTAGTACAAGTTACAACGTTCTGCACAAACATTGCTTTGCATTGCCATTATCGAGCAATAATCCTTATTTGGAACTTTTACAAATTCTGGCAGAACCTTCTATTTATCTAACCTGGAAATCTTTCCTGAACAGGCTCTCTATAATCTACTCAGAGAATTGGCAGTTTTCTTCCCTCTCTCGGCAGATATTTAATAGCCACTTTCCATGCTAGTAAACCTTTATTATTATACAAAATGTACCAGAATGTTATGAAGAAATACCTTAAATAATTAAATAGAAACGAAGAGTGACAAAACAAACGAACAAAGTGCAATTTGAACTATGTTATTCTTTCCTTTTTATGTTCACTTATTTGCTAATTTGCTGAACTTACTGGACTGCAGTGGGTCTTGCTGTGATTAGAGAGAGTTTGCCAAGTTCCTTTGTAATTGTTTCTTTGCAATTAACTAAATAATAGAATGTTCTCTGTGTGGCTCTCTGGGGAAAAGAGCAGGCAGGTGCATTTGCAATAGGATTTCCACATCTTCCACCCATTTCCCTAGAACTCAGTTTAAAAAGACCAGTAAAACATGAGAAAGAGAGAGAATATTGCCTCGGGACTGGAAATGAGAGAATTTACCTATTATTATTCCTTTCAATTGGCTGAAAGGTTTTTTTTGCTGGCCCTGGTAGTGGCTATTTTTTGTGTAAACCTGAAAGTCCCTGGCAGGATGTCAGAGGAAAGTCATGAAAACCCAAATGTATGTTCCTGCCTGCAGATGCCTCCACTCGGGGGAAGTCCTTCAAGATGGGAGGAGAAGTCAGCTGGGAAGAACCCTGGCTTTGCTGGGAGAGCAAGGCTGGAGACAGAGCTGTCGTGGAGGGGGCAGCGATGTCTGGGGGAGGCTGGAGAGCAGCCCTGGCTTTGTTATTTCCTTTGACTTTGAGCAGAAAATTACAGAGGAAGCCCTGGGAGGAGAGGAAGGGTAATTTTAATGGAGGCACAGCTTAGCTCAGCGGGAAGGAGGCACGGCGGGATGGAAGGGCAGAGTTTATGGAGCGGCAGAGTCAGAGGTGTGGCCCGGCAGTGGCAGCTGAGTGCCGAGGCATGGTTGCCTCCCTGACCTCCCCATGACCATCTGTAATTTAGTCCCTGTCTCAAGAGGGTAACTCATCCATCTGCTGGCATTTGGAGTGCAAACTTGCCTTTATTTTTCTTTAAAATCTGTATTGTTGGCTAAAACCTTTTGTAGCACATATTATGTTAGACAGGGGAAGACTCCTTTTTCCACATGATATTAAAAGCTGAATTATTTAATTTCATAGTGAATCAGAAAAACCAGGGGTAGGAGATTGCTGTTTTAAAAGGTGCTCTCATTGCCAGTACCACTTCAGCAGGGATGTCTGGAATTAGAAGCTTGTGAAGAGTGAAAAATGCTACATTTCTTGGAGGGCTTCTGTAGACTGCCTGGTGGTCTCAAGAGGATGGAGGACAGCACTGGCTGCCTTATTTTGGAGGCTTAAACTAGTCTTTTTATCTTTGCTGTCTTTAACGTGCAGCACTTCTCATCTGCCTATTTTGTCCATTGATTCTTTAGCAAAGCCACTGTCAGAGCAAGTTAGCAAACACTAATACTGCTCTATGGGTTACTTTTCAGCAGGATTACCAGTGAACAAGCTGACATTTGCAGTTTGCTTTGCTTGACTGTAAAACTGCTTTCCCTGCCAGGGTGATTTACTGTTAGATTTTATTCCTGGGATGTCACGACAGTGTCTCGTTTGTTCATTTGGCTTTGGCAAAAGACAGTGTACCTATTTGGGAAGGAAAGAAAGGCTGCTATAATCTAAACATGAGAGCCTTGAAAACTGTCTTGTCATGTACTCAAGAGTTACCTGAATAGGATCAAATGAGAGATGCTAGACATCCAAGAATTGCAGATATTTCTTTGTGATGTGGCCCAATGGGCTGAGATGCCATGGAAAGTATGGCTAGTGCTGGATCCTGTGGTTTGTCTCTTATTTCTCGTTTGCTGAATCCATTCTGCTCTTCATTTTCCCATATCATTATAAATAATTGTGGGGGAGAAATAAAAACTGTTGATGCCTCTGTTTCTCTGTAATCCCCAGTCCTCATTCTGCTCTAATTTAATCCAGTTGTCTCAGCAGCAGGAGGCTGAGGGGAGGCATGCACACCAGCACTGCTCCCTTTCCCACTCACCCCCAGCCCCGCAGAGCGCCTCAAACACCCACCCCCATGGAACAGCATCCAGCTTTTCCTGTCATTTATTCCAAAACGTTTTGTGCAGTTTGATTTACATCAGCCCTGTCAAACAAGATCTCAGTGTGGCGTCCTGGCTGCATCTTCTATCCCCTGTCCATCACATGCTGACAGAGGTGCTTGGACTTGCAGCCTGGTGGGGGTTTTGTGTCCATCCAGAGGCCCGTGGCTGTGGTTACATCTGCAGGACAGATTCCAGCCTTGAGCATTTTAGTGCCAAGTTGCATAAACTCTGTGTCAGAAGGGGCTTAGGCAGAGATCTCTTGCTCCCAGCGAGGTCTCTCTGCTCCTTGTCTTTGGGTTGTTAGAACTGGAGGTGAAATATGTTAGACCGTTGGCCCTTGAAATAATTCCTTCTCCATCCATCCTTCCATCCTTCCATCCTTCCACCCTTGCTGGCACTGTGAAAAAATCAAAAATAATAGGGAAGAAAATAAAATTGGCTGATGTTCAGCTGTCCTCCTGCAGGAAAATAAACCCTTTTCTTGGAGAAAGCTGGAGGGAGTTGAGGTCTTACATCTTGTACCCTTGTATATCTTGTACTTGTGCACATAGCGCGTGGCTCTAAACCCTCTGACGTGTGTCTTAATTCTATTTGTGAGTGATAAGATTTCTTTTAGCTGCATTGATAATACTCATGTGAAAATCCTATCCTAGTCAAAAGCTATTGAAGTTTTCAGAACATCAGCAGAAATATGTTTATTTGCTCTAAGAGCCCATTTTAGCATTTTTGGTCTTCTTATTTATGAAATGCATCAGTCAGGACAATGTAAAGGACTAAATCCTGGCTGCATTTGGGAAAAGAAATAAAATCACACTTGCAAAAGAGGTGTCTCCATAATGTCTACTGATCTGGCACCCTTTAGGAGGAAAAAACTGTCAGTATTACCCTTTTTTTTTCCAGTGGGACACACAGCATTCCAATATTTTCTAAGTTTTCATGAGCCATCACAGTTTCTAATTCTAAACAGATGAGAGTTTCTCAAGCTTGCAAGACCTGGAAATCATTTGCCTGAAGTCTGTTAGAGGACTGGATGGTCCTTTTTTCCCTTTCCAACTCCAAATTATGTTGAGTGGTATTTAAAAGACAATGCTTTGAGCAATCAGCAGAGGGTGAGGTGTGCTGCAGCAGGGCTGGGATGGGGACACAGGGATGGAGAGACTGAAGGTCTGGGAGATGGTCTGAATAGACCTGCCAAGTTTACGAGCTCCTGCATTAATGCTGGGCCACGCTGTGTACTTACAGCAAGAATTAAATTATTCATTCTATTCCTTTTAAAAGAAAGCAGCAAATATTTTTTATTCATTTCAGTTGCAAAAAGAGCAGTACAATCTTTGTAATAAAGTGAATGAATTTGGGATTGCTGCTGCTTATTGTTATTTTTTCTGTTTTACCTCACTATCCTAGCAGAATATTTATGTACTTACTTGTTTCTGACATAATCCCCTGAGAAGGTACACTCATCTTTTTTGTCTTTTACCTAAAAATATTTTCTGTTCTGTTTAGAAAGAAATGAAAAGCCTTCCCCATTGGGTCAGTCTTATCTTTGGGAAAGTGGTGTGTGAGTGGCTCTGTGGTGTTATGCAGTTAGATGCTGTCATTGCTGAAATCTTCGGGTCTTTAATTCATAGTTCTGATTTATGATGTCATCAAAACAAGCTGAGAGTTGTAGGTCCCTTCAAGCTGATGAAGCAACGCACTGGCTTTGGGTCAGGGTTTGGATGAGGCCAAACCTTTGCCTACAGAGGGTGGAAGCTGAACCAGAGCACTGCATCTCTCCGTGGAACAGGTGGAGGGCAGACTTGGAAATCACACAAGAGGCTCATCCATGTCTTCAGACACCTGAGTACCTCCAGAAATTTCCCCCCAAGTTTTGGGCAAACAACTGCTGGGGCAGTCAGTGCTGGGGAACAAGCTTCAGCTGGCATGGAGGCATCGGTGTGGTCAGTGGCGCCGGGGGCTGGGATGTGCAGAGTGGCTGGGTCCACGCTGGGGTTACTTTGGAGGGCAGTTGTTGGTGTGAGGGGTGGGGAACTGGTTTGGTGCTGGGTGTGGGCACCCACCCTCTGCCACACGTGGCCCTGTGCCCAGCACCACAGAGTCATTAAGGTTGGAAAAGACCTCCAAGATCATCGAGTCCAACCATCAACCCAGCACCATGACCATGTTCACTACTAAACCATGTCCTCAAGTGCCATACCCCCTCATTTTTGAGGTATTCTGAGAGATACCAAGACTTTGTTCAAATTACTGTTTCATTACTTTTCCCCTCGTGCTGTCACACAGTGAGAGGCGTCTCCTTAATGTTCACCTGTGCTCCCATTGCTGCCATTGCCACGTGTGTGCCCAGCCAAGGGAGTGCTGGATAACATTCTGCCTCCAAGAACTGCGAATCCGGGAGGGACAAACTTGCTGCCTCTGGATCTTAGGATGGGCGTTGAGACGGACTCGAGAGGAGCTAACAATAAGTGACTTTATGACTGCCTTTACCACTTGCTGTGACACAAATCGCTTTTACTCCGCTGGTTTTTAGGCTAAATCCAAAACGCACCTTCCGCTGTTAGAACTGCAGGGCCGCGTGAGATCCACGGCACCAGGAAATTTGTCGGGAAACAAACCCGGCGCTGCAGCGCGCGTGGCGGGGGCTCGGGGCCGGCAGCGAGCCCCGCTCCCGGGGGAGCCGGCGGGGCCGGGCCGGGGCGGGGCGGCGGCGGCGGCGCCAATGGGAGCGGGCGGGCGGCGCCGGGTGCGGGCGGCGGAGCCTCTCGGCGAACAAAGAGGGAGCGGGAGCGGGCGGAGGGACGGCGAGCGGGCGGGGGGGGACACCCGGCCATGCGGGGCCGGCGGCCGCGGCGCGGGTGAGGCGGGCGGCGCTCCATGGCCGGCGGGTCGGGGTGAGGCAGGCGCGGGCATGGCGGGCGTGAGCTACTCGCCGCCCTGGTGGGTGAGCCTGCTGCACCGCCTGCCGCACCTCAGCCTGCGCTGGGAGCTCACCGCCGCCGACTTCCGACCGCACGACGCCGAGTACCAGCAGGTGGGTCTGCCCGGGGCCGTGCGGGGCGGCGGGCGCGGGGCTCGGCCCGCCTGGAGGGCGGAGGAGGAGGAGGAGAAGGGGGCGTGCGGCCCCCGCTGGGGCTCCCCGGGTGGGTGGCTGAGGGTGCCATGTGCCCCCTGCTCGAGGGCCGCCGCTCGAGGGGCAGGTGTCCCCGCGGGGCCGGGGCAGGCGGGTGCGGGGTCCCGCTGGCGGGGCTGGGGCGGGAGGTCACCACCCCCGGCGGGATGGGCAGCGACCCCGAGCTGACCCCTGCCTGCGCGGAGCCCGAGTTCTTCTTGGCAGAGGTGAAATTATAGACTGATAAAATCACTGAGGTTGGAAAAGCCCTCCAAGATCAGGGAGCTCAACCTTCCACCCAATCCCGCCGTGTGCCCCCCGACCCACATCGCGAAGTGACCCCGGGAACGGGGCAGGAGCCAGCCCTGCGGGGCCGGGTCCCAGCGCTGCCCAGGCGAAGGCACCGTCCCGGCCTGGAGCCCCTGGCCTGCCCGCAGCCCACCGTGGGCTGAGCCAGTCCTGTGCAGGCTCCGCTGAGCATCCATCCCCTTCAATGCCGCCAGCCCCGCAGCGAGGCCAGCAGTGCCTGTCCAAAACCGGCTGCCTGCCTGCTGGAAAACAGATGACTTAATGCACGAGAGCGGCGTTAGCATCAAGTGCACAGGAGGATGCTCGCAGAATACTTGTGTGCAGCTTTTTTTTTTTTTTTTTTTTAATGCTGCTTAGCCTGTATCCTGTGCTTGGTTGGTTAGGCATGTAATTAAAATGATTGTGGAGTGAATCTGTGTGCTCCAACATCTGTGTTCTCTGCTGTCATCTTGGAACAGAGCTGCAGTGACTCTGCTGCCTCGTTTTGCCACGGTCTCTGGTTTTGAAAACACCATTTTGCTTTTCTGAACATACTTGCAGTGTCCTATATATGCAGCCTGCTATCGTGCACACAGGCATGAAGGCTAAAGCATCTAAGCAGTTCTTGTTTATCCTAGAGGTAGAAGGTATTAGAAATACTTTAGGAAGCAGTATGTTTTGGCTTTTGGTTCTAAAAAGATGAACAGATCTGAGGACTGAAGCTAGAGCAAAATGTGAGAGATGTGTTTAAAGAGCCATGGGTAGATACAAAGAAACATCTTTATACCGGCAAATCAAAGAGACTTTTAAGCTAACTTTGTATTTTGAGGCTTCAATTTGTTAATTTGTTTTAGTTCCCTTGGCTTAGCAGAGTTCAAGATGGCCACATGCAGATGTAACGCTGCACAGCAGCTGAACTGTATTTCCATGACCTCAGAGGGTAGCTGCTTTTAAAACAAGGGATAGGCAATCCTGGAGATCAGAAGTTAAGAGTTCATTGAAAGATCTTCTTGGGAGTGTGTTATCATGAAATAAGCACTCTGTGACCTTTTGAATAGACAGCAGATGTACCAGTTTTCACTTAAATTGCTTAAAAGCATTCCTAGCTATAATCTGGCGTTGTGTTTGTTAGATAATTTTTCTACAGTAATCATATTCCCACTTAAAGCCTTCTGCTGTTCTCCTCCTGTGTAGCTGCCTCCCCTCCCTTGATGACATTAAGGACTTCTTGCACAGCAGTCGATGGCCTTTTAAGTCTTAACATCAGCTCTCAAGAAAACATCTTATCAAATCCAAACTCAAATGTCTGGATTACTGAGGCATCTGTCGTCAAGAGAATGATTTGAGCAGCAGCAGCTTTGCTGGTTTTGGTGTTGGTGAGGGGTAGCAAGCAGGCTCCAGCACTGCAGCCTGTGCTGTGGTTATATAACGACGCTGCTGTGGCTCTGCAAGTTGGCTCTGGAGTTTGTAGGCACATAGATTAATTCTAATGCAGTGAACCAGGGAAACTTAATCCAGGACTGGCAACTGTAATGATAAATGCTCTCTTGTGCTTTAAATGCTTCTGAAGGCCTTTTGGTTTGAATTCTAGATTTTTTTTTTTCTCTTAACTTGCACTTCTTGCTCTGTGTGCAGCCTGTGCTGGCATTGTCTTCTCTTATCTTTAGGAACCTTTCATATTTAACAGGTGAGATCATATACATCCTCAAAATTAGGAAGTCCATTTTTTAATTTTAACTTTGGCTTATTTTTCTTTACTTTGTAGGTCTCACTGGTGCAAATTGTGTATGTTTTTGTTTTCTATTCCATTAGTGATTGATACTCTGATTCTTAAGCATGAACTTTTAAACTACACACTGCATTTGATTTCCCCAGGAGCTGAGGAGAGGTCAGTGGGGGGATGCTAGATGAAGTTTATTGGGACAGGTAAGGGCAGGGTGTCCCTAGCTCCAGTAAGGAAGGGTTACCTTTGCTAAACTACATGACTCCAATTCATCAGGTAGCTGGACTGTTGTCATAAATAGCCATACAGCTGGGCTCACTGTCCAGTCCCGTTCTGATGTATTTTGAGGAAGGAAGCAGTGTACCCTTTCTGATTCTTCACTGCTTCTCTAGAAAAGATTTCCCAACCCGTGACCACGGGAAAGCAGCACTTCCCTTATAAAACTCTTTTCTTTAGTCACCTTTTGGTAAATACCCACCTGTTTCTTTTGTTTGTGTTTTGATGACGGGCTTTAAAATTGTGCATCAACTGAACCTCCCACTCCAGCCAGAAGTGGAATGCAGTGGCTTGGGTTTGCATGTTATCCTGTCACTTGTTGCAGTGCCACGTGCTGCTGCAGGTGAGGAGGCTGCTGCCTGAAGAGGCTTTGCACCTCTGCCTAGCAGGATTAGTGTAATGCCAAGCTGCTATTCCCCTGGAGCAGCAGCCCTGCTTTGTGCCCTGAAACCTCTCTGAAGGAGGGCAGATAAGCATGTGCTGCCAGTCTTTGAAGTCTCAGTCTTTGTGAAGTCTTCTGGGACCCTGGGGGATGTCTAGCAGGATCTAGATGCAATGGCTGCTTCTGCTGCTCTGTCCCAAGCAGTCCCTTGGCCGGAGCAGCAGGGACGCCTGCTGTGTGCTGGGCTGTCTCAAGGTGGCTGCAGCCATTGTGTACCAACCTACCAGGGCTTCCTCCTTTTGTCTGAGAGCATGAGAAATGCTCATGGCAGTGCTGCTGCCAAGGGCTGAGATCAGTGCAGCTGCAGGTTTTGGCTGCATACCTTCTTCACCTGAGTCGGGCTCTAAAACACTCTCTCTCTCTCTCTCTCTCTCTCTCAGTATTACTTTACTCTTTATCTTCTTCCACAGCATATCTTGTTGCGTTAGGTTAGACCAGTGTGTGTGAGTGTGGAGGAGCAGAACAGATCCTTCCCCTCTGGACTAGATTGTTTAAAAATGCATGTGTATCCTGATGTCCTTCAGATGCTCTGCTTCTGCCACAACAAGCTGTACAACCAGTTGTTTTCTTTTTTCTGGGGGAGTTGAGGTGAATCTCCATCTAGAATTAGCTGGGGTTGTGATCCTTCTTCTGCAGGGGTTTGGCACACTGGTGAGTCCTGCCAGAGCTGCCTTCATGTGCTACTTGCAGGACTTGCTCCATAGTCCTCCCTACAGAGGATCTTATCAGACCAGTTCTTTTCCTAATCCTCCCATGAATCATTGGGGTTGAAAATATCTTGATATGAACAGCTTTGTTCTGGCTGTATTCTCATCTGAGTCATACTGCAGTGCTCTGCAAAGCCTTTTCATTGTGTAGTGAGTCACAAATTCTAGAGTGAAGGGAATGTAAAAATGGAGCAGAGCTCCTGTTCCTTCTGACAGCATCATTCTAATACCAGTTCAGGTCTCCCTGCCTTCTGCTGCTGATCAGATCATGATGATCTTGCCAGTACTGTCCACTTACTTTCCAGTTCAGTTGATTGGCCCAGTGAGATGGTCCTGAGACTGCTGCTGTCACTAGTTTAATTTATTTAGCAATGTAAGCACTCCTACTTGTGACTGACTTAGCTGTGTGGCATTGAATTCACTTTCTTTCTCAGGGTAGAGTTGGTTAAGAGCCTTGAAGTAGTGTGGAGGTCACGTGCTGGAAAGAAATAGAAAGCTGAATAGCTTTGTAATACAGCACAACAACAGGTAATGGGATATCTGCTCCACTCAGGGTGTCTGTACACTGACAGAAAAGGAGACTACAGCACTTTATCTCTGGAGTCTGACTGTGGGCTGAGAAGTGCACTGTGAACAGTGAAGGAGAAAAGAGGTTGTAAAAGCTAAGCCACAGAGCCCTTTGGAGTTTCTACTTTTTCTTCATTGCTGGAAAGTGGCAATGTTGACACAAACCTATGTAAACCCAAAGGTTATGTGTGAGTCAGGCTAGAATAGAAAAAATTCTCCAGCATCTTTGAAACTCATCCCTTGCACCGCTTCGTGCCTTCTCAGTACGAGTCAGAGCTGCAGATGCACGGTTAGTAGGTGTAATGGCAGCTGTTTGTGCCTTGGAAGATGACTGATGATTGATTCACACCAATTAAGATGCAGAATCGTGCTGGAGGAAGCAGTGATAAGAGCAGGGACACGCGCTCTATCCTTGGCTTTGAGATGCTCTCTTCAGTGCTGTCACCCAGGAGTTTCCTATCATACATCTGTCAGTGCTTTCGTGTCGTAATGTTCTTTTTCTCTCTCTGTACGTGTGCTGAGAAGGGATCCAGCAGGGAAAGGTGCTGTGTAAGCCCAACAATCCTTCCCTTTTTTTGGCTTGCAGACTCTAATCCAAGGCATGTGTGTTTGAACCCATAGCCAAAGGTTCAGCAAGGAATTAATTCTGTCAGGTACTTTCTGGCTCTGTGAGGCTGTTTCCCTACACATAACAGCTAACGTCGTCTTTGGAAGTATTTCTTGGCTGGAGAAACATGATGGAGCCCAAACTGCCAAAAAACTTGGATTATAAAGATTGTTTTAGAACTTCCTCTACTGTACTGGCATCTTATTTCAATTTTGAAACCAAGAGTCTTTCTGTAAATTGAAAACATGTGTATTAGTCAAGTTGGATGACGTGTTTTTGTCTAGTTGGCTCAAAGTCAGAGGGTAATGTGCCTTTCTTAAAGGGTTGGACTGAAGGTTTCTTTCTTTCAAGAACAGATGGACCTCTTCCAAGGTCTGATCAGCTATCCTGCTGTAGCACCAGTTTGCTCATATTTCCAGAAAGGTTAAATGACCCCTCTTAGTAGAATCCAATGTTTTCTGATGAAATTGAAGTTGTTTTTATTTTTTAAGAACTGCTGGTAAATTCCCTCTTCCCTTTACTCATCAGTGTTGGCTGCATGAGTAACCATGCAGTAATGCCTCCTATCAGCAAACTGGTGCTGTGCTCTGACTCTTCTGTCTTTGATCTGGAAGAGCCTTTACTGAGGAGCTGCATCACAATGAATAACCAAAAATGTAGAGCCAAGGCTATTTTTGATGGCTGAGTTTTACCAAAGGTAAAAATGTTTTCTGTTGACCATTCATCCAGTCATGCAACAGCATATGGTATGCAGAGAGGAAAAAATCCACCTTTGCCAGCTTTCTGTCTGCAGCCTTGCTTTGTTTTGCTGACCCATGCTGTGCTGCCACGTTTTCAGATGGTCTCCTGAGAACTGGCAGTTTCTGGAAACGCTGGCTGTAATTACCTTACTCTAGTCAAAAAAAGAAACTGTTCTAAAGGCATGGTTTTAGCAGAGTACACAGCGGTAAAAGGTGTCTTGGAGGAATGTGAAACACCTTGTGGTGCATGGAGGAAAGGAGATGCAGGTGAGCGTGCAAAGATGTAAAGCATGCTCGCTTCCTCTGGGTGGGATCCTAAAGCTGTTCATCCTGCACAGAGAAGGTGCTGGTGCCCAGCCTGGTGAGCTTCCCAGTCTTAAGGCACATTTATGGAGCATGTGGTGCCCTGAAGGTGCCATGCTGGCCTCAGCTGGAAGGGTAGAACCAGAGCTGAAAACGTGTCTGGTTGTGGTGGCCAGCCGCTGGCACCCTGATGCTTCTGCACCTACACAACATTTGTCTTCCTGAGAATGCTCCATTTTTATCCACATGAGTGTAACACCATATGACTCCTGGTCTGCAAAACCTGATCTCTAGCAGTCTGGAGAAAGGGGTAAGCAAATTCAGTTCAGTCTTAGCGTGTCTTGTCTCTTTTTGTTCTTTTCCCCTTCATGCCTTTTTGAGCACAGGAACATCTGTGGTCTCCAGGTTAGCCAAGTGCCTTTGTTTAAATGTTGATCCAGTAAAGCAAGCAGTGCTTAAAGCAGATGTTGATGTGGAGTTTTAGTGTTCTTTATTTTTGGTTATTAGGGAAAGTGAGAAATTCTCACCCAGAAGAACATATCCCATTAGGCATGACTCTGGAGATTAAGGGCAGGAAGTCAGGTGCTTTCGCTGACTTAATCCCAAGGCTCTGAATGTGGAATAAGGGGCTGTGCCACAAGTCTTCTTGATCTCTTACTTGTATTTTGGGATTATATTTATTTTGGAACCTGTAAACAAAAACCTGTCCATTGAGTATGAGGGCCTGTGTCTCATCAGGTTTCTTGCCTGAAATTGTTTGCTCAGAGGAACAAGCACTCTCCAATCCCTTGGAATTCGTCTTCTTTTCTGTTCTTTCTGTTTCATTTGGTTTGTTGGTTTTCCTCTCCTTTTTCTTCCAGGACAAGGCTAATTTTACACCTCTTCTCCTGCTCCCCTTCCCCCACCAGCACTCACTGATGGAAAGAAAGGGTGAAGTCCAGAGTCGGTGATGTTTGTGTTGTAGGACTGCTGTGGCAGAGCTTGCACGGTCACCCTGCTGTGACCCCTTCCAGGGGACACTCCTGTACCTGTAGGATGGGTGTGCTGAAGGGCCAGTGATGATGGCCAAAGCTTCTCCTGAAGTCATTCTTTCACAGTCTTTGATGTCAAGTGAATTTGCTTGGGTGGCTGCAAGCAAGCAGTGAGTAAGGTGGTGCTCACTCTTAATTTTCTTAGGGTGGAGGGGAGTCAGCACCATGTTTGCATTAACCTCTTGGTGACTGTCAGTTCTCTTCTTGTTTCTGTTTTAATTTTCAGTAGTGACTTTTCCACCAGTTATGGTGGAGATTTCCCATTCCCCTTGAGTGAGTAGGAGAACTTGGCTTGTTTTCAGCTGGTTGTGATTCCCATAGCTGGGGGAAGGGATGTGATGTCTGGGAATTTATTTGCTCTAAAACTCAGATGAGACCCAAGTAACTTTGGAATATATCAGGATTAACTACTACAATTCTCACTTTTAAGACATGAATAAGACTCCTAATACTCAGGGACTTATTGATGGATGCTGAGGTAATAATAATGCTAATAATAATAATATCCAAGCCCAGTAACTTTGCTCCTCTCTTGGCAAGACTGCTGCACTTTCTGGGTATGTCATTCTGCCAGGTCTTTGTTTTAGCTGATGACAATGATTAACAAGACAGATGAGCTAAAATCAAGGAGGATCGAGTTCATGCAAGACTTCTAGTCCTGGGGATGCATTTATATGACAGTCTGAAAAAACAAAAAAGTTATCAGTGTTAGAAATCCTCTCCTTTCCTCCACTTACAGGAGTGTGTGACTGATGTGTTGCAGCAGTGAAAAACTGGGAATTGACTACATTTATTCTCAAACCAGAAATTATTTTGGTGCATGACGAAGGGGTCTCCAGGTATCTGGTGAATAGGGGCTGTGGGGCAGAGCCATGCTGATGCAGTTTCTTTTTTTTTTTTTTTGTATTAGATAAACTAGGAAAGAGCAAAACAGAGAGCACTTTCATGTTGCAAAAGCTTTCATTTCAAACTTTTTTTTTTAAGATTTCTGCGTAATGAGCCACTTATAGTTTTTCAGTCTGATCTTGTAATTGTGAGCTTTAGGGTTTGGTAAGCTGCAAATGTGCACGTTTTTGCAAAGCAGTCATTTGTGTGCTAAGGCTGCAAGGCTATTCTCTTGCAAGAAGAAAGAAAAGTAGGTTAGCGTGCAATCCATGGCCACAGCAGTTGGTGTAACTCAGTCACAATGCTTGTGCCATTCCCTTCTCCAAGCACTGGGTAACATAAGGGTAACATTTGCAATAATGTGTGCTTTCACATGCTTATCAGGTTGCTTGCTTCAGCAGATGTAATGTGTGCCAGCCCCTCTTTTTAGTTATTATTTTAACAAATGAGCGGTTTTTGGTCAATGGTGAGAGCAGCATTGAAACCATCCAGGGAAAGAGCTGACACTCCCCTTCACCTTCACTTAAACTGGAGCTGCACCCTCGGATTGTGGTTTCCTGATTTCCTTGGTCACTACTAAATGCTTTTTCTGGCTGATATGGCTCAGAATGGTGCCACACGTGCATATGCATGAAAGCCCTTTGTAGTGTGAAATTAGGGATGAAAGATATTGCTAATCAGCCCTAACAATGCAGGACTTATTCCTGGACCAGGGGAAAAGGGAATGTGGGGAATGGATGTTTCACAAATGTATAACACATTCAGACACGTTGTTATGCCAGTGTTGGTGTCTGTGCATGGACGGCCTTTTCAGGCTGTAAAATGCTGCTGTTCATGCAGGGAATTTAAACAAGCCTTCTATTCAACGCCAAAATTCAAAATAGCGCCAAAATCCAAATGGAGGCACTTCAGTTGCATAATAGTGTCTGTTACAAGGAGGCCTTGGTGCAGTAGATGATGTAATGCTCCTTAAGATAAGGCCCAAGCTGGGCTTGGGGGAAAAGGGAAGATGGTGTCAGTGACAGAGCCATTAAAAGTATTGCTAATGGTGTCAAAGCTATCCATAGGGTGTTAATTAGCACGCCTGAATAATTCCGAAGTTGATTGTGTTACAACTGTACATGTGGAAAAACTGCTCGGTGCTACCTGTTTTCTCAGATTATAATCGCTTTTTCCCTGGGGTGAGCTTTCTTGAAGTTCAGCAGTGTGCTCAAGTTCCCGTAGCTGATAAACTGGTAATTTTGACTCTTGCTCTAGGAGCTAAGAATGCCTCATCTGCCAAAGAGATGCTTTCTGCTGCTTGCTGAAATTGTAATGCTTCTCACCGGGGCTGTGCCTGTAGCTGTTACTGTTCCGACGCCTCCGGCACCTTGTTACTTTATTTCCTCCTTGAGTTTGTGGTTCATCTATACTTCTTTTCTTTAGTTTAGGAATAGCCTGTGTCGCATCCTCGCTGCAAGTGCCTCCAGTCCGTTTTTGGGCTGGCATGGTCAGAGGGGGGACGCAGGATTGCTGCCTTACCTGTGGCCCGCCCCATCCCCTTTCTCCCTGGTTTTACAGTATTCACTCCAGGAAATGCTGAGAAAGTCGGGAGTAATGGAATTCATGAAATTCAAGCTGTGCTTCAATGAAAACGTGTTTTCAATTTCTGCCTCCTTGGGAGCCTGAGACTGAGCTGGAATTGGCGGCGCGGGGTGGGGGCTGGGGCTGGGGCTGGGGCCGGGATGAATGGAAGTGCCGGAGTCAGCGCTCTGCGAGCCTCTCGCCGGCATCTCTCCGCTCCCTCTCGGCATTCAAAGGCCGGGGAGCGCTTTGTGGCAGCTTCAGGAAGCGTTTTTGTATTCAGCTGTCCAAAAAGCCCAGGCGTTTTCCTGCTGGGTTTGATCTGGCTGTCGGGGTCTGAATGACAGTGACATGTTGGAGAGGAACGTGATGGGGGAAGCATCAGCTGCGGGTGGTTTATCCCCCCTCTCTGCTCTTGATCCTGCTCACGGTGTCCTTTGAGTGTCCTGCAGCCGATTAAGGGTGAGAATTATAATGGTGACTCAAAAGCCTTTGGTAAAACTCATTAATTCATTCCTCCTTTAATTAGACACCCAGCCATGGGCTTATAATTATCAGAGCCCAGGAACGTTTGCAGCTGTTATAGGCTGTGCTGCATCAATTGCAGAAATCGTGGATTTTTGGCAAATGCAGATATGGTGAACTCTTCTCAGCTCTGGTTTTTGGTGAGGAATGTGCAAGGGCATAGAAATGAAAGAAGCAGCTGAGTGTGTGTTGTGACTGACCTCTGGCTGAATCTTGCCTTGTGGCATTGAACTGAGAGGAAAGGGTGGAGTTGTCCTGCGTATAAATATTTTTTTTCCTTGGGAGGTGTAATAATGTAGCTTTCAAAGAGAGAAAAGAGGAAGGAGAATCAAATGAAAATGTTATCTTAATATGGAATATTGTATAAAACCTTTAGCACCCAGTGGAATTACACTTTTGGAATAAGTGTAACAAGAACAGTTGCAGGCATTGCACACGGTGCCCATTTTGGTTTTTGGAAGTTGGGGAATAGCCAGGTGTTCTACAATGAAAAGTACCAGGTACTTTTTTTTGAGTCTTCTGGGGGAAGAAAATCAATAGTGAACTTCTATCATTCAGTAATCTCTTCTTGTTTCTGAAATGGGGAAGCAAGGTAATTTTCAGAACTAATTTGTGCAGCTGATCCTCAGCAACAGATGATTGGAGTCTTCTGAGAGAAGCTTGTGCTGCTTCTGGTACCTTTGAAATGCTCATGGGTTTTTTTTCTTTTGCAGAAGAAGAACTAGAAGGAAGGCTGAAAGGATTTCAGGGAAGGACTTATTTCTACCCTATTGCATCTCTGCTTGTAGTTCTGATCCTTTTGAATGCCATGGTAGACCCTGATAATACAATCTCCTTTTAGCATTGGACTGACAGGCTGTCAAGTGCAAGCAATCCAGAGAAAGGCACAGACCTAGGAAAAGGCCAGGGATGGAGAGAGCTGGCAGCCACTGGGCTTAGACAGAGATGATTGAAGAGATAGGTTTCATTTTAAATATTTTTTTTCCTTAGAATTTTTAACTTGGATAAGATTAGAATGAGCATTTTGGACTTGGAAAAAAATGGGAGCTGTTGCACAAGAGTAGATCAGAGGTACTGCTAGGCAATGGCAAGTATTAATGTTCATGTTCCCTTAAGAGGCAAGCTGTTTCAATTGGAGTAGGTGGCAGGAAAAAATGGATCAGCTGTGTTTTGGGTCTTTTTCTGTCTGGATTTAGTGGAAAGCACATATAGTACATCCAGTGAGGACAGAATGATTTTTTTGACACTTGTGTAGCTAAACAAAAGTCTTTACTTCTGATGAGGGTGCTATTTTAAAACCACTGTACAACACTTCTTGTGTGCCTTTTTGTATTACAGTATGTGGCTGCTGTCTTCTGTTTGTCCTTCCCATCCTCTCCCCACAGTGTGAGTTATTGTTGGTTTATGGGACTGAGTAGTGCCTGGAACTCGGGTGGGACTGGGCTTCATCCCTGGCCTCTGAGGTCAAATATGCTGGGTCTGCTGGCCTTTCCTTATTTCTGTATATATTTAAAATTCCTGCAGGTTAGACAACAAAGGTTGGATCAACCGGAGTGGACAAATTAGCTGCAGCAGCAAGTTTACAAGGTTAAAATTGCCTTTCAGTCTCATAAGTACAACTTGGTAAATATCCTGCTGAGGTTCTTGGCTGCTCTTGGAGACCGTGTTCTGGGGCAGGTTTTATACTCTAGCAGTGAACCCCTTGATCACTGCAGAGGCTGGGTTTTTCTGAGCTTTTTCAGCCTGACCTGCTGCAAACTAAAAAATCCCTTTGAACACAAGCTCTTCAGCATTTTGAACGCTCCAATATTAAATGGCAAAGTGAAGATGATGAATATGAAATACGTCAGGTGCTGTTGACAGAATTCTTCGTGTGGACAAGCGGTGCTCTGGGAGCTGCTTCCAAGGTCTTGGAGAAGCCATGTAAGTGATCCTGGATGCTGGGAGCGTTCTGCTGAGGTGTAAATAACAAGGTTGGACAGTTTACGCTGGCTCTGCTGTTTTTATTAGTGCAGCTTAGCTCTTGCCTCGGGTGATATGGAGGTTATGGGAGAAGGAGGAAGGGACAAGCTGTGAGCTTGCCTCCTCTCCCAGCAGAGGATGATGAGAAGGTATGGAGATCTGGTTACCCTAATCCCCCCCTTGGCATGTTAATTCTTCTTGTCTCTGTACTTGTATCTTATGTCTGAAATTCTTATCGAGGCAACTGCTTGCTGGGTCACGTGTATCTCACTGCAGTGCCCTTTCAACCTTTTTTGTGTGCATTTTCTTGCAGCTATTAGAATTCAGTTGCCTGCTATAGTATTTCATCGCTGTTAATTTTTTTTCTCAAGAAAATGTTTCTCTGAGATATGGCTGCTTGTCTTATTCCTGTCCTAAATACATTTGCTAGCTATTTGCTAGATGTGACGTCTTCTGCCTGTGGTTGACCCACCTCTTAATGTCCTCTGCAGATCCAAGTCCTTTTTTGTGGATAGATCTGAATCACCTTCTGCTGATGGGAGGAGATGTACCTCTTGGACCACAGCAGTGACAAATGCCACTGGTGAAATGTAGTTCTGCAGGTGTAACCTATAAGCTGGACTCTCATCAGTAACTTAACTGTTAGGTTTGGTTTACATGTGCTGGCTCCAGCAAGGGTGGTCTTGGTTATGTGATGCAATAAATTAAACACGAGGTTCCTAAGGAAGAACCAGTTTCCAGGATAGGCTTTGAATGCTCATCTAGGTTCAAGTTCAAACCAGGTGTGTCTTTTTTTTCTCTGCCAAAGTGAAATTTTCTGCTTCGTCAGATGTAGTGAATGTTGAGCTTCCTTTCTAACATCTGTGCCTTCAGCTGGGATTCACCAGCAGTTGAGTTCTTTACTTCCTACTCACAAACACATCCATCAGCATTTCTTTGATACTAAAGCTAGTCCTACAAGGCTGTCATCCTTGAGGATGTGAGCAAACTAGGCTTTTATCCTTGAGTTGTGTTCAACTAGCCTTTGACATGCTGTTGCCTTCCAACAAGTCACTGGTCATGTCTCCTGGGAAAACAGAGATCCCGAGTATTTTCTTGGGCAGTGCGTGGTCATGGCCTTGTGCTATGAATATGGCTAACTGTAAACGGGGCTGGCTGAGAGCTTCTGGAAACTGCTGTTGTCCTCAGCTTTATTCCCACTGAGGAATATTTTTTTCCTGTTAAGAGCAGGACACGTGTGAAACGGAACCGCAGCGCTGCTCTAACACTGCAGTAAGGAAATAGTACATGGTGAAAAGCTTGATGTTAACTGCAAGCTGTATATTCTTTTTGTACTCAAAACATTAACGATACTGGGATAAGAATCTTTTTCTTGGTACACCTGTGGTTTGGCCTGTGTGGCTCTTTGTGTTCCAGGACAGTATTTCTGCTGATGTAGATGAGTGAGCTGATGGCTGGAGGAAGAGTTCGTGTGTGTGCGTGCACATACCATCAACTGGGGGAATGGTGCTGGCCACTGCATGTGGCCATCGATGCTGCACTTGGGGTGCTGGTTCTTGCACAGTCCTGGCTGTGAAGATCTAAAGCTCTTCCAGTGCTGCTGAGTGGGGTCTCAGTAGGTAGGAAAGCATCTTGTATGATTCCCAGTTGCTCAAAAGGACCAGGGTCTTTAGGTTGTTTATGTTTCACTCCTTGCTATCATGTATTTACCATCCAGGCAGATAAACCCCCAAGCTTGTGCCCCTGGTGAAAAGGCTTCCAAGAGGGGTTACACATTCCAGGCACGTCCTGGCTCAAGCTGAGTTAGTCATGCGTCTCACCAGGCGTGTCAGATCTGAGACGATCTGTCTCTCTTGCTGCTGCTCTCCAAATCCATGCACTGTAAAAGACAGTAATCAACAAAAGGGCAGTTGGAGTTGTGGAGCCTGGTTACATGATCTTGTCACTTCATTCACCCTGATCTTCAGAGACAGTGTTTTGAGTGCAGAAGTATTTTCAGGAGCCTGGGAAAGTGGCTGGGACTGTACTGTTCAGCTGTAGGGCACTGTCTCAAATAAAATAGTGGCAGTGGTAGGAAAATGAAAAATATCTCGTTCTTTAAGAGAAAACCACATGAAAACTTGATGCCATGCTATCCCTCATGATCATATTCTGTGTCTGGAAGCTACTGCTAAAGCTGCTAGTCATTACATGTAGGATTGCACTATCATGTCTTCAAATGTATGCAAAAACCTGTGCCTTCCCTTACATGCTTTCCACCTGAGGGCATAATCTAGTGATAATACAATCACTTCCATAGCAACCAGCATGTCATAAACAGGATTATGGCACCTAGGCAGGTTGGAGGCACAAAGAATTCAGAAAAGAGCTGCCCCCTCATTATCATGGAGCAAAGCAGGGTAAATGGTGACCTGAGTGTGGCACCAGGGGCTGTGTCACCAGAGAACAGGGGAGGAGGAAGGGCACAGGTTCACGTGTGTGGTGTGTCCTTAAACTGATGTGACAAAGCCTTGAGAAGGTGAATCTGTGTCGTTAGCAGGGCGAGGTAAAGCCTACAGAGAGCCTGTTACTGATCTCTAGGTGCAAGTGCACCAGGCTGCATTGGCTCAGCTAATGAGATTAAACCCCTGAAGGCACCAAGGACACATTCTAGCCATCCCTTGCCTTCCTTTTTTCCACTTCCCAGTCATGGACACTCTTATCCTCCAGTCTGTACAGGGTAAGGTTTGTCTGCTATAAACTCCTGCATTTTTTTTCCCACTAATGCTGTCTGCAGAGTTAAATTAAAATACTTTCTCAATACACATTCAAGCTTGCACTCTCTTTTAGCATAAACTTGAGCTGTTTTATTGTCAGAGATGATGGGAAGAACCAGCAAAATCAAAAGCTTGTCTTTAGCTCCTTCTGCAGAGAAGACAAACAGTGTCATGTAATGTTCTTCTGCAGACCCATAAAGGAAAGAGAACTACTTTACTTGCACACAGTCACTGCCACTGGTATTGTAGTTGGTTTTATGCTGCAAAGATTTAAGTGAGAACAGTTACTGAGTGCTTTGTAGGAGTGTTTGAGCAGCTGCTCTGCTCTACTTTGTTCTGCAGTTTATGCACCACTTGCTTTTGTTCAATAAAAGGCAGCATGAAACACGGGAGTTATTGCAGATTTTTGGTCTGTGGCTTCAGGGTATCTTATCATGGGGCTGGTCAAAACTTCTTTCTAGTGGATTGCTCTCACTCAGTGCAGCGTTTGGGTGATGTAATGAAAGACTCGATTGCTTCAGTCAGTCAAAAGTGCTGCCTGGCTCTCTCCCAGGAGCTTTAACACCTGCTAAAAGGGTGAAGAATTCTGGGCAACTGCTGCCAGCCCTTAAGTGCTGTGAAAAGTCTCTTGTCAATGATCCAGCTTTCTGTCCAGGTTGGGAGTCAAGATAATGCTCCCCAGGAATCGAATGGGCTTGGTGAGAGCAGCTCCAACTCTCTGTTGTTGTCTGAACTACTTTTTGTAGTGATGGTGTTTTCAGACAGCTGACTTTGTGGAAAGGGATCCTGATCACTAGTGGCTATACAAAATTGCTGAGGAGGACATGACTCTCTTCTTTTTATTGTATTTTTACTGCTGGTCCTGCAATCAGTGAGGTCTGCCCCACCTAATTAGAGAATAAGCTTCAGTAAGAGACACTGTGAGTCCTGCACTGGGGCAAGTAGGGTTTTTTTTTCCTGATTAGGATTCTCACCCAAAATATATTCTCAAATAAGGCTTTAAATATCTGTCTATAAAGAATAGGAAGAAAAAATTCCTGTATGGAAGGGAGGATCTCAAGCCTGACATGTTTCAAGTGCAAGTTGAGTGTATAGTGTGGCCTGGCTTAAAAATATGTGTAAAACTACTCATGCCAAGTGATACACCTGGTTCCCTTTTGTGGCAACCTTTATGGGAGAGTTCATACGTAGCCTGGGGTTTTTCTGCTTTACACACTCGTGAATCCCACTTTGGGACAATGTTCCAAACAGGCAAATTGCAGATCTGCACATGCACAAGGCAT
Source organism: Anomalospiza imberbis (assembly GCF_031753505.1). Lineage (NCBI taxonomy): Eukaryota > Metazoa > Chordata > Aves > Passeriformes > Viduidae > Anomalospiza > Anomalospiza imberbis. The sequence goes on along the minus strand of NC_089696.1, from coordinate 12,502,201 downwards.
TTGGTGCTTCAGAAAAGCTGTTTGCAAATGCAAAGTTAGCCATGAGGTAACTGTAGGTATTAGTGCTGAAGGTTGCTATAAAGCCAAGGAATGTGGTTCACTGGTCAAGATAAGGTGGCTGAAAGTCCGTCCAGCTGCAGCAGTGAACTGAAAGACACTGAAATAAAAGTAAACCCAGCAGGCAAATAGCAAATAAGTAACTAAGTACCAGTTCCTGGTGTAGATGAAAATGTGTTCCAGGAAGCACAGCAGTAAGAAAGGGTCATATCATGTATTTCTGCATTTGTTATTCTGGAACCTCTCACTGAGAATGCTGATCTGGTACTAACAGCTGTTTTTAAGTAGCCTAATTTAATTTTTAAGTTTGTGTAAGTACTCCCTGCAGGACTGATAAATGCTCTTTGTGTTGTTTTTAGTGGAAGTGGCCAACCTCAGTGATGCTGCAAACATACAAAAGTCACTTTAAGGCACCACAAGGTGTGTGTTGAATGATAGGCCAAAAGTCAGAGCAACCACAGGGATGGCTCATGGCAGGAATGACCCATTGCTCAGCTATTGATGGCTGTGGCCTGAATGTTGTATGGGAGGCTGGATTAAATAATCCTTCCCAAGAATTCTCAGACCAGGACTCTCTCCTGACTCCCTGTTGCTTGAAAGAGCTGCAGTAGATGAGTGCAGAGTAGGAAGTGGAGGAGGCAGCTGGCTGTTGGCCATTGGATTTCTCCTTCCTTTGCTGGATCCCTCCTCATACTTTCAGTTTGAATGTTGTGGGCTGTGTTTCTAACCTGAGATGTGAGGCTTAAAACAGCAGACTGAAGAGTCTGTGCTCCTGGGCTTTCATTCTGAAAGGCACTGTAACCCCAAATCTGCCAGTCAGAAGTAGTGGATGTATTGGGGAAAGAAAAAGGGCCTGGTTTAGAAGTGGGTTAGAAGTGCAAGTCCCTCCCAAGGCTGAGTGAGGACCTGGTGAGCAGCAGCACTGGAGCCTGTTCTTCAGCAGGTGCTGGTGAATCCTCCCCTGGTGGCTGTGCTGTGTCAGGGCTGTGACCCAACAGCTTCACCTGTGACTGGAGAAGCTTTTCCCTTGAAAGGGAGCTTTCCCTTGAGGTTTGTTGGCTGGTTGTGCAACACCTTGGGCTTGGCTTATCAAGCTCTTCTGCTGTAGTACTTCTGTCTTGTGATTCTTCATGGATAGAAAGCATTGGTTATTAATCCACAGGTAGCAGAAATACATTATTGGTTATTTATACAAATTGGTTATTAATCCAGAGGTAGCAGAAATACACAGTAGATGCAGTAATCTCAGCATACCTAGGTAGAGACAGGAGAAAAAGGAGTTGGTGGGAAGAATAGCTCAGGATTACACTGTGAGGGGGAGCTGTCAGCTAGTTTGGGATGTGAAAGAAAACCTACTTCCTCCTTCTGCTTTATAGTTTTGGCCTCAATGAGTAGTGCTGTGGTTTTTCTGCAGGATGGCTTCAGTGTGTTTAAGGTTTTCAAGCTCAAAGGCCCAGGACTGCTGACTGGGGAGCTTGTGTGTTGGTGGGAGGATGTGATGCTTTCAGAATGCAGAACTGCAGTTGTGAGATGAATTGTCTTTAAGTGGGTGGAGAAGTGGGGGAAGTCTCCATTATCAACAGCAAGTGTCCAAAGTGGCTCGAATTTCCCAGTGAAATACACAGTGAAAAGTTGCAAAGGGTAAGTTTATCACAAGTAGAGAAATCAAATTGCAGTCAGTGCTTTCTATAAAAGGCACAACTTTTACTTTTAGCTTGTGGGACTCACATTTTTCCTAAAGAGAAGTTGGTATTTAGTGTACTTCATGGCACTGTGTGAGGACCATTGGAATGGTCCTCACAGAGCAGCTGGAGGCATGTCAGGATGAAGGCTTTCCCCTCTGGTGATCAGGGTGACCGGAGCAGGGGAGCTGCTGGCTGTGCTAACTCTGGTACTGCAGGCCAGACTGGAGCAGCAATCCCAAGTAAGGAAATCTGCTCAGAAGACAGAATTAAGCCAGCAACCTTTTATTTGGTTCTTGACTGAGCACTCCAAGATATTCCAAAAGGGAGATTCCACACAAAGCCTGCCATGTCCCACACTTCTCCACCCAACTCTCAGTGCTGGAGCACTAGGAAGGCACAGGGACTTTGTGTGCCCCAATGACACATGGCTCAGTGCAGAGGGCTGGCTGCACTTATTGACAGGGAGTGGGTCTGTGAAGCAGCTAAAGCTTCCACAGGGCATGTGGACTTGGCATTTCTGCCTCTCAAACTGATCCAAGCAGTGTTCTGCTGGGAGGTAGAAGCCTTGCAGTAATTTCTTCCCCAGATGTAGCTGCTGTGAAAACAAATGTTGAAGGACTATTTTCTCACAATGGTCCTCTATCAAGGGTGCTTCAGCGTTCACCAGTTACTGGATTAGCATAACAAGGGTGGTTTGAAGCAATGCTGATAAGAGCAGAGTGTTTCCTGCCAGAATTATGATCGAGCAACTTATAATTCTGCTGTCTTGCACTTTTTTCAATCCTGGACTTAAAAGGACAGCTTTGTCTGCCTGAAGTGTCACCACTTCCTCGTCTGCATCTCTACAGTGCAGAAGGATTTGGTGCTGTCCAAGTCTGCAGTGCACAGGCTGGGGCTGGTGCTAGGAGAGGTCACTCTTCTGGGAACTGTGGAGCGTTGCAAAAAGATTTCCTCTCTTGTGCTGTGCTTGGAAAGATTGTTTTTTCTAATAACCCAGATAAACTGCATGTTCTCAAGTCCTGTGTGGTTTGAGTGTTTTGTTGTTGCTGGTGGTTTTTTATTTAGATTCTTTTTGCAGCATGCAGGTGCTTAGTTAGATATACTCGAAGAGCCCAGGAGAAAACTAAGTGTTGTCACTTTCCTTACAAGTTAGACGAGAGTTTTGAAGTTGTTTTTAAAACCCCCAAACAATCAAACCCAAACATCTTTATGTTGTAGAAATCCATGCAAACAAATTGACTTTAGGTTTGTCTGTGTGTACAGTGAAACCCCAGGAAATCCCGTAGTTGTATGGAGCCCAAACTTTGCTGCAAGGTTTATACTTGTGATCTGAATCTCTGGAAATTGGGTCTGTTTCTCTACAGAGCTGCAAATCTCTTTTTTAAACATTATGGGGGACAGATTCTGACCATTGCCTGTAACTGTGTGCTCAAAGCCTCCTTAACCTTTTAATGACATTAAAGACTTGTTTTTGGTCCTGATTTCCCATGGAATGGCACTGCTGTATCAGTGCTGCAGTGCCAAGATCTGTGTGTGTTGGTGAGACTGCATCCAGCGCTCATTTGGAATAAATACATTTATATTGCTTGTTGAACAAGATAAAGAGATGGATAGTACTTTAATCTAACATACTCAGCACGATTTAAAATTAGATTTGGGCTGTGAACATGGATGTTTGTCTATGATAGGCACCTACAGGCAGGACCTCAGCAGAGAAAGAGTGCAAAATTGTGGTTTCAACACTGAGCCTTTGTTTGTGTAAATGGCACCTAAATCTGAGGTCCTGCACGGGGAATTCTAACACTGATGTGACTCTCCCATCCCTAATAAAATTTGCAGCTTTAGACCTTTTAATCACACCTGTGTGAAGTGGAAGTTTGTGGGTCATGGTCCAGGAGGGTGGCTGGAACATTTTGCACTCTGGGGCTGCTCAGTGATTAAATCAACGGACTGACCAGGCTGGAAACAGGTTTTCACAGCAGCTCAGAGGCAGGTCTGGTTCCAGTTATAGTGTAACTAGGTATGGTATGCACAGGAGCAGCCCTGCTGGCCGGGGCCAGGGTGTTTGAACAGCTGCCCAGTGAACCAGAGTGACCATCTGATCCAGGCATGAAACACTGGATATTCATGGCTGATGAATTGTTATAACCCTGGTCTGGCATAAACCTGGCATGGAAACAAAGTCCCTGTGCCTTCCTAGTGCTCCAGCACTAAGGGTTGGGTGGAAAAGTGTGGGACATGGCAGGCTTTGTGTGGAATCTCCCTTTTGGAATATCTTGGAGTGTTCAATCAAGAAGCAGAAATCAGGAACCAAATAAAAGGTTGCTGGCTTAATTCTGTCTTCATGTGACCCCATAGACTTTCCTAAACCATAGCTTTTTTTAAACCATCATGGAAAAAAACACACTTCTGGTTTTGGCTAATAGATGAGCTGTTTCCTGTCCTTTATGGCTTCTTTCTGGTGTGGAATTGGAAACAATGCTGTGAGCAAATAGAACAACCCACTGGACTGCTGGTGAAAGGGTCTGTAATAGCATTTTATTTCTGGTTCATTTGTGACCTGCAGAATTGTAGCTGAGCAGGGAATATTCCTCTTAAAGTGCTAACATCAACCCATCCTTTTCAGAGCTGGTTCTTTCTGTGCTTCCCTCTGCCCTTAAGACCACACTCTCCATCACTTTAACAGTCTTGAGCAGTTCTTGTTGCCACATGAGCAGGTGATCAATTTTCCCCTTCTACAGCAGTAGATTATCTGTGATGTGATGTGGTGTATGTGCGTCTGCTCCTCACCAAAGTGCCTGAAAGCTCTGGATGTGGCCAGTCAAGTGGGCTGTGGCAGGGTCTGAGGTGCAATGCCACTCCACAGCTGGACGAGCAGTGGCACAGCTGACTCTTCACCAGAGCCCTGGGGCTCAGCTGGTGTCTGTCACGTAGCTCCAGTGCCCCCCTTCCCTGCAGGCTCCCCTCTTGGAAGCCCATCTGCATTTTGAAGCCCTCTTCAGAGTTGTACCTCTTTAGAAGAGTGATGAGAAAGCAAAATACAGGGCTGTGCAACTCAGTTCAGGCCCGTCCATTTGTCAGGGAAATGGTTTTCCAGGGCTGCATTCTTATAGGAAGTGTCAGGCCTGATAAATAGGCTCAAGCTTCCTTACTTCTTCGTTTTCCCTAGAGCTTAGTTTCTAGAAGGAGATAGTGTTATGTAAAATACAGGAGATAGTCACCAGGGACCAACCTGGATTGGAGACAGGGCAGAAATATTTTCATTTTGAAGCTGGCTGGATAAACAGTTAAATGAACAAACACTTTCTTTTATTTTATAGAGACTTTACTTTAAAAAAAAAAAAAAGGAAGGAAGGGAAGCAAGATTGATACATTGAAGTGTCTGGGAGGGAACATCCTTTCAGATGTTTGATGTGTTGGAGATAAAGGCAGCCTCCCTTTAATCAGTGGCCTTTTTTCCTAGTGCTTTTTTAATGCAGTGCAGCCAGTGAGTCTGGGTTTCTGAGTTTCTTATTTCTGGGCACTGGCTGAAATAGCTCTTCCTGCTGGAATCAAAATCGGAAATGACCAGAGCGGCACATGCTGAACAAGAGGAAGAAGGGGAGTGGCTTGCTAGTTGGAAACTTGGTAGTTCTGTTTATCTGTTTGGTAGCTGAGAAATAATTACTTCTCAAGTGTTCAGAATTTGGCCAGTGGGGCCATTCATTGTCTTGTTATCCACAGAAGTATGATGATGGGGAAAAAGGGTGTTCTCCTCTTAAGATTTTAGTAATAATAAAGTTTGTGACTAATATTGTTATGAAAGTGGTTTTTTTTTTTTTTTTTCATTGACACCACTTCCACAGAGAGAGTTGCCTTGAATCTGCATCAGATCTATTAGTTTGAATAAGGATTCTTATGAGCTTGGTGAACAGAAAGAAGGCAGTCAGGTGACAGCCACATGTGGGATATGGCTGGACATGCTTTGACCCTGGTCACCCTGGTTTGCAATGTCACACTGTCATGTAAGGTATTTAAGTGTTACCCAGTGATTCCCAGGCTCCATAGATAGAATTTAAAGTTAACTTTACAACCAAGAGCCACTTGAATCCTTTTTTTCCTACAATATCAGCACGTATTCAAAAGCGATAAGAGTTTTATTTTCAAGTTCATAAGTTATGTTCATGCTTCATGAATCTTTTAGTCTGGATTGGTTAATTATAAAAAGGTGGCTTCTCCCATTTAATTTTTGTGGGAGTAAATTTTTCCTAGTGCCCGTTTGCTGGGGAGTAGCCAAAGGATTTAAATCTTGGCTATGGCTTAAATTTAGTTTTTTTCAGTTGAGAGGAAAAGGAAAAGGGTGTCTCCAGAGGGCAGAGCAAAGCGACCAGCATGTCTTAAGTGTGAATGACGAGGTCTTCCTTAATGCTTTGGCCTGGCAGTCTGGGTGTTTTTATACCTGCTTTGGAATGGTCAGTATTTCCAGACTAGCAGTCCTTCTCAAGGTTGGTGATGTTTTCCAGAGGGACAAACTTCAGTTGAAGAACAACTATAATAATGAAGTTTTGTGAATAGCTGTTCCTTTCTGTACCTGAAAGAGCCACTTTTGTGCCTGGAGAAACCACTGAGGGTTTGAGCAAAAAAGACCGAAGACTAAACCCAGCTTGTCTAGAGATCAAATGCTCCACTAGAGTGAGTATTAAAAATAGTTTGGGGAGCTAAAATGATCTTTGGTGCCTACAGCAATGAAGTACATGAAATAATCCTGCTCAAGTCCTGGGACATCAGAGGCTTACTTTGAGCTGACCTCCTGTTAAAGGACTTGAAATGACAGCCCTTGCAATTCAGCTTGTCCAAGTTGATTAGATTTTATCTGGAGCTTGATTGAATTTGTGAACAAGATTATGAAAAGCAACATGACTGTCAATGAGGTGAACAGTCTTTGAGGGGAAATTCTCTGGTATCCCAGAGGGTAGTGCTTTTAAGTTCGGTTATGAATATTAGAATTCCTTGATTAAGTTAGTTGCAGATTTTAATAAGGCTTTCTTGCTGCTGTGCGTCATTTGAACACGAAGCTCAATGCAAAGTTTAACACAAAGCTTGTGTGGTGTTTGCTTCCTGAAAGGGAAGGGTCTTCTCCCCATCTTAGCTGTTACCAAACTGGTCTTGGAGACCCTGGGATCTTATTATTTTAGGGAAAAGCTTTGATCATCAAGCACAGCAGTAGAAATAGCCTTGCTTGTTAGTGTGGAGCTGTGTCTGCTGTGCTTCGCTGCTCCAGCAGGTCAGATGGGAGATGATGACCTCTGGGTAGTTCACCTAAACAACACGTCTTGGTATTTGTGTAGTGGATATCAAAAGTCAGTCTCACTCGAGGACATGGGAATTTACAGCCTTTTTTTGTAAAAGGAGAAGAAGATAGAGGGAAACCTGGCTATCTTCCCTCTGTGGATGGGGTAAATGACAGGTTTTGGAAGCTGCTGTTCTATTACTGTTTTCTTTTCCTGGCTGTTGTTGTAAGTGTGGCATTGTCTCCAGCTCAGAGACCACACCAGTGATGTGGTGAGTGATTGCTTGAGCCCAGGGAGAGCCACACTACCCATCACAGTCTCAATTGTCACAACTTTTCATGGTGGCTCTCTTGTTTTTCTTCTGTTGCTAAATGTTCAGCTGTGGCGTTGGAGAAGAGGAAAAAAAAGTCTGACACCTTCATATGTAGCAGCAGCTGTTAATGAGGAAAGTAGTGCTTTGTCAAAACTGGAGAGATCTCACTTATTAAAACTATGCTGTTTACCTCTTTTTTCTTGTTGAAGTAAAAGTAAGTTGATTCCGAAATAACAGTAATTTATAAGCTTGAGAACTGTGCCCATATAAATGATTGCAGACCTTTTTGGCTACTGCCAAGTAATAAAGATATCTAATATTTAGCTGTCTGCTTGTCAGATATCTTTGCAATTAGTTTTGCTCAAAGCAACCAACAGCAATGTGACAGATTTTCAAATAAATTTGTACACTCAGTCCCTAAGTCCACTGTTTTAGTACTTAGTAGGGTGGCAGGATCTACTCCTCTCTGACAAGAAAGTGAATGAAGGTTCTGTGTTTCTTTGAGCTTTTCCCTGTTTGAGACAACCATAGCAGCAATGGGTGTGTGCATGTTTGCATGCAGGAAACCTGTGGGTTCTGTCTTTAAGATATTAAATCTGCTCTTAGTTCTATCCCCAACAGAGCTGGCAGCATGGATTGCTTCAGGGCCTCCTGTTTCAGTGCAGAGTTGGGTGTTCAGGAGCCAGACTTATCTGACTTCATGCTAGTGCTTCTCATCTGCCTTGGTGCTGTTTGATCAGCTGAGGGGCAGGCAATTTAGGGCAGGCAGTGACACAAACCACAGTTGTTTCTGCAGTGGTTTATAAATAGTGGGAAGCAGGTAGGTGTTCCTGGCTGCATAAACAACTGCTGCAAGCACACTTGTGTAATGGCAGAAAGGGAGAGGTGCTGCTGCTTTGCCCTGGCCGAGGCACTGAGTGGGGCAGGCTCAGAGTGAGCCCTGGGGGACTTCACTGCCTGAGCAGATGCAGCTGATCAATGGTGACTGCTCAGAAGATGAGCTGCTCCTGCCCAGACTGGGAAATAGGGCAGAGGAGTTCATTCTTTCCTTAGCTCTAAATGCTACTGGAAGATAATGTCTTGGGGTGTGGATGGAGAGAACTCAAGATGTTTCTTGTGCTAGAGCCTGCAAATCTTTGCATTCAAGTTCTGTGTCTTAGATTCATTTTTGCTTGGACCTATTGGGGATTTGGTTTAGGTGGTTGTGCAAGGGGGAAGCTGTAACAAGCTCTCCTGCTGTGAGCTGTGCTGCTAGAACTAGCTTTGCTCCTCCACATCCCTAGCAGGCTTCCTGACCTGCTCTGTGGCTGTGCTGGTGGTGAGCGCAACAGCTGGATCAGCTGTTTTCCCATATGATGCCAGTTTCTGTGCTCTCTCCTGCTTGTTCTTTGAGAATTCTGATCCTCTATTATAAGCTTTGGTGTGGTCTGGAACCCTGGGATTGGAGCCCTTTCATCGGGAAGCTGGGACTGGGTAGCTTTCTCTGTAGAGACCACTTCCTCCCTCACTTTCCTAAATTAATGGAGTGAGACACCTACAGAAGCAGCACTTGTGCTGTGTAGTGCTGCCTTTGAGGAGTATTAATGTCTTTTGGGTGTCAGCACTTCTCTGAGCTGTGTCAGGCACAAGCACAGCTGCACATCTTACCCCTTCCCCTCCACCCCCTCCTTATTTCTGCAGTTCTGCCTTCCTGCTTGTGGAGGAAATCCTGAGCTGTGGACGAAGATAAAACACGTGATTGTCCTATATTCTTGTGATAACTCGGTGTGGCTGCTCATTTGTTTCACCAAGGCCCTGTCTCCTTTGGCTCTCTCCCTGTCTGCCCCCGGTTTGGGGCAGGGATCAATACCAGGATGAGCCGGGTGGCTCTGGGATGGGAGGAGGGGTTGAGCTGGGAGCTCTCCTGCGAGCTGGCAGCCTCCCTCCCACCTGCCCGGCTCGTTGCTGTGCAGCTCTGCAAGGCAGCAGCCAATGGGATGCAGGAGCATCCCTGCAGTTGGGCTCCCGAATAACTCCCGAGGTGCCTTGTTTTCGGTCTGAAGCATGTAACTTCTCTGTTGCTGCTTTTTCCCTTCCCCTGCCTTTCCCCTGCTCTCCCCTCAGCTGTCTCATTGTATTGTTTTAACAATAGCATGCACGCTGTTGAGTCTCTCAGACTCTGATGGTGCTTGCTGTGTTTCTCATGCCCAAATCTGTCACCTCTTGGTGCTTGGTGACCCTATCAGGTGGGGTGGGACATGCAGCTGGGTGCAAACCTGCTCTGAAGTGCTTTGCCCAGCCCTGCAAGCAAGCTGAGAGTAGCCCTAAAATGGGGTCATCAGCCATTTCACATGCATGGACTCTCTTCCAGCTGTGTGCCAGCATAAATGCTGTGTAAGTGCCTCATTCCCTGGGGCCCTGGTGCAGGAGAGGTGCTGGTGAGCTGGAGCATGTGTAGGGAAAGCCCCCTTGATGGTCAGAGGCTGACCTGTGAAGGGAGGCTGGGACACTTGGGACCCTTCAGCCTGGAGAGAAGGAGAAATGACAGATCTGTGAGCAGCCTTTGCATAACTGAAGGAGGGGCTTGGAGGAGATGGTTCCAGGCTCTTCTCAGAGGTGCTCAGCAAAAGGATAAGTGACAACAACCTCAAGCTGAAATGGGAAATGGAACATGGGTGCTGTCACTTATGAGCAGTTTTCTTTGTAGTGCTGGAGCAGGGTGAGGGAAGCTTTGGGAACTCGAGCATTGGAGACACTCAAAACTTGCCCAGGCAAGACTCTGAGCAGCCCATCTATTAAATTAGCCCTGCTTTAAGCAGCAGGTTGCACTACAGTGACCTCCAGAGGTCTTTTCCAGCCTATTGTTTTCTGCTGTTGTGTGGAATTGAGGTTTGTCTCTGAAATCCGAGTAACGTGTTGTCACAGTAGCAGTGATGTGTTGACATAGTGGAGTGAATGCTATAAAGCCGGAGCTTTAAATGTGGGCATTTAACATTTATGGGAATTAACCTTTCAGGAGTCTGTGGTGCCTATTTTTGAGTTACTGGGAAAGGAGATGAAATAACCGTGAATGTTGCTTTCCCCCTTCTCCATGGGGTGCTGAGTTAAGGCTGAATGGTGTTTTGTTTTCCCAGGTACCCCCTCCCGCCCTGTTAGTGTGATCTCTATTTTAAAAGTATGCTTCACATTCATGTATTGTCCATGCAGTCCTTTCAGAAGAGTCAAGGCTAACATTAAAGCCACAGTCATTCTTATTTTCTCTTTAATAAGGTCCAGTGGTGTGCAAGTGGGTTACAATCTAACTGCAATGAGAAGCTAATCACCAGCCTTCTACACCCTCTGGGATCCCAGGAGGTTACTGGAACAGCACACTGCCCCAGTTTCTCTTCCTCATGTGTGTGATGGTTGCATTTTATAGTTGTGTCTGGTGTTTTAAGCATGGCTCTTGATAAGCCAGTTTGATAGCTGGCTGCTATGTCTAGGACCAGCATTTGACAGATGACTTCAGAGGGGGAAAGCAACTTAAGTAGCTTAATAGGATTTAGCTCTGTCTACACTGTCCTGCCAGAGCATGTTATAAACCACTTTAGTGGGATTCTTGCTTTAAATATAGCCATGACATAAGTGCAGGCAGAACCTCTAAGAGAACTCTGGGAACTTTCCTGAAAAATCAATTTCTGTGGTTCAGAAGAATTGCTGAATGAATGAGTATCTGTGGAGGAACTCGAGGAATCCCACCAGCACTGATCTCCTGAGCAGGATAAAAGGATCTCTGAAGGCAGGCTGTGTGTGTATTAAATTACATATAAAATGCATTGATTTCTAGTGAATATGATGTATGTCACGGGAAAGCAAAGCAACTAATGAAAAATCCTATTAGGACACAGTGGGGCAAACACCTCCTCCTTTTAACTGATGTAACCTCTGTTACAGCCCAATAGCCCTTTGTCCTACATTTCCCCAAACTTGGTGGTAAAGGGAGCTAAAAGTGAGGTGTGTTTGTCTTTAAATAGTTAATACAAACCAAGTACTTTAATTTTTTTTAGGCCAGTGGTCCATGGCAGCTTTCAGCTTTGCAGGCAAACCCTAAGAGAGTTAAACAGCTTTGAAACAGTTGAAAGGAGACAGATTCCCCTCTTCCCCCAGCCCCGTGGGGAAATGAAGACGCTGCAAGAAGAGCTGCTCAGAAGCAGAGCCACAGGGTGAGATTGATGTCCTCTGTGGATAGTGTTGGGCCATCAGACTTGCCTTGTTTGATCTATCAGAGCATCTGCTGTGAGCTGTGCCCCTGTTCACTCAGGAGGTGAATTTAGAAAGCGTGTGCTCCTCTTTTATCAGGATGATGCTGGGGAGCAGAAGCAGAGGGGTGAGGCAGTGACCACTCACCAGAATGCTGCTCTTGAGGGGGAGCTTGACTGGCTGCTGAGCAGCATCTGCAGCTCTGCACTGCTGGTGGGAAGAGCTGCAAAGAAAACTCCCTATTCACATTGCATTTCCCTTCAGGGCAGCAGCCTGAGGAGGCCCTAATCCCTTCTCACATTTGGCCAGGAGCCTGCAGGAGGCCTTGCTTAGCTCCCCAGCCTCCCTTGCACAGGCTGAGGAGAAGTGGTTAATGACGCTCCCAGTGTTGTCAGTGGTGCAGAAACACGGGCTCCAGCTGTGACTGTGGTGGGTCTTGGCTAGCTTGGATGGTTTTTTTTAATCTGCTTCCTCTGTTAGTCCCTCCATGGTATTTTTTTTTTTTTTTCATGGGTTTGAAGGTTCTCAATAGTGAGTATTGGTAGTCTTTGTCCCTGAGGGTTTTTGTGAGTGTTTTTATTGGTTTTTTTCTTTAAAGGAAGAAAAGGAAAAAAGGCAACTCAACCCCAAAATAAAACTAAAGAAGAGTTGAAATTGAAATGTTTCCTGCACATGAAGGAGCCTCTTTTGTGGGAAGGAAAGGTGCAGTTTTAAGTTGAAGGAAGAGATTTCCTCCCTTTCTTTCCCCTGGTTTTTTTTTTTTAATTATTTATTTTTTTGCACTCTGACTATAGTAGTCTTGAAAGAGGCAGTTTGGAGTGAATTTATGGTGAGAAGCGTGGCACCTGTTTGTCTCTGGCAGTTAAATGGCACGTTTGCATTGTTTGTGCAAGGAGGTCAGTGGGATCCACAGTCAATAGATGGGTCAGAGGTCTCTGTTCTCCCTTCCCCAGCTCACAGAAGCTTTCCCTCTGGGATATTGCCCCTTCCCAGCTCTTCATGGCCTCTCTGCATGACCGACACACCGCATTGGAGCTGACTTCAAATACAAATTATTTTAAGGAAGATGTCATGTGGGCTGCTGGCTGTAGCACAGTGGGCTGTGACTTTCTGAAGATGTGGGGCAGTGTGCCTTTGATTTTGTTCTTTGTCCCTCCCAGAGGTCAGTCCTCGGGGCAGCCAGACCAGGGTTCTGCTAATGCAATCAGGAGTGCTGTTCACTTCACTTGTGTAGACAAATGCCAGTGAAGCAGGATAGGGTAAATGTTATGGAAACTCAGTGCTCTGTTGTTTTCCTGTTGGTAATTTTCATGTTGTTCCAAAACTTCTTGCTCCTTATGCTGAGGATTGACTTCAGGTTACAAACTGAGTACAAGCTGGATGTGGATCTCCCTGTCAGAGACACCTGAGTACACTAAAATGGCCCATTTCCATCACTGACACATAAATGCAGAAGCCCAATTATTGCTGCTTACCTTCCTGTCCATTCAGCTAATAAAAACAGTTTATGAAGCCATTTGCAGTGGATTTGTAATCTTGGCTAGAAAGTACCTCTTTTCCTTCTAATTAATTTATTTTTTTTTAAAACTTGGGTGCCTTCAAATGCCAGAGTGTCTGCTAGAGCTTCTCACTTAGATATTTTCCTAATAGCTGCAGTTTAGCAAAAGACCTCTTCATTGTGCTAATGATATGGAACAAGTTGTATACATTAAAAAAAAAGGCAACATTAAGTTGCCTTTCAAGTCTAACATTAGTAACAATGTGATGTTAAGAGTTTCCATTCCAATTTGGATTCTCTCTCTGTTATTCTGTATAACTTTTGTGGTTCAGTGCAGCAAATGTTATGCTCGAGTTTATAGCGTGCAGCTGTAGATGCTCAGCGCCAAAACTCTCAAGACATAAGTGGGATTAAAATAGTGCCTGAAGACAAACCAGCAAGTTCAAACTAATGCAAAATAACGGCAGAAGGGAGAAAAATCACATTATCTGCAGTGGTCATGCTCATGGAAACACTGCCATTCCTGCTGATGGCGTGGGCTAACCCTGTTGATGGGTTGGGCAAAGTTTCCACAAGTGGGACAAGGATTTGTTTTCTGTTCCACTTTGGGGTGGCTCTGCTCATTTCCGTGCTCTTTCCTCTCCCTCCCCAGTGCCTTGTTTATCCTCTCCCTGATAAAAATGGCAAAATCCTGGTGACTGGTGTGTGCAGTTTGCAGTGGCCTCCCTGCCAGGACATCAGAGCTGAGGATTGGGCTCAGTGGCTTCAAACCCCGTCGTGGCCGATTAGTTCAGGTTTGGTTGTCTGGTTTAAGAAGAGGTGATTAAGAAGATCAAGAAGTTGCTGTGAGCCTAAATACTGCATTTAATCTGAACTGGTGCCATGTCTCCTGGAAAGGACAGGGTTTGGGTTCTGCAGAAGAATGGGAGACTTGCAGATGATGCGTGTAATTACCTCTAGTGGAAGGCCCAATCTTTGTGGAGAATTCTTAAAATTCACAGGGGCAGGATGAACGCTTGGGTTTGAAACCCAAATCTAATAAGGAACAGCAATAGCTGAAGAACAGCTAACGTGGAGTAAAGCACAAACTCTGTACAGCTGGGGCCTTGGAAGAAAATCCTTGAGGCTGCTGTCTGTGCCAAAGCATGAATGGCCATCATAGATTAAAAAAAAAAAAAAAGCAGTGTCCCAACACTTGGCTTGATAGAGTGTAAGGACAGGCACTTAGGAGAGATCATGTTTTTCCCCTCTAAATGAAGTGTATTGTCTCTGAGAGTGCACATTGTAGGAGGGGGAAGGGAAAAAAGGATGGAAATTGGATTAAATCACTGGGCTTCAGGCCTAAGCATTTCCTGCCTTTTTTTTTTTTTTTTTTTAAGACACCAGTGCTGCCTCACTCACGTGCTGGGCTCTGCAACTGTGCCCAGGTCCCTGCCTGCAGGCAGTGCCACGTCTTTCCTTCAGGGAGTTCCAGGCCTGCAGGAGCAGAGCTGAGCTCCTGCTGGAGGGCTGGAGATGGGGAATTGTCTTGGTGTGGGAATTTATACAGCATTTGAGCACCAGCCAGGTTATAGAGGCAATGCTTGCTTAGCCCTGAGCTGTAGGAGCATTGAATTCATACTTCCTTTATAGCACAGGGTTTCTTTCCATTACCCAGTTTGCTGGAAAATTGCCTTGTGAGGAGCCTGTGTTTTGAGGCATTAATGGATGATACAGTTTTCTAACCAAGGAAGTCGAGTGGCTTCTAAAAGACCTCAAGGAGAGGAGCTGCTGTTGGGTGTGAGCTAATCTGCTGTGGGAAAGGAATGTCTGGTGGAGTTGTGTGGGTCTGCCGTGGGTGAGCTGGGCAAGCTGAGTGTGGATGTGAGTGGTGCAGGATACCTGCCAAATTCCTCCAGCTACCCTTTTGGTGCCCTTCACCTCAATATCCCAGAAGATTATCTGATTCTTGCCTTTTAACAAAATTAACTAATGGCTGTAGCTTAGTCCAGCTGGGAATACTAGGAAGAAATAAACTTCTAAAGCTGAAGGCCTGTTCCCATGAAGATTCCTTACACATTTTGCTGGCCTGGGATTTGAGGCAAAGACCTGCAGGAACACTGATGCATCCGTGGTGGTGTGTTTTTTTTAGAGTCCTGCAAGGGAATTTGCAGAATCCCCAGAAAGGAAATCCGCCTTTTCAGCGAGAATGCTCATTTGACAAGCTGCCAGTTCTGAGCTAAGCCTCATTTAATAAAGATTTAGTCTGTGGGGACCTGTCAGTGGAAACGGAGTTTGGTGAGAGTGTCTCATTCTTTTCATCACTGTAGTGCACAGAGGCTTTCAGCCAGCACTATGGAGAAACTAGGGATA
Organism: Anomalospiza imberbis; assembly: GCF_031753505.1. Classification (NCBI taxonomy): domain Eukaryota; kingdom Metazoa; phylum Chordata; class Aves; order Passeriformes; family Viduidae; genus Anomalospiza; species Anomalospiza imberbis. The sequence continues at coordinate 12,486,808 of NC_089696.1, read as the reverse complement.
AGAACATCCAATTTAGAGGACCCTCTTACCTCTGGGAGCATTTCCTTGCTGTGTAAGATGGAGATTGCTGAGTTGGTAACAACTAAGGGAATGAATGCATTGTTATTTGACTTCAACCCAATAGGACTCCAGTGTTTACTGCTGATTAGCACAGCTTAGATCTGCATTCATGGGCATGAAAAAATATCCAACCCAATTGTTAAGCAAATCCTTCCTAGTCTGTGCTTTCCATCTCTCTTTGGTGTGTGGTACCAGCTGCTCTGATGAATTCTAGCACTTGCTCCCATGTAACCTGTGGCAGCTGAGGTGTGTAGACATACCTGAGCTTTGTGTTATTCAGCCACAGCTCTCAAAACCCTGGCAGTGATTCTGTTGAGCTGCTTGCTGCAGTAAGCCAAGGAGCAGCAAGCTGTGTCTTTTTGGCCTCTACACTGCTGGCTTCTGCGAATTGGACCAAATATAAAGGCAGAGTTGAAAGTCTTTAATTATGAAATAAGGGGTCACAATGTTAGTGTGGAGGAAATGATGATGAATCTTTAATCAACCTAGCCTTGTTCTTAGTTGTTGCTTACACTTGAGAAATTAATCTGAATTAACTGGAGGAATAAATTCAAAACAGATTAGTTAAAGCACTTTAAATGCACTAAAGTGAACTAAACTACACTGAATTAAGGCCATTCTAGTTAAACTACATTAAAACCCTGTGTGAACACTCATTTGTAATTAAAGAGGCTTTAGTTCACAGCTCTAATACCAATTAACTATATAATGCCCATGTCTGTGTAGACAGCTTTGCAGTGTTGGGGAAACTGGCCTGCCCATTTAACCAACTTGGTAAATGGAGTTGAGTGATGGAGTCGTGCTAAGACAGGTTTCAGCTGCAGATCTGTTTTTATTCTAGTGTGTCTGCTGTATTGTCTTAAGGTGTTAAAAAAAAGAAAAGAAAAAGAAAAAAAAAAAAAAAAAAAAAAAAAAAAGCATGACACAATCCTTGGCATTTCCTGCTTTCTGGAAAGGAAAGCCAATAGCCAAAAAAAGCTAAAGGCAAAGTGTTGGCCTATATTGCTTGCTCCAGTGTGGACTTGCCCTAAATATATCTGTAATCTGCACTCCCTCACCAGTGTGCTTTCTCTGGGAGATGTCTGTAGAAGGGGATGAGACAGTGGAACCTGTTCTGTTTCCATGGTGCTCTTCCCTGTTGCAGGGGGATCCCTCATGGAAGAGAATCCATCTCAGTACCGTGGGAAAAGCCCCTTCCACAGCACATTTCCTGCACTGTGCTCAGCCTGGCCCTGTGAGGACATAGGGATGCTTTAGTGCTGACATCAGCAGTGCTTTCCACATCCTCCCCCACCTTCCATTGGCCATCCGTGGTTGGCTGTGGTCCCTGCCCCTCTGGAGGGGCTGTGGGATGAGTGACATCCCGAGGCACTCAAGTATCTCAAACACCTCGCACAGCCTTTTTTTAAGTACTGAAAATCAAGTCTCTGAACACACAGCATGTGCAGAACAAGTTGATGGGGAGGTCAGAGTGTTCCTCATGTTGCCAGCATAAAAAAAAAATTAAAATATAGTTAGCTTGGTAGAACATGACTGCTTATCATCTGAGTACATAAGCTTTTCCAAGAGATGTCCTGAAGTCTGGAAGGGGAAAAAAAGCAGTGTAGGAAGTAGTGTAGGCATGACACTATCCCACAGCAGTTTCTTTTCTTGCTAAGATGACTTCCGTCCTTCATGGAATAAATAGAGATGAGTGCTCCTTTGGCAGCAGCCCAGGTTGCTTCATTTGTTCTTCTGGGTGAACGTTTTTCTCTTCCCACACTCCTTTAACCTCTTCTCTCTGTTTTATTGTCACTATCTCAAGTCGCTGCATGGAAATACAGAAAGAATACTAGCTGCAGATTCAATGGAAAGCTTTCTTTTGGCAAAAGCTAACTTTAAGGTAAACCATTCTCGATCTGGCAGTGATTAAGACAGCTGTGTTCTCGAGGTGCTCAAAAGATGTAGCTCTTTTTTTTTCTGTGGCTGAAATTACAAAGTTTTAAGATAAAATCCCTTTAAAATCATTGATAGAAAATTAAAAATGAAACAGCATTGTTTCTCAGGAATCACCTGAAGGCTTCAGCTTTGCTCTCAAGTTTCTTAAGGAGTTTTGGTAGACTTTCCAACTAGCAGTAAAGTAGCAATCATGTATTCCATGTGAAAAGCTTCTCACTATTCTGTGCTGCTGTCACTGCAATTAAGGTTTAAAGAATGTGGTAATTGGAAGTTGGATAAATTGAGATTGGTCAAACTTGTACCTGATAAACACCTGGATTGTTTTGAGCCCTTGTGTATTCAGAATTACCTTCTTAAACCTATTCTGATGCCAGGACATTTTGTGCCAAATAATCTTCCTTCATGGTCACGTAGAGAAGAGTCACTAAGCAGCACTTTTCTGTAAAGTCAGGTGATGAGCAAACAACATTTAATGCAGTGGTAAACCTTGACATTTAACGTGAATGCAGTTCATTGTTTGCCTCCTGCACTGTGGTGTCTTGTGCCTTTATTTAGGGTTTCCCCCTTTATAAGGAAATAAATACATCTTGTGTATCCCTCTCCTTGTGTTCTTCTGTAGATGTTCTTGTCTCTTATGTAGATCTCTTTTCTTTGTGACTTCATCTATTGGATGGGATGAAATATACCTCCCTTAAGTGCAATTTCAGCAGCTAAAATTAGCCTTGCAGGACCACAGTCCACAGATATATTCAGATAACCAGCAGTGTGGATCGCCCTTTGGAATTTGCAAGCTGAAGGTGGCTGTTTCATATGGGGGATTTTCATCCAGCAGACAAGGCTGTATATTGGTTTATTTGTTCCCCAATAACACAGGGCAGGGTCTTGGAGAGCAGGGATTGATCAAACTAAAGGCTGATCTGCATGTAAGTCCTTAGCAATGATACCAACCCCATACCACGTGGAAGAGCTGACCAGCTCCTGGGTAGCTTTGTGGAGGATGTTTTTGCTGAGCTTTGTGTTTCCCCTTTCTCTACATGAGGCTCTAGATGTTTTCTGCCCATTTTTTGGCTTCGTACTCCCATGCAGGTGGTAAGTACCACAAATCCTGGCAACCACACTGGAGCTGGGAAGGCTGTTAACATTGCAGCACCATCCCTGCACAACACTTTCAGGTTCCATGGTGCCTCTCCAAGCTAGCAATGCTCCTGTAGTTGCTTCCCTGTGTGCAGCTTTTATTTTGAAAGTGCTTCCTGACACCGTAGCTTTGTCTCCTGCCAGTCTAGGGATACCACTTAGATTTACTCTCATTTTCAGGGACTGCTCTGTCTCCACTTCTGCCATTAGTGTCAGTGCAGTGGTAAAATGCTGTTCCTCCAAGTTGTCTCCGTTTTCCTGTTAGGGCAGTTCATGCATCATTTGCTATAAAGGTTCTGATAGCTCAGCAAATGTTCGAAGACAAATTGATGCTCTTTTGTGGCAAAAGGCCCAGTGCATAATTTTACATTTACTTGGGATAATGTGGCCTTGGATAACCGAGTCCCAGATTTACTGGTGCAGGATAGAGTGTCTAAGGGTTTATCCAGCCTCAACCCCCCTTTTTTAAATACTGTCATTTAATCCTGACAAGCAGGCAGAGGAATATCTTTGGTTGTGACCAGGCTTTCACTGCCTGCCAGTTCCTGGGTCCTAAACTGACTCATCAGTCAGAAAGATTAATAACTGCTCTGCTGGATGATTTCACTTGTCATGGCACATATCCATTAATGGAAAACAAATATTCTCTGGAAAATGAAATGCAGATTGTGGTATAGTGGCCAGCCAAGTCCTTTTGGCCAGATGCAAATTTAAAGCATGTATTAAGTGTCCCTTCAAAGCAAGGACTTCAGGTTGCTTGCTAGTTGGCAGTCTAATATCCATTTTTCCTTTTTTTTTTTTTTTTTTTTTAAGAATTTCTTTTCAGTGGGGGCTGTTCCCTTACATCTGGAGCTGCAGTGTGATTTTTTTGCTGATAAAAGGGTTGCTGGGAGGATGTTTTCAGCTGAGTTTGTCTTCCCAGCAGTAATGCCTTTTAGCATGTGCAGGAGGGTAGAGGGTGTGAAGAAAGAAGTGCAGGCGAGCGGGGCAGGAAAGCTTTGCCTTACAGCAGCCTGACATGTTTAAAAAATAAAGAATACCCCTGAGGAGCTTTGGTATGCCAAATTAGTATGGAGTGCTCGTTCGTGGCAAGGCTTCAGAAGTGGGGGGAACGCGGGGCTCCGAGCACAGCTTCCCTCTCGGAGGCCCCTTTCTGCTCAGGAGCTCCAGCAGAGCTCACACCATCTGGAGAAAGCATGGGAAAGGGGGATTGGGCTTTTTCCCTTCCACCCCCACTCCTGGCTGGGAGAGGTCCCAGAGTTCACTTTGCACAATGGAGTTTGTGCTCCTTAGTTTGGGAAAGCAGCACCTGTGAGCTCTCCCCATGCCAGGGCGCTCGATGGCCTTTGGGAGGGTTTGGAAAGCTGGGAAAGCCAAGAGCAAGGGGCTGCCAGGGGTATCTGTGGTGCAGCACTTGGGTTTAGCTGGTGGGCACCTCCCTGTGTGTGGCTGGTGTTTCTTGGCTGGGAGGGACCTTGTGTGGCATGTTTGCCAGGATAATCACTCAGCAGGGAGTACCTATGGAGCAGAGCAGGGGAAAGAAAAGCCTACAAAGAGCAAGTTCCTACCAGACCCTGTTAGAAACAGTCACCGGTTGTGAAAGTTCTTTACTTTAATCTCAGCATTCTTTGTTGTATTCCTTTTGATCAGAAGGAAGTTATTGTTTCAATCAGGAGGAAGCATATAAATGTTCTTTAAGGAATTTCTGCATGGGGAGGAAAAGAGATACTGGTTTGAAAACTCAAGCCTTTGTTCTAGGTTAGCTGATACAGATCTATGTCTGAATTCCCAATATTAGGGCAGCAGCAAGTGACTTGGACTCTTTCCAGATATTTAAATAATTTCTAGTAAGTTGGCATTTGTCACCACTAACAGGGATTTATCAAAAAAAACTTATGGATAAAATTGCATCCTTTTGCTTGATTCATGCAGGTGGGAAAATGAGGCTAGATATGGTGTTGGAATTGATTTTTTTCAATTTTATTTAACAAAATTGGTTTGCATTTTTGGATTCTAGGCAGGATTTTTCAAATAAATTGGAAGGGAGTTAAACACTTACAACTTCCCTTTCCTCCCAGGAACATGACTAGAAATAGGTAGAATTCACACTAACTCAATTTGTGACTGCTTCAAGTGTGTCTGTAGCATCCACATTTGTTGTACCTATATATGTGGATGGTATATGGAGGGGGTTAGCATTTATTCTAGGTCTACCTTCAACAGAAGCATTGCATGGAGATTGATTTTTTTTAAAAATATTAATCTCATGCATGTATAATAAATTCCACCCCCTCTCAAACCCACTCATGCACTTGGATTTCTAATGAATAAGCCTGCATATTTATTCATGAAGATTAAAAAACTGTACAGATAGAGGCAGCTGGCTGAACTATTTATTTATTTATTTATTTATTATTTTTGTTCTCTAAATCTGCTGACCTGTGATCAGTAGTAAAGAGGAAACCCTCTGATTAACTTAGGCTTTTGCAGACTGGGACAGGCAAAATGGCTCAGCTATTTACTGCTGAGGTACAGAACGTGGATTCGTTGAGTGGGATGGAGAGAGGGGAGCAAGTGAGACAAAAAGCCACCTCTTTATAATTTAAAAATGTGCCAAGCACGCAGAATGCCTTGTTGGCAAGGCATGCCTTGGTGGGTATGTCCCTGGCTGGCCTGCCCTGCCATGGCCAGGTGTGACCCCATGTCTGTTCCTGCAGGCTCTGCTGCTGTTGGGTGGCATCGCTCTCTCCTGCCTGGCTCTGGACCTGCTCTTCCTCCTGTTCTACTCCTTCTGGCTGTGCTGCCGCCACCGCAAGAGCGAGGAGCACCTCAATGCTGACTGCTGCTGCACGGCCTGGTGTGTCATCATCGCCACCCTCGTGTGCAGGTACGGCCCTCCCCTCCTTTGGTGTGTCCTGTCCCACGGCCTCACTCTTCAGAGGATGCCTCAGGGTTCAGCTTTTTTGGTTTTCAGATTCTGTGCTGCTTTAGTGTGCACTTCTGAGCTTCACATTAGGGATGGTGAGCTCTCTGCACAGAGCAGGGAGACAAAACAATTCCTTCTCCAGATGGGGACTAAGGACACATGATCCAAATCTCAGGCTCAAGAGCACAAACAATGTGGACTGAAGAGAGAAAAACAAGAAGGATGGGACTTTATAACCTAAAGCTGTAATTAACTCCAATATGCAAATGGAGCAGAACTTATAAAAGTGAGAGACCCCGTGAGCGGTTGTGCATTTTGTGACCATTTTGGTCCATCTTGGGTGTAGCCCTGGCTGCCCAAGCTCTTGTACTGCCCAGGGTGGATCCATTGAGGCATTTTAATAAATCCTTACTTTATTCTTTAACTCCATCTAGCCTCCGCTCTAGGTCAGCCTTCCCAAGGCATCAAAATGCTCTGCCTCTACTTGGTGAATATTGGCAATAATGCCTCTTTCTTTCATTTGATGTATGCATGTTTTTAAATGTCTGTAAAATATTTCCTTCCTTTCTACCGCTTGCAGAGCTGCCTGGTGGTTTGAGCAGTGTGAAAAGGAATAGTTAATGTCCTGCTCTTTGATACTTTTCAAGTGATAAATCAAGGACTCTCCGTCCTTGGGAGCTTATCACTTAAACAGGATGGATACAGCTGAAATATTTATCAGGTCTAAATGCAGATTTCTCAGAACCTGGTGTCCAGAAGGAATCACTATGTGTGGGAGAGTTGATTAGGAAGAAGGAGTCACAGATGATTCTTTTGGGTTTGGAAGGGTTGGTGTTTCACTGGAGGGAGTGTTCAGATTTTGTAGCCTGTGTAAGACACTGCTGCATTTTGTTATCTGCACAAACTTGCCATCCCCAAGGGCTGCTCGTAATGGTGCCAGGGTCAGCAGTGTTTTGTGTTATGACTGAGCAATAGAAGCTTTTGGAGGTAAGGTAGAAAGAAGGATTGCTGAAAACCAAGAAAAAAAAAATCAGTAATTAGTGGAGAATGGGTGCAGGAGAATTTAAAAGGAGATAACTTCCTAGAAAGTGAATGATGGGGCATCTGAAAGCAGGGATATGTTTGCAGATATGGAAGGAAGGAGCCTCTGATCTTGTTTTGGCTTGGGCAGAATGAGTCCTCTGGATGTGTGCCCTGTATCAAGCACTTTCCAATTTGCTTTTCTTTCCAATTCCGAGCATCATCTATTCTTGCCCGAGACTCCAGGTGCTCTCAGCTGCCCCTCTGTGCGTGTGGCAGGTCTGGGAGCAGTCCCCAAGTCAGAGAGGAGGGAGCAATGAGATGGCTGTATTTGGCAGTGCCTTGTGGTTCACTTTTGGCACCAGCCTGAGAGGTGGTGGCTGTGCTGTGTGATCCCTCTGCAGGTGAGGTGTTCCTTGAAGGCCAGGCTCAGCTGCTCAGGAGCCAGACTGCTGCTGATGCATTTGTGTGTTTGCTCTTTCGAGGCACTCCTTAAGAGAACAGCAAAGCCTTGGAGTGTTGGAACAAACAGTGCAGAGCAGGCATTCTGTGGTGAGTTGAGCAGCTGGGGGTGGAGTTGCTTGCAGAAGCAGGGGCTGAGGAGAGGAGACCTTGTGTACCAGCCAGGATGGCTGTGTCTGCAAGGAGCTCTTCCATGCATTGCTGATTGCCAGTAGGTGCCTGGGGTGGAAAGGCAAACCACAGAACAACTTGTAAAGAAGAAATCTCAGCCTTATTCACCTTTATTTTAGTGATCTTAAGAACTTTAGCTTCATCCATTCCAATCCACTGAGAGAGCTGTGTTCCTAACCCTTTCTTACAGAAGCTCTGGCTGATGCTATTTATAGTTGTGCTGCTGCTACAGGCCCTTGTTAGCTATTGTTATGCAGCAAATGTGACCCAGGCAGCTGCTGCCCTGTGGTAGTTGTGTTTGTTTTTGGTTGTGGAAAGGGTGAGAAGGAGGTATTCTGCACTTCTCCAGAGCATGTGTGAGATAATTTAACATTGGAAGGGCAGCATATAAATTCTGGTAAACTTGATGTGACTCTGTCAAATCCACAAGCTGGAAAGCTGCTCAGGCTTCCTCAAAATCTAAACCACTTGTTCTCATCCTTGGTGTACAATTTGTTTCTGCAAGTATTAAATGCAGAACCATAAAACTAAGGTTCATAACATAAGGTTCTATGTGAACCTATAGTGATATTGGATGATCATTTTTCTTGACATTTTAAATGAGTTGCTTAATTTCCTCTCTGAAGTCAGCATGCTTGAGCAAAAGCAGGTTGGTACCACCATGGTGAGGAAGCTGCTGTCCAAGTGCTGCTGCTCTCCTGCAGGGCTGAGGTTGGTTTTCTGCCTCTCTGCAGCAGCTGGATGCCACAGTGCCCTCAAAGCAGTGTCTGTTGGCACTCAGTCTGTGCCTGGGAATGCAGATACAGCTCCCAACAAACAGACTCCAGCTGTTGGTATCCACCTGGGACTTCCTGCTAGCACTGATTAAAGATTACCCCACTGCATAGATCCTGCCCTGTCCCAGCTGTGTGTCACACTTCAGAAGAGCCAGACCAGCTGTCCTAATGGGGTATGAGGCTGTTCTGACCCTCTGCCTGACAGCAGCCTGACCTGGGAGGCAGTTCTGTGGCTCTGTTTGGGTGCTGAAGCAGTGAGAGGTTCCAACCAGCAGCAGGTTTGGTCTGTCTGAGTACTTGGAAGGGGACTGTTGTCTTCCTAGCTGAGAACTGCTCAACTCTGGTGAAGTCCAGCTGTGCCTAGAACATGGTTCTCTGGGTTCCCTCAGTCCCAGGGGCTGTTTGTGCAGTGAGTGCTGCTCTCTGCTTGGCTGTTTCCTAATGGCCCACAACAGAGAGAATGCACAGTTGCTCTAGCCACAAAGCTGCAGGAATGCTTAGCCTAGATTTTTCCATTGATGCTTCAGTGCTAGTCCTTGCCAATTTTGATTGGTTTCTGTGTATGGGGAGTTGTCCTATAAACCATCTTACCCACTGGTTAGGTGACCCTAATTCTCCCAGAAGGGACATCAGCTCCAAAAGTGGGGAGAGAGCTTTGTGGAGAGGGCATCAGAAAGAAATGGGTGCAAATAAATGGTAAAAAACATGTTTTATCAAGTGCCAGTAATAGCACTTTCCCCTGGTGTGAAAGTGCAAGGTGGTAATTAGGCAGACAAATTAACATTCCTCCTGAGAACCTGAAGTCTAAAAAGGGCTCTTCTTATGAAGTTCCTGTAATTAGAGATGACTTGGTGTAGTTAGATTATTCATTTCTAGGGATGTGATGTGAATGGCTAGTGCTCATCCTTCCAGACTGGTGCCTGGGTACCCAGAGGGTCACAGTGTGTGTGTGGGTATTACAGCAGGAGGATCTCATCACTAGAAAGCACAAAGATCCTCTCTGTGTCATTCATGCTCTGATGTTCATCACATGTAAATGCAGAAAACATGCTTTGTTTGTTTTTTGCAGGTCATGTTGCAAGCAAATTCAAAATTACACTCTCTTTTTTTTTTCTGGTTCCTTACCTAGGTGTCCAAAGTGCACATGATTCTTGCACACAAACAATGGGAAAGCTGCTCTCCAGACTTGAATTTCTTGAGTCTTGCTGAAAAGTGACACTGAAGTGTGTGTACAACCCGCAGGAGTTTAGATCACACTGTTGTATCTGTAGGAAAAGACAGAAATCCTGGCATGCACCTCTTCCATCTCACCTGTACAACTCTTTGAAGAGCTTCTGGAGTTCTGTGTCCCCAGTGTGTGTCTGTGGGTATGCACTGGTGGTGCCAGCTTTAAGCTCCAAGTGCAATGTTTTCTTGACTTAAATAAGTGGGTTTCTTAAAACTTACCAAAACTATTGAGTAGCCAAGTGGCTTTTTAAGTGCAGTGTTGAATAGCAGGAGCATCTTTTTAGATGGCCTGTAAGACTGTGATTGATTTATTGATTTTTTTTTTTTTAAGATTTTATTCAAAAATAGGAGTGAGATGGAAAGTAGAGGAGAGGCGGTGGTAGTGAAAGTGACAGGAGACTGACAAAGGCAGGGTTGGGAGGAGGAAGTCAGGATGGGACAGTATGGATTTGGGAGGAGAGAGGGGTGTGTGCGCTCCCAGGGGAGTGCAGCAGAAGCAAGACTGACAGAAATAGACTCGACTTTCCCATAGAAGCATTGAGAATGTGTTGGAGTATCTTCCAGGGGGTGCTAGGGTGGAAAAGAGCTGTGTCATTCAGGAATGCTGTCCTTGTATCCAGGCTGTGTGACAGAAATACACCCATTGGTGATGATTTTGCCTTCCTGTGCTGGGAGATGGATCTGCTGTATCTTGGCTACTGTGCCTTCTGGGGTTCGTGCAAGAAGCCTTGTGATTTATCATGACCTCGAGGACTTATGCTGTTGGGTTAAGATGAGTTGATCTATTTTTATTTTAAAAGAATGCTCTTAAATAGAAGGAGCCCCTCTGTTTCCCTTTAATCATATAAAAGGTAGTTAAAAACTAGTGCAAATCCTTAAATCTGCTTTAAACAATAGCAACTCATATCAGTGTGTGTGGGCAGGGATTTGAAACAACTATTGGATTTAGATGAAGCCAAATGCAAACAAAGCTCAGCAGCAGCAGTTCCCCCCTGGCTGCCCTTCAGCTCTGCCCCCTCCCCAGGCACAGCTGCCCCCAGCCCGGGCTTGTGGGATGGGTTCCATCCCTCTCTACCCTGACAGAAAGGGAAAAAGCCACCAAACTGCATGGCTTGCTCCTAGGGGAAGGACTGGCTGTGTAAGTGGTCCTTGCTAGCTCAGGCTGGGAATGCAGAGCTGGCTTTTGCAGGGCAGGAATGGAATAATTAACACTTTATGTGTAATTTGCAGTGAATGCGCGAGTCTCATGTCTAGAGGAGTTTATTACTTGGATTAAATGGCTTTTATCCCAGTTGCTGTGCTGTAGGGTTTTCTTTCAGGAGTAGTGGCTGTGCCTGGAGGGTCAGAGCAGTGGGTGCTGTGGTTTTTACTGGGCAGGGATGGGAAGCCTATGGAAAACTGCCAGGATAGATCTGCCTCCAACACGGCAACGAGTTTAAAGTCACTTGTTTGTATTGCCAGCACTTCATAGCTGGTACCTGTGAGTAAACTGGCTGGTCTGTGCAGCATCCCCAAGGATAAGGTGTCTGCTGCTATTTCAGAGTGCTCTTTCTGAGTCTTTCCCACCAAAACTACTACTGTGCTGGGAATACTGAGCCAAGCAGCAGATTTTGGGCACTTACCAAGTCTTTGCTGAAAGAATAGGCTTCTAGTAGCTGTAAACAGGCTGAATAGAAATTGCTCGCTAATTAAAGGGGTCAGATCTGCCTATTCAATGTCCGGAATGTTCTGGAATTTATTTGGTGCCTATGGTAGAATCAACTGTTTTCCTCAGCTCGGGAGGCTGAAAGGGTCTGTGTGAATTTCTTTGCTCTGATAAGACAAGGAGAAATTCAAGCCGTGGTTTTGTAATTTCTGTGCTGGGGTGCTGAGTTGCCTTATCCTGGGCATAGCTCTGCATCTGTAATCTCTCTGCTTCAGGGGGAGGGGGGGAGTGTGTCTTTTTTATCCCTTCCACCCCCGTGCACCCAAGGCATGTGTTATCAAGCTCTGATAATAGCTGCAACCAGAGGAATGCAGAGGGCTTTTCTCTCTTTAGTTATCAGCATAATTTGCATTAGGAAAATGTTTGAGGAATGGTGTTCCTGAAGAAAGAGGCCCATTTCTTTTATTAATGCTAAATATTTCGTTACATAGCTGCTGCCTCTCTTTCTGAAGAGAAGGCTGCCTCTTGTCCCTAGAAGACTCCTCAGCTGAGGTTTTTATGGGCCAAGCTCTCTATAATTTATGGACATTCAATTGCTGGAAAAAGCATGAGGCTGACACAGATTTTCCTAGTGGATCTGCTTCCAGATCATGATCTTTGCTTCTATTTCTTGTCACGTACGAGGAGAAATGTGACCAGGTGAACTGCATTGTTCTGCTCACTCTTTTGAAGCAGAACCCAGGAAAGGAGGAATGAATGTGTCTTCCTGCAGGAGAGGAGCAAGAGCAGGAGCAGTACACAGAGGTGTTGTGAAGGAACTGAATGTTTCATCCAGAATAAGTTTAGATTTACAACAGGATCATCACCACCTCCTTCCTTTGCACTGCCGCAAACACAACCTTGGTGTCTTGAGAACTTTCTAGGAAAGGTCCTGGGTGCTCTCAAGCTAAATATAACATGGGAACAGAAAAACTGTGTCTTGGTGAGGTTTGTTTGCCATGAGTTTAGTTGTGTGATCCCTTCACAAGTTCTTTCCTCCTCTACTATTAGGAAATATGGGCTTGGGCAGAGGAACTGTGAGTTCCTGCAGTGATCTTTTTAGAGAAGAGGTATTGCTGACTTGCATGAGATAATCCTCTGGTTGCAAGTCATTTACAGGATCTTCCTCCTTTAAGTGAAGCTTAAGCTAATATGGTTTACTTCATAATTGGGCAGACTGATATGTGTGGACAATTATAGAAATCAGCTGATAGGTGGTAATTTGCTAAGCAGCTGGAGTTGAATTGTGTCTGCAAGCTTGAAATTTGCTTGCTTTAAAAATAAATAAGCCTTTTGTCCCAGTAAGTTATTATGCCTCCCTTCCCAGTACTCTAAATCAGTGTGACACAAATGTTTGTAATGGGAAGATAAATCAAGATAATGTTCATAGATATTTCACAGGGTAGAGAAGAGGGCATGGAAAATGTATCTGGAGGAACCACCACCATGGGCAAGCAGTCAAAGCAAGCTCTTTGTGTCCTGCTTTAAAAAAATGAAACAAAATTCCATGTCCAGAGAAAGCATCTAGCCCAGCAATGGCAGGAGCCACTGGCTGGATTTCTGGTTCTGAGCTCCCACAGTTCCCTAACAGATTTTCATTATTTCACCATAAATGAAATATGCTTGGTGCGTTCTGCTCTTGGTCCTGTGGGTGCTATATGGAGAGCTGCTGGCTGTGAATGTTCACAGGTGCAAACGGAGCAGCAGCACGACCCCAGCCCTCTTCGGGAGGGAGTGCCTTCCCTTTTTGTGGAAAGTGCTGGTGTGACTCCCCAGGGCTCTGCAGCCACCAGCCCTGTGTTACCCACTTGCCTTTTAGCTTCACCTCTTGCCCTTTGTTGCTTTTCTCCCTCCACAGTGCTGGAATTGCTGTGGGCTTCTACGGGAATGGGGAGACCAGCGACGGCATCCACCGGCTGACGTACTCGCTGCGCCATGCCAACCGCACCGTGGCCGGCGTCCAGGACCGGGTGAGCACCCCAAAAACAGGGCCTGTGGCAACGAGCAGCCTCACTCAGCACCTCTCTTCCTGTGCCTGAGTCTCTTCCTGTTTTCTCTTCGTAGCTGGGCTCAGAGATGTGCTAAAATTTCCATTAGTGGCGGGGTGATTTCTTCCGCTCCTCTAAAAATAACAAAGCGAACGCAGCTTGTGAAGTGAAGTCTTCTCTTTGCTGGGTTTAAAAACAGCTTGTGATCAGCTCTCTCCTCCACACCCGGAACAGGAGGCAGGCCAAAGCAGACAAATCTGAGTAAAATGTAGCATTTGGGTACCACTGGTTGTTCCAGTGCTGTCTCTAATTTCATGGTGTCATACTGCAACCCTGATGTTTGCAACCCTGCAAAATGTGTGCATGTGTTAAGGCTCAGCTGAGGTGCCATCGTTGCAAACAATCTCCATTATAGGTGCTTTTAAGTTGCTTTTGAGGGGTAAGCATTCTGAGCTTCTTAAGACAGAGGACTGGTAATCTGGAAGCTGTCCATGACTTGCTAGGGAGAATGAATTCCCTTCTACTTTCTTGGCTTCCTGTACTTTATTTTTTTTTTTTTTATTTGTTTATCCCCCTTTTTCTTTCCCATACTGTAGGTACTGGACACTGCAGTGTCCCTGAACCAAACAGTGGAACCAAACTTGCTCGTCCTGGAGGAGATGTTCAGGAAGCAGACAGACTACCTGCAAATTGTCCAGAAACTGCAAAGTCTCTTGGATGATCTGGTCAGGCAAACAACTGAGATCCCCTTCTGGAAGAATGACGAGCTGTCTCTGGAGGAGCTGGCAATTCAGATTGACCTCTATGACTGGTACAGGTGTGTAGCATGCTGTAGTGAAGTGGTTGCAACATCTGCTTTGGCCTGTTTTGCAAAAATTATGTGCATGTTCTGGGTGGCTGAGCCAAAGGCTCTGTTTATTGCTGCAGGTGCTCTTGGCCCACTGAGCTGATTTGTTTCTTACAGCAGGACTGCATTCAGTTTAAATCAAAATGCACAGCTTTTTTTCCTTAAGTATCTTTATTACCAACTGATGAGAAATTTATTCTTGACATACAAAGTCTGTAGTTTGTGTTCTAGCACTGGGGGAAAAAAAATAGCCCCGGGTATAGCTTCTGCTCTGTCTTAATAAGTGCATAAAGAATACATTAAATAAAGTAGAAAATTGCACTAGTTCTGTAAGTTAGTACCATAGCCTAACATTCCTTTTTATTAAGCATATTAAATAAGATATTGCATCAATTGTATTCCACAAAAGAAAATCTCTATCCAAACATGTGGAATAAATAACTGAGGCATTTCCTAACAAATATCTAGGAAGTTCAAGAACCTGCAATGCCTTTTCTTCCTCTGCTGATGACCAGTGCATATAGCACCACACTAGAAAACACTAAGAGTCTCATTTCTCAACAACTGTTTGTGCTGAGCGTGTTGTGTAAATGCTTTTACCTGCTTCAGCTTCCAATCCCACAAATACCCAGACCTCTCTGAAGATTAATCTTTGGAGGTGGTTCTGGGGAAGAGAAGCACTCTGTTTTCTCCAGAAGTCACAACAGCTTCTCGATGTGTGCTTTTTGCACACCAGTTTTCCTTTGCAGACTGTGTTTTTGTTTGCTGCAGGTGGCTGGGATACCTGGGCCTGCTCCTGTTCAATGTCCTGATATGTTTGCTGGTGCTTTTTGGGCTCATTAGAAACTCCAGGGCCATTCTTATGGGGTAAGTCTTGATCTGGGGACAGGGCATAAGGAAAGTCAGTTGAATGCAAGTGCCTTCTAGTGGGAACCTCTGCCTGTTGTCAACTGGTATCAAGGACATCTGAAACTGAACATCTTACATTTCCTCTGAGTAGAGAGACATTGTAGAGTGTAGCTCTGTGGAAATAGTTAGGGCTTCACACAAGGGAAGTTCACAGGAAGGTTCTTGAGCTATAAAATCCAAGGTGAGGACCTCATCCAGGCTGTCTGCTTTCCACTGGGTGGCCTTGGAAGCCTCCATTTGCTGGCAGATAATAGTGTGAACATCCTTCCCTAAAATTACAGGCTTTAAAAGTCTCCCCTTCATTCTCTGCAGTTGGGAAGGCATTTGTTAATTGATGATAAGCATTGCACAACCTGCAGCATTGCCTTCTGTGTCACTGTCTGCTCTTGTTACCTGGGGCTGTCACACCTGAGGAAACCTTCAACTGAGAACAAGCCATGGTTTGCACAGTTATGAGGAGTCTTGTTGCCATGGTACTGCAATGTTAATGCATGTGTGTTTCTCAAAAGCACTGGAAATGCCCCATTACAGGAAAAAAACTCTCCTCTCCTTATCTTGTAGCTTGGCATATTTGGCAAAGATCCTGGTATCATAAACACAGTGACAGTTTGATAACTGACATGGCCAAGGGTTTATCCTGGTTTGTGGTGGTGCCATTAATAACTGGAATGTGTATCCAGATGTATTATTTACCAGATGATTTCATACCTGGCAGGTTATACAGACAAAAGCCCAAGTGTATGCACAGATGGCAGACCCAGGGTTTAAATTAGAATCTCATTCCCCGTTAGCCAGAAGTTCATATTAAGGCATTCCCTAAAGGGAGCACATGGCATAAAGAAACAAGTGTATCACAGCCAGGCAAGATGGTGAAATGCCAGGTTTAGATCTTTTAGCCAAGCAATCAGTTACTGACCCAGTCATCTTCATTTAAAGTAAAGCAACAAATGTGTCTTATTGATTAACATGCTCAGCTGGAGGCACCAAGCTGTGTTGTCCTTATGTCATAAACCCACAGAACCTTGCTGATCTGTGGCTGATAATTTTTGCATCCATTTGGAAAAGGCATAACAAAGTCTTTAGTGCCTCATTTCAGAGAGCAGTGCAGATGTCAGTCTGGTGAAACTCCCTTACTTCTGCAAGATGAGGCATAGATCCATTCACAGAATAGGGATTATTTGGAATTAAAATAAGTTGGTAAACTGAGGGATATGGTGTGTTTTTTTTTTTTTTTTTTTAATGGAGACCCATAGGTTTACTTTTTTAAAGCTCTAGTATTCAGTGAGACAAATGTAGCAGAAAAAAGATGTCCCTTCCTCAAAGAGATGGTTGTACTAGATATGAATAAAGAATGTCTTGGTTATGAACAGGTTTTTGTATTGTTCAGGGTGTGGGTGGGAAGGGATCTACTTATGTTTCAAAGCTTGAGGGGAAAAAGCATCCCTAAGAGAGCAAGCCAGTGTCTCTTTACTTTGAAGATAGAAACAGATAAAATGAAACTGCTTATTAGTCTGCAGCCCTGTACCTGAGGGAGTTGAGGAGCATTATATCCTAAATATCTCTACCACTCATACTGACAGCAAGGGTGAAGAGCTAATGTGCTGGTTGGGAAGTGCAAAAGCCTTTTCCATCTGTGTGTGCTCCTAAATGTCATTGAGAGCACTGCTCTGCCATCCCTCTGCCTTGTGTCTGCTTGACAGCTGACACGTCCCACGATTTCTGTCAGTAATGAGGTCCAGCCTCAGAACAGAACTTTAAATCTGCAGAAATGGACTCACATGGCAGTGGCAGGCACCTGAACTGCAGTTCCAAGCTGTTTGCCTGGAGGTGACTTTCTGTCCTGGAGCTATGTGGGATGTTTGTTTGCTGTTAAAGTGCACCAGCTTGGAGCCAAGGTGTCCTAGCAGGGGCTGTGTTCCCTCCCACCATCTGTAGCCATGTATTGCTTACACCCAAAAACCTTATTTATTGTAGACACAGGAGAGATTTCTCCAGTTTTACATCAGTATGGTTTTGTGGGGTTTTCTTTATTTAGCATATTTTTGTTTGGGTATTTTTGTACCTGGAAAATGAAGTCTAGAACGGGAACAGTGAAAGGGATGGGACTGTAGTCAACCTGCCAATCTGCCTCCCCTACAGCCACCTCTGTGTCTTTGTGCCTTTCGTTTCCCTGCTAGAAGTAGGACAATACTTTGCTTCCCCACTTCTCCCTTCTGCTGCAGCTCTAGGGCAGGTAATGCAGTAACCAAGAGCTGGATATGAATTGCTCTGGTTGCTGCTGTCCATGACATCTAAAATAAGATTGTTTATCTGAACATACAGTCAGTGGTTGATAATTTCTTGGGTTTGGTAATTGCTTTGGACTCCAAATAATACATCTTGTGAAAGGAACTGCTTGAAATCAGAGCTGCTCCATCTGCCATCTGTCTGTCCTCCCACAGGGTGTGCTTGCTTGGGGTGTTTGCCCTGATTGTCAGCTGGGGATCCCTGGGTCTGGAGCTGGCTGTCGCTGTGGTAAGTGGCTCACATCCAAATCCCATTCACCCTTTGCTGCAGGTTTAGCAGACACCAGATTAATGTTGTGCTGTGCCTGTTTTACAGCATACCCTGATCTAAGTAACTGTCCTAGCAATTTCCACCTAGGAGAAGTCCAGAGCTGCTTCTTCTCCATGGTGTTGTAGCTCAGAGTCCAGCACTGCTGTGCTTGTGTAAAGCAGTGCTGCTGGGGATGCTGATGAGAGACCTCAGCATCTGAAACACCCCTAGAATAGAAGGTTCCCTGATGTTAACCTGGCTCAACTGCTCTTTGATGCTGTGTGCTTTGATGTTCCTTTTGCCTTTTGTCTTCCATCTGTCCAGGGCTCCAGTGACTTCTGTATCAACCCTGATGCTTATGTCTCCAAAGTGGTTGAAGAGAATGCAGTGCTCAGTCCTGGTGAGTGCTGGGAATGGCTCTGGCACAGGTTCTGCAGCTCCAGCTGTCACACGGGAGCATGGCAGTGACTGAGAATTTTAGGCTGTGTTTGAAACAGAGGAGCTGGCATTCAGTGGGAAACAAAATTTGTGGAAAAACAGCATTCTGGGCAGAAGTGTACATGTGTGCATCAGAACCTTTCTCCTGCCTTGACCCTTAGGTGGAAATAATTGATAAAATGGACTAACAGAAGTCCCCAGATTATTGGATTATTTTGCTTTAAATGTAGCACTCTTGAGGCTTGCTCTCCTCTCTAAGTGACAGAACTGTGGCAGTAGCTGTGTGCAGTTTGAGTTGTCATTTTTAAAACTTGCTCTTGGGTCTGTATTCCTGAATCTAGCATACCTATTTTTATATCTGTTATCAACAGTTCATATATATTTTTTTTCTCTTAATGGTGGCTGTAAATAGTCAACTCTTTGAAGGGTAAGTGAATGGGAGCAGCCACAAAGAAGTATGAATTTCCCTTTCCATTATAAATGCAGTATTTTGACCGCTTTGTGTATCCTGTTCCACTTGAAGCATGTGCCTGCACCTCAGTGGCTTCCAGCTGAACCATTGATGAATCTGGGGCTTGTTGCTCCTAATTTAGACTGAAGTGGTTGGTGAGGTGAGAGGTGCCTCCAATTTGTACCTCAGTGGGGCAAAGATGGCATTCAGAACCATGGCTTGACAAAAGTGATTGGGTGCCTGCCAGCAGAGATACAATAAGTGCTGAAAAGGAAAAGTATTTTTAGGACTGAGTTTGCTGCTTACTTTACAAAGTTAACTTTTTTCCCCTGTCTTCTCTCCCCCAGCAGTTCCTTTATGTAGTTCTGTGTACAGTAAAACACAAATAGGCAATGGCACTGGTTTGTAAAAGAAGTGACTTGTGTTTTTTCTGGTTGCTATTTGGTGGAACCAGAGAACTTTTGCTGTGTGTGCAGAAGGTCTGTGCTTAGTCAAATGCTGTCTCTCGCTGTGCAACTGGTAGGAAATTAGGTATGTAGCTATGGCTGAGGATGCAGGGATTGGAAACAGTGAAAAACATAAATGTCTGGAGAAAGAATGTAGTATAAAAGAATATGTACAGGTTGATCTTGCAACCCTACATCTTATTTTTGGAGTGCCTTATTTATTGATTTCATGGGGAGGAGATGATAGAGCCAGGCAGCTCTCTTGGCAACAAAGAAATGTAGTGAGTCAAGAGAATGAGTGTTTAGCATAAGATGAAAATCCTCTTTTGGCTGTGAAGGTGACAAGGATGTGGCTTCAGGTGCCTGGCTGGTTTCCTGGCTCTTCAAGGAGGCAAGTGGGTCAGTGAGGCCAAGGGGAAATATGTGGTGCTACTGCCAGCTGTGTGCGTGTGCTGTGATAATTTGGTAACCCAGATTAGCTCTGGAGCGTGTTTGGTAACAATTAGATTGACCCTGGGAAACCAAAGAAAGGCCCCTTTGTGCTGTTTCTCCATTTCAGCTGTCCTTGTCTGCTGGGCTCCTGTGGTTTTCCATTGATCAGTATCAATGTTCATTTGGAGGCTCACAGGCAGTGCAGGGCTGGCGTTCCATCCCTCCTCCCACATTCCCCAGCAGGGACAGTTGGCTCCCCAAGGGGAAAACAGGCTCTGCTCCTGCAGCACCACCAGGGAACAGTTGTTAAAGCTCCATAAATAACAGTGAAGGGGTCTGAGGGAAACGGTGAACAGGAGGAAGAGCAGGTGCTGCCACAGGCTTGGGTTGGAAGGGTGGCCCCTCCATGGATGCTGAGTGTGTCAGTGATGCCTCAGGGTTTAGCTTTTATATTTCTCAGACTCTGTTCTGCTTTAGTGTGCACTTCTGAGCTTCATGTTAGGGGATGGTGAGCTCACTTCATGGAGCAGGGAGACAAAACAATTCCTTCTCTAGCTGGGGACCAAGGACAAATGATCCAAATCTCAGGCCCAAGAGCATAAACAATGTGGACTGAAGAGAGAAAAACAAGAAGGATGGGATTTCATAACCTAAAGCTGTAATTGGACAATGAGCTCCAATATGCAAATGGAGCAGAACTTATAAAAGTGAGAGACCCCGTGAACAGTCATGTATTTTGTGACCATTTTGGTTCACCTTGGGTGGAGCCCTGGCTGGGCTCTTGTGCTGCCCAGGGTGGATCCATTGAGGCCTTCTAATAAATCCTTACTTTACTCTTTAGCTCTGTCCAGTCTCTGTTCTAGGTCAGTCTTCACAAAGCATCATCAGCTCCTGCTGCCAGGCACCCTGGAGCGTTGGTGAGCACCTTCTCCCTTCTCCAGAAGGAAATCTGTCCAACTTCTGAGCCTGCCATTACACCAGGCAGCTGCTTGGGAGTTGATTGAATCTTCTGTCTTCCCCTGTGGGTTTTCATTGCTCTGTCATAGTTATGGAAATAGCTCTTGGTCCCCAATGTTGAGATCTCCTCGTGCATCTGAGAAGGAAAAAAAAATTATGATATGAGGACTACAGTGTGGTAATTACATTTTAATCCCAATAAATCCTCTTTAAAAGTCTGGACTAAGTGTTGGTATCCCTTGGCTGCAGATTGTAGCAGCTGCTTTGTGATCAGCTGAGCCATATGTAGGAGAGTGAGGAGCTCCAGGAGACAGGGACAGGCTGGAGCCAGCATCGATGCTGTCCTCTCAGAGGAAGAGGCCCTGTTTGAAAGCCCCTGGTTCTGGTGCTTTGTGCTCTCTGGGTTGCTGTCTCTGCTTTTTGGATGATCATCTCCAACTTTAACAGCAGTATAGACACACTAAAGGAGAGTGTGGGTGGTTGGAGGGGCTCAGGTAGGTCATGGAGGAAGAATCCATGGGGAGTTATCACAGATGTAGGAATCACATTTGCTGTGAGAATCACTTCAGCTGAAGTTGGCCTGAGAGTTGCTGAGGTACCTGCTTCTGGCCAGGGCTGGGGTCTGGCATGCTGGGCTGGGTGCTGCCATCTAATTTTAAGGATATAAGAACCAACTTTTTAATCCTAAGAAGCTTGGGTAGTGCTGGGTCAATTTTTCTCTTTAATCACTACTTTTAGTTGCTGTTGTTACATACAATGTATTCTAAGGTTCTCTGTGCTCTGACATTCAGACTGGGACTGAGTCATCAATATTTGCAATGTGTTTTTGTTGGTGGTGGTTGTAGTTTTCACAGAAAAATAACTGAGTTGAATACTGGGCAACTAGTATGTTAATATTCTTGTTTATGTATTAATTGCTGTTTTCAAACCTAAGTGGAATTAATGGTGCTGAGAATAATCTGATTAAGTGCATTATTACTGTCATGTTTTTAGCTAGAGAAGTTCTTGTTTTGCAGATTAAATGTGCTGCATTAAAAAAATTATGGGGGGAGAAAAGGGAGGCAAAGAACTTTAATGCAGGCTTTTGGGAGAAGGAAATACTTAAATAATTTTGCAGAAGAGGCGGATGTATATGCCTAACTCACCCTGTATTCACTAACTGAGGTAAAGCCAATGGAATTGAACTGTGCCTGTATAATCAACTCCTGCTGCTAGTAAAAAGACTTGGTGCTGCCAAGATGTTTATTTTCAAAGCAGGAGGCCATCTTCTAGTCCCATTCTTTTTCACTGATATTATGTTATAATCAGATGAATTGTTGCATAAAATTAAATAAGAAGGCACAATCTGTCTAAACAACAGGAAGAGCTTTCTCCAGATTCTCTTCCCAGAAATCTGCATGGTGAACAGGCACTCTCTTCATCTGAGGGAGCTGTGAACCTCAGGGGATGGATAATGGAGCCTTTTAGCTGTGATCCAGCCCAGCTGGTCAGGCTGGATGCTGAGGCTGAGCTGCTCAGATATGAGCAGGAAGGGTTCTTGTTGTGCCCAGCCTCCTAACTGGCCTCCCACTGATGCAATCTCAGAAGTCCAGAGCTGAATCAACCAAAGGACTGACACCATCAGCACCTCTGTTTCCTCTCTAGAAGTAAGATGAGGACAAAGCCTCAGGTGGGGCAGTGGTGTCTGCACAGTTATTACCTGAGCTCAGAGTACACTGCAGGAAAGAGTTTGCCCAAAGAAGTGCTCTTGAGAATCCTGCTGAGCTGATGTTGGCATTGAGAACCCGTTTTCCTGCCTGGTGTTGTTGGACTCCTGATTAGCAGAAAGCTTTGAGTGGAGGGCAAATGGGACAGTTACAAGCTCTTTGCTGTCACCAATATAAGAATAGCAGAGAAATTAAATATTATGCAGAATAAATATGCAAATATTATGCACCTCTCTTTGCTGTCAGACCTTGGTGGAGAACCTCCTGGTGGAGAACCTTGCCTGGGCAAGAAACTCCAGCCAAAAGAGCTGCCTTCCTTTGACACCACAGGTGCTTTCTCTGATGATGGAACCCTCAGAGACAGCCTCATCTGGGTATAGAGGTAAAATGAGCACTGCTAAGAGAATGTTCAATTAGAGATGAAGAAGAGCAGGGAAAAGCTGTTCTAGGTGTGAGGAATTTTTTTTGGAGCTGGGATCTTTTTTTCTCATTGCTCCCTACAGACCTCACTGCCTTTTGGCAGGTGCATAATACCATTTTTGCATTTTGGCTGGGCTTTGAAGTGAGTAGTAGGTCTCCATGGTTGCAGAAGCAGTAAGTAGTTCTAGCAGCTGAAGCTGTCTTTAGTAGGAAGCTCTTCTTTCCTTTCTAGGAAAAACAGATTTTGCAAAAATAAAGCATTTTAGGTAGTTCCCTTCCTTGCCTTGTGCTCCCACAATGCCTGTGCACCAGGAGTGAGTCAGGAGGATTGCTGCTAGCAACAGCAGGCATGGGCAGCTACAGATGTGACCCTGCCTAACCCTTCTGCTATGAACTAGATTGCCTAAAGGCCAGCTTCAAAACTCAGATCAACCTTTAGGAATTCTCTTTGAGAGGAAAATGCACCAGAAAGATAATTATAGAAAGAAATTGCCTGAAGCTGTTAGCAAAGTGCAAATGATGGATTAGTGTAGCTGCTTTCTGGTCAGAAATATGAGATTTGGTGATGTACAGGATAGCCTCCACCAGGTTTAAAACAGGTGAAGGTGCCTCCTGCTCCTTCCTCTTTTCCTGGTGGCATGGAGGCAGGGGATATGGTCCTCTTAATTTCCAGGCTTTGCAGTACAGGATCACCTGAAGGCAGCTTCTCTGCCTGTTGTGGCCATAGATTTAAAGCACTGCAGCTCGGGTTCAGTGCAGGGCAAAGCTGCTCCTGATGGCTGTGCCATTTTGGGACGCATGTTTTATGTAGAGTGTCACACTTGTCAGCAGCAAAGCCAGTGCTACCACAGTGAATCCTTGTTGATCCTGCCTGCCAGGGTGAAGCAAGGCAAGCATTTATTTCACTGTACTGCTTTTTGCTTCACTTGTAACCAGCAATCTTTATCCTGAGCTTACAAGCTGCAAACTATGATATCAGGAGCTCTCATCTCTAATCTGCCCACCAGGGACGATCCAGAAGGCCCTCAAGAAATATTTCTAGAGCACTGCATTAGCAGTCTGTCCTGCAACTTATTGCACTTAAAAAGGTGACGTAAACTTGACACTGCTGTGGGAGCTTAGGAGAAACTTGTAGTGGTTTGTTGGTTTAAAATAAATAGGTGACAAGATCACAGCTCCTTTGGGGGTCACCATGTGTGTGATGCTGTGGGTTGCTGTTCTCCCAGTGCAGGTGTGTTTTAATCCATTTTCACATAGCCGTTGTGTGTGATTTATGAGCCAGGGAGGAGCAGCCCTTTCCTTGGCTCAGTGCTTGTGGACAGTCACTTCTGTGGTCTGCCCAAAGTGAGGCACAAAGCAGCTCTTGCTGCCCTCCTGTCTGCCCAGAATTTGCTAATTGCTGTTTAGAGGCTTGGCTGGGGAGGTGTAAGTTGTCCCAGAGAAAGAGTCGGTGGGAGGGAGATGGAGCAGCTGGCAGGAGCTGCCCCAGAGCAGGCTAATGAATTATAAATAACAGCTGTCAGCTTGCATTGCCAGCACACAGGGGCCGACAGGCTGTGCTGGAGCACTCGGTCTCCAGCGTGCTGCCTTGCCAAAAGGTGCATTCAATATTTATGGGAAGCGTGGCAGAGTCAGGATGCAGGCAGGTCTGCTTCCTTCACAGCTCTGCTTGCTTCTGGTTGTGCCTTTTACTGATTTCTAAGTTGGGACTTATCAGAATAGCTGTGCAGCCTGGAATATGCATTACTGAAAGTCACAGAAGATTAAAAAGAACGGAGGAAAAGATGCTGGTGGAGGGGGAATGCAGAGGGTTTGTGTGTTTTAGGGCTTTTGTAGTCTTTACCATGCTAACATCACCCTTGATTTTGCTGAGCTGGCATGCTCATATTCATCTGAAGAGGAGCTGTAAATGTTTGAGGAATAATCTAAAGGTATTTGGATGATCAAGTCTTTCAGAGCTTTCCTTCCTTGATAACCTTATTGAGGATGGCAGGGGAAAGCCTGGTATTTGTAATTTGTGTGTGCTGGCAGTTGTTGTAGTGTTGCAGAGGGCTCATGAGGGCACCAGGCTGGTTTGAATGAAGAGGAGCACAGCTGTGTCTTCAAGCCTGGAAACAAATGATGTTGTTAGCAGAGCACAGTAACAGTCCTGTCTAGAAGTTCATGAGTATATCTTTGCTGTACTGTAGCTGAACTTGTCCTAGACTGAAGCCTTGTCTTGGGTTTATGTGATGGATAGTGCCAACTTCTGAATAAAACTCTCAGTGTTCCATCTCACTTTAAGTGGAGCAGACCCATACTGCAAAGCTGGGCTGATGTGTCTGGCCTGACTTTCTTCTCTTGTGTCTTCACAGAGACTCTCCGCTATTACATGACCTGTAGTGCTGGGTACCCCAACCCTTTCCAGCAGGTGAGTGTAAGCACCCTAAGTCCTTCCACCCCTGGGTCTGCTCACCCTGCAGGGTGCAGGTGACGTGCTCCTGGTACAGCATGCAGCCAGTTACAGGGTGTTTGCTTTAGGGAGCACTCTGCCTGTTGGTAAAGCTTTGGCAGCTGCATCCCAGCTGTGCAGGAGGTGGCACTGTGATTTAGTGAGGAGTTCAATTTCATCACCACCTGCACAGCTTCAGGTCCAGGACACCCCCTTAGAAGGGCCTATGTGTATTGTGGTGAGAGCCATGGCTTTGTTGGTGGTACCTCTGTTTACAAGGCACGTGTCTAAAGAGCAGCAATGTGGAGACACAGCGCCACAATTAATGCCAGGTTGGGAAACTCTGCAATTCCTGCTTTGAGTCTCTTCTTGAAGGTTCTTTTGGGTTAAACAGTGGTAACCCTCCACTCCCAAAATGCAGCCGCTTCTGTGGATGAAGGAGTGCTTTCCACAGATGCCTCTTACAAATCTTTGAACATCCAAGGGATTTATCCTAAGGTATAAATGTGAGTCATTATTCTTTTGTGTGGGGGCAGAAGAACAGCACCTGGGCCCATTCCAAACTTTGTCGTGTGCATCAGAGGCCAGAATGGGCCCGCACCACCCACCATTTGGCAGACGCCAGCTGCTTCAACGTTTATATTTAGGATTTTTTTTAAATCTTGTCTTCTTCTCTTTTAAAGGATGGGGTAAGAACACTTGGGGCTGTGGTTTGATGCACCTCTGCCATCTGTTGCATTTCTGGTTGCTCTGTGTACTCCCTGACATGCTATTGCATGTGAAATGGTGCTTTAAAGGGATGTGAAGGCTGCATCCTAAAACAAACAACTTCCACTGTTAGCATTATGTCTTCTTCATCCATCTGATTTAGTAAAAAAAATATCCAGCTGTGTTCTGTGGTGAGAACTTGAGTGCTTTGTGTCTTTTCTTTCTCCTTCCCTTCTGTCCTAGAGCCAGCCCCAGCTGTGTGTACATTTTTGGTGTATGTATTTTGTTCTTTGTTTGTGGGTTTGTGTTTTTTGGATTTTTTTTTCCTTTTGGTTCTCCCCTTCTCCTCTTCTCCCTGTCTGTACTTCTTCCAGTTTGCTAAAGGTCAAACTTAACCCTATTGCAGCTGCACTCATGTCACTTGGGACAGCTTTAACTAGTACAGATGATACTTCAGTATTTGGGAAATAGGATTTCAGTCTTTTCCCAAGAGATCTGTTGGCCCATGTGGCCTGAACTGCTGAAACATTGCATGTTTTGTGTTGAGCAGAAGCTGTCAGGAAGTCACAAGGCTTTGGTGGAAATGCAGGATGATGTGTCGGAACTGATGAGGTCAGCGAGCAAAGAGCACCCCACCTCCAAGGTAACTCTCCTCAAGTTTGCTCTCCCTGTTCTTTGGGGCTTCCCTCAACTTTGTATAGAACCCAGGACCAGCTCCTGCCAAGCATTCCCTTGCACTAATCACTGGCTTGTTGTTTGCAGGAGTACCTTACTCGGGTCCAGGAGGTTCTGAATTCAACAGAGATCAACTTGCAGCAGCTGACAGCTTTAGTAGACTGTCGGAGTCTGCACTTGGTGAGTTCTTGGTAACTGGGCTCGAGCTAAGAAAGAACAAAGGGAGTGCAGAGCCTGTATTAGTTTGGAGTTCCAAACCTCTGGTGGAAGTCTACAACAACTGTTTTACTTATGGATTATAGCAGTAAGGGGAATGAGAATTTGGATCAAGTTAGCTTTGAGTTTAAAGATCAACATAGGAAGGTAGATAACATGCCTTCATACATCTACAAGCTGCAGCCAGAGGCCTTCAGTTTTGGGTTTTTTGTGTATAGCAAATAACTTGTTGCCTTTGCCATGGAGTGCAGTGCCTCAGAGCACTTAGAGCAGTGTAGCACGGCCTTGCAGTTGTCCTCACTGCCTCTCTAAAGGCAGAGACACAGACAGTTCATGCTTCTGTTCTTGGGCATGGGACACTGTGAGGGAGTTAAGGCTTACTGAAAAATGTTATATCTTCAGTTGGGTGGATACGTTTGCCTTGGCTGTTTATTTTTCCTCCTCTTAAAGTCTTACTGTGGGCGGTTGAAAATATTTCTATGTCTAAATCCAAGCTGGTCTTTGTGAGGGGAAACAAGGGTTAGATCATTTATAAAAAGAGCTTGAGTCCCTGAAATTAAAATAGAAATATGCTCTAGAAAATGGAGTGCGATGTCTCTAAGTTGTTTCAGAGAGTGTAGTCTGGAGAAGGGCTTTTGAGTAAGAGCTCAGTGTTAACTCTGCAGTGATCAGGAAACTCTGCTCCTTTCTCTCTGCAGGATTACGTCCAGGCTCTGACAGGCTTCTGCTATGATGGAGTGGAAGGCCTCATCTACCTGGTTCTCTTCTCCTTTGTCACAGCCCTCATGTTCAGTTCCATTGTCTGCAGTGTCCCACACACTTGGCAGCAAAAGAGGTACAGAGAGGGTTTAGATCCTGTAGCATTGTAGGGCTCTTTCCCAGTGAAGACTGGCTATTGGGTTTGTGCCCATGAGCATATGGAGTTCATTCCCACATGATCCCAGGAGTGTGAGGGATGAGGCTTTATGAGCACAGGTCTTAACAGAAAAAAAAAATATGGTTGTGTTTTGCTCTGGCTGTGGTTGATACTAACATCTGAGCCTTATTGCACTGGAATACTCTGTGTGCAGAGTATTCAGTACACTGTAGGACTGTGAGTCAAGGCACATGAATGATTATAGCTGTAATACAAAGGTAATGCTTGAACTATTGCTCTCTCTGTAAAGTTCTTGTTCTCTTACATTGTCTTGAGGCATTTGTTCTACTATGAGGAAGAGAATTGGAATAAGAAGCAGTTTACACTTGCCTTTGTAGCTTTGCTCATGCTGAGGTGACTGACTTGCATAGATAATGGGAAGCAGGAACTGTCTTGTTGTCAACAACATGGGCAGGCGAGGAGCACTTGCAAATTGGAACTGGTATTAATGATTATAACCAGATTAATCAGTAAGTCTTTAGCAAACCTTTGCTCCACTGAGTGGCTGCTGCACCACGGGCAGCTGTTAAAATGGCATTGAGTTTTCTACTCTTGCAGAAGGGCAGGAGACTGCAGCACATTCTCTTCTGTGGTCCTGATTTTTGTGGTAAAATAGAAGGCCCTGAACAACAGCAGGAAGCCAGAGCTAGCCCAGCCTGCAGTGCCCACAGAGAAGTGGCCTTAGGAAGTGTCAGAATAGCCCCTGAGACTGTGGCTGGTTCCTCACCTCTTCCACAGCTGCAGAGCCCTTACCACGAAAAGCACGGCAGTCTGCCTGTTGGAAGGAGAAAGGTTTGGTGACATCTCCTGTGCTACCTCCCCCGTGAGCTGCTGCCTGCCCTGCAGGCTCAGGCTGTTGCTGTGAACTGAAGGGTTCCCTCTTGCATTCCCTGGAGCACCATTTGTTCCTCAGCCTCCCTCTGGGAAGTGGAGAGTGTCATAGTTTATTGCCTGTAAGAGACTGTGCAGGCTGCAATCCCTCGATCTTCAGTGCCACCGTGTGGTGCAGAAGCTGCAGGTGATGTTTGGGTGGTTCTGGTGATGTCCATGCCGTGTAGAACCTTTCACTAGCTTTAAGCACAGATTAAATATATTTCAGACCATGGTGTTCCACCCCCTAATTAGGGAGATGAAATAGCAGTGTGTATTATGTAGGAGGGGCAAGAGAATACTATGGAAAGGCAGAGGGAACCAGCTGGCAAACAGTTCTGCTCTCCATTGATTTAAAACCCTGGCATTTTTGAGAAGATAAAGCCTTTAGACACAAATTTTGCAACTTAGTCTCTGTAAAGACTTCTGTGATTTTGCTAGAAGCTGAAGCAGACCCTTTGCCAGATTTCAGAATGGGATTTCAAAGAAGACTACAGAGGTTTATCCTTAAGAGCTCTTTGGACGGGTCTGCAGGAAATGGAAGGACACAGATTGCAGTTTTGAAGGAAGTTTCTGTGGGGTGCATGGCACTAGATCCCCATTGCCTCTCTTTTTTGTTGTTTGTGGGTTTTTTTAGCGCTGTACACTTTGGGATGTGTATCCATCCTCTGGTTGTACAGCTGGGCAGTGCTGCATGCCAAGCCCTGAGCGAAGCCTGTAGGGAGGCTGGAGGGGATCACGCAGTGTGCACCTCCAGATGGGATCTGTGGGAGGTCTGAGTCACTGTGGTGTGGGCTGTGTTTCACACTGCCACCCTGAGGCATCCCAAACGGGTACGAACGTGGAGGATGTGGAAGATGACTGGGAGGTTCCTAGCATTACCATGGTTTCCTGCAAACCCCACGATGTGGGGTCATTGTAGGGTTCTAGGAGGAACTTTTTCTCCTTCTTGCAGAGGCTCAGATGATGATGGGGAAGAAGAATCAGCTGCTCAAGGGAGTAGACAGACACACGATAATCTGTACAGAGTGCACATGCCCAGCCTCTATAGCTGTGGGAGTAGTTATGGCAGTGAGACCAGCATCCCTGCAGCAGCACACACAGTCAGCAATGCTCCCGTCACGGAGTACATGTGAGTATCCCCAAGGAAGCTTCTCCACATTGCTTCCTTCTCACCTCTCTTGGCTCAAGTGCTGCAAGCTTGGCACTTCTGACCAGGTGGTAAAAAGCAGTGAAGGATTTTGTTTTCTAATTGGCATCTGATGGGAGAAGGGAATAGCTTGAAAGTGCTGCTCTAGAAAGTGTTTTGTTAGAGCGCATGCTCTAAAATGTGAACAGCTCTGTGCTCCAGGACTCAGGAAAATGTCTAAAGAAAACAAGCAGGAAAGTATTGTCTGAGCTTCTTATTACACAGTGATTCTGATCACCAGAGGACTTAATTCTTCACACAGAGCAGTCTTGCCAGAAGCCTCCCAAAAGACCGAGAGCCAAGAAAAAAAACTTGTGGGCTCTCTCTTTCTACAGTATTTGCAGTCACCTCTGACATCTGTTGCAGTTTGGAGTTACCTAGTACAGGTGGGATCTTCAGAGCTTTCTCCAGAAGTTCCTAACCCTAATTACATTTGGACTATCATCAGGGCCCTTTTTTTTTTTTTGGGGGCTGACACATCATTTTGTTTATCCCCTTAGATATTGTCCTCATTTTATCTCCATTTCTGCCACTTGGCAGTTCTGATGCTGCAGGGAGGCAGATTTTCACAGGGCCCTATTTTTAAATCACTTGATGTGATTCATTGTGGGCCCTTCTGAGTAAGAATGTAAAAATAGTGCTCAGTCTGAGAAAAGCTATGATAGCTTTATGCTCTTGTCTGAAAAGGGGCATCCACCTGGCCTGTAAGAAAAGCTTTGAAGGAGACTGACCTGATACAGTAGTTCTGGGGGTGAGGATGCTCTGTCCTGTGTCCCCATCAGAGACCCTCCCCAGAGAAGCATGGCACGTGCCCCGTTACCATGTGTGTCTTCCTTTCCTAGGAGCCAGAATGCAAATTTCCAGAACCCCCGTTGCGAGAATACCCCGCTCATTGGCCGGGAGTCCCCACCTCCCTCAGTAAGTCTCTCTTTACTGCTCTTCTCTGCTTCAGCAACTTTGGGGAATACACGTTTGCCACTCCTGTGTACTCCCAAGGGAGCTGATTGTGCAGCCAAACACAGGATCTGGCCCGTAAATGGCAGCAGCTTGAATAGACAAGCTATGTTGTCTCACCTGCCACAGAGAATAAAACCCTGCTATGCTACTTTGGACGTTGCACAAGAAAAGACTAAATAAAACTCAGTCAATTAACACTGGTAATCCTATGGGCCCAGTCCTGCCACCACTGAAGTGCATGAGTATCTTGATGGGTGACTTCAGCAGGATGATTCACTTGCATGCAGTGTACTTGCTATCTGTGCCATTTATTCCTGAAGTTTAAAAAGAAACTTGTTCATACTGTAAATTCAGAGTTATTGCTGAACCTCTCTCCTTAATCTGCCCTAAAGAGATGGTAGGGTGAAACCTGTATTATTTTTTGTTGAGATTTTTTTTTAAATCTTTCTTTCACAACTGTTTTACTTTCTTTGAAATCTATTTTTGTATTTAATTTCCTATGGAGGAAAAAAAGAAACTTTCATGGAAGGTTTTGGTATTTGGAGTGGCCTGGTAGCCACTTCTGTATACTGGATAAAACATGGGCTTGTCTTCATATCTGGGTAAGAACTAAATGAATCTTGCCCTCCCTCACTGGATCCTGTAAACCTGATTTACAGCAGAACCTGGAGAACATGCCATCCCTGTGTTCACTAACTTGGTGGTGTGATTACAGAGGATGAGTAGTAAAATGCCTAATGATCAACCAGTCTTCAGGTGTAGGTAAAGAAAATACTCTCTGTGGTGCCTGGCTCAAATTGATGGGAGGGGGAGGAAGAGGAGGTTGGCGGATGAAGGAGTAGAAATTGTGGTGGAAATGAGGGCGTCACATTCATGGTTTCACTTCAAGAGGACCAGTCCATCTTGCTGTAGAGGAAGTGGAAATGTGCAGAGTTGATCCTTGTCTCTGTCCTTGGCCAGATGTCTTCCACCCTTCCCAGAGAAGTGGACGTTCCCCTTCCCCGTTTCCTGCCCCGTGCTCTGATCGCGAGCTCTGGTCGCGTTATCCGCTCTCGGCAGCGAGATGGGCTCTGCAGAATCCCTGACCTGCTGCACTGCTGGTGTTTCCTGGGGCAGAAGGGCACTGTCCCTCTGGTACTGCCAGGGCACATGTTCCTTCCATGTCCTGCTTCCCCTTGCCCTACAGCTCTTCTGCATCAGAGAAAGCACATTCCCTTCCACGGGGCTGCAGCGAGGCAAGAAGTTCCCTGGTTCTTCAGTAGCTGTTTGTGTCAATACCTTGAGTGGGAGTCTGAGTCCTGGTGCCTTAGGCTGGGGTTTGGGAGTAGATAAAGGGTTTTTTCCTTTGGAGTAACTTGAGTTGGCAGCCATCAGTGTGGGCTGTGGGGAAGTGCAGGAGCTGGGGAGGATGAGGGAGCAGCACTGCACCCATAGAAAAGGGACCTTCTCCCCAGATCAGAAAGGGAACCAGGGTAAATGTGTTTCCTGGAGGGATGTAGTAGACAGGCAGTGGAGAGAAGAAAAATGCTTTCTATTCTCATATTAGCAGGCAACAGGGAAAGACTTTTCTGGGATTTTTGTATTTGCAGCTCTGTAGCAGGTGGCTGAGACCATACTGAGGCAGAAGGAATGGTAACTTTTCATAGCAAATTGTCTGTGGGAGGAGAGAGACAAAAAGGGAATACCAATGCATACATCCCTGCCTCTTTTTGGGAGGGAGGAAAGGGAGATAACCATCCAAGTAGGCTATGTCCAGTGGGCAGACAGAGCTGACCTATTCCATTTAGCTTTCTGTGAACAGATGGTGAAAACTGAGATGTGATGATCCTGCTGCATTGTTTGTCCGTTACTTTTCCTGGCTTTTTGTTCGTTTGTTTGTGTTTTTCCTTCTCTCATTCCTTCTGATTTCTCCTTCTTGCCACAGGGATGTTCCCTTAGGGTGGTAGAGCCCACCTTGTCGCTGACACACACCACGGTTTCACTTGCTTGCACTGTGTTTTTCATGCACGTTGAGGCTGCACTCTCTTTTTCTCTCTCTTTCTTGCGTCATCACAGTTGTATTTGGCTGCCATGGACAGTAGCAGCCATATGAGCTGGCAGCTTAAGCCCTCGGACAGTGCACGGACATACTGGTAACAGCGCCCGCAAATGGAACAGGTACTGCAACAAAGGTCCTTCTTGCTCAACCCCTTCTCCACTCCCAACCGCTCCCTTCATCCCTGCACTCTTTATCCCAGGCCAGTGCCTTTTATTTCTTCACATTCCTTCCCTCTGCACCTCCCACCCCATTCCCTCCTGCCAAGGGTGAAATTGAAAATCCGTTTTGGCTCTGGTGCAGACTCAAGGAGCAGGATCGACCTTCTAGAGGCTTCTGGTGCACCTTGTGAGGGTTACAGGTCCCCGTGCCTCACAAAAGCCACCTCACAGCAGCTTCAGCTTGGATTCCACACTTCAGAGCAGCTTGAACACCAAGTGCTGAGTGCTGCTCAAATGTGGGAATAACCTTGCACTTCAAAAGCAACATAGAAGTTCTCCCATCACAAGAAGCCATTCTCTAGAAGTAAAGAGAACCAATCTAGCAGCACTTCAGTCAGGAATGGTTGTCTTAATTCAGCTTTTGGCTCTCCTTGAGCCCTGCTGCTGTTCTACTTGTCCTTAGTAGTCGTAACACCCAAAACCATCAATACCAGCCTGCCACGAGCTTTTAGCTCATTTGTAGGATTTCTAATTTTAAACTGTCCAGAAGAGTTACTTAATTGCCTGTCAGATCTGTGTGCAGCTTTTCCTTTTATCCTTACGTTTAAGGTCAGAAAGGAGCAATTTTTTAAAAAAAAAAAAGCTTCCCTAAGGGTCCAGATATAATCACTAAGATCTGTTTCATTCTGTTTCAAGACCTTTTACTGTTTTGTTTGTTCTCTGTGTGTTCAAATCATCCCACCCATGTCCCACAGACTCTGTGAGCAGGGCCCTCCTAGTACCATTTCCCTGTCTGCATTCCTCATGGGCTGCAGTTGCTGGTGTTCTCCAAGACAGCCACAGTTTCCTCCCTCATGACAAAGCCACATGCCCACAGAAAGAGGACGTGGTCTGCATTTTTGGGGCTTGTTAGCTTGGTTAAATACAGGGTATGGTTAGGGCTACCAGGCAACTCAGGTGGTGTGAAGGACAGTGCACTTTCAAGGGAACCACAGCCACGCAGTGCCAGGAGGGTGCTGGTTCCAGTGGGAGCAGGGAGCCTGTTGCTTTTGGCTCATGCAGTCATATCTTGCATTCTCTTCCCAGAAATACATGTCCATAAAGCTGCTGCTGTTCTTTCTTCTCTGCTTCTTCTTGTTGGCACTTCTCTCAGCCTTGCACTGGATTCCTTTCTGTTCTGTTGGTGCTTGGTCTGCATCCCTGCTGCTCCTTGCTCCCTGCCTGTCTGCCTGGGGACTGCTGGGAAGGGGCTGGATCGGGTGTCTTGATGCCTCTGCCTTGGTGCATGAATGCAAACAACCTTGCCTGAAGCATGGTGCCAGCACCCTTGAAAGGCTCATAGCTTTCTCCAATCTTAAGTCTTGCTAAGACTGCTCCTGGGCCTCAGCTTGTGGTGGGTTTTCTGCTTTGTTGTTCCTGTAGGTGGTATTGTAGCAATGTTAGATGGATCTGTTCCATAAAATAAAATATTGGTGAGGGTGGGGAAATTCTAGGGCCTTCATTCTAGACTTGAAATCCCTGGGCTGGAACATGACCTGATCCCAGCCTGCACCGTCTTCTGTTTATCTATGGTCCCACCCGAGCTTAATGTGGCTGTCTGAAGGGCTATGGAAAAGGCACTGCATTCTTTCCAGGGCCTTAAAAACAAACAAAACCAACAGAAGCTCTGTTCTTTTGACTTGAAAGACTTAAGTCCCTTTGAATTAAGAACCCACTGGCTAGAATTAGCTGTTTCCCTGCATCTTGTACCTCCCATACATAATAACACCAAACCCTCTGTGTTTACTGTGCTCTAGCTGTTTGAGATCAACCTTTCAGAACTTGAATCCAGAAGCTTTGGTCTTTATTGCATTACCTGAACAGCTCTGGCAGGAAATCAAAGTCAGGGTAGCTCAAGAGAAATTCACGTGGGTTTTTAACCACAAATAGTAAATGGTTTGTACTCAGTCATGGTTTCATATGGTAAGTGATCTTTCAGCATAGCTTAGTTAGCTTTGAAGTACTCATGGATTTCACAGGAGTCTGTAGAATTTATGGCCTCTAAAACAAACTGATTATTCCTTAAAATTAGGGGTTTTTTTGCGACCAATGATTCCTTTGTGCCCAGGCTATGTGTGTTAAGTGCCTAACTAGTATGTGCTGGCAAACCACACCTATGAAAGTTTATACCCTCAACAAGGCTGAATGTGAAGCAGAGATTTTTATTTTCTTTGGAGAAATACAAAAATAACCCTGTGTGCAATCAGCTGTGTTTGTTGGAGCTGGCTGGTAAGTGACTGAGAGGTGCTGTGTCGAATAGCGCAGGCAACCAGCAGGAATGGTAACAAGAAGTCTTTCAGGTGCCCTTCTTGGGGAAGCTGAGAGTGAGGTGGAGGTGTGGGGTGAAATTTG
Source organism: Anomalospiza imberbis (assembly GCF_031753505.1). NCBI lineage: Eukaryota > Metazoa > Chordata > Aves > Passeriformes > Viduidae > Anomalospiza > Anomalospiza imberbis. Next base: position 12,451,732 of record NC_089696.1, on the reverse strand, counting down.
TCCTCTGTGCTGTTTCTGAAAGGGTAAATGAGGGTGTATAGGCACGTGGGTACTTCCAGTGAGTGTGCTGGAAGAGTGACTGAATTGTGTGTGTTCTTTAACCTTCTATGAAAGCTCCTCTTTAAAGGAAACTAAATGCAACTGTGAACCTGACAGCTGTGGGCCTCAGAGTGGAGTCCAAGCCCTCCTTGGTCTGAATTGTGCTCAGGCTTTTCTGTCTTCAGAATCACTTTTTGAAGGAGTTAAAAACATAGTGATTTTTTTAAAAGTAACTGAAGACTTAATTACTTTAACTCTGGATAATACAGTCTGGTTTCATATCCAAAAGTGGCAAGTGTCTGCTGATACATCTTCATCTGCTGGCCTGTCCAGATGTTGGGACCTGTGTGTTCCACAGCATCTTTCCTCTGCTTCCCAGCAGAGGATGCAGAGAAGGAATGAGGAAGGACTGCAGCATGTGGAGAAAGCAGTTGTACCTGGAGGGTGAAGCTGTGGCTGAGACCCAGAGCACGCTGAGTGAGCTGTGCTGTGAGAGGTGCACACTGGACTGTAGGCTCTCTACTGCCAGGTTTCTGTCATACTTAGCACGGTCATTAAAAATACACGTAACAGAAGGAGGAAGTGGTTCATTTGAACTGGGAAGCGGTACAAAGGTGCAGAAATCCTGAGTTAAGGAGAGAACATCAGCCCTAACTCTGACTACTCTGAGTCTTGATTTGTTCCTTGTGGTGGATTTGCAGGTAGGTTTGAATGTAAAATACTCTCTGCTTGACTCTCCAGATCTTGTGTTCCTGGTTACTTTGCTTTAGTGACACTTAAGCAACTGTGGGGTCTTTTCTTTTTGAAGGAAGGAGGGAATGCTTTTCAACTTCTCCTGCCATGATAGGTGTACTTTGTACATCTTTGAAATGCAATTCATCAAGTGGTCCTCTTGATTTTAATGCTTTAAAGAAAGTTTATGTTGCATGTTGTGTGCTGAACCTATATGACTGGTCCAGAAAGATGCACAATAACCCTCCATTATCTGAGATTTTTTTTTTCCAAATACTTCTTACAAAACTGGAAAAATTCTCTGTTCATACTCATCTCCTATCACATGTCACTACAGAGAATGCAAATGGAAAATGAGCACTCAAATGCATTTTTCCCTCTAAGGCCCTCTTGTTAGAGTGAGGCTTGGCTGGTAATTTCAGCATTGCACTACCTGAAATGTGCCCTACTTACTCTGTGAGAAAGTTCTTTGACTTCTAAACCTCTCTGAGCCTGTTGGGTTATTCTCCTGTGTATTAATAACACCCTAAACTTTATTTCTGAAACAGTAATCACATTTAATAAACTGTATAGATTATTGTCCTTAAAATAGCTCAGCTTGCTATTTTCTATCTTCTGCCCTCTCACTGACAAAAAATACATCTTAGAAAGAACAGATGTACCCTTTGTCTTCTAAATATAGATGCCAATTCTGGGCCAGGGTTTTATATTAAGATCCATGTTCTGAAAAAAGTTTTCCAATTATGGAAGACACTAAAAGCTGAGTGTGCAAGTAAGCCACAGGTGTCTTCATCTTGTGCTGCTGGGATCAGCTCTGCCAGAGGAGCAGTTGCTCTCTTCTATTGTGCAGAGGTTCAAGCCAGATCAGTCTTTGAAGGAAAACTGATAAAATACTGTTAATTCTCTGAAAACCCCCATGGACAGCTGAGCTTTTGAGAGTCTAAAGATGCCTCATAATGTTCTTTCCCAGTGGGCAAGATAAATCATACCTCCTGGTGTGGAACTGCCTTTCAGTTGTCTCTGCCCGCTTAACTGGCTATTTTATGTGGTTTGGTTTAAGAGGTGATAAAAAGTCAGTATGCTGAAGAGCACTCTTGGGAAGTAGGCTGTGGATATTATAGAATTATTCAGGCTCCAGAGGGTATAAAAAGAGGAATGAAATATCTGTCCTCATTGCTTGGTTGTTAATATTGTGGTAGCAGAGCCCAGAAGACATCGAGCACATTGGCATAAAGAGGCAAAGTTCTGTTCTTACTGTTGGATATTGTTCACGTGTTTTTCAGCTCATTATTCAAAGCTGAATGACACATGTTACCTCAGTAGCTTCTGGAAGCTGTTTTGGATTACCTTGCTTAGAATAAAAAAGAGAATAAGAGCAGCAGCACCACCTCCAAATCAAACTAACCTTCATCTTTCTGACTTGCTCTTCTCACCCCCAGGCTGGACTCTCATCTGCTGCTGCTCAGTGCACAGCTTGGATCCCAAACCATACTGGGCTGTCACCCACCTGATAACTTGCTAATATCATCCTGTTTGATGGCAGCCTGTTTCCAGCCTGATAGGGTCTGTTCTTTCTTGGGCATAAATCACTTAGTTATTCCTCACTTTTCTTTCAAGCTGCCTATCCATGGCACGTGCAGTCTTCTGATGCCCTCATTGCTATAAAATGCAAAGTAAAGATGCAGTGAGCACCCATTTTCTTTTCAACCTCCTTTTCTGGAACGGTTGAAAGCAGTAACATCACTAAGAGAAGATGAAAGCGTGGGGTAGGTTTTTACATCTGCATCATTCCCATTTCCCTCTCTTCTCCCAAGCAACATATGCCCTGTTTTGACTTAGTGACTATTGGATTTCCTTCTCTAGACAGCTTGGATAAATCACCAGCACATCTTCACTGACCTGGCCAGCACCCCTGCAGCAGACTGGCAGAATGTTACTCAGAGTGAACTATGCAGTGACTTGTGAAACTTTCCTCTTAAGGCTGAGTCAGCAGCTCCTTGAGATGCTTGCTGTAAATATGCACCATATTATGCTGAGAAGTGGTAGAAATCTCTGGTTCCATGGTGACATTAGTCATTCTGACTTAACTTTCTGTTTGTTTGTTTTGTTTTTTTGTCTTGTCTTTTCTTTCTCCAGTACACCTCCAGCATGAGAGCCAAATACCTCGCCACCAACCAACCTCGTCCAGATGCTGGCAGTGTGCATTAAAATGAAAAAGCAAAAGCAAAAAGCAAAAAAAAAAAAAAAAAAAAAACTACCAACCACAAAAAACAAAACCCACACATGCAGTCAGACTAAACAATGTGCCAACTGCTGTGCCCCTGTGCTGTCCTTGTAGAATTGTAGAACAATCCTGTTGTTCTGCCCAAAATCTAGTGCAGCTCCTTCGGTTTCTCCAGTCCAGACCACCCTTCCAACCTGGTATCTGGCCATTGAGTGGAAGCTCCTTTTGAATTTAAGCCTTCACCTTGTAGTGCAAGCGAGCAAACATGTGCTGGCCAACAGCTGACAGGAGCTGGGCCCCCCAGCCCGTGGGCCAGCTTACCAGAGCAGCCTGGCAGAAACAGATGGTGAATGTCTTCTGCCCCCCTCTTCCCCCTTTCTGTTCCAAGAGGGACTTGGTGAAAGATGGTGGTAGATCTTCTTCACATCTGCAGTGGGACCAGCAGCCTGTCAGACACCGAAGAAGCAGGACTGGGTGCCTGTGGCTGGTGTGCAACGAGGGAATGCTGAGGGAATGCACAGCGCGGCGTCTCGGTGGGAATCCTCTGGTGGGTGCACTGCCCTTGGGTGAGGGAGGAGGGAACTCCTGCCTCATGGTGTCACTGCATATCCACTGGAATTTGCTCTAGAAGAGCAAACCATTCCACTACCCTGGTTAACTTTTCTTTTTTTTTAAGTCCACTAAGAAAATGCCTTTTTCTTTCCCTCTGTATCTATCATGTGAATTCTTGAGGAGGAGCAGTGGGGCTCAGCACCAGTCAGTGACCCTGTCCACTGCTCTGGACCTGAGCTCTCTGCTCCATCAGGGAAGCCCAGGTATTTGCAGATGGCATTCTGGGTGCTGCCTTTCCAAGGCTGACACAGATCAAAGAGGAGCCAGCCACTCACTTGGTGCCAAATTTTTCCAGGAAAAGACGTTTAAGACTTTATGGGAGGTATTTTTGCACTAAAGAGTTTTGGCTCTCTGATGCTAGATCTTATGGGACAGTCAGCTTGCAAAAGCAAGAGAAACTGGAAGCACCAATGGATTTATAGCAAACGCAAGCTCTCCCCGTGGGAATGACCTGTGAACTCTGCTGGACTTTCTTTTTTTCCTTTTTTATAAACCATAATCTACATCACAGGGTTGCTGAAATGGCATTGAACAAGGTTTTTGGAGCCTTGCTCCTAACAAACTCACAAGATTGTCAGTGTATATTCTGTGTTTAGAGTCCAAAACCCAAAACCCTCGACAACATTGTAACTGTCAGAACAGATTTATATTTTATTCTATTTTGTTTAGTTTTCAAAGGCACATCGCTAACCACTATCTGACCATACTAATGCACATGTAAGGCATTTTCTAGACATGAGGCAGAACAAGGCTTGCAAAGGGGCAGCTGGGTGCCTGCAGAGGGCAACATCCTTCACTGGTGCTGTACTTCCCACTGAAGAGCAGTGCTCCAAAGGGCACTGAGAGCTTCCTGCTGGAAGAGGAGACTGCCTCTTGGGAGGTACTGTCAACTACTGCCCTTTCAGTAGGGTAACTATAATGTTCCTTTTTGTCTTTTTACCTCTTAGTAGGGGCATCTTAGCAGAGCTGCTGAGCATTATATAAAATAACTAGCAGAGGAAATTGAGTGGGAAACATCTCTCAAACTGGAGTGGAGCTGTTGGCAGAGGCATTGTCACCTCAGTGATGTTCAGACTTGGTGTTTGTTTACCCCACGTTTGCAGTTTGGGGCACAGAATTACCAACCTGCCTTTACTCAAGTCTGTTGCCTTCTTGCAGTGAGGTGGGAACTGCTCCTGGCAGGCAGCTAAACAGGCTCAAGGGATCTGCTGGGAAATGGTACCAGCTCTGTGGCACAGCAAGCTTTGAGACTCCTCTTAAGATAGAAACCACTACTAAACTGCAAGGCCAGCTGTTACCATTCGAAGGAGTGTGAGACAGGGAGGAGGCATCACCATGCAGACAGGAAGAGAAGATTTTGGAATAAACTTCACACTTCACCATAAATCTCTGGAAGCAGGATGTTCTTGCTCAGGACTGAGTATGCCCTTTCAAACACATTGGATGGGCTTCACACTGAAACATTACCTCTGTTTTATCAAATAACAAGGGCAGGGAAACTTGGTCACAGGTGGTATGGAGGGACACTGTGGCTCACGAGCCCCAGGGTTTCCATCCTGTCTTAGAGCCTACCAGGAGATGTGGGTGTGCAGGGTGTGGTGAGGTGATCTTGCAGGGCCCCAAGCACCCAACTGTTCTCTGGGGGGAACCCCAACCTTTCCCTCACTTCGAAGAAAGAATCAAGAGCCATATAATCCTTATTAAGACTGAGTTGTTCTGCCATCATCCCTCCTTGCAAGGATGCGCTCCAACTGCTACTCATATTATCAATTTTAGGGGAGCTGCCCTGAAATCTGTGGCCCAGTCCTACTGGTGGAAGGCCAATGTTTTGGAGGCTGAAGGGTGTGGGGAACCCTGTGAAAACAAGTGCTTCTGTGTACCAGCTTCTCTGTGCACAGAATGCACCCTGAACCTGCGTGTGGCTGCACTTTGGGCTGGGTCTAAATTGTCACCGTGGCATTGTCCGTGCCACACAGAAACAGGAGTGAGCCTTTGTTTGCAGCATCTAACAGAGCAGCCACCTTGACCTACTTCCTTTCAAGGTCTGGTATAGCCACTTCCAACACCCAGAACAACTTCTAACAGTGTTTGGGGCTTGCAGCAAGGCACAGCTGTGGAGATACGTACTCTGTGACTTCAACATATAACTGGAAAGAATGTTATGGAGATAACATTTTGCTCTCTGGAGGCCAGCACAACGTGACTGCGGTGTGAGCAGTGTACCTGTGTCCAGCCAGCATTTCCTTTACTTGACATGGATATTGCACTTTTGTAAAGCATCCTGGAACTCTGCTGCCCCGCTGCATGCTGTGCAGAGCGCTGGATAGGAAACACAGACAAATGGGTTTCTTTTGGTTTATTATTATTACTACTATTTTTTGGTTTTTTTTTTTCCTTTTTTTTTTTGTTTTACTGGAACCTTGAGCAACAGTGTGGCATTTCTGCAGGCTGGTCTGAATGGATCTGCTGAAGAACAGATGGCCTTTGCCTATTCTTATGGCTGCGACATAATCAGTCTCATCCATATGGTCACATTTAGTCTGAGGAGGGGACTTTGAAAAGCCAAGACCTCCCAGACTCTGTGCCTCCCTCTCGGGTGAACAGCAGGTGCTATCTGGCGAAGACTCATCTGTTCTGGATGGCATTCATGGTTGAGGGAGTCCAAACTCTTCAAGCTGCAGGAGGTAAAACTGTAGAGACTTCTCTCTCTTCCATCGTGTCTCTCTGTTTTTAATGTGACAAAACGCTGAGGCCGTATCACTTGGTGTGTCCCAGCTGACCTTATCGGACATTTCTCATGTTGCTGGTTGCTAGAAAAAGGGTCCAGAAGTTGGAGGAGCTGAGATTGGCCTCTGGACCTCGCTGACTGCAGAGTGGACGGCAGATTGTCCGGTTGAAGGTGACTGCATCGGTGAAGACACTTCATGTTACTTTTTCAGAAGCACAAATGTGGTCATTGGCTTGTCTGGTTGGCTTGGTTTATTTCCACTGCATCATCATGTGTGAATGCCACTTTCTTTTGGAACTGAGAACTCTTCCAAGCACACAAACATCTCCACAATGTGAAATGTAAATAGCATGTTGGACTCTTGTGTCCAGTGTTCAAGACTGCATTGTAATTGTAAAGGAAATCAAATCAAGACTTGGCTGTGAATTTCTTGTGCTGTCTTGGGAATTATAACTGTAGTGTTTGTATCCTGTATGTATTATTAAACTGAGTTCATTTTGTGTGCTGATAAAAGGGTTCAAGCTAAGATTTTTAGCGTGCATCCATGTATCCAAATGTGAAGGATGGAGTACTCCCTTCCCCTCCTGTCCTTTTTAAGTTTTCTCCATTTGATAGGTGTTGATTTTCCGTGTACAGTCATCTCAGCCAAGATGCAAGGGGTGTTCATTTGAGTGCTTTGAGGGGGACACAGTGCATGGGGTTTTAAGTGATCCTAAGTCAGGATTTCCATAGCGGTTCCCTGAAACTACATGAAAAGTTTGGCCTTTCTGAGAGTTAAACCATTTCTCAGGGAGCTGCTCAGCCATTGCTCATGAGAGCTTTGGGTGCTGCAGGGTGGTGGGAGACAGTAGTGGGTGGGTGCCCCCAGAGCAAGGTGCAGGTACCTGTGGGAGCAAGCCCAGGCTTCACTTCTGGTGCCCCCTTCTTTCCCTCCGAGCAGCCACTGAAATACCATTCTGAGCCCTTTGAAGAAGAGAGAAGTGTCTTGGCTTGTTGATCCCTGCCACCCCCCGCAGTTCCAGAGGCGATGAGGTGGGTGGGTTTCCCCTGAGCTCGGGAGAGGAGCTGTCTTTGAAGTACTTCCTGCTGGGCTCCAAGGAGCAGCCAGGGTCTTCCCCAGCTCAGCAAGTGTGTCAGTGCCACTCAGTGAACACCTCTGGGTGGGAGGGGAAAAGCCCTCCAGGGAGGTACTGAGGAGCAGATCTCACGCCTTGAAACAGACCTGACAAGGCTTGGTCTGTACCTCCTTCCATCAGAGCCTACCTCCCTTTTCCAGAAATTGTGTGCATGCTGTGAATGGCTTCCCTAGGCAGCCCAGGAGGCCCAGCAGAAGCGTGGGATGTTTTGGTAGCAGTTCCTGGATGGCTGACCAGTGGTTTGTGCTTTTGGGGAGGGTGGGATCTCTGCCAAGCCGTGATGGTGAGCGTGCTGCCCAGCTGGGACACAAGGGATGGGTTACTGGTGGCCTGGAGCTCCCGGATGCTCACCCAGCCCCTGTGGCTGCATGAACAAAGTGGAACATAAATTGATGTACAACCAGAAAGTTCAAAATACTCCTTTCCTAAAGAGGATAACTGTAGCATGAAGCTCTTAGGTGCTCTGCATATTTGATACCACATTGCTCCTCACTATGCAATTCCCAACTCCTTCCTTCCTGTTCCTCCTCTAATCTCACACCAAGACTTCTCCAGTGGCCTCTGCCCAGGAGGCTGCTGAAGTCCCAGAAAAGCCTCATTTCTTCCATTGTTCTCTGCACTGGGTGCAGCTGCCCAGCCGTCACGTCGCGTGCCTCAGGTCCCTTGGTAACGGGAGGCCCCATGAGTTTTATTCACATCATCCAGAGGGAAGTTTATTTTCTTGGACACTGTGCACAGAAACCTAATGGTGAACATGTACCTGGCCTTTTTGTAACCTCTCTGTTTTGTTTTGTTTTGTTTTGTTTTTTTCTCTTCTTAACCATAATGGTTGTATATCATACCACTTTATATACATATATAATATATAAATATATATAATTTTTTTTAAACTTCAGACCTGCTAGTTTCTTTCAAGTGTTCCTGCACTTACCCAAAATGTTTTTAAATTGTGAAGATTAAAGAGGATTGAGCCCATTTTTGTATCTTTACTTTTAATTCTGTAGTTCTCTTGATTGTAACGTAGCTATTTTTTACTGTAACTTTTTGGTTTGCAAATACTAAACAAAAAAACCTAAATGTAATATCTGTGGTTTCTATTCAGCTTGGGTTTCATGTTTTAAAAATAAACGATTTAAAACCACCATTCCTGGTTATTGATCTGTGTTTTCTGCCAGTGGGGCTGGGCTGCTTTGGGGATGTCCTTGTACCTGGGGGCAGGAGATGCTGGAGCAGCCATGGGAGATGCTCTCCTGTGCCCAGTGTGTTTTAACCCCTTGAGGCCCCTCTGCTGCTTTGATTATTCCCCACTGGAGCAGCAGGAAACACAAGTGGTTCATTTCCACCAGCACAAGTACAGAAGTGTGGAAAAGTGGCCTGGGATGGTGCCCCACCAGCTCAGCCCTGTCAAAAGGCTTCTCTTTGGGGAAAGATGAAACTCTGCATGGGCTCACCTTGCTCAGTGCTGCCCCAGGGTATCGTGGGTTTCTTTTTAGCTCTGTTTGTGCAGTTCTCTGATCACAGGCCCACCACCACATCACTATCACGTAGTGAACTGAAACCTTTACCTTCCTCTAATTTTCCTGATCTGTTTTCTGCCTGATCCTGCCAGTCAAAGGAGGCGTTGTGCTCCTGCCCCCATCCTGTGCTATTCTTGCCCTGACCTCAGTCCCTCCCTTCCTAGGTGTGGGGATAAGCAATAATTCAACTCTGTCTTTGTAAATGTTATGTATTTTTAAAAATGCTGTGAGTATGGCTGAAACCCACATCAGTGCTCTCAAGTCCTGCCCACGAGTCCAGTTCAGAGTTCTTGTTGTGACTTACCCCTCATGCCTGTGAATCCCAACAGACACCAGTTTTCCTCCCTTCACTAATAATTGACAGATGTGTCTCCCCTCTTTTTTTTTCTATTCCCATCTAAAGGAGGAACCCACATTTTCCATCTTCATCCCTGACCTGAGATGATTAAGTCTGCTCTCTAAAGCTCTAAAAGGGCTTGGAGCAGTCAAGGGAATCTCATGGCATGAAGAAAAATAAAGCCTAGATCCGAGTCATCAGTGTAAATATTTTACCAGGTTTTATGGACTCCAGCAGGGATGGGAACCTGCAAAGGCCACCTTCCTGGTGACCTCTCCCAGTGTTCTCCAGCCGCCCCCAGGAGCTGCAGCTTCACTCACCCTCTGCACTGCTCCCAGTCCCAGTGGGAGCAGGGCTGAGCTCTCTCCTGAGCTGTTCGGGGCTTGAAGAAAACAGAGGGAAGGGTGAAGTATGTGTTTGAATAAACCTCACCCTCAGATCAGCCTTCAGTAGTGGTCCCTTAGATCTCAGTGCTCGGAGATAAGGCAGGGAGGGGTGCCCCGGGGAGATGCTTTGCTCTGTGGTGTGCAGAGCTGTGCTAACACGAGCGGTGCCTCCGGCAGCTCCCGTGGGTTGGTGGATGGAAAACCATCAGGCAGAGCTGGCGGCTGTGGGACACGGTTACTGACTGCATGTCCCCATCTGCTGTCACCTCTTGGGGTGGGAAATGGCCCAAACTGCGGGCCATGATTTCTGCTGGACGTGGCACTGTGCAGGCAGCACCTGCTGCTGATGCTGCAGCCTGGTCTGCCCAGTTCCTTCCATCAGGTGCATTTAAGAGCTGGATTTGTGATTCTTTGGGAGTTTTGCACTCTCCATGAGTCCAGGAAGGCATCAGGCAGCTGAAAATGCAGCTCATCTTTAAACCCCTCCCGAAGTACCCTCGCTCCTGAGGAATGACCCCATCTCCCCACCCCACTCTGTGGTTCTTTCAGGAGGTCGTGTCCTCTCCTTGCACTGCGAGGGAGGCCAGGACAGAGCTGGGTGTCCACTGGAAAGAAAAGCCCGAGCAGGGAGCCTCCGACCGGTCTGACCACGTGGGGATGCTGGAGCCCTGTGCTTGGCACTCGGGAGGGTTTGTGAGCTGAGGCAGCCACGGCAGTGCTCCAGCCAGGGCTCCTCCTCAGCCCGTGTCTCCGGCCCGGCCTGCAGCAGCTCGGTTTGTCCCAGCATTTGGGACAAATTCATTTGGGAGTGCCCGGGCAGGGACAGAGGGTGGCCTGGCTGTGGCCACGATGATGGTGATCGCACTGCTGTGCCTTCGTGCTGCTGCGGGGTGGAGAGGGGATGGATGGTGGCAGGAGCAGAGGGCTTTTCCTTCTGCAGCTGGGGTCTCCGTTGCTGCTGGGACCGTTTGCCTCGGCTCTGCCAGGAGCAGGTGGTGTTTCTCACCATGACCTCAGCAAAAATCCCTGCTCAGGGAGTTTTCAATCCTTCCCAGTCCGTGGAGGGAAGTGGGAAGAAGCACAGCTCCCTGCTCACAGCGAGGTGTTGCAGATGCTGGTGCTTCTCCCACCCGCTTCCTCTTCCCACCAGGCAAACCTCACGGAACCTGGCGCTTGCACCCCGTAAATCACCCGGCCACTCCTGATCTGTTCCAAACACACCAGCTCTAGGGCCTGTGCATGGCTTTACCCATCAGGGAGCCAGAATGGCCCCTGCTGCCCAAGGGCTCCCTAACTCAACAGCCACCCTAAATAAGGGGGGCTCACCAGGCTGCTGAGGACACGGCTGGAGCATCACCCAGTGCTGACACGGTGGTGACACTGCTGCAGTGTCACTGCTGCTTCAGGTCCCTGTCCTCACTGTGGACAGGCACAAACCCAGCGCTGTTTCCCTGGTGAAAGCACCGTGGTTTGGTGGGGGCTGAAGGGGGACACACCCACTGAGGAGGAGGAAGGAGGGGTTGGGAGCGGGGCTGTTCAGTGATGCTGTGGCTTCGCAGATCTCATCTGGCAGTGCCGTGGGAAGTGTTTCCAGATGCTCTTGAGATGCTCAATTTATCTCCTCCTCCACTCTTGGCTTGCCAAATGGCTACAGCAGCAGAACTGGCCCCACTGGGCAGCTGAGGCAGAGCAGAAACATCGGTTGCTGGGAGCTCTGGGGCAAGGGGGATTGGTTTTGATAGATTCAAGGCTGATCTTAAAAGCGAGGAAGGGAAAAATAAACTTTGTAGGGCTTTTGGGTTGTTTATTTTAACCACCTGCATGTTATACAGGGGTGGGAAATAGTAGAAGGATGAAAAAAATAAAGGGGCAGTGGTTGAGAGCTACTCTGCACATCGCCGTGCTGAGTCTCGGCCATCCCTCAGCCATCACTCTCTGCTGCAGGGCTTTGCAGCCCTTCGCTCCAAGGCAGACAGTGCTGGTGGTGGATTAAATCACCTCCAGCTGCACAGAGGTGGTGGGATGTAGATCATGCCCCCACGGGGGTCCCAGCACTCTCCCACCCAGCACTGGGACAGGCAACTCCCAAAGCTGCAGCTGCATGCATCGCTCAGGCCCTGCAATTCGGATGCTTTTATGTTCATTTCCCAAAAATATTCCAGTTTTCTGGGCCAAAGCAGCTGGAAGTGGCTCTTGGAGCCAATTCACACAAGTTTTGTTGTCTCCTACCACTGCCCTCCCACCCCAGTTCTCAAGTACTTCTCGCTGCTCTCAGTACCAGGATGGGTGTTCGTCCCATCGCCTGCACAGGGTCCCTGGTGAAAGTCCCCACAGCCAGGCTGGGAACACAGTGACTCACACAAAGTCTGGGACTGCAAGTGACCCAAATGCAAATTAAACCAAAAAAAAGGAGGTTGGAAACAGCAAAAAGGACTAAACCAGTGTGTTACTCTCTGCCCTCGATGTTGCAACCACCCAGAAACGGGGAAAGCCTTTAGCCAGGCACGGTGCTGGAGCATCCCTTGGGCACAGTGCTGTCCACAGCAGCAGCCCCTCCATAGAGGCAGTGTCCCCAACAAGCCTGGCTTGTCCCCACCCCATCACCACACACCAGACTCTCCAAAAGGTACAGCTGCCTTATCAGCTGCCTCAAGCAGGCGAGAGTAAACAGGACGTCCCACACCAGCGCCGGGGTGCAGATGAAAGCGGCCTGGCCTGCGGAGTCTGCCAAGTATGCGAGAGCAGCAGGCTTTGCTTTTGTTTTCCTTTTGTTTATTAATGCCTGTATTTATTTACTTTTCAGCCCACGAGTAGGGAAAGGAGGAGGGAGAGGCTGGGAGCCTGGTGGGAGACAAACTGGAAGGCTGGTGAGCTGCCTTCCCCCACTCCTGAAGACTCAGTGGGGTACATTTCATTTTATTTTATTATTTTATTTTATTTGCAACTTTATTTTTTAATTTGTGTTTATTCTACTTTTTAAGCCACATCAAGGAGTTGCACCATGCCCAGCATCCCCCCAGCCTTTACCTCTGCCAGGGGCTCCTATTCCTTGCAGCAGCATCCCAACCCCAAGCCACAGCCCCTGGCTGCCCAGCACCTCGACGGGCACTTAACCCACATCTCCCCGTCCTGTCTGGGGTGCAGGGGAGGGTCAGGCTCAGTGAGGGTGACAGCACCACTGCTGGGAAGTGCCCACGCTGCCAAAACCGCAGCCTGTGAGCAATAGGAAAACTCGTGGGGGAGCAGATGGGGCTCGGTGTCACAGCTTCCTGCGCTTGACGCAGGTCCCTTTGCTGACCCTGCACCAGAGGAGGCCTGAGGGGCACCAGATCCTGCACCCAGCACACCATCCCTGGCCCCAGGCAGCTGGGGGAAGGCAGCACTGCTGGCCATCCACCCTGCCCTTCCTCCAGGGCAGTTTTTGGGGTGGCCGGGTCCAGGCAATGCTGGTTCTCCGAGGTGACACACTCTCAGCCAGAGCCCCACCTCACCCAGGGCTGCAGGGGCTGGGGGACTTTTGATTTTTGTGGCTGTCTGAAGGGTGAGGGGGTTGGGAGGAGGGGTGGCTGCTTCAGCACACACCGATTTCCTGCCAGGCTGTATTTTTAGCAGGGCCAACCCTTGATAACCCAGAGATTCAAGCGAAACTGTGAAGTAAGTAAGTGTGCCTCGAAAAGAAAAAAAAAAAAAAAATAAAGAAAGGGTGCTGGCTCTGCAGGAAGGCGAGGAGGAGGGGATGGCATAGGTGGAAGCTGGTACCAGTGGCACAAACAGGACTGGTTTGGGGAGTGGAGGGGCAGATCTTAGGCTATCTCCACAGCCCATGAAAGCTGGGGCTTGTTTCTGGCAGGTGGATGCTCAGTGTTGGCTGAAACTGTGGTGGAGAGGGTGAGGGGAGGGCTGGGGGGGAAGGGGCTCCTCCTCCCCCGCAGCCCCCAACCTTCCCACGCACACGCCTGCCCGCCGGCTGTTAACAACACCCTGCTAACAACCGGCTCTCACCTCATCCCCACCGCCTCCCTCCCACCCCTGAGCCTGGGAAAAACCAGCCCTGAGGTGCCAAGCCCTGCCCGAGCCTTTTGGGAAGGGGAAGGAGGAGAGGACCCTCACACCCTGGGATGCAAATGGCCAGCAGGATCCCAGTACCCGTGGGAAAAAGGGATGGAGGCGCAGCCCCTCCTCAGAGCATCCCTGAGAGCTCGGCCAGAGGTGAGAAGATCTGCAGGGGATCAAGGGGTGTTCAGAGCAGCACATCCATAAAGAGACGCAGGAGCCCGGACCAGGTGACTGTGGTCAGCAAAAAAGCCGCTTTATTGGTGACCGCTCCCACGGGAACCCCGTGGCAGCAATCAGGTTCAGGTCCCTGAGAACACACTGTCCATGCTGGTTCCCCTTCCCACATCTATTGCTTTAAACACATCCTAGTTACAGAAAGCACAGAGTGACATTCCAGATACTGGAACATATAAATTAAGGTAAGAGATAGTTACAAGACATCGCAATTTTTTTTTTCTTTCTTAAACAGATTATCAAAGGTCGGGGATTTTTCTTTTTCTGATCCACAGAAAATGTATAAAAAGCATTTTAAAATCTACATATTTCTCAATGTGTTTTTTTTTTTCTTAAAAAAAAAGGCACAGTAAAAAAAATACTGGCTCAATAACATATTTACAACACACCCATTATGGGCTATTTTCACTCAGCTTCAAGTTGGAAATGTTCAGCTCTGGCTCGGCCCAGGGGCAGAGAGAGGGCTGGTGTTGGCAGGCAGGGCAGCTCTCGGAGGATGCGGGGTCCCTCTCCCTCCCTGGATAAATCGTTCTCCATCAGGGAGAGCACAATGGGAGGCTTGGGAGATGCTGCCTGCCTGTGGCAGGTACCCAGCTGGTCAGGTGCCTCCTGGGCAGCACCCACAGCCAGGGAAGGCTGGAGGATGCTCTGGCTCCACAGGGGACACCCACACAGCCCCCGGGCAGACCTCGAGGTGTTCCTTTGCAGAGCTGCAGGGCTGCCCGAGCAGCACTGGAGGGAGACCCTGGACAAACACGGTGCCCACCCCACTGCAGCAGCTCTGGAAAATCCCTCCTCCCACACCTGTAATTATAAAGAATTTTTACACCAGTCTCTAAATAGTTCACCCACCGATGCTGCCGGCAGCGCTTCACCCGTGATGGGGGAGCTCTGGGAAATGGAGTTAACACCAACACCGGCTCCCAGCCACCCCCCTGTCTCCCTCCAGTGAGACTGTGGAGCACCCAGCAGCTTTGCAGGACCCCGGAGGAGCCATTGCCATGGCCAGAGGCTTCCCCTGCCCACCTCTTGCCTGCTGTGCCTGCCTGCCGAGCCAGGGAGCAGAACTCACAGGGACCCCTCATCCGAACTGGGAGCCAGAGCTTCGCTGCTGAGATTTTGGGACTGGGAGAGAGGATGGGCTGGGTGAGGGGTTATGGGAGCTGGCTGGGGGGTAGATGCAAAGAATGGAAGAACACACCAAAAAAACTTAACATTTGAAAGGAAAAAAAAACATCAAGGAGAAGCAAGCCCGGGGTGGGGCAGGGCCCCGCGCTGCGGCCGCTCCCCACGCATGGCGTGGGGCCCGCCAGCCGCGGGGTGCCCGGCGGTTAAGTGCTCAGTTCCCGTCCCTCTCCACCATCCCGGCCGGACCAGGCAGCGGGCACGGGCAGCCAGGCAGGCAGGGCAGGGGTCAAGGGGCCGCACAGCAGCCTTCAGTACACACACACTGTGCAATACCACAGCAACGACGTCCGTCCGTCCGCCTCGCGGCGAGGCCGGACCGACACACCCGCACGCAGGTCCCGCACGCCCGTCGGATACCGGGGAAACTCGGGACGAGGTTGGAGGGCACGTGCACCTCCTAGTAAACCATGTTGGTGGGGCACCAC
Source organism: Anomalospiza imberbis (assembly GCF_031753505.1). Taxonomy (NCBI): domain Eukaryota; kingdom Metazoa; phylum Chordata; class Aves; order Passeriformes; family Viduidae; genus Anomalospiza; species Anomalospiza imberbis. The sequence goes on along the minus strand of NC_089696.1, from coordinate 12,436,118 downwards.
GGCGTGTCAGGGTACAGCAGGCAGTGCACAGAGCGGAACCTGAGGAGGAGGAGAGGAGCAAAGCTGAGCACGGCATGGTGGCGGCCCCACGGCAGCCCGGTTTGGGGGGAACGGGGCCCCCAGCTCACCTGGATGGGTCCTCCTCGACAGAGAAGGCTCCCTTCATGTGGATGGAGTTGCGCTTGTTTTCGAACATGCCATAGCTCAGTGTCACCTGGGGGGCAAGCACAGAGGGGTGAAGTGGCCGACATGGCCGTAAGGATCAAGCAGAGGAAAGGGGAGCTGCAAAATTCGCCCCATTTCCCAAAGCCTCCAGTGACACTTTGTATCACCCCACAGTGATAGGCCCATGGGGCTTTTCCCCTCTGCTCTTTTGGTCACACATCAATCAGTATCTTAGCCTTGATGCCCAATGTTTAGGTGACAACTTGAGGTACCTGTTTGTGGATCTCCGACTTGGGCACCTGGTGGAGGTTCTCCAGGTGGGAGTGGAAGAGGTTGCTCCTGATGAGCTTCACGCCCAGCACGGACTCGATGATGTAGCCGATGGTGCAGTCGTCAGGCAGGCGGATCTTCTCTGCAGTGCTCATGAAGTGACCCCCACTGTGGGGAGAGAGAGGGGCTGCAGAGGAGCAAAGCCCAGGGGATGTGGGCACCCTGTGGGTTTCTGGGCTTGGCCAGTGGGTGCCCAGCTCTGATTAAAAGTCATTTTGGGGGAACTGAAACCCTTCCCAGCTTGTTTCCAAGCTCCCTGAAGACACTCCCAGAAGGCAAAGAGAGAAAGGTTGTGGGACATGGTCCAGCACCCATCCCCAAAAATGTCACCTCTCTGTGCCCTGGGGACCACGAAGATTCCCCCTGGGAGTGCAGTGCCAATGTTCTTACCTGGCCCAAGGGCTCATCTTCAGTGCCAGCCCCCGGCTGATACAGAACCCTGCTCCACCCGTAGCAAACCAGAAATGCACAGGATGCTGCGAGAGAGGGGAACCAACGCAGTGAGACAACAGCTCCTTCTCCACGCAGCCCAAATTAAACCAGCCCCAAACGCTCCCCATACTCACCATCTTGTTCTCGCTGATCCTCTCTGTAGCCTGGATGGGCCGGTCCAGGCTGGGCTTCCCGATGTAGATGTCCTGTGTGTGGAGGTAGCTGGAGAGCAGCTTCACCAGCATCCGCACGTTCACGTAGTTGTCATCGTCCACGTGGCAGAACCACCTGCAGTGACAGCAGTGTCACACCCACCCAGGGCAGATGCCCATCCCCATGCTGAGGTACAACCCCAAAACCACAAATGGTCTCTCTTTGCACCTTCAGCCCTGTCATCCCCCACCGCAGCCCCGGGCTCCGCTTACTTTCTGCCAGACTCGATGAACTTGTCGTACTCCACGGCCATCTTGCAGGACAGCGCCTGGCGGCTGTGGGCAGCCGAGCAGTTGGTGTTGATGACGTTTCCTGCAGGGAAAAAAGAGGGGTGAAAACTCAGCATTGGTGCATCCCACACCTCCCCACACACTCAAACAGTGACACTTCACCACACATGTCCCAGGTGTGCCAGGGGGACGGAAACTCATGGATGATCCCGATGCTCAGTGACCCACATAGTTGTTGTTTTGGGCAAATGATGGATTTTTGGGGGAATGTCTTTTTTGTCCATGTGAGAGAAGGGAAGGGATGAATAAGGAATGTGGATGCAGCAGATGCACCGTAGATCAGCCCTATCCACATCTTAAGCATGATGCCACCCCACATCACCTTGCCCAGGGTGCACCAGCCATCCTGGGGGTGAAGGGGTGTCTGTGAGCCTTGAGCTTGCCCAGGACATGGTAGCAAAAATCCTGCCCTATTTTTCTTGCCCAGCTCAAAGGCAATCACTTCCCAGCCTGAAAAGGAGTCATTTGCATGGGGAGAATAGACCACGCTGACCCCAGCCCGGAAAATGCTCCCATGAAACCCTGTCTGCATTGCCACCAATCCCAACTCACCCCAGGGACAAAGTGGTGCAAAGGGACCCCACCCTGTTACTGTGATCCCCAGCAGCACCATGCAGGGGATGGGCTGGGCTGAGTGGGAAGTAAACATGCCCCCAGACGGGGCTCCCAGGCAGAGGGTGCTTTAAGCATCATCAGTGAAACAAATTGTGTCATTCTCAACCCACGTTCCTGTGGCAGGGCTTTTTCAGAGTTCCCAGGGCAGGCCCCAAGCAACCATGCTCCACAGGTGGGAGTTTTTCAGGGGACCTGGCCAGGTCACACACACAAAGGAACAAGAGCCACAGACTCACGTGCTTGCTTCTTCAGCTCCTCATCCTCCCCGTCAGTGAAGATGAAGGTCTGAAAGAGAAGACAAGGCACCTCTGAGGACCAAGGGGCTGAGACCATGTGGCTCTGGGTGTGACACAGCACCCCTGGGCAGCAGCTGGGATCAGTTCCTCCAGGAAGCTGACGGTGACTTCTTCCCCCTTGTCAAAGCCCCAAGTGGCACTGGAGAGCCAGGCAGCCACACAACACGCCCAGCTTCAGACCTGGATGGGTGCTGAGCTCCCCTTGGGAGCAAACCCCAGCCCCCACACAGAGCATCCCCGTCCTCCTGCCTTTTGCACGGGGCAGCAGCTGGCAGGGAGGTGCTGGGGGCCACAGGGGCTGTCCCCAGCACAAGGGGAGGCAGGGGCATGGAAGGGAGCAGGTGCAGAGCGCGGCCTGATCTGAGCAGGGATTTCAGCCGTGAGCCGGCGCGCGTGGCCGGGGGTGCCGGAGCAGCCGCCCAGGCAGGTGTGTTTGCCCGTGGCGCCGACTCCCAACCGCATCCCCCACCTGTGTCAACAGCACGTGGCTGTCCTTGGCCACTTGCACAATACCTCCACGCCTCCTCTCTGCTCCCTGTGTCCTACCCAAGGGGGCTGAGACGGTGCCAGTGAGTGCCACTTGCCAGCCTCGAGGAGGGGATGGTTCCCCACTGTCCCATCCCAGCACAATCCCACGGTGCCAGGCAGCACCCAACCGCCTCCCTGGGTCCCTGAGCTGCCTGCCCGGCTGCACTCCTCTATTTACACAGCTAATTCCTGGCATATGTCACCCAGGAAGGAGGACTGGAGGGGCTGCTCTGGGCCTGGGATTTGGGGAAGGACGAGAAGCAGGAGGAGAGAGCAGGGGGTGGGAAAGGCATTGCCATCAATCAGCGGGCAGCAAACAAAGCTGGAGGAGAGAAACCACAACCAGCTGCCAAGCGCTATTAAAAACCAGACGTGCACAAAAGGGCAAAGGAAGAAAGACAAAAGGGCTGGGGGGAAAGGCAGGAGGCAGCAGAGGGGGGACGATGGAGCGCTGGGGATGATGAATTACAAGTGAGCTGGAAATCGGGTGCCACCCCGCAGCCGGCCCCGGGAACGCGCTGGGGTTTTGTGGCTTGTTTGAGGAGCTGGGTACAATAGCGGGGTTGACTTTACTCAGCGAGGAGAGTTAAGCGGGCAGCCGTCATTAGCATACAGCTGCAGTGGTTAACCCGGCCCTGTTTGCTCAGGTCCCCAGCCGGGGCTGGTGGGGAGAGCCCGGAGCTGCAGTGAGGCTCAATGGGAGGGGACGGGGCTACAAGTGACCTCTGGGGCTTGAAAAGGAGAAAAGAAAAAGTGGGGGGGAAAAAATGATGGAGGGGGTGGGAAGGCAAGTTCTCACAAATGCACAGCCTGCTGTGCAGCCTGGCTTGTGGGGAGGGACGGAGGTCAGGAAGGCTCTGAGCAAAGGGGATGGGGAAGCACCGGTGAGGAGGGGACAGCTGGGGGACAGGGACACATCAGCTGCAGGGCCCAGGATGCCCGTGGTTGCTGTGTCTCCATGGACACGTCACTGCTGGGGTGGCACAAGCTCAGTGCTGCGTGTAGAGGAAGGGGTGTCACCCCAACCAACTCGGGGTACAGCTGCTGGTCCCCATTTCTCCAGGTGCTCAGGGAGGGGTCAGGCAACTGCTTGGGGTACAAATTGAACCAGGGCAGCAGGACAGCATCCAAGGATGCCTGGGACACCCCCATCACACAGGGGGGTTGGCACTCCAGGCCAGGTTTCAGCCTCGCTGGTGGGGGGGCATGGAGCACACAGCCTGTGCACAGGCAAGACAGAAAATGTTTGCTTGAGTAGCTCAGAAGCGCCGTCCAGCAACTGCCTTCAGCTGCTCCAAAAATAACCCCACAACTAATCCTGCACTCAGCCTCTATAAATAGACCACAGGGACAATTGTTTATTACTCGCCTGCACCGAAACATTTCATCCTACCCAGGCATCTCCCCTCGGCCTCTCCCCACACACATCCCTGTAATATTCCTGGTGCGGGTGGACCAGGTGGCACCTCAGGGACTGGGACAGGGGCACACAGCTGCAAGTCACCCCATGTGGGCACCTACTGGGCCTCACAGGTTTTCCACATCCCTCCCAACCCCACCATGACATTCGATTACAACGAAAACAATTAAAGGCCTCATTTTTTAAATTAATTTTGTAATTAATTTGTGTTTCTTGGATGGGACATGCACCCTGCCTGCATGGCCCTTTACCTGGGGCTACAGGGGAGAGAAGCAGAGGTGACAGCCAAGCCTGGGAGGGAATAGGCCAGGAAAGGATGAGAACAAGTGAAAAACACGAGTCCACCTTTGGCATCTCCCAAGCGGGATGCCAGACGTGAGGGCAGCGTCTAGTTTATAGTGGTGAAAATGGACACTGCAGCCAACATCCTTGAGCTGTCACCTGTAAACCACCACCTCCAGACCCAGCAGGGCCAGAAAGCACTCCCAGCCCTTACAGCCACCTCTCTCCCACTTGGCTCCTGTGCCAGACACAGCATCGAGGGGTGCAAGGACCTCTTGGACCACCCCCCCAGTAACTTTTCCTGCAGGGTGCAAGAGAGGAAGGGCCCGCTGCACCCCCCAGCCCCTGCAGGAAACCTCATTGTTCTCAGAACTGCAGCTTCAAGAAACACAGGATGCCAAATCCCTGCTGAACAATAGCTGCCAGCGCTCCTCGCAGCCCCGCACAATGCACGGCCCCGCGGCCAGGACTGAGCGGCACCCGGGATCCCCGTGGCCAGAACGGGGTCAGCCCCCCCAGCTGCCTGCCAGGAGCCAGGCAGCCGCCGGCAGCCCCCCACTGCCTCTTCCTCACCCTTGGGGAGGGCTCTTTTTATTTTTTTTCCTTTCCTCCCCTTCATTTCTCCTTTCAGGGTGACTCATTTCCCCTGCGCTGCTGGAGCTCGTGGGTTGCTCATCGCTGGGTGCTGCACAAGTTGTCCCACCAGCCAAGGCCACCCCGGGGTCATCGTGGCCCTCGCTGTGCTGCCTGGCTGAGGGGTTCTGTGACTTCCCAGGGTGACACACTCTCAGCATACCCCATGCCTGCCACCATCCCACCAGCACAGCCACCAAAAGGGGAACCTCGGCCAGGCAGGCACCCCGTGGCCCTGTAGTGCACAAATCCTGAGCCTGTGCCACATCTCACTTCCCCATGCTGGGAGAGGATGGAGCACTCCAGTACCCTTTTCACAGCTGCCCCACTTGGGTGCAAAGGAAAGGAGGCAGCAAGAAGTGCTGGTTGGGGGGAGCTCAGTCTCCAGCTGGGTGAGGGGCTCTGGAGCAGGTCAGGATGCTGCCACAGCTGCCCAGCTTTGTATCCCCACAGCAAATGTTCTTCCTTTCCCTCCAGCCTCAGGGTTTAGGGGGGAAAATCCCCACCCCTCTTCACCAAGTTGGGAGCAGTGTGATGGCGATGTCCCTGCAATGACAGGGTGCCAGCAGCCCCAGCCCATGGTGGTGGCTTTCCCCAGGACCAGGGGCAGGTCTGTGCTGGCACAGGATCCCAGGGCTGGGACCTGCAGAGGCAGTGAAGGGGCTTGCAGGGCCGCGGGCCCTTCCTCCCCCTGCTCCTTTCAGCAAGAGGAAGAATCCTCCACTGTAATTTTAAATGTTATAATTTTTTAATAACCTCCTCACAAACAATGAGCTCATTGTGTGGCAAAGGTCCCCCACCCTCCCGCCTGGTGCTCCACGCGCCGCTCACCGGCTCCAGGGCTTTTATGGGCAGGGACAGCAGCATCGTTTGGGACAGGCAATTAAGGGGCTCCCACCCCTTAAACTCACACAGGCTGCCCCGGGGGACAGCAGGGAGGGACCCTCACACACGATCCGAGTTCATCAATGCTCAGCAGGCCCTGGCACACCGCCCAGGGCTGGGGGGAGGCAGCTGCACCGCGGAGCTGGTTTGGGACGAGCGGTCCCCTGGTCTCAGCCGCTCTGGTGGGAGTGCAAGTGAGACTCGCACGCCAGCGCACTCCAGCGTGTGGGTGGGGACCCTGGCCAAGGTGCTAGAGAAATTTGGGAGCCGCCATCAGAGGAGCGTGCTCTTTGGAAGGCAAACCGCTCGCTTTGCCCCGAGAGCAGGAATTTTTCAAAGGCTGCAATTACCGCGCCGCCGAGCGGGACGCAGCCAGCGGATCCCACGTTGCCGGGACGGCGGCGGGGGCTGGAGCCCTCGCGGGCTCCGAGGCGTGTGCCGAGCTGCCTGGATGCCTCTGCGGTACCCCAGGGACACCCAGCCGCCTTCAGGGTAACCCCAGGGGCAGCAGAGGTGTCTTTGGCGACTCTGCCGCTGCAAGTCACCCGACTCGGCAAGAAAGAGTTGGATTTGGACTTGCTCCTGTCCAGGGTTTCTGCTTAATGGCCATTTTCCTCCCCCCTCTCCTTCCTTTCAAGCGCAGAGTTTCTCCAGCCCGCACTGCAGCATCCTAAGGATACTGAGACTGCTGGAAACTCTCCCCAAAGTAAAGAGGGGAAAAGCCGTAACTGTTCTCCAAAAGCAGCTTGTCCGGCCTGGATTGAGCAACCCAAAGAGGAGATTTAGAAGAGAATAGGGATGTGCTCTCCCTATGCAGAGAGGCAGGAAGGAGAAGGGGGTGCCCTTTGCAGTGTCTTGGAGGTGACAGAGGGCAGGAAACAGGGACTATTGTGGGCAGAACAAAGAACAGCCAAGGAAGGACACAATGGCTGTTCCCCCTATCTGCCAGGGCCCAGGCAGGAGCTACCTGCTGGATTTAACCCCTTCCCAGCAGTGTCTGCATCCCTCCTGCCTGGCTAATGAACAGCCAGAGGGAGGCTGAAGTTTGAGTGAGAGGCGATCAGGAGAAAGAGACCCAGCATCAGGCAAAGGAGATTCTCAGCCCTTGAGCAGGAACTTCCCCACGTTGGCGAGGCAGCTCACATGCCTGAGCACCGTTAGTGAAACCCATAGTGAGGATGAGCAGAGACAGGCCTGACTCAGACCAAGAGAGACGTTTGAGCTAAGGCAGTGCCCCGCTGCCACCAAATCACCGTCCTGGGATGGAAACCAGGGGGCCAGGCAAGGAAGATATGCAGGAACTGCAGAGAAGGAAGAGAGAAGAGCCCCATAGCACCAATCCCACACTCTGCAGGCAAAAAAACCCCAACCTGATGCCAAGTTTGGGGAAGCCCAGGCTGCCTCAAAGCTTCCCAGGGACAGTGGCTGTGCCGGCGTGGGAAGAACGGAGCCGATCACCCCCAGCAGCACGGCCTCATCCCCTGTGCCCCCATCCCCGCTGCCCTGCTTTGCTCCGCAGGAGTTCGTGCTGCCTCCAGCTCTCTCGGCAGCTCCTTGTCCTCAAGTGCTGTACAAGAGCCGTCACTCAGCGGCTTGGCTTGTCAGGCAGGCACCTCGCCGGGCTGCGGCCCCCCTGGCTTCATGGCCCTCATCTCTAGGCAACCTGACCTGGACACGGCCGGCTCCGGCTCCCTCGTTCCCATGGAAAGTGCCACACAAGAGGCTGCGAAGCCTTTTCTCTGCGCCAGGAGAAAAGGGGCTTTGTTAGCTTGCCCAGGGGGACAGCGTGAGAGCCGAGCCTTAGGGCTCTGGGAATCCAAACGGACAAACGAAGCACAAAAAAAAAAACCTAGAAGAAAGCCGGAGCTCACAAGAGGGAGAAGAAAAAAAAGAGCAGCCATTCCCAGGATCATCTGTAGGTGCTCAAAGAGCGTTTCACTCCACCACCACTCACCACCCCCTCGCAGTGACAGCAGAGCATAAAAGAGCTTTCCATTAAATAACTGGACCAAGGAGAAGTGGCAGATCCACTGCCAAGCCCAGGAAATCTGAGAAAAAAAAAAAAAAAAAAAAAAACCCAACCAAACAAACAACCCCCCCCCCCCCCCCCCCCCCCCACAATTCACAGGGGAAAAAAGTAGCAATATAATTCTTGGGGTACAGTGCAGGAGCCAAGACCCCACAAGGTCCAGCAGACTTGGGTGAGGAGGGTATGGGCAGGTCAATCCTTCCCCCATGGCCTCCACCCTCAGCCACTCCAGATTTCCAAGGAAAACAGTTTGCAAGCAAGAAACTGAGTTCCAGGCCAGGAGGAAACACGTGAAGACAGTAGGAAGAAAAGGTTAGGACCAGACATAACTTACTTTTGGGAAGCTGTCTAAGGGTAGAAAAACTGTCTTAAGAGCAAATGGCAATGCACATTTCCTAAGGAAACAGCTTTTTTTTTTTTTTTTTTTTTCCTTTTGAATTTTGCTTCAGTACTAGAAGGACAGAGTAAGGGACGGCCAGGAGTCTGGGCAGGACATCAGTAAGGTCAGGAACCAGACTCGCTGGAACTGCCTCGGTGTGGGTGAGCCGGTGCAGACCCACAAGAGCTCCCAGCAACTCCAGTCCTGCCCAGTCCCTTGCAAGGAGTCCAAGAGCTTCAGCACATCCCGGCACTCTCCCAGCCCTGAGCTGATAAACCGGGTGTCCTTCCAGCAGCACAACTTCAGGCACCTCGCTGCAGGGGCCTGACCCGGACTGTGGCACCCACAGGCTGGGCTGCACCCCTACACCGTGCCTCAGTTTCACCAGCCGAAAGCAACCCAGACCAGCTCTGCAATGGGAGGTGCTCAGCGGAAAGGACCCCGGAGCAGAGTTTGGAGAGGCTTCTGAGTGTGAGGAGCCAAGGTCGGGCTCTCTCCATCACTCACCCTGTAACGCTGCATTTCACCCTCCCGAAAACACAGTTGGCCGCAGAACAGCCCAGCCAGCCTCGGAATACCACACGGCTCAGCGACGTGGGGGAAGAGGGAACGGCAGGTGGTATTTGCTGGGTTACGGCACCACCCGGATCGCACAGACGAAGGGCCAGGACCGCGGCGGAGAAGCGTGGGCTCCAGCCCGTCCCGAGCCGCTCCATCCCGGCCAGCGGAGGGGACCAGCCCCGTCTCCATCCCTGTCCCCATCCCTTACCATGTCGCGGTTGCGGGAGATCCAGGTGTCGAGCAGCAGCTCTAGCCGCGCCTTGTGAAACTTCTTGGTGGTCTTGACGGCGATGAAGACATCGCGGGGGGAGATGTCCTCGGCCGGCGGCCTTGGGGGGCTCGGCGGGGCTGGGGGCAGCTCCCGCCGCGCTCGGCTCAGCCGCCCGAAGTAATCGGCGAAGCTGCGGAGCCCGGGCGGCCCCTGCGCCGCCGGGGGAGCCACGGCCGCCGCCGCCCCCAGGCTCTGCAGCGCCCGCTGCGCCCCGCCGGCCTCCCCCCGGGCCAGCCCCGGCCTCCCCGGCGGCTCCACCATGAGCACCAGGAGGCAGGTGAACATGGAGCCCACGAGGGACAGGAGCAGTTTCCTCCCGCAGCTCTTCAGCATCCTTGCCTCCGCTCCTCGCCTCTCCGCGCCGCCGCCACCGCCGGCCCCCGCCGCGCCGCCGCCTTTAAACCGCGCCCGCCCCGCCCGGGGAGGGACGGAGCCGGGGCCGCCCCACGCGGGGCGTGGGCACCGCCCGGCCCTGCCCGCGGACCGCCCGCACCCCTCCGACCCCCGCGTCCTCCCTGCCAGCCCCTACAGGCGTCCCGGCTCCGCCGGCCCCGTCCTGCCCGGTCCCGGGCTCTACCCTCCGTGCCCGCGGCCGGCAGCGCACGGCTGGGTGCGGGCAAGGTGCCGGTGCCGCCTCCTCCCTTTCCCCTGATAGCCGGGATGGGGACGCTCTGGTCCCCTGTAGCCCCCAGCGTGCTGGGAGCATCGTTCCTGCTCTGTCGGCAGCAGCGAGTGCGTTCCCCGTCCCGGGCTGCCCAAAGCCCCGCACCGAGATGTTCTCACAGCCCTGTCCAAGAGGTTTCCAGAAAGCTGACCAGCCTGACCAAACTCCAGGCATTGTCCCATCAGTCTCCTGTGAGGCAAAGCATAATTGAAAACAAACACACCAACCCCCCCAAAAACCACAGCGCTCCTCTCACTTCCACCAAGCTCCATTCTGCTGGGTAAATCTGGGGACAGGGATCCAGGAAAGTCTGTTCTCATTCCTTCTTCAGGGAGACCTGGAGAGGCTCCCAGACTTGACCAACCTCGTCCTGGGCACAGCACTGTGCTTTGAAGCTGATGGATAACCCCAGAGTGCTGGGATATCTGAAAATAAATGTTGCATAGGTACCAAGCAGCCCCCTCCCCTCGCCCCCCAGTGATCACTAATCATGATAATGATTGCTTGTTAAATGAGACACCATTTTTTCCAGGCAGACAGTGGGAGATGTGGTGCCTGAAAGAGAAAATTGGGCTGAAATCCGGTCTTGGATGTGCTACCAACTTGATATTTTCCTGGCGCCGAATCCCGGGGCCTCTTTCCCCCCTTACCCTCTGTCTCTGCAAGCAGTGAGCTCTTGGGGTTTTCTTTCCCAGGGAGTGTGCTGCTACAGGGAGGCGGATTTGGGTTTGGGCCTGGGCTGCAATGTAATGCCATAATCAGGGGCTGCTGCATTTTTGGGCAGGGACCTTGTCCAACTTGCATTTTTCCTGCTGTCACGTGCTCCATTCATCTCTGGCACTGGATAAACAATACCATAATACCAGGCAGGATGAAGCAAGGAAACTGCTTCCTCAGGCAAGCCCCAGCATTTGCCTCCTCTTGATTTTAGGCCATGCATTCTCTTGGTCAGCACTTGAACCATGATCCCAGGCTAGAAAAAATCAGGGAGACTTTGGGGCTTCATTTTTCAGAGCATTGGCCGTGTCTGGAGACAGACCTGGGTTGTCAAAGAAGCCTCCCGTAATAAAAGAAAAAAAAAAGGCAGTTAGACCATACAAACACAGGAACCGAATCCCACACTCCCCACTTCCCGCTATTGCTGCCCAGCCTTCCAATCTCCATTTGCTATTTTTTTTTTTTTTTGGGCGCCCTTTGTCTCTAACCCGATGGCACTGCAACCGCGGCTCGAGAGGCAGCTGAAAAGCCTGAGCAGCAAAACCCTGAATGAAGAAAGAGCCCCTTTCTCCAGGAGCCAAAAGGGGAGGAAAGGCACTTTTCCCCCGACCAGCTGCTCTGCCACTCCCGCAGCCCCGGCACTGGCTGGGGACACGCGCTGTGGCCAGATGTTGGGGTCCCAGCAGGGCAAGTGACAATGCGGGCTCTGTGCGCGCCGGCCCCAGAGAGGCAGGGGCTTGAGGAGCCGCTGTGCTGCCACCGCTGCCGGCACAAGGGCTGTCCCAGCCTTCCAGCACTGCCTTACCCCACCCCGGCTCTGCCACTCGGCTCAGCCCGGCTGCCCAGGGCCGGCGGCGAGGGGAAGTTGTTCTTCCAGCAGCACTGTCCTGCCAGAACAAGATTCCTCCGGGATTGTCCAGCCGCCGGCCGCATCCCCACAGACTTCCCCTCCAGGTGCCTCGCCTCCTGGCTCGGCCCTCACCTACCACGTGGATGTCAGCACTGAGGCTCTGTCTCTCCCGGGGTGAGCAGCCGCCCTGCTCGCCCCGCAGTGGGAACAGGATGGTACCTTTGTGGCAGGGAGCAGTAAGTGGGCATGGGGAGGATGGTCCCAGGAACGTTTGGTGCACGGGTCACTGGTATTCAGACAATTTTTTGGGTACAAAAAGCTCAAGCCCAACCGGGGTGACTCCAGGACCAGACAAATTCGGGTGGCCCATAAATTCAAGGGGCAGGGGAGATGGGTTCTGTCACTGCTGCTCTGCAGAAGGGATGCCAAGGCTGGACCAGGAGGGACAGCTCACTCCCTCTCCCAGAAAGGATCCCGTTTTGGACACAGTCCGTGTCTCCCCGCACTGAGGTGTGAGGTGAGGCTCGCTATGGCTGCAGGGTGGCGGTGTGTTCCCCACACTGTCTGACTACACAGGGATGGTTCCAAGACAGAACATTCTGCTCAAATCCCCCCAATCTCAAGGATATGATCGCTCCCTCTTCAGATTAATTTCACTGAAACTCCAGACTAGTTTTCCACTGCAGATAGCTGATTTCAGCCCCACACCAAACCCAGGGCTGGGACTGCACATGGGCATCTCCCTTTCAACCATACCACGGTATTAGGTCGGTTTAAATTGGTTTAAACTCTCCGCATCACCCCTGCTCGCAGCCTGACCCCGGCACTCAATAGGTGGTCCCTAAGAGGCTCCCAGGTTCTCAGGGCTGCTAAAAATGGTTAATAAATCCCCAGTAATAAAGTGTTCAGGTCATCCGAGAGAAATGCCGCGCTCGAGCTGCAAAGCTGCATTGTCTGCCCGGAGCGATTTACGCGCTCCGTCGGACAGGGGTTAAAAGCTCTGTCAGGCGCCGACTTCGCCGCTGTCGTATTGTCGGGGATATTTAACGGGGTTCGGCCCCGACGTGCGGCCGGGCGGCCACTGCTCCCACTGCGCAGCTCAGGTTTGGGAGGGAGATGTCGGAGGAGGGCGGCCCAGGAGCTGGATCCTGCCGTGGTCTGCCTCTCAACCCCCGCTCTTTCTTTCTGGGATTTTCTGAGAGCACAAAAGAGACTTTGCATCAATTACTGGTAGGAAAACGGCAGCGCCCCGCGGCAGAGCTCTGCGCTGCCGTTCCGGGCTTGGTTAACTCCCCCATTGTCTGATAGGCTCCGTTATTCAGGGCCAGGGCAAGGGCTCAGCATTTTTCATCTATCGCGGTTTTTTAAGCACCTTCGAAACAAAAAACCTTCTTGCCCTTGTAGCAGAGGGTCTGGCAGTGCCTTTGAGGTGGCTGCAGAGTGGACCCCATCAGCATCTCCCTGCCCAGCACGCCAATCTCTTGCAATGAGTGCCTATGATGCATCTCCGGATGCTCAACTGTCCTCATGCCAATCAACCCCCGATGCGCTCCAGCGCTGGCACCACCAGGTCCTGCTGCAAGCCCCCTCCACCCTCCGTGGCCTCAGACCCTACCTCGCTTTCCCCTCCACCTCCGGGGACTGCTGGTCCCCTCGGCGGGGCGGGAGGACACGATTCGATCCCTATCCCTACAGGGCACTGTGAGATCCCACGGGGCCGGGGGCTATACAAATGCAAAGCGTCATTATTTTCCCGGGGCTGAAGCAGAGGCCTGAGAAAGGTTGAGTGAGAGAGGCAGCGAGCAGGGAACAGCGGGGGATTTAGCTCCTGAAAAGGAGCCAGGGAGAAAAGCGGGCGAGGAGTTTCATTGTGCGCTGGGCAGAGGGGGTCACGAGCAAGTTAAACTGGTTAATGTATTGGAGCAGCTTCCTCCGAGCTGCTGCGAGCAAGCAAAGCCCTCAACAAAAGGCCGAGGGAGCATTCTTGCGGGGAAAGTGGGCTCTCTTTAAAAGGATTTGATTTCTTTTCTGTCAGTTGAAAGGAATTTGGTGGTGACTCCTCCAGGTCTAAGAATTTGGGGCTTTGGCGGTGGTGGTAGAGGGAAGGGACGGTCCCTGTCTCTCCCCCCTTGCATTTTTCTCCATCTCCAGGCCCGCTGCCTCCAGATTACAGCTCCTGGTGTTGCGGGGGGAGAGGAGCTGGGGGAACACAAGCGGCCCCATAGATGCTCTGATCCTGAAAGAAAGCAAGGGGCACGGGGCCGTCCCTGCCCAGCCTGGTTTCTCATGCTCCCTATTCAGCCCAGGAGAGGGGAGGTAGGTGTGGGGAGAGGGGAGACTGGTGGGGCATCCACTGCTGATTTAATGCCTCTCTCAGTGCTGCACGGCCGGGGTTGATCTCAGGGGAGTTTTGGCAGTGAAAGGTGTGCAAGGGGAGCTTTCCACTCCTTCCTTTGGGGCATGGAATTTTCATATTAAAACCGTGGAATGAAGGTAAAAACATGAGGGAAAGGGAATTTGAACTATCAAAATCAGCTGGATGTAACCCCTCTTTCCCACAGCCTGTGCATCTCTCTCCTCCCAGCAGCAACTCCCGGGGCAACTGAGGACTATCTTCACAGACCTGGCTTTTTCAACCCCAAAATGCCTGGGCTGTTGGGCAGGAGCACCTCCTCTTCCATGGGTACAGCTGCTGGGCCACAGGGGGGTCACACTGCTGCCGGCCAGGGGTGCTGGGCTGGGTGCTGCAGTCTCTGGCTGCAGGTGCTTCATTTGGTGCTGACCCCAAGAGCAAACCAGGGAGATTTAGAGCTGCCCTGGCTTGGACATTTGCTGTTGCACACTTCTTAGAATAACTGGCAGCATGGATTTGAGGTAGAAAAAGACAATAAATAAGCAGTGACTGTGACTGGTAACCCTGCACTGCATGAGATTATCATAAAACCAGAGCCTTCAGCAGTGCTCAGGTAGCTGGACAGACAGACAGCAGCTTTCCACTGACTGAGCTCAGCTCGCTGTGCCCCAGTTTCCCAAGAGGTGACATTGGCAAAGACACCATGGTTCCTGTCCCCTGGGCTGGTGCCTGTTTGGGAGATTCCCTTGTGGGCTGTGCATGGAGCCTGCACGTCAGTCTGTACGTGTCCATCTGTACAGGCAGAGCGGGAGCACAACAAGCTGAGATCACAGTCTGCAGTAGATGATGGTCAGCCTGTCCCAAGCTCCTTCCAGAGGTGTGGTCAGCAGAGCTTGCCGCTCCTGGCCTTTAATTTCTGGCTTCTCATGCTTTCTGGCCCCAGAATTTCTCATGTTCCTGTTGTGAGCTGTCCCTCTCTGCTTTGCCTTTCCAAAAACGAGCCAGAAGCTGATGTCAGGGGAAGTGTTTGATGATTACTCCAAGGAGGAGGCAGGAATCAAATCTCATGCTGGGCTGGATGGACAAAGGCCCAGTGAGCCCCATGTCAGCCTCCAGGAACAGAACTGTCATATATACTTTGTTTGGGTTTTTTTTTTGTATATGTATAAGGAACAGCAACTAAAGGCAGGCTGCTCCCAGAGCCCATCCCAGCCAAACCCTGCACTGTGCTCCCCTCCAGACCAGCACCTGCCTTAATAACTCCTTCAATCTCCTGGTTTTTCCCATGTCTGATGCAGTGGCTGGTCCCATTCTGTGATGGGACTCTGGCCACTCTTTTCCTGGCCACAGCTACCAACAGCTCCAGGTCTCCCAAACCTCCTGGGGAGAAGCAGCCAGGCAGAAGGATCAGGAATGCATTTAACTCCCTGCTCAGACCTGAGCATCTCAGGGCCTGCAGTGGGCCCTGGAGCAGTGGTAGGTCCCACAGCCTCCTGTGCACACCCTCTGCACCCAACCCAGATCAGAGATGTGTGTCACTCTGGCCTTGAAATGCTCCTGCAAAGGCTGTTTCAAAATGTTGGTTGTTCACAGGGATTTTGGCTTCTCTCTGGGCCCCCACAGATTCTTGGCTTCTTCCTTGCCCTTGGGGTGTCCCAATTTAGTTGCTGAGGGGTTTTTCAAAGGTACATGAGTAAGTCAATATTCACCCACCACTTCCTCCAGCTTGCCTTGGTGTTTCCAAAAGCCCACTCCTTCCAATTTCTCCACTCCTGGGAAATTTGTTTGCTCCCTTCCCATTGCTGCTGCAAAAGGGATTAAAAGCAACAGTTCATTTTTCATGTGATGCAAGTTTAAATAGGAATTTCACTGCTCTGGCTTCGACTGGTTTCCGGGAGCCAAAGCTGAGAGGGGATGGTATTAGCGCTGTGCAAGGCAGGGAGGAGGAGGAGGGAGGTGGGAGTTGAAAGGGGGAGAGGCGGGGGGACGTGCGGGGGTGAAGATGGGATTAAAACATCCCATTAGAATTTCTGTTTTTGGAAAGCTCACAAAAATGTTGACATGTAGCATGACTAACATAGTGCAAATGTCAGCCCGGCTCTGCGAACGGGGGCCCTCGCTCCCCTCCCAACACGCTGGCCCCCTTTTAAGGCAAAAATATACAATGAGCCTCACAATGGCCGAATTCCAGAGAGCCGCGCTAATTGTTCCTCGCTCACGTAGGGCTAATTGCTTTGCTGAAACCATTCGTGCCTGGCCTGGATCCCACGTGTTTTTACCATTTAATTAGGACAGAAAAGCTGGGGCCAGGAAATGGGGTGAGATAAAGACTGGCAGAGATGGAGGATAGGTCGGGTGCCCTAACCTGGAGAGGACACATGCTGTGTGTGCTTGGAGAGTGGCTAGGGAACAGTTCCTGTGCCGCACCAGCTTCCACT
The DNA here is from genome assembly GCF_031753505.1 of Anomalospiza imberbis. Classification (NCBI taxonomy): domain Eukaryota; kingdom Metazoa; phylum Chordata; class Aves; order Passeriformes; family Viduidae; genus Anomalospiza; species Anomalospiza imberbis. The sequence continues at coordinate 12,419,767 of NC_089696.1, read as the reverse complement.
GGGATTAGAGCTCTGCAGGCACTGGGGATGGAAGTGGGAGACTGTGACAGCTCTTGAGGCTGGTGAGGCCAGCTGTGAGACAGAGAAATGCTGCTAGCCACAAACATCTGCAAGAAACACCTTCATCCAGCTGCTCAGCCACTGCTGCAAGGCTCTGGCACGCAGCACGTGCGCAGCTCTTCACCTGGTGCTATAATTAGAAAGTCTGTCCATTTGCAGACCATGTGCAAAGCATGAGCAGGACTCAGAGAGGCAAACAATAGATGGCCAGGAAATGCCTTTTGATGGCTGCTTATTGTCTTCCACCTTCTGGGGAAACTGGAAGTTTAACTATAGTTTTCCTCTTTCAGGTATTCCTGTAAAGCTTCGTCCTCCTCTGAGGATGCTCCTGGACCACAGCATCGCCTGGCGCTGGGCTCCATTGTGCTCAGGAATTGTGCTCAGGAATGTGCATGTGTTTTTCCCCTTGAATAGCTCCTCTGAGACTGCAGCGACCCAGAAACACTGTAGGGCCCCAGCCCCTCCCCTCTGGGGAGAAGGGTTTGCTTCGGGGTGCCACTGTCTCCCCAAGGCACAGCACAGCAGCTCTGCTGCCACTCAGCCCAGCATTGTGCTGCAGCTCATGGCAACCAACAGAGCTCAATATTAACACTCCCATCCCGTTCTCCCCAACAATTTACAGAGCTCTGCTTGCTCTACAGCATCCTCTGAGAAGCCTTCATCCAGGCCATGAGGTTTTCTAGGCAGGGAAAGCCATTTAACAGATATGATCTGATTCTGAAGGACAGCACCTCCTAGGCTGGACCCTGATGGAGCTGATCTGTAACTTCTGGAGGTGTCTTATCTTCCTGTGAATGCAAACATCTGGGGGTTCTTCCACTGCCCATCAACACATCTTCCTCTGGTGACAGCAACCAGCAAGAAGCCACCAGCCTTCCTTGCTCCCCAGCCTGTACCACCCCTCATCCCCTACAGGAGCTCTTGGGGTCACTGCAATGCAATTTGCACTCGGCAAGTTTAATTGCTCTGTGGGCTCCGTCACGGAACAGCTCTTGGACTTATAAGCAGTATTATGAGCAGTACCCTGGTGGGTCTGGGCACTCAGAACAATCGTTTCAGATCAGTGTTAAAAGATTGTCACAGGGTTCAAAGCACAAATCTCAAAGTGAATCTGGCTCCAGCCTCCACTGGCTGCAGAGCAGCTCCAGGAGCTCTGCTGCTGCTGGGCTGTCACTCCCATGTGGGCAGAGGAGCTGAAACATCTGTGGCTGGAATAATTTTCTTCCAGCTGCCCCAGAGGTGAGGGATGTGCTTGGACTCTGCCTCCCTCCCAACCCAAGGCTCTCGTCTTTCAGGTCTCTTGAGAATAGGAATAATTTTTGCCCAACTGCAAATGAAGGAGGAATTAGTCACACAGAGCTCAGCCATGAGGATATAAGGTAACCACTGAAAACAGAAAACACAAACTTCAAAAATTCTCCAGAAAAAAAATTGTAATTCTCTGTATAAAAAGGGTGATCTTCTCTTTGTGTTTCCATGAAAGCCTGAAAAGCACACCCATACCCTGCGGACAAGGATTTTAACAAACAATGGAATTTACAGCTGCAATTTACTCAGGAGAAAGGCTGCAGGTGAAAAGGACTGATACTCCAACAAGAGAGTGAGAATTCTTCATAGATGCAAATGCAATACTTGTAAGTCAATATTTGCTCTTGCAATATTGGCACAGCAGCAACGGTTTTCCAACATGAATAAGTTTCAGCCCAGCTGCTCCAGGATCACGCGTTTCAGAAGCATTCAGATTCAGTTCTTAAACTTCATTAAAAATGTGGTTTTTAAAAGCCTTTGGGGATCTTAGAGTCTTTTACGACAAGTCCTTCTAGCCATTGAAACCCACCAGTGCCGTGGGGTGGCCTCATGGTAGCTAACCAAGAACAGATGATCCCTTTGGGAAGAGAATATTTAAAACCCCAAAACATAGACAAGACAGAACAAATGCATGTGGCAACAAGAGAATTGGGAACATTTCTCCTCAGATCAGCCAGTCACAGAGAAACCTCCAGATGATAATTCAGCCTGGCACTAGCCCCCACCCCATGCACGTTTCCAGTTCCATCCACGTGCTGGAATATCACACTAAGATACCCAGTGCTGGTCACTCCTTGAGGTTTTCAGCAGTTCCCTGGAAGTTACTGTCACATGTGTATGAGCAGGGGGCCTGGGGAGCCCAGGTGACAGGAGGACATGCTGGCCAGTACAAGCCAGTGTCCCTGCCCCAGTCCCTTGTGCCTGTCCCATACACAGAGCCCAGTGAGGAGATCCCCAACCAAGGGAGCTGGAAAGATGTTCACAGCACCCAAAGCAGCCAAGAGCCTTTCTTCAGAGCTGGTTTTACTTACATAAAGAAGGATAAGGAGTCAAAATATGGGAAATTAATCTTCCTATGTGGAAGGGAAGATAATAACCAATTTTAGCCCTGCAATCGGTGCTCTGGGAGCAGCTGTCCCAGTTTGTGAGGTACAGCCTATGTCACTTGCCACCCTGCTGTAACAAGATGAGCCAAGTAGTAAGTAAGAGATCTGTAGGCTGGGAAACCAAGATGTAGAGGAGAACTGAGCGGTATTTCTGCATACCACTGGGAAAAAGCTTAGGTCAGTGATCATCACAAAATCTGGGAGCAAAAAATGAGGAAACTCCTTATTCCTGTTCCCCATGGCTCATAAAGTTTTACATCAGGAAGGGTGGAGGCAATGCATTTTGTACTCTTGGAAGGAACTACACGTCCTCGACAGACTGACTGCTCCTCTTGTTGTTGCAGAACAGCTGCTGTCCTTTGTCCCAAAGGGTCCCCTTCATGCCCCATTCCCTGACCTTGAAGGACCATGTCTCGGGAGGTGGTCAAGGGGATTTCTTGTGGGTTTATTTCAAGTGTTGCCCAATTAACCCACTAAATGCAATCTCCACCTAGGAATAGCATCCTAGGTGTGGGTTGCCCACTCAGGTGGACCAAGGACATCGTTAAGCCCTTATCCTGTTTTTACTCTCAGAATGACATGGCTTTTATTCTGGAATGAGCTGGCTGTTGGAACGGGGCGCAGGGAGCGTGCCAAGCCCACGGAGGGGACACAGCCACCTGCCCCAGAGGAAATGGGCCAGCAGCCAGGCGAGGTTTGTGCTCACCGCAGGACAGGCACCCAGCAGCAGCAGCGTCCTCCACTGCTGACCTGGGCTGGAGTCAAGCTGGCAGCTGAGAGGGAAGAGGAAACCATATTCTATCGTTATCTCTCACCTTGCTTCCCTTTCGTAACAACCCCATCCCTTTGCAAAACAGAAAAACACACTAGGGCTTTACAGGGGCTCCTGGAGGCCAAGCTCTGAGCCAGGGCCAGCCAGGGCTGGAGCTGCCCTCGGCCAGGGCTATGCACAGACAAGCTGTCATTTCCCCAAACTGGGTCAAATGCAAAAGAGAAGAGCTTAGGGAACAGCAAGAGTTTGTTTCCAGCTCGATCCCAGCTTCTGCAGGGTGGGATGATGCTGCAGAGAGACTTTTCTTCATGAGGCAGGACCATGTTCCTGCTGGTACTCTGTCCCCAGCCTTGACACCCTGCAGTGCCACCTCACTGCTTTTACCAGGAGTATGCATAAATGCTCAGGGATATGAATCAGAAATGTGTGGGCAAAGAAAGCTGAGTTCCCAAGACTGTTGTCATCATCCTCTCCCCTTGCACTGTGTGACCACCTCTTTTCAGTTTAAGCCCCTGATCTCCCAGTCCCTGGTCTGACACAGCGCCTGTCTGTCAGCTCTGCCCACCCTGATCCCTTCATGTGGCTCCTACACCGGCTCTCAGGAGTGACAGAGGCCATCTCTCTGTTTTTCACATGAGCTGGTTTCACATTTGTTTTTCTTTCAAACATGAGGCTTTGCAGATATTAAAATATAATCCAGGAAGAGTTTGCTTTGTGAGGGAAGAGTGTGGGATCATGGAGGGGAGAGGGGTCATTGAGGGAGTGTAGGGAGGTGGGGGCAGCAAAGCAAATTTCATTTCCCCTCTGTGTCCCATTGGGATCGAAGTCTTTACTTTCCTGCAAACAATAGTGGCCAGTATGGGACAAGTTAGAGACTTTGGGAGACTCCAGGTTCCCCCAAGACAGGAATTTCTGCTTGCAGCAGAAATTTTATACATTGCCTATGGAGAGGGGAGAAGAAAAGCCCTTGACAGGTGGTAAAACCTGGAGAAGATGGCTGGGACCATGGAGAAATTAGTAGAAAGGAGAGAAGAAAGCATTCCTCCTGGTATTGAGTTGTTGTTTTGCATTTTAAAAAAGCAAACAAATCCAGTTCGTGCTATAGGTAAACAGAGGAACTGGGCAGGCAGGACAGGAAAGTTGGGCCTCGTCAGAGCCCTGCGCCATGCAGGGAGATAAACAAGAATCCTAGAAATGTGGAGAGAGGCTTGAGGTGATTGCTCAACATGTGAGGAAATACGGAGCAAAAGCCAGCTATCAGGGAGAGGAAGCTGGAAAGGGCAGGCTGATAGGAGCCATGAGGTCAGCACAGTAAAAAATAGTGTGGGAAGGCTTCCCAGAGGCAGCGAGCCCACAGAGCACACGTGCCCCTGCTGATCCTCCCGCCTTAGATGTGCAGGTGGCAGGGGATTACTCGCCTGATATTGGGTTAAAATTGCTCAGTGCTGATGAGTTCAATCCATCAAAGGCTCCTTAGCTACAAATCCACCTCACAGCACCTGCAGCTGAGCTTTATTTCCAAGGGACCCCTTCCTCATTGATGCTGCTCCATTGGCAACGCCTCGCCGAGCCACCCGAGCTGAGGCTGTCACCCAAAAATCACCAGGAACAAACGGCTGCATCCACTCAGCCCGGCCATTTTTCTTGAATGAGCATAAAGTTGGCCCTGTCTGGCTGTCAGAGCGAGCGTGAGACACGCAGGCTGCCCTCCCAGGCGGGGTTTGGTCTCTGGGCTGAGCGCGCGGTGAGCTCATCCCGTCCGGAGCGCGAGGCACAGCGCTGGGAGCGCTGCCAGCTGACCCAAGGCCCTGTGAGCACTGGCAGCATGGTCTGTTTGGGTTCCTCACATGCCAGGGGTCTCGGGGCTTGTTTTGAGTTCAGCTCAGCTCGGCAGTTTTGATGGATTCTGCCTTTCTGCTCTGGTCACAAGCAGTTGGATGTTCACAACAGTCTTGCTCTAAGACAAACAGCATCCATAAATCTCTGGTTGAAGCCAAGAAAATCCTGACTTTCATTACTCTGTGTTGTCCCTTCAGCCCTTTGAACGCCCAGTGCCCTTGCATGGAAACCTTAATCGAAGGCCTATCAAAAGGAGCAGAATAAATCTTGTTATCTTGTGAGGTAAGGTCACACTTGCTGTGTGGCCATCTGGCAATAGATGGGGCTGCCCCTTGGGTCGTCTTCTCCTTGCAGGAAGTCTTCCATCAACTCTTGCCAAGCATGAACCTCTGTGTCCCCCAAAAATGTGGTTTCAGCAGTTGTCCCTGCTGTGTCTTGTTCAGTGGGTCACTGCTCAAACCAGAGGACTTCTCATTATGATCCCTCCTACCAATCCACCATTCCAAGGAGACACACTGGATTGTTCCCAGCCTTGCTCCCAGGACCTCACAAGGGATCTCCCATTAGGATCCTACACACTACTGAGTCACTTCTCCAATTTCATTGAAATATGTCTGGTTTTTTCAGTTACCTACAGAATGAAGGGTCTTGGAGCATTACAGATTTGGACAGATTTGTTTCTCTGGCTCATCTGCCTCTGCTCCTGCTGCTCTGCCTCCTCCCATGTTCCCAGTGATTTGTTAAAAGTTTGCACCAAAGCCTGATAAAAACCACCTCTAACATCAATGAGTTTGGGTCAGAGCTTAAGAATTCCTAGAAAAACACATTTTCCTGCCCCATTTCCCTGGCTGGACCTGCTGCTGGGTCCAGTGTCCCTTGGCTGCCGGGGTCAAGGACAGCCATGCTGACGTAGACAGGCTTTTTTAGCTGATTTTCCCTTCCAGCCTCAGGCAGGGAAGAGAATGGGGATGTCCTGTGGCTGCTCAAAGAGGACAGTGAATAGTGACTGCATCCCTGAGAGTGTTTGTTTGCCTTTCCAGCAAGTCTTTGATAAAGCCGGGCTCCTGCCTGTGCTGCCCGAGCTCCAGGGACCATGGGAATGCTGGCATGTCCACCTCCCCATCTGGGACAGGACACAGGACAACCAGTGACCAGCCTGCTGGCCCAGCAGCACACTCAGCTGGACACACATCCCCTCCAAGGGACAAAGGGACTCACAGAGAGGAAGAATCCATGTGTGGCCTACAGGAAAGAGGGGGCTGAAGAGGACTTGACTTCATCAGCAGCAGGAAGCGAAGATAAGGATGGAAAATCAGATTGTCCAGCTCATGTCTGGGCAGTCCGTGGGGAAGAGGCTATGAGATCCATGTGCAGTGTGAAGAGTCTGGAAGCTGGGCAGATTTGGGGGATCCTGAAGGAGACCCTAGGGAACTTCTTCGTCCCTATCAAGGTGGTGTCTCTTGCCATGGTGGCAGCAGCATGAGGAGGGTCTGAGTGTGGCAGAGTAAAGCCAAATCCACCATCACTAACTGCCCTCCAATCTCTGCTGGATCTCATCATGGCTGCCCTTCTCTGAGCCCAGGAAGGATTACATGGGAGTATCCAAGTGCCTCACCCAATGTGGAGTGCTGTGCAGGGTAGCTGGAGGGACAGAAATGGATTGCTCTATGTTTTCCCTTCTCCTCAGCTCCCTCCAGCCCTGTCTGTTTATGAGGCCACCAGCAAGGAGCCACTGGGCAGAGGCATCTGCTCATCCTCCCTGAAAACAGGGACCCTTTTCTGCCTGTCACCCTATAGCCATGACCCAGTTTCAGCGAGGCACTTCTCAACCCCCGGCTTTTTCCTTTTTGTCTCTGCTCTCACCATTCCCCTCCCTCCCCTTCACTGCTGGCATCTGATATTTACTTTCAGACTGGGAGGGACAGAGGAGGCTTTTCCTTGCATTGCCCCCACATTGTTCCCTGCTGGTATTTGGGAACAAGTGTGACATTCAGGGGAGCCAGAGCGGACAAAGCCTGCTGCAGGTAATCATACCGCAGGCGGGCATATCGGGTGTCCCTGGACACAGGGCATCCAGGAGCTTTTGACTGCATCTTTTTAGGAAGAGCTTTCTCAGCCCCGGTATCTCTCAGATTAGGTTTTGTCCCCAGAGGAGCCTGTTGTGCCTCCATTGTGGCGCAGCTGTGGGAACCCGCGGCTCGGCACGGCACCGGAGCGGGGACAATGCCCAAAGGTAAAAATGCCCTGACCTGCCCCGTGGGCAGCTCCTCCCGTGCTCCAGAGGGACTCTGATCTCTGATGAGCAGGCTGTGCCGACATCTGCTGCCCGGAGCTGCCTCCTCTGTGCTCGGATGTCCACAAAAGAGCAGGGATGGATGGATGGATGGATGGATGGATGGATGGATGGATGGATGGATGGATGGAAGCCCTGTGCCCTTGGCAAGCATCCCTGAGCCCATGGAGAGGGGGACACACACACATACACAGGGCAGGTGCACCAGGTACAAAGCTGATTTGGTGCCTTGGATGTGCAAGGAGGAGGCAACACAAGGATAAGTACACTTGCTCTGTGCTGGAGGAGCAGCAACAATCTCAAAAACTCAGTGACATGTGGGAAAATGTAGAGGAAAACCCAGGATTGTCTCCATTCCCTCACATGTGCCCTTTGGCATAGCCAGGAAGAGCTGGTCCTAGGTACAAAGCACCTACAGCCCCCAACAAGTGGGAGATGCTTACCCATCTCTGACGCTCTTCTGCACTTAGGGACTTTCAGGGAAGCTAAATGCTTCCTAGAGACACAGGAAGGAATACTGGTCCTCAGCCCCTGCTGCAGCACAAGCTCATACTGCTGGGTGTCCCATCTGAGAATATCCAGCCCTATCCAACACAGACACAGCCTGGCTGCTGCATGACCCTGCCAGTCCTGGGATGGGACATCTAGAGCTCTGACAAGCCCAAGGAGAGTGCAGTGTCTTTTGCCCTCAAAGAAATCAGCACTCACCCCTCCCCGACCCCATTAAAACGCCTGATTTAGCACAGATACTGACTGCATTTAGCCCATGCAGAGCCACTTCTGGCTCCTCATGCAGAGGAGCTGCGTAACCCCAGTGAAGCCTCTCTGATATAAACCAGTCCCTGACTGATCCCTTATCTCCAGCCTTCTCGTGCTGACTGATTGGTTCCTCCCTCTTTCTCAGACGAGCCTCTGCTCTGGATTCACACAGACTTTTCAACACTTTTAAAGTCCTGGCCCAATAAAACATTAAAGCACTTGAACATGAATGTGACTGTTTACTTGCTTAAACCTAAACACGGGACGTAGTTGGGTCAAGACCTTTCTCTTCCTGCCCAATGCCTGCTCCTCCAGTGTCCTGGCTGCTCTCCTCTGCATGGTCTGTGGTTTCTCTACGTTACGGTGCGATGCCACGGAGAATTCGCAGTTTCCCATTTGTGACACACTGGTTTTGCCTAAGGTGACAAATGACCTTCTCCCACAGTGATAAACCAATTTACTCATCCCAAGCTGCATCTGCTGGTTCATCTTGGTCTGCCCATGGAGCAAAGGCTTTCGGTTCTGCTCAGCATCTGGGCCACAGCTGTTTGCCATCGACTTTCCCGTTGTCTTTCACATTCAGCCACTCGCTTCCTATTGCACTTCAGCTCGTTGTGTTTCCTTTTATTATTCTCTGTTCCTAAACCAAGCTGGCTCTGGCTACCTCTTCTGGGAAGAGCAATCCACTGCCAGGCCATGAGGCAGCCTCTGCAGCTTCATGTGGTTGAGAACGTTGAGTTGGGTGGAAAGTCATGAGCATTGCTGACCTGTTGCCATGTCCCTGGATGGGGAGGGACACTCTTAGATGAGTAGAAATGCCCATGAAGCAGCTGGGGAGGTGGCACTGAGCCTGGGGCAGGGCTGGTTGGTGTCCCCAGTGCTGTGTGGGGACAGCTGCCCGCAGCTGCTGAGGCTTTGCCGCGTGCAGGAGCGTGCAGCCCGTCGGACACAGCCCCAGCAGAGGTGTCTGGGAGCAGGTCCAGGCTCATGCAAGTCGGGCTGGCTGCCCAGCATCCTCCATGCGAGGAAAAGATGCCTTAGCAGGGATACAAACACACCATGGGCAGGTCCTTGGATAAAGAAACTTCCCTCCAGCACATCTGGAAAATTACTCCCATCCTTTAGTAAACAGGCTTCCAGAGGAAGGTCTGTGCTAGTGTTGTCCTCCCTTTGGGACACAGTGGAGCCAAGGTAGGAAAACCCAGCAGGATGGGAGGATATAAACTCCCCTGGAATAACTTACAGCTGTCCTGGAAGCTCAGAGACCCAGGGGGCTGAGGAGAGTGTGGGCAAAGTCACAGATTTAATCAATGCTGTTTATTCTTGGCAAAGAGCCAGTGGAAGATCCAGTTTCCACAGGAGAGCAGAGATGATGGAGGTTCATCTGGTGTCCCTAATGAGTTCAGCTTTTCTTCCACCTCCATACACCCAGAGGAACAGCAGCACAGGTGGGTCTCTGGGCCAGGCTCAGGAGAAAGCCTGGAGGAGCCAGAACAGCTGATATTCCTCCTCCTCCTCCTGAACAGAGGAGGTCCCAGAAACCCCCAGTGATGGGGTATCTTTAAAAACCATTGCATAACCCAGCATCACTGACAATGGGTTATGGTTTCCAGAGGCTGGTGAGAAGACAAAAGAAACAGTGCTACAGTATGAAGTCATCTCAGGATGGGGAAAGATCCAAGAGAAGGATTGCAGGTCCTCAGACCTGGAACAGAAATTTGGAAGGGGCTGTCTCAGAAATCCTATTCCAGCACAAAGAGAAGTGATGAGAAAGTGCTGTGGTCCTTGGACAGCAAAAGGGAGGGAAGGTTTGCTTAAATATCTGGTAACAATAATCATGTCACAGCTGTGAGGACACGGCCCAGAGCTGTTTTGTTAGCGATTGTAAGCCCAGATATGGATAATCAGGAAGTTCAACTCTCTCTTTAGAGGGGGATAAGCGAGGAGGTTGTTCTCCAGTGTAGATGGATGTGGAGGCCTGAGTTCCCTCCAGACACCACAGAGAGATGTCACACATGAAAGGAAGCAAACCAGGCATGATCCACACTTGGTACATAGAATATAATGCTGAGGTCCTGCTCCACGACCTTGCTTCAGCCTTGTCCAGCAGCCCCTCCTGTGTACTGGAGGGAGAAACCTCCTGTGTACTGGAGGGAGATTCCTCTCAGGAAACCAAGAACCTGCTACGTTCAGCTCTGATTACATCCTTAAACCACCATGCCATAAATCTTTCCTGCAGCATCCTTGGCAAGGGAGTTCTCCACCAAACACCTTGCTCAGCAGCATAGACAATGAATGCAGCAGCTGCTCTGGGGACTCCAACTCTGCTGTGGGCAGGGCATCCCCAAACTACTGCCGGGGGCATGCTCAAGCTTTGGGAGACCAGCATCATGGCCCTGAGGGGGTGACAGAAGATGTGACTTTTCTCCCCAAGGCCTCTCCCAGCAGGAGCTGCCAGCCTTTCCCAGCTGAGCCTCCTCGGGCAGCGTGACAAGGCAGACAGAGCCGGACATGTGGCTTTGACCATGCCAAACCTCCTTCCAGCAGGGCAGCGCGCCCAGGCACGCTGACCAAAGCCAGGCTCTCCTCCCCACACTGATGGCCATGCCCTCAACAGAGTGAGAGCCAGGAGCTCCCAGGGCCACTCTGGATAGAACTGAGCTGGAGCTGGGCACAGCTAAAGATGGGGGCTCTGTATTAAAGGCTCAGCACTGAGGTCTGGAGGCTTTTTATATTAGAAAAAACACCTACAAGAGCCTGTTCAGACTGAGAGTTTCAGACCTCTCCCAGGCACCTCTTTCCTGCATCTCTCCCTCCCCCCACCCCGTCCCGCTCAGCTCAGCCTCATCTCCTGCGACATGTCCAAGTGACAAAAGGCTCTTTGGGGCTCGGCGTCAGCCAGCGCCCATCGCCCGCCTGCCTGGCCGCATGGGTGGAGGACAGGACCATCTGCTGCTGGGCAAATGAACCCCAGGGCCAGATGCTCTGCTTTGCTAAGGAGGCTGTATAAGCCTTGGACCCGGTTCATGGGAACCGCTTCCCTCTCCCCCGCCTCCTCCTCCCACACGCATTAACCTCTTTACTGCCACTGATGTCTTTATGGTGACATCTGAGGGAGGAGCAGGAGGTGGGTGAGAAGGCACGGGGATGAAGGGGCAGGATGCTGTGGAGGTGTCCTGGGAGCTTGCCTGACACGCTGGTGTGAAGTTTGCCGTCCTTCCTCCCCGCTTTGGGAAGCTGGGCAGTGAGAGCCCGCTCCCGGCGGGGGACCGCAGGCAGCACGGGAGCGGGTGCGGGGGCGCCGCGGGGGTGGGAGGAGGAGGTGGCAGGATTGGCACTCGCTTTGGAAGTGTCCCCGCAGGGGTTTGCTCTCCGCTGCAGCCGATTCCCACGAGCCAACCCAGCCCCACCCCCCAAAGCCTGTCGCAAGGTTCCATGATCCATCCTGATACCGTCCTGATGGTTCCCGTACCTGGGGCATCAGTCAAGGCAGCCCATGTTTGCTCCAGGTGCTTCGGCTCGGGTGGAGGGGACGGGAGGGACCGTGTCTGCCCACAGGTCTCTGAAGCTGTTGCAGCCCGTCCCTGCACCAGTCCCCCCACAGCTGCTGCTGGGAGGGGGACACACGGAGCCCTGGGTGCCTGGCCCAGGCCTGGGTCTGCCCTCCTGGTCACACTGAAGCCCTGCCTGCGCAGTGTTGCTCTCAGTTCTGTACATATGACACACATTTTCCCCAAACAGAGTGGTTTTAGGGGAGGGAGGGAGCCAGAAGTCCTGCCTGGTAGTCCCTGCCACGCTGCTTCTTCATGGGAAGAAACCACATAACCTCTGTATTGCCCGTATTGCCTCCAGTAACAGACAGGAGACATCAGTCCCACTTGGCAGGGTGTTCCCAGGCAGGACCCCAGTTTTGGGCAGAGCTGAGAAGATCAGGACTGTGAGGATGTATCACCTGCACGCTGCTTTAGCAGGTGAACAACTGCTGATCCAGACTGGATCCAGTTCTGCCTGGAGAAGGAGGGTTTCAAGATATTAACAGGTACAGGGTGATGGCACTTCCACTGAGGTGAGGTATCTCCCTCTCTCCTCCCTCCCCCACATGTTTTCTGCTGCTCTAAATTAATTTCCAGTCACGCAAGCCACCAAGGGTTAACACTGCTGCGCTCCGGTGGGCTGTCTGGGGGGGTGTGCCATGAGCTGGGGAAATCACAGGTGGGAAGCGGCGCTTGCAAGGCACAGTGGCCTGCTGGAAAAGACCTTGGCTATTGAACCCTGAAAAATCTCCTCCTTTCTAGCAGAGCCTTCCTCGCCCTGGTTCCCACAGGGCTCCTCAGCCGCCCCGCACCTCCGGGAAGGTCACACGCCGCTGCTGTATCTCGCCTGGCGCGGTGGGAATGCGATTAACAACCGGGCCCGGCCCTGGGATTGGGCCACGATGGGCGAGAGAAGGGCCCCGCGCCCAGGGAAGAGCTTTCCCACACTCCGTCCCCCCTCGCCGGCGACGGCGGAGGAAATCGTCCATATCTAAATGTGTCCTGATAGCTGCGCTAATCTAGGGCTGAATGCGCAGCTCGGGGTGGGCTCACCGGCAGCACCAGCGCAACACATGGCCCGCATTCAGCTCACACAAAGGGCCGAATTCTTCCTCTTCCTCGGGCTCCGCATGCTCCAGTGGCAAAGCGGTGCCGGCGGTGCGGGAAGGTTGGAGACCGTTGGGATGGAGCAGCTGGCTCCTCTCGGGGACGCGGGGGGACTTCTGACCCCGGGCAGAATTTGCTCTTCTCCCCATGTGTTTTCTCAGCAGGCAGAGAGGATGAGCGATGCTGCGCTCACAGCCCTGAAAATTTGGCGGAGAACAGGAGAAACTGGGTTATTTTAAGCAGCAGAGGGGTATTTTGGGGTGGCTGCGTGGCAGACTCCATCCCTGTCTGGCAGGGGTGCTCTGTAGGATGGGGTTCCTCTGCGTGTTGTATGTGCCAAAAAAGTACCAAGTGGAAAAAAGTCGGCGAGATATCAAAACAAGTTGTTTCAGCCCAACCTGAAACATCCCTCCAACCAAATCCACAATGTTTCCTTCCCTTTGCACCTTTTCAACCTTTCTTCTCCTTTTGGCTTGCAGCACAGTACAAATAGGAAAACCTGTTTTGAAATAAAGAAGATTAAAAAAAACCACACTTTGTTCTGAAAAAAAAAACAACGTTGAAACAAGATGTTTCGACATCTTCCAAATGATCTCCCTCCCTTGTTTTGGCTGAAGCCCTGCATTTGCATTTGTCCTGGATTTGCACATTATTGGTTCCCCACAAAAGGGCACATTTTTTAGTGAACTCAGTCCTGTTCACCAGAGGCAACTCAGCTCTTGAGCCAAGCTTCTGTAAGCAGAAATTTTCAAAACTGTGTAATTTGTTAGTCTGGATAAAGGTGAAGATCCTCTTCCCCAAAGAGCCTTAAAATATGCCTTTTCACCCCACAAAGTTCCCCTTTTCTGTTCCCCTTTTTCCTTCACTGCCTCTTCTCCTTTTTCCTCCATACTTAGTCCAACCTCTCACCTAAACCTCTTGTTTCCGCAAGCTCCCTTTTTTGGGGGTAATTTAATGAATAAATACTGCTGCCAGGCTTGGATGCAAATTCTTGGAGCCTCAGATAGTCCAGAAAACCAAAAAGCTCATCACTAAGATGAGTCATTTACCCTGGGGGATCTTCTTGGCCACTGGATAGTCTCCAGCTCTAGATATGGGAAAAATTTCCCCCTGGGAAAAGAGGTGCCCCTCTCCTGCCCCTATTCCCGAGCCCTGGGGGTACCTCGGGGCCAGGAGGAAAGGAGCACTCTCAGCGAAGCAGAGCTGTGAGCAGCCTTTACCTACCCAGCCTTCAGCTCACATTAGCAGCGATGTCCCCACCCTCGCTTGGAGCCTTACTGTGGCTTAGATACCATCACTTCCCCACCCCACCAGTGACAAATTTCCTCCTCCTTGCCAGGGACCGGCTTGTTGGCATCGGGCTTGTGGGTGCTGGTGGGGGAGAAAACCCCCATGCTGGAAGCTGGGAAAGCAGCAGCCTTCCTGATTTCCACTGGGAAGGACAGGGAGCAAGGGGAGGCAGCCCTTCCACACCTGGCAGATCCTTCACAACCCTCTTTCTGGGCCCTGTCGAAATCTGCCTGTTTTAACTTGTCTGTATGTCTCACTGGGGAGATGGACTGGAAAACACAAGGTGGATCCAAGCATCTTTCTCCATGAGGAAAACTTCCAGCACATAATAGTCTGGGGCTTGTTTGATGCCTGGTGTAAGATGCAGCTGAATAAAACCACGTAGAAGGAACTTGAATAGCAAAGGGCATCTTGAGAAACAAGCAGCCTTTTCTTCCCTCTCCCGCTGCAGAAGCTGCCCCGGAGCTGCTGTGTGTGCGGGGAGAGGGGCTGGCTCCCATTTAATCTCAGGATGAAGGCTGCCACTATAAATAAAAGCAAATATATAATTCCTCCTATTGCTGCCCAGTTGCCGTGGAGACCGCAGTTTAATTAACCACAATGCTGATGCCCTGCATGCCACAAAGCTGCCCGGGAAAATATTACAGATGTCTCTACACATGTCAGTCCCGCGTTTTACTCACTTTCAGAACTTGCCAAAAGTGCTTGATGGGCACGTGGTACAACTTGGCAGCAGCATTCAAGCTATGTTCATGCAGCCTACAAGATGGACTGGGAAGGCACCAGCTACCAAAACTGGATTCCTTGCGATGATGTGCAGGCTGGATGGAAAAACCCATACACACAGGGAATTTCCAGAGGAGAAAGGGGAGAGATCAATATTATTTAGTCTTCCCAGGCGTTTGCTTGGGAAACCCATGGAGATACAGCTCGAGTGATCCTAGCTACTTGTGTTTTGTGGATTGTGGTTTGGTGGGAGGCACTGGAGTGGGTGCAGGAGGCGGCTGCACGTCTCACCCGTGCGAGGTTAGATCCCTATACAGCCCCCAAGAAACCTCTGCAGGGAGATGGGCTTGGAAGAGGTTTTACCTTCCTACTGTAGACTTGCTGGAGTATTTCCATCCCACTCAATCTCTGCTTGAGGGCTAAAGCTGCTACTCCCTGCAGTCCATCCCCACCAGGGAGCACTGGGGCGAAAGCTGCCTGTACAGAGGGAGGTTTGCAGACCCCTGGCTGCACCCCAGACTTCTCCAGCTCCTCATCTCCAGGGGAGCAGCACCCCAGGAGCTGCACAGGCCCTGGAGAGAGACCTGCGTCAGGGAGCTGGCTCAGGCACAGGAAATCCAGCTGTCAAGAAGACTCCAGCGTGCTTGCCCATCCCTGCCCCCCGGCTCCTTTTTCTGGTGCGCGTTTGCGTTCCAGACAGCGCTGATCCTGCCGGCCAGCCCTTACCTGCCAGCAGCTGTCAGACACCGCAGCCAGGAGCAGCCCCAAGGCACGAACCGCCCGCCACCCGGCCCCACCTACATCCACCTCCGTGATGCAACTTCTTGTGCGCAGCTGCTCCTCTCGCTGCCAACAGCCCCCGCGGCCCCGGCGGGGAGCGGGTCTCCGAAGCAGCAGCTTTGGCACATCCCCACTGCTTGCTCAGCCCCAGTCTTGAAAGCGAACCTCAACAAAAAGTCAGTAAAAACTTTTCCGGGTGGAGAAGTCCAGGGGTAAAGTCTTGACTTGGTCAGTCAAGAGAAGGAGTGATGACCAACGTGAAAGGCACAGTCCCGTGCCCTCACAGCTGCTGTCGCCATGTGAGCTGTGGAGAGAGGAAAATTCGTCTCAGTTTCTGTCAGCAGGACGAGCCAAGTGTGGACAGCCACCCCACCTGCTGTCACAGGGACCCTGGTGAATGTGCACCATGGTGGGAAGCCAAGCTCTGCCCCTGGCTCATGGGATGTCACCACAGGGCTTGGAGGGAACGTCGTGATCAACTGTGCCACCTCGCTGTGTTGTGTGTGACAACAGATGACAGTTCATAAATAAAAGCCAGGCAATGGGGTCTTTATGGGGTCAGATTTATCCAGCCAGCTCCTGGTAGGAGTTGGTGCAGGATAGCTGTGCCATTATCCCAGTGTTAGAATCCACATGGGCTACATTGGCATTATCACGGGCTTTCACCTGGATCCCTGGAGCAGCATTAGTACAGGAACAAGCACAGAAGCCCAAAACTCAGCCACAGGTGTGGGAGACAAACACAGGTACCAAAGAGACAAAGCTGTAGGATTGCAGAGAAGGATTGCAGCCCCAAAATTTCAGATTGTCTTGACCTAATCCAGAGGAACTCACTTCCCTTGTTCATCAGGAGAGTTTATTTTTTCTATTGGAAAATGTAGACCCTCATTCCCATTCCTGAGGTCCCCACGGCACTGGAGGAGTCCTTCACTGTTTTTACAGTTTGTGTTGCTTCCCCTCGCCCTCTGTTTTCCTTTTCCTTTTCTCCATGACATGAAGCTTAACTAAACTCTGGGGAGGGGAGAGGAGAGGGGGGAACAGATGCTGACTCTGGCTCAGCAGTTGTCTAAGATCCCCAGAGATACAGGCACAGATTTCAGCTCTCCATGTGAGTCTTGCACTCACATGGAGAGCTGGGGGATTGCCTTCTGGGCCAGCCAGAGCTGGATGAGTAATTCACATCGTTCCTTCACCTCTTCCATGGGCCTTTCCATTCTTCTCACCTGGGCTCAGATCTGCCCACAGGTGGCATCCAGGATGGCTTGGAAGGATGTGCTTTTCTAGGATGATTGCACTTTACTTTCTCAGTGCAGGAGGTCAATATCAGTAGAGTTTCTGTCCTTTCTGCTCTCTCAGGTAAGATGTCAATAAAGCAGGGGATTTTTATGGCTGAAGAAGTCCCTAGGATGCTCCCAGTGACCTGCAGCCTGGCAGTCAGGAGCTTGTTCCCAGCTTGCCAGGCTGGCACCTCGCAGGGACGCTGACACCACTTTGGCCCATGTGGTGGGAATGGAGCTGAGGATCTTCAAACCACAGGATAGCTTTGAAAAGCTGGTTAGCAGGGGGCTGTCATCATGACTCTGATCCCTGTGGGACATACAACATGCAGAGCAGCAGGCATCCCTTCAGTCTGGCTTTGGCTGCTGTTTTGGAGCAGGTATTGCACTGCCAAAACACAGTCGGTGCCTCTTGGTGGCTTGTCACTTTGGGGACAAGGGTGACAGCTCTCTTGGGAACAGCCCTGGATTGAGCACCATAAATCGCAGCCAGAGGGAAGAACAAAGGCTCTTCATTGGATGGGGTGTGGGGCAAGAGGCATTGCTCGGGGTCGCCTGAATTTATGGCTCCCTCTGGCTCCTTTAGCAATGGATGCTTTCGACATAGGACCCAAACCAACAGTCTTAGAGGGGGGGACAAAAGCCCGGGAGGAAAGAAAGGATCATCTTTTTTTTTCTCTTTCATTTTTTTTAAATCAACAGAGGGAGAGGAGGCACCATGGCAACATCAGTCTCCTCGGGAGGCATGCTCAGCGCTGGAGACCCCATGCTAAACCACCCTTCTCCATCTGAACAGCCCTCGGCAAACCCCACTGCGAGGCCATCCCGGTGTCTGATGCATCACAGCCCCGTCACCAGCATCGCCTGCCTGGCTGGCAGGAAAATCCATTCCCGAGCATGGATCAGCCACTGCCTCCTCGGTGCTGAGTCGGAGGCAGCAGGGAGGCAGTGAGGAGGAGCGCGATCCTGTTAACAAACCGCGGCTAAACAGGCTGCTGGGGGCTGTGCAGGCAGAGCCCCATTGATATTGAAATCAGGTGCAATCCATCACCGGCAGAACAGGCTCCTTCCACGGGGAGCTGAAAAGAGCCACTCTCAAAGGGAGGGGGAAAAACTTGTCCAGGGGAAGGGCGAACCAGAGCGTGGCAGGTGTGGTATGGAGGGGGATGCTGTCCGTGCCAGACAGTGATTCATGGCCGAGCCTGCCGTGCCATTGCCAGGGCGGCCGCAGAGAGCAGGGGACAGAGGTCCCTGAGTGGCAGGAGGACAGTGGGCCTGGGGAGGTGTTTTGTTGGGGTCTGCTCCCCCCAGCACTGGCATCGCAGAGCGACAACAGCTCTGGTTTGTACCCCAGTGTGAGAAAGTCCCTGATGGAGCAGTCAGCATGACCAGGGTGGGCCGTTTGTGGAAAGGAGGTGGCATCAGGTGAAGCTACGGGATGTGGCTCCTGGGCCACCCTGACCCCTTTCACCTGGGCTCCCTCCCCCGTGAGTGAAACCGCGACTTTGCACTTTCACCCGTGGCCTTTGTGGGACCTCCTGGGACCCCATGGGACAGCATAAAGCTACCACGCAGGATAAGCTACGATGAGCCTTTTCACACCTCATCTCAATCAGCATCCCTACGGCTCTGGGGCTGCCCATCTGCCCCAGGGCAACACCGAGACTCCCTAGGGTATTGCCCAGGCGGGGATGACTACCAGACTGCAAAGGCCCTTGAGTGTGGGCTGATCTCAGATCTGTAGATCTAGCTCAACATTAAAAAAAATCCAAAACAAAACTAAAAAAAACCCAAACAAAAACACCAAACCGAAGTGAAACTGAGTTTGGTTTCCTGTGTCTCAAGCCAAGTTTCCACCAAGACTGAGGGCTTTGGCACAGTCTGAGGTGATGGGTACTGTGTCTTGGGGAGAGGGATGTGACAGCTGGGTAAATGAGAGGAGAGGGAACTGGGGTTGGGGACCAGCCTTGTGAGCTCCCCAAAACTGCTGCCCCTACTGCAGACAGCCCCAGGACTTCAAGCACGGTCGCTGTCACCCCAAGAGTCTTGTCTTTCAGTGTTGAGGGTCAGCCCTGAGTCAGCCCATCACTGTTCAAACTGAACGGTGCCAAATCAGCATCTCAGCGCTCAGCCTCCGGCCCCGGCTCCCCACACCTGGATGCAATCACAGCTCCGGCAGGAGAATGGGAAAAAGCCTCAGATCCGCTTCACCAACAGCTGCTGCTTATTTACCGGGAATCCTTCCTACTGAGGAATGATGGAGCGGGGGACGAAGTGCTTCCCACCGCCCCGGGGCTGCCGCTGCGGGACGGTGCGGGATGCGGGGGATGCCCCAGCGGGGTGGTGATGTTCTTGACAGAGCTGTGAAAGGACCGTGGCAGGTTTGGCCTTTCCCAGCGCGGCGCCGGGGGCCCGGGGGAAGCCCACATCTGTGTGCGGGGGAGCCGGGCAGCGCTGGGCTCCTGCGGGGGCGGGCGGTGGCGGAAGCCGCCGTGGGGCTGCAAATCCGTGCGATCCCGCGGAGGCGGGGGCCCTTGTCGAAAATGGCATTCTTCTCTGATTTTCTTTCTCTTATTCTTTTTTTTTTTTTTTTTTTTTTTTTACCCTAAAAAAAGGGAAAATCATACAAGCTCTGTAGTTAATTAAGCAAAAGACAGAAAGGCTGGGAAGTTCTGGGGTGCAGCTATGAAAGCAATTCTGTTCCGAGGGGAGAATGGGTTTGCTTCTTGACAGCTTCCCTCTCACGGTGTCCTGCTTAGCACTGGCCGTGGGATGAGCCCTGGGGCTGGCAGGGTTGCTCCGTGCCCCTTTGGCTTCCTCTGACAGCCACCCCTGAAATGTGAGAGGGGCTGAGCTCTGTTTCAGTGCTGCCATCGGGTTTGTCACTGCAGCAGAGTGACTTACAGCCCCTGTCGCCTCCTTGGCAGCAGACTTGGGCATGTTCTGTCCCTGCTTTGAGCTTTAGTTTTGTCTCTGCTTTTGTCTGCTGTATAGAAACCAAGCAGTTCTTTGGCAGAGCAGCTCCGTACACCACTAGCAAGATTTGCAATACTCCTGCTTTTAACAGGGAATGAAAAGGCACAGGAGACACAAGCCCACAAGAGGAATCTCCTCTTCTAGCTCTGGGATTAGGGCATTTATCCCAGGATTTGGGCTCTGCCAAACCAGAGCAAGCAGGCATCCCTCAGGGAAAGGAGAAATATCCAAGGCTGTGTTTTTGCCATTGTGCTCCACTGAATGAAGGGAAGGAGAGCAAAGGGTAAAATTAAACTTGCACCCTGAGTCCGGAGATAAGTTTCCCCTGATTGTTGTAGGAAAAATTAAAAATAATTGGCCACACTGTTCCTTTCCTCATTTTCATAACCTACTTGCTGTATTTGATTCCCCAACCTCGACCTGATAATTACCGATCACAGTGTGCTTTAATGATCCTGAAAATTCCTTGTGACCACGAGCAATTTCTCATTGCCACCCTCACTTGTCACTTTTGCCAGCAGCACTTTGCACCTGCCTGAGGAAGGTCCCTCATCTCCCAGCACTGGGCTGAAAGGCCAGGATGTGTCCCCAGGGACCAGTATGGCACTGACAGATGCCCACGTTGTCCTAAACGGCTGAATACTGGTGTGAAGGGGACAAAGCCACTTCCAGCCACTTCCTGAGCCACTTCCATGCTATCTTAGGCTGGCTGAGGAGCAGAGCTGTTATCCTGGATGGGTTATTGCTGCTGTATTCCTTCCCATGTTGCTGGACCTGGGTTTGACTGGACTCTGCCTTCACCTATAGAGGCCCCGTCAGAAAAACGTGGCAAGAGCTGCTGTCTGGGGAAAGCACCAGCCCTGGGGATCAGCACAGTGATCCAGGCAAGCAGGAGCAAGGCTGGGATGAAGCTGCCACCCGAGCAGGGCCCAGATGTGGCCTTTGGGCCATATTGGACAAACAAACACAGAGCCCAGGGCAGGCGGGGGCTCCAGGCAGGGACCGGCGGCGCTGTGACAAGTGACCCGGCCCCGTGGCTGCCATCTGCTGCTGCTGCACCCTGCGGGAGCCCAGGGCTCCCCGAGGGGACAGGAGTGGTGGGACAGGGATGAGGAAGAGGAGGAAGAGGGAAGGCTGCTCCTGGCAACTTTGGGAATGGGGCTAGAGCGAGGTCATATGCTGGAGAAGGCATATTCTGGCAGAATAATGATGAAAATAAACCTCACTAGACTTATTTTTAGCCCTGCTGATGATGCTGGGACTATTTAGGGCTGGCTGACTCTGTGGTCTGGGGATTTTTGACAAGCCTCAGTTATCTTGTGTTTTGTTCTTCGATCGTAAAATTTGGTGGGAAAGAGAGAATATTTTCTGTGTGTTGGTCAAGGACCCCATGCCTAGCATGCCTGGGCCCTTTGGTGTAGCAAATAATAAACACAAATAATAATTGACAAGGAATTTACTATGTCTTATGCAAACTACGTAGCTGGTCAAACAGGGAGAAGGAAATCTGCAGGATGACTTTGGTCAATCTAACAGTGAGATGGATGCAGAATCAAGCAGGTAACTCAGCAGACCACAGGGCAAAAGTTTCAAGTCTTTTTCAAATTCACATCAAAAATGTCAATGAAAAAAAGAAAACCTTCGTGGAGATGATATAAAGGTCAAAGAAGTAAAAAAGGCAGAAGGGTCTTGCTTTGGGCACGCTGGCAAGGGAGATGGGGTAGCTGGGTTTGAGTGACAATGGGCGACTCCTTAAATCACACATGCTCCCGTGTGGGGTCAGGAGTCAACCCGACACACAGCAAACCAGCAGCTCTTCCACTTCAATCCTCACAGAGAAACAACTTCTAGGGAAACTTACACAAACTACTTTTTTGATGACTTTAAACCCTCCCTGCAAGACGGTTTGAAGGTAAACACATGCAGCCCCATAAATTAACTGTAATAGCTGAAGCCCCATTGTGTAGGCAATGGCTTGCAGCAAACAGCAGCTACTCCTGCCCAACAATGTGAGGAAAGTCGCCCTGCACATTTTTTATCCTTTGACACAAAGTGCAGCTGCAGAAATACCTCAAAAGGGATTTTACCAAAAGACAATCATGTTCTTGCAGCGTTTGAGAATAAACCCATGGAGATAACGGGCCCAGGCTCACAGTGATAAACATGTCAAGATAATTAAAATTATGTTTTTCTTCTAATAGAAAGGGCAAGATCCTAATCTGATGTAAGATGCTGTAGCTCTGTACAGTCAGTGGAGTCACTCCTGCTCACCCCACTGGAGACTGAGCCCACGGAATTGGCAGCAGTGAAATGAGATCCAGCAACCAGGCTCTGCAAATGCAGCATGGTCAAAGAGGTCACACTTTAGTTGTGTGTGCCAAATTCTCATCTTTCCCTATCCAAAATAAATCTGGGATTTTTGTATGTGTGTGCAGATGTCACTTAGGAGCTAAGCTGAAGTCAGACAAGCTGCCTGAGCAATCCAGGAGCCAGCTTTCAGGGAAAAAGGGTCTGGATGCTAAGCTAAGGAATCAAATGAATTTTCAAAGTGGGAATTTGTCCAAATTTGGATGGGAGGTTGTTGCAGAGATCAGGGGCAGCAGGGTCATACACACGTTTGGGAAGGGCTGGGGGCAGATTTCACTGGGATGAGAAACAACAAAATCCACAAGACAGGCCAGACCAGGTTCTTGGAGGACTTTCAAGTAGGGAGAAATGCTGGAAAAATAGCAGCCTGAAGGAGAAAGCCTGGAGGAGCCTCTGGCAGCAGGAAGGGAGAACAAGCAGGCAGGATTGCCCTGCAGAGGAGGAGCAGGAGCGTGCACAGGGCTGGTGTCGGGGCTTGTCTGCACAGAGCAGCACAGCAAAGCTGCTATTGTGGAATAAAATATGCTGGAATGTGGGCACGCCTATTCCAGAATAAAGCTGCTTTTTCCTAATTTAACTTAATCCACTATTTGTTTTTATTATTTTTATCATCATCAGATGCAGCTAATTTGGAAAAGCTGTTCCAATTAATTTCCCTGCATAGACAAGCAGCTACATGCTGGAAAGCCTTTGTCTGTTCAGTGGCAGCCTGACCAGCAGCTTCTATTCATTTCAAAACCAGATGCTTTCTTCTCCCCTCTGACCATTTTTTCTACTTTGTCTCATCAGACCATGAAGGGAACAGGAGTGGGAATTTCTCCCAGGAGTGTGGAGCCTGATAGCCCTGTTTATGGGAGGTAGAGGAGGAAAAAAAATTGTTGTTTAAAGTGAGGGAATAAAGAACCTCAGGACAACAGGAGTCCAGGGCAATGGTCAAAGAGGCCATGATGACTTCATGGATAACCATGAGGGACTTGGCATGAGGTAGTGTCTGCCATTATTCTCTTTAAACTATTTAAGCCATGGGTAGTGCACAGCCTGAGACATAAGCAGGGGCACAGGGGGCTGGAGCACAATGGGTTGTCCATTTTGGAGAGATCCAAAACTTGAGTCAGGCCCAGAACAGCAGCTGTTGGTGGCACCAAGTCTACACTCAGGTTCCAGCAGGTCCCTTGGATGCATCCACAGTGCTGGACAGTGGGAGCACCCCATTCCTGAGGGGGCTGTGGTGGCTGTGCTGCTCCCAGGGATCCAGAGCTGGCTCTTGCCGAGCCCAGATGTTGCAGAGGAAGCTGCTGAAGAATGATCCATCCTTTCCTTTGGCTCAGAGATCAAAGCAGCTCACAGGAGCTCAGGGCTATGAGTAACTCATTAACCAGCACTCAGCCACTGCCCTACTGGTTTTGAACAGTTCCTTCACCAGCCCCCCTTCAGCTTTCAGCCAGAGCAAGATAACCTGGGGGAAGCCTGCACATAGGGAAAAACCAAGACACAAATCCCTGACCCAAACTGAATTTTTCCCCCTCTGATTCTACAGTCTGTCTCTTTTCCTACTTTTTCTTCTTCCACCTTTTTTCTTGGAGACTCCATCATCTCCTCACTCCATCCCACATGGTCGTGTCCTCTGGTACTGCAGATATTTGGCTCATGCTCCTGCTGACTGGCAAATGTTGGGAGGCCACAGCTACACATTCATCTCCAAAAGCAACCTGAAAACAGTCCAGTCCATCATCCCCTGTGTGCTGGGCAGTGGAGCCCATGCCAGCAGGAAGAGTCAAGCATATCCATTGCTTGTGTGGCAGGGAGCTTGCAGGAGAGGCACCGGGGAGAAGGATGGAAGCCAAAACCCTAACTTTTCTGCCAGATGTTGGGTGCACATAAAGAGATGGCAGCAGCTGGAAAGGACAGCCAACTTTTCTCCCTTCCAGGCAATTCCTACATTGTTTGTAGAGTCCCTTTCCCTCCCAAAGCTTGACATTGAGAGGCAAAATCAACACCTAAAAATGTTGGTGAAGGACTGTTGTGAGCTATTGCAGCACAAAATCAGGTTCTCATCTGTCTCAGTGTCTTTCTTTTCCTCTCCCTCTTCATATCTTCCAGGAGGCTGTGTTTAGGAGAGGCTCAAGGGTGAATTCCCCATGCCCAGCCTCTCACGAGTCAAAAACTGAAGTCTTCTGCCCCACCAATGTTTTTGGCCCCTCTTGCCCAGTGCTTGCTGAGCTGTACCTCCCTGCCAACAAAGCCTGGTACATTGTAGGGGCAGGCTCACACAAAAACAGCTTCAGCAAACGGGATGTGCTGCCAGCCCCCCTCCCTCCTCCCGTGAGGGTTTGTATGGTCCTGATTTCCGCACAGAGACTCTGATCTGCAAGTTTTATTCATGACCATAAACCAGAGATTAGCTCTTATCTCTGGCACGCAGCAATATCAGGCACCAGCCCTCGCTCCAGAGCATTGGCAGCCAAGGACCAGAGCAGCACACGAAGAGGAACTTCTTGGAAAAGGAGGAGGAGGTGAACAACATGGGGAAAACCAGTGGTGGGAGGTGAACATGAAGGATGGGATGATGCCAACCTGCGCTGGGCTGCCAGGGAGCCCTGAGAGGCAGGGGAGGAAGCTGTGATTAGACAGCAGCATCTGCAATCACGAGCAGGAAGCGCGACCGCCGGGAAACGCTCGCCGCTCTTACTGAGCGCGATAAACCCTGAGTGCCCCGTGGAGGAGGCACCAGCCCTTCCGTGCCCCCTGGCACCGTGCCCGGCCAGCAGCACCCCAGCCCCGAGCATGCAGGGAGCTGGTCCTTGATGCAGAACCACTGAAATTGTTTTCCTTGGTTTCCAGTGGCCACCAAGGGGATGCTACAGATCCTACAGAAATCCCCAAGCCTGTTGGTTGATAGCATGGCTGGCCCAGCAGGGAAGGGTTCCCTGCATCAATCCTTGGCTTTTCCTGGCAGTGGGGTAGTGTTGTACCTGGATCGAGGAGCTGTGTAGACAGGCAAAGACCCAGGACTGGTTTGGAGTCTTACTCACTGCAAGACAAACACAGCTCTGCTTACACAGGGGTTTGGATTGATTCAGCACCAGGGTGTGTGGGATCAGGCTTTGGTCATCAGATGGCTGCAGAGCAAGAGATGAAGATGGACAGTGGATAGGGGAAAAATTAAAAAAGAAAGACAAAGAAAGCAAACCAAAAGAGAAAGAAAAGAAAGGAAGAGAAGAGAAGAGAAGAGAAGAGAAGAGAAGAGAAGAGAAGAGAAGAGAAGAGAAGAGAAGAGAAGAGAAGAGAAAAAAGAAAGAAAAGAAAAGAAAAGAAAAGAAAAGAAAAGAAAAGAAAAGAAAAGAAAAGAAAAGAAAAGAGAAAACTCCTTTAGAAAGCCCTAAACCTGCCTCTTTATCTCCCTAATCTGTATTTCCCCCCCAGAGCCTCTTTCTGTACAGGATGAAAGCAGATTTCTCCTCTTTATTTTCGTTTTCTGTGTCCTTTAGGAAGGCATTTGCTCGAGACTAATTGAATTTTCTGCCCGTGAAGAGAAGGACACGACACAGAGTGAGTTAAAGTCCAACACCAGGACAGGGCGCAGGAGCCCTGTTAACTGGTGTGGGGAACAGCCCCTCACTTAACAAAAGTGTTTAATTCTGTCCCCTCTTGTTAAGAAGGGGCGGAAGGAGGGGATATTTATTCTGTTCTTTTCTCAAGGTTTTTCCTTTCGGGTCACAAAGTGCCCCCCACGCTCCTGGCCCCCCTCCTCTCCCTGCTTTTGTGGCAGCAGCAGCTGGTGGGTTGCAAAGGGGACAGGCTTTGTCTTTTGACACACTTGAACATTTCTGCACAGAGCTGGGGAAACCTTTCCCTTCCCACCTCTCGCCTTTACGGGCAAGAAGGAGGGAGTGAGGGGCAAGTGGTGGAGGAGTTATGACCAAGGGGATAAAATGGTACAAAGGGCTGTGGAGCCATGGTGGACGAGGGCTCGGGGCTGGACTGTGAGGGGTTGTGGTGAGCAGATGGTGATGGGCCGTGGGGAGGGGGTGTGGGATGGCCCTGAATGCCGGGGAGGCTTGTGCCGAGCAACCTGTTGAAGGGAGAAGGGAAGAAAGCAAAGCAAGAGGCGGCAACTCCACAAAGGAGAGTGCAGTGGCTGCCTCTTCCCAAATCCAACAAAGGAACCTCTTCTGTCCCTTTGTCGCCCTCCCAGTCTCAGGCCCCAGTTAATCTTCTGGCCTGACACGTGGAGGATTCGCTTGGTTTGTGCTACAAGTCCATAAACCAGCTCCTTTTTCTGCCAGCAGCACCCTTGATTCCTCCACAAAAGTTGTGCAAACCCTTCAGTCTCTCCATGAAGGATGTGCAAACCCCATGATCTCTCCACATCTCCTCCAGGACAATACAGCTGATCCTCAGGAATAGGTGAGATGCAGCCGTGTTTGACAGCAGGGCTTGAGGAATGTCCTTGTGCAACCCTGCGGCAGTGGCCTGGGACTGGAATGAGATCAGGCTCCTGGTAGGTATGAGCAGGAAATTGGGGCTTGACCCCTGACCTGACCCCATAGCAGTCAGTGTAACCTGCCTGTGTCCACCCTGCACTGTAGGGGTTTGCAGGCTGGGAATGGTCCCAGCACATTCTCTGTCCTTG
This sequence comes from Anomalospiza imberbis, assembly GCF_031753505.1. Classification (NCBI taxonomy): domain Eukaryota; kingdom Metazoa; phylum Chordata; class Aves; order Passeriformes; family Viduidae; genus Anomalospiza; species Anomalospiza imberbis. The sequence goes on along the minus strand of NC_089696.1, from coordinate 12,392,941 downwards.
GCAAAGAAAATAGGAATATTAAAACGAGCTTAAAGTAGGAAACTAAAACCCAACTCTCTCATGAGCTCACAGCTTGATTTGGAGACTACATCCCTCCACTGTTCTCCCCCTGACCAAGAAGCTCATATAAGACCCCCAGACCAGTTCCTGGGACAGCAACACATTTTTTTTCTGCATCCAAAACCAAGATCTCACAGCCTAATTGCTAATAGTGGATGCTCCCCTACAGTGCTACCCAACAGCCTGCATGGGGAGATGCACACGTGGACACTGCAGCCTCCCAAAATGCAGCCAGTGGTCTGATTAAAGCCTGTCCAGCTCTCCCTTTTACTGGTGCAAGCTGGCAGCTTCAGTGTGCGGACACTGGGGTAAAACCAGTATGAGGTGAGCGACAGCAGAGGTGTCAATTTTAACCTTTGTGCAGCACCGTACAGACACACAAAGCTTTGGGAAATGCCTGTTTCCGCAGGAGCTTTCAGGAGAGCCCTTATGAATGGAAAATAAATAGATACATTCATTATCCAAATTGTCTTATTTTTGTGGTGCCTCTTGAGTAAACCCACTTCTGAGGCTGTCCTAATTGCTTTGCAATAGAGCAGAGATAAATATTTATCAGACAGCTGCATCAGGAAACCACAGTTCAGAGAACCAGTATCGGGTGATGTGTCTCAGGAAGGATGAGTCTGAGTGGTTTTAGCTTTGCTGACCTGCCAGGCTTCCTCCCTTACACAAGACAGAGCATCACCCAAGCCCAGACCCACATGGCAACACAGCAGCCCCTTAGCATCACTTGGAACTGGTCACACAGAGCCTTTGGAGCACTCTTCTCGATGCTGGAGTGCCCCTGTTGCCCCATTCCATTGACCTGGTGTTTTCTGACACCTTTTCTTCCTTTGACTTCATGCCCTCTCTTGCTTTCTATTAAAAACCCCAGAAACGTGGCCCATATTCCTCTGGGACACCCCGTGCTAAAAGAGGCCCACATGCAAATATTTAGCTGCACTAATATTAGCGCAGAAACATCCGACCAGATGGCAGGGTTTCTAGGTCTCGCTGTGCAAAACTGGCTCTTCAAAATAAAACAGGCTGTGACAGAGCTCTGTGACCACTTGCCAGTTCCTGAAATCTCAGACCACTGTACTGAAGCAGCTGGATACACAGGACAAGGGCTTTCTAGCATCTTGCACGTGTGGGACATCCTCTCAGCCAGTGGTGTTTCAACTAAAAAGAGAGGAAATTATGACTAAAACCAAATTTTGAAGTTCAGAGTGTTAGAGGAGATGGTTGGCTTGCATGGGTCTGGAGCAAGGGTGTGCAGGTCTTCTCTTGCTCCAGGCATTCCTGGTCCCTCGGTAGAGGGGTGTCATTTTGCATTGACCACAATCAACATGCGTGAACTGTCCATAGCTGGAGGGCAAAAATTCCTCTGTGATTGTTGATTGATTGCATTGAGCAGCCTCAGGAGCAAAGAAGAGCAGAGTTTCCTCTTCTGCTCAACTTGTGCCCATCCTTTAAAAAACTTGTCCTCCCAGAAATGCTCTTTGAAGCTGGAAATGCCCAAAGAGATGATCACAATGCCGAGCATGAGCCAGCTGAATGCCGCTCTGAACCTCAGATGGATGACATTCCCGTTTAATTGGGAGCGGGTGTTTCTTGACTTGTGCAAAGGGCATGCTATTTTTATAATGGTCTGGTTCCAGATCACAGCCTCCCTGTGCTAGGCTCTGCACATACATCTAATGAAAGCCAGGTCCTGCCTAGAAGCCCATACAACAGGCTCAGAGTTGGGGAGAGCGCTCTGAAGCCTCTCACCCAGGGGCTTTGCAAGGTTGCCCGCCAGGGTCTGTTTTTTCCATCCTCATTCATGTCAGAGGAGTTAAATATTTACTGGAGCCATTAAATATTTATGCTAAGTTGGTCCTCCCGTGGGGAGGCATCCTATGGCTGACTCCAGGGGGTCTGCGGCCGATTTGCTCGTGTGTCTGTGCTAAGCTCAGCCCTGCTCCAGAGTGCAAACACACAGGGACTTCACGGGGCTGCCATGCACTCTAGGGAAAGGAAATACATGGTTTTGGCTACAATAATTCTATTAGGTAATTGACTTGATGGTTCTTTGGGTGTCTTCCTTAAAGATAAGTCCCTCATGAAAGTGTGGGTTGCTCTTTGCTCTCCTTCCACACCATGGTTTGCAATACCACCTCACCCCTGCTGTGTAGGAAGCTGAGTGAGAACATCCAGACCCATCTCCAGCTCCATTCATTCTTCCAGCAGGTCTCCAGTGCCTCCAGAGAGCAGGAGTACTCAAGGCAGAGGGTTCCTACTGAACAGCATCCAAGGAGATCCATGGTCAACATGGTAAGAGCAGGAAACGTGGTGACAGTGCCAAAGCAAAAACCAAATGGGAGTAGCCCCGTCCCATCCCTGGGGAGCCAGTGCCAATCCTGGGACAAGCTCCCAGCTCCCATCCACCAGAGTGGGTTAATGCTGCTGCAACTCCCTGCTGGAACAGGGCCAGAGGAAAAAGGCTCCACCATTTCCCGGTCCGCCTGGAAAAACGGCCAGCTGTTTTCTCCAGCAGCAGACGGTTGTTTATTCTGGGCCAGATTCAACAGCGCGTTGTCCCCCCAGCCCCGCTCTCCAGCCCGTGGTGAGGCTGAAGGGCACAACCTGCCTGGGGGGAGCTGGGCACTCTCCCACCTGGTGTGACCCCTCCCTGGGCGCCACTCTGCCCTTTCTGTCCCCATCCCTTTCCTTTCCTCGTCTGGCTCCAAGCAGGGCTGGGGACGCCCTTTCCTGCCTGGCACCCGGCTGGCCCGACAGCAGACACGGCGCTGCCAAGCACCACCACACCATTTCCCCTCCACAATCCTGGCCAAAGCCCCACCACGTTTTCATCCTCTCCACCACGCTATCAACCTGAAAAACGTGCCTGGGGAAGAAGAAAAGAGGAAAGAAAGGAAAAAGAAAGGAAGAATGAAACCAGCCTTTGGCTCAGCGTGCCAAAGGGAGCGCGAGCGCGCGCGGGCTTGGCTCCCTTTCTCGCCAGCTCTTTTCCCAGCAGAGCGATAAGGAAAGGGGCGAGTACAATTGCGAGCGGAGCAGGCCCCAGCGGCTCGACCGGCTCTGGGCTGGGATAGCCAAGGGACACTGAGTGCTCCACAGGGACATATTTCCAAAATAAAGTCATTCTGGTGCTCCTCCAGCCCCGCCAGCCACCCAACAGCTCGCCGCAAAGCATCGCTGCCGCCCCCACAGCCAAAATAAAGCTGTGAGGAGTCCTGACCCTGCAGAGGCGAGGCTGAGCGCTCCCCAAGCAGCCCCTTCCTCCAGCCACAGTGGTTCTCAGTGTGAAGAGCAGCACGTGGGCTTGGCCGGATGCACACGCAGCCCCCACAGCCTTCCCAGCATGGCCTTCTGCCCTGTCTCCTCTTCCTCCTGTCCTCTCCATCTCCCATTTCTCTCATGAGGATTGTTGCTTTCTTTGCCATCCACACACTGGTAATGGGACACAGATGCAGCCTGTGCACCAGCCTGGTTTATCCTGAACACAGGTGGATGTTTAGAGCCCAAGATATGGATGACATTGTCGAAGTGCAGCTGAGAGGAGCAATCTGAGCCTGTTCCTCAGCTCACAGAGCTGCACTGTGCACCCAGCCTGCTGCAGAAGGGGTGCTGTGGGCTTTGGTTGCTGCAGAACGCTTTTGAGCACACAAGCCATGGGTGTGAGGTACCAGTTGTTCTGGGAGAGGGGCTCCACAGGAACTGGAAAGCTGAAAATTAAGGTCAGGAGAGGTTTGAAGTCATCCCAAGAGATGGAGTTGTGAAATTCAGATGCAGACCCTTCAGGGTCCCATTTGTTCACCTCAACCTGTCCAACGCTCCCCCTGCCCCACAATGCGGTGCCAAAGTCCTTCTCCATTTCTCATCAGCTCCACAGCTAATGCTCTCCATGTCCACACACATGGATGAAGAGCAAACCCAGTCCCTCTGCTCTTCCTTGGGACCCCTCTCATTTAACACTAATCTAGTGGTTCTGGAAGTGGATCAGATCCTGAGAACACCATCCACCCTAACAATGATGAATGTGGTGGATCTTTCCAGAGGTTGACAGCCCCAGCCACGAGCTCTTCATGGAACAACCTCTAAAATCCAGAGGCCCCACAAGGTTTGCCCACCTCAGTCTCCAGCACAGCCTGTAAATGTCACAGCATGCACACTTAGGTCACCCTGACCGCTGTCCCCAGCCCTTCCTCTTAGTCACCTCTTCCTTACTGTAATAAATTAAAAATCAAATGGGTACCACAGTGATGGTCATTCTCATAATCCTCTCATCAACATTAAATGAGCACCCCTGACAATGCACTGGAGGCACCAGCAGGGCTGAGATAAGCAGCAATAACAAAAGGAAATCAATTCTTCATGGGAATGGCCAGCTCTGGGTGTCCTGGCAGGCGGTGCACGGCCAGGCATTCAGGGCTGTCCCACCACAGAGCCCATCTCCCCAGGGCCTCCCTACCAGCCCAGCGCCCCACTAAGGACCTCAACAAGCTGGGGACCAACAACTGGGATCATCTGTGTGGGTCTGGGAGCCTGTGCCCAGCCATAGTGCAAGGGGATGTAGGAGAGAACACAAATGCCATTAGAGGAGGTTGGGACTAAGCAAAGTTACTGATGTCCCTACTGTAAACACTATTCCATGATGGGGATCCATCTAGGGATGTCTGTGGGACACCCTCTGCCTGAAAACCTCATCTGAAATAGCTGTGGATGCCTCATCATCATGGCCCATCCCCAGCTGACATGAGCAGAGGTTGGCTTGAACCCACCAGCAAAGGTCTCAGTGACATTTTGATCCTCCTTGATGGAAAGGGCTGTGAGGGGGGTCACCCACCTCACTTTTTCCACACCTTCCTGGAAAATGGACAGGAAAGGAAAAGTTGCATCAGTTAGAGATCATTTCACCAGAGCTCAGGGTTTGGATGGAGCAGTCCTAGGAGCAGACACTGCCAGGAGGGCTCGGGCCCTCCCCACTCCCTGGAGAGAGGCGCTCAGAGAGGTGGGACACACCCCCTTGGGAGGGGTTCCTGTTTTGAGGGAAGAAGAAAAGGACACGGACGTGGCAGTCAGGGATGTACCATTGGCCCTGCTAATAGAAACCCTCTGTATAAACAGGGAGAGGATCCAACAGAGATCAGAGATGGTTTTTCTTTCAAGAAAATTAAACATTTAAAACATTTGAGAACACACGCCCTCACCCCCTGGACAGTAATTAACTTCTTCCTGTGCAGAGCATGGAGCACTTTCCAAAAACAGAGCTAGATGGATTATTTTTCAAAGGAAATGTTGTTGAAAGGATCTTCTGTTATGTCCCAAAGTGGGAAAACAGTCACAGTGGCTGAGGAAGGGCTTGCTCCATGCATGTACCACTCTGTGGCTGCCTGAGGAGGTGGTGCCACTCCAGCTGATGCTGGTTTGGGGGCCACGTGGTGGTTGAGCAGCAGCCATGATATTTGATGGAAACAAGTCCTTGTCTGGTCATTATGGGACCCTAAAAATCAATAAAAAGTAAACCAGTCACCAACAGCGGAAAAAGAATCCCAAACTCAACCACCTGTGAGGGACGCATTGCATTTCCCCAACGTGACAGGGCAGGGGAATCTTGCAGTGTGAGAGGGGAGATAAAATCAGATGCAGATGCAAATATATGCAGTGTTCGAGGGGATTTACATCCCCATCCCACGTCCCCAGATGAGCCCATCTTCCTGTGAACTTGGGAAGAGCTCAGCCCTCGTTCTCAGACCAGTAGCATGAAAAGAGGCAGCTGGTATGTGTGTTAAACAAGCACAGTGTGAATGACATCCCGGCAATAAAAGGACTCCATGCTAGCCAAGGTGTTTGGTGGGAACAGAATAACTTCCCAGGCTGATCCCACCACTCTCCCTGAGCCTGCAGAGAGGCGGGAGCAGCTCAGGGAGGCAGGGCCAGATAGAAATGGCTAAGAGCTGGTTTTGAGAGACAATTGTGCTTTGTAGCAAAGTTTGAGGTTTGGATGTTTGTTTTCAGTGCAGCATTGGGAGGAAAATAAAACCCAACATTTTTTGCAACACAGACTTGTGGGGAAACAGCCTTTCTCTGGTTGAAAAGGTCAAGTTTGCTTTCCATATCTCCCTCACATCAAAAATGTCCTGCAATCCCTGGAGCTCGGGAGAAAATTTCCTCTTGCAAAGTTAAGTGAGGGCAGGCCTGCAGGGAGAGGTCATTACTTTTTCTAGTCCAGATCGAGACAGTTGGAAGGAATAAGTCTGGGTTTGAGCACCCGAATGCTCTTTGAGGTCTGGAGTAAAGTCACACAGAGCTGGGCTGCTCAGCAGGACCCGCCTGCCTGGCAGCTCAGGGCATCCCACCCAGGGATGTTGACTCAGGGCCCTGCCCTGGAGCAGGGGACAGCAGGAGCTGTCATCACCCAGGGCTGCGTGTGGCCTGTGCCAGAGCAGCCCTTGTGCCTCTCCCTGGGGACAGCATCCACAGGAGTCTCACATGGCCCCACAGAGCTGGGGGACTGTGCCACATTTGGCATGGGAAATTACATGCTTGGGGTGAGAAGTCTTTTGGCTTTGCTCCTGTAATCTTTCTTCATCCCTTTTATAATCCCAGAATCATCCCAAAGTTTCCTAATTCCCTTCGGGCATGTCTCCACTCTGACTTCATTCTACAGTCTTCCCTTGGCTGAGATTTAGCTTTTAGCATCTTCACTCCAGTAAGGATCCCTCTGCGTCAGCATTGCGAGGAGTTTTGGCACTGCTGACCAGAATCTCCCTCCTAATGAGACATCCAGTGCTCAGCCTGGGACGATGGCGAATGCAGACAAAGAAAATATAATTCAAAGCGACAAGACAAAGGGATCTGTTGGATGGGGACCAGTGCATCTGGAGAAACATCTTTGTTTTAGAGGGAGAAGAGAGCAAAAGCAAGAAAAAGAAAGAAAGGAAAAAGGCTTCCGTAGCGGGATTGTTGCTGGCCTGCAGGTGTGTGTGTGTAGGGAAGGCAGGAGAGCCCCCGGCATGAAAAGCTTTCATTGCAGGCTGGCCACCTTTGGCTGTTCACTGCACACTCCTTCCCGGGGTGTTGTGTTCCCGTGCCCACAGGCAGCATGCTCTGCCCTTTTCTCTTTTCCCCACCATCTGCCATTGCAAATTCCCCCGAGCATCTCCCACCCTGGCGTAGAGTTTCAACACTGTGTAGAAAACAAGAGGGAGAGAAACCCAAACCCAACCTGTAAGAGCTTGAGGAAGGACAGGACCCAGCTGTGCCTGAAGCCCATCTCAATGTCCTTTGGCCTCTGCCATCGGGTGCTTCGGGGGCCACTGGATGATGCTGGGGGCTGCCTGTCCCAGGCTGGGGCAGGGGCAGGACGGGGAATGCAGGGCTGTGTACGCAGTGGGATCCTCTTTCCTTGTATGGCCGGGGCCGCCGGCGGCACAGTCCCCCCCAACCCAATTGTTTCAAATTACAAAGCTGCCCGATCCCACTGAGCCACCTCAGATCCAAGGAAAGAGCCGGCAGCTGCTTTGAAATCCAGACTGGAGTGTCTCCAGCAGACAGGGCTTTAAACAACAGCTGGGCTCCCTCCTCGTGGGGCACAGCGCCCCAGCCCTGGCTACCTGGGAGGGCTCTTAGAGCAAGCACTCTTCTCTGACTCTTGCCATGGGGTAAGGGAAAAGGACATTCAGACCTGGAGCAAGGCTCCCACAGCCCCCAGAGCAACCAGCACCCTCCTGTATCTTGTGTGGCCATTGCCCTTCTCTTTTAAGGGCCTGGAGAAGTCCCTGGGTCCTGGTAAGCAATGCACAGGGATGCATTTTGTATCCCCAGGCAACCTGGTCCATTTTCCATGGCACATGTCAGTGGCTATGTCAGACCTCTCCTGCAGAGTGTCCAACTCATTGACTCCTGAGAAAACAATCATGGGAGAAGGGCTGGAATCTCTGCCAAGCTTATTGTCCTAGATTTGGTTTAAACCCTTCTGTGGCCATCAGTGCCTGCAGCACGCTCTCCTGGCTCTTGGGCCACTCAGCCCTGAACTTGAGACACTCAGTGGTGATGGGCGCTGGGAGGGTAGAAGGGGGGCACTGGGCTGGCTGTCCCATGGGCTGATCCAATTCTTCATGCATAGTTAACTCCTGCTTGGATGGTCGGGAAGGAGAGCACAAGGCCATCACTGGGACAAACTTGGTCATGCTCAGCCACATTCCTGCCTTCAAAAAGGTCCAGGGCGCCTGGGCCTCTGTGGACAAGGGCCCTGGGAGATCACATTACTCAGGGCTTTTGTAGCCTTAACAGCTGTGACAGGGGTAGCAAAAACTATTAGTGTGCAGGGCTGTGTGTGTGAGAGGGGCAGGGACAGGCCTCCCCAGCTCAGCCTGGCATTAATCCCCCAAACAGATTAATGATGCTTAGTGCTTTGAAGAGCAGAAAAGGAGATGGGAGACTAATTGGGGAGATCAGCACGAGGAAAGCTGGCACATGCTCCCCTCAAAGCCCCAGACAGTGGTTGGAAAATTGGCTTCTCCCTCAGCCTGCCCTGGGAACCACAGCAGGACAGAACTGTGGGTGAAACCTCCTTTGGGGTGTGCCACTGACCAGGAAGGGGTGGAAGGGACCAGTGGTCGTGGCTCAGAGCACACCTGGAGCCATGGATCTGTGCTTCCTGCTCCTCAGGGAATGCTGAGCTCCCACTGCACGCTCAGCCCATGCCAGGAGCTGAATCCAGCCCTAAGCCCTGGCACGCTCGTGCCACGCCGCTGCGGGCAGCCTGGACAGACACGGGCTGTTCGTGGAGCAGCACGGCAAGGCCAGCCCTGAGCCCATGTGCTCCTGTCCCTTCCAGCCACCAGCCCGCTCCCCACGGCCCCCAGGGAAGGAAAAAGGCCTTGTGAGGGCTGTTGGGCAAAGAGGAGAAGATTTGTCAGCACAAACCAGTGAATCCACGTGGCAGTGCATTGGCCGCCCCGTGGGATGTACCCACCCACACTGACGGGGCTGCAGGAACAGCCTCATCCCTAAAAGCTGTTACACATCCTTCTGGCTGCTCCAGCCTCTTCACCGGGCTGGTGCCTCCCTCTCCATCAGCATCACACCAAGCTGTCACCTTCCTGCAGCTCCTGATGGCCAGCCAGGCTCGGACAGGGATGTGAGCCGATGGTTTCCTTGGGCTGAGATTAGAGAGTGCGTTAGGCTCTGGCTCGAGGCTGGCAGTGGGGTGCTCTGAGGGCTGCCATGGGTCCTTATTTCACTAATTACAAACATGCAGCCACCAATGTTACCTGCTCTCCCCTTGATGCCTGCATGAGAGAGACCCTTTCCCTCAGCCCAGCTTCAATCAACCACCACCCTGCAAACACTTGGTGGGAAAAGGGTCTCTCCAGCTCTCCAAGGATCCAACCAAGGGCGTTTTTATTGCATTCATCATCCTGGACGTGATTAATGCTGCAAGGACTGTTGGTATTTCCTCCATGCTTCCCAGTAGCCCTTTGCAAAGGGCTGGCACCAGGAGAGCAGGCTGAAAGACCTCCTGAGCTAAAACACACATGTGACTACATCATGTACTCTGGGGCCAGGTTCCCAAGCTGGGGCAGCAGCAGGCATTAGTCTCTGGGTCACAGATGTTGATGAAACATCCTTCTCCTGAGCTGCCCCAGCCCCCCACCCTGCCTGCCTTGCAGCATCCAGACCTTCTCAGCCCATTCCCTCTTCCCAGGGAGGTACGAAAGCTCCCAGGACCAATTTACCCCATGTGGGCAGCAGGGAAAGCATTTAAGGCTTGGAGGTGTATCAGGGCCACTGCAAGCAGGAAAGAAAAATAAACAGGCACAGGATCTCTCAGCAAACCAGCAGCCCTGGGAAGAGAAGCCACAAGCCCTCAGTGCTGGGTGGGTTTGTTTGCCTCTGAGCATCATTTTCTCTTAGCTGACACAGGTACAGCTGCAGCCTCCATGCTGGATACATAAACCCTTCCAAAAGCTGCACCTCTGCTGTCACACTTCCTAACTCATTTTTCTCCAAACCTGTCCTACCCCCAGTCAGTGGCTGACAGGCTTTGCCACTCCCTCAGCCAAGAAATGCCTCCCAGACAGTTTGGGTCAGGGCTGCCTTTCCTGATCTGCTCTCCCCATTCACCTGATTGCTTCCCACTTCTCACCAAGAGGCTCAAACCATCTGCAGAGATGCTCTGGATGTGAAGGGGCATTGACAACCCAACTGACTTCTGCAAAACTCTCCTCTTTGCTCCATCTGTACCAAAATCCAGGTGGGAACCTTGTCCTTTCATCCCACAGCACCTCAGTTCCCCATCCATGGTTTGGGAATGCTTTTCCCAGGGGAACAGGAAGAATCTTTGTGGATTTTCCCTTCCTCCCTTGATGATCTGGTGTTTCATTTTTACCTGACTCCCTTCTGTCTCCCCTGTTTGGATATAACTGTGTCCATCCCCTCCCCACTGAGCTGATGAAAGAGCCCCCTGCTCCCCCGTCACCCTCTGATGCTCCATCACACTGAGCCCCTGTTCGGCAGAACTAGGAATGCGAGAGGCTGCTGATGTTTTCAGGCTCACCTAACGACTTCCAGAGCCTTAATTTAATTTAATTACCATCCCCGTCTTATCTAAGTCATCCTGCCCGTGTTTATAAACAAAACACTGACTCCCTGCCCCACGGCTGCAACCTGAGCGCGGCACCTCCCATCTGCACAACTCATTACATTCCTCGGCTGGCCCATCTGCCAGATGTCCGCAAGGGAGCCCGTGCAAGCCGCGACTGGAAAGTCGGCTCGGAGAAGACGCTGCATTAACCTCAGCTTTCATCCGCCGGCCCCGAGCTCCCCGGAGCGCCTCCTTTGCTCCATGCCCGCGGTGAGCTATTTGCGTTGAGGTTTCTCAGCCCGTTCCCTGCTCTCCTGCTGGGGGTGGTGGTTCCCTCTGCTGCCGGCTCAGCCCCAGCCCTTCAGTCGGCATGTGTATTCCAAGCCTGGCCGGTTGATTTTAGGGAAAACCGGGATGCTGCGAGCAGCCAGGGTGGTTGTCTGTAAACTGCTGCCCTGCAAATATTCAGCAGAGAACACACGATGCCAGGGATCCTGGGAGTGCCCTGCTGCTGCCAGCAAGCGAGCTGCCATGGCCAGAGCTGTCACAGGGGTTACACAGCTCCAAAATGAGCCCAGAAGTGGAGGAACAGTCACTCCCTGCTCAAACCCACTGCTCCTGGGAATGCTGGGGGTCCCTGCCACCCAGTTTGAGCATCTTTTTCCTGCACCATGGATGTGGGGTGAGTGATGATGCAGCTGACTCCATCCCTACCCTGTGAACTTCAAGGCTCTGTTTTTGAGGTTTTCCCTGTTTCCTCCAAAAGGATGTCTATCCTCAAAAGGATGTCTATCCTCAAAATATGTCTCTTCCCCTCCAGGGAGTTCTGATAATCAGCCACGGCTGAAGAGAGAGCTGGAAGTCTTCCAGTAGAGCTGTTGTTTGGTGTCGCTCATGACGTTGATTTTCAGTCCTTCTAGAGCCCAGATTCCTTCGATTTTCAGTTCTTCAAGAGCCCAGATTCTTGCCAGTCTGGACAAACATTGCTGAGATAACCCGGCTGTTATAAAGGTGAGGTGAGCTCCTGCTAACCAAAGAGACTCTCGTAAACACTGGAACAAGGGACTTGGCTTGAATCAGGTGTAAAAACAAACTTTGGCTTTGACTTCAAAAGCCCCAGAGTTTAAAAAGCAGTTATGATGCAACCTCCTTTGTATGCAAGCAGGGATGGCAGAGCCGGGTTCTGCAGGAGGGCAGGATGGGCCGGCTGGCCCAGGGGGGCATTTGCTGGAAGTGCTGCAAGCCCAGCGTGATTCAGAGGGGGCAGGTCCAGGGGAAAGGGCAGCCCACTCCCAGTGTTTGCCTTCTGCCTCCTCCAACATTAATGAAGCTTCTTGAAGGGATGCCCTGGGAGTGGAGCTATGGGGGAGGAAAGAAAGTAACCTTCTCTGTTTTCTCTCTTTGCTGCAATACTCGAGTTGCTCCCTGAAATTCCCTCTGCAGCATCCCCTGGCTGGCTGCAGCGTGGCAGAAGTGCAGAGCATTTGCTCTGCTGAGACGTGGTGGGGGTGGGATGAGCCACCAGCTTAAAGCCCTGTGCTGGGAAGAGGTCTCAACCAAAATGTAAAAATCAGCCCTTTCCCCATGACTTGGACTCCTGACAGATTTACATCCACAGGGCAGGCTCTGTGTCTGGCCACAGTTTGGAACAGTTGGCCCAGAATACTTGAAATAATTGGCCCCTTCTTGCAGAGACAGCAGCAGTAATTTTGGGCTGTTTTGTTTTGTTGACCTGATGTTCCCACAGCACATCCCAGGTCCCAGAAGTCCCTAATTCATTTCCGTGGTGATGGGTCCAGGACAGTCACACATCCCTGGGACCAAGGGATGCCAACAGCACAGGCACAGCCAGTGTCTGACAATATCTGTCCTGAAGACGTTTGTTTATGCCCTGCAATTCAGCCTGCAGCCAGGGGAATGTCCTGGTATCTGCCATCTCAGAAGTAAAAACAGTCTGGAAAGGTTCAGGTGTGTTTGGCTGGGTAAGAGCAAGCTGAAGTTTATTTGAAGGTAATTCTTCTGATGGATAAATCAGGAAGGCCAGGCTCCCTGGCAGTGCTGTGGGGGTTTCTGTGCTGGAGGCCAGGTCACAGCATAGATTTAGGGGAAGATTGGTTCAAGTCATCGCAAACAAATCCTTTCCCAGGAACTGCAGCCTCCACATCACCCTGAGTCCTTGGATGGACCACCATCCCCATGAGCAGGGGCAGGTTAAACCACCAGCTCGTGGAGGGAACAGAATGGTGAGAGCCCTCAGTCCCCTGCAGCACCCAGGGAACAGCCACTCCTGCTGGGAGCAGACACATGGGACCACAACCAGCTTGAGGAGACCACACACAACCATCTTCATGTCTGACATCACGATCCCTGTCTGTTCGTTGGGGTAAAAGAGATCAGAAAACCCTCTAATGTGGCCACAGTGTTGTGCTCTGCACAAGAGCAGGGGCAGAGCACTCAGAGAGAGCTGTTCTCCCCGTGCTGGTCACTGGCAGGAAGGACACAGGTTTTTCCTATTACAGCTTAGTCATGGGACTAATAAAGCCTCTTTAATCATTGTTCGTCGCTTGTGCACACACGCACACAAAGGACACTCAGAGCTGAAGTGCAGGAGGAGTCAGCACCTGGCAAAGTCATTACTGGCCAGTTTAATTTATTTCTAATCTGATGTTATAGAAGAAAAAAAGTTAAATGCAAACTGCTGCCAAGAGAAGAACTTGGCCCATGTTGGAGGGAAGGCTGATGATGGAGTGGAGAGGGAAACTGAGGCAGAAGAGGGTGCAAATTGCTCTATACCTGGTGGGATGGCCTAGTGGGGTGCAGTGGGGAGCCCTCACTGTTCTGGGGTTCTGAGGGGTTCCTGAGGTGTGTTATAGGGCCAAGGTGTGTACAGGGTACTGCATACACCACATCCCTGTGGCTGCTTCCTCTTGCCAGGGGATGGAAATAAATATTTCAATGAAAACCAATTTCTAGGTACAAACTGCAACTGCCCTGGAGCTCTCTGACAAGGACCTTCCTAGGTATGCCTGAGCTGGACTCAAAACTGCCTGGCTTTTATTTAAAACCTGTTTTCAGACTACTGAGTTTAGTGGAAATTGGAGCTGCCTAGACCCCATCTCCTCAGGCTCATCTCTTTATTTCAGACATCCATTAATAAGTCTGGCTGCAATAAAACCTTATCAACCCATAAAACTCACCCTCCCAAGCACATGTTCTGGAGGCAGGGCTGTGATAAGGGGTTCAAATACAGGAAACCACAGAGGGAGCTCAGCAGCAAGGGCGCTCGAGGGAGGTCCTGCATAGACAATGTCCCATCTGTGCATGGTGCCCATCCCTGTGGCAGCATTCCATCTGTGTCTGTGGGCTGTGATGGAGATGGGGTAGGGTCTCGTGGTGCTGCGCCATGCATGGTGCCCCCCCCATGGGTCACCACCCCTTTTAAAAGGAGCTTTGGATGCCACAAGGATTCCATCCAGGCACGCCAGGACAAGTGCAGCCGGTGGTGATGGCAGCTGCTGAGCCTGGGGTGAGCAGTGAGGTTACCTGAGGGAATCACATCTGCCAGAGTCCAGTGAAACCTTTTCTCTTCCCTTTTTTTTTTTTTTTTCTATTTTTTTTTCTGGAATAACACATAGAGTTCAGCAAATATTATTCAAATATTTGTGAAGTCAAGGCTGGTATCCTCATGTCTGACAGCAGCTTCCTTGTGTCCTTTCTCTGAGCTTGGAAAGATCAACCCATCTGAAAGGAAAATACCTCAGTGACATGTTTACTTTTTTCACAGCTTGTTTTCTTGCCTGGATAGGAAAGCCTGAGGCCATCAGTGTTTAAATCTGGGTTTAAAACCTGCAAGCCTGTTGTGGGCTGGCAGGTGGAGGCACAGCCGCAGCATGCAAGAATCCCTCACCCTGAACTCCCAAATATTCTCAGCAGAAGTTAAGGATTTCATGGCAGTCAGTGCAGGGGGATAGAGTGTTCCAGTCTCCATTTAAATTTTTCAGATGACCTTAGTGTTCATTCCAGACCAAAGTTATACCCTTTTGTATTCATTCATTTGATCTTATCCTGTTTTTCCTGTTGGCCCAGGAAACCCTCTCCCCTCTCAGTCCTGATATTTAGGGATATCATCATCCATCAGCCAGAACTTTTCAATATATAGTGCTAAAATAAATAACAAAAAATAATAAAAAATAAACTGAGCTTCTCCACCCTGTCTGCATAAGCAACATTTCCAGGCCCTGAATCACTTCTGGGGCACTTTTCCTGGACACTCCCAATGTGGCACCCTCCTCTTGGCAAGGGGACACCAGAGCTGGGGACATGGCCCTCCCTGCTCTCACCCCATTGTCACATCCACAGGAAATGCACCCTCCATCCTCACCCCAGCACAGCTGATGGGACACAGTCAGAGTTACTGCAGGTCTTTGAAATCACAAATCTGAGGACTGGCCCTGGGAACCTGGATTACCTCTGAGGGACCACAGAAATGTTTTTAGAGGTTGTCCCACTAAAATAAGGCTAAAAGTCATGGTTCTGTCATGGCTTTCACATATTTTCCTTTCCAAGAAAGAGGTTGTCCCATCCTATAAATCACACCTTCCCTTTTCCTAGAATCTCCTTGTGGTTGTACTAAAAAAGGCAATTTTGGCTTGCACCAAGTCAAGTGATCTGGCTTATTTTTTAGCAGCTGTCTAAAAATGTTACCAGAAGAGTTTTATTCCTTCCCTTAACAGGTAAAACTGGGGAGGCTCAAGAACCAATCACTTTGCAACCCCACTGTGAACCCCACACACTTCCCCAGGACAACTGCACCTCCCAGCCCCGTTTGTCCTCCCATCAGGTGAGCTGTGATGGCTTTGCATTGTTAGAATTTATCAATTTATCTGAGCAGCAGACTCCATTCCAGCTCTATTTGTACCACGGCCTGACGCCAAATCAAACCACACAGCCAAGGCTGTGGCATTGAGAAGATCCTCTTTATCAGTCCAAATCCTAGCCCTGTAGAAATGGAGTTGTTTGTAGAGGTCTATTTTCATCATTTTCTGGGCTTGGCATCAGTTACACCCCTCTTTTAATTAACTACATGTTGCTTTGTATTCAAAGCCATCTCAGTATTTCAGCAGTGATGGATGCCAAGCTGGCAGCCTCCAAATAACCCAAGGGGCCTCATTGCCCTTTGCAAAATATTGGCTTCTTTCTAGAGCTCCTCCCACAGCCTGAATATAGCAGCAGGGTTTGGGTCTGGGACACCAGAACACCCACACTGCCCTCAGAGCACAGAGTCACATCCCTGTGCCGAGGTGGGCACTGGTGGGTCCTCCTCCTGGGCAGCAGGACCCAGAGGCATGTGGGGGTGTGGAGAGGGTCTCACTGTCCTTTGCCAGCTGTTTTCCTTTGTGAGTGGGGTGAGGATTTGAACTCAGCCGTCCCAAGTGTCGCTCCCAAGCATTAATCTAACAGGGTGCCTCTGTTTCCATGACCCTGTTTCCACCCTCAGCGTTGCACTCCACTCCAGCTCCATGAGCTGTTCCAGATGTTTTGGAAAACCCCTTGCAGTTTGGTAAAAGCTCCAGAAAACAAGATAATTTCTCCCATCAGAGAGATCTAAAGGAGGAGGAGGAGTAGCAGCAGAGGATGTGAGGAGCGGAGTCATAGTTGGATAACATCTCCCCAGGCTACGATCCACATCAAGTACAAACCAGGACTGATGAATTGCTGAGGCAGGTCAGAGCTACCACAGCTCTCTCTTGAAGGTGAAGGCCAAACCCCTGCAGTCCTTGTCCTTTTCCATCAGTGGGAGTTTTGCCCCTGGCTGCAGCAAATGGCATTTCCCTCTGAGCCTGCTCCACAGCCCTGAGGGGTTGGAGACTCACCATCAGCCGTGACAGGAGCAGGGAAGATGGATACAGCACATTCTGGAGCTGCAGCTCTGTCCTCAGCTCCTGAGCATGCCTTGGCTTCTCCTGAACTGCTACTGAGATGCAGACAGGACTCAACCTCAATTCCCAGAGCTGCTCTATGGGCAGGAAAACTGCAACCAAAGTGTGGGTGGGTCTGGGTGGAGCCTTCTGTGGATTAAACCCCTTGATCCCCCCACACTGTGCTCTTCCTGCCAGTTTGTGTCCCTTCCTCTTGCTGAAATCTTGCACTAACAAATGTTTCATTCATAGAGCATCCCTTCACCTCCCGTGCTGAAATTCTCACGCTCTACTTAGTTCTAGCCATAACTGTATAGAATCAAATTACGTATAAAGCCAGCACCAGAAATAGAGAGGGACTAAATCAACAGCCTGGATTCAGCCTCCACCCAAGCCAGGAGTCACTGGAAGCTGGACCTGCCTCCAGACTTTGTGGCAGCCCATCTGCAAGTCTAAAAGCCAAAATGAAAAGAGAGAAGAAACCAAGTAACATGGCATCTCCTTGTCCTGACCACAGGCTCCCTGGGGCAGGGGCTGCCTGCTTGTTTGTCTGGAGAAGAACAATTTCACTGTCTGCGAATGAGGAGCTGGGCCAGGGCCAGGGAGTCTCGCTGCGGGAAGGGGCAAAGAGGAGCGGAGCTCATGAGGTGGAGGTGGGCTTGTTGCTCCTCCAGCTCCAGCAACAGGATGGGCAGCACCAGGCATGGCTATGGGGAAGGCCACGATTCTCCCTCTTCATTTCTCAGCACAACTGCGAGCCCCAAAATCTCCAAAAAATGTGGTACCATTCTGCGAGCCCCAAAATCTCCAAAAAATGTGGTACCATTCTGCGAGCCCCAAAATCTCCAAAAAATGTGGCACCATTGGCTACCACCTCCTTGGCTCCTGTCTGGCTCTGGGGTGTGACAGCAAGGCAGCTCCTGCTGGACCGTGGCTGGGGGAGAGGCTGGAGGGGAGCCAGGCAAAGGAGAGAGGCATTTGGGCAAAGGCACCTCCTGGCCCCTGGGCAGGTCAGGGGCTCAGGGGGCTGCTGGGGCCTCTGGTCCCTTCCAGCTGAAACCTGGGACCTGAGAGCTGCCACTCAGCAGCTTGAACGTGTGCCTCTCCTGTGTCTCTTGCTTTGAGCTATCCTGGTCACATCAGGAAACAAATGCATTTGTTTCCCTAAATGGGAGAAGGTTTTTTGTCATCGTCGTCATTTTTCTAGTTTCGCTCTTTGCTAGCAGCCCTTCCTCTTCCTCCCTGCTCTCCGAAACAGCAAAAAGCTGCATCCTCCTCCCCAGCTGCCTCTTGTAGGTTGCTGCAACACCCAGCACTTCTCCTCAGCCACCAGCAGGAAAGGTCAGAGCCCACGTGGAGGGGACCAGTGCTCCAAGCTTAAGGGTTTGTTGACTGGGTGGCCTGAAGCAGATCTGTGTGGGGTCCTGCTGGTCCTCATACCTTTAGATGTGTGCCACACCCTGCCGGGCTGAAAATATCCTTCCTGCCACTCACCCCTGTGTCATTCCACCTTCCCACAGAGCCTGGGATGGGGAGTGGACCCTACATCCCTTCTTCTACTGTCACTGTCCCTCTGTTGCAGCAGGGCAGATGACGAGCTGGTGCCTCAGTGCCACAGGACCAAGAGAAGGAAGCAGTGGTGGTGCAAGGAGTGGTCAAATACTCAGAGATGGAGGAAGGACATGCTCTGGCTCCCAAGTAGTGGTCAAATACTCAGAGGTGGAGGAAGGACATGCTCTGGCTCCCAGAGCTAGAAGCCTTTCAGTCCCTAAGCCCTTTTCATTGACCAAACCCAGAGTTCCTCCCCAGCAAATGCCTCCAAACTCCTCTAAGCTCCCTGGTGGTCTCCTTGGGGTGGAGTTCACACGTCTATCAGCAGCTCCAGGAGCCCAGCATGATGCCATCTATTGTGTCCCAGCCCTGACCACCACTGATCTGCCTGGAGGAAAAACTGCTCATCCTGGTTGGAGGCAGCACCATCTCTGCCCCCCTGATGGATGGTGGCTCTTGGACAGAGCTCCCCAGGCTGGCTGCCTGCTGGGAAGGGGCTGAGCTGGCTCTGGCCTTGGCACAGCTTCTTCCTGGATAAGTATTATTTGCACTTCTCTGTGCCTGGGAAAGGCCACTCAGGGCTGGGCTGAGCATCTGGCTGGAGGAGGCTGAAATTTTTGTGATACTGATGGTCTCATTGTTTTCTTCTTTTTAGAGTTTTTCTGCCTCCTTTGGTGCCAGTCACCATCTGACCCCAAACTGGACCTTCTCTAGGATGCAGCCTGTGGGACAAATGTTTTCAGGTGTGATGAGGATATCAAACAAGGGCATGGAAAAGTTTTTATGATGTTAGAACCTATGACTCCTTATATAAATGACTCCTTAATAAATCTCAATAGAAAATGGTGAAAAAGCAGGGCGGCACAAATTCCAAAGTTCCGCAGACCTGAACAGTCCCCATGAAACCTGCCAATAGCCAAAGGGCTCCAGCACATGGGAGACACCTGTGACTGGCTGCTCCCTGAACCCCAGAGCATCCCTAAAACCTCACAGGTTGCCTCCCTGCCTCTTTCCACCGCTCCAGGCTTTCCTCTCCTCTGCATCTTCTCCAAACCCACCTGCGGGCGCACGACTGCGGCTGCAGCCCACGCGCTGCTCCCCGGGGCAGGAGCACAGGCTTTGAAACGTGGAACGTGGCCCACCTGTGCCGTGCTCAGGCCTGTTGCCACGTGGGCTTCCTGGCCAAGGGGCTGGCACAGAGCTTGCAGGGGGAGCATCAGCAGGAAATGGTTGTGCTGTTACTTGCGCAGGAGCAGAGCACACGGCCAAGCTGCAGCCCCTCCAGTGCTGTGCCTCGTCCTCCCCCTCTGCTTTGGGGCGGTAAATCATTCAACATGGAATAAGAGCTGCTCAAACCGAGGAAGAATGGCTCCCAGAGACACACCTCACCTGGGAAGCCGCTGGGAAGCACTTCTGAATTGGCAAGAGTTAGCAATGGGGAATGAAGGGGGATTTGACAATGCTGATGCTGCTCCTCAGGAACAGGGACTCAACATAAGAGTGAGCAGGGAGAATTCATACATAACCTCCCTCCCTCTGAGGATCTGTCATTGCTGTAGCTCTGAGCCATTGTGGAGGGACAAGCAGCACACCCACACGCCAGCTCTGAGGAGCACAACGGGGCCAAGTGCCAGCTCTCCTCCTTCTCCATCAATCACCAGGAAGAGGGAGACAGATGTCTCCCTGAGGAGTTTGAAAGGTGTCATCAAGGAGCAGGATAAATCAGGTCCCTGCATATACAACAGGGCAATTATTTACGGATCATCAAATATTGGCTCTAAAACCCCCAAGCATTAAACAACAGCCTGTGTCAGGTTGTGTGTTTACCTTCTGCCTGCACCTCACGGAGCAGGAGCGATGGGTGACGATCGGCACCAGCCATTCCCCAAACCCAGCACTCCTTTCCAGCTGGAGTCACTGGTGAGGGTAAAGGGACCTACTCTGACGTGGTTCTACCACCTTCTCCCTGAGGAATTGAGGAGGAAAGCACAGTCAGGTTCACCAAGCCTGGCAGGATAACAGCGCAGCAGGTATGGGTAGGGGCCCACTGGGATCTGCTGGCTGCAGGGATGCTGTGCTGTACCGCAGGTGGCTGCCCCAAGCCAAAGAAGGAGGGGTAGGTACAACCTGATCTCAGCCACTCTCTGCCTCAGGGCTTCCACCTCTGGAAGACCCTGGCTCAGTTTCTGGCTGGACCTGGCCATCCCTGACAGGAGCAGCAGCAAAGTGGCAGCAGGCAGTGCCTGGTAGGATGCCCTTATAAGAGCAAACTCGAGCTCCCAATCATAAACGAAACCCTTCTCTTTCGTTTACTCATCTGACCTGGTGGTGCTGGGACCGATAATGCTGGTTTCCTTTTAAGCAGAGGCCAGTCATAAATAAAATAAACCAGGCATGCTTTGTGTTTCCACTCCCTTGCCTTTCATCCCCGCTCCTCAAAGCCGTGGAAGGGAAGTCCTGAGCAGGGAGCAGGAGCTGGCCCGGGGATAGCAGCAGCTCCAGGCTTGGCCTCGGCTGCACTTGTGTGGGTTCATGAGGGGCGGGATCACCTTCCCCTTTCCACCAGTGTGGGGAAAGAGCAATGAGAGGCAGACACTTCACTTGCAATGAGTCGCATTCACAGCACTGTCCGGGACAGAACCGAGCTCCTTTTCTTACTATCCACAAGAATAAAAGCAGAATTCCATACCCAGACAGCTGCTGGGGGAGAGAACATGCCCTTCCCCAGCGCCAGTGCCTAACTGGGAGGATGATGGGACATGCTAACAGGAGGCCAAAGAATGGAAAGTCTGACAAGCACATTGTTCCCAGAAGCTGCCAGCACCGAGGCTGCTCTCGTTAGCGGGGCTGACACCGCAGTGAGGGGCAGGAGGCTCAGCTGGAGCCCAGCAGCGTGTGCCAGGGTGTCAGCTTCCCCCTGTTTCTCTTGCCACCTTACAGGGTGTGATGTTTTCCTTTGGTGCTCCCTGATGAGCTGCCTCGGGATGCTTGGGCTGAGCAGCTGCAAGATTCTCCTGCCAGAGAGCCTGGAGTCTCCTTACAGCAGGGATGAGAGCTGCAGGCTGCAGCACTGACCCCTGTCCCAGAGCAGCAGCAGGTGTTGTATCAGACTCTTCCAGAGTTAGAGAAGAGTTAGAGTTAGAAGCATGTGCGAATTTTGTTATAATTTGTCTCAGGGATTTGCCTGCACTCTCCAGCCCTCTCCTGGCCAGTTCCATAAAGCACAGAAGCGTGAGATCACAGAAATAGAGAGATACCTTGGTGTCTGTGGCACCAAGGTTTCTCACAAATGTTTTAGCTGCATTTTCTTTCCCATATTAAGCCTACAGGAGCACTCACAGCATCCAGCCCTGGCATAGCGCTGACATGGCCAGTCCCTTGTAGACAGCAGTGGTGGAGAGAGAGCCCAAGTTATTGCAGAGCCATAGATCTGGGGGAAAGGGAATGGGGGAGAGCCAGCAAAGCAACACCCCAAACACTTCCTGGGGTAACACATTCCTAAAGCAGCATGGCCAGAGCACAGGACTGACCCCTGTTTGCACGGGGGAGTTTTAGGAATTCCTTCAAGAAGATGAAATGGCTGCAGAGGAGGTGTAAATACTGCCAGGCAGCAGATAAGCAACTTTAGAGAAGCTTTGCACAGAGGTGTGCTCTGGGGAAATCATATCCCCTGATTTGGTCTGGTGGGAAACAGTTCTGGAAGGTCTGTCTGGATTTGGGTGACCCAGACTGACCCTTTGAGAAGGAGCTGAGCCTGCCTGAACACAACCTGCTCTGCAGTGCCCAAGCCTTACCCCCACTCGCTGATATAATTATGATAAACTGGGCACACTTATTTAGCTAGCAGACCCCTCCTTTCCTACACACAGGAGAGCAGTTCTGCTTGGTTCTGCCCACCATCACTGTGAGTATCTCAAAAGCAGCCCTTTCTCCCTGCAGTCCCTTGCAGGCAGCAGGAATGAGGAGGGAGTGATAATCTGGGGGCTGAAAAGGCTGAAGGCGAAAGATGCAGCTCGACAGATTGGAGACACCAATGTCCATCATCCTTCAGCAACACAAGGAGTGGCAGGTGGGATGTCCTGTCCCCGTCCCCGTCCTTCCAACACCAGCTGGGCACCTCTGCCGCTGGCTCAGGCTTCCTTGCACGTCCCAATGCTGCCATCTGTAGCACAGAGCTCTGCTCCTGCTCCCCAGCGCAGCGCCTGGAGAGCCGGGAGACACCAGGGCACAGCTCCGCTTCACAAGGCTTGGTTTTGTAAGTCCAAATGAGCAAATCCTGGCCTGGGACTTGGCTTTTTCAGTCCCAGGAGCTCTTGGCTTCTATGTCGGCTGAATTGCATTTTTAGTTGCCTGCCAAGGGCACAGAGCCTGGAATAGTAGTTATCATTCTGCTTATCTGCTGGAAATAAAACAAAGATTAAATAATACCCAGCGTTGTGGCTTATACACTAAAGGGGTTTTAGCCCACAAAAGCCATGGATTCCTGTAGGACCAGCCAAGGACCATCACAGCCTCCCATGCATGCAGAGATGGGGACAGTGCTTAATGGTTTTAAGACATTGACACTGCAGGAAGGGGGGAGGATGCACAACTATCCCTCCCTTCCCTAGCTTATGAAAACACCTCATCACTGAAATTCATTTCAACGCTGCTCATTGCTTGGTGCATTTCCATGTCAGGAAATATTGGACAAAGGCGCACTCACCCGGCTCCCAAATCCCTGTATTGTCCCCAGCAGGGAAGGGAAATGTGGAACCAGGGCATGCTGAGCTCAGCACAGCAGCATCCCGAGCCTGGCTGGCCCCGGGCGCCACGAGGGGCAAAAGTGGCTGTGACAAAGCTGGCATCAGCTAATTTCAGGCCAGGCTGTGACTCACAAAGAGAGAAAAAAGAAAACGGGAAGAAAAAAGCAATCTCCGATTGTCAGGGTGTAGCTGTCGGAGACACCACTTCTCCTCTGCCACCTCCCTTCTCTCTGGACCTTGAGGTGGATATGACTGCTGGTGTTTGGGAGTCCGCATCTGTCCTTCATGCCTTAGACACACCTGACGCCCCTGGACCACACGGCTCCATCACGTCAGAGCCAGCGCCGCGGGCAGCAGCGGGGCCGGATTAGCCGGGCTGGCCCCGCCGGGCTCAGCGGGATTTGCTGCTCCCCATCCCGGCCGTGCCTGGCGGCTCTGACAGGAGACCTCAGCCCGCTGGTGATGCCAGTCCCCGCACACGTGGGCTCCTGGCCGGCAGCATCTATAAAAACCCCTCTGTCCGTGGCCTGGGCTGGGCTGCGGTGCGGGGCTGGCGAGCGATGGCATTGCGGGTAAGCGCTGGGGACGCGGTGCGGCACTGCCGGGCTGCCTGGGTGACAGCATGGGTCTGGCCGTGGCTAAAGCAAAGTGGAAGAGAAGGGCCACACAGGTAGAAATCCTGAATAACACAGGGGTGCTACTTAGACTGCTGCTCCTCTATGTCAGTCTGGTCCAGGCTAGTGCAAAACTGAGTTTCGTGGTGCTCAGTAACGGGCAACAGGACCGATTTTCATCCAGCAGCAAAGAGGGAACAGCTCTTTCCTGTGTGTGCTGTGTCTCTTGCTGGGGTTGGTGTAATGATTGCAAACTAAGGGTCAAGGCAAGGTGAAGCTGGGTGCTGCCATCGTGCTCTTTGAATCCAGAACTCATCAGCTCCAGCAGCTCTCTGTGCCCCAGGGGCTGAGCACTCGTCAGAGCCCTTCAGTGCCCATGTGTGGGGTCCTAAAAAGTGGCCAGGCACAAAGGTATGAGGTTGGTCATTGCCAACTCCTGCCCAAATGTCTCAGCTCCTGCCCAAAGACATGCATATCCCAAAAAAGCATTGGAAATAGAACTTGTGACAGAGGAAGAAACAGGGAAGTTGAAGTCCTGAGCTATAGGAAGGGAGAAATAGGCACACAACTGGCAGTGGAGATGCCAAGGCTGGGGAAATTTTCCTAATGTGAGCAAGTTTGTGAGAGGGGATGCTCAGAAATGCAAGATCATTAGAGTGCTAAAAAGAAAAAAAGTGGGGTGAAATGGCAAGAACTTCTTATTAAAATGAGTTATTTAATAAAACTATGAATTATTCAGAAAGGAACATTTTCCAGCTCATTTTATGCAAGTTTAACCTTGGAGATGGGGAGAGCACGTAGAACAGGGGCTCAGGCAGGAACTTGAGAGAAGAATCAGCCATGTAACACTGGATGAGCTCAGACTGGATGTCACTTTACACCTGTTCCTCTGCTTCAAAGCATCACAAAGTTTTCTGCTTCAGATTTTGTATTGCTCAGGTGCAGAGAGAAGCAGAATATCTTTGTGTCCTGACAACAATGAAGGCATTCAAGTTCTTTAATTTTTGCTTTCTGATCCCGCTCAGCTCTTTACAAAAGACCTCGGGGACAACAAATCCCACCACATCAACTGGATGTCATAGAAACTTGATTTCTTATCAGTTTAGAGTCTCTGAGATTACTTAGGAGTGAGAAAAACATGGGGATAGAGAATGTGCTTGTGTGGGAAGGAGAGAGAAAGAAGATTACAATGAAAATGTGAGAAAGAAGTGTAAGGACTGAGTGGGGCAGTGCATCTCTGCCACCTTGCTGTGTCCTCCTTCTTGTCTGCAGTTTGAAGCCCTGCACCCAGAGGGAATCTGTCCTGGATGGAGCATCGTGGTCAAGGGTGAGACCAGTTCCAGTTCAAGCATGTAAGGACAAGCTCTGCTCCCAGCTCTCCTGGCTCACAAAGGTCAGAAGCATCGTTCACAGCTCTCCATCCCTTTTCTCTCACTGTCTTAGGTTTGAAATTAATTTGCTCTGTGATCCTGGAGACCAGATCGCTCTCCACTTTAACCCTCGCCTCTCCAGCTCCAGAATTGTCTGCAACTCCTTCCTCAACAGCCACTGGGGGCAGGAAGAGGTGAACAGCACCTTCCCCTTCAAAGCAAAGGAGCCCTTTCAGGTAACTCTGTCACCCCACAGGTCTCCTCAGGTGTAACAGGAATAACCCAGCCAATATTGGGGTGCTCCCCATTGCCTTTCCTGCCTACAGCATACCCAGCAACACCCCCTCTCTGGCTTTGTCTCCTATTAGTAATCCTGTTATAACCTGGTGATTTATAGCCAACTCTGGCACAGATGTGCAGAGCTCCAGCAATAATCCCTGGATGCTGCATTTGTTTAAAATTTAGGCTTTGCATTACCACCAAATTTTGTTATCATGAAAGGAAAAAGTCAGTTATTCCCTCTTTTTTCCCAGAGTGGGAGTGAGCAGTGTGTGTGTCAGCTCTGGCAGGATTTGAAGTGGGTGGACAGATCCAGCAGCTCCCTGACATGATGGAAGCAAGGTCCAGTAAGGCCACATGAACATAACACAGTCTCTCTTTCAGGTCGAAATCTACTCTGACCAGGACTATTTCCACGTTTTCATCAATGAAAACAAAGTCCTGCAGTACAAGCATCGGCAGAAGAATCTTTCATCCATCACCAAGCTGCAGATTCTCGATGACATTGACATTTCTTCAGTGGAAATCACCAAACGAGGTCTTTGCTAGAGACCAGAGTTGGGACTCTCTCACAGACCATTCCCCCTTAAGCTTCTGATTCAGCCAAGGATCATTTCCTCCCCATTTCCACATGCCACCACCAACCAGGGAGATAGCCATGTGTCCTCTTGGTGGAAGGGATGGTCATTGCCATCACCCAGCCACACTGCTGACCATAGCCCAGCCAATCAAAGACCTTCTGCCCCTACACCTTCGGGTGCACAACAGGCTTTGTAGGTCTGATCAGCTTTGCTGCACATCAAAATCTGTCTTGAGTAGTCTGGACACCTGAATGTTACCTCAGAAATTGTGTTTGCCCAAGAGTAGGGTGTGCATGAGCACCAGTCCTCAGCTGGGCACGTGGGGAATGTGGATGTTAGGGGTGGAAAGGGATTTTTCTTTCCAGGAGCTGGGTAAGAATGATACCACATTTGCCAATAAAATCAACCAAGGAAATCCCTGCTGAGATATCCCTCCCTGGGCAGATCAATCTCATCATTCATTCCCTGCCAATCCAGGCACCTGGCATGAGCAAGGGCTGGTGACCGGGCAGGAGGACACTATTGAGGTTTGTGTGATTTTGGCTCTGGGAAAATACGGCTTTTTTTTTTTTTTGCCTTTTTTTTTTCTTTTTTTTTTTTCTTTTTTTTTTTTTTATTGAGGGCTAATGCCAAGTGAAAGTCCCTGGTATGCAGAACAGTGTGGTAAGATTCAACTTGCCAGGTGTTGCCAGGAATTCCTTTCACCAGCTGAGAGATGTTTGCTCAGCCCTACTCCTGCCAGCTCCAGGCTTCTCAGACCCCCAGAGTGATGTAGTGTGTCAGAGAAGGGCAAGAGCTTGGGGAGACACATAAAAGCACATGGTTCCTCCACCATGCACCAGAAATGCAGCTGGACTCCAAACAAAAGGAACTGAGTAAACCAGGGTCTAGAAATTCTGATAAGCTTGGAATGAACAGAGTGGCTGGGGATAAGCATGGATAATCTCTGGCTTTTCTCTGCTTTAGTGTTTTCTTTTCTCCCCCTTTTTAGTTGTCTTTCAAAACAATCCACTTATTCCTTGCACCCTCTTCTCTTTTCCAGTCTCTTCCTTGGAGCACAACATATCTGTGACTCCTTGACCAGGCCACAGCAGAGTAAAAGATGTTCTTTTTACTTTGTTTTAATTACATGCATCATAAACAGCATAATGTCACAGTGTTAAATCTGAGCAGGAACTTATTCCAAAAATGCAATTACAGCTGCCCCCTAATCACTCCTTTATTCCTCATGTATGACAGAACACATTCCTGATGGAAAAGGCAAAGATGATCCTGCCTTGCCAGTCCTTTTCACTGAGGAGAAATCACTTAATAAGAAGTCAGCTCTGGTCCATCCTTGCCTTTGGATGAGATCTCTAAAGATTTCTTTTCTCAGTGCTCAAATTGGCCATTCCCAACACTTCCTTCTATTTACAGTTTCAAGGACTTGTGAGGAAGAGGTGGGTGTAGAAAACCAAAACACACGATGCCATAAACCTGACATTCATGAACCTGTTAAGAAGTTTGCAGTGTTTTTCCAGACTATCAAGAGCACTCATGGGAAACCATCCTGTTCTTGTAGCAAAGGGCTCATTGGGAACACAAAATGGTGCCAAATGGTACCTTTTCTCTCCAAAAAGAACAGAAAACTTGTTTTGGAAATGGCAGTGGTCTTAATGGCAAGTCAGGAAAGTTGGGGATGGCGAGACTTCCTCTGGCCTGGAATAAATCCATCACCACTGGGACAAGAGAGTCGACTCAAATTCTGGTTGTTATGATATAACCCAAGGCTTCAACACACTTTGCTCTCATGGCCATGCCTTCAGCAAAACAGGCACAAACCCAGACAAAGCCAGGCCTGCAGGGATCTCTGTGTCATCCATCTGATAATACTGAGCAGCATTTGAAAGAAATTGTCTTTTCTATTTGTGCTTTTTTTTGGGGCTGATAAAGACAGATCATTTTTCATGGAGGAAAAGTGACGAAATGATTTATAAGGGTAATACTTTGTACTTATATGGCCACCAGCTGCATCCATAGCCCCTGCTGCAGAAACACCCCACAATTTCATTGTTCCCCAGAAACGAGGACAAAGGACCACAGACAAACAGGGCAAAAACATTTCAAGTACAAATAAATAAAGAGATGCCACAAAAATCAGGCAGAGACAGAGATTCTGCCCTGACTCCTGGACACATCCACCCCAGCTCCTGCCAGCAGCTGATCTCACTCCTTTGCCATCTGCACCAAGAGAGCCCAATCTCTCCTGACACATCCCCAGCTCTGCTGCTTGCCTTCAGGGCTTTATCTGCTGCCTCCTCCAGCCAAAACACAGCCAAGGGTGAAGGGGGCAGCACAGCAAGAGAGGTCTGGGAATCTACAGAGCCCAGCTGGAAGCAAAACTTCAGGGCTGGCTGTTCATAGCTGGTTTGCAGAGTTTTATGGGGAATGAGATGCCCTCCAAGTCTGTGACCCTCATCTGTCCCGTGAGGAAAAACTCCAGAAAAAAATTAAGCCTGGCAATTACAATGGTCAGTTAAACCCTCTGGAGCAGGCCTGGCACACCAGGCTTGCAGGGAGGCATCATGTGCTGGTACTGAGGGGATCAAAGGGAACAAATTAACCCTTCCTCCACATTTCAGTCAGCCTTGCTGTCCATGACCTGGGGGGAGAACTGATAAAGACAAGCTCCTGCCCAGGGTATTTTGAAGAGTGGAGGCCTTTTGAAGGGAAAGGGGCTGCAGCAGCTGGGGGTGCAGCACTGGAGGATCCCACCAGAATTTCACTGCCCAGCCTCAAGGTCAAGCTCTGCATTTTTGCTGTGGCCAAGTTGTGCAGAGGAGCCAGCTGGAATGTTCCAGAGAGAACATTGCTGTGGGATGGGAGAGGGCCTGTCCTAGTCAGGATCTGCAGATAAAGCAGCAGTTGCTGCTTGTGTGGCTTGCACAAAGCAGGAAGGGATACCTGGAAGAGAGAGATGTTTCTCAGGAGGCAAAACTGACGGAAGCGATGAGCTCCCGCGTGGGCTCTCCCTTTCCCACCAGTTCTCCTCATTTGAACTGGATCTGCAGAGCTCAGAAACGCTCTGGTTCATCCCCAGAGCAACAAGGGGAAAGTCAGGCTCAAAATCCTTCGTGCTTGAGCTGTGCCAGAGCTCCAGGGGCCAAGGGCCCCTCTGGCAGTTTCACAGATCTCCCGTGGAGCATCTGCTGGTGCGTGACCAGAGCAGCTCCTCGGTGTCACTGACAGCACTGGCAGTCACCACACACCCCAGCAATGTCCTCACAGGCTGGTGAGCAAACAGCTCCCTCGTCAGCCTCAGTCACATCTCAGCAGCACAGAGCAGCCTGGGGACACCGGCCTGACTGGCTGACACCCATGCCAGCCTCAGCAAGCAACAAATGAATATCAGCCTGGCTCCTGCCTGGAGGCAGGAAATGGGGGGAAAGGGCAAGGACTTGTTGCCAATGCAGTGACAAAAACTTTCAGGAAAGTTCTAAAAAAGAAGAAAGTCACACCGGCTGCATCTGCCTCATACTCACTTTGCAACTTGATACCTTTTCTTTCAACCCTTGTTTTCTTTCTTTTCCACCCATGTACAAAAATCCCCCAAACCTACCAAATTTGATACTGGGTGTTTAGCTACTTCCTCAGTGCTAGAAGGCAGCTCTGGTGAAGAAAGGCAGGAGGAGGGCAGTTCTTAACCACATAATTAAAAATTCCATTTCTCCTCCTATTTCAATGCCCCCCTGAGCATCTCCTGATGGAAATGGGCTGCAGCAGAGATCTTCTCTCCACTCCTACTAAGCAGCTGTGTTGTGGCACAGCTCAGTGACCCTGCCCCCTTGTCTATGGCATCTCTAATTTCCCCATCCCCCAAGGGCTGTTTTCCCAGCACAGAAATACCTTCTAGAAGTGCAGACCTTATCAGCAGTGACTTTCTGCACTGCATCTCTGAGTCCCTATCTAAGAGGTTGCTTATACAACCCTTGGGGGCTGTCCAACTCCTTAAATGCTCAGGAGTCACAGGTGTTTGCTGGCAGGACTGAGGAACACGGAGGGCAAACGTTCAGCCTTTTTCTGAAGAGTGTGAGGAAAATAAAACAAGAGGAAAGTAGTAACAAAAACAAAAGGAGTAGTAACTCTGAGTTCTGGTGGGGAAGGGGAATTTCTGAGGCTACAGGCAGCCCCAGAATGCAGCTAGAAGAGTCTCTGCAAGAAAACTGAGGAGTGTTTCTTTCATTGCAATTAAGGAGAGGTTTGTAAAGCTATTTTAACTCAGCATCTCCATCCAGAGCCAGCTCAGACAGAAAAGCACACCTCCCAGCCCTGATTTTGTATGCATGGTGGCAGGTACGAGCTCCAGACATGAAAGGCTGGAGAGGGATTATTTTCTGAAAGAAAGGCTCTGGTCTAGAAGTTGAAGAATTGGAAGCTGATGGTATCACTTTATTTGGCAGCTGAGTTATTGTGCATCAATACTGCCTGAGGAAAGCGTGACAGAAATTAGCCTGATGCCCAGATTTGCTGGCCCTCCACTCCCACAGTCTGTCCAAGACCCTCTTGCCAAAGCCAGATGCAATTTATCATATTATTTCTTCAAGCTATATGGACATCAGTAGCCAAATCTCTGGTTTTAGCGGAGCACAAGACAACAGCCTGTGGAGATCTGGATGCTTTCTCTGCACCATCACATTATTGCAAAACTTTTGGGGTCTTAAAAAGCACTTATAAAGATCCAGGTATAAAAAGAACTATCATAACACCCTTGTGCAGGTGAGGGAAGCAAGGCACTTGCAGAAAATGAGAGCAGAAAGGAAGGAGGGAAGCAGGTGGTTTTGTCTCCAGCCTGGTGCTCTCACCCTGCAGCTCTGGGTCTGACCCTGGAGCCTATGGGCAGGTTGGGCTGGGACTTTTCATCATCTGTCAGGCATTGCCCCAAGCCTTAAGGAGCCAACAGGCCCCATGCTGAATCCCTCCAAGCATCACAGCTGAGCCAGCCCCTTGTCTCAGTGAGGCCCAGGGCTGCTGAGCAGCTCACCAGCCCAAGGAGTTTCCATCCACCTGTACACAGACACCATCACTCTGCTCTCCCATACTAACCAGAATTTTTCTACCTTGTTTCATGCTAGAGATGATGAAAGAACCACCAACAAACCCTTTATTTCCCTCCCCTCCCTTGATACATCCCTTTTCCAAAGGCTTAGCAGCTGCTGTTTGATCTATGGCATGAAAACCTTTCTGGTTTCAAAAACTGGGAGTAAAACTGAGATGCAGCTATTTCACCTTGTCACCTCCTTCGCCTTTGCGGGAGCTGCAGCTATTGTCAGCTTTCATTTCCTGAAGTTACTCTGAGCTGGGAACACACACTGGAAGCAGAAAGACAGGCACAGTCAGTGGTGATGAGAGGGCAGTGATTGTACTTCCAGTAAATTGCCCGAGCCTTTCCACATGAGTCACTGCACAGAGACAGGTGAGGCATTAGGGAGAAAAAAGTTTGCAACTGATCCCGACGAGAGTTTAACAGCCCCTCAAAGCCTCTGCCTGCCTGGTTTTCTTTAGTTGTGGGGATTCCTCCTAAAAGGCTGCTGAAAATAAATAACAGCTCACAGATTATCTTATACTGTGAAAACACTGGAGAATATTCAGAACTAGAATCACATCTCTCCCTGCTTCCCAGCTAATCCTCTCTTGAATTCAGAGAGCACAAATCCTAAGAATTTCCTCATTGCAAGTATAAAATATAGGAAAGCTGATTTTTAAACACATAACACTTGACTGATCACAAAGCCCTTTTTGCAAATGTGCTCAGGTTCTAACTCTTACTGCAACCTGATCCCTGAGGTATGTGCTTTGTGACAGCTAGGCAAATTATCACCTAGGCTGAGAGTAAGTTATTTCACTCAGAAAGACAAACTCCCTCCTATTGTATTCTCTAAAATCTTTATCTCCACTCTGATACTAGCAGATCTGGGCCCTGAGAGTGGTTTTTTTTTCCTGCAGAGCTTTTCCTTCCTGCCTCCCCTGCCTCCGCAAGCCTCTGCAGCTGGGAAAAGGCAAAACAGTGGCAAATTTAAAGGCTTTGTCAGACTTCCCCCAGATGGCAATCAGCTGATGAAACCCAGGAAGATTTGTCATCTGAAAAGCCCTTTATTAGCCTGTTGCACCTGGGTATAGAGCACCAAGGAAGATGTATTGATATTCACATGTGGAGCGTGCAGGTAGAAGGAGGGAGGGAGGATTTACCAGCCCCTGCTCACAATGCTGTTTCACCTGGCAGTACCACTCCTTGGCAGCACCAGGGGCAAACTGCTTGGAGTCATAACAGGATGAAATGGAGCCCCACAAACCTGCTCTGACCACCAGATTCCCTCAGTCACCAAATCTGCTTGTCTGGGCTTTGGTTTCAGTCTGGTTCTAAATATTTCTCCCCAGGGTTTGCGGTGCCTGTACTGAGCAGGACGGTGAGAGCACCACACAAAACGTGGGCGTGGAGGAAATCCCATTATTGCCTCAGAGGATCCTAGGTCCCAGTTCCAGGGAGACAAGGGCTGCATGAATGCAGGCAGTGTTAGAGGGCTGCTTTTCGTGTCAGCTGCCCCCTCTGCCAAGTCCTGGCACTCTTAACTTCTCAAAGGCTTGACCTGATGCTCATTATCACTTCAAAATCTTCTCTGTAAATGTGTGTAGTGACTTAGGGATTCACAGCACTGATTTCTCCTTAAAACACTCACTTTGTTACTCATTACACATCCATTCAGGATCCTCCATTTAATGACAGAGGGTCAAGTTCACTTGGTGTGACCCTGGGTTTAAACAGGGGCTCTGCAGGAGCATGTTTAGCCCTGCATTCCCAGCCTGCTACTTGCCTGAACTTCTGCAAAAACCACAAGAAAAGACATCTGAAAGACAGAATTTTCAATCACTCCAATGCCAAAATGGTGTTTCATTGTTCTTGAGCCGGTGAACATTGTATTAGAAAAATTATTTTGTGAAAAATTATCTTTTTCTTTCAGCCACTACATTTCCGGAGCATTCAATCTAAAAGGCATCCAATATAAAGGACAGAAGATATGGAATTTGGCACATATCTGTTTATGAAAACAGACCAGTGAATATTCTCAGACATAAAAATGCACACATTCTCCATTTACAACCCTCCAAAGGACACTGGAGATAGTTTAAATGTTTCATTCTTTGATTGAGGGAAGACGAGTGGGAGAACAAAGATTTTCTCTCTCATGGAAATAATTACAAACAACAAACATCAATTCCCAGATGTTTTTTATTTGCTTCGCTATTTTATTTTCAAAGAATCTGAAGTGCACTCGGCATCTCCTTTGCATTGCCTTTGATTGTGAGCAGCGTTGGCCTCTTATCTCCTCCTGGATTCAGAGCAGCATCAAAGCGCTGACATCTGTGAATGTCACCCGGGAACTGTGATGAGGACCTGGACCCTGGGGCCAGAAATTGCTCGTGTCGCCCTCAGAACGGCGGTGCCGGAGCAGCGCTGGCCGGGGACAGAGCAGTCACCAGCAGAGGGAGCGACAAAGCCAGCTCAGAGTTCCCCGAGCCGCTGGCACAGGGCATTTGGGGAGTTTTGGTGCTGGGTTAGACATTTATAAGAAAATGTCCCAGAGAAGGGAAGATATATATATATATATATATATATATATATATATATATTTTTTTTTTTTTTTTTTTTTTTTTTTTTTTATCCAATGTGAGTTAATGGTGATGTTGTTGCTCTCTCCTGATGGCAAGAGAGACAGGTTTCAGTATTACTCGTGGTTACCTCGGCGTTAGAAATGCTCACACACAACTTCCCAGCAGGGTCCTGGGAGGCGGAAGGGGTGGGCACAGCACTGGGGCAGATGTGAGGGCTGGGTTCCCTTACCCTGAGGTCCTCCTGTGTCCATGCCATCGGTCAAAAAGTGTGGCAGGCAGAGGGACAATTGGCAAGGGAGGTGGGTTTTATCCAGTGTTTTCCAAGGGCAGCCTAAACAGCACCTCCCAGCAAAATCAAGTGGGAAACAATTTCACCAGTGCCAGTGCTCAGCCCTAACACCCTGGAATGTG
Organism: Anomalospiza imberbis; assembly: GCF_031753505.1. Taxonomy (NCBI): domain Eukaryota; kingdom Metazoa; phylum Chordata; class Aves; order Passeriformes; family Viduidae; genus Anomalospiza; species Anomalospiza imberbis. The sequence continues at coordinate 12,359,189 of NC_089696.1, read as the reverse complement.
CTCCTAGCTCACCTAACACAAGCAGCACCACTGACAAGCTGTCCCAGTAGCATCAATCCAGCCGTGCTTGACTGAGACAAGCTCTAACTCTGTTTCACCTCTGTGAAGGGGGCAAACCCCATCCTACCTACCTGCTGGGCAAGCACAGGAGGGGAGAGCAGCTATATCCTCACAACAGGCCTTTACTTCAAACTGTGCCAGCTGGAGACACATCAGGCATGTCAGGATGGGCACTGGGAGAAAGCCAAGAGAGCCAAGTACCCTTTGGTCAGGTGCCAGCCATCACACAGAGGTCAGGGATGCAAACACACTGGGGACCACACAGGGCTATGCATCCCCCAAATCCTGGCAGGGAGCCTGGGTAGCAGGGGGAAAAGTTAGAGTAGGGAGAGCACCATTAGCTACTGCAAGTAGGTGCACAAGCAGAGTGTTTGCTCTAGCTTCACACTCTCAAGGTCCAGCCCAAGCTAGAAAATCCTCAGGGTTTCCTGAATTTACACCCATTGTTGGGACAGGCAGAGCATCACTGCGGCTCTGTGTGATACCCAGCTCCTGCTGCAGTGGGAGCAGGGAGGTTGTGCTGAGGCAGCAAAGCTAAATTTACCCTGGCCCGGGACTCTGATGCGCAGTGGGCAGGGCAGGTTTGAGCACATGCGGCTGGCATGGGAAATGTGAGGTTTTTTGAGATTCTGGCGAAGCCCCAAAGTGGCTGACTCACTCCTCTCAGGTCAGTTGTTCACAGCTGTAACTCCAGTGAGACCAGTGGGTTATTTCTGATGTGCTTTGCCGTATGATCACAGCCCAGCCCATTGCCCTTGCTGCTGAAGGATGGCTCCTGTCTCCGGTGTACTTTATTTAGCTTCCACTTCAAAGCTGCTCTGTAAGAGGCAAAGCAATGTGAAAAGGGTACGGCATTTCTTTTAGTTGGAGATTCCCCATCTTGAGTTATCTGGTGACTTTGAACTTGTTAGAATCAATGAACTCGTTATAATCAATGCCCTGTGTTCTCTGTCAGCTGCACACAGTGTATGGATTTGTCATTTGCTGCTAGAGATGACTTGGCACTCGTGAGTTGTGTCAATGGATGCAAAAGCAGATTCATCCTAATTATATCGAACCATTGATTAACTTAGTAATTTAGTCTTGAAGTCCTAAAGGTTCCTCTGCAATAAATCATGCAAGTTACAAACAAAGTGTACCGAGGAGAAAAAAAGAAGTTAAATGTATTTATTAGCTTGAACATATGAAAGGCAACTACCTGGACAAAACAAGCCCTGGCACATTTCTGCAGTGTCCTCTCTTGCATTCTGCTAATACCCTACTAAAATGTTGACTTAAACACCTCCATCCTGTGTTTTCCATGTGTAATGGCAGGTGTGCTGTAGGGAGGCTGTCAGAGGCTAGCAAGGGCTCGGCTGCATGGAGATTTCCAATTGCCAGCTGCGAGACTGATCTCTATAGTTGCCTCATTGCAACAGATCTATTTGCTTATGGAGCAGCTGTGAAAGTGCAGCGGATTTTAGGTATCCTTGGGAGTGTCCGTGCATTTTACTGTGTGGAATAATGTGTACCTGGTGCTCTGGCCAACACTCTGCAATTAGTTTGTGGAAGCTGTTTGTCTCTGAAGACCTATAAAAACACAGACAGAAAACTGTAGGAGAATGAGCAGTTACACAGAGCAAATGCATTCTCACGCAGGAGAGCTTTGCAGGCTGATCACACTTGCCTGCCACCCTCCTCAGTGTAGCTCCACCACTGATCTTTCTTTCATTTCACGTAAGGCTGACCAAAAATATTTACTTTATTCTTTCACATGCATAGAATAACAAGAATGGGGAATTTCCCAGTGAAATCAAGGGCATTCACCGTTCAGTGATGAACAGCCTCCACTGGGCTGTATTTGTTACTTTCCTCTCCCTCAGAGAAGGCAAAGAAAGAGAATAAAAACTGAACATTTCAGGCAGAGATATGAACTCCTCTCATCAAACATTGTCCCCTGTGATACACCGGCATCCTCTGAGCACCTCCAGTCAAAAGTTCCATTTTACAAACCAACCTTGCTCCCCAAACAAGCACTTCAACTTTTCAAGGCACTTCCCCCATAAACGTTCCTTCCCCCCATTCCTTCAATTCAACAGCAAACACCAGAAGTTGGGGTTCTTTGTGCGGCGCTCCTCGTTCGGGTGAGCTCCCATCACACCTGTGGTGTCGTTAACCCCTGGCGTGCCGGGATCCGCCAGAAACTCAGGATGGTGGGGGATGTTAGAGTAGAAGTGAAGCAGGATCCTCCTCGCTCTGCTACAGCTGAACCCAGCGACCCCAGGAGAGGAGGAGGCGGCGACCATCGGGAACAGTCCGCGGCTGTACCAGCCCCGCCCGCTCCCTGCCCGCTCCGTGCCCTCTCCCGGCCCGGCCCGGCCGGAGCTGTCCCTTCAGCACCACGGCCGGGCTCTCGGCTCCGCGAGGGGCGGCTGGCACGGCTCGGCTCGGCTCGGCTCGGCTCGGCTCGGCTCGGCTCGGCTCGGCTCGGCTTAGCCTATCCCGGGCTGGCCTGGGCAGGGGCTCGCCTCGGCTCCTTGAGCCTTGGCCTGTCCAGGGCCGGGCGGAGGGGCGGGGGCTCCTTTGCGGGGGAGAGTGGGGTGCGTGTGCGTGTGTGTGTGTGTTTGTGCGTGTGTGTTTGTGCGTGTGTGCGTGTGTGTGTGTGTGCTCTTGGGGTGCCAAGGGGCTGCGGGGTTGAGCCGTACCTGCGTGTGCGGGGAGGGGTGCACGGGAAGGTTCTGCGGGGCCATGCAGAGGTGCGGGCGTGGGTGCGGGGTGGGGGTGAGGAGGGAGCGGGGCGGTGGATGCTCAGGGTGCCTGCGGCTGTGCAGGGCACCTGTAGGAAGGTGCGTGCAAAGGGAGTGTGCACAGAGTGTGCGGGTCTACAGACGTGCTGAGGGATGTGTGTAGGGTCTGTTGGGCCCTGCGCGTGTGCGTGCGCGGGGGTCGCAGAACAGGACACTGTGTGTGCGGCTTTGTGTGTGTGCGGGGCGTGCAAGGTGTGCGGAGCTGTGTGCGGGGTTGTGTGCGGGGCTCTGTGCCGTGTGTGCGCGGTGTGCAGGGTGTGCAGCGTGTGCGGGGCTCTGTGCAGATCTGTGTGCAGTGTGTGCGGGGTGTGCGGGGTGTGTGGGGTGTGCAGTGTGTGTGGGGCTGTGTGCGGAGCTGTGTGCAGTGTGCGGGGTGTGCGGGGTGTGCGGGGTGTGCGGGGTGTGTGGGGTGTGTGGTGTGTGCGGGGCTGTGTGCACTGTGCGCTGTGTGCGGGGTGTGCGGTGTGTGCGGGGCTGTGTGCACTGTGTGCGGGGCTGTGTGCAGTGTGCGCGGTGTGCGGGGTGTGCGGTGTGTGCGGGGCTGTGTGCACTGTGTGCGGTGTGCGGGGTGTGCGGGGCTGTGTGCAGTGTGCGCGGTGTGCGGGGTGTGCGCGCAGCGCGGTGTGCGGTGTGTGTGGGGCTGTGTGCGGGGCTGTGTGCAGTGTGCGGGGTGTGCGGGGTGTGCGGGGTGTGCGGTGTGCGCAGGGCTGTGTGCACTGTGTGCGGTGTGCGGGGTGTGCGGTGTGTGCACTGTGTGCGGGGTGTGCGGGGTGTGTGGGGTGTGCGGTGTGTGCGGGGCTGTGTGCAGTGTGTGCAGTGTGCGGGGTGTGCGGTGTGTGCGGGGCTGTGTGCAGTGTGTGCAGTGTGCGGGGTGTGCGGTGTGTGCGGGGCTGTGTGCAGTGTGCGGGGTGTGCGGTGTGTGCGGGGCTGTGTGCAGTGTGCGGGGTGTGCGGTGTGTGCGGGGCTGTGTGCAGTGTGCGGGGTGTGCGGGGTGTGCGGGGCTGTGTGCAGTGTGCGCGGTGTGCGGGGCGTGCGGGGTGTGCGCGCAGCGCGGTGTGCGCCGGGCTGGCGGTGCGGTGGGTGCGTGGGTGCGAGCAGGCGCGTGTGGCAGCGGGTCGGGCGCTGCCGCCGCACACACGCGCGGACACACGGACACGGGGACACACGGACACACGCACACATCCACGGCAGAGCTGCCGGCGGGAGGAGCCCGGCCGGCGCTGCCCGCCCTCCGCCCGGTGAGTGCCGCCGTGCCGCGGGACCGCGGGAGAGATGGAGAACCGGGGGGAACCGGGGGGGACCGGGAGGGAACAGGGGGCACCGGGACCTGGAGACAGCCCGGGGCAGGGGTCCGGCAGCGCGGCCGCGGGACACGCAACTTTCCGGGGAAGGAGGGAGTGAGGGACAGAGGGAGCGGGGGGAGTGGCTGCGGACCGAGGCCGGGGCTGCTCTTCGGGCTGCGGGGGGCCCGGGGCTCCTTTCTCGTCTTCCCAGCGGAGGCGCCGTCTCTCCGCGGCCGGGCAGAGGCTCCCGTCGGTCCGGCCGCTGCTGCCGGACCGGTGCCGGTGCCGGTGCCGGTGCCGGTGCCGCGCTGCCCAGCCCGGCCGCCCCGCGCTACGGCCGCTTCTCAACTAAGTTGTGGATAAGAAGCTCCCCTTGAAGGGCGATCGCTGCCCCGAGGCCCCGCTGATCCCCCTTCTCCACACCCTCTTTTGCAGGCAGGGCTGATCCCAGCTCGCCATGTCCGGAGCACTGGAAACAGCGCAGAAGGCTCTGCCCCGTTAGCCCAGGTTGCCCGAGGGGGGGGGAGTCAGCCATGGATTCGAACCCACCAGAACCCGGGCCCCCCCCTGACCCTCTGCAGCTCTGGCAGGAGGAGAACCAGACCCAAGGCGGGCTCTGGAACAGCAGCCAGGAGCTGGGGTGGGAAGAGCTGGAGAAAATGCTCTTCCTCTTTGCAAAGGAGCCTGTCACCATCAGCCTCACAGTGATGTACTTGCTGTCCTTTGTGGTGGGCTTCGTGGGCAACATCATGTCCATCAGGGTGCTGACCCGCAAGCGCCGGAGTCGGGTGTCCAGCCTGAGCGCCACCCGCAGCCTCCTCATCAACCTGGCGGTGTGCGACCTCATGGTGGTGTGCATCTGCATGCCCATCACTGTGGGCAACCTCATCTACAAAGCCTGGGTGTACGGGGACTTCCTCTGCCGGGCAGTGCCCTTCATCCAGGCTGTTTCTGTCTCTGCCAGCGTCCTCAGCCTGACCGTCATCAGCGTGAACCGGTACTACAGCGTGCACAACCCACTCAACGCCCGCTCTTTCTTCACCCAGAAGAGGATCCTCAGCACCATCCTGGTGGTGTGGTTGTTGTCCTCAGGGATATGCATGCCCCTCATCTTCATGAACAAACGGGATGAGATCGGGGTGGTGGAGGGCTTGCCCCTGGTGTTTTCCATCTGCAGGGAGATCTGGCCTCAGGAGCGGCTCAAGCAAGCCTACAACTTTCTGCTCTTCTGTGCCCTGTACTGCCTGCCCGTCCTGTTTAATATGGTCATCTGCTTCCTCACGGTGCGCCGGCTGTGGAGCCGCAGCAGCCAGCTGAAGGAGAGCTCTGCCCTGAACCGATCCCTGCCGGCCTCCAGGCTGAAGATCCGCAGGAAGGTGGCACAGATGGTGGTGGCCCTGGTCCTGCTGTTCGCGATCTCTTGGCTGCCCGTTTACCTGATGGACATCTGGATTGATTTCAACATCCCCAAATCTTTGCAGGATGTGACTCCTTCTCCTTGGATCCTGCAGCTCAGACCTTTTGCCCAGTGGCTTGGCCTCACCAATTCCAGCCTCAACCCAATATGTTATTGCTTCGTTGGGAACCTCTACAGATCAGCCAAGGAAATGAAGAGCAAATACCACCAAAGGATGATCTCTCTCTTTAACTTCTCTCTGTCTGAAGGGACAACTCATTCCTCAGTCCCAGAGCTGCTCTCTTACCGGAGTTCAGTGGAGCCTGCAAGGAAAGGACCCTCCACCACCCCCTCCATGGACAGGAGATGTCAGGGAAGTCATGGCCATAAGAACAAGTGTGGACACTTGAACTCCTGCCAGCATCCACCTCTGAATACTGTCTCCAGTGAGAACACTTCCTTGTAATTCTGCTCAGGAAGTGCCACTCGTACCCTCATCTGCATTTAAGGACTCCAGAGATCTTTCTGAACCCGGTATTTTAATGATGGAAAAGAGCTTTCTTCTAATAACTCTTGATACCAGTTCAAAAATGCTGTGACAGGGAAAGAAACAGGTACTGAGATAAAAAGATGATGTATTTTAACTCAGATGAAATTTTAAGACAAATTATTTTTACTGGGGACAACTGGATGTGCAGCCTGTTGCCCAGTCAACAGTCACATAATTAGACAGATCAAGTTCCCAATGAGTGAGCTCTCCCTGCAGCTCCATCCCTGGATGCAGAGATGCTGTTTGGATACAGCAACAATTTGACTGCTTGCTGCTGCTCACACTTGCTGATGAAGAGCAGTGATAAGAGGCACTCTGTGCTCCAAATCCATCAGTTGTAGTTGCAAGCAGTGAAGAAAATCTGGGAACAGCATCATAAAAAGTAATAGTAAATGGAGAATTTCACACACTTTACCACTTGAGATTTCATTGTCTGCTCATATTGTTTCACTCTTCCACGCAAATAAATTCTCCTTATGTGAAGAGACCATGCCAGAAGTACTAAAGCAACCATCACTATTCCACATTTGGGAATTCAGAAGGGATAATGTGGCCTCAGAGGTGATTTAGGAAATGAAACAGGAAAATATTTTTTTGGGCATCAGCTCTCTTTCTTACAGCAGTGCTCCTGTGTGTGGAGTGGAAAGAACTGGGCATCTATTAACATGATTTGCACTTGAAAAACCAGCCTTGTTCAGCTGTGTCTGTACCAAACAAAGTCAATGGCATGTGAAAATAAAAATAGAAAGTGGTTTATAGCTAATAAAATCAGAAACAAGTAATGCAATGCTGTTTGTCTGGGAAGGAGCGAATCAAAGGATGCTTTTCCTGAGCATCACAAGTAGGTTAAAACATGTTTCGTCCATCTTCTCCTTTAAAGGAGACTTTGATAAATAAAGTGCATACTTTTATTCTGTTAGCATTGAAAGACTCCAGTAAAGCTTGAGCATTCTGTTGTTCTGAGCACTGGATCTGTATGCACAAAGGAGACCTTTCTCCCCGAGGTCTAAGAGAACACACGTCAGATCAGGCAACAGGTAGGAGACAAAAAATATACAACAAAGATCCAAAAAGCTGGAATGATAGCAGAGATGAACCCCTTCCCTGCCCAATGCCAGGGGAGAGAGGATGTGCACTATCTCCTAGTGCCAGAAGAGCCCATGCCCAGCTACTTGTGTCCCAGCACCTGGCACAGCAGGTTTGTCCCCTTAGCAAAGCCCAGACTGAACACAGCAACGTCCCTGCGAGAGGATTCTGAATTTAAAGGAGCTCAGGCTTCTGATGACTGGGGGCTTTTTTTATTATAATTATTATTACTGATCAAGGGAAGGATGTTTAAGGAAATCCAAGTTTCATATAATATCCTGCTGCCTTCCAGGGTTCCTTTTGTAGGCAAAAAAAAAAAAAAAAAAAAAAAAAATAGAGACAAGAAAATAGCCATTCAACCTAACCCTTGTAACGATCACTCAATAGTGTTTTATGTTAACAATGATCTGCCTGGGAAGTGAAAGATTCCTCCTTACCAGGCAGTGCCATCCACAATTTGTGTTCTCTTTATATGAATGAACAAGACATTACAACTACCCAGATTTATGGCTTTTCTGTGTGCTAGAGATGAGAACATCTGCATTTTTGCAGGTGATATAGGAGTGTCTATCTGACTGATCTTTTGCTAGCTGTGGACAAAAGCCTGCAGAGATTTTATTTTCTCTTTCAAGGCATATTTTTAGGGCTGGCAAAATGTGGCAGACTGAGGAGCATCAAAAGCTCACTCTGAATGCCCACTGATTCCATGTCTGTAAAAAGATGTTCTCCATCCCCAGACCAAATGTAAGACAATATTGTAACTCCTACACTGCCCTGACCTGTATATTTAATCCTGCCCTGAATAAACTACAATGAAGGGACCATGGAGCTCCATTCTCTGTGGTTTCCTGGCTCTGAAAACAGACAGGATCAAGTGATACAGTCAAAGATGCAAGATATTCATATTTTAAAATATCCCAGAGGAGAATTCTTTTCTCTGAATTTGTGTGTCAATGCCTGGGTCCTGCCTGGAAGCCTCTGTACCCTCCGTGGAGGAGAAATACCAGGGACTGTGTTCTCCTTAGTGTACCCGGGCCATCTCCTCCTGACATAGGTGCCTGTGCCTTCCTCCAGCCCCACAGCACTCCTGAGATTCACAGTGGCAAAAGTCACTTCCACTAGGCAAGGTTGTCTCCCCTTCACACTTCTAAATGTATTTTCCAGTTTTGCTCAGTGTCCCTGTTTTCCTATAATAAAGTTGAATTGTTCACTTAACTCCTCTTTGTTGCTTCTTCTCTATCCCCCACACTCCAACCACTTCTCCACTGTCTCTACAGTGAAATCTCCCCCTGCTTTTCCCTGTTATCACTCTCTGCCTGTGAATTCCCCTCACTCTAATGACCCATTCATGTCTTCACTCCCCTGATGAAAAATCCCTTCGTGCCCTGCTGATCTGAATGGCTCCTTTTGTGCTGCAGACACCTGTTTGCTGTGCAGAACACTGATTTATTTTGCAGGGCTTTACCCAGTGGCTGCTAGGTAGTAATGGATTTCGGTCACTCTCACCCAAGGGTAAATGAGAAGCAGTGACGTCAATGTGGAAGCCACACAGCATCCTGTGAGCTACCCGGGCTCTGGCAGTGATTTTATTAACCTGAACAGGTCTGTGGAGCTCAGCAGTGCCTGGCTGACTCATCCTGGATCCCAGAGAGGTGAAACCTCAGCATTTGGGAAGGTGGCTTCTTCCCTCTCCTGTCTGATAAAAGATCTCTTTATATTTAAGGCTGACAAGACATCTGAGTGTCCTCCAGGCCACACAAGGTCCTCGTTTCAGATGGCAGGTGCTTTGAGAGGCATTCAAGGGACTCCTGGTCCTTTGAGGAACAGGGGGCAGACACAGCTCTGGCTGGTGAACACAGATGGTTTCCTCAAAGGAGCTCCAGCCAGACATCTCATACTCGGTGTGTGCTTGAGCAAATGTGTGTCTCTCTAAATGTGCCCAGGCAGACTGGAAATGGGAATTTTCGGCATCTCAAGGACAATGTTTTCCCACAGCAATGCTGCTAATGCATCTCAGTCCCACTCTTCCCCCATGGGTCTTTCTTCTCTGCTTTGCTGTTTAAATCAACACAAGCATTTTACCACGTTACAGAAATAGGATGTTTAGATCAGCCTCTCTTAGAACCACTGAATCATTTAGGGTGGAAAAGACCTCTAAGATCATGGAGTCCAACCATTATCCCAGCACTACCAAGCCCCCACCAAACCATGTTCCCAAGTGCCACATCTTTTAAACCCCTCTAGGGATGGGGACTCCACCACTGTCCTGGGCAGCTGTGCCAGCGCTTGAATTCATTTGCTGTGGTAAGGACATACAGGCAGCTGCTGCTCAGTAACCCTCTCATATTCCATGATCTGTTCTCGTTCTGTCAGTATTGCCTCAAAGATGTGACAGGTTTATTTTCTGGGAACCACCAGGGAGATGGAAAAGAGACAACTTTTTGTACCAGGAATCATTGAGGTAGGTACAATCATGACTGCTACCTAGCCTTTGCATGGAGATTGATGAATCACTGCTCCTTATAACAGAACACTCAGGGGAAGCCAGTGGAAGGATTATACAGGATGTGTGAGAGCAAGCAGCACCTCTTCTCACACCCTAGCAGCTGCTGGGCTCACAGGCAGAGGAAGTGGTGAGAGCTGAAAGCAATAAAAAGGTTCCAAGAGGAGAGGACCCTTCACAGCAGAAAAGATCTTTAAAACTATCAGCAGATCTTTAAAACTATGATGAAACTTCTGACCTAGAGCACACTGGCTGTATAAGCTGTAATGTCCACTCTTGCTCCTTCCCAGAACGTGCTACCAGCCATCACTGGGAGATGGCTGCTGGGCTAAGCATTGTTTGATCTATTCAGTACCCTTATTTTCACATCCCTATGAAAAATCCTTCCACATTAATGAGCAAGGCTAGAGCAGAGGATGATTTCAGACCTGGAAAAATGTGATCAGTGGTAAAACTTTGCCAGGCAGAGTCACCTGGAGGCAGGGCACATTAATGCTGACACAGCACAGGCTGAGGAATGCTCACTCTGGCACCTGCAGAGTGAGAGCTGAGGAGCCCCAGGGGATGGTGCATGGTGCCCACTCCAGTGCAACACAACAGAACCAACAGATCCATCCCTCTCCCAATGTTCAGCAGCCCTCTCAAGGGGTCAGCACTCTCACTGCAACATCCCAGAAAGAGGAATGCCCTCCAAAGGGAATCTCCTGCCTGCTGGTATTTTACATATTATTCTTACAGATGCTGGCATCCAAAACAGGATGGAAGCTGGTTGGAAAGTTATCCACAACATCAGCATAATTCCTCCTGCACCCCCTTCACCACAGCACATCCCACACACAGCACCTGATGTGAAATATATAAACAGTGAAATATCTAAAAGAACAGAGACTTGCCTGGGTTTCCAGTGTGTTGCGACGCTCTTGCAAAGAATCAGAGAAGTATCACTGTAAATCTTCTAGCAAAAAACAGTGCACCTCAGCTTACATTTTTTATTATATTTCTCATGAAAACAAATCACTGGCAGCTGCTAGAAGAGCAAATAAAAGAGCATCTATGAGCAGGTACAACCAAAGAGATTGGTGGAGCCCTCTGGGAAACTCAGCCTCCAGGAAAGTACTGGCACGTATAGGGATCATGTAAGACTTTCCCAAAATTTCTGGGGATGAATGACTACTGGTTAGGTCAGCCCACGGGTACAGGAACTGCAGCAGTTGCTTTCTCTGCCTGCTAAACATCTTTAGGGCAAGCCCTCAGACTCAGAACTGACACAACACAGCTGCAAAGTCAGTGCAGCCTCATGCACCCCCAGGCTCCTCTGCCAGGCCCTGGAGGAGGCTCCTGGCTGCCCTCATCTAGGGATTTTTTTCCTCCTTCACTTGAAACAGCCAGGAAATATTTTAAAATATTTCAGCAAAAAAGATGGATGCAGCACTTGCAGAGAACTTTTTTCCAAGTGAGGAATCTACACCAGAGGGTTCCTCTTTGGTGTCTCTTGCTGATTGCAAGACACCCCCAGAAGAAATCAATGCCTGGAGTGCAGTGGTGAGGAGATGGCTCAGGACTGCCAGGGCAGGGGGCACTGATTACCTTGTGATTATCCTCACCCCATGGGGAGAAGGGGAAGTCTCATGGAGCTGCAATGTGACCTTTGATTTTAAACATTTTCTGCGTTCAACCTTTCCCTTCTTAACTCATTGCACTCCAGGACAATTGGTGTATGTTGCACACTGGGGGGTGGGTGGATTATCCAAGGATAATTTATACATGAAGTAAAAAGGTAAGTATGGAGTAAAAAGGTGAGTACTGAGTAAAAAGGTGTCATTTTTATACAGTCAAATTTATATCTGAAATAAATATCACATTAGATCTTTCCAAAAGGTCTGAGCTGCAATGTATTCTTTTCTCTCCCTGCAGAAAGGTGAAATTCTTGCTAATGCTTTCATTACCCTCAGGTCTCAAGGCTGGAAACTTTTTGGCCATCTACTTGCTCCACACAGGCTGTCAGGATCCAAAATGAATACACATGAAATATTTCTGCACCTGAGAGATCCAGGAATTAACAACTTGTCCCCACATGCCTTACCCTTGTCTCTGTGAGGTTTTATGGCACTGAGGAGCACAAAATGCTGTGTGCACTGTAGGATAAAATTACCAAACTTAAATAATTCCTTTACCTGGCAGGCATTTCCCATCCACAGCCCTCTGCCAGGTGCTCTGGGGCCAATCTGCAGAGCAGTGAGCAGTGGCCTCCCCCTGCCCCTGCCAGAGGTGGCTGTTCTGTGGCTGGCCAAGCACCTCCAAACAAAAGCAGCAGCATCCCTGGGTGTGCAGGCTGCTGCCCCAGGTGCTGCAGAGTCTCTGCCTTTCTTAATTTTCCACTTGAGGTGTTTTCAGTCAACCCCCCCTTTGCTGTCCTCAGACATTCACCACAAGAACGGAGCTGCTGAATTAAAGGGCTTCATGAATGAGTCTTCAGGCAGATGTATCCCATTACCCAGTGCTCACAAGTCAGGAGCTGCTATTTCTTAATGTGAGGAAGGAAAATGTGGCAAAATATTCAGGAAATAAGCTAAAAGATAAAAAAGGGGAAGGAGAGAAAGTCCAGACAGCGAAATAAAACCATCTTAAGGCAATTACTGGGGGAGAAATAGATCTGCCAAGGATATTAAAGCCCTCATCCACCTGCTAATCTCTTCTGATAAAGGTCTCACTGGCTAAACTAATAACACGATTAAATCTGCTGTAATCAGTACCAGAGGCAGCCCAAGGATCTCACAAAGCCACATGCCTGGAGGAAGACCTTTTCCAGCATGACTGGGCGCAACCAGCAGCAGGTAAGTGGTACCTGCACCTGAGATGCAGCCCAATTGCTGAGGGACTGTGACTCAGTCACCTCCCTAATTGCCTCCCTCAGCTCAGAACTGAGCCTGGAATTCCTAGGGCTGCATCCAGCACTTCTGCTTTGTCTGATTGCTCTTCTGGGCTCTGGTAGCACGGGAGCAAACAATAAATTCCTGCACTGCCTCTTGGTACACATTGGTATTTGGAGTGGGCTGACTCACAAAGCTTCACGAAGGTGGGATGTTCTCCTGCAGGAGCTAACAGCCCAACACAGCCCCTGGCAGAAATGCATCAAGGAAATGATTCAAAATGGCAAAACTATCCAAAATCCCCCTCCTAAATCCTCACAGCAGTGGCAAGGCTGCAGTCTGCTCCTCTGTGAGTGGGAGGGGAACACACTGTGGAGGGATAACCAGCCCTGCAAGGCACATGTGGTGGCCTGGAACATCAGGGAGGAGGTGCAGAGGTGCATCCCCACAGCAACACGAGACAGTGATCAGGAGTTACTGCAAAAGCATTTTTGATGTCACCTCTCCAGCAGGGCTCGGACTGCCCAGCGAGGCAGTGGAGATGCTGCTCCTCTGCAGCAGGAGAGCGTGCCCAGGCTCCTTGCTGCCCAAAATCATGCAGATCCTGCTTCTCCTTCATTCCCTCTCCACCACTGTTGGCTTCAGCAGAGTTTCTTCTGATTCATACCCACGGGAGATTAGAGGGAAGCACGCAGTGAATGAAATACTGCCAAGGTGAGGCTGCTGTCACATCAGCTGCTGTAATTCCATAGCCTTAATGGATCTACTCCTAATTTACAAGTGAGAGCTGGACCTGGCACCACAGGCCAAGAAAAAAGGTGTCATTTTTATAAAGTCAAATTTATATCTGAAATAAATACCACATTAGATCTTCCCCAGAGGTCTGAGCTGCAATGTATACTTTTCTCCCCCTGCAGAAAGCTGAAATTCTTGCTAATGCTTTCATTACCCTCAGGTCTCGAGGCTGGATACTTTCTGGCCATCTGCTTGCTCCACAAAGGCTGTCAGGGGCCAAAATGGGCGACTGTGTCCCCCAGCAATTTGGTGTGAGAGATTTTAAGCCCCTTCCTTGAGGCTGCCTTTTGCAGGGAGTGACATAGTCCTGATGAAGTGCAGCTTCTTACAGCAAAAATTCAGATAAAGGAGAATAAATAGTTTTCTATATGTATGGGCTTTTCTTGTAGACCTCAGAAATAAGGAATGCATAGATATGAATATACTTCCAACTACAGTGTAAGCATATCAAGCTTAGAACACCGTGGTCCCTCCAAAAGTTGGTGAATATCTGTGTGATCACAGGCTGTGAATGGAAATTCATGGCTTAACCAAGACCATGCCACACAGGACCAACTGTGTGGATTCAAATGGATCTACAGACACACATCCTGGAAGAAAAACACCTACAGCGGCCACGTTTCTGCATCTGCAAGCACAGTGTGGGAGGACTGAGTAGGGTGGGAAAGTCTTTGCTCTCAAATAACAAAATGCTCTTTTTGATCTCATCTCCTTAATTCTCTTCCTGAAGTCCAGGCATGACAGCCCAGAAGCCAGACAGCTGCCAAATTTGTCATGGAAACAGCAAAGCTTTTCTGCAAGGCTCAATGCCAGAACTGGAAGCCAGAACTCCTAGAAACAGCAAACAACTTTTCCCCAGTCTTTGCTTCACCAAGCAAAGAGGAAAACTTGGGAGAACGGTGGGGGGCAGTGATGGATGTGGGGGCCTGAAAGTGATCATGGAGCAGCTCCCCTTCCTCCATACCTACTGCCAGGGGGAGCCAACAGAGGCTCTGCCAGGGCACGTGGGAAGCTTAAATTTCTCATCTGCTGTCTTGAAGCTGCCTAACCAGAGGCAATCTTTGCTGCCTGCTCTTGTAGCACAGCAATAAGGGCCATAACCCATGGGCTGCTCTCATGCTGGCAATTAGAAGTGACTGGAGGAAACTCTCAGGGCATGGCACTTTGTGATGAAAGTCTGTATGCTGCTCTGTGGGAGCAGAGATGTGCAGTGCTGGTGGGAGAACTCAAACGGAGTGGGAAACAGAAAAGCAGTGTTTCATTTGTGCTGATAAGCTTCAGCATGTTTGGTCCAGCAGCCTTTGCCCATGGGAAATGTTTTGATAGATTATTGTTTTGGGGTTTGTTGAGGCCTTTTTTTTCCCAAGTCCTTTTCCCAACTGTGAGAAAAGCTAGGAATTGTATTTTTTGTTCCTTGACATGCTGTGCTAGATAAGAGAAATCTGCAAAAAAAGGGGTGAGATGAGGGAGCAAAGAGCTGGACACAGACAGAGTTGAAAACAACACAGATTGTGAAGCAGTAAGAAGGTACCTAAACTAAGAAACAAGAGGTGAGCACTTCTGCTAGGAGGAACTGCTCGAGAACCAAACAACCAATGCAGGGACTACACAAATTTGTCTTATTTTATATGCCTCACCTCTTACTATGGGATGGTCTGCTGTGCACACAGGGGGTGGGGAGGACAACTGCCCCTGCCAGTCCCTGCTGTCCTTTCCATTGCCTCTCCAATGGAAAATGGTCCCCATGCCTCCCTTGTAACACCACATGAGCCTCAGCTTGACTTGATTTCCCTCCTTGAGGCAGTGCCAGGGTCTGGTGCCACAAGCTTCACAGCCCGTGGCTTCTGTCTAGGAAAGAAGGGGCTGGAGCCACACAGGCTCCATTGCAGGGACTGGACCTTCCAAGGGAATGGGATCTGCATGGGTTAGAAAGCATGGCTATTTAATTGGTCCTTTCTTTGCTCCTATTTTTATTGCTAGCCATTTACATTATACAAATGAGGTTTTATCTTGTTTCGTCCCCAGAGAGTCAATGCATTAAACAAAACATTAAAATATAATCACAGAAGCTCTCTCATATATATTTATAATGTCAGAATTGCTGGCATTAATGCAGAAGTGGTTTCTTCACGCTTATCTCTTCTCACTGTTTCTATATCCAAAATATACAGCACGCGAAAGATAAGCACATTAAACTGCCCAGCCATTAACACATCTGCCATCCAGAAATAAATGCAAGGAACAAATTTACAAGGAAAAACCAGTGAAGGAGACAAACACAATTACAGTGATGTGTCTCCACCACTGTCTGAGCATTAAGGATGATGGTAAGGGAAGTTTCCTTCCAAAGACTCTGGCTATTTGGGAGCTGTTTCCAATATGAAAAAGCAGCAAGAAGAGAAAAAGCAAGGTGGAAAACCCACAGTGACCCAGGGCAAACAGACTGGTTTGTTACCTGTGCAGGAACCCCCAGAAGTACTGGGGGACAACTGGTACAGAAGGCAGGACTTAGCCCAGATTTTCAATAGTTACACCCAAATATTTCCCATTTTGGAGAGAAACAAGACATCAAGGGTAGCTCTCAACTAAATTCTGCAGCAGAGGAGTGTAGGAAAGAGTGAAGGTGCTCAGAGCTTCTCAGCACCAGCAGACAGAGCAGCCACCACCTGCTCCAGCCCCTTTGTCACTCTCAAGCTCCTGAAGAAATGCTCAGCCCCATCTCAGCCAGTTTGGTGTTGCTTTCCCAGACCAAATTCTGCCCTGGAAAGGTGCCACAGTCAGGACGCCTTCCCAAGGGCTGTGAGGTGGTAGCAGAGGGTGTCACAGCCACCAGCAGCCGTAGATTCCGTGGGGTCTCCATCGAAGTGATCACCAAAGTGATGGAAATCAACCTTTGCTTTGTTAGAGTCTCATTCCCTTCTCATATTCCCCTTGCCTGACTGTTTTTCCAGGAGAGGAATTACTGCAGCTTTATCCCAGGCTGGGCAGAGTCCAGCCTGGTGTATCTAATCAAGGAGCCAATCTCCTCCTTGTGCTCCAAGCACCAAAACACAAACACAAACCCTCTGGCACACACTGCTCAGCTGGGGCATCCTTGCACCCCCAGCAGCAGCCCCGACACTGCACAGCTTTCCTCCTAAGCCCCTGGAATTTTAAGGCAGGAGCTGCTCTCCAGCACACCAGCACAATAATCTGCCTTATTAAGAATCCCTCAGCCTCCAGATCCCATTTTGCACTCATGCTTTACTCCTGTTTGTAGGTGGCCAATGTCTGCTTGATTTGTGAGTACCCCTGGGCCGCTCACAAATTCAATCGAGCGCCCTTGTGCGAATCACTCCCACAGTCACACCAAACTCGAGGGAGGCTGCCAGGAAAGACCAGTCACAAAGAGCTGACCTTCTGCATCAATAACTGCTGCTGCTAAAGCTGACTCCTCAGACATTAGTAAGATTGACTGCTGCTCCCCACCAGATGCATTGATGCCAAGTGCACCTTGAGTGTGTATTAGCAGTAAGTTACTGTTGGTACCTCTCAGTTTCTTCCATCAAAAAGCAATCACCCTCCTCTCTTTCCCCATGGCAACCAGGGTTTAGTAATCACCTCATCACCTATTCCAAATTGAGGCTGTAATACATGCTCTCAAAGACTGAAAACTCCAGTCTTTATTAAACTGCAGGTATTTGTTACTCACTCAAAGTATCTTCCAGGCTGCATGTGGATAAATGTTCCCTTCTCTGGTTTGAAGTATGGTGGGACGAGAAGGGCAGAGAAGGTAAATATTTAAACAGCCTGCAAAAGGAAAGCTATGCTTTGAGACACAGGAAACCAAATGCTCCACAGGTGAATCTTCCAAGAAAAACACAAAGGAACAGGAATTAAGTATTGCATTTTACCCACAGGGGATCCTTCTCTCTTATCTCATTTTCTGGCTTTTGCAGACAAGTTGACAGCCTGAATTATCAAAGCATTTGTGCTACACAGGAGGGATTCTCATTTGGGGGCTTGGTGCAGCAGAAGACATCTAAGATGGAAATGGAGCTCACCATTTGTTCCTTTGCTGTCAGCTCTGGTTACAAGAAATGAGTTTCTAAAGCCTCCAGCCTGGCCAGGGACAGAACCATCAGTGGATCTCTCACTTGCAAATGTGCTGCTAAGAGGGTAGAAAATAAAGAGCAAAGATTCTCAAGATATGACTGAAGGTCCTGAGCACACACTCACTCCTAACATTTCTTATCCAGAACCACCTGTTTCCTAACAACATATTCTGTCCCAATAAAAAATCTGAGCACTGAATTTTATTCAAAAAACTTGAAAAGCCGGGGAAATTATATAAATTCAAAAATGAATGATCACAGCTTAGGCTTTTTTTTTCCCCCCTAAATATTTGTACAGTAATTATGACGCTAATTAGATGACATGACAAAAATAGGGGAAAATTAAAATATAAATGTTTTCTGTGACAATATCCCAAGCTTGGGGGAAAAACTCTTTGTAGTGGTGGAAGGAAGGAATTCTGCTGGATCCTAAGACATGTGCAGTGATTGAAGAAAACTTAAAATGCCTCCGACAAGAATGTGAATGTACTATTTGGTGGCACCATCTACTGGGTGTCATGGAAACAGCTGAGACACGGAGGAACTGGAGTCAGAGTCATTTGCTGCACCCAGAGAGGGAGCAGAAGAAGGATAGGGCATGATGTGGGACTGCCAGATGTGCAAAAACACCTGCAAAATCCAGAAGAACTCCTGGCTCCATCTGACAGAGTCTTCCCTACCAGGTGAGAGACTGTTTTCCACAGGCTCTCTTTTCCTTTAGTCTTCAAAGAAAATAGCAAAGTAGGGTACCTGTGTTGTCATTCTGGTGACAACACATGAATCCCATGCTGGAGTTCAACTAGGAAATTCTATATGCACATTTCTCCTCCCTCTTCCAATAAATATAAACCTAAGAAAACATCCCAAGGGAAACGTTACGTAACTGGTTTTGAACTCTCAATCCACCAAGAGGACAGGATGTGGAGCCAACTCAGAAGAAAGATTTGAACTCAAGCCTTGAATGCCTTCAAGGTACATAATGCCTTCACAAAGAATGAGGATACTTCACAGAAGTCTCTGCCAGGCTCAGAGGTGGCTCGTCCATGTGATCTTTGGTGGCCCATCTTTGGCACACATGAAAGCACCCAGCCCCTCCACCATGCCAGGGGTTGGCCTCCCATGCCCTGCTGCCCCACATCCCCAGGGTCAGCTTGGATTTCCAATAAAACTCCTCCTCCCAAGCCCTGATCTCCCAGGCACTCAAGGTGTCCACCTCTGCTCTCTTTAAAGCACCTTCCATCAACAGGAACAGACCTCACAGCCTCCACATAAACAATTCCTGTTCTTGATCTTTTCCTTCCAATTTTCATAGATTATATAAAGATTTCCCAAACACTCACACCTTGTTCCTAGAGAATTACATGCTGTGCTAGTCACTGAGTAAGATAAAGTCATGAGCAATTGTAAGAAGATGATGCCAATTTGGCATGGCCCCCTGTTAAATTGCTTAACACTAATCCAACTTTTTCACAAGACTGTTTTCAGATACGTGCCCAAAAAACATGATTCTCTGGATTCAATCTCCACCATCACAGATTCTGCAGCTCTTGGAGAAATAATACACTTCTCCATGACATAGCTAGCCCAGAGATCCTTAAGATGATATAAAATTAATAGAAGTCATGCTTTTTCCTGTGTGTGCTGCTGCAGTGTGATATCTCAACAGTCCTACTGAAAGCTATTAGCACTTCCATGCCCCGGGTTTTGATGACAGCTGGGAGTGTCACTGTGCACTGGAGACACCCCAGTTACCTGAGAGTGGGTTCTGAACATCTGAAATGGTGGTTCATTGGATTTTGTCTTGTTGCAGCTCTGTAGGAAACATCCCAGGATTCCTAGCCCTTACCTGAATTGTGCCATTCTGTAAGCAAACCCATTTAAAGAGTAATGACAAATTTAAAACCAGCTTGAAAAGAACCCAGCATTAAAATTATTGACTCTCTGGGCTCTATAAAGACCATTTAATGTAATTTCCTTTCTTCTGTAACATATCCCAGACACAGTTTTTTTTTGGAATGCAGCTTTGAAGCCTGGTTGATGGCTCAGCAGAATCAGTGCCCTGCATCCCACACCTGCTCACATCAAGACTTCAACACCATGTCTCAAGGACAAAAAAAGGGGATTTCCACAGGGAATTGTGATGTAACAGAAGAGAAGCTGTTGATTGTCTTTATGATGACCTGGTGAGATACTGGAATCTTCATTCCATATAAATGGAACTTAAATTATTTATAGATGAGCTACTTCAACCACCAATTTTTGTGAGGCATGAGGGAATTCTAAATTTCACCACATTTCCCAGCTGGAGATAAAAACAATCTGGAAGAGATTTTCTGCTGACCTCATGGTGATTTGGAACTGTAGTTTCTTCCTCATGCCCCACTCTGGTGTCTGTCACAGGTCAGAGACACAGATATTGTTACTTACATCAACTTTCACTTATGGTGAAAAAGGCCTTATCTCTGCTCTGACCAAGACTCCTCTGGTACCTGAGATTTTAAAGCAAACAACAAAACTGGATTTTGATGACCTTTAAACTTGAATAGTATTTTTTTTTAAAAGCATGTAGCAATGGTTCTATTTTTGTTCCAGCCACTGATGATGACCGTTTTGTGATGATTAATTTCTATTTTTAAGCCCATCACAAGGATATTATTTGAGATGATTCTTGTATCTTCTACAGTGATATTTTGGTACTTTGCTCTTAAGATAAATAGATAGGGGTAAGCTGAGCTCCACAGAGCTGCATTTCACAAACTAGGGGAATACAGAAAAAAAAAAACCAGCTTGTGAGAACACTTGCTGAAGATGCTGTTTATCAGTTGCTGCAGAACAATGACAGAACATGGTTTAGTAATACATACTTTATAATACCAATCGATAAAGTCATTGAAATATTTAAGGCATTTCTTTCATGTTTTTCTTTTTGTTAGAAATTAATATTAGACATTAGACACATTCTTTCAAAACACTTGAGAGTTGCAGCTTTTTTTTAAATGATACAAAGCCTTTTCCCTCTCCTGTCCTATCTCAGCCCCTTTGTATGTCTCAGGGTTCTTAGAGCATAGTGCACTTAGAAACCATTAGTCACCTATTGGCATATTTGGGAGGCTGACAGCTTTGAAAATCTGATCCTTGTGAGCTCAGAGTGCTTGGTCACATCGGGTGCATGCCACAGCAATTACCTGGCAGCACAAATACAAAGTGACAGCAGGATGTGGACACAATTGCCTGTCCTTGCTGCTGAACCAGCCCTGGTGCTCGGTACCATGACAATGCTGACTCAAGTCAGAGTTGGGCAGACTGGCCCCTGAGATGGCAAAACACCCAGGCTGGGTGTCTGCCTCTCCAGGAGCATCCTCCAGATGCAGGCAGGATGCTTGTGATAGGGTTCTTCAGGACAGGACTTTCTCTCCTAAGTCAGCTCCTGACTACAAAGAGCACCACCAAGTCGCTGCCCAGGCACTGCACATTTGTCCTCCTCAGTTTCCAAGTGCTGCTTTAAGGCTGCCCCTCACAGCAGCAGGAACTCTCCTCTGACAGTGGCTTTCCAAGTCCCCCTTTCTCAGTGAAACCTGGTGATGGTGAGAAATGCCAAATGCCCACGGCAGAAATTGCTGGAAGTGCTGCTCATCCCCTGTCTGCAGGGCACGTGGCAAGTGAAACCTGGCACACTGACTGTAAATAGGGTGCTCTGGAGGCTTTGCTTATCTGGCATTCTTCAGCTCCATCTCTGCCTTCTCACCCTTCTCCACCGAACTGGGATTTCTCCATCATCAGTAACCTGTCCTAGCAATGAAAAAGACAGAGAGGGAGAGAGAGAGAATCTCTCGTGAATCTGGCTTCCCAGCTGAAGTCATTTGGCTTCCAGGCATGCAGGGAGTTTGCTCTGGGCTCGGGTCTGTCTGGGTGAGTAGTGCCATTGTTCTCTTGTTATTTGACAGCTCCACCTCACTATGCACAGCCTTGTCCTGTCCATCACCAGCATCTCCTGAGCAGGGGAACAGCAGTGAGATGTGCTCTCAGCCAGCTGGAAACAAAGCAGAGCTCTTCTTCTTCAGAGCACCACCAGCAGCTCCAGCTCTACACAACACTTGGGCAGCAAGAGCAAACTGCTCTCTGAAGGATGAGAGAACCAAGACAGACCCAAACTGGTGACTGATGGAACTTGTTTTCTTGCCTGATTCTTCTGGATCATCTCTGTCCTTTCTGCCATTCCTCTTCACATCCAATTCTACTGCCCTTTGTGATTCCCATCCCTAAGGTCAGCAGCTCTTTGCTCCTACCCTTCCTTCACTGTTTCCAGCATCACCTTTTCAGAGGTGCAACAGAAATGACAGCAGTGGAGCAATTCTAGAGTTTGAAGCCTATTGTCAGAAATGAGATTCCAGTATGTCCTGTTGCCTCCCAAAGAGTCTGACCCACCAAAGTACCTAAATCTAGGCTCCTGCGCCACTTTGTCCTCCTAAAATATTTACGGCCACCCAAAAAAGTCATTCCTGGTGCTTTTGCCTCCCCGAGGCGCAGTCGGATGAGATTTCCCAGCTGGGCACTAGGTGGCAAAACATCCCGAGAAAGGGAATTTCCCACCTCGGCTCTTTCGGAAGGGGCTGCGGGAGCTTTGGAGAGTGCTTCAAACGCAGCTGAATGTGCAAAAATTGCAAATGTAAGCGCGCAGAGCCCAGCAGAGAGAGAGAGAGGAGGTGATTTGTATTCCTGTCCTACCTTTGGGCAGAAGTGCTTGCGTACAAGCGTCTGAAGCTGTTTCCTCCTCTGCTGCTCTCCCGCTGACAGATTGTGACCAGAGAACTTCAAATATGCAAACACCGGCCCCGGTGAGGGCAGAGCCACTTCTGTTCACGGAGATGAGATGAGATGAGATGAGATGAGATGAGATGAGATGAGATGAGATGAGATGAGATGAGATGAGCTGGCTCCTTGTGCAGACATGGGTCAGGTGAACGTGCAGCACGTGGCCCATGGATGTGTCAACCTTCAGCCCCAGCAGCGCTGCCATCCTCCTCCTCTGGCAGCTCCAAAACAAAGAACAGGCCATTTCATAGAATCATAGACTGCTTTGGGTCAGAAAGGACTTTAAATATTATCTAGTTCCAACCTCCCTGCCATGGGGAGGGGTGCCACCTCTAGAGTTGGTTGCTCAGGGCCTCATCTGTCCTTGAACATTCCCATGGATGGGCATCCACAGCCTCTCTGGGAAACCTCTGCCAGCCATTTTGGCAGTGTGGCTCCCCCACACCTCTCCATGCCCTGTGTGACTTTCCCCCGCTCCTCCTCTCACGTCCCCTTTGTGGTGGAAAAGGTGCAGATGTTGCATTCACTGAGGTGAATCCCTGAGGGGCTGGAATCCTGGGTCCTTTACCCAGCAGGTTCTGCCCTCTACCATCCACTGCTTTGCCCAGTTGCAGAGTCCAGAGCAGGTGACTGAAAGCCTTGAAAAGAGGCAGGTCCTCCACTCCTTGCCCTCATGATTCCCTGCTGGCAAGTGCCATCTTTTTATTCCACAGTGATCAGCCCCCTGATGGGACTCAGGGACCAAGAGACTCGACTGCAAAGTGACGTCACTCATTTTGGCTTTCCCTGCCAAAAGCTCTCCTTCCCCAGCTATAAAATATCCTGCATTGGGCTCCACTGACAGGTGAGATCTGGAAGGAACCTACAGATAATTGACCTCAAAAGCTGCTTTTTCCTCCTCTTGTAGCTCCCAGGACGTGAATTCTCACAGAGACCTCTGCTGGCTCTGCTTTTCCACAGTCCCTTTGCTCAAAGGCCCTGCAGAAATTTAAGGTGCTGATTTTGCAGATTACAAAGGCAATACTGGCCAAAATGGGTGACACCAGGCAGGGTCCAGCTCTCCAAACCTTGATGCTCTGCATTGCTGGTAACATGTATGGATGCAGACATCTCTGCTGCCTTGCTCTGGGGAAGCTGCACTGGAAGCAAAAAGCAGCTGAGACCACCATCAAGGAGGAGATGTGGGGAGATCTGGGGGGATTTGGGATTTGCTGTGAGCTGTGGGCACCCTCAGCCTGCATCACAAGAGTCTGGTGGAGCCCTTTAATCCTAGGTGAAGGTATCAGAAGGGGATGCTTTGCCAACTCCACAGCCTGGCAAACAGAGGGGAAAATGTGCTGAAAGCCACGACTTCCTGAGCATGTTCTCTGTCTGGAATCTGCCTGCAAAACAACTCAAATTTCTCAAAGGGGTTCATTATTCAGAACTATTTGCTGAATAATTTCTCTGAGTAATTGCAGGTCTGAACCTTGTCAGCAAACAATTCGTCGTGAGCATCCGGGCAGACAGCTGTAACCATGCTCAGGCTCTGGTCTGTGGGTGGATAACCCCAGAGTTGGGTAGGAAGGGTAAACAAACTTGTTTACAAAATCAGGATCTGGACAGAAAAAAAAAGTAAAATAAAAGAAAGGGGAAAAAATGTAGCGTCTTAAAATAAGCTGCTTCCACCACAGTTTCTAGCTATAACTGACCAAGATAATCTGGCAGAGAGAGCTGGGCACTGGGGACCAGCCCTGGGCTGCCACATCCCTGCCGTGGTGTGTGGCTCTGTCCTCCAGCTGCCCCCCTGTCCCCAAGGAAGCAGCCAAACTGGTCCCCAGGCAGGGAAAGGAAAGGAGCAGGAGATGGGGAAGGAGGAGCTGCCTCCATCCTTGCAGGGCCCTCCACATCATGGGAAGAGCTGTGTGCTGGAGGAACATGTCACAGACCCACTGTCCCTAGAAAATGTCACCAAGCAGCCCTGACAATTCACACACACTTGGAGAAGGAGCAGAGAGCGACTGGAAGCATTTCCACAATTCAGGGCTCAGCAAGTGCACAGTAGCACTGGGCTGGGTACCAAAGTCATCTCTCAGGCTATGTTTCCTGCTGAAATCATGAAATAATAGATGTCCAATTAACTGGCAAAGCAAGATGCAAAAAGAAATATTGCTTGCAGAGAGCTGGCATAGTGCCCATGGAGTTATAATAAGAATATTTTATTTGCCTGGGCTATAGATAACCTATTTCTCTTCTCTCTCTTGCTGCCTCTGGCATTCCTGAGAGTATATGGGTTTTCTTGGAATAACTCTTCTTTTCCAGCAATCTCTAAAGTCCTCTCACATTCCACCAGCTCAAATTTATTTCAAATACTGCTAGACTAAACACAGCCCTAATAGCTGGTGTTAGAGACTGGAGTATCTGACACACTCAAACTGCACAGACTGCAAATTTGAGGCTGTGGTACTTTTCAAAATGTGCCTGTGTGGGAGCAGGAAAGAGAAGAGGGGTTAACGTATATCAGCCTTTAGAATAGGCAGAACAGGCAAAATTAGAGCAGAAATAGGAAAAGGGAAAAAGAAAAAAAAAACAAAACACCCTAGGAAAAAAAAATTAATTTGCAGGAAAAAAAGGCTGCTTCACATTGCAGTTTCCTAAGTCAAAAATAAAACCACAGAGGTGCCAATAGGACTGGACAGATGTCAACTCACCATCAACCTGCCCAATAAGTTATTAGAATCCAGAGACCATTGCATGCAGAAAATCTTGTGCACAGTGCCCTGGAGCCGACACAAGGCACGTACTGCACATCCCTGAAAAGCACAACAGGAAAGGTTCCAACTGCAGCACGCCAGCCTATCAGCCACACATGATTCAGATTAAGGGTAACTAGCATAAACTAAAGCCTCTGAACAAGGTGTCCAGCAAAATGTGATTTTTAATGGGTCGGTCCCTCCCTGCAGGCACTGCAGCAGCAGCTGAGCTGCTTAACTTGACGGGGAACCACAGCCCCGGGCAGGAAAGAATGGATTCTGTTTAATTGTTGCAGCCATTAACCTAAAGCCAGTTCTCTGTAATTCTCTGTATCTGTTTGGCCCAAGAGTGTTTCCAAATCCTTAGAAACAAGCCCGCAGTTGTAACCTCGGTAACACTGGAGGCATCAAGCAGATGAGTGACTCACTGAAGGTCAGAGCATGACCCATCTGCAGAACTAAGAATGGAAAATCTTTGCCTCTCAGCTTTGTATCCCAATTGCATTCCTGATGGTCTCTGATCTTGGGGAAGGCAATGCAAAGGAAGTTCCAACACACACACAGAGAAATTTATTTGAATTAAACTGCTATTCAAACAGCCCAGAAACACTACCTGTGAATTCTGTTTCCTTCTTTCTTCCCTTTTAATTCTTAAAGTTTTTCTTCTCAAGCCTTTCATTCACAAAACTCTTTTATTCTTTCTTTCTTCTTTTGTATTATTAAACTCCTCATTTTGCAGTATTTCTCTTTATTTGCAGAGAACAGAATGGAGAGAACCAAGAGGCACATCCCTAATGGGAAGAGAGTCCTTAAAACCACCTGCCAGTTAATCCCTTTACTGCTGGTGGCTGCCACTTTCCCATCCTGCCAGCAGCTGGGAACACAAGGGTGGATGGCTGTGGAAATGTGCAACGTGAGCTCGGGGTTTTGCTCTGTGAAGTGATGACAGAGTGAGAAGGAAAACACAGGATGTGACTGGAGAGTGGAAGATGTTTCCTCTGCGACAGCACCGTTCTGGGAGCCCAGCAGAGCCCCAGTTCTCACCAGTGGAAGTCTGGTGCAGGTGCAAAGAAGCAATCAAGTAACCAAAAACACAATGAGACAGCCTTTTCCTGCCACTTCTTGACCTCATCCTTTCTCAAACCAAACACTGCTGTTCTTTCAATGCGGGAAAAAAATCCCCTGTTGCTTTTGACCAAACAAGAAAAGAAGAAAAACAAATCCCAGTGCAGCTCCTGCTATCTGTGGGTGACTGTCTGAGCAGGGCAGAGCAGAGCTGTGCCTCAGCTCCACGCTGTCAAGCCTTGCAGCTGCAGGCAGGGAGCAGCAGTAGCACAATGGCCTCAGAAATGCCTTGCCAAGGTCAGGCAGATCAAGCCAAACACGTGTAATTTCCCCATTTTTACTTGGAAGGCGCCACATGAGATCCTGGAGGCAAATACGTAGCGTCTAATAACTCCCAGAAGGGAGAATCACAGAGTCATTTTTGTTGGAAAAGACCTCCAAGGTCAGTGAGTCCCAACTTTGATCCGAGAAGATCAGAAGATGAGAGGAAACCCAGGCTGCCTCCAAGGCCCTGCCCACATGTTGGTGCTTCACCAGCTAATTAACTCCATCCTGATGGAATTCCTCCTGCCATTGCACTCCACTCCCAGTAAAACACACATCTCTAGAAGGGCCAAGAAAGGATCCTACAGAAAGACCTTGCTTGTGGCATCACAATCTCCATAGTGTGGGAACAGGCCTGTCCAAAGCAAACACCAGCTAAAAAAAACCCAAAAAAATAACAAAAAGATCAAACTCAGAGTTGAGAACGAGGCAGCCAATTGCTGTGTGTTCTTGCACTAAGTGGCATCCCTGCAAGGAGCAAGTTGGAATATTTTAACAAAAATATTCCAGCAAAGAATCCATTTCTGGCAACTAAGCTGTATTGGAAATTTCCTTCCAATCGACAGGGCCAATAAAAAGCCAGCTAACACAGCAGCAGCCTAATGTATACTGAAAGCTTTTTCCTGAATATTGGAGGAAAAAACAAAAACAGAGAGAAAAAATAACACAAACCCACTCCACCTCCAAAAAACTTGTCCCTCATTGTCTTTTTAGCCTAAAATCATAAGAGCTACATTTTCACTGGTGTCTCAATTCCAAAGGCAAACTCTGCAAGCAGGCAGTTTTCTTACTGAAAATAAAGTGAAAAGCACTGATCCCAAACCTGCAGACTTTCCAAAAGCCAGGAACTGTGCCCAAGCACACTGACCTTTTGCTAAGCTCTAAAAAATGTAATAAATGCAAAGTGCAACAACATCTGGAACCTGCCCTGACATCTTGAATTCACATTCTCATTTGCCGATGAAAGATGCTTTGCTTCTTCTTTTAAACAGGTTTGCTCCCAAAACTCTTGCTGTAGCCTGGAGCCACAGCTGTGCTGAGGGTCTGGTCCCAACCTGACCCAGTTTTGGTACATGAAGGGCCCTCAGCACACAGCAGCTTCATCCTGCTGCTCTGCCTCTACCTGGTGCTGTGTGGTGGAAGAGAAACACAGTTTGTCTTGGTCTTACAAAGAGCTTTTGTTTTCCAGCTGCTCCCAGAACCCTCACTTTCCCCAGGAAAATCTGTGTGTATGATGCAAAATCAACCAAAGAATTGCTTCTGTCTGGGAGTATCTGTGGAATAACACTACAAATTTTACTGCCCACCATAGGCTGTACTCGCTCTCCTGATGCAGCTGGCAGGGCTTTGAAGGAAACCTGATGCTATTTTGAGAATCCAAGAAATCCAGGAAGCTCAGATTTGAGGCATCTAAAGAAGAAGAGGGAAACCCAACACGATCCCAGTTCCATCATTTTGGGATTGACTCCCAGCCCCACTAAGCAGAGGCTGGATCCATGCAGGGGAAACTGGAGGGTGCAGCCCTGCCTGGGTTCATCTCTGGCTGCTCAGGGCAGAGAACAGGGACAAAGCAAGCAGGCTCAGGGATGGACAGCCAGAGGGACACCCACAGCCACCAGCAGAGCTTGACTGTGCCACACTCACAGCACCCTGGTGGCTGCACAGCACAAACCACCCTGGGACATGACAGGGTTTGCTCAGGAGAGCTAACAAAAACTGGGTTAGTCAAGAGAAATGTCCTAGAATCCACAGTCCATTGAAACGTAGGAATTGTAACCACAAAAATGATCCTCTGCTGATAGAAAACAAAAGGACATCACTTGCATGTATTTCACTCCATCAGAAATGTGCTCCTATAAACATTTCACATGTGTTCACCTGCCCAGAGCTGTGGATTGGTTCTGACACATCACATTCAAACTCACAATACATAAAATACAAGGGAAGATAATCAAGAAACACAAATCTAGGTCATCCTGACCTGAAGCAAGAACCTTTATTCAGAAGACCTGCAGGCCCAGACTACTATTGGGTAGCTGTGTCATGCCAAGGTGGGTTCCCCACTGTGCACAGCAACACTCAGCACTTGAAAAATGCTTATATATACTCAGTTCACTGATTTAACATTAGCTAAAGGTCACCAAAGGCTTTGTAAAAAGCTTTATCCTCTCAGCATGATCATTCCAGGTGACAAATACTTCTGATTTACCCAAGACACAAAATATACAGAGTCAGAAATCAATAAAGCACGCAAAGGTTGAGGGAAAGAAAAACTGGAGACAGACAGAAGTGCCCAATAACATGTGAAAGGTCACTGGCACCATCTCTCCAGCACTTCCACCCCCCGTAGAAATTGCCTTGCTTGCAGAGACTGACCGCTGGTAGAGCTGCAAGCCTTCCTTCCCCAGCACAGGCAAATCTTAGACCACCACTCTTCTTAGTTTGCTCTAAATAACTGTTTGGTCCAAGTCCACAGTGACCAGCACCATTCACGAAGACACAGGAATTTCAGATAATCTGTCCCCATATCCTGTATCAGAACCCCTTGGATCTTGCCTGCTGCATTATGATAAGCTTTCACTACGTGATTTTTCAATTATTTCTTTTCTCCTCTATTTCAGCCTCTGCTCCCCCCTGGAAGAGCAGACAGGACAGCAGCCAGGTACCCTGCAGCAGATGGTACCTGGTTTCTCAGCAGCCCCTCTCACTCATCTCAGCATTTACCCACTCCACAGAATCCTCATTCTGTTTAGAGATGCCCTCCACTCCCCCCACCCTTTTTATCCTTCAGATACACATCCCCAGCCCAGCTCCACTCCCTGCTGACCACTCTTTTGGCCACCACTGCCTTTTTAACACATCATCTTGGCTCGTCTCTGTCCCCTGCACTCCTCCCATGTTTTCCACAGAGACCTGTGTAGTGTCCAAACAAAACAAGAGTCAATCCCAATGGCATTTTGTTCCATCTATTTTGAATTCCTACAATGACAGAGAAATAAACACTGAAACTGCAGCTTCTCTGCCACAAAATGTGGCTTTGCCAATGCTGCGTGTGATCCATCTGCCCGGGGGGATAAAACATGGAATTCATGAAGGCACTGCTTGGTGGGTCAGGAAAAGTCTCCCTCATTTGTTGAACACATGGTCTGGGCAAGACTGGGAGTATTTTGATATTGGCACAGTCTGAGGATGAGAATCTGAGACAAAATTACAAACCCCCTCATCAGGTGAAAAGTGCCAGCCCTGCTAATGGCATCCCAGCTGGCTGAGCACGCTCTGCTCAAGAATGCCCAGCATTTCCCCAGATGAAGAAAGACATTTTGTTCAGATTGATGGTAGTCTCTGTGCCTCCTCTTCCTCTGGAAGGCAGCCAGGGGCAGAGCAGGATGGTGAGCTGGGACCTCTGCATTTCTGTGGCAGAGTTTTGCTCACAGACCCATATGAGCCCTTAAGCTGTCCAAAGCATATGTACTTCTTGAATCAATATAGTTCTCATGCCAACAGCTTCCAGATAAAGCCCATGGTAGAACATGCCTGGATTGAGGCAGTTCTGCATGGCTTTCACTACCAGCACTCTAACCCAACACTCCCACCCAGGGAACTGTTCCTCCTGGAGAGCCCCAGACCTCCTGTGGACACAGCTCACATGCAGGAACTCTCCAGAAAACAGGTGTCTGCACTCCCCCTTTATGGACAAACAGGAGGAACTCACCAGAGGGCTCACAGCTACAATTAGCATCACTGATAATTAAATACATGCTCCTTGGCTCTGTCTCATGGTTTGAGGAGGAAAACATGGTCCATTGCATGAGTCTCTAGGTTCACATCATTCCCTGCAAGGGAAATTCCTGCTGCCCTGCATCCCACCACACCCTGGGGGTCACTCTCTCTCTCCAAATGCAATGGACCAGGTCCAGACCTCACAGCCCAGATGGCAAGGACATGAATACCTGAAAAGCCAGATATAAAAGACAGTAGTCCTAAAATATAAACAGTGGGAAAAGACTGATGAACAGCCACATTTATTTGCCCTGCTTCCCCTCTGGAGCAGTCTGCTAAAATTACTGCAGCATTCTCCATTAGCACCCGTGATGTGGCTCTTGGGGATGTTCTGGCCAGGGCTAAGAGCTGGACTCAATATTCCTTGCAGGATCCTTACAACTCAGGCTAGCCTATCATTCTGTGCTTTTTAAAATCACCTCCGTCTGTGAGGTTTTCCAGAGCCTTTAGCATTCAGTGGCAACGATTAATTTTCCAGTCTCAGAGACAAGCTCACCTGCAGCACAGGTTGCACAAAACAATCTCCTGCTGAGCACAGGAGCTGAGCTATGGGTTTGGGTTGTGCTTTATTCATCACCTCGCAGGGCATCCGTGACAGGAGCTGCTGCTGACAGCAGCTGTAGGGGACAGACGGACTCCTACTGCCACTGGAGCCTGGCCGGGGGCAGTGGCAGCGGCGTCTGTCAGAGCCCAGGAGCACCAAATGGGTTTCAGAATGGGCCACAGCAGAGCAGCTGCACGGCCTGGCTCCCGCAGAGCCTCACACAGACAGCGCAGCGAGGAGAGGCTCAGCCAGCCCCCGCCGGCTGCCGAGCATCCCTCCCACCCAGCATCCCTTCTGTCCCAGCACGGGGCTCTCCAGCATCCCTTCTGTCCCAGCACGGGGCTCTCCAGCATCCCTTCTGTCCCAGCACGGGGCTCTCCAGCATCCCTTCTCTCCCAGCACGGGGCTCTCCAGCATCCCTTCTGTCCCAGCACGGGGCTCTCCAGCATCCCTTCTGTCCCAGCACGGGGCTCTCCAGCATCCCTTCTGTCCCAGCACGGGGCTCTTCCACACCACTCCCAGCATGGCACGGCACTCTGCCACAGACACCAGGGCAAGTGCTCCCCAGCTCCTGCAAGGACAGACCTCAGGGTGCACAGTCTGAGCTCGATCCCCAATTTGATTGAATCAAGGACAGAGAAGAACTGCACTGTGCCAGCTCCAGAGCCAGCACCACCCATCCTCCCCATCTCTCTCCCAAACAGCCAGGGATCAATGGCTTTATTAAATTCTGCTTTATTTATTCCTCTTACCCTTGACTAGAGTGTTTATGAGCAAGACCAGCGTGGGCAAGCCCTTAAATACAAGCAACACGACTTTCTTTTGAGCCACCACACCCCACACCCTCCCTGGCACCGCTGTGCACCACAGCCCCGCAGCACCCTGCCAAGTCACCGGCTTTCCCCTGCGGGTGCTGCGAAGGTCCAGCTTACGTAAGAAGGAACAAACTGGCTTTTCTTCACCACCCTTTCAATGCTGCCATTCATCCCCTGCCCTCCATCCTTCCAGTGCCACCTTGAAGGATGCAAAACACACAGCCAAAACACTTCATCTCACATGTTGTCCGGGGTGAATGTTGTCCATGGTTTTGTCCCCCTAAACACAAGCGAATTAAAGGGTTAAGGCAAAAAAAAAAACCTGAGATGCAAAGTGTGTTGAAGACATTCCTACCCTGACAAAGTCATGTCACTGCTCAAAAAACAAGGAGTTGTGACCTGACAGCCCTTTCCTGGAGGACACAGGGGCTGCAAAGCCAGGTCACACACATCCCACTCCACCAGAGAATCCGGCATCAAAGAGCGAGGGACCAAATCTGTTCAATGGCTGTGTAAAGATTTTGGCTCTGATGCTGAGCAAGTACTAAAGCTGGTTTCAGTTCTACCCAGCTGGAAACATCTTGGTCAAACCCCAGGTTATTTTTGCATCTGCACATCAGTTCTGCCTCGTTAGAGACTCCGTGCTGTCTTTGGCCAAGTGGTCAACCCCAGGAAAAAGCAAGCCAAAAGGGGAACAGGACACAGCTTTGCAGGCTGAGCATGAAATGACAAAGCCAGATTTATTGAGACACAAATAGCCTGCTTCAAAGCATTTTCCAGCCCTCATGAAACTGATACGAGCATCATAACAATCTACATTCCAGGATTTTTAGCCCTCTTCTGACTTCAGGCCAGCACGGATGCATTCTGCCTGCCATTATTAGTCAAATACCAAATACCAACTCCTTTACGAAACCAGGGGGACGGAAGCATGGCTGGTTGAACTCTTTGTTTTTCTCCCCCCACATACACACTTTCACATCATGAGAACAGAGCAAGAAACCCACAAAAAATGCACATTTCCAAAGCCAGAGGCTACATCCCAGTTCTGGCAACCCAGTGGTCTTACCACAAAGCTCAGCACAGCCTGGATCCCCTTTGACTTCTTAACAATACATTCACAGTGGTGGCAGGGTGGGGAAGAAGGGCTTCAAAAGGGAGGAGCAGCAAGGAACAAGTTATTTTGAATCCAGAAGCCAACCACTGCAACATGAACACTCCCCATCAGAGTTTTACTGCTCCTCCCGGGAAGAGCTTTGAAGCGTGGCAATGGAAAATGAGAAGAGAGCCAAGAGCACCCAGCACGCTGGTTGGGACAGTTCTGAAAGCACTAAAATGTTAAAGATATCAGTAAGGGTTGGACTTGGTGAAGTAAAAAAGGGAAAGTAGAGAACACAGGGCCCTTGGTGGCCTCATGCCATCCATACATTCTCCTGCCTGCAGCTTCCAGGGAGGCTGATGAAGCCATTGGGATGCAGGCAGCTTGCTCAGCCTCACACATGGGGTGTTTTGGACCTCAGTGTGATGCAGAGTGGTGTTAGCACATAAAGCTGGAATTCACTCATTTCATCCAGCTTTGGATGTGGAAAGAGAAATCAGTGTGTTCCAAGTCTCCCCTGTCTAGCCAGTGTCAGCAAGGGAGTCTTGGAAAAACCTTTTTCTTCTATGGCTGCTAAATCACAAGGCAGCCACATGGAGAGGATACACTCTCACATCACATGGAGCAGCTGCTGGGCAGCTTTTGCAGCCGTTTTGCACCTTTTCTGCCCATTGCACAACCAGGACCTTGCTGCCAAAAATGGTAACACTGCAAGCCATTCCTCCCCTGCCCTGGATGACTGCCAGCCAGCAACCTTGAGATGCTCCTGGGACAGACCATGGCCATGAATCACAGGACAAGTGTGGCTGGGGAGGCAGCAGCTGGTTTGCTGGGCGGCACTGGGATCCAGCAGCCAAGCACTGCTCGGAGGGGCAGGAAGAGAGAGGACCTGATCAGGAGGTCTGCAGGGGAAGCAGCTGGTGGGAAGCTCACACGGCATCTGTGCTTTGGCCCCAGCCCCCCATGCCTGCACATACTAAACATCAATTTCATGGAAATTAAAAGAGGAAAAAATAAACACTTTGGAAAGACAAGAGATGAAAACATCCACGCTGTGTTTTTTGAAGAGAGGGATGAACCCACCCTGAAGAAATGTAAATGTAGCAGGGATCAAGAGACTCTCGGGGATTACTCATTACAGGAGACGAGAGACTCTACATCTTTCTGTTTTGCAGCAATTAACTGTTAACTGGGAAAAAAATTGAATAGATCAACACTTTTCTATTATTAGTTTTAAATAATGACTCAGAAGCAGACACTTCCTTTTTCCCCAAGCTATGAGGAGCAAAGCACCAAGACCCTGACGATGCCTTCAGGCTCATTTAAACTGCAAATATCTCTGCATAAATTACAGGAGAGTGGTGTGAGTACAAGGAGAAACAAACCCTTTGTTTTGAATCTAACTACCAGCAATTACCTCTCATTTATAGGTTAAAATGCTTGATACAGCACATTTATTAGAAAAAGCATGGAGTGCCTGGATGTACTTGTGCAGAAAATGGGGAAGCAGGGGAGAGAGAGAGGAAAAGTCACGCCTGCTGATGGCCTTGGAGAGAAACTGAGTAAAAGGCCAATACAAAGAAGTCTCTCCAAAACACAGAGCTGTCTCCCAAGGCCTGACCCTGGACCTTAATCACCCATACCATCACAGTCCAGAGAAATAATTAAGCATTTCAGCTCTGAAAGAGTTGCCTGCCTAATCTGCTAAGCAAACAGTTTTTGCAGAGCAATTCAGAGAGAGAAAGAGAAGCAGATTCAGCTGATGAGACACAAAAAGTCTCTAAAGGCATTAATTTCCTTTGGGAAGCAGCCCACATGCTCCCAGCACAGTGGAAACCATCACTCCTGCAGCAGGTCCCAGCAAGGCAGATGATCAAATCTGCATCAACCATTTGGAATAAGCAGAAAGGCAGCAGATGAGGATGTGGTGTCACGAGCAGTAGCTGGAATGCTGAAAACAGAAAAACTTTGAGTTGACCTTGACATCTGCTTATTGAAAGAAACTTTTTGGATCTTCTTCTCCCCAGGATAAGCATCTGCATCCCTGCCATGTTCCCTTAAAGTGTGCACAGGGATGATGAGGACACAGCACAGATCTCAAGGGACTCACACTGCATGCAGGACGTGGAGCAGCACACCACCAGGGCCTGGCCAGCTCGCCCATCCAGGAGCACTCTGCCCATCCTGGCTGGCCACAACCCCTAAGAACATCACCACCCTCCTGGAAAGGGACAAGTCATGGGAATGCTCCACACTAGCAAGGTATAGGGGATTTGTGGACAGCAGAGTTCCACAGTACTTTGCCAAAAGGTCAGGCAGTGCAGAGGTGCTGTGTTGGCCACCTGCATGCCCCAAAACAACCCACAGGACCTCTTGTCACTGCTCCCAGTGCCATTTCCTTCCTGTGACCCTGGTGTCACACTCCAGACCTGTGAGTAGTGTGAGTCAGAGTCCTTCCAGGTGCTCTTCCAGGCCTGTTTGGCAGAGTCAGGCACTCACTCATCTCACTGCCTCAAGACCATCTTGAAGTGACCACCAGCAGACCTGGCACCATCAACATCCCAACCCCCAGAGAGATCCAAGTGCTCTGCAAACCTCGGACCTCTGAAACAGCAGCCCTGAGACAACACACAGAGGCAGGTACATCATTTCTTGGGGTTTTCTTTTACTCTTTTTTATTCCTTCCCTTCCTTTGCCATGACACACGCTTTGTTTTAAATATCTTAAATATATTAATTTTTAAAAAGTATTAATAAAAAGCTACTGAAGGACATGATTGGCAGAGTGACCAAGGGCAGCAAACCATTGCAAAGTATGGGGACATTTTAAAAAACAGAAAACAAATGATAACCCAAAAAATGGCATTTTTTTGCATATGCACAGCTGGCTGTAATACCCTGGACTCTGGCATTATTGTAAAAATGGAAGGGGAAGCAGTAGAAAAAATATATTCCATTGTACCAACTTGCATTGGGAAGGGAGTTAAGAGCAAAAATGAGGAGGATTTAAACATTTTTGGTATTTCAGATGTTCCCTCCCACACCCAGTGCCCAATCACTTTCAGTCTTTAAGCAAGTTTTCTGGCTTGGGGTAGCCAAAGAGTACAAAATCTGCTTCATAAAGCTTGTAGAGCTGCTGCCTCCAAGCCAGTGGGATTTTGGCAAACCAGTTATCTTCCCAGCTGCTGGCAGTCCTGTTCCGATAGCTGGGTGGGAAGCGAAGCAGCCTGTCCACTTTTAGGAGCTGCAATAAATAAGCAGCATCCTCATCCAGCGTCTCCAGCTTCCCAATGAAATCATAGTCTATCTGGCACGGGTGGCACAGACGGTAAACCTGCCTCCAGTGCTCATTGAAGGGGGCCATCTTCTCTGTCCTGGGATCCAGTAAGTACTGGATGAAGTCAGAAAAGGAGACTTTGAGGCCTGCCCCGAAGGCCTCGCTAACGGAAGTGGGAAGGTTGGTGTGGTTGGAGTAGAGCTTTAGCATGGGGATGGCGAAACGCCGGTAGAAGTCCTCGTTCTCCAGCTCGAATTTGCTGCGAAAAGCGGAGATGAGGCGGACAAAGGGGTCTCGTACAAAGAGGAACTTGGTGTATTTCTTCAGCTTGATCTTCATCAGGTGCCGTGAGAACTTCCCGTAGCGGCGCCAGAATTTGTTGAACGTCAGGTGGGTGCTGGTGTTGTGGACATGTTCCCGGGGGATGTCCAGAGGGTTCCGGTAGGGGACACCCTGGTCCAGCAGGCTCTCACTTAGCACGATCATCACACGCTTCCAGTTGGTGCAGGCCACCTTGGGCACGTAGCAGTAGATGACGCCGTGGCGGTCATCCACGATCAGGTGGTTGAGCTCGTAGTTTGGAATGTCATCAAAGGAGCGCTCCTTGGTGGGGAAGGTGAAGCTGGAATTGGCACAAAACTCCCGCAATGTTCTCTGCCTCTCTACCTGCAGCTTCTCTTGGTCCAAGCTGTTCCTGTCCTTGTGTGTAGACCAGTCATAGCCCCGCACGTTCTCCTCCAAGTTACTCACCACAGGCTTGTTGGAGCCCTGGACGAGGAGCTGCTCTGTCTTTCGGGGGATAGAGGTGTTCTGTTTCAGGCTCGAGCTCAGCAGCTTTGCCAAAAATTCATCTACATCTGGCAAGGCTTCCCAGTCCTCACCTGCTGCGATGGCTCCTGGGGAGCGGGGTCTGGAGAAGGATGTGTGCAGGTAGAAGTGAGCCGTCCCAACGTTGTCCCAGTACACAATAATCAGGAGGATCATGAAGATGGAGACCAGCACCACAGACAGACGGAGGAGCCGCGCTTTGGTCATCCTGACACTACTGTGGTAGCTGGTTTTCACCTAGATTCATCTCTGGCTTGCAGAGTGAGGCTTGGGATCCAGCATGGTGCTGCAGAGCAAGAGCCTGGAAAGGTACAAGGAAAGAAAAGTTAATACTTAAGAAATCCTTCTGGTTTGGAGAGAATGACCTGGCACAGTCAAAACTTGTCGTGGGGCTGACCATCCCCACTTCCACATGGGGAGAACTGTGAGAGTCAGAGCTATCCATAGAGACTCTGTGGAAAAGAGCTGGCTGGCCAAAAGCAGACATAATGTGTTGCAATTTTATCAGTTTCATAGCAGTCATGGGTTTTTATCAATATCAAGTTTCTGGAATTAAATTATTTCAAGAGAAGTTCTGTTTAAATTTTTAAAAATTAATAAAATATAATGATTTCAGGCCTAGAGCTTACGGAGGAAAATTTGAGAGTATTAAAATATACAACCATACAGAGAAAGTATGCAGAGCCAATTACCTTTCAGACCTCCTTGATTTTTACACTATCTAACATACAAAAAGAAAGAAGCCTCAATCCATGACTTCAGCTTTTGGTATCACACTGTGGTCTCATCACTGCATGAAGGTGCTTTGTGCTGAAAACAAATTCCTTATTTGAATTATGAATACAGGGCTGAAGGCGCCACTGCCTCGGTGGCTAAAGCAAGTCCCTGCTGAAAGAACATCACTGACCTGAACACACCATCTTATCTACTCTGTTTGAAGGCATCCAGTAGGTGTTATTTCCATGACCTCTCTTGGTAGCTATTTCATTTTGCCAGGAACAAAGATTACACAAACAGTTCTCCTACAACCCCCCGCGAAGGGATACAGTCCCGATAAGAGCCACGCATCAATAAAAATCTAAAGGAGAGATTACCTTTAACTGAATGATTTTGGAGATTAAGGATGCTCTGGTAAATCCGTGTTTTTGCCCAGACACTGTTGAGTCAGAACCTCTTTTCCTGTTTTAATATAATTTATATTTCTATCACACTCAACACTAACAACTCTTGATCACCAAAGACAGGTGAGAAATCACTGCTAAAGAGGCAGCTCAGATCATCTGAGGGGTGCAGCAGGTTTGAGTTTTTTGCTTCAACCAGCCCCATCTTTTCACTGTTGCCTGCTTTCCATGACTCCCAGCACCTTTCTTCCCACAAGATCCTCAGGGAACACCCATCTCCCCACCCTGCTGCATGTTTTCTGGTCCAAGGCTCCGTGCAGAGGCAGGCTGGCAAACCAGCCTTGAGCTCTCCCCGAGACAGCAAGGAGCCAGTGCCTACAGCCAGGGAAGAACAAAACAGCAAACTGAGGAGCTACAAGTAGTTACTGCAATGTTCTCCACCCCTCCAAGCATAGTCCGGGCTCTGATTATAAACACAGAGAAGCACCTACAGATAAAAACAAGACCTGTCATTTCCACAGACATCCTAAATCTTTCCAAGGACTTCAGAACAAACCCTACAAACACCAGCTTTGAAAACAAAGCCACTTCAGGGCAAGCTGCCCTGAAAATTTTTGTTTAAATGAAGGCTGGGTGTCTCTTCTTCCCAAAACACAGAGGTTGCTCCCCAGCCAGTTCACACCACCCTTAAACAGCATCAACCCCACCCTACACAAAGATGCAGAAGAACTCAAGTCCAGATATGCAGAAGTGCTGAGCTCTGTCATTCCCAGGGAAAAGGTGCTCAGTACCTCTGAAGTTCACTGCAGCCTTGCAGTGAATGACTTGGTAAAAAGTCCCCTGCATGGTTGTGCTTGTGTCTCAGGGGTGATGGGTTTTAACAACCAAAGTCCAGGTTTCAAACATTAGACAGGAATTTAGTAACAAAGAGGAACAATACCAGATATTGTTACATGTCAAAGTATTAGGTCAGCTTGTCCCAAGACACAAAACGCATATCTGAAGGCTTATGGTTTCTCCACCCTGGTGTATTTATTTACTATTTGGAAGTAGGGACAGACAGAAATTCAGCAAAGCTGTAGCCTAACACAGGCTTTGCACTGCAGTACCAAAAAGTGCCCTCTCCTGAAGCCAGGTTCTTATTCTGCCTGCAAAGGGGAGCTGGAGGAACTGCAGACATAACGTTTTACACTCTGCAGAGCAAGAAGCAGGTATTACTCAGCAGTAATTCTCCTTGTTTAGCTAGTCAAGATTGAGGATGGAGCAGATCTGAGAAGAAACACCCAGAGAGATCAGCAGAGAGCTAAAGAAGGGGCAAATTACATATGTGCGTCAGCACTTCAGACCAAGCAGCTGAGTCCAGCAGCAGAAGATAATGGAGGGACACTGCCAAGCTTCCTGCTTGGCATAGTCCTGGGTTTGAGTTTTGCCCAAGTCCGTTCTTGCTTTTGATCCCATTTAGCTGCTCAGGGCAGGGACTGCTTCCTATTCTGGATGAATAGGGTGCCCACTGCGCACAGAATCCCAGCACGCTGCGCTTCCAGCGCTGCTTGAGACCTCTGGGCTGGCTGGAATGCAGCAAGCCTGGAAAGCTGCACAGAGCATCCTTTTCTGCTGTCCCCATACCCGGCAGCTCCCACAGCCCTGGGCAGCACTGCAGCCTCCCAGCACTCCTGCAAAGCTGTCCCAGCCAGGCGTGGACAGATCACCCTCCTGGCAGCAGCGACTGGGGCAAACTGGACACTGTGTGTGGCACTCACATTCCTGGGGCAAATGGAAAGAGGGATCTTCACCAAAGCCACCCCACAATGCAGCTTTGCCAAGTGCACCCCAAGGGCTCCAGCCTGCTTTCCAGGACACGGCACGCAGGCCTGCCAGAGAGTTCGGCTTTTCCAAGACACACACAGAGCAGTGAGCAGCACAGAATCAGAAAGACTCCACTTCTATTAACTCTACCAGTGCCAGAGAGGAACCCTGGAAAAGAGCAGTAAGACAGCTTAATTCCCCTTCAGAAGGAAAACACTGCAGAAAACAAGAGTTGCTCTATTGATTATGACCCATTCCCTTCCTGAGCACTTCATAAAGGATGCCAGACTGAAAGCACAAATTAGAGCTCTCTGTGCACATTAGAGGGAACGTGCCTCTGTCCTCCCCTTGCCAGAATCAAAAGGAAAAGCTTCCAGAAAGAGCCAAGAATTTACATTCAAGTTCAACCCGAAGTCACCAGCCAACAGGAACGTGCACCAGGATCCACACAAAGCTGCCTCTGTGACATGGTGCTGGCAAACTGGAAAGTGGACCAAGTGCTATAATCATCCTACAGAGTCCCCTGAGCAGCCATC
The DNA here is from genome assembly GCF_031753505.1 of Anomalospiza imberbis. Taxonomy (NCBI): domain Eukaryota; kingdom Metazoa; phylum Chordata; class Aves; order Passeriformes; family Viduidae; genus Anomalospiza; species Anomalospiza imberbis. The sequence goes on along the minus strand of NC_089696.1, from coordinate 12,319,028 downwards.
CTGTGACCATCTCCAACCTGAACCTGGCCTGGGTGTGAGCCAAGAACTTTTCTCCCCATACCAGGCCTGAGAAAGACACTGTGGTCTGAGGTCACTCGTGCCATGACAGGTCAAACAACGACCTCTCAAACTCATTTAACTCCAGAAAGGGGGGAATGTGTCCCCAACACTCTTATTGCAATAGTTATTGTAGATGCAACGCCTCAGGGGTTTGGAAACTTTATTTCCACTTCACAGCCCAATTGTAACTGTTTGTTCTCAGGACGGATAAGAGCTGAAGTAATTTGTATCTCTTTATCCCTCTCCTCTTGGCTTTATACAACAACTACATTCTCTTCCACTCTCTCTGCAAAAGAAAGTCCAGCTCACTTACAGGAGCAGTAAGGCCCACAGAAAATAAAGCAGCTTACAGAAAGCATGTGCCAGATACAGGGGACAATAAACCCTCTCTATGAAGAGCAGTGATTTTGAAAGACATGTGCCTCCAAAGGCTTGGGTGCTGATCCCCTCCCTTCTTGCTTTGGGTTTCCCCAGCACTAGGCACCACCTCAACTCCTCCAGTGCCCATTTGATCTAACATGAGAAGACACAGGATTTCAGGTAGCTTACTTGGATTTTGCCTGCTTAGGAAGACAGAAAGAAGTGGAGTAAGAACTTTTAAAAACACATAAAACCCCCACCAAATTCAAATGGATACTTCCTCTTGGGGCACTTCACCAGGGATCACTGGACCCATGCAGCCTTCTATACTTACATATCATGGTACACACCAGTTATGCTCAGGGAATCAGCAACCTCTAGAAAAGTGGAACCTAATTTAATCTCCTAAAGGTGCAGGAGAATGAGCTCCCACCAGTGAACGCAGACTGTACCAATAAACAAATTTCATGCACTTGGCTATCACTCAACACAATGTATCTGCCCAGCCTCCCGAAAGTCTAGCACCCTTTGCAAAGCAAGGAAGTTTTAACCCATTGAATGACACCAATACTTACACTAGTATAAACGTACACCACACGCAAAAAGCGGAGCTGCTCTGCATGTTGCACCACAACTTAGCCCATATAAGTTAGAGACCAGCAGAAGAACATCCTAATCTACAGTTTGCCAGCACCTTGCCCGCCACTCCTGCCACAAAACCTGGTTTGTACAGGCTTGGCAGCACTTGTCACCTCTTTTTTAAATATCCATACTTGGAAGTTGTCACAATTTCCTAAATTTCAGGAGGAAACTCCCCAAACGCAGGACATACCGTTCACCCATTACTTTTATCACAAACTTCCAGCACACGCATCATCCGTGGCTTCACAATCGCAGGAAGCACCTCGGGCAGCCCCGGTGCTGCAGCCTGGGCCAGCAACACCCGGGGACATTTGCTGTGTGTCAACCCTGACAGCCGCACTGGCTGCAGTCACCTTAGAAACACCTGGTTCCGGCAGTTTTCAGCCTGAGCTCTGCGGTGAAGTTTTGCACGTGAAGTTCAGGCTGGAAGAAGAGTGTTTTGGGCCGGATCCCCGCGGAGCAGCGCTGGAAGCCGGGCTGTGCCGACGGGAGGCGGCTGCATCCCGGCCTCGCTCCCGCAGCCGCTCATCCCCCGGGCGCTGCCAAGCCCGGCAGTGGCTGCAGAGCACCCGGCAGGGCTGCACCACCTCAGGCCCAGCACCGGGGCTGGAGGGAGTCACAGAATCATAAAGGCTGGAAAAGACCTCTAGGATCGAGTCCTACCATCATCAACCTAACGCTGTCAAACCGTGACCCCAAGTGCCACATCTACATCTGCCTCCAGGGACGGTGACACCACCATCTCGTCCCCTGGTCAGCTTGAGGCTCTTTCCTCTTCCATCTTTTGCTACTTGTGAGAAAAGACCGACACCCACCTGTCTACAACCTCTTCCAGGTGGCCGTAGGGAGCGATGTGGTGCCCCCGCTCCTCCTTTAATCCAGGCTAACCCCCCCCAGCTCCCTGGGCAGCGTCCAGCCGGGAAGGTGCCGCGTGTGCGGAGAAGGGCAGCTGCCCCGCAGAGCCCTCCGCAGCCCCAGCCCCGCGTCCCGCCGGAGCCGAGCCCTACCTGGCACCGGGGAGAGCGGAGGAGCAGGCGGGGGCACGCCGTGCTCATAACCGGGAGCTGGTCCGGCCCCGGGGCGGCACCACCTCAGCGAGCCCCGCCCGGCCCCTCGGACAACCGCCGAGCCCTGCCCGGCCCCGCGCTCACCTCCCGCTCGGGCACCGCAGCCTTCGCCTTCTTCTCCTTCTTCCCTCCTCCTCCTCCTCCTCCTCCTCCTCCTCCTCCTCCTCCTCCTCCTCCTCCCGCCGCGCTCCCGGCGCCGCCTCTCGCGAGACGCCGCGCGCGGGGGTCCCCGCGGGGCCGCGCAGGCGCCGCTCCGCCCGCCAGGGGCGGCCCCGGCCGCGCGCCCGCCCTCGCCTGAGGGAGCGCCGGGGCGGCGGCTGCGGGGCGGCTGCGGGGCGGCTGCTGGCGGCGCTCCGGAGCGCTCACACCCTCCCAGCGTGAGGAGAAACGGCCGTAGTCTAAAACACAAGATTCACCTCAACGTGTGGAGGAACTGCTTGCCGTGGCGGAGGGCAGAGCACTGGAATAGGGTGGCCAGGGAGGGTGCGGATCTCTCTCTGGAGATATCCCACATCCGTCTCGACGCGCTCCTGTGTCACCTGCTTTAGGCGACTCCTCCGTGGCAGGGAGTTTGGCTAGGTGATCTTCAGAGGTCCCTCCCAACGCTGAAAATTCTGTGATTTTGTAAAAATTTACCGTAAATCTCACTTTTAAATTAATTACAGGTTACCACACCGTAACGCTGTGTGGGTATTTAATGTCACTGAAGCTTGGGTGGCCAGCAGTCATTATAAGGAGCAAAGTCAAAATAACTGAACAAAGGCTAGAAAATGCTGCTGAAAAATCCAAGCACAGTTTAAGCTCCTTTTGCTTCTCAAGTTGTTTGTGAATGGTAAGAATTGAATAAAAAAAACATTAGCCCAGCACTGAAAAGTTCCACTTTGCACAAGACATGGGCTGCAGCCTCACATTCAGCAATAATCAAACATACAAGTGAAAATTTACAGATCCCACCTCCAAGATTTCGAGCCCCAGCTTTTGCATAAATTAACAGACTTTAAATGTAGATTTTACAAACAGGGAAGTTTGCACATCACGTGGCTCTGTACTTTTCACAACAGTCATGGGAAATTATCAAATTCTTTGTCACACAAACTTTCCCTTCGGAGATGCAGCCTCAGACTGAGGCACTCGGTTCTATTCAGCTCACTTTGAAATGGCACCAAACACTGCAACTTTTTTATGGTGATTCAGCTCAAAGGTATTTAGCAGAGAGGCATATGCTTGAAAAGCTTCATTTTCCCTCATTTTTGGTCCCTCACTGTTTGCAGGTCACGTGAGGTCTTGAAAAATCAATCCTGGCTCAGGACTTGCTGGCACAGGTTTGTCTTACACACACTCTGTGCTTATTTTATCTTTATCTTATTTCTTTGTTTATCTCAAAGAGTCAGCTCTGGAGACAATGTTCCTGACCTTCCACTTCCCTGTCACAGTCTTTCCTGCTGCTTTCTGTTTCATAAGGAAAATTGGCTGCTTGCTACACATGCTCACACCCTTGCCAATATTGATTGCATCCCCACTTCAGGGGCTTAAGGCATTTATAAAGACGAGTAATTAAGCTTCCTCATCCCTGGAGTGAATTATCCCTCATCTTCCTGACAGCAAAGCAAGAGGCATAGAGCAATAGAAGCGTGTACATTGTCACCCAGGGAGAAACAGCACATAGGAGAATTCTTTGCAAGTGCTGCAGCTGTAAAATAGATTCTTTGTCCATTTGAAAAAAAAATATGCCCAAACCTACCTGAGACTGTCACCTTAGAGGAGGGAAGCCACTTCTGCTTGAGGCAAGGAGTTACTATTCCATGCAATTATCAGAGCCATTTTATTTGCAGCATATTTTAAAAGGCCCTTAATGGAAAAGGCTGCCATCTGAAGACGTTTGGTCCAAAAAGAAAAACACGTTCCCACAGTTTACCTCCAGGCTAGTAATTCTTATCAGGGTCTTCACCTATCACCACTGCTGCCTCCTGTCTGCAGTCAGATCTGACATGCTCTGTAGATAGAAGAGAGCTTAGAGCAATCCCTGGCTGCTCTCACAGCCAAACATCTGCTCACTCAAACAGCATTCCAGACATGCAGTACACCTCCCAGCTTCCCAGCAACACACAGGGGAAGAAGAGGGAAACTATTTCTCAGGCATTTGCATTTGGTTTTAATAGTCAGGAAGCCTTTTGGATGCATGGGTGGCATCCACACTTTTCCCCTGGGAAAAAAAAATGTGGGTTGGGCTCTATGCTGACATCTTCTGGGAGATGGACACTGCTGGGAAAATGAGGTTTTCCTTTTCTCTTGGACTCTGTTAACACCCTACTTGTTTTAGACTGAAGCTAACAGCTAGAGCACACAGGACAGAGCAAAGACTTGAAGTAGGGATATAGATACAAAGATATAGAACAGGAAATCTACAGTGTATAAGCTTCCTCTCCTCCCTGCTCACCTTCCCTCTGCTCTTCAGCAGCATGACACAGAAGCTTAAATAAATTTTAAGGCACACTTCTGAATCTGCTTCCTCAACTTCCAGCAATCTTGACATTGCAATCCTTTGGGGCCAAAGAGAGTCCTGTTCACGGGTGACTTCTATTCAGTCCTGGGCTGGCTCCCCAGACAGGCAACTGACTGCCTGTGGCTTTTGCCGACTGCTGGCACCATCTGCAGGCCCCGCAAGAGAGGGAAGAGGAAGAACTCAGTCAAATTTCTCACACCTTGATTTGAGTCTCTTTGCCAGTCAAAATGGGGAAGAGACAGATTGCTACAGGCTGTGGAGGGATGAGTTTGGCAAAAGCCAAGGATCTTCACAACGCTGCCTCAGGAAGATCCCAAGGTGACACCTTCAGTGGAAGCAGTATGTTGGCACGTGGCAAACTCAGATAAAATTCTGTGCTTCACATATGTTCATAACTGGGGTTATGAACACCTCTGAAAATGTTATTTTCTCTTCCTAATAGCTTATTTTTGGCTAAAGGGAGATGGAGTGTAACTCCTTCTGGAACATTGCCCGTGTCATCTGTTGCAAAGAAAAAAGGCTTAAAACTTGGCTATAAAACCTCTACCCATGTGACTGCTTTCACAACTGGACCATTTGTGTTGCATTTACAGCTCTTTTAGTTCAGATTGCACCAGAGCAAGTGCTGAAGAGTGCCACAGTTCCTTCTGTGCCAGCCAATCTGATATTTCATGCACTCATTTGTTTCTGTAGATCCCATCCTTTGATGTGACCAGCATTGCTGTGCTGGGTGGTGCTTGCAGGAACATTGCCTTTTGGCAGTACCTTGAGTGGAGTCCCCTCCGTTGGAAGCAGGGAGGGCTTTGTTATAAACAGTGGAAGCAGAGCACAGTTTAAAAGTATTTTGCAATGTACGAGTTGCTAATATCTAGCCAAAATAAATTAGAGCATCGTAAATTAAAAGTTAACCATTTTTTTAGTAAAAAAACCTAAGAAAAACTTATGAGGATCAGAAAACACCCCTTGCCAGAACTGTGAAGGATTCTGGCAACATTTCAATAGGATTGGTGTGTGCAGTTCCCCATAACTCCTCCAGGTATTGTGTGCCTGCACAAAGCAAAACAACTGAAGCTGGCAGATGGTCAGTGCAGCCTATCACTGGTGTCCTTGCTGAGGCTTAGCTTGGATTTGAGACAAAGGCTAAACTTACTGCACGAGAACCCAACTGAACATTAATGCTTCCCCATAGGTTACAGAGGCATAGCTGAAGTAGTTGTCTACAAAGCATGTGCTTTCTTACCCATCAAAAGCTACTTAGACCATGTAAAAATATTGTCTTACTGATAGTTCTGATCATTAGCGTTTACCCTTATTTCTCACATGACAATCCATCTTCTCCCGCAGAGCTGATGCAGGATGTCCCCATCTGTCAGATGTGATGTCAGGCACAGAGAAATCTCTTTGGCCCCTACCTGAATAGTGGCTGACAAGAGCCCTGACCTTTGTGGCAATGGATCTGCTGCTTGCAGCTTTGGATAGATGGAAGAGGCTGGCTTGGCACAGGTGACTCTCACAGACTGTCTGTACTGGGGCTTGAGGGAGTCCAGGGTTTATCTCTCAAGATCTGAAAAATATCAAGATGAGTTAAACCCAGTGGTGTTGTCTCTGACCTCTGACTGTTGTCCACATTGCACCAAAAATATTCCCTGCTCTTCCCACCTGACTGGCTCAGCTTGCTCTTTAGGCAGGAGGTCAGTGGCATTATAGAAGGATAAAGATATTTAACTTATTTCCTCATGCAGTTTGTACTATGTTTCTTTTTATTTAAAAATCACCTGCTCCCCTAGATCTATGCCTTCTGCTCAGCTCATCCTTTTTAGAAAAAACCCACTAAGATAAGTTTGTGTTCCCACCCTGTGAAAGTTTGGTTCTTTGCAAAGTTTGGTTCTTTGGTTCTTTGGCAATTTCCTCCAAAGTCTTTGGACTCAGTAGAACAGAAGCAAAGTCTACAAGAGGCTTTTTCCCATGGAAAACCTGACATACACTAGGTTTAGCTGCTCTGCTTGTTCTGCCATCACAAGAGCAGGATGCTTTCCACAACAAATGTGCTTTGAATTCAGTCCCTGCCATTCTGACCTGCTGAATTGAGTTTTCTGGCAAACCAGAGAAAGTTGGGCTGAGATGGGTATCCAGAGACCACACTTCCTACAGAGTGTCATTTTAGATGATCTGTAACTGCCACTGTGAACAGAATATGCCAAGAGGTTAACAGATAAAAGCACAGACCCCTTATCGACAGGCAGAGGTGGAACATGTCTAGCTGAGAGCTGTCAAGCTGTGGGGAAAGCAAGAAAGCTGGTAAACATGGTGATAAAGAACACAGCAAGGAACACTCCAAATACATTTTGTCCCCTGATCCTCACTATCTTGGCTACTTTATTTGGTTTTAAAGCCTGGCAACAGAAGCAAATTAAAACATTCACCACAGCCCTCTCTACAGAGAAGGCTTCTGCTAAACCAGAGCTGATTTGCAAGAGCTATATACCAGGAAATTTTTTAAGGTATTTCAGTTTCTAGAGGCCCTTGCAGTTTGGTATCTCCCAGCTTTGTAGACTTACCTGGGAGGTGCCAAGTCCCCATGCCATAGACAATAAGTCTAATAATAAGAAAGAGAGTACTTGTCTGACTCAAGGGTGATGGAGGGAATGTCAAATTTCACTGTCCAGGGAATATCATTCATGCTCCCAGGCACACCCTTTCTGATCTCATCTTTATTAGGATCCAGATGCTGACTGACATCCAGAGAAGGGCTTTTGTGGGACTGCAGGAAGAGGGAAGAATGAGATCCTCAGCAGATTTTTCTCACTGTAAAGCCCCTTCTCTAGCCCAGGCTCTCAGTCAGTGTTACAAAGACACTCTTGATACCTCATGTGCTTTTACAGAGCTCCAGCCACCTGCTATTTGCTCTCCTCCTGCAGAGGGTCACCCTGAGCAGTTTAATTTCTCATATAACTAACATTAAGGGTAATTCAAGATGAAACTTGACTCTGTGTCCTGTTCATTCTAGACAATCATAATAAACAGGAGATGCTGTTGCTTGGACTCCCTGCTGAAGACTGGCAATTTCCTGGCAGCCCTTACTGTCTCAAAACACACAAGTTTTCCTAAGACAAAGCAGCCAGCAGCATCTTTCCTTTCTGGTAGGAAAGACCTAAAGGCCTCAGAACAACTGTGCCCTGAGCAAGCAGAGGCCTCTGGATAAGAGAGTCTCCTTCAGCAGTCACTTGGGACATTGCATGTTTGGCCATCTCACCTTTGAGTCACCTTTCTTTTGAGTGGAGCTCCAGAGACAACATGTTCATAAAACAAAATCCCTGTGCTGTCAGCTCCTGACTGACACCAGGACCCAGCCAGGCTTTGGGTGTGTGTGATTCCATGGCCACGACACCACATCATGGGACAGGGTGGCTTCTCCAGCACAAGCAGCTGCTCTGCCTTACCCTGGGCATGCTGGACATCACTGAGTGCAGCAGCAGCAGCAGCTCAGCACCCCCTCATCCATCTCAGAGAGGTGCAGGCAGTGTAGCCTCAATGGTGTCTCTGGGACAGGAATCCACATGAACCTCTGAGCTGTGCTGCTGCCATCCTGCCCTCAAGCACCCACCAGGCTGCCAGACTGGCAGACCTGAGGGCACCTTCGCCTCCTCATGTTCAGGGCCACCATCCTGTGCTGTTCTGCCAGCAGCAGGTTGATCTCTTCTCTCACTGCTGCAACTTCTTGAGGTTCCTGTGAATCCATGACATCCCTGTCTTCCTCCTCAGTGTTTCCTCCCTTCTCCTCCTTTGATGGCATATCATCCCTGCATGCACCCTGAGCCTTCTCTGATTTCCAACTGCCAGGAAAAAAAAAAAAAGGAACTTCCGGGACACAGTGACATAGCTCTAGTGATGCATAGCCCTTCTTTGTGTCTGTCCAGCCTCTTCTTCCATGACAACAGCAGAATTAATTAGTCCAGGCTGCTCTGGAGCTGTACAAACCAGTCAAAATAACACGATTAACTTCCTCCCTTTGCCTCCTATGTGATCTTTCCATGGAAAGAACACCCCAACACAAATTACTGCCTATTCACAGGTACTTGTTGAATATCTTTAACAATCTCAAGATTGTTTTAACCATAAATGACCCAAATCCTAAGGAATCAGAACTTCCAGTACCCAAAGGGAGTCTACAAGAAAGATATAAAGAAATTTTTTACAAGGGCGTGTCGTGGCAGGACAAGGGGGAACTGACAGAGACAGGGTTAGATTAGATGTTAGGAAGAAATTCCTTACTGGGAGGGTGGTGAGGCACTGGTGTGGGTTGCTCAGAGAACCTGTGGATGTCCCATCTCTGGAAGTGTTCAAGGCCAGGCTGGATGGAGCTCAGAGCAACCTGGTCCAGTGGAAGGGGTATTGGAATGAGATGATCTTTAAGGTCCCTTCAAACCCAAACCATTCTATGATTCTATAAAATTTACAGAGGCATTACGTGGGTGACTAGTGATAGGGAACTGACACCTACTTACAAGTTTATCCAGAAGAAAAGGATGCTGCTGCTTTTCCTGGCATGGAATCATGACTAGAGTCTCTGCATCCAAATGGAAACCACTTCCCAAGCACCAGGTGACTGGACCAGGGAAGAACCAATCCAGTCTGTGCTTCACTCAGTTTTTCCCTTAAAACACAAGTTCAGAATTTGGACCAAAAGAGATGAGACATCTCCCATTTATACTTTAGTCTTGAGCCTAAACTCGATGCTCTATGTGCTGGTTGCCTTATGGAACTGTAGCTCCTCCTGGTGAGTTTGGAGGCCCAGGTATGCATCATGTTGGAAGCTAAGGAGGTTCTCACTCAGCAGTTGCTGGGGGGTGCCTGCAGATGTCCACATGCAGCTCACTGTTGGTGTTTTCCAGCTCCATCAGGCTGTGACACCTGTCCATTTACTCTCTGAAAGCCTCAATCAGCTGTGCCCTCAAGGTGTTCATTACTTGGCTGCTGTGTGCCTCAGGCCCTCGGTTCCTCTCTGCTGCAGGAGAAAACATTTCTGATCTGACATTAGGCCAGGTGAAATTCTGTGACATCCCCCCAAAAGTACTCTGGGATCAGGCCAGATGTTATAAGACATTCCGTTATAGGATTCTGCTTCTTTCTGCAGGCTTGTCAAGTTCATCGTGTGCTGAAGAAATCTGATACGGCTTTATGATTGCATTATTAGCAATAACTAGGCCTCATTACTATGCTTTTGTGAATATAAAGGGGAAACTGCACTGCAGGGAGATCTCTTCTGTCTTTGCCCACACCAAAAGGAAAAGGCTATCTGTTCTCTGTGCTTGTTATCTAGAAATAACCTTGGCTGTTGGTAGCAGAGGCCTATTATGTCTCATGTATTGTCTGTCAGAGTACTTGACTATTTTTATTTCATTTCTTGCCAGATTCACTGACAAAAGGAACAATCCCTGGGGCAGAACAATCAGTGTTTTAAAATCTTCACCCTGGCCGTTTCTCTATTTTTTTCTTTTTTTAAATTACATTCAATAGACCATAGAGCAGAGCTCGGTGTCCTGACATAGCCTCGGAGCCCACGGTGATGCAGGCTACAAACTCGGTCACCTCTCTGTGAGAGACAGGACTCGCCACAGCAAATGCCACCATTTGAGGTCAAATCTCCTTTCAAGGGCAGATTTGTGAAATTTAACACATTTTAAGACTGAGGAAGACTCTGAGAAGGGCAATACCCAGAGTCACACAGTACATGAGGAAAGAAGCTCATACAGAGAAACAACTTCAGTTCCACTGCCCATCGGAGTGTGCTTCCCACTGTGCTCCTCTACAAGCATTCCTGAGCCACAGGAGACCCACCAAGCAGCATCACAACCCCCCACACAGCCCCTCTCCCACTCTCTTCCCTCCAAAAACCCCAGAGCTGTTCTAGCTCCTGGCTCTACATTGCAGCACCCCGAGGTTGGGGCCAACTGCACTTTTCTCCTTCTCCAGGTTCTCAGCCCTCTCCCTCAGCCACTCGATCTCCCCACATCAATAGCTGGCACATCATCCTCTGCTTTTCCATTATTCTGCTCTGTTTTTTCACCTTCATATTTCTCTCCTCATTTACAACCCATACAATTTGCTTTCCACTGTTCCCTTCATCTACATTTCTTCTCTCACTCACACCTCTACACCAACCTGCACTGCCTGCTCCTGAAGTTTGTTCTTTCTTCATCCACTGCATCTTCTATTTCCACTTGCAAGCTTTTAGTCATAGAATCATAAAATGGTTTTGGGTTGGTTATCCTCTCATTTCACACCTGCCATGGGCAGGGACTCCTTCCACTATCCCAGGTTGCTCCTAGCTCTGTCCAGCCTGGCCTTGAACATTTCCAGGGATGGGGCAGCCACAGCTTCTCTGGGCAAGCTGTGCCAGGGCCTCACCATCCTCACCAAATCTATAAAGTCTACCTTCTTGGGAATTGTTTGCTCTGGTACCTGTGTCTTGCTGTTTTTTGCTCAATAGGCAGAGATCAAGGACATTTGAGATTCTTAGAAGGAGGCACTGGCTGGGTTGATGTGTGCAATCATAACAGTCCTGCTGTTGCCCCCTCAGGAGTCCTGGAGAGATGCAATGTTGATGTGGTTAATGTGGATGTGACAGGGTCTATTGTTCAGGGGCAACCACTGTGGCTGGGTACCCTGCAGTTCATTGAGATGCTGGTGGAGAATCCCAATTAGGAGTGAAGGAAGTGCTGGTAAAAGACCATTCATTAGCCCTTCTCTCCATCAACACTAAAATCAATAAGTAATTAACTTGCTACAAAAGAAGAATTTTTGCAAGAAAATTGCAATTTACACAAATGCACTGGCAGCATCTCAATTCTGCTCATGAAAGGAGCCTGCCTTTCCCTCCATGTCTCCTCCTTCCCACTATCCTCTAGCAAACACATCTGTCATGAGCAGCAGTGAGAGCTCAGCACCAAGGCTTGGGGCGAAGTTCATAAATGAGCTTGTAAAGTATCCATAAAACAACCAGTGTGGCAAAGAGCGTGTCTGCAACCTTTCTAATTTCCTAAGGGAGAGACAACTTATGACAGCACACAGTCACTCTCAGTCCTCCTTCCTCCTGCCCCAAAAAATTTACTGCCCAATTTCAGCCGAATCTTATAGAAGGAATGAAACCTTCAAAGGTATTAAGTGAATTTAAAAACTCACTGGTCACCTGCAAGCTTAGAGATGCATGACCCACATCTACAGAATTTCTTTAACCCTATAAAAGCTCCTTCCTTAATCCTCTGAGGAGCAAAGTGATCAGGTCTTTCCTGTTCCTGTTCCCGTTCCTGTTCAAGACACAGGGAGCAGCAGCAAAGCCCAACTGCCACGTGAGCAAGTTTCCCCAAAAAATGATACTTGGCTTCCTCTTTTGTCCTTCACCCCATAATTTCCTCCAGTTACTTCAGTGTCTCACCCCACAGTGACACTGCCTGAGGAGAGAGACAGCGTGTGCCATCCAAAAAGGGTGACAAGAGGACTGGCAGATGGGCAGACAGGTAGGTTAACTGCCCACCTAGGTGTTCAGAGCTAGAGCTGTAGTCTATAAATGCTTTCTACAGCTACATTTGGTCTCTCTAATCAGCCTCCAGCATTGCACAGATGCCCTTAGCACCTCCTCCTTTTTAATGGGGAGATTTGTCTCTACTGAATTCTACCTCAATTAAGTGACTTTTCTAACATGGCAGCTTCACTGTTACCTTAGCATTTAAGAGAGGTCCACACTTCCCAATGAGAATGGTATTTTAACTCTGCACCCTTGTCCTCACAGTAAGCACTTAGTTGGCTCTAGTTGCCTCTATGTTTGTGGTTTTCACAGCTGTATTTTATTCCCCTAGAACAGAACAGCTATAGGGACTACGTTACCTGTTGGACAGTATGCATAAATGGTTGCACTGAAGCCAGAAATTACTCCTTCTATCAGGCTCTTTATTGTGGACATATATACTTCCTCCTAATTCAGTCAAAAAAAGCACAAACTTTTAGTCAGGCACAACAGCTGTCTGAATGATCTATACCTAATTACATTCCCTGTGATTTTCTCACTATGTTTTAGAAATTTCCTGGGCTTTGGAAGGATTCACAAGCTGTTTGAATTCTGATACATCATAAGAATGAGCAGAAAAGCACAGAGGTTTATTGAATTTTCTAAAGGCAGGCAAGATGCAGGAGGCTACTGAAAGAAATATCCTTCAATATCATTATTTTTTTGGACTCTGAACATGAAATGCTTTGGGTTTTTTGTGTCTGCTGAAGAAAGGAGTAAATTCACTCCCTGACCTTTGTTAAGAAGTGCCACTGGGCTTCCAAAAGTGCAAGGGTGAAGCTTAAAAGGGTGAAGTTTGATGTTAAAGAGAACACAGGTGCCTGAACTGCTGTGAGAAGCAAGGCTGCAGTCACATCGTGGTGATCACAAGATGCAGGCACTGATTAAATCCTCCCAGTGCACCTTTTCCCAGTCTGCAAAACACAGCTCAGGGAGGGCACCAGAGCCTGTAACACCACAGAGCACAGGGAAGAGCTGTGTGATGATATCAGAGCCAAACGTGTGACAGTGACCTCATTCACCAGAGACCTCGGGAGACAAAGCTCTCCACCCTGCTCAGGTGTGCTGCACCTGGGGAGGGCCAGCGGGGGAGGGAGAGGCAGAATGAACCGCACACGTCTCGCCCACTTCTCTGGCAAAAGGAAAATCCTCACAGTCCTCTCATGTTCAGCACTGTCACCTTTTATCTGGGTGACAAGTGGCCTCTGGGCTGTGCAGTTCTGTTCACCTGCCAAAAACATTTATCTAAGCAGGGAAAACAATTCTAATGTTAAACCTTAAAAAAAAAAAAAATTGAAGGCTGTTACCTGAGTTGCTGTGTGATCAAAAACCATGTCAAATACAAATGTTTTTCCTCCGGATCTGTTATCACACGAGATGCCATCTGGGTCTCGGCTTGGACCCATCAGGACCCCCTCTGTTATGGGATAAAGTCAGAGGGAGAACCGCTAGGTCTGGGTTTGGGTAACAGCCTGTCAGGATTCCTCACAGCATCATCCCTCGGCCAGAGGAATGCTGCACTACAGCTTTGCCTGGAAAACGCTCATACACGAAGGGCTGAGGCTAACAGACTGGGTTTTGCAACTGATGTAGCAACTTCTGCAGTTAGAGAGCTGCAAGATCCTTGGAAGGGCCGTTGAGCAGCAGAACGGTCTCTGGTGTTGGGTAAGAGCAGAGTCTGCAGGGACACACCATCCTCTTACTGGGATCAACCAGACCCCGGGCAGGCAGACAGGAGGGAGGGAGGGACAGCACCTCTTACCGCAATTTTCAGCTAAGATTCAGACTCAGGAGCTGTGAAATGAAATTGTCAGGTTCCTCAGCAGCAAAATTGCCTGAAGCCTTTTGTGCAGAAGGACTGAAGGAAATACCTGCATTACTCAAGGACAGAATCTTCATTCTGTGTCTGGCTTTTATTAAGGAAAAAAGCAAAGGTGAGAAGCAGGTTACAGAACAGTTCTGTTTCTTCTCAGTCCTTTAGGACTTATTTCAGTACATGATTATTACAGTGTGTAGTTACTGTGGAGAATGGGGTTCTTGCTCCTCCACTGAGTGGGCTCACAAGGAGATGCTCAAGGGAAGGACAGAGAACCTTGTGCCTCCTTCTCCAGAGCAGCCTTAGTGCTCTCTCAGGTAAACAGGTTGTTAGATCAGCAATTAGAGCATAGACCAGCAGAGTAACCCCATTGGTGCCCCAGGAGAGAGATGAGTGTCCAGGACAGGTGCCCATGAGGTTCAGGAAACTTCACAACTTCTTTTTCTTTTGCATTTCCTGCTAAATTCCAAGTCTCTAACAAGTATCTCTTTGATCTGCAAGTTTTCAATTACTAGAATTACTTCGTTATTGTTGTTTTTTTAATTCTTTCATTTTCACTGGTCTAGCTCAGGCTTTAAAACCCGAGGCAACATGAGAACAAACTGCAAAGGGAACTCCTGGTTTGTCCTTGGCGGCAGCATTTGCCTGCATAAGGCAGACTGACAAGTAATCATGTGCACAGGCAAGTGTGGCAGGCAGGAGCAGAGCCTGGAGGATGAGGTCAGCCTGTTTCCTTGAGAAGTTTGTCCTGTAACATTTTCAGGCCCCTTTTACTGAGCTCCTTTAACAGCCAAATTTTGCTCACACAGTGTATCCATGCATCCAAGAGCCCTTTTTTCCAACCTGGGGCTAATGCCTTGTCTAACTAGCAGTACTCTACAGCAGAAATCTTCTGCTGTTTCATGGAGGCATTAAAATATAACAAGACACAGGCAGAGTCAATTTTGAGTTATGATTAATAAGCAGACAGAAGCAGTTCTAAATGAGTTCGGCTGGGAGTAAAAATAGCAGGGAACATGAATGCAAATCAAAATACACCAGGAAATTTAAGTACTTTGACTGCCCAGTCAATTAATTTGTTTCCATAATTACAGTTATTTGCATTATTAAGAGAAAAGCATTCTCATGGACAGAAGTTACTCAGACTAATGTAATGCACATTTCCTTCTCAGATTTCCATTAGAGAAAATAGATCTTGGGGAAGATGATGCAAGTCTGAATAAGCTGTACAAAAATAAAGCTGATATCCTTGTGAGATCAATGGCTGCTTTAAAATAGAAAAAAAAAAGGTATTTCACAAGTAAGGTGCTAAACAAAAATTGTGTTTGTAATCCATAAAGGGAAAAGAGAGATTCATACTCTCTTTGCTTCTGAGGGCTGCTACCATGTGATTATTGTGTGGAGACAAGATATATTACAGAATTAGAGTGTGTTCAGGAAGGGTTCAGAGAGAGATCAGCTGAAGCACAATAAAAAATAATGGGATTTACATCGAAAATGAAGGTAAATAACAAGGGCACAATAAAAAGAGGTGAATAGATGTAGCAATGTAGAAGATGTAAGTGAGCCTTCTGCAACTCCTGCCTCTTATAGAGGTGAGCAAGAGGTGGAAGATGCAGAACTGGAATAAAAGTGCCACTGCATGGGAAGCTTTAAAGCCTAGAGAGTTTAATGAAGTTTACATAGTTAAAACCAGTTCATTCCCCCATGGTTTGCATGTTTATCTTGACAAATTCTTCCTCCCTCTGCCTCTGTTTCTGTCTCTAAAACAGTAAGACTTGGACTGATTGACAGGGAAGGTGGCAGAGTGAACTCAGCCGTGTCATTGCTGCAGCCAGCAGGAACCTTTGGAGGTCTGGGACCGTGGTGCCCACAGTTGTAGAGTTGAGCACAATTACAGATTCCCCTGGTGTTCCCAAAACACCGATTAAAGTTATCCATGACAAAGAAAGGGAATTGCATTTCACTAAGTACCCATTTTGTTTAATCCCAGGTAACAATCATTATGAGCCTGTTCAACCAGATCAGAGCAAGTTGGCCCTGATCTGTGCAGGTCCCACAGGGTTCCTCAGGAGCTGGAATTCATCTGGAATTCATCACAGGGCTGGAGCAATTAGAAAGTAGCAATTAAGTGCCAGTGCCTCGTGCCACAACTCAATCAGTCAGAAACACTCTGCTCTGCTTGAAACACAGACAGAATTTGACTCAAAGATTTAAAACGCAATGGTACAACTTACTTGTCAGCATTAATAACAGACAAGAGCACGTGTGTTTCAGCCTGTTTCATGCACAGGTGAAGCCCCAGAGGCAATGCTGCTGTGGGGTTAATGGGCCCCCTGAAGCTGGGATCCTGCTCTGGCCCTCACTCACTGTGGGTGAGTGGCACAGTCCCAGAGCTGTGTGCCTGGCAGAGGGTCTGTTTGAAATTCCACCTAAGAACTGCCTTTGGCATCTCGGATATAACAGAGATTTGAAAAATTCTATTTTCACCTTTCCATGGTTGTTTTTGCTCTCATAAAACACAGTGACATCCCCTTTGCAGCTCCTGGCAGAAGAGCTGATGCTGCTAAAACGTTTCATAGTGCACAGGAACGATGCTGTACCCAGTGAGCACTTATCAAAACAGACTTGTTCTACAGTCCCACCAGTCACAAGCAACTAGTTTCTATAGGAACCAGATTTATCTCCACAATAACAAGCCATGTACCAATTAAATGAGGGTTTCACCAACAGCTCCCAGTCTCAAGCAGTGTAATAGACAATTTTGAGTAGTTCCAGCAGCAGTAAAGGAACATTTCTTTGCTGTGAACATCTCAGGGTACCAGGTGAGCTCCCTAGCTTTGTACAGTTTTTAATATTCACAAGAATAAGTTAATTGCAGTTTCATCAGCTCTCTAAACAGGGCTGAGGGACACTGCTATGAGCAGCTCATTCCCACATCTCTTAAAAGCATTTGAAAATATTATCCTCTACACCATAATCCCAAAGTCTACAGGAGGTGAAGGGGATCGTGCAAGTCTCTTGGACAGCCTTAGACTCCAGAATGGTTCAGTTAATCACTGCATTTGAGAGCCCCAGCCACTGAGGGTAAGAAAACAAGCTCAAATGAGCAGCATGTGGAGCCAGGTCACACCAAGTACTAAGGCTTTTCCTTGCATTAGAGAGGAATGCAAGGTATTCCACATATTATTGACTTTATTTTAAGCGATTCCAGTTAGAGCAGAGATTTCTGTGTCTGCCCCAATCCTGTTTCAGCACACTGTGAGAGCAGTGCTTCAGTTTAACTGAGAGGCATGGGGTTGAAGGTTAAAACTTGGGAGAGGATTACACTTTCAAAGCATTCCTCTTACTGGGATCAACACAGAGATGCTGAGGCCCTGCAGGAATTGTGAGTGCTCTGGCAGGACTTTAATCCCAGCTGCTTTTGGCTGCTTATTGTGAATCTGTCACTCAGGTCCCAAAGAGATGAGGACAATGAAAATCACTGTGACATCAATGTGACACCACTGCCACCTGCCAAGTGACCCAGCCTCACTCACCCTTCTGCACATTTTTCTCTGTATAAGATTACTTACTCTCCACTTTTCCTTTAAATCATGCATGGATAGTGCCAGTCTGTTTTTTTCCCCAATTGGACCAGGGAGCCCAGGAACACCAGGAGTCCATGCACTCCAACAACCCATTAAAAATCCCCACAAGATCACCTTTTGTATTTCTTATTTATTGACAGTAAAGGAGTCAAAGCTCACAAAAGTTAAAGCAAGCCTTAATGAAAAAATACTAGAATTTAAGAAGTTAAAACAGTATAGCAAGTGACCGATATCTGTTCTGTGAAGTTGCATTAAGGGCTGTAGATGGTTAAAAGGTCATGAGAATATTTATTTCAAATTCAAAATAAAGACAGAGTGAAGACTAGCCCAAGATTACATGAATTGGTCCAGTTAATCCTGCTATTTAAGAACAATTATTAAAAGTATTTAATACAATACTTAAACAAAGTGAAGGAGAGATACTATCTTAATGCTTAAGGTTCATTTCCTTTCCCACCCAAATTCTGGACCTCTATGGGCACTCAGCAGAGGAACAAGTGCTGTGGGAAGCCTTTTTCCCCACAATACACAGTTTTAGACAGTACCTACACACCTGCTTCTGCTTTGACCATCCTCTGAAGCCCTTACAAAGGCACAGGCTGAGAAGCAGTGGCAGAGAACTCAAAGCTACACAGATGGATTCAATCCCCCAGGACTCTCCTCCCTACTCCACCTCCTAGTGCTATTCCAAGCTATGGCAAAGAGGATAATTTACCGAGTACATTCCCATAAAGCAATTTCAGTAGCACATAATTTACAAAAGGCATGTGAAGTAAGAAACACAAGAGAAAAGATGAAGGAATTGAAGGGAGTGATGTCAGAAATGCCAGTGTCAGATGAGAAAAGGCCTGAACTGCTGGTCAGTACAAGATCTCATCAGCTTCCAAAGCTGCTGCAGGAACAATTTTGGATGCAATTTTTGGGTTGTTTTTTTTCCTCCACTGATGATCCACACTTCAGAGAAGCATCTTCGAAGAGAACTCAATTCATTCAACACTGGCATTACATTTAATTACTTAGAAAACAGCCAGGAATAAAACACAGTAGCCTATGAAACCTTCACTGTGTGGAGACAGAAAAAAACCTTCCAGCTCAATTAGTAATTCAAAAAACAGTTGAGAAGTCAGGTCTTAACAACAAAATGGTCATAACATGATTCCTGCTATGCAAGTTCAAGCCATCATTCTTTACCAGGAGGCAGGGGGAGGCCCTGGCACAGGTGCCCAGAGAAGCTGTGGCTGCCCCTGGATCCCTGGAAGTGTCCAAGGCCAGCTTGGATGGGGCTTGGAGCAACCTGGGATAGTGGAAGGTGTTTGGAAATGGAGGAGCTTTAACACCCTTTCCAACCCAAACCATTCCATGATCACCAGAGAACTTGGTTGTGCTCTAAGTTTTTTCTAGAAAGTATTTCTTTCCAATTTAGTTGAGAAATGAGGGGTGGAAATACTGTGGAATAAACTTTAATCAACTGTACCCGTCAATATGGATTATGTATGAACAAATTCAGAAAATTGGAAATTAATACAGAGCTTTGGAAAAACAACACATACTGATCAAAGAGTGAATTGTTGGAACAAGTCAGTACCATTTATGGGAAAATAATTTTGAAAACTTCCTGGTGAAGAAGACATGGGGTTTGATTGGGGCATTTGTGCATTGGCCATCACAGTACATTTACCTGATGACAAAGTGAGTGCTGAGAACATCCTTGTCCCTTGGCCACCTGCAGCTGAGTGGGGCTGCCCTGTGCCCAGAGGGCCTCCCACTCCAGAACTGTCCCACCCTGCTGTACAAGTGAGCCCTGGGCTTAAGGAAAGTCAGTCAGAAGTGCTCACCTTGGCAATTTCCCTGCCCTGTCCAGGAGAGGAGACAGGAACATCCTCATTCTCCAAGGGCAAGGAACAGGCCAGCCTCTCTCACTGCTCTGACAATACCCAGTTCTACTCAAATAAAAATACAGAGAAGCGGCTGCACCAGCTCTGAGTACAGTTCTCTATCCTGAGCTTGCAGGGCTTTGGAAATGAAACAGGTACTGTAAGAGGGAACAAAAAGCACGTGCACAGAGCAGTGCTCTGAAGTCTGCAGTTTTCACTAGTAAAACACTAGGGTTAGTAATACCCTAACCCAGTAATTCCTGAGGCTTTTATCAGTTTGCAAATGGTTTAAGTAATTTTCTAGTCACTCCACCACCATGAACAGGTCGATGTGACAGATCAGTGAGCTGTATCACATTGTAAAAAACCAAGCAACCACAACACAAAGCCAGAAGGGCCACGAGGAACCGAGATTTGAAAAAATCCAAAGGAACCATTAGCCAGTACAACGAACTCACTCTTATTACTGGGTGATGCTTGACTTGGATCATTCAGGGAAAGATTCCCTACAAACAACACACAGCCAGCGTGGTTTTAGTATAGGTCTGCTTTTATTTCCATATTCAGCTCTTTGAGGGAGACATCCTTTCACAATCTGAAAGGAGGAGGGTATAGCCCGCTGTAGTGCTGCTTCAGCACACTAAAACACATCATACGAAAAATGGTTCTGGTGACTTTCCCCCAACCCAAATGAACACCTGTCCATGCCCTGGGGACACAGAGAGAGTCCTGGAACCCAAACATTGTGTGTGTGACACAGGGGTACACTGGTGAATCTCGCCTCACTGGCACGAGGTAAAAAATGCCAGCTGGCAAGGACTGCACGGGACTTGGGAAGTAAATACTGGTAGTAGTGGATTTAAAAAGAAAAAAAAATAATAATCAAACCCTAGAAAAAAAAATATAAATTTAAAAGCAGCGCCTTTCCAGTATCTCACTGCAGCAGGCAGCAAGACTTAAAGGCACTACAATGTGTCAGAATGGAGAAAATCTGGTGCATCCACCCTTCCAGAGTGCAAGAATATGGATTAAGAATTCCAAAGTTGATATAGGCTTTTGGAAAACAAACAAACTTCTTTTCAGCACAAGATCTGGTGGAGCTGCAGAAAAACAAAAAAAAGAGGTGAGTTAGTTACTGTGCTTTTATACAAACAGCTCAACCTCAGAAGCTGAGCTGGTGAAAGGCTTGTTTCACCTCTTCCTAAACTCGTGTGGTTTAAATCCATACACTAAGCAGCTTCTCTCCCTCTTCCTTCCAGAAAAAGATCTCCCATGTATGGAACACATAAGCCAGACCCAAATATAGTCAAAGTTATCAAGGCTACTATTTTTCTACAGCTGCAAGAGGCACAAGTTGCACCTGAGCTCTTTAGATATCTGGAGGCTGAAGAACTGCAGGGTGACTCACAGCTGCCTATTTCCAGTCTCCCCTTCCTCCTCTTCCTCAAGTGAGATCCTAAACATGACAGAGCAGGAACCCACTGCAAGTTTGAAATCCTGTCAGTGTCTGTGAAAATATTTTCCCTCCTCAATACAATGTCAAGCTCACTAAAGAACATTTCCTGCAACAGGGGCTGGAAGTAGCCTCCAGTGCCAACATAAAATATGTGAATTCACAAGAAAGAGCTGGGAAAACACCGAATTAAATACAAGATTTCCCAACAAGCCATGCCAATCAGTACACAAAAATCTGCTACCACGTGAACTCTATGCAACTTTTCTAGAAAACAACAACTGAGTTCATGCAGATATTTCAACACCATCTCGAAATTTTAACAGCCCACAGACAAATGCTGTGTATTACTGCTGGACAGTATTTAAACTCTGTCCAGTCTTGGACTAACATGCAAATCTTCCAAAAGGCAAAATTCCTATCTCATGTCAACTACAATTCCTCCTGCTGATAGAACTTACAGGTCTGCAACACTGTGTTCACAGGCTGACCCTGACTCTGTTGTGGGCTTGATCTCTCTGGCAAGACAGGATTTACAGAGTATTCTGCTCAGTACAACTCACAAATCTGACTGTCTGCAATTACTTTTTAAAAAAAACTTACATTTCCTAGCCACAGAAAAAACATAAACCAACTCAGGGAACACTACATTCACCAGTGCAACAGACAGACCTAGCTCCCTAAAGCAAATTATCAACTCTATAGCAATCGTTGACAGAGAGTTTCTCTCAGAGTTCTGTTATCTTACCACAGTTTTATTAATTACTCTGGTTCTGCAAGGGTAATAATTTCTTCATTGATAAAAAATTCCACAGTCTCCTCCTCCCAGTCATCGACATTGCTGTCCAGCTCATCTGTGTCTACCCCTGCAATGGAGAAAATATCAACAGTGAACACGACAAACAAGGCAGCAATGGAATGATTTGATGGTCTTGGCAGAAAGCCCTTAGACCAGCAGTGAAACAAGAGGTAAAGAGGTATTTGGTGCTTTAAATCCTAACAAGTACAATGTCAAATTTATTCAGTGATAACCAAGGCATTACTGTCTCCTCCTCCAGCTTTATCCCACGGTCAAGCCAATGCCTTTTTTCCCCCTTAAATCCTGCCACGATTCAGGATAAAAAGAACCTCCAGAGAACACGGGACTGGCTTTACAGGAAGCAGAGGGAGAAGAGAAGGGGCTGAGGCCCGGAGGAGGAGCTGTTGTGGCTGTGACCAGCCCCGTCTCACCCCCGCGCAGCTCCAGGCGCTCGTTGCGCTGCTCCATGTACAGCTCTTGTGCCATCTTGCGGTACTTCCTGAACTCCTCCATCATCGTGCGCCGCCGCTCCACCAGCTCCTGCAGGGCACAGTGGGCTGTCCAACCTCCCCCTGAGCCAAACCCACACCCCGGGGCTGTCCAACCTCCCCCTGAGCCAAACCCACACCCCGGGGCTGTCCAACCTCCCAAACCCACACCCTAGGGCTGTCCAACCTGCCCCTGGACCAAACCCACACCCCGAGGCTGTCCAACCTCCCCCTGAGCCAAACCCACACCCCGGGGCTGTCCAACCTCCCAAACCCACACCCTGGGGCTGTCCAACCTCCCCCTGAGCCAAACCCACACCCCGGGGCTGTCCAACCTCCCAAACCCACACCCTGGGGCTGTCCAACCTCCCCCTGGACCAAACCCACACCCCGAGGCTGTCCAACCTCCCCCTGAGCCAAACCCACACGCCGGGGCTGTCCAACCTCCCCCTGGACCAAACCCTTGCCCCGAGGCTGTCCAACCTCCCCCTGAGCCAAACCCACACCCCGGGGGTGTCCTGTAAAGAGTAGCCACGCTGTCCAACCTCCCCCTGGACCAAACCCATGCCCCAGGCATTCCTGAGCAAGGCATCTTTGTTCTCATAAACAACCTCTACTGACTTAGAAGAAAAAAGATTCTCTTCTCTAATCAGAATGCTGTTTTGGTGAGGTGTCCTTTTTCCTAATTGAAAGACCTTTTCTTAATTTAAACACTGGCTAATGCAGCAACATGCTGAGAACTCGCTTAACGACGTAACACCAGTTCCTCTCCAGACTCTTTACAGTAGCACCTCTCTGAGCTATCCATTAGACTAATTTTAACCATCAAATGAACACTTGTGATACAGGAAATGCAACTTACATATCCCCAGTACAAACTAAGGACGGGCTACAAGAGTTCTATCTATAATATATTTCAAAAGTGTCTTGCCTTTGAAGCTTTGGACTGGCTCAGGCGATCCTTCTGCTCAAATATCTTGGAGTATTTCTTCAGGTCCTTCTTAATTTGCTGTGAAACAGGAATTTTAATTTCAACTGGTGTATCAGACTAGCAACTACAACCATCATCTTCTCCAAGAACTCCTTTGGTAGGCCTAAGCAGGCTATGCCCTTCTGAAAAACATCTCTCTGCTAGGCAATTTCCCTTCGGTATAATTTTGTGCCTCCTGGCTTACAGATCATACAAGTGCCTCTGTACACATACATCTGGCAAGGTCTGAAGAGTAAAATTCAATTTACTCTTCTTTATACCCTTTCATCATACCCTAACTGTAAGAACAACTGGTAATCACTTCTATTTTGAGCTTATAATACAGTTAATATCTGCAGACATTCCCAGAAGTGAGGTCCCACACAGCAATGTGTTTATTCACATATTCAGGGCAAAAGGCAGTTGTGTAACAAACCTCATCCTCAAGAAGAGGGAGTACACCAAGTATGCTTTATACACCAAATCCATGTCAGCACAAAGTCCCTGGAATACCCTACCTTTATCTGATCCTCGCTGAGCAGGGTAGCTGGTCGTGGTCTCCAGAGCAGCTGACAGAACCTGTCTTTGTTGTTTTTCTGAAGCAGACGGCCTTGGAAGGTCCATAACCAATATGCATTGTCCACCTGGAAGAGCAGTGCAGCAGCTCAGCCAAAATAAGCTTTAAGTTAACACTGGAGTGCTCAGAAATAAAAGTTTAAAACTGTGGTGGAGGTTAAGTCATTTGACCATTGACAGGTGCTCACTTTCTCTTCCTAATCAATGACCCTTTCCAATACCACTGGAAGAGCAAGCAGGGGTGGGGAAAAGAGGTGCATCAGTACCTTGTGGCTCCACCAAGACACAGAGGTGACAATGTATCTGCCCGTGGGGTCCCACTCCACATCTGAGGCCGTGTAGTGCTCCGCGATGTTCATCATGGTGCAGTCAGATGTGTCAACAAATGCTAAGGCACCATTCATGCTGCACAGGCAAAACAAAACATTGCTTTACACCTCCAGGCAAAACAAAACATTGCTTTACACACCTGCACAGCCTGGGCTTTTAAAAACATGTCACAAGCTGCCTCTCTACAACTCCTCATTGCAAACAAAGTCTCACAGCAGCCAAGAGACAAGTTCCTGCCAGCCTCTGTGTCTGGAAAGGAACACAGTGGATAAAAACAAAACACCATGAAAGAACAACACTTCTGTTTCTATGTTCAGGGACCCCTAAGAATACAAATAAATGGGTTAAAGTCACTGTAGAAAAATGCTCTGGGCAAGCTACAGCCAAAGTTAAACAATCATATGCTTAGACATAGTAGTGAAGAAGACATTAAAGAAAAGACTTCTAAGATGAACAGCAGTGCTTGTTTGAAAGCAAATATTACTTGACTGATTAACAACAATTTTCACTTGCACTAAAGTGAAACTTTCTTAATAATTCTTTCACAAAGCAGCACTATCATCAACAGGTATTGCCCATGAAAGGGCACAAGGCAATGACAACAGATGCATCACAAGAGTCATAAGCATGTCCAAACTGGACTGGCTCAGTCAGTATTTAACTTAAACAGCTGGAAGGTGTTTCTAAATATCCACTTCCTGTTGAAAAATGCATTCTTCATTTGGTGTGGCAAAAATAGGAAGTGAAAGCTGCAAAGGACCAAGATACATCAGGGAGCTGCATATCTGCACTGCCTTTGCTTTTGCACAGCTCTATCAGGATTACAGCAATGAGCATTGTCAGGGACACCAAACACTTCCTGGTGAGATACTGTAGTTCTTTTCTTCTTTTAAAATCAATGTGGTGGTGTTCAGCAACCTGTGCAACACTCACCTTCTGAGGCCAGCCAACACCACAAACTGCCCCTGGGGACTCCAGAATATCGTGTTTGCCTGCTGTTTGTCAAAAGTCTCTGAAAAGAAACAAGGCTAATTCAGAAAACTATCTCAATCCAATGCCATCAATTACAAGCATCAACCCCACTAATTTCTTACAAAACATCACAAACAGCTGCAATTCTGAGTTTATTACATCTGTCATCATGCAAAATGTTTAGTATCTGCACTTTTCATTTGTTTTTCACTTACTTATGAGTTCTATTTTCCCGTTGTTTTTAACATGGTAAAAGGAAACTGAAATTCGCGGAGTTTCTCCATGCAACACAGCAAACTTGCTTCCATTTGGTTCCCAAGCAAAGGCTATGATGCTTTCTGTAACAAAAGGGACCAAAACTCTGTTAAAGGACAATACAAACCTCTGATTTCAAGTAGTTACCAAAGAAAACCAAGATATTGAAGAGAGAGAACTCATCAGTCAACAGGTCTTCTTTTAAAACACGGGTTGATAAGGCAATTGCAGGGAGTTAGGAGAAGTAACTATAGCTCTAAACCTTCCAACATCTACAAAATACATTCCTATTATCAGCCCTACCATTTTGATTAATAACAGACTTTCAGTTCTGTCATATTTTAAGTCAGTCACAAGCATGAACAGCAACAGAAGTTTTGATTTCTCATTTTAACATGAGACATTCTGCAACATTAAAATCCAACTATTTTCCAAAGGGTTAAATGCCTAATTATGTCAGGTGTTGACAAGAATTTCTAAGAAAGACATAAGCATCACTCCAGAAAAGTTCATGCTCAAAAGTAAGGAAATACTTGGCATTACCTTTCATTTCCACCACATCCACCGGCACCTGTTTCTCTCTCATGCGGAATATTTCAAAGTTGGTCACTACCCCCTGTAAAGGCCAAAATCAGCTCATTACCCAGCACAAAAACAGCAGAGTAAATTATTTTATCACTAGGCGTGGAAGGACAACTCCTCAATTAGCCTGTTAGGACACAGGATTAGAGTGGTTCTTTATTCCTTTAATGAGAGCAGATAAATACAATATGCCTCCTTACCAAAAACAGTCCAAATTTGTTCTGATAAAGAATAACATCAGAATTGTAGAAAAGCATTTATTTTTTTTCAGACTGTTATAAAATTTAATTAAGACAGATGAACATGTGGCACATTATGCACCTTGACCTACATGCTGTTCAACAGCTGCTTAATTGTGATCAGGAGGTGAGGCACAGACCTCACAGAAACCAAGAGGCCACTAAAGTCAAAGCAAATCCTGGATGCAAACATTACGTACATATGGCTTTCCACATGCTTCAAATTCAAATGGAAAAAATTAAAAACAGCTTTGACATGATACAATTTACACTGCATTTATTTAAAGACAGTACTGGAAGAGAAGGAAGCATGAGGCAGAACCAGATTTTCCCAATAAAATCAGAACCCATGTACCTGTGTGCCTTTGGGAGTCCTGTCTACCTTCACACACAGGTAGTCCCCGTTCTTCTGCCAGTGCAGTTTACAATCTACTACGTTGAACAAATTCCGCACACGAATTTCTTGTCTAGAAGGCAGCTGCATCAAAGTCACTCTTGCTGGGATGTCTTTGTCCTCAGGCACCCAGAAAGCAATTATGTTACCACCTGGAGACCATGAGAAGTCTCTACAGGAACAAAGTTAAAAATATGCGGTTTTAATTTTCAGTTAGAGATACTACAAGCAGAAACCAATTTCCTCATTGTATCTGAATGCTGCAGACAAAGATCAAGTCTCAGTAATAAAGACAGGCACAGATACATACTGAGGGCAATTTAATAACAATAACTAAACAGATTTTTAAGCAGCTGTTTAAATGTGCTATATCACCAGTGCTGTCTCATCAGTACATCTCACCAAAAAGCAGGGGTTGCACACAGAGTATCTGCCAAAGATCTAGGAACAAGTGAGCCAAAAAGAACCCCTATTAAATTACCATAGAGACCATCTTCTTGCAACTGGGTACACTTAATTTTCTTGTTGCTTTACAGAGATGTACTTTAAAAACTCTCACAGGAGTCAATGTGTCTTGTGCAGACACAGCACACTGCTCTAAGCCAGCACAACCACCTTGTTAGGGAGATATTCCCTAACAAACTGCATTCCAGTCTGGTTTTGTAGACAAAGAACAGAACTCCCAAGCTAGACTCTGGATTAAGCGGTACCACAAAGAGGATTTCAAAGCACAGAATCTACCAAGTGTGTTCATCAACAAGTGGAGAGTTTTTTATTTCTTTTTTACACTTTGTCTAATTTGACCATCTCAACATGTAAAGCTCTTTGCTCCAGGCAACATAAAGATTGCTCTTGCCATAACAAATCCCCAGACTAAAATATTCCAGCTAAAGAGCACAGTTATGATTCCTAGAGAATGGACTCACCTTATCCCATTGATTTTCAAGCTCTTTTTGTCCAACAAACCCATAGACTAAAATGAGAACAGGATGAATTTTCAAGTTAGTAACATTCTTATATTTACACACTTACTTTCTACTCTCATTATTATGCAAGAAAAGCAAGAACTTACAGGTGTTTCATAGATGCTGAGGGTATCTGAAGTCATTCGAGCAAAGAATTTACCATCATGACTCCATCTAAGCAAGAAAGAAAAAAAATATTAAATTGGAACTGCCTTTTTATTAAATGAAGCCTGGGACCACAACTCTCTAATTCTGCTTCTCAACCTACTTAAAAATAGGCCAGTGAGCTGAGTTTTCACAGTGGAATCCTCTCTTCTTTTGGCCAGTCAGAATATCCCAGATGATGATAGCCTGAGGGTCATCCTGTGTGTCCATCAAAGGGCTGAAGGTCACTAAATACCTACAAAAGAAATAATCCAATTAATTACTGAAACTTCATCTAATATGTCAGTACCAGCAGGTTTTCATCCATGTAGTATTTAAATACCAGGGACTTTTAAACAACAGTTTCTCTAATGGGATTTTTCAGAGGAAAGAAAAATAAGAATAGGATGAGAAAGGAGGAGAAAGTTTCCCTGGCATCCCTCTGAAAGGCTGAAAAGGCTCTAGATTTATGTGCAAGCCCTTCCATATTGATGTTACAAGGGAGGGGAACTCACCAAATACACTGTTACCTATTATATGGTTTTGACATGAGAATAACACTGGTTTCCAACCAAACATAAATCATTGACCTTATCCAACCCAAACTACAGGGATGCTGGGCTTCTCCACTGAAAGGTAAATACTCCCTTTAATACAAAAAAGCATAAAACCCAACTGCTTCCAGATGTGTTACTTGAAAACTCAAATGAAAACGCATCTCAGTCCTAAAATTATTTTATCCTTCTTTCCAGAGCTCTTTAATGTTAAAAAAATCTTAAGAAATGAATTTCAGCACTCCAGATTTGGAGGATGCTGCTCATGCCTCATGCTTGTGACCCCTTAGCCCAAACCAGCATCATGCTCTGTACCTTTCACAGGGTGAGAAGTCAATGAGCTGCACTCCTTGGTGACTAAACCTTTGAATCTGCTTGAACTTCTCTCCACCCCACAGAGCGATGCCCCTCTGGTGGAACGTAGCCAGGTAGGTGCCTTTGGGGGACCAACGGACATAGGTCTCTGTCCACCTCTGGATTAAAAAAAAAAATACACACAAACGTTTAATTTCATGCTGTGTCCCTAGAAGGGAAAGAATTAAAGCGTGGCTTGTAGCAGCACATTTTGTAGATCCCTTTACTAAGTGAGGATCTCAGGATCTGTGATAACTGGAGTTTTGTTTCATGCACATAATGTACAACACCTACTCTTCAGGCTGAAAATTGTCAGTTGAGACCTTTTCAACTTACAGATCACCAAAAAGGTTTTTCAAGTACAGTGACATCCTTTGTGCAATAACAATTAAATCCACCTAACACCCTGGATTTCCTTCTTTCAGCCTTGGTAAGAATGTAGTGTTCTCAAAACTAAGGTTAGATATTTCAAATTTCTGAACAACACAGCTCTGGACCTTCAGCTAAGTTAGAGAGATCTCAGCAATAGAGACCACAGCCAGAGACCATGGTGATGAGCAAATATTCTCACCATCCCAGAGCCAACTTCCTCCTACTGAAATAGTTATTAAGGAAAATGCTCCTGGGTCCTAACAGTTCCCAGCAAGTCCAGTGCCTGCAGCAGACAGGCAGGCTAACTCTCCCTTTTTTATGCCATTACCAAACCAGCTATTCCTCTTTAACACCTCTGTGGTCAGCACAAAAGCAAGGAGTCATCTGAAGCAGCAAACATAAGCACATATTCAGCTCGAATGAATAGTGCTTCTCAAACTCTGACTTTGCATTCTCAGGTCTTTCTGAATCACCTACAACAGAGAGATGAAGGAAACTAATGGGCATCATAGACCAATTTAAAAAAAAAAAAAACAAACACCACCACAAACTCTTAAAAAGTTCACTTTGCAGTTCTCTTACCTAAGAAGCTAAGTCTAATTCTAAAGAATTTGATTTCACCCTCTTCACAAGGAAGAAAAAATTAATTCAACAATGGGAAAAAGCCCTTTTTTTAAAATTAAAAAGCTGCAATGTTATAAAATGAAGAAGATTGGCAGTGTATGTGCAATCTCCAGCACTTCCAGGACACTCACTGCTCTGTCCTCAATTTGAACAGGTTCCTTGATGTCATTCCAAAAAATGGAAGTCCGGTCTCCTGACTCAAAGATCACACTGTACTGATCCCTGCAATCAGGGTCTTCCAACCAGTATCGGAGATTCCCCTGAGAAAAACAGAGCAAAAGACTATGAGTGAGTCAAAGTTTAAGTCAGCAAGTTCCACAAATTAGTATCTACCTGGCAGGTGGAAGCTGGTCTTACCAGAGAGTACAACTTTGGGGTCTTACCACTGCAAACAAGTTTTTAAAGTCAAATTAAACAATTCCAATTACTGGATGCTGGAGGCTGAGAGCACACCACAAACAGGTGGACCTTCAAGGTGTTTTGATGATGCTTAATTCTTATTTTAAACAAGAAGTCATTTGGGTTTTGGTTTTTAAAGAAAAAGTAAACTATTGTTTCTTCCACCAGACTATTTACAAAGCAACTGGTAACAAACACCAAAGTTTGCCTCAAGCAATTAAGAATATAAAAAGATGCTTTTGAAAATCTATTTTTAAATGACTGGTGCAAAATTATTATTCACTCTCAAATAATAAGAGTAAATTAAGCTTCACACTATGTGTAACTATTAAGCAGAAGCACCAAGTTCCTCCCATCACTGCCTGATGGTGAGCATGAAGGAACAGCAGCAGCATGTGATCAGCACTGCTATTTACACCACCATTAACACATGGTTTCTATTTTCATATGGACATTTCAGCAATGAAGTAACCATTTAATATTAAGCTGAATATTCTTTCCACTTTTCCAAAAATTCCTTACCAAATCCTTAAATGGCTGTTTCTCGGGGATTTCCCACTCATCACTGATTGTCATGTACCTGAAAGAGCAATGTGGTTGGTTACACTCCATGCAGGCACTCAGGATTAGAACCCCCAAATTTACAGATAACACACAATTGCTGCACTCACTTATCAAAGTCTGTGAAGAGGTTGACTCTGAATGTGTGCTGCTTATCCAGTTTGTATCCATCTGCATTCTTCACAGCATCCACAGCATGGGAGGGAGACATGTACTCCAGGAAGATGTACCTGCAAGGAAGGAAAACCAAAGTGACATTGTTGACTACACAACAGGCTCAAAATAAAGAAGAAACAATAAGAATGAATTAAGAATTCAGTACAGAGCATCTACAAGATAACTTCTTGTCTTGTCCTTAACCAATTAGGGTCAACAGCAAATTAATCTCCATTCTGGCCACAGGCTCACACACACATTTTAGCTCTCTAGGCCTGACCTCAGTTAATCTGATATCCTTTCTGAAATGGACAGACAGAGCAGTGAATGCAAGCTCAACACAACCAGGACAACAGTGAGAGACAGGAACATGCAGGTTACATCCACAGCTCTTCCCAGATGAGTAACAGGCCATAGTTAGGAACTGGAACTTGCTGTCACTCCAGGCATCTCCAAGCACTACTCTTGTTTTTCAATTACAGAACTCAGCTTTCTTCTGGCCACTTAATCCAAGCTAGCTTGGAGCCCAGCAGACTCAAAATAATGGTATGCTGAACACCATCAGTGTTTCAAACAGAGGTATGAACACAGAGAGAGTAATTTTCATGCTGACCTTATAGAAGCAACAATCCCTTCACTCCAGAAACCTCTTTATATGCCTTCTAAAGTATGGATTCTTCCAACACCCAGAATATATGCTACACATACTGACAATCTACTTTGCAACAAACAGTCCAGCCATTGCTACTAAGTTTTTAGTTCAAGAGAATCTTTAACTTCTGCCATAGCAGAAAACTAAAAAAAAATTCCTAATGTAGCACAGAAATTTGTCTCCAAAACCAGCTAAGTTGTTTCCATAATTAACCCCCACCACCCTCAACTATGGAGCCTAATGAGCTTCTCAGTTCCCTCAGGAACTTGTTTGTCTGAGGGACAACTGAGACTGAGGTCAGGACTGCACAGGCTGAGGTGGAAGAAGGTGATGATAACAACTACCAGGTCACCATAAAAACTGGGCATAAAATATTGACACTAACAATCAAAGATAAGCCAGAACTGTGTTTCAGTCCTTTTTCCAGTTGGAGTTATCATGACTTACCCTTTTGTTTTTCCATCTGCTTCTGGATAAAATTCATTGATAATTTTACCAAACTTGGAAAATATTTTGTGGATGACATTCTTCAGTTTCTCCAGTCGGTCTGGTCCAACCTGCGGCACATTATCCACGACAATCACTGAGTCTATTCCATCTGCCTCCTGGGGCTGGTCTTTCAGGATGTCACCAAGCAGTTCTGCAAAGACAGCACAGACAGGAAACTAAGGCACTGCTCACATCGTGAAGGAGGGAAGGCAAAGATGAAAAGAACAGTGAGAGTAGAAAACAGAGAGACTTCAAGAAATTTCTAGAATCACTTAGGAAACTTGGTAGAACTGAATGATCTGTCAGTAAAACAACTGAATGCACAGCACCCCAACAGCACACCCTAAGTGACAGGATTATGAGGTTTCATGGCAAACTTTGAGCACCCAACTCTTGAAGTCTTTCTTAAAATCATACTTTACACACTGAGGTTGTCAACACTTGCTCTATCAGTTCTTTTCAGGAGATGGAACTGGCTCACAAAGTCCTCAAAACTGACAAGAGCTCAGACAAATACATTATTTACTACCTAACCTCTAACCAGTCCTCTTGCTCAAATTATAACCAGATGACTTTGATAAAGATAAATGTAACCTGTACCTCCCTCCCAAATTACACCAGTTTTAGCATAATTCAAAACTATGCACCATACTGGAAGCTCTGCATGTCTCAGCATCACTGTAATTAAGAACTCACACTCTATCTAAACCTTTAATTAAGCACAAAAACAAAGGTCTAAGGTAAGACACTGAAAGCCCTATTTAAGCTTTGTGGAGACAAGCACACATCTTTTCTCACTGGATATTCTTCTAACATATTAATTCCTGAATATTTGCAGTAAGCTTTAAGATTATGTGAAGATCACTATAAAGTACAAGAGTACAGAGAAAATAAGTTCACACCACCATACTCTTGAATTAGATAAAATTTGGAGAGCCACACTATCTACAGCATGCATAGACTAGGAAATAAAAATCCAAACACATGTAGAAAGACTTAAAATAGGAGAACAAACTAAAAAGTATCTTGTATATGCTTGTATTTGAAAGACACTAGATTTTTGTTGGTTTTGTAATTCAATAAATTTTTCTGCCCAGATACATCACTGGAAAGATCTCCAGCAATGAGGAAATATGAGAAACATGCTTACTTTGAATTTCAAACTACTAAAAAGTTGCTTTCTACAACTTTAAGCTTCAACAGGTTATTACACATGAAGCTTCCCATTGATCTGGGGCAACATAAATCACAAATATTTAGCCCATTACCACCAAGATTATGTAGCATCCAGAGAATGTTGCTGTTTGCAATATTTATCACTCAAAAATATCATCGCCATGAGCATGCAGGAACTAAAATAACAATATAAAATATATAAAATGAAAGCATGCCCTACAAAGACATTACCACAGGAGTCTACTAGCAAAAGGAGAAAACCAAAGTAAAACACAAAAGCGTAATTTTTAAGGCTCCTTTAGGCATTTCTTTTCATAGCCACTTCTCAAAAAAGACTTTGTAGGCCAAGGAATGCATGTTTAGATTCCTGAGTAGGAATGCAACACCCTGTATTGAATCAAAACTGTAACAGACTGAAGACAAATTCCCACACTGTGCCCTTAAATTCCAAATCTTGAACACAGGAATCTTCAAAGAGCAAGAAGCTGGTTCAGCCAGCTCCTGCTGCAGCCAGAAGGGAAGCAGGGTGTGGTGGGTGCAGGGCTATCTTCAGCTGGCAGCATTTTAAGGACCACTGTCATTATCTGAACTAAAGCTTCACTGGTACCTAAGTGGCTGTCCAACACATCCCTTCTGCTTTAACTCAGATCAGCTGCTCTTCCATGCCAACACCACCGGGGAAAAGAAGAGGCAGCAAAGGATCTGAGATGTTCCAGTCCTACAGCTGGTCCATCTCACAGGTGCTCCTGAGCATCTGTGTTATCATGAGCACTGAAAGAGCCTTGGCTTGGTCACACTGGGCTGCCTTTCTCCTTGGGGAGGCACGAGAATAATGGGAAAGGAATAAGGAAGCTCAACTAGCAACACACACAGCTGGAAAGCCAGATCAGCAAGAGTGACTAAAGTCAATCCCTGTAATTCAGCCACTAACACTGGATTTCAGACAGCTGAGAAGTTCACCAAATTAATTAACAACAAAATAGGTGGAGATGGAAAATATGCCCAGTTTCCAAGAAGGAACTGAACATCACAATCCTACATGTACACAAAGTGTATTAAGCAGGCACTTAGCAGAAAGAATCCAACTCCGAGGCAATTTTGCCAAAGTCTCTTTAAGAAACAAAAGTTCAAACAGCTGTTATACAGACTGCTAAACTGAGAACAGCAAACACTTCCTTAATCTAGGATATTTGGCTGCTGTTTTATTAAACTAAACAAAGGACTGGAACACAAGAATGCACCTGTATTCCATTGCCAGTTGAGATAACTGGCTGATTTACAATTGCGTGCTATAGGAACATCTTTCCACTTTTGATACGTGTAACAGACCCTAAAGACCCTAAAATAGCACAAATGCTGAACAAATAATGGGGAAACAAGTACTTTTGCTAATCAAAAACTAAGAACATTTATCTGGAAAGACCCATCTGAAAAACACTAAATTAAGAGTTCTCACTTCTGTATGACAAGCCCATGTATAAACATTTATTGTCTGTGCAGTTACACAACAGCTTGGCCATTTTAAGGCAGTCAATATCCACGACTTTTATAAGAGTCTAGGCTGACGTTTTTAACTGCCAGAAACTATTTTCCCCTATTTTCTTGTCACAAAGCACCTACATCACATCTTCACGAGCAGTAACTCTTCTCAAACCCTATTTACCTACTAATTTCATTCTGGGAGCATGGGAAAAACAAGAACGATGCAACATACTTTGTAACAACCACATGAACCATTTAAAACTCCTGTTTCTACAGCTGAATTTAACTAAGGGAGGAAAAAGGAAGGGAGACGAGCTGGTGATTGCGCTCAGAGGGCAGCCCACACCTGAGGTGTAAGAGCGGTTTTAGAAGCGCTTTAACAGCAGGTTTTGGAGCAGCAGCGTTGTGCGGTGCAGAGATAACTCAAGAACCGGATGATTTAAGAAGCACAGCTCGGATGCGGAGGCGCACGCAGGGTGTGCAGCTGCCCAGCAGCGGGGCGGAGGCGCAGCCGGGCCGGGGGCTCGGGGCACAGCGTTCCCCGGCCCGGCCCCGGCTCCCCACGGGCTCCCCCCGTCCCGCACCTTCGTCGCTGATGTCGTCCACGAAGTCCTCGGGGTCGCTGAAGGAAATCTCATCCTCGGGCTCGGCCGGGGCGGCGGGCGCGGCCTCCCCGTTTTCCTGCGCCGCGCCGGGCTCGGCCTCGGCCGCGGGCTCGGACTTGGGCTCCGCCGCGGGCTCGGCCCCGGCCTCAGAGCCGGGCTGGGGCTCGGCCTTCACGGGGCTCTGCCGGCCGGACGGCGGCCGCGGCTCGGGCGGCGGCGCCTGCTCGGGTTCCTCGGGCGGCGGCGGCTCGGGGGGCCCCGGCGGCGCCTGGGACTCGCCTCCTCCTTCCCGCTCCTCATCTTCCTTCTCGTCCTCCTCCTGCTCCTCCTGCTGCTGCTGCTGCGGCTCCGCGGGCGGCGGGGGCGCGTCCGTGTGCTCGGGCTCCTCGGCGGGGCCCTGCGCGCCGGGCGGCGCGGCGGCCGCGGGGCTCTCCTCGGTGTCCTGCATGGGGCGGCGGCGGTGCCCGGGTGTGGGTGCGGTGCCCGGTAGCCTGTGCTCGCTGCGGGCTCTCGGTGCCGGTGCCGTCCGGAGCGCGGCGGGGAAAGGCGGGGGAGGGGCGGGGCGGCTCCTACGGCCGGGCCATGTGCGCCAGGCCCAGCGGCCCGCGCGCGCCCGCCCCTACCAACGCGCGCAGGGCGAGAGGGGGAGCCCTGGCCCCGCCGCCGCTCCCGCCCGCCGCCGCCTTCTCTCCCCTCCGCGCACGGGCGATTCCGGTGCCTTTGCCAGCCCTGTCTCGCTCCGCCAGCGGCGGCTTCTTCACCTTCTCACCCCCCTGCACGCCCGGCACTCCTATTTCTGACTGCTGTGGTTGAGCCCAAAATGGCGCCGCCTTCCATTCTACTGAGGTGGGGTCCGGCCGAACCATTTTTTGGGGGGCGCCGTTCCATTTAACTGCGCTGACGCGCAGTGAAACCTCCTCCCTCAGCACATTTCATTGACCAGCGCTGGGCAGCCGGTGACAGGACAATGCCACGGCGAAAGGACAGCGCACTGCCACCAAATTCGCCCTACCGCCCCCCTACAACCTCTCCCTATGGCTTCGCCCGCTGGCAGTCGGCGCGCGCGGGGCCGCTACCAAGCCGGTGCCGAGGGGGAGGCGCGCGGTGCTTCGCCGACATCGACGCCGTTGTGCCGGGGCGCGGCGAGGGCGGCAGGTCAGCGCACCCCCCGCGGCGGCGCGGCCGTGTGGTACGGCCCGGCGGTAGCGCCACATCAGCCGGGCGGGGCGGGCCGGCGGCGCCGAGGGCTGAGGGGGCGCCGAGAGCTGAGGGGGCGCCGGCGGCCGAGCGCCGTTTTAGTCCCGCCGTGACCTTTGTGCGTTTTAAATAACATTTTTCCTGAGGTACAAGATGACAGTGGCCATGTCCGGCATCTATGCCTGCCCCGCGAGAAGCCTTAAAAGTCCGGTGACCTCCCGGTGCAGCCGGACACACAGGACAGGGATCTGAGGGGTCGAGGTGCGCAGTCCTGGCGTGTTAGCGTGATTTTTCAATGGTTTCTGAACTGGTAAAGCTCTCCTCTCTTCACGTTGGCTACCAACATGACTGACCTGAGGGACGTGACCCCACGTTATCGATTAAAGCATCGCATTCTGTCCCGGGCTCCTCAGGCTGATGAAGAATATAAAGAATACATGAAGTGTGACTTATCTCACCATGTGTGTTAATATATATATATATATATATAAACACACATGGTGAGATATACGATATATATATATATATATATATATATCGTATATTCAGAGTGGTTCAAAGAACTTGGAATTTACCTCGGGTACCATCTTGAGGTGACAATTTTAGAGGAAAAAGTTCTTGAGAAATGACTCATCTGTTCAAACTTAGAGACAAACACTTGCATTTTGAGTAGGAGTTCTTTTTTTTTATCCCAACGCTTTCAATTAATTATCAAAACAGACAATGCCAGCATTAAAAAAAAAAAGGGCAGAGCAGGTACTGTACATGACATTGTGACATTTAAAAGGTAGACTTTGTCTTCTGTTGCAGCATCTTTCATGCTTTAACAAACTCTCGAGGGCAGGTGTTAAGAAGCGAAGGCAGGCAGGCCAGCTGTGTAATTTTTCAGGGAGTCACACGATGGCATCCAAACTCCGCTCCAATTCCCCTGGCTGAGCGTGTCCATTCCCTGCTGAGGGAGCTCCAAAGAATGGAAATGATGACTGGCACTTTGTGCAGCAATGTTTTCCCCTCATTATATCGTGGTAGCTGACCAGACCCAGTCAGCACCAGCACTGACTCTGAAGTGAGCAGAGCGTGCTGTTTCCTGCCATCACAACCACCTGTTTTTCCAAGTGCTGTGAATCCATGGTCCCAGCTGGGTCCTCAGTTCTCCATGGCTCTTCCAGGGGTGTGTATGAGGTCTGTGTTGCTTTTGTTTCACTGCTCCCACCGTTGTCTGAGTTGCTGGAATCTGCAATTTCTGCAATTGCCCTTTTTCCTGTTTGCACTTTTCCAGTCCTTTGGTTAAGCAGTGGCTCTAAACATTGGATTCTCCTTTCCCTGACATTGCAAGGGCTGCTCTTTGCACTTTCCTCTACTTTTCAGCAACTTTTGATTTATCTAGTGTTCCTTCCTTCTCCTTTTCCTTTCTCTGTTGAAATTTCCCCTCAGTCCCTGTCCTATCTCACTGCTATTCTCTTTGTTTCCAGCCCTTACTCAGCAATCTGAGGGAGAGTGGAACAACTTTTAAAAACAGAGATTTTGGTACTGGCAGCTGAAGCCTGTTTCTTTAAGTACTCCATATGCAAAACTCCTAATCAATGGGAAATTTGGGGGGAAAAAATCTTGCAGGAAAGGCTTTTTATAACACAGCTCTCCAACCAGCAGTGCCTCATGAATTTTATTGCGTGCAGGTGATCTGAGAATAGTGGAGCTGACAGCTCTGTTTCCTAAACTGAATTCCGAAGGAGTAAGCAAATTCTTGTATGAAATTTCATCTAATCCTGACAGGACGTGCCCAGAATGACACTCTGTGAGGCAGGGCCTTGGGTAGGGACCTATTTCTGCGTTGCTTTTGTCACCTGGAGCCTGCTGGTTCAGCCCCTCTGCTCCGCTCTGGTGAGACCCAGCTGGAGTCGTGCATCCAGCTCTGGGGTCCCGGCACAGGAGGGACAGGGACCTCTTGGAACAGGCCCAGAGGAGGCCACTAAGATGATCAGAGGGATGGAGCAGCTCTCCTGAAGGAAAGGCTGAGAGAACTGGGATTGTTCAGCCTGGAGAAGAGAAAAGAAAGAGGAAGAGAAAGAGAAGAGAAAGAGAAGAGAAGGTTTCAGGGTAACCTGGCTGTGGCCTTTGAATACCTGAAGCGGCCTGCAAGAAACATGGAAAGAGACTATTTACAAAGGGGAAAGGCTTTAAAATGAAATAGAGTAGGTTTCTATTAGATATGAGGAAAAAACTCTACCCTGTGCGGGTGGGGAGCCCCTGGCACAGGTTGCCCAGAGAAGCTGTGGCTGCCCCAGCCCTGGAGGTGTTCAAGGCCGGGTTGGATGGGGCTTGGAGCAACCTGGGCTAGTGGAAGGTGTCCCTGCCCACAGAACGGGGTTGTAACAAGATGATTTTTAGGTCCCTTCCAACCCAAACCATTCTGTGGTTCTCTGACATGTGTCCTTTTTCTTCTTTATTGTTTCTTTATGCTCAAGGTTTTCCAGAAGCTTTTGCTGCCATTACAGCAAATACAGAAGTGTTCAATTACTTACATCAGGCAGAGTCTTTCTGATCCCGTCCAAAAATTACTTCTGCAATTTAATTATTTTCCACAGTATTTTTCTTCAATACTCCGAAGCAATCTTCAGTTGAAAATATCTTATTTATACCAAATAAATAGTTATGCTATTAGCTTAAGTACAGACCAATCAAAAATCTATAGCTAAATGAGAACATGTTGATTCCTCCATTCATTTTCTCCAAAAATGCTATATAGGCGAAAAATCCTGTGGTGTTCAGAAGTGCTGAGCACGCAAAACTCTGCTCAGCTGCTGTACAAACATGATTTGAAGGGCCTCTCAGCTTAAATAATGCCATGCTTTTTTAATGTTATACACAGCTTTCGTCTGCACCCACGCTCGTGGGGACTGAGCTGAAATAGCACAGAGGGAGGAGGAAAAGGAGAATCACTCAACTCATTCACATCTTTGTAGCAGCACAAAAACTTCCAAAGGGGAGCACTGTGGTCACAGTTACCCCTGAAATAATTCTCACTTCATAATTTTCTGCTTTAGTTCTCTCTGCATATAGTGGAGGTGACTAATTAGCTTCCCATGATTAAGAAATATCAGGAATATTAATTAGGGAATGCAGCCAGTCCTTTGGACGTTAAAAACATAAATCATTATTATGGATTGTAACATCTCAATCTGGAGGTCCAAAATCTATAAGGTTTTTTTCGTGTCTGACGGTGTTTTCAGGAAAATCACTGTACAAAACATGCACCTTTTTTTCACCACTGTCAACCATATCATTCCTGACTAATAAAGTACAGGAAGTGGGAAAAAAAATCACTAATAAAATGAGAGGTGCTCATACATGCAGTTCTTGTTTTTATGCAGTTTTGGAGAATGTATTTGCATTTCAAATGTTCATATTTCTGTGCTTTTCTGAATAGCTTAGTGTTCATGTCTACCAAATTTACCAAAAATCCAGATGCATGCAAAATATAAAAAAATACTGAAGCATAGGAGACTTGATTAATTGCCTAGATGGCAGCAGAAGTGCCATGGAAAAGGAACTCGAGTGAAGAAAATATACCAAAATTGACTTGGAGTAATTCATCTGATGAGAGGGCACAGTCTCAAGTTGTGCCAGGGGAGGTTTAGGTTGGACATCGGGAGGGATTTCTTCACAGAAAGGGTGATCAGACACTGGAATGGGCTGTCCAGGGAGGTGGGGGAGTCAGGGATCCAGGAGGTCTTTCAGGATAGAGTGGATGTGGCACTCAGTGCCACGGTCTGGGTGACAAGGTGGTGCTCAGTCATAGGTTGGACTCGATGATTTCAGACTCTTTTCCAACCCAGTTGATTGTGAGATTGCGTGACTGGAAACCCAAAGCACAGCTTCAACAGTTATCTACTTTTCCTAGCGCACAAGAAAGCCTCCCTGAAGTTCACAACAACCCTCACTTCAGATTTCAAAAAATAAAGCAGTTATACTTCGGAATAATCCTGTATTAAGCCCATGAGCCGATCGCTTCTTACACGCTGTAAGGTACTTGAGAGATGCGTTACTAATCCCGAAGCGGTTCAGAGGCGCTCGCAGCGCTCCCGTCAGCGGCGGGGACGGCTCGCTGCCCGTGCCGGAGCCGGTCCGAGCGCGCCGCACGCTGCGGGCAGCCCCAGAGCCGGGGGCGCTGCCCGAGCGGGGCCGCGGCGGCGCGGCGCTGGAATTTGACACGTCCCCGCGGAGCCGGGCCCGGGCGGAGCCGCCGCGCCGCGGGCACCGCGCCCCCCGCGCCCCTCGCCCCCGGCCCCGCGGGAGGCGGCTCTGCCCGCCCGCCCCGCCCGCGCTGACAGGCGGGCGCTGCGGAGGAAGGGGAGGGCGGCCGCCCCGGCCTCACATGACCGCGGCCGCGATGGACGGAGAGCCGCCCGCGGGCACGGCCGCAGGTACGGGGGGATGCGGGTTGGGGGGCCGCGCCCCGCCGTGCGCTGCCCGCCCGGGAGCGGACGGGGCTCCGCGCCGCGGTCGGGGCCGCGCTCGCCGCCAAAACCTGCGGGGAAGCGCCGCCGCC
The DNA here is from genome assembly GCF_031753505.1 of Anomalospiza imberbis. Taxonomy (NCBI): domain Eukaryota; kingdom Metazoa; phylum Chordata; class Aves; order Passeriformes; family Viduidae; genus Anomalospiza; species Anomalospiza imberbis. The sequence goes on along the minus strand of NC_089696.1, from coordinate 12,278,215 downwards.
TTCCCCTCTTCCCCCCGGGGCAGCGGGACCCCGCTGGCCCCGGCCCGCCCGGTGGCTGCCCACGGCCGAGCCGCAGCGGGGGCCGCGGGGGTCCCTCCCCGTGCCAAGGTGCGGGGGGAAGGAGCGGCAGCGCTGGCAGCCCGGGCCGCTGGGGTTACCTGCCCGGCGGGGCGGCGGGCGGTCGCCCCGGCGGCCGCCCCGGTGGCCGCAGGCGGTCAGCTCCCCGCAGCCCTTGTGCGGGGCTGGACGCGGGCACCGGGCGCGGTCCCGAAGTTGTCCCGTGGGGAGTCACGCGGCCGAGCGCTCCCTGCGTGCTGCACAGACTTTATTGACTTTATTCCGTGCCTGCTCCCCGCCCGCCCGGGGGGCTCCGCGCACGTTGGAGCCGGCGCGGACCCTCCCGCAGCGGGTCCGTGGCGGCGGCACGGGCGGTCCCTGTGCCTGCGCTCCGAGCCGCGCCGGCGGCACATCCAGCGGCGAAAGCACCGGCTCCTAGCGCTGGAGTTTGAGGAGCGTGCAGCTGGGTCTGGGATGAAGAAACTTGTAGGCAAATACTGCCAGTGCGTGTTGCGAAATGAGAGATGGAGGGAGCTACTGGGTGGATTGAGGGAATAACTCCTTTAGCAGTTAAACTGAAGGAAACTTTTAGCGGGTTCTCTAAAGTTCTCTTTGAAGTGGCTGAAGTTTTGTACCTGCTCTGTGTGTACTAGTTTTTTTTTTGGCTCAGTTTGGAATGAAAAATGAGTAGGTAAGCTTAATGCATGGAAAAATAGTTTGGTTGATCGTATTTAGGATCCACTGTGAGTTTGCTCTTGTTAGGCCTGTGATGCTTCCAATGCACATAATGCTTATAAATAAATTATTTTGGAATATTTCTGTCCAGGACTGATGTAACATATTGAACAGCAGCCTTTGTGGAAAAAATGTCCTACTGTACCAAAGAGAGAGCTTGCTCAGGTATGTCTGTTATGGATTTACCATCTGCTTCAGGAGCTTTATAGAGATAAAACAGTTGTCTCCAAATAGAGTATTCTTGCACTAATTAACTTCTGGTGGTGGTGCTTCTGTACCTTTCTGATCTACTCAGGCTTCTTTAGAAAACTTGGTTTTCTTTGGTAGAGAGTTTATGATGAACACTGAGAGAGGGTATATAATGATTTCAGCTAAAGAAAAAGAATGCTGTCAATGCAGCAATGTTTTTTATTTTTAGCATCATGATGCAGGTTCAGAGATCTTTGAAGTTTCACACCCGTATGTAATTGTTTTTGGAGACTAGCAGCTTGTCAGTGAGTGTTTTGGGAGGATTGAAATATCCAGAGTAATGAGAATCCTGATAGGTATCCTTGATGCCCCCCTATGAGAGCACTTACAAATGCTGTGTTTTTGATTTAGCAGTACTAAAAGTAGAAGTACTTTAATACAATCGAAGAGAAAACAAAAAAGGATAACGTCCAGCGTGTAGAAGTCAATTTTGCAGAGTGGCTTTTATTGACTTTTTTTTTTTCCTTTTGCTTTTACTTCCATGTGAGTCTGTTTTACAACAATTGCAGGGAGGTAATCCAGGTGTTGGCTGTGTAGGGAGTGAGGTGCCTCTTTTCGTTCTGATGGTAAACTTCTGACTGTGTGTTCAGCCCGTGGGAAGGCTGTACAGGTTACAGACAGTATAATTTACACGTGACCACTGATTTCCCCCACAGTCTTCAAGTTTTATGGGTTGATGCAGGTTGAGGGAGAAAAATTTATCAGTTCCAGACTGTGGAATTGGTGCAAAAGAAGGTGAGCTTTAATGATGGCTTTTCAACGGGATTTGGGATAAGAATGAGTTTGTTCTAACTATAAAATGTGTGAAAAAAATATTGGGAGGCTGTAGGGTCTGGAGTGGAAATGCCATTTTTAATGCTTAAATGCTAACATCCAGCATAATCAGGAGGGTGAGAAACATGTAAGGAAAATGAGAAGCAAAACAAAGAGAAACTCTCTCTTTTCATGGGATATTCTTGACCTCTATAAGGACAGTTGGTTGTGGAAACTTGCCAGTTTTGTAGTCAGGCTAAAATGTCCTTGTGAAAGTTTCCCGAAGAAGTTGTTTGGGTTATTGCTTGCTGGGTTACATTTTTGGGTGTGAATTTTTACACTTCCAACCTCTTTTGAAAAATGATAGCTTAGCAGTGATCCACTGAGCGCTGGGAACCAGCCCTAGTGAGCATTTGACTTTTTGTCCCTGTAATCTTAGGGCACATTCCTCGTTGGATTTTTCTCTGCTCTCGTTGGATTTTTCTCTGCTAATCCTGTTATTTCTTCAAAGTAGCTGCATCTCACTTTATTGTGTTGGCTGCAGCTGGGGTCTGTGGCTCATGGCTGACTTGTGAATGGAATGTGTCCCTTGTATCCCCAGACTTGGGAAATCAGATGAATCAGTTGATGATCTAACAGCACAGTTAAAAGAACAGGGCAAGGGGCTTAAGGTTAGTTCTTTACACACAGTAAATCTGTGTGACAAGTTGGTGTTGGGTTTTTTTTCTGCTGGAGTATGGAATTGTGGTAGTTTGAGAAGCAGCAAGAGGCCTAGAGCTGCAAGGGACTGCAGAAATTCAGGTGCTTTTAAAATATTACTAAATAAAGCTTGAATAGTCTCATCTATTTTTGAGTTGAGGCGTAATTTCTCTGTTTCATCTTTTGGAGCACCAAGTGCTGAATAACTATCTTAAACTTGGAAAAAAACCCTAACCAACCACCAAAAAAACCTTCCCATACCAAAACCAAACTATCTGCAACACCAAAATAAAAAAACCAAAGGGAAATAGAAAAACCTAACCAAAGAAAAACACCCCAGAAAACCCAGACTAACTAGAGCAGGGTACATACTTGGCATCTGTGTGGTGGTGTTTTGGGCTTTTTTAAGGAGAAAAACAAAATGTTGGAGCCTTTTTCCAGCATCTAATTTTATGATAGTGTGTGCTATTTTATCTTGTTTTGGCATTGGGTAGCTTGTATTTACATGGGAATTGTTGGGAAGGAGAAGGAAGGAGACTCTTAATTAGAGTGAAGCAAAATATGATAAATTTTCTTGTACCCAGTAAGAAATACAGACCTGCCTTCCATGTTGAACACACAGCTGTGCAGCACTCAGCTTTGTTAGACTGATTCTTTTGCTTTTCTCCTTCTGAGATAAGAATTGCATGGTTTTAAATTCTTCAAAACAACCCAAACAACTTGTGTGCAGTTGTCTCAAAAAAAAAAAAAAAGTAGAGCCTTTAATAGGAAAAAAAATTTTGTTTGCCTTTTGTTTTTTTTTTTTTTATGGGACTTCTGTTGTTCTTATTTTTTAGGGGGTTTCAAATTATGTAATATTTTTAAAAATGAGAACTAAGATGGGAATCTGTTTGAATTTGTAGTTGAAATCTGCACCAGCTTTCAGGGAAGCTGATGTGGACACTGGATTCTGGAATTATGGAGGAATGTTTTTGACACGATGAGGGGGAGAGGCATTTCCATAATTCCTGGAGCTTCTCATGAGAAGACAGAAAGGAAAGGGAAATGCTGATCAATGATATTTACCTTGCTGCTTTAATATTCCTGGCCCAGGAGTTGGTAGTGGAGCCCTCACTTTTTCCAGGGAGAAATCTGAGGTATCTGTGCACAAAACCAGTCAGTGTTCCTATTCCCTTGCATTTCCAGTGGGTTGGATCCCCTCTGCTCTGCACAGCTGTGGCCTGTGATGATGGAGGAGAGATCTGAGCTGCTTTTCCTGAAGGTTTTGCTTCCTCACAGGCTCCTTTCTCCTTCTAGTAAAAATACTACTAATATAATAAGCAATTCTGTGGCACCATCTACTTAAGTATGTCTGATAAATGTATCTGATTATCACCTGGTGTAATGAGGAGTTGGTAGCATCAGTCATCTGTAAAATGGAGATAAGGCCTCCAAATTTCATTGGCAGAGCTTAAACAGGGAAGGGAGATCAATGTTGTGATTTACCACCTCTGCTTCCAGCCCTGGCATTGCTCTACTGGATGTGCTTACTCACATGTGAAAACTCTGTGCAGCTATCCAGGTACTTGGAATTTTGCTCTGGCTTTCATAAATGTGTGATTTTGGAAATTTGGATGAAGGAAACTGGTAATTCCATGGAGGGCAAATTGCTGCCCGGTTACATCAGTGGAGTAATGACTGTTGAGCACTAACTAAAGCACGAAACACTAACTAAAGCATGAAGTAGAGAAATTTTCTATGGCAGTTTTTCACTGGGTAAGTTTCTCAACTCCCTTCAGTCCAAAGGCTATCTGACTTGTTATAAAAAAAAAAAAGTATTATGCAGTATTTTCATAGCTGTTTTCTTTTAAAATCAAACAAAAACTAGGCCATGCTTTGAATGCTTCTTCGAACTTTTAGTTCATGTCATCTTGTTATCTTCTCGTTTGCATATATATGTTTGTATGTATTATTTTTAACTTTTTTATCTGCTTGTTTTCAATTGTATCAGGCCACTTCCTGATACCTTATTGACAACAGATGAGAAACTGCTGTAGCAAAAGCCTAGCTGGTAGGAAAAAGCTGATTTTTATTTTGTCTGCTTCCCAGTGTTCCACAGGACTATTCCATACCTCATTTCTGTATCCACTTGCTGCTCTCTCTATATAAACTTTGCTAGATAATGATCTGCTGAAGCCAAAGGGAACATTTTCAAAATTAGCTGTTCTCCAGCAGAGAGTGCGTGATGGGAAGCATTAAGTGTCCTGTTACAATGCATGTAAATCCTTTTACTGGCTGAACACAGGAGCTCATACCAATGAGTTCCCACTATTATCCACCATTCCTGGCCAGGGCTCTTGAGGCTGTTCCCAAATAGGCTCTTTAGTAAGTAGAATGAAAAATGGGCTGAAGAATAGCTCCAGTATATATTGCTCTGTAGGGTTAGTGTTAATGCCATGATAAGCATTTCCTAAAGCAGGTTAACAGGTGTTCCCAAGTAATTTTATTGTGTTCTCAGACCTGTGTTTGTTGGTGTAGATTCACTCTGTCTTGTTGATACCAGACATGCTGAGGTTATTAATTAAACAGTAATTATTCAAACTTGTTTGCATGGTTGTCTGGTTTGTGTGATTTCACACATTTAGACAAGGTTGAGATGTAAAGAAGCGACAGAATATTTCAGGGAGAGCCAAGAGTGTGAACTGCTGATAAAGAGAAGACACGTCCTATAGGTAGGTGATTTTTAGAAAGCAAATTTAGAGAATAATTTGATAAAACTGGGGAAAAATTACCAAGAAAAGGGCAACATGGCTGAATTGACAAAGGACTGTGGAGTTTTGCCTGGTGAGGCAACACTCTGTAGATGTCTTACTGGGTAATGGGGTTCAGACCTGTACTGAACTTCAGAGTCCACAGCATCAGTTTGGTTCTGGGGCTTAAAGATGAAACAGTGAGGGTTTCATGGTTCACCCTATACTTGTTTTCTCCTCGTACCTGTCTCTTGCCTTTGGGGTTTCAGGAGTTAACCAGACAATGCTGAGCCCAGTTCAAGGACTGGTTTGTGCTGTTGGTTGTCCAGCAGAAAGATGGGAAGCAGAGGCAGTGACTCAGTAGGCAGGAGGAGATGTTGTGTTAGTACAGATTGGCACTGCTTGGGGAATTAATTGGGGTGCATTTTGAGTACCCCCCTTTAGGGGAGGCCTCTGCAACATCAGCCAGTGGCTGAGTATCACAGAAGGCTCCGGAATTCTCTGGAGGGATGTGTGTGTGCGCACTGGAGGAGCAACATCTGCTGTTCTGTGTCTTGAGCAGTTAAACCCAAGAATTACCAGGGTGGACACCCAGAGAGCTGCTGTTCTGGAAATCCAGGATGCCTTGTGCTCTACAGACAGTATCAATTCATCCAGCAGTATCCCATATCAACACTGAACTATCTTGTATTGTTTTACTGCAGATTTCTGGCAGGTAGCTGGACATTTTTGGAGCTGCTACATAGGTGGGGTTAGCAGGTGATATGTCTATTAAAGCAGAGGTGTTAAGACTTGCTTCTCTGAGTCACATGAGCAGGAATCTGAAGCCTGATGAGGCATGTGGGATAAGGTCATTTGTCCTGGATTTGGTTTGGTTTCATTAAGTCATTTTATGGAACAAATAGCAAAGTGTCTGTTACGAAGTCTGAAGAATTAAAGATTGCTTGTTTTCCCTGTTTATCAGGGCCTAGGCACATGAAGGAGCAGGTGAGAAATCCTTATCAGGAGAAGGTCAGGGCTTTCAAGTAAAGGATACGACTTCTTATCTTCTTTGAGTTAATCTGTTACCCAGTTGACAACGTTTTGAACTATGTATCAAAGCTGAAAGAAATGCTTCTTGCTTCTGGAGTGTTACTGTGTTCTCAATATTGCAGATGTATTTAAGAACTCCTGCGCAATGGCAAGGAAGGGATAATGAATCCTACCTGGCTTTTCTAGGTGCCTTTCATCAGTGGATTTGACTTGCTTTATAAAAGAGCTTGTTCACAGTATGCCTCTTACAGAGAGGGAGCAACCCACCTGCTCCAGATTGGAGAGCAGAACTTGGGTACGGGGTGAAGAGAGTCCAGGGTTGTACCCTAATTTTTTACACTATTTCCTGTGGGTGGAATGGGTAGAAAAGAAAGGATGGCTTTGAAAAACAATGTAAGCTTAGTTTACAGTCACATAATAGATGTAGTTATGAAGTCAGGGTGAGATAACAGGCTGCAGTCAGGCACTTGATAAGAGAACACTGAGTCATCAGCTTTGCCCCTTCTTTGATGTCATTTGTCCTCTGGGGCCACATTCTTAAGACCCATCTTTTTGCACTTCTGCATTTGTCTCAGAATCAGTTACTGTCCAAAGCTGCCCGGTTATGATCAAATCCACTATCAAAAGCTGTTTGTTTTCTAGCTACAAGCAGTGGAAGAGAATAGGTAAGTTTTAAAGATTTTGCCACAGCTTGCTGTGATTGAGGAATTGTTGGGTTGGTAGCCCTTATTAGGAACCTTTTCCCTCTGCTTTGGAACTTAAGTATGTGGACATAGTAAACTATTGTAATTCATGCTCACTGTAGCACACTGTCATAGAGTTTAATAAAGTTATGTCAAATGAAGTGTCTCTTTCCTTTGTAATGATGTGCAAAATTAATGGATTAAATTTCTGCAGCGTGGTAAAATGACACATTTTTCTTTCCTTCCATGAGTTGTTCTAGGCAGGATCCAAAAGTGCTGAGCAAGGGTTTTGTTCGTTTTGGCAGATCCTGCTGTGGTGGGAGCTGGACAGACAGGAAATGCAGGCCTCTTAGCTGATTCACAGAACAAATTTGGCCTGTGATTCTTTGCTTAGTGGAGATGTCTCTCTGACTCGATATAATTGGTGGTGCTCCTGGGTGTTGTGAGCAGGGAGGTACCGGTGATGTGAACGTGTGAGAAGCAGCACAACCTCCCAGGGGAGTGGCCTGGCTGGGCTTCTGGCTGTGTTGCACCACTCCGGGAGCACCAAGCAAAGGAACGGAATATTTTCAGGCTACTTCTTTTACTATATCTTATCAGGTCTACTGTTTTTTCCCTCTTTGTCTTCTAGATTTGGCAAAGCCTCCAGCAAATGAACCAAGGGAAGCGGAACAGTTTCTAATGCAGACACCCCAGGGAAATCCACTGCTGCTTTCCCACACCCTCCAAGAGCTGTTGAGCAAGGATAGTGTGCAGGTGGAGCTCATACCTGAGAAGAAGGGCCTTTTTCTGAAACATGTGGAATATGAGGTTTCCAGCAAGGTAATGTGAACAAGCTTTGGGCTTGCTGAGAATGTATCCTCCTCAGAATGTCTGTGCAGTTTCTGGTGGCAAAATCCTGAGTGATTTAGCTGTGCTGGATGAAGCTGGTTTTAAGTAGACCAGTTGTGTGGGCTGACTTCTAATGCAGTAGCACTGGGCCTTCCTGACTTGGGCCTCTGCAGCATGGACCATCTGACTGAGCTGTGAAGGATGCTCTGCAAGTTCACTTGCTTGAAAACCCGAGCTCTGTACAAAAGCAGGTGTATGACAACGAAAATGGAACGTATTGTAAACGCAGGTGAACCCGGTGGGAGGAAATGCTGATGTGTGACTCCAGTTCAGAAGGCTGAATGATTTCTTTATTATAACTATACTATAATACATTAATGTACTATTTAAAGGAGATACTAAAACTACAAACTTACTTTTCTAACTACCAAATCTAACTCACAACTTGTGACCCTCTCTCTCGAGTCCAGCCACAGGTGGGTTGGATTGGCCATCAGGCTCAAACAATCCTCACCAGAATCCAATCAAGCAATCACCCCAGGTAAACAATTCTCCAAGCACATTCCACATCAGAAAAACAAGGAGCAGAAATAGAAATTGTTTTCTCTTTCTTTCCTCTGTGCTCTCTATGAAAAAATCCTGGGAAGGAAATGTGCTTACCACAGGAACGGTTTTGTAACAAATTGGCGTAGGTAGCTGGATATTTCAAATTTATTTGAGCTACTGAAGAAATTGTATTTACAGTGCAAAAAAAAAAAAATCGTGGAGGTGCTGCTGTCTAAGCTGTGCATTGATTTGTCCCCCCTTGTTAATTGCAGCGGTTCAAGTGCTCGGTGTACAGACGGTACAACGACTTTGTGGTGTTCCACGAGATGCTGCTGCAGAAGTTCCCGTACCGCATGGTGCCAGCACTGCCCCCAAAGCGGATGCTGGGAGGTAAACCTGCATCTGCATTTTGGCCTGCAGGGGTCTGCTTCACGGTGCAAGCGTGATACTGTTGAAAATCAATGTTTAGAAGATTGAAAGCCTTGGCTTCTGCTTGCCTCAGACAACAGTGTTGAGGTTATAATACACAATATTTGTGTGTATTACTTTGAGGTGTGAATTGATGCCATTGCTAGAAATTCCTATAGGTGAGGTATGAATGCAAAATTTCATTGGGGTTTCTTCCTGTGGAATTTCAGTTTCTAATGATTTTTCTTAATAAGATTTTAGGTGTAATTCTACACAAGAGCATGGCAGAGTTGCACGTATTGCTTCTTAGAAAAACAGGTTGTGATGATCATTGTTTAGTGGTGGACTTGGCAGTGTTAGTTCAACAGCTGGATTCAGTGATCTTAAAAGTTCTTTTCCAACCTAAGTGGAATCCATGTCAGTTCATTCAAATATACTTTAGCACTTAGACTAGAAACCAAGAAGTATCCCAAGAGAGAAAGCATATCCAAGCTCCTTCAGGAACATTTTTTTCATTAATCTCAAATATTGACACTGGTTTTAGGCATTTATTATTTCAAAAATTGTACAACTGTATAAAATCCTGACTTGTTTAATACTTTATCTTTGAAAGAACAAACCTTTTAGTGTCTCCTCCCCATGGTGCTAAGCTCAATGTGTTTCAAATAATTGATTTCAATTGAGGAATTCATGTATTGCTTTAGTAAAGCAGTATTAGTAAACAGTGAGCAGTGCAGGGTGTATATTGAACAGGAGCAAAGCAAAATTACACCCCTGAAAAACTTAAATGGTCATATATTCTTATGATGGGATGTGAATTGTGAAGACTTTTTTGTGGGGTTGTGAAACCCGTGTGTGAGTTTAACCTGATTCAGTGTTCTCAGCCAGAATTTCCACTTTATGCAACACATGTGAGAAAAGAGATCTTCCCTGATTAATCTCAGTGGACAGAAAGAAGCTCCCAGTACCTGTCACTTGTCAGGGAATGTTGCTTCCTTGCATTGCTGGTGTGTTGATATTTCCCTGCATTCACTGGTGTATTTCTTCCCACACATACCATAACTTCAGGACAAAAACTGATAGGATTAGTTCCCAAACTGTGCTAGGAGAGCAGTTCTAATACAGTGCAAAGCTGTGATAAGGCAGAGAGTGTTTGCCTTTAGTCCAGTGACTGCATGTAGAAGAACTGTGGAAGTGGGCTTACTGGAAACTGCGAACAGGAAAAAGGAAAGGAAACGGGTAGTTCTTGTTTCTGAGTAGATTAATGGACTGACAAATGGTGTTGCAGCACACAGGGTTTGATGGATGGGTGTAGATGTGTGACTCTTGGAGCCTCCAAGTCCCAGACCTGGGTGGACAAAGCTCTGTGCTTTGTCCTTGGTGTGCCCCTCTGCTGAGTTACACGGATCCCAGAGGGGATCTGTCAGATGGAGATGGATGACCTGCTCTGCTCGTTTGGAGGACAGCGACCATCTGAGGCAGATCCTGTGGGAAGTGTGTACACAAGTTCACAAATGTTCGTGTAGGTAAATTGTGAGCAAAGCAAAATCAAGATCTGCAACCCCAGTGGCAGAAAAATGAATTTGTGGGTGGTGCTGTACTGAGTCCTCACAGCCACAAAACTGATAGCTTAAAACTGTGGCAAAAGAGTTAAAATCCTTCATGATATGAGACTGTTGTCATGGATAAGAGCATTCCTTCAATTTATTTCTATGCGGCTTTCTTTTCCTTTAATCTTTGGATTTATTTTTTATTGTTCCTGAAGAACTCCAGGAACTTTGATTTACTTCCGTATTGCAGTTATTGCCAGATTGAAATTCTTCCTGTTTCAGCAAGAGGAACAGATTTTTTTTTTAGTTTGACAAGTAAAGACTCTGGATGGATGTACTGCAGATTGCTGTGCAAGTCTTCCAAAGTAGTTTTTGACATCTTGCATGAAAAGGATGGATGCTGATCTCAGGAGTCCCAAGACAGGCTGGGATATCCTCTGTGGAATTGATTCAGAGGAAGAATCTCTGTAGGCCCATATTTGAAAGTGGAGGTTTCAGGCCTTAGGCTTGCTTGGTTGTCCTTCCTCCGTGACCTACGCTGTGGAAATAACCACGTGTAGCTATGTATGCTGGATTTTGGTAAGAGGTAAAAAGAATGCTTGACAGAATATTTGTTCAGGTGGTCAGTCTGAAAGGTCTGGTTTTGGGAGCTGACAGACTCCATTCTTTGGTTTCTGTTGCAGTGCTTTCTTTTTTCTTTCTGAGATGTAATGTGAGGGACATTAATTGAAATTTCATGTTTCTTCCTGCAGCTGATCGCGAGTTCATAGAATCGAGGAGGAGAGCGCTGAAGCGATTTATAAACCTGGTGGCTCGGCATCCCCCTTTCTCAGAAGATGTGCTCTTGAAACTCTTCCTGTCCTTCAGTGGCTCAGTGAGTGTTTGTTAGCGATAGTCCTGAGCTTGCAAGTCTTGCTGTAACTGCCTCGCTGGGCACAGCGTTCAGAATTGCTCTTAACCTACATGGGTTTGCTCCCTGGGATGAAGAGAATTTTCTCTCAGTAGGTGTTTCCACAGTGGAAAGTGGAAGGTAATTTCACTCAATGCCAGCAGTGTAGTATTTTGAAAATTATAACTGTTCTTAGGGGAACAGAGATTATGCTTTTCCTTAAATGAAACCTATCCTGGGTAAAGCTGTATCTGCTGAGTTGTGCCTTGCTGCTGCAATATATCTGAGACCTGTGTGAACTACCGGTGGTTTTTTCATGGTTCCTTCATGCTCATTTGATTCTATATTTTCTCCAGGATGTACAGAATAAGCTAAGGGAATTGGTCCAGGGAGTAGGAGATGAATTTGTGACTTGCAGATTAGCTACCCAGGCCAAGGTACGTATAAGAATTTCTTGCAATATGTTATTCTGGTTCAATGTCCTTTTTCTCCAGGTGCTTCAGTTATGGCATTTGTGCAGTGATGGACACCTTAAGTAAGAGACAGTTGTTTCCAGAGTTTGAAGGACTTGTAATTTTATTGAAAAAATCAAATAAACTTTTGACTCTTAAGAGCGTGATATTTCTAGCTAAATTCTGGCTCATGAATATGATATAGATTAAACAAAGAATCCTGCTCAGAACATGTTTCTCTGTAATTACTCGTACTTGCATAACAAACAAATGCACAAATTGCACAATTTAAAAGGTAATGTCTAGATTGATGTCTTTCCCTTGTGCTCATGCCCTCATTCTGTCTGTTGTTCTCTCCCTGTGGGAGAGCAATTTGGACTGTTACGGAAAAGCTAGTTATAAGTTCTCCATATATCTGTTTATCCCAGTGATTAATGCTATGACAAGTTTTAAGTACACATCCACTGTGTTCCTTGAGCAATTTCAAAGCAAGTTGTTGTTCAGGTTCCTGCAATACTTGCAGAAGGTTTTGCAACTGGAGCTTAATTCAGGCTTTTACCAGTGATAAACTAGTCAAAAAAAAAGCTGAACTTTCAGTTTGTGGTTGACTTTACTGGGCTGGGAGTTACCAGTAGGATCAGATCAGAACTTGTGAACTTGAAACCTCACAAACCTTCTTTTAACTACCTAGAAGAATTGCAGATTTTGCCAACTCTGTCTGTGCTGGGTATTTGAACCTCTTTCTGCCTCTGAAAATTAGGGCTGTTTGTGTGACATGTGACTTGGAAACCTGAGTGGGAAACTGATCTCTGCAGAGCTGTTAGAGCAGAGTGAGCAGAGGAGGGAAGCCTGTCCCTCTGCAGACTGTGGTGTGCCTCTGATTTGTCCATCAGTAATCCCTCTGTACTCCTTCAGGACTTCCTCCCAGCTGACATTCAGGCCCAGTTTGCTGCCAGCAGGGAGCTGATCAGAAATATTTATAACAGCTTTTATAAGCTCCGGGACCGTGCGGAGAGAATCGCTTCCCGAGCCATCGATAACGCCTCCGACCTCCTCATATTTGGGAAGGAGCTAAGGTAGGTTTGGAGGAACAGGGTTTGCTGATTTCTATTCTTGGTTTAGAACTCAAAACTCTTGTAGAGTTTACCTGCAAATGATCTTGTAAAAATGGGTGTTTCAGTGCATGCCGTAGGACATAATAAATTTTCCTTCTATAAAAGACGGAAGTACACACTTTTCACTAAGGCTGCATTCTGTAGAGTGAGGAATGAAAACAGAAATACCTTCATATTCAGGTACTTGTGTTATTGTCTCTCTCCTCAGTATGTACACAGTTAACTCTGCATTTGTGATAGGACAGTAGTAGCTCAGCACTGTGAGCTATTTAGACAGATTTGAAACTGCTGTCTGCAAATAATTTTATCTACTCAGTGGAATTTGTCTCCTAGATGTGACCGTTGCTTTTCTCCTTCCAGTGCTTTGGGCTCAGACACTACTCCACTTCCTTCCTGGGCTGCTTTGAATAACAACACATGGGGGACTCTGAAACAAGCCTTGAAGGGTCTGTCTGTTGAATTTGCACTTCTGGCAGATAAGGCTGTGCAGCAGGTGAGTCCTTTACTTTTGTCCTTTTTTTTTTTTTTTTTTTTTTTCCTTTTTTTAACTTGAATGAGGCACACTGCTGACCTAAATTTCATCTTGAATCATGAGCTCTGTGGACATAAGCCCTTTAAGAGTTAAGAGGGAGATTGCAGTCCAAACTCGCATCCTCAACCAACAGCCTGCTTGTTCAAGCTTGTGTGAAATACCTGGACTGTGTTTAAATGGGGAAAAAATGTAACAGGCAATGGAAAGGAAGGAAAAACCTGCTTTCTTTCTTACTTTTAAATGGTTACTGCACACATTAAGTTGACTACTAGGGTGAGCTGTCCAAAAGTGCCGTGTTCCATTTTATTAATCTGCTACAGAGAACCTAGAATAACTTACTTCTGAATGAAATTTTCACATTCTTGTAATTAAACATTACATGAGAATCACTCAGACAGAAGCATCACATTCTGGTCTAAGTGTACAGTATGGTAATGACTGTCAGAATGATGTGAGAACATGACAGTCTGGGAAGGAAAAGTAATAGTTTTGTCTTCAGTGCTCTTCATCTCATTGTGTTAAAACAGTCACTGTGCTTTTGTAGATCAGTCAGGCCAGGTCTCTTTCTCTAGAGTTTATGCTTCAGAGAGCTCTATTGATACAGGAAGAAAAGAGTATTCTAGAAAAAAAAAATTGGTAGTGAGATTTGTCTTGGTGTCTCATATCTGCCTTCTGATGCATGAACTATTACGGGGAACATGCAGGTATTCAGAGTTTTAATGGATTAGTTATCTTGTAGGAAGGGAAGATGAAAGATTGGAGGAATCTGCAAGAGCAAGGAATTCCAGGCAGAGTGCGCTGAAAGGACTGACATGCGGGCCTGTGAAACCAACTCCTCTTGTTCTAATGATCAGTCAGTTGGAAAAGCTGTTCCTGCCTCAGTCAGGTCTTTGTTCTGCACACTGAAGACTAAACACTCCAGTGCCATTGGAGAGATTTTTGATGCAGTTGTGTAAGCGCTGATGTGCCCTGGAGAGAGCAGTGAGAGCCTGTGTGGTGGGGGGGGGTGAAGGGCTGTGATGCCAGGCTTACGTAAAATGTACTTTTTCCTTGTTTTCTAGGGTAAACAGGAAGAGAATGATGTGGTGGAGAAGTTGAACCTTTTCCTGGATTTACTCCAGTCCTATAAAGTGAGCTCTGCTGTTCTGCCAACAAGAAAGTTGTTTAGAGCAAGTTTGTGCTCTTTAGAGGGTGTAACGCCAACTGGATGGAAAACTGTCTGTGAGGCCAGTTCAGAGGCAAACTGGGCATCTGGCAGAGGGAAGGGAGTGGCTGTTGGCCATAAGGAGCTCTGTAGCCTTCCTGATAGCTCATCTGATGATAACTTGGCAAAGAGCAAACTCTGCAAAGAATTTAAAAATATGACTGGTTAAACTGTATGGATCAGCTAACTTTGTTTTTAGATTTGGCTGCTTTTGAGTCAAAGCAGCGAACTAGATTGCTACTGATTTGCTCATGGAGACATGAGTTCAGTTATGAATGGAAGGATTTTGTTAATACTAATCTTCTGGTCAGCTGTATGAGGCAGCCTCTCTGACATTCCCAGGCCAGGACTGAATTAGAAGGACTTGAGCCAGCACTTTAATTAATTGCCAGCACTTAATACTGAGAAGGTCAGAAAAGATAAGAGTCCTGATAAGAGCCAAAATGTTGGCAGAAGTGATATTCCAGGTTGCCTCTTAAGCTCACTGGTCTGGGTTCAAGCAGTTTTGTTTCTTAAATTCTTAGTTACTGGCATTTTTTGACCCTCTTGAAAACAAAGGATCAAAAATCTGCAGTGTAGAAATGACACACAGTGTGACCACACGTGTGTGTTCCTGAGGTACTTGGCTGTGTGTTTGCTGACTCCTGGCTCCACTGCTGTTTTCTTTTCCCATAAAGGACCTGTGTGAAAGGCACGAGAAGGGGGTATTGCACAAGCACCAGCGAGCGTTGCACAAGTACAGCATGATGAAGAAGCAGATGATGAGTGCCACTGTGCAGAACAAAGAGCCAGAATCTGTGGAGCAACTGGAGTCTCGGATTGTGGAGGTAGGGCAGGCACCCGAGAGCAAAAGGTGGGACTGGGCTCTGTAATGGTGCTGCTCTGGAACTCAGTCACATTTGCAGGAAGCTTTTGGACTGAAAGGGTAGCCTGTACTTTGGGAAATCTGTGCTCCCCACTGTGCCACGTGGAAAACGTGTTGGTTTTCCTCAACACTTGTTACTGGCTCTCAGGCAGCATGTCGTTTGCAGAAGCTGTGGGAAGCAGCAGTCTGCATGATGGGAAGGGCAATTCCTGTTGTATCAAACGGGTCCAGGAACTGCCTTTTTTAGGTTTTTGGTGTGTGTTTGAATTGCTGGTATGGGGAGGAATGCTGTTTTCTCCTGTTTCTTCTTTCTCCCACCCTCTTCCTGGTCACAGAGTTCCTCTTCTTTCAGCAAGAAAACGCGATCATAACCATGGAGCTGCGGAATTACTTCTCCCTGTACTGCCTGCATCAGGAGACACAGCTCATCCACATCTACCTGCCTCTCACATCTCACATTTTGGGGGCTTTTGTCAACTCCCAGATTCAGGGTCACAAAGAGGTGAGTTCTAGACTGTGTCCTTTTTCTCAAAATATGAATGAGAATTTGAATGGATTTGTTTTTACCCATTGGCCTTCATCCTTTAATCATCTGTGCAGTTGGGCTCTCTCATAATTTAGGAAGTTACCTGAGGTTTTTCCAGTTTGGGGTCAGGATCAGGGTTGGCCTCTAACCCCTTTAAAAGATGGTATCTTCTTGCAGCAAGTTTTTTTTCTTCTTTTCTTCTCTCATCTGTAGCTGGCCCTACCCTGTGAGTAATTGGAAAAGACCCAACCATTAAATCTCTAGTCTTTATTGAATGATGCGTCTCTGCTAGATTAATCTGGTTTTTGGTTGAGCTACACAAATATTATATGACAAGAAAACTTTCCAGATTTTGCTCTATAACTTAGAAACTCTTTTTTGTTAAACCCCAAATATGGCCTTTAATATTCCCCATATACAGACTTTCTTGCTTTGGTTATATTAGAAAAGTCTCTTCTCCTTCACTTCCCTTCCATCCCTTCAGTGAAGGAATTTGATGAAGGGAAATCTCCCTTCCGTACAGGCTCAGGAAAAAGTTCATGGTCTGACAGGAACATTCTGGGTCCACTAAACTTCCTGAAAATACTTCAGCAAATTTGTGTTGTGCTTCTGAATGCCCGAGACTGCTGCTAAAATTCTGTGTGCTGAGATTGTTACCTGCTGTGTGGTCATGTCTGCTTTCTCTCCTTCTCCACTCACAGATGAGTAAAGTTTGGAATGAATTGAAGCCGAAGTTGAGCTGCCTTTTCGTGGGATCCAGCAGTATGCCAACCCCACCACTGTCACCTCCAGAGGGAAACTTCTTTTCCAATTAATGTTCCAAGCATCCCACATGGAGCAAGAAGGGCAATTAATGAAGGGGTGGGAGCTCTACCTCCAATGAATCCTCCAAAACAGCTTTTTTTTTTTTTTTTTTTTTTTTTTTTTTTTTTTTTTTTTTTTTATTGCTGCTTTGAGCTGCTCTCTGATTTAGACAGACTGGATGTGGGGCAGAACATATGGATATAGAGACAATTTTGTAATTTTGCAATGCCCTGGGGCAGAGCTGATATTCATTATCCTGCAGACACTCCTCATGGGGTTGGGATATGGCCCGGCACAGCGAGTGCTGCAGTGTTTGTTGTTGCTGAGGCCTCTGCATCTTGTACTAACAGTCCTCCAATCGTGTTTATCTGCAGCTCTGCTGACACATCTCTGCACGTCTCTGAAGTGCTGAGATGAACAGGATAGCTGAAGCACTTGCTTGTAGTGGAGATAAATTGCTTTTTATGCCTTGGAGGTCCTGTGTTAGGGATGTGTGTGCATAAGGAAAGCTGAAAGCCATCCCCCATCCCATTGCAGGTGTTTGGATTTGATTTCTTACTGCTAGATCTTAGCACAAAATGAATGAAGTGGTTGGATTTTGTAACCCAGCTGGGCAGGGGTCCGTGCTGCTCTGTGACAGGGATTTTCCTGGTGGTGCTGGATGGACTGTATTGTCAGTGTGTTTCCCTTCACGGCTGAAGGGCAGCCTGGGGACTTGCTCATGTTTTTCAGTCTGGGGCCAAAGACAGCTGGGTTCAGGAACTCAGAGGAGTTTGCCTGGCACAAATGAGAAAATAATTGACTAAAACATTCCTTAATTGTAAACCACTTGTACTACAGGAGTGGAACAGCTACAAGGTAGCTTGTTTATTTCTTCTGGAGGTTCTGACCTCCATCTGGTGAGTAGCTGTTCAGATCTGTTGGAGAGCTGCTGACCTGAAGGCTGTTGTTTTCTTTGGTGTAATATCAGAAGTATCCTGTTGCACCAGCAGGCTGGAAGACAGTGCTGATAAAGTTCATTAGCAAAAATTCAGTATTATCAGGATGTTACTGTCATTCTTCTTGGCTGTGGGTAGCATTGCAGTATGTTTGTTTGTGAAGGAGAGTAGACAATTCAGTGAAGTACTCATCTCTAAAAACACCACAGCCCTTGGTAATGGGGTTTTCAGAATGGTTTGTGGTTGTGATAAAGGGACTAAACATTCTCCACTTTGCATCTCCAGTGGCTTTGCCTTGGAGGCAAAGGGGGAGAACGTGCGTGTCGTGTTACCTCAGGGGAAATGGTGCACATCCTCCAGAGAAACTGATAATCAAACTGCAAACGTCTGCAGCAAAACTGTGTGAACAGGACTCCCTGAACCTGACTTCTCTGGGGCCAAAATAGCTTTCAAAGGGGAATTTGTGACTTGGCTTCTTAGTATTTTCCTCGAATGGGTAAAACAGGAAGCACATTAACAAGGATGAGTGCTTGCTGTTAAATTGGAACCATTACAGTATTTTCCCACTGGGGAACTTCCCCATTATCAGGAAGTCTTTTAATCCTCCAATCACAAAAGCTTTTTTGTTTTGATTTCTTTTTTTTAATTTACAAATTTCAGTGCAACATGAAATACTTCCTAGCCCAGGTGGAAATTCTGGATTAGTTTCTTCAGCTAGGAGCAAGATAAGTTATTTGCCTGGTTTCAGGAGACTGAATAACCATTACTCACTCTTCTCAAAGTGGAGTAAATACATTGCTATGGGTGAATTCCTTGATTGCTGGGCCTTAAGAAGTATGTAGCCAACCTTGCACAGAATGCATTAAGAGCTTTTTCCAACAATTCAAATGTTAACTCACTTTCCTCCTGCACATGGGCCTTGTCCAGCAAGACAAATGAACTGCAAATGGCTGTGACAGATTTGATTCTCTCCTGGAGATTTCCTAAGCGATGCAGAAGAAATTCTGCTCACAAGCTGGAGCAAACTGTCAGGGGAGGGAAATGTTTCTACAGTCCAGTTACAGAGAAGATATCATCTCAGGCATAGTACAACAGGTTTTTCTGCTTGACCTTGTCTTGATTAGAAAGATGGTTTGTGGTTCAAGTGCGGAAAGTGTGTTACCAGACTTTTCCATGCTCTGTACTCCCGGCATTATCAGAAGGTGCTGGCTGGTTATGGCTGGCTTAGTCTCAGCACCCATCCTCCCTCACTTGTTTGCCTGATGTGATGAAGAGTGAAATTTGAGAAAATACTGTATGTTTGGGGGCAAGATCTGATCATTTATGATGGGTCTCATAAGTTACTTGTTTGATTGGGCAGTGTTCTGTAGGAGTGCTTGCAAAGGACTAGCCTGAATGGAACTTTGCACTGCTCGATTTTAGAAAAACATTACAATTTTGAAGTTGATTTAAAATCAAAAAAAACAACTCCCCAAAAAAGCAAACATCAAAATTATATTAGGGTTTTAGGCTGACTCCTCTTTCCTGTTTGCCTTCAAGCACAAATTGTACAGTCCTAGTGCAGAGACTATAACAATGATACACACACCACAGGACCTATAAAGAAGCTGAAATTACCTTGTTTTGAGAAACACCCCATTCCTCCATTGTCAGCTCTCGTGTCTTTAAGGAGAGTTTTGGGGGTGGGCGTCTCTTGTTTTGGTTTTACTCTGTACACCAGGTATTTGAGAACTGAGGCCCAGTATTCTCCAAGCTGATCCAGCTGCTGGCACTTTCAGAGTTTATTTCATACTGGACTGTTAAGCTTCTGTCTCATTCCTAAACACATGCAGACACTATTTCATACAACCCTTATTTTGCAAACCTTTCTTCTGGGAGACTGGTCAGTGTGCAAATAGCACTGTTTATTTACCTCAGTGTGTGAGGGATTTCCTTACTGTCTTTGTTATGTTCAGTTTATGGATCTGTCAGACTTGGAGGGCAGCATCAAGCACAGCTTCCTTCCTCCAGAGGGAAGCAGCAGGGACTCCATCAAGCTGACTTCAGCTGTCTGTCTGTCCTAGCCAATGTGGGGAAAACAGTTGCAGTTACCTCCATGCTCTTGCCTTCTGCAGTAAACACTAACCAAGCCAGACTAATTGAGGAGTGTGTGCTGCCTGAGACCTGATGCTCCTGCAAGATGCAGTGCCAAAGTGTTACAGTGCTTTTGTGAATGGAAGCTTTTCTGTGTGTGCTTGAGGTTAGAGGACTCTGTGTTCAAAGGAGTGATGGTAGAAAAGCCTTCAGTGTCTGTCGGAGCAGTCCTGGAGGTACCAGGGTAGTAAACACCTGAGACCCTGAAAGGCTGCCTGAAAATTGTTTTCTGAAAAGGGCTCTGTTTTGTCACTCTTGAGGGCTTCTCCACTTCCAGCTGTGAAGTGGGCATATACAGGCTTTTTGTCAGTATTGTGTTGAAAGGCTCAAGACTCTATTTACAATACCTTAAATCTTGGATCCTTCTTTCCCTGTCCTTCCATCTTCCTGGCAAGTTGCTCTTCCTAAGTTGTAACATGTTCAACGGTGCCTTGCTACATTCCAGTGCTTTTAATTCTCCTTTAACCATGCAAGGGTGTAATTCCCGGAATTTGTAACAGGCTAATTTACACTCTTCAGTTTGTGCTGTTTACTAAAAGACAAAGATCACCAGCTGAGGACAGAACTTATTTAAACCATGTCAGTCTCATGGCAGCAGAAGCGATAACATCCCAGCTCTTTGACATGAGCTAAAAATCAGGGTTGGGGAAAGCACCTTCCTGGAAGGCCTCACCTGACTGCAGATGGGCTAACAGAGAAGTGCAGGCTTGAGCCATGCTTGTTCTTTTCCTACCCAAACTCCTGGAGGAACAAAAAGTAATTCTG
Source organism: Anomalospiza imberbis (assembly GCF_031753505.1). NCBI lineage: Eukaryota > Metazoa > Chordata > Aves > Passeriformes > Viduidae > Anomalospiza > Anomalospiza imberbis. The sequence goes on along the minus strand of NC_089696.1, from coordinate 12,257,720 downwards.
CGTGATTATCACATGCTGTCTCTCATGCAGGAATTTACAGTTTCCATCAGGAAATAAACCAAGGTGTTTAACAGGTATTGGCTGCCAGTCATGCCCTTCTCTACCATGCAGTAAGGTCTACACTCTGTAAAAGCTGCTTGTCCTTTGTGCTCATTCTATTTACCCCAAGCCATTCTCTGTTAGAGCAGCCAGGAACCCTCACTGCCAGGTCAGAAGCAGAGGTGGGTATCAAAACCTCTGTAAATAAGTGTGCAGCACAAAAGCAAAAGTAAGGTTTTAAGATGTTAATTCATCCTCCTAAGTCTGAGCTGTGGCATGCTGAGCAGATAAAGAAAGATGCTTTTGAGTGGTATAAATTTTTCAAAACTGCTGGAAGGAGAAAAGAAACAAACATAGTTCAGAGGGTATGAATTTTGCCTGGCTGGAATATCCTGTATCTTTGCTTTGCTCAAATAGCCTTATGTATGAAGCACTTTATTCAAATGCAGGAATTAAAGAACTATTACTACAGCTGGTAGACTGGAAATGTTTACAGATCCTACATGACATTCCAAGATTCTATCTGTTAAGTGTTACATGTCTGTAAAAGTGTTTGAAAAAAGAAAAAAAAATTGTGTAAGAAGTTACATATGTGATGTGTTATTTCTGGCATGATTGGATTAAACTTGTGCTGCCCACCATGCTGGGTTGGGCTGACATCAGTGCTGAGCAGTCACCTGCTCCTGCCCTGGGACAAAGCCTGCAGCCCTAGGGGATGGCACTTTGCAACAGGAACTTGCTGGAAGTTGAATTGGTTCAGCATATTTTTACCTGAAATGCTCAAATAGTTTGACTTCACAGCAGGAGCTGCAACAGTGAAAGCTGGGCTGAGATAGGACTGTACATCTACCTCTGGCTTGTGCTTTCTTAACTTCCATATCCTCAAACTGCCTTCACCTGGAGGATCCTGATGGAATCTCTGGGATTTCAAAAGCCTTTTCAAAAGGCTTTCACAGCACCATTGCAACAGAACAACACATGCTTTTACTAAAAAAGTATTTTTAATAATAATAATAAAAAAATGCACCCATAAGGGAAAAGCTTAAGCCACTAAAAAGGGTTAACACTTAACTTTTTAATAGCTGCGATCACATAACCACCAAAGTTTACCACATCCAGGGACTTCACAGCATGGAAAATCTTGTTGCTTTTATTTCTGCTGTAAGAAATCCCCTTACTTTCCTTACTTTGCAGTGACCTGGAAAATAAGTCTTGTTTTCTGGAGAGCTGAGCAAGGAGACCCTCATAAGTCATACTCAGGATCCTGTAGCCCAATGTGGGCAGTAGCCTGTGGGCTGAATGCTTCTGCTTTCTTAAACTTCCTCCACTTCTTTCAGGCTGTGCTCCAGGATGGTGTCTTGTCCCTGGAACTTAAAATAGCCACGAAACAGCTTTCTCTGAAGCATCAGGGGAAACCAGTAGCTGTCATCTGGCCACATGCGATGGAATGGCACCTCGTCCAGCTGAAACCACTGGGGCCGCATTTCTGGTGGCAGAAAACAAAAGAACTCTGCATGGCACTTGCTCATGGATTTTTGCTGCCTACACTGTGAATATTGGTCAACAAGCAGCTTCCCTCTACAGCCCAGCTGCCTTCCTTCTGGAAGGCATTTTAGCGTGAATAGTTCTCCATTTCATAAGGGCAATGCCGTCTCTGAAGAGCGTGCACATCCTTCCTTTCCCCACACCAGCCACCTACCATCACTTTCTGTTGGCTCTCCATGAAAGTCATCTGCCCGGAAAATGTGAACGTCCATGAGTTCAGAGTTGCCTACAAATTCAAATGTGATCTGACCCATCTTCTGCAAGGTGTCTACAGTCAGTCCACTCTCCTCCAGAAGCTCCCTGTACAAGAAAGACTTCTTACATGAAAGTGAGCATTGGGAGGACAAAAATGCAGTCATTAGCTTTACTCACACATTCAAAACCCTTCCAGTGAACCAAAGGTGAAAGCTCTTATAGTACAACGGAAGGGTTCCGAGTTGCACCAAGCCACAAAGCTACAACACCACAGTGCAGCCAGGTCAGATGGGATTGTGTGTCATTTCAGGCTCCTGAGCCTGGCAGGAAAACAGTCTATGTTGGAAGGGGAAGACTCAGGAGAATTGATCATTTAGTATAATTTAGTCCTTGCGATATGAAATCTTCCGTGAGGTAAAGGAGAAGTGGATATGTGAAGTCCTGTGACTGAGGCTGGGTGTGGCTTCAGAACTCCAAGATACACTTCATTTAGACAGGCAAAAGGCTTTGCCAACTTCAAGCTGAACCTTTTAGAGTTGTGGAGAAGCAGGTAATGAATACCAGAAAGAACATCTATACCTGCTACACAGTCAGCTACTTCTGAGGCAAACTGAAGCTTAGTTAAATTACACACTCCATAACACCATTTGCACACAGAAGGTTGAGAATTCCGGTTCCCACTCAAAAGCTGTGTAAAAACACAAAGCAATTGTGCAAACTTTGCCTTCCTGCTCCTTGGAAGCACATTGAGCTTAACAAGAGGCCAGAAGGCAAGACTTTTAAGAGCACTTGGAGAGCTGTGCTGTTTTCCACACACCACCATGCACAGCTACTTGAAGCACATTCAGTTATTTCCTTTCTTTATGCTCTGTGCTCAGGGCTTTATTTATTTTACCTCCCTCTAACAGAAGCAGCATGGCTTGAAGTTAGTCATGGTTTTTCTAATGTACAAAAATAAGGAATACTCTGAAACTGTGTATCTTTAGTTGCAGTTAATAATTAATGTAGTTGCCTATTTAGCAGGGACAACAATTTTAAAATGTAATGGAAATTATTTTAAAGCTCTGGCTTTCTTTGGCATTGGTTTTATGGATCCCATCTTTCAAAATTATACTTCAAATTAATGTCTTGGCTAATTTTAGTTTATCTTCTGAGAAGCTATGTCTAAAATAGAGGCAGTTTTCCAGCAATGACTCTAAAAGCCTACTTTTACAGGCACTGATAATTGAACAACAAAGCACAACACTGCTACAGTTCTCCAGGCAATTTATCCATCAGCTGCTTGGCTCTGTAGCAAGTGGAAACATTACAGGTGGCAAACTAGAAATAGCTCATTCACTAAATATACTCCCCTTACAAGATGTGCCACTGAGGACCTTCCCAGGTGCTCGTGGGAATGTGTTGTACATAGCAGAAGATGGAAATCTTACTGGTACTGGGAACTTTTGTTCATGTTTTGGCTTAATATTTAACTACCTGTGCTGAGACTTCACGAACCTGCTGTCTCTGCCAACCCAGCTGAGATAGAGCAACATGGAACCACAACCTCAGACCTCGACTGCCAGTGCAGAGTGGAAGTGGTACAAGGGAAGTTTGATTTGGAGTGTGTGGTGCTTCCTGCAGCAGAGCTGTGCCCCGAGGCAGCACTGCACCAGCAGTACTCCAGCCACAAGGTGGCCAGGGTGTCCAGCTGCTCCTGGCTCTGGGGACAGCCTCCTGCCCGGCTGACCTCAGCAGGAACTGGTTGTGTCATTCCAGAGTAAACTGCAGGTGTAGGGATGGGGACAGTGCCCAGCAGCAGCTGCTGGCTGTGCTGTGGCACATTGCATTTGGATTTAGGAAAATTTTAGCACTTGCCATCTTGTGTGAACAGAGGTTCTGGTGTCAAACTCGGGGCCAGCACAGGTGAACACACCCGGGAAATCAAATGCTAGATTAGATTTACCCCACAGCCGGTGGCAGGTAAGTCTAGCAAATGTTAAGTGACAAAACTTATGTCCCTCCCTCCACTCAGAGATGATAAATGACACGAAAAGCCATGATGAAGTGTCAGGTACGTTAAGGCCATGTACTGCTGGGAGCACATCTGCACAGAGACCCTCTGTCCCTGGGCCCAGCTCACCACAGAGCCCGGGCGGTTGTGCTGGCACAGCTGAGGAGGCTCTTGAGGGCAGAAGCTGTTGGGAACCAGCTGAACACACCATGACTGATCTTCCTGCAGGTGCAAGGGCAGCTTTGGGCACGTTATCAGAAACTGAGGAGATGGCAAAGTATGGCTTTGTATCAGCGACATTCATGTAAAGAACAAGGTACCTAATTTTTAGAGGAACTTAGCAATTCAGCTGTGATTTGCTACTTCATTTTAATGACCAGACAGATGAAAGAACTACAAGAAATCAGTACTAAAGGGTTCAGAAATTACACAGTGCCTTTTTACTGATTAAATTCAATTCCACAACTCAGCATTAGCACTTAAAAATGTCACCATACAATCAAATAATAAGCAGTTTGGTTAATTATTTAAATTAAATTAGCTGTAATTCTGCTATACAGCCAAAATTAAACCCTGCATCTCTCTGAAGAGTGCAAGAACCTCCACCCACCATTCAGACTCATTCTCAGTTTAAATCAGAGTCCAGGAGATGGGACAGAGGATACAGGATGTTCCAGTTGCTCACAGACTGGATTGAGTTTAAGATTTGCAGATGACAAAGGGGCAACAGTCCTGTTTCTCTGTACACGTGGATGATCCCTCATCACCTGTGGAGCAGGTGTTCAGAGGTGGGTCATGACTGCACTGGTGGGTAACACAAAGGTGTCACTGACCAGACGAGCCGTGGTACCTCCACCTGCAGCCCACTGCCGATGGTCCAACACCTCACCTGTGCCCCCGTACCTGTCCCCGTGGCGCGGACCCAGCCCTCACCTGCGGGCAGCCTCCTCGATGCTCTCCCCGGGCTGCACCTTCCCCCCGAAGCCGTTCCAGAGCCCGGCGCCGAACCCGCGCTTCTTCATGCCCAGGAGGATGCGGGGCGGCTGCACCACCAGGACGAGGGTGAAGAGTCTGGACGTGTGCATGGCTCCTGGGGGAGCGACGAGGCGGACACGCTGTGCCACGGCTTCCCGGCCCCCTCCGGAGGGCGCACAGAGCCCCTCACCCCCGAACACCCAGCACCCCTCCCCAGTGCCCGGCCCCTCAGCACCTCTCCCAGTAATCTACCTCTCTGACGCTTCCCACTGACCCCCGCTCTCCCGCTACCTCAGCACCGCCTTCCCAAAGTTTGATCCCCCCTTCCCAAATCCTTGTTTCCCCAGCCCCCACCCCCGCAGAATCCTGACCACCTTTAACACCCTCTGCCAGCACGCCTTCCCCAAATCTTCGATCCCCTCCGCAAATCCCTGTCCCCCCAGATTCTCCGCCCGCCTTCAACACCCCTTCCCTGAATCCCTGAGCCCTTAGAAACCCCTCCCCAAATCTCCGATCCGCTCTCCCTAAATCCTTGCTGCTCCTAAACTCCCTCCCGGAATCCCTGACTCCCAGCTCCCCTTCCCCAAATCGCCGATCCCCCATCCCAATCCCTGACCCCCCTGCACTCCCGTCCCCGCGCACCTCAGCCCCACAGTCGCAGCTTTCCCGCCCGCCTCGGGGTCACCCTCAGCCGCGGCCCGTCCCCGCTCTTCCCGCGCCGCCGCCGCCCCGCCCGCGGCCGCCGTGAGGGGAGGCGGGACGGGGCGGGCCGAGGCGGCCATGGCGGGCGCGGGGGCAGCTGTCATTGCCGGGGGCCGGTGCGTGGCGGGGCCGCTGAGGCGATCCCGGCGCCCACGCAGGGGATGGTGGCGTGTTGTTAGTGCCGGCGCCTGGAGTTTCCCTCGGGAATGGGTTAATGGGTGTTTGGGGTTTTAGGTTATTGCCGCCCGGCGGTTCCGCCAGGACAGGGGCCGTGGCTCTTGGTTGCTCTGCCGGGAGCTTGCAGGAGCTCGGGCATCCCTCCGTTCCTCTGAGCGGCTCACGGAGGCCACCGGCCCCGCTGAGGCAGCACAGGAGTGCTGGGATCACTCTGCCATGTCGTGTCCGTAAAATACCTGAGCAGAAGCCGGAGTGGGATCTCTTTCCCCCCTTAGCTCAGGATAACACGTGTGGCCTCATCCAAAATCTGACCCTGCTGTTGTGATAGGACCTGATAAGTAAAGGTGCCAAAAATCTCGGATTTAGGGGCTTCTTTTTAGAATCACTGAATGGTTTGGGTTGGAAGGGACCTCTGGAGACCATCTAGCCCAGTGACCCTTCCAAGGCAGTGTCACTTGGAGCAGGTGACACAGGAACATGTCCAGCTGTACTGAGAATGTCTCCCAACAGGGAGACTCCACACCCTCCCTGGCTGCCTGTAGTGGCTGGAATTAATTACTATAGAGACTTTTGAAATACAGAATGGTTATGTACTAACTGGTTGACTTGCCTCTCTTCCTGGCTTTGGATGAGCAGATGCCTGCACACCACGGTGAAGTTTCTGAGGAAAACTGGAGCTGAGCAGAGGTGGTTGGAGCGGCACTTGAAGGATCCCTTTGTCAAGGCATCGAAGCAGCAGCATTACCGGTGCCGAAGTGCCTTCAAGTTGCTGGAAATTGATGACAAGCTCTGTGTTCTTCGTCCAGGATTTTCTGTTCTTGACTGTGGAGCAGCACCTGGTGCTTGGAGCCAGGTTGCTGTAGAGAGGGTCAATGCCTTAGGTACTGGTAAGTGCAATTTTTTGGCAGGCAAGATGGGGATGATACTCCTCTTGAAGTGTGTGAGAAGATCTGTGAAATACTATGGAATCTAAATTGAAATACTACGAAATCAAGGAAATATTATAATGGTAACAGTATAGGGAGGGGGCATGGGTACCAGTAAGTGCCAGAGTCACTGATAAAAATATGAAGGGGTGAGCATAGTAAATCTTCATATAGAGAATTTGTGTTTATGAAATAAAACATACCATGTGGTGCTAATGATCTGATTAGCTGTTGTGGGGAAGATCCCTTCATCCAGTTCTGAAATTGGTGTGACTTCCAGCAATTACCTTGGCGTATTTGAAATATTGTTTCCCTTCTCAAAAAAATGGAAGCAACTGCTTTGCATGGTTTATATGGCTGAAGCCATTGATGTTTACAAAGTGAGGTGTTATCATCTGCAGCATTATCCAGGATTTCTGTACTGTCAGCCTTATAAGAGCAGCAGAAAACCAAGAAAAAGCCTCCTTGTTTATCCAAAGTAGCTGAGTTTTTATGTCTTGAACGGATGAGCTTGTGGCAAAACCCCCATCCAGATGCACCCAGCAAACTGCCAGGGGACGAGAAGGCAGCTGTGGCAGGTGGTGGGTTTTGTCTACTGACAGGCACAGAGCTCATGCACGTGGAGGTTTTTGCAGCCACTCTGAGTGCTCCCTGTGTCATTCCTCCTTACAGATGCTGCTGTCCCCACCGGCTTTGTGCTTGGCGTTGACCTGCTGCGGATTTCTCCTCTGGAGGGAGCGGTTTTCCTGTCGGAGACTGACATGGCAGAGCCCAGCACGCTGAGGGCCATCCAGAGCCTGCTTCCCTTAGGGAAGGCAGATGTCATCCTGAGTGACATGGCACCCAACGCCACGGGCATCAAAGAGCTGGATCATCAGAAGCTGATCAGTCTGTGTTTAGGCCTTCTGGATATGTCCCAAAGCATTTTAAAGCCGAAAGGAACGATGCTCTGTAAATTCTGGGATGGATCCGAGGCCCATCTGCTGCAAAACAGACTGAAGGAGGAGTTCCAGGATGTGAGAACTATAAAGCCTCAGGCCAGCCGGAAGGAATCTGCGGAATCTTATTACTTGGCAAGGCTGTACAGAGGGAAACGAAAGTCATGAGCCGCAGATTCTCTGACATGGATTGGAAATCTCAATTTAGTGGGTGTTTAAAGGAAGATCCACCATTAAGACCTTGGGAAAATTTGCTACTCTTCTTTAAGTCCATTAGGCTTTTCAAATACTTGTGGACAAAATGGTTGGGAATGGAGAGGAGTAATCTGAAAGGCAGCCTCTGGGACTGGAGTAATGGAATTGAAAATAAAATGCTGATTATATGAGTTTTTTATGTGTGCCTGAACATCGTTGCACTGTTAATGCTGCCATACATGAGATTGACCATAAAGGTGATTGTTAGAACGTGAGGATAACATGAGCAAAGGGGAGTTTGAGCCAATTCAGTGCCTTTTAGAAGCTGGTGTGATTTATTAGCAGGTAACAGGTAAAAACCAGAAAATGTTTCTGTGCACATCAGGATCTGCATCCTCATGCACAGTGTGTAGCACAGCCATGTGAGAGGCGCGGCTGGCTTGAGAACGTTCAGCCCCATGGCTCTGCTGCCTCTCCTGCAGCACAGGTTATGTTTAGGAGCTGCTGCTTCCTGGCACTCATAAATCCAGTCAGTGCCAGTGGGACAGGCTCATGGCCGTGCAGATCATCTCCCCAGTGCTTTTTTGGTGTGGCCAGTGGTGCTTCTCAGGCGAAAAGACAAGATGTTCCTAAGATCCCAGTAGGGAGAATGACTGAATTGCCGGAAATCTGTTTGCACAAATAAATTCAGCCGCTGCCTTATCTGAAAGTGACAAATTTTTATTAAATAGTGCTTTTATCAGGCTGACTGTGGCATGAGTTATATGAGAGGCTGTTTTCAAGACTCCCAGGCCTTTCTCATCATCAGCAGCTCACCTGGAAGCTGGAGGAGCCGGAGCAGGAGGGCGCGGGGCGGTTTTTGGGGGGTCGGGCCGAGCTCCAAGCTCCCTCGCACCTTGTCGGGGCATTACGGTAGCGCGCGGAGCGCTGCGCGCGTAATGCCGCCGTTACGGCTGCCGGCGCCGCCGTTCTCGCGAGAGGCGGGCGCGGAGTTCCCGCGAGGTCCCGTGGCCGGGGTGAGGAGGGAGATCCAAGCGGGGCGCGCGGCGGCGAGCGCTGAGGGAGGGACGGACGGACGGGGGGAAAGGGGAGACAACGAGGGCTCCGCCCGCGCCCGTCCCACCCCGCTCTTCCCCCGGGGGAGTCGTGCCGGCGAACCCCTCGGTGCCCGGAGCCGCCCCGTGCCCGCCGCGGCCGCTCTCGGTGTTCGCTGCCCGCCGCGGGTCCCTGCGTGCCCCGAGGGAGCCTTGGCCACGGGGGTTCCTGAAGCGGACCGGGTCACACACCTCAATGTCTTAATTGCTGGTAGGTTTGAGAACGGGCGTGCTGGAGCTGCCTGCCGGCAGGTGCGTTTGCTGCTCCAGAGCGCGGTTTGGGTTTTGGCAGATCTGTTGCTTCTGCGCCGCCTTTACGCCTCCTGCTCGTGATGCTGTAAATGCAGACAGTAACTGCTGGGTAACCCCGGGAGTGCAGGAGCCCGGAGGCAGCCCCAGGTCTCTGTCTGTGCTACAAGCCATGTGGCTGTTGTGGCTGTCTTTCCTGGTCCTGGACTTTTTCCGGTGTTTCTGGGGATTTATGGAGCGGGCGCTCACTGGAGGGATTCACCTAAGGTTTCCTGAAATCTGGGAAACCTTGCAGGCTTTTCTGAGCTCCACGCTTGATTTCTCTTTGGCCTTTTACTTAGTACCCTTCTGAATTGGAAAAAAGAGCTACATTTCATTATATGAATAATGAGATGCAGTTTCACTTATACAAGTGATCAATGGACTTGGGAAGACTTGTTGAAAATTAGAGTCCAAAGTGCTTCTGGGAAGCCAGAAACAAGTTGTGTAGCAGGAAGGGTTTGCTGCTGCTGTGGAGTTAGTTCTGCTCCCATCAGCTTCACAAATTAGGGGGAAGAACAATGAGTTTGGTTTGGTCAGAGAAGAAGAGGCTGTCTTGCATCTTTTTCTCATTTCATAGGAAATTATGACTTCAGCCTGGGTGGGGTCATGTTTTCTGTGGATCCCAGCAGTGCAGATTGCAGATTGTTTCTTACCCTATAAATTGGAAGACCTCGTGTTTAGTGTTTCCTCAGGGCAGTGATGGATCCCTCTTTAGCAGAGCATCTTGCTCTGAGTGTTTTGCTGATGATTTTCTGTCTATTTCCAGAGCCATGGAGGACTTGGAAAATAATACCACTGTCTTCTCCACCCTGAGATCCCTCAACAACTTCATTTCACAGCGAATGGAGGGAGTGTCTGGGCTGGCTACACCTGGATCTTCTCAAAGCTCCTTACAGATGCAGTACCAGCAGAGGATGCAGGTGAGGAGTCCTCATGTTGGTGATTCCTGCAGTATCACTTCAGCGTGGTCATGTGCTCCTTTTGATTCCCAAAGTTGGGAATTTCATTCAGTTCTGACCATTCTTTCTGAAACTGACGTTCTGAAATTGATGCAAACAAATAAAGGAGGCTTGCTGTCGCCATTCTGGAATCTTTTCCAGAATACATTTAATTTTTTTATAGTGTCAGACAGATTTATTTCTGTTTTGTAAAAGTTTAAGAAAGGTCCTTTGAATTTATTCCCTGCTAGTTATATCTGTGTACCAGCTCAGGAAATTAAATTGTGAGTTGTTTTTGTATTGCTGAACAAAGGAGCTTTATATCTTAACGTTTTTTCTAGTAAGACACTTTGTTGCCTTTTTTCAGGATTTAAAGCTTCTTTGCCTGGACACATTCAGGAGACTTGCATTGAGCTGTGGCTTTGATATGCAAACCAGTTGTGCTTTCTTATCCACCTGAGTTATTTACTTTTTTTTTCTGTTAGCTGCTTCAGGCTCATAAAGCATAAAGTAAATTGACAATCTTAGATCCCAGGGACTGTGTATTAGGCTGGAATGAAGTTTCTGTATTCTGTATCTTAATATAATTTCTATTTCAGCCTCTAAGTATAAAATAAGTTTGATTCTTTTTAATGTAAATTTGCTTTGCATTTGAGATGTTGACAAAAATTTAAGCTTTTTCTGTCTGTGCTACATTTCTGGTGGCAGCACTAGTTGCAGGAGGCTCTCTCTGGTGAGAGTCTCCATTGGCTGTGTGTTGGATGTACATCACCAGGATGTGAGCATTGCTGTTAGTATTGTCTGCGCTCTCAGGTGATTTGAGTGAAAAAATGAAGTGTAATGTTGTAGAGGTCATGGAAAAATGTGTTATTTTGTTCAGCAGTTACTTTTATTGGGAGCGTGATCTGTGCTTCTTAGCCTTGGGGAGTTCATAATTAGCTTTTTAGATAGAGAAGTAAATTTTGTCAGACTACATCTAGAGACTGAGAAATTCTGACTTAAGAACCAGGAATTAGTTTTCTTTCCAATTCACCTTGGTTTGATGTGGGTTCCTGAGCGTGGTGTTGAACTCTTTGTTTCCCCATCTACAGCTGCTGTGAGAGGTGCCACAAATGTGGTAGTTTGTAAAATGGCAATGTAGTGTCAGCTGAGCAGTACAGGGCATGATGACACTGTTGTGCTGTTAATGGTGTGCAATGTCCCTTCTCACACATGAACTGGCCAGCTGGAGGAACAAGCTGGGCAGATCCACTCCAAATCCCAGCTGCTGCAGGTGGAACGGGAGAAGATGCAGATGGAGCTGAGCCACAAACGAGCTCGCATCGAGCTGGAGAAGGCAGCTAATACCAATGCCAGGAACTATGAGGTGAGTGGGATGTCTGCTCATGGCTTGGGAGCATTGGCCTAAGCCAGAACACATGGAGAGCATTTACATCAGTGGTTTGGGTCAGGGATGTGCTTTGGTTTGCGGTGGTCTGTCTCAGAATGCGTATAGTTACTCTTTGGAGTGAAACTAAGCTGAAAGGTGCACTCCAGGAGCAAGCCTGGTGTTCTCCAACTGCTAATGGACACTGTCTTCAGAGCAGGACTTCAGTGACTCTGGAATGCATTTACTGTGTTTGCATTTACTGCAGGTGTGGGTGTCAAGTTGCCAGCACCAACACGTCTACAGAACTGCTCTGCACGTCCCCTCTCAGTGCACTGCACTAACTTGCTAATGTGCACAAGAGTGTGAACTTGAAGCCTCGTTAGGTTCACAGACTGATGATCTGATCACAGGATTCTGTTAGCTTAGCACTGAAGTTGTCATGGGTGGCAGTGACAAAAGGGATTTGTTATATGTTTCTCCCAGAAGTATTTAATTTTTTTTTTCTCCTAGAGGGTTTAAACTTCTGCTGGCACAATTGCAAGCATTTGGTTTGTGTGACTGTAATTAATTGGAATGGCAGCAGTTCCAGCCATGCAGTGTCACGCAAGAGAGCCTGCACTGATAAAACAGTGAGCCTCACTCAGGGCCTAATAGCTTTTATTGGGTTCTGCTTTTCTGCCCACATATGTTTGCTTAACGATGTTACTGAAATAAGCTGTGGATCAGTGGCTTTTGTAGCATAATAAATGTCTTCTATGTGGGTGATTATTGAAAAAGAAATCAGTAAAAAATAATAAGTACGTTTTGTTGTATTTTATGAGGGTGACAGATTTAATGTGTGGTTGTGAAATAGGGAGTCAGTGACTAAATTCCTTCTTCCTCTGAAGTAAGGTGATGTGGGATTAGGCCAGGAAGAGTTCAAACTGGAATGTAGCTGAGTCAGTCACAGAAACCCTTGAAGTACTGGTACAAAAAAAGGGAGCAGCACTAATCCAGCACTGTGGTAATTACCCTGCTCAGATTCTGTGTTTTTCTGAGTCATGTGGATAAAGGTTTTAGGAACCTCACATTGCTTTGCATAATCCTTGCTTACTATGCAAATCCGTGTCTCCAGTTGCTTTGATTAGCAAAACAATTTGCTATGCATTTTTTCAATAAGTATTGATCAATTTGAGGTAGGAGTAAACTGAAATGGTATATGAAAGGTTGTCAGACTGCAAGAATATTTGTTGTATTAGTTGATAATACTTTCTTTTAAATGGCCTCAATTCCAGAAGTTGCAGAGGGAAGTTAGTCTTATTAACCCAGCTGTTGAGGTCTGAGTTTCTGAAAGTCAGTTTTCTGTTTATGGGTCAGCTTTAAATTGGAGATTGAATGTTTTCATCTTTAATCTGCTGGAGAGTGTGCAATGGATTTTGTGAAGCCACATCTGTGTTCTCGTAGTCATGTCTTAGTGTAAGAGATTTGGAAGAAGTGGTCTCTTAATTTTCCAGCTCTACTTCCCTGGGTAATTCCTTGGGTAATTCCATTGAGTTACTGCTGATGAATTTTTGTCCTTGCTAGGTTAAAGCTGTGGTCTGAGTAACTTTGCTTCACGATGAAGCAATTACCACTGGTGATCATAGTAATGAGGAATGAGGACAAAAGAAGGAAAAATGGCTTCACCTTTCTGCTGCTTTCTTCTTAAGTCTCTTTTTGTTTTTACCCTTGGCCAGAGAGAGGCTGACCGTAACCAGGAGCTGCTCACGCGCATAAAGCAGTACCAGGAAAGGGAAACAGAGGCTGAAAATAAACTGAAAGAACAAATGGAGATGAACAAATCTTATAAGAAGAGCATGGAGACAATGAGTAAGAAGCTGCAAGAGAAGGAGAGCAAATTAGCTGAAGCTAATGAAGTAAGAACAAAGTATTTTTTAATCCATCCATAGCTCCAGGTGACTTTGCAGTTCTTGTGACTTCAAAATGCCCTTTTTGATTAAAAAAGCCCTTAAACAAAATAACTGGAACATTCTGTTAATCACCTGGAAATGAATAAACCCTCGTGGTGTGTGTCTTTTCTGTCAAAGTTTAGAATCAAACCAAGCCCAGATACAAGTGAGCAGGTCAGAAGGAGAAGAGATTTCTTAGACAAGATGATGTGGAGAAGGAGAAAAAAAGTGTGAGGTGCAACATCCAGCATCTAGGCTCAGAAATGTGAAGAAAGGGACAGTGATGGAGGAGATAATACAGGAAAGCGTTCAGGGAAGTCAAGAGAACGGTAGAGTGGATGAGAGCAACATTATGAACCAAGTGTCTGTTTCTGAAGTGTCTTAAATGCCTGGAATGAATACTTGGGTAACAGTTTCAGGATATTTGGTGCCCAGACCATCTTCTCAACCCTCAACCTTCTCAGATATCATTTTAGTTAAGTTCAGCTATTTAATTTGGAACTTTCCTGTAGCAGTTGTTGATCAGCAATCACTAACTCCTTAAGCCCTGCTCCTACCTAGGCATCGCTGGAAATGTAGCAATGTGATAAAGGAGGCAAATTGATTTAATGTTCCAGTTATCAGTGATTAAAACCAGGGGAGAGTGATGGTACATTAGAGAAACCAAACATGTCTAAAAGATGTGTGCTGCTGTTCTGTCTCTGTGTTCTTTTATTCCTATGAGTATCAAGATGAGAACTCTACCTGTCTCTCTGTCTGGAAGACACACTACATATGTAATGTTTTGAGAGATTTCTCTCTTTCTCTGTTACAGGTAGCTGAGTAATGGTTATTGAAACAAACCTGTGAGCTTTTCTTTAGAGTTAATATATTTAGAAAAAAATATCACCTAACTTTAAAGTTTGATGTTTTTCATGCTACTTTGAGGTCACCCGTTTAAGAGATAATGTAAATGACAATTTGGATGGCAAGTGCAAGTGCAAAATTATTTTCTCTTGCACTTATTTGAGGTAGGTTGTAGGTTTACAGGTCTGAAGTTTTGCAGGAGTGTGGGATTGTTTCTAAGATTGTGTTAACACTTTTTAGTTGGAAATTATTTCTATCACCGTCCATAATATCTGGCTTGGAAAGTCACAGCCTTGTGTGTTTATGCTTTTTTTTTTCCCATTAATTCAGACAATCACTGTATTAAAAGGGAAAATATCAGAGCTGCAATGGAATATAATGAACCAAGAGATGCAGATGACAAGCCAAGACTCTCAGAAGCTGGAACTGATGGAGCAGCTGGATATCGAAAAAAAGTAAGCAAGGAATGAATGACTGTAGGGAGAAAAAGGCAAACAGAACTTCAGTCTTGTGCAGCTGTCATCACCAGAAAACTTTCAATGGTGTTTGATTTCTGCTCTTCAAAGGGGTTCTTTGATCTGGGTGTGCAGGTTATAACTGTTGTTTGAAACCAACTCTGAGGTGCAATATTAATTGTACCTTGAGGAAAAAACCCCACAAACTCGAGCTTTAAATCTCATTGGTGTTTCATGTTCGTGGTGGAGAGTTAACAGAAGGGATGTGGGTGGGAAAGGCTGATCTGAACGTTATGGACTGAACAGATCAAAAATATGAAACCTTAAATCATAGTGGAAGGGTAATTGAAAGTTACGAGTGTTTTTCCTTGCTTGCTAACTTCAGCTCTTAATTTTCTAAGTTGTGAAGTTTTGTTTACTCTGAGTATATATTTGTTGTTGTCAGAGTTAAGTGGCTTGATTTTTTTTTTGTATTTTTCTCAATATGCTTCTTTTTATTAAAATGAATGGATATTTTTGTCTCTGAATAAGATGGAGCTGATAGGAGTGTGAGACTGAAAGAGCACGTGTTATATAAGAGTAGCATTTACCTTGTTAGTGCTGTTTGACTCTGTTGGTCAGAGACTTCTGAAGGTGGGTTGTTTGTGGTACCTGAATCCTGGGTGCTCAAGTGCTTCTTGTGTCTTCATCTGACAGGAAATGGCAGGAGGCAAGTCAGCAAATCCAGACACTGCAAGCAAGCCAGTCCTTACTGACAGAATATGAACAGAAGATTAAGGTAAGAAACTTTGTGACCTATATAAAGCTTTAGATTTTAATTCCTTCAGTGGAAGAACAGAATGCTGCTTCTTAAAAAAATTGGTTATTGCAGAAGTAAAAAGTTAGTTTGTCAAAAAAGTACCTGAGTTGGTTGCTAGCAAGGGTTGAGCTTGGGTGGACCAGGCTATCTACAATTAGCTGTAACATGACACTTTGCCTTTGTTGTATCAATTGATTGAAAAAAGCATGCTTTCTCTATAGAAAGGTGATTTATATCCTTGAGCAGTGCTCTGTAGGAATGCTTTTTTTGGTCTTTTGCCAATTTGCTCTGCAAAAGACTGCTTCTAGAGTGATCTTTTTTCAAATGGTGTGTGATGAGCCCAGCAGCTACAGTTATTTTCTGCTTCCCAGAAGATCCTTCCTCTGCAGTTGTGTTTAGAAAGTGCAATTACTTCTAAAGCTTTCAAAACTACACTATCTTAAACATCAGTATGGAGATGCTGTTTGTGCTTCCAAATGAGCACATAGGTTGGTGGGAATGTATCTTTTTAATTTGTCTTGTCTTCCTGGCAGAGGCAGATGTGGAGAGTTACTTTGATTTGAGCAGTGCTGACAGTGGCACTGCCTTGCTGTGAAACCAACCAAATTGCCAGCAAGAGGAGACTTTCTCCATTGAAATGAAAAGATGGAAAACAGGATATAAGTCTGCAACACAGCCCTAAATAATTCAGTTTTTTATTGGAAAACTCCCCAACATTTACCATAATGTTGAAATGCACATTTGTGTTTCTTTCTGTACCTAATTCTTGCTTTCCTCTGCACTTCATTGGTGGAGGGATAGAGGACAAGAAAATCACAGATTTGGTTCAGTTGATAGAAGAGGATCGTTTTAATGAGTAACTGAGGGCTTTTTGTTATGAACTTGGACTAAGCAAGTGTAGAGAGAAGAGACCAGCCCAGGTATTAAAAGTGAAACAAGATTCATCCCTGCTTTGAGCATGGATTGGAAAACATGACCCTCAGAGTTCCCTTCCAGCTTCATTCCAGTCCTTGATTTGATCTTAAAAAATACAATGCAGAAATAGCTCTTACAAATTCCAACTTACTCGTTGCTGTCCTGTTCTCATCCCATGTTTTCCAGGATCTGGAGCAGAAGTTGTCCCAGCAGGAACATGATGCTGTAATTGTCAAGAACATGAAGGCAGAGCTGTCTCGTTTCCCAAAAATGGAGCGTGAATTGCGCCAGCTCAGGGAGGAAAATGCCTACTTCAGGTGAAGGAAGGGTTCAGGTGTTGAGGGCTCTGTTCTATACATGCTACAGCTGCACTGTCTGCACTTTACATCCCTCTTTAGGGTTTCCACATGGGAAAGCTCAGAAGGAAGTATTTCACACAAATACTGGTTATGAATTGAGCAGTGTCGTGGTGCTTACTAGATAAGAAGATCTGACAAGATCTGAGGAATCGTCTTGAACACAGGAGCCTCACAGAATGTGCATTCATTGTCCTGGGTGGTGATTTTGAATTGTTAGAACAAAACTCAATGTTTAAAGGTAGTGATGAACTCCATACAGCTTGGGGAAAGAATTTCCTGTAGGGAGAAGAGGCAGCTGAGCATTTCTTTAAGAACTGGTTTTGCTTAGCTTTTGTTACCACTGTTTTAAAGGCCTGTTGTTCCAGCATAGTGTTTAGAAAGTGTCTTGTTTAAATTTCTAAAGCACTCTGATACAGCCATTGGGTAGCGTAGGCTTTCTGGATTGTCAAAGTGGCAATCAGTTTGAAAAATTAAATGTAATGTGAAATAAATTGCCTTAAAGTGTTGGGTGGTTTTTGTTGTTGTTTGTCTTTTTGTAAAATTACATGAGTCATCTTGCCAGCTTTTTTTTTTTTAAGTTAAGTAATTTTCCTAGGTTTTGGTCTTGTAATTATTTCATTATAATTTTAAATTGTTTGTCTTGGAATTTTTTCTCATGCTTGTTTTTCTACATTGGAACATACCAACAGATTAAAGGTCATTTGTTTTTATACAGTTTTATTTCATCCTTGTACACCTCTATTGAAGTAAAACCAAGCAGCCCTCCAAACCCCAGGTCTGTTCTGCTTGCTGTGTTCCAGCCAGACTGAAAAGCAGAGTTTGGAGTCTTTTGTTACCCTTGTTTTGACAAATAGTAAAGCAGACACAAAGCTTCAGCTTGTTTGGGCATAATTAGGATGGTATTTAGAGTAGAAAAAAAAATTCAATATAACTGTTTTTTTGGTAGCAGTGGCTTTGCTGTGAAGGTTATAGAAGTGAGTCAGTTGAATGTCATGATTCCCATGGGATTCCTGTATATCTGAAAGTTTGTGAAAGGGAATTGAATTGCGTGAACCTGTAGTAATTGTCTTTTCATCACAGGGAAATGAAAGAAAACAATGGTTTGCTTAAAGAGGAAGTGGAAGGTCTCCAAAGGAAGCTGGAACGTTATGAGAAAGTCCAAGCACAGCTAGTGACTGTGGAATTGGAAAATGAGGTGAGGTGCTGGGAACATCTGGTGGATGAGCAGAACAGGACTTTCCTCTATTGCCTGTCCTGACTTTTAGGCTTTTCCTGTATTGTGTTACTTAAGATATGATACCTCCTTTAATTAATAGACTCGAACCAGACGTTTCCAAACTGGAAAGTCAGCATGAGGGGAGTTATGGCAAGGAAGGTGTAAAAGGCAAAAGGGATATTTACTGTTCAGCTGGAGATTTTGTGTACAGAATAATCTCACCATAGTGTCTATTTTAGCCTTGATGTTTCTCTTTTACCTTTCTTTTGCTGGAAAGGCTTTTTCTGGCATCAAGCTCTGTCCAGACATGGTGTTGTTGAACAGGTGTGTGTGAAGAACCTTGGTATCCAGGGCTGCAGAATGAGAAACCAAAAATGCGAATAAGAACAGGAAATCCACAGCAGGAGAAGGAATGACACTGACTTTGCATGGAGAATTATGAGAAAACTCTGGGTTTGAGTTTTCTAACAGCTCTGGTGAGCTGTTAGAACATGTGTCTATGTCTAACTCTACTTTTAATCTTCACTTTAGAAACTTCTGGGAAAATTACAAAGCTGGGAGAAACTGGATCAGAGCACTGGCTTAAATATCAGGTATGTACTCACAGCTCTAGAGGAAAGTAAGACCTTTAAGCTCTTTCCTCTTAATCTTCTGGCTGATCTTTTAAGTGTGTTGGTCATGCTTTCTTTCTGTCCCTTCTTCATGTGGAACCTCTTTTAGTGCATTTTATTATATATGAGAAGAAAGTAAGATAACACAATTTTAAATGTAACTTTTGGAACTAAGAAATGTTTTTCACCAACTCACCTTGAGTAATGTCTTTGAGGCTGGGGATCAGTTTTGAATTCTTGAAACTTTTTGTGTATAGCTGCATTTTTGTTTAGTTAGAGATTCCACTTGCTTAATAAGTGAATTTCTAAGAATTTTAGATGTCCAGAGAAGAGATTGTGTGCTACTTGTGGCAAACTGTTGTAAATGTATTTCCTTTGAAATCTGGATATCAAAATTAGCTGCTAGATCATGTTGTGACTTTTCTTTCTTTAAAGCAGCTGAAGAAATGTTATTTTAGTTATTTTGTCAAAGCCACTCCCCAGTTGTGTTTTGTAACACCAGCTGGTCTGTGTGCTGGTACTCAACAGCTCCTCCTGACATCTGGAGCAGTGAACCAGATTTTTTAAGGTCCCTGTGTATGTGTTATAAAAAGAATCTGGAAATAGTGGAATTTTTGATCATTCTCTATTGCTGCAGAAGGTGTTCTGTGTATATATGAATCTTTTATGTTTCAACACTCTTTTATTTTCTCTAAATATTTACAGTGTCATTACATGAGAAAAGAAGATGCTTCTTTGTAAACAATTGATATGAGCATTGATCACCTTTCACACTGGGTCAAGGCTAAAACATGAGCAGCAGAACCTCATCTTGCCAGTTGTTTCTTCATTCCATTCATTCCACATACCCAGCCACAGAGCTGTGTCTGCACACTGCTGGGATTGTTTGGAAATGCACATATGGTTTGGACACATCACTGCTTCACGTAAAAGATGCTTGTGTTCCAACTTGGGGAACCTCCCTTAATTTTCTCAGTGTTTTCTGTTTAATGAGGATAACAAACCTTTTCCAGAGGCTTGCTGGTAGGTAGCATGCTTGAGGTTCTCTCCTACATACATTTAGATGAAGATGGAATTATGTTAAGTCTCCTATGGCAAGGTATGGACAGAAATCATAGGATTCCTTTTCACAAAACCTTTTGGAGTAAAAGCTTTTTACTTATCTCAAGCTGTTAAAGGTTTAACGAGGTAATTTCACAGTGGGAGAGAAATGGAGCCAAGTGATTCTGCCTGTTGAAGTCTAATAACTCCTTCATTTAAAATCAGAATATTCACTGTGAAGTGCTAGTTTTGTGATTGGGTCATATTGTTTAGTGCTATTAATGGCACCTTCTACAGAAAGGGGAATTGCTCTTGAGAAAGATCATCTTTTCATGCAATTGGAGCAAGTGGGACTGGATGATTTCCCCCTCCCTCTCGTATTGTTCTTTTTCTTTTCTTGCTCAGACTTCTTACAGCATGAATTACATTAATTTTTGGTGAGGGTGATGAAGATGGTGAGAGATCATTGTTCTGGATGGATCCTGGAGAATGCTGTTGGTGAAAGTTTGAGAAGAGTTAATTGCCCATCTCACAGTAGAAAATAAACAGGAACAAGTTGTCTGATTGTCCCAAAGGGCCAGAGGAATGTTCTGTTTGCTAATAACTAGATAAGAAAGGGAAAAGGGAATAAATAAGGATTTCTCATATTTTTTTTATCAGGTTCTTCATTGGTACAGAGGATGTAAGGGAAGTGCATGCAGTGTGCGGAGTTTTAGGAGAGGATGATTTTTCATTTCCTTTAGCACTTCCACAGGGCTTGTTCAGTGTCTGCTCTCAGTGGTTTCTGTTCACTGATTGCCTGCTCCCAGCAGGCTTTTTGTCAGATTGGCTTATGATCAGCCCTTGCAGTGTAATTTTATGTAATAATACTTGGGAAGGAGGTGCAGCTTTCACAAGTGTGGTGGTAATCCAACTGTTTTTAGTACTGGTCTCTTTTTGGTGACAATGGAAGAGTGTTTATAATGCTTCACCTTGTTGGGGGAAAACAAGTTCATTTACAGTTGACTCTGGCTAATCTTGTGTTTGCTCGTTCTGGATTCCACTTGTAAGCTCCTGGGCTTTCTCTCTTTTCATAAACAGTAGAAACAAAAACAGTTGTAGCTCTATAGCAAAATATCCCTGTGCTGTACCTAAATATTAAAATAGGACTCATCATATGTGCTATATAGAGTTCATGTGTACACATTATAAATCTATGTCATCTTTCTTGTGTTCAATTATATGTCCTTTGGATTTCTTGAACTTCTTGCTGCCTACCTTGCAGTATACTTGGCTCTGGTTTTTACTGTGGATCTAGGTCCTTTTTGTGTGTTACTGTTATGCTGCCAGGGATTTTCATACATTTGTCATGTGTTGCTCTGATGTGATATTTCTGCTGCAGAATTGGTTTCAGCTGTAAAGGGAAAAAACCACAAAATGTTAAATTCTTGCTCTGTGAGTAGAAAGCCTTATTTATTTTGGAGTGCACTGTCCTATAGAAGGATATTTATACATGGCTTTTTTAGGATTGTTATTAGGAAAGGGCTGTGTTGAGAAAACAAGCTTCTTGTACTCTGTCTCTCCAGGATGTGCTGATGTAGTTTCTATTTCTTCAAAATCCAGTTTTTGAGTAATTGAGTTGTTGACCATCTTCACTGACAAACCATGTTAATCGTGACACACTCGGTTGTTTTTTCAGCATTGGACTATTAGCTTAGAGACATTTTCCAGGCAGCTCCTCTACTACCATTAAACAGGTAATCTATTTTAACAGAAAATCCTTGGGGGAGGTTTTGGGTGACAGCAGCAGCTTTTTTTGGGTGACAAAGCTCAGAACTCCCACGAGATGGCGCCCGCTCTCCTACAGGAGAAGGAACAGGATCGCTCCAGCCTGGGATTCAGCCTGGTGTGAATCCATCAGCCTTGGGAAGGGGCAGCTGCTCTCAGGAAAACTCCTAATTGCTGCCAGCAGAGCTTTTAAACTCTTTCATGCTGCCTGCATGCAGTCACCGTCCCCTTGCCCAGTACTCTGGGCTGTACCTTGGTATGAAAATGGTTTGTGCAGATTTCTCTGATGGAATATGAAACATGTTTTTCTAGCTGACTTTGTAAACTTCATGTTTACACCATATATTCTTAATTTTGTCTTATTTAATAGGAGTTCTTCACAGCCTGATTCTTTTCTCCCCACCCCAAGCCTTAGAATTGCATTCTCAGAGCAGCACTGTTGCTGTTCTGCATTTCCCTTCTGCAGCATGTAGAGGATGCCCAAGTAAAAAATGAGGGTGCTTGTTCTGTGAGCTATTAATCTAAATAAGCCTCTTTTGCTGCTGTTTGTCTGTGTTTGGTTGATATTGTTTTTGTCCTCTAATGAATTTAGGAAGCGATTTGCTATCCTTAAATAGATATACCCTGGAGTACTGAGTGATGGAAAAAGATGTGCATCAGGTATTTGTTAAAGCTGAGGCAGTAACTCAGATGCTGAAGGTACTGATAGCCATTGATAGCAGCTGACAAGGTTTAATGCTAAATTTGTCTTTGTATTATTCCATAAGTGACAGAAGAATGCAAGTTTTGAAAGGTTGGATTTTGGCTGAAGAGTCATACAAGTGGGTGAAGACTGCCAGGTGGGCTACAAACAACAGCTTCTGAGGAGTTTTAGGCCAAGCTTTTTTTCTTTTCTTGAGGTAATAAATAGTAATGTGTGATACAGGGTTTGGTTTTGTTTGTTTCTAATTTTGCTTCATGTTTTTTTAATGGAAGTAATGAGCATAAAGTTTTTACAGATTCACCTGCTGGGCTCAAAGATCTTTGTATACACAGCAGAGCTATTTTATATTGGTGATCAAATATATTGATCATGGCCTATTTAAGTCAGTCTTTCCTTTTTGGAGCACTGTTTTCTGTTGCCTGACAGTGGTAGTGTCAGCTCAGGTTTGGTGTTCATGTGTAGGAAAAACCAAAAGATTTTGTTCATACAACTTTTCAGAATAATTTCAGTGTTTTCCTCTGTGAGGATCTGAGCTGTCCTTTTCTGAAGGGCCATGGAATACAGTGTGGAAATTAAAAGTGGAGCTGATGTATCAGAGAGAAGAGAAGTGTGCTTGGACTCTTGTGTGGAGCTCAGAGACTCTGGTCAGGGGCTTGGGTGTTCTGAGTCACATCCCACTCTGGTTCTGGGGTCAGGCAGGTCTTGGTCCCCTGTGCTGATGGTGTGAGGCTGACCCAGAGACACTTGGGGTTCACAGAGTCTGGCTTTGGGGAGTGCCCACAGAGCCCTCCAAGGTGAGTGCAGGTGCCTGCAGCAGTGAGATCTGGAGCTGCTGTGGCTGGCTGGGGAGCTCGCTGGCCAGGCCAGGCCTGCCGAGGGAAGTGCAGTCTGGCAGGAATTTGGGCCAGTGCTGAGGAACCATTTTCCCTTGGGGGAGCAGACACTGATCTGCTGACCTGTTGCCTCGAGCCAAAGGAGTGAACCTGGGAATGCTGACCTGGTTTTCTTTCTGAAACATCTGTGGGCTGGCTGGCTGACACATCTTGGGGACTAACTTCCTGCAGTGTCTGAGACCAATTAAGAGAGGAGATAGTGTGAATGTGTATGCATTTCCTCTCTAACAAAGGGTTTAATTAAGTGGCAAGCATCTCTGTTTAGTACAGTGGTTTGCACAGTTGTAATTCATAATTACCCAGGTGCTACGCTCAGTACGGGAAGTCCTTCTATGCACATTCTGCTTTTGGAGCTGGGGGAAGGGCAGAGAGAGAGGGAAAGGGGAATCAGATTTCTTGATTCTGCATTTAGTGGTGCATTAGTGCTCTTTTTTTCAGTGAATAGAAGAAAAAGAATATTTGAGTTCTCTACTTTCCTTTTTGAATCTTGATTAACTATGCTTAGTTACTGTGCACTCTCTTCCATCCAAGGCATTGAATATCTTTGCAGTAGTGAATGAAGCTCATAATCTTTTCCTTTCTCACAAGATAGTAATTTGTCTTTCTCTGAATGTCCATTATGAGTAAGTGGTTACTAGTTTAAAAAAAATCTGTTGACAGATATACAAAGTAGTGCATGTTGAAATAATTTGAATTACTCATGTTACTCTGGATGCCTAATTAACTGCAGCCAATCAAGACAAGGCTAGGGGTTATTGTTGCTGGTTCCAGTAATGCTATAATTCTGGCATGATCAGTCCATAGTGGAGCAAGTATTTTTATGGGATAGCCTATTGTAGTCCTGTGGTCTTTTGTCACCAAGCAAGAAATCAGTCTAATTAAAAGCATTTGGTGCTGGCTACCCCCTGTGACTGTACCACTGACCTGAACTATAGCACTAATTTCTCTATTGGAGGGTGAGAAGTTTGGTTTGTCTGGGTTGGCCACTGATGGCCCCAACTTTAGAACTGTGTCTTTAATTAGAGGCGAAGATTAGGATTAGCATAGTATGAGGATATTGAAGCATCATGTTCTGTGTCTTAGTTTTTCATAAATAGTTGTAATTTATGATGTGTGAACAGACTGAAATTTGCATGACTGCTGTTTACAAGATTCCCAGTGTAAAACAAACTGTCTCCTCACAGTGGGAATCCCCAGGGTACCCAGTAGGGAAATAAATGCTGCATAGGGGGAACAAGTAATTAAAAACCACCACAAACAAGCACCAAACCCCAGAACAACAACCAAAAAGCGCTGTGCTTGTTAGAGAAACTTTTATGGTTATGAGGTCTCAGCTTACCTCATGGATGGCTTATCTGCTATTGTCCTGTACAGGCACAGTACTGCATTTTACTGTTATTTTTTGCCTTCTACTGAAGGTGGAGGTTTGGGAAATGCTAAAGAATTCACTCTCTGAAGAGGGCTTATGTATGCAGGTTGTTAATATTCCCCCAAATCCCTCATAATAGGGCTTTCTCCTGGCTTCTGCACAGGGATTAATATTGAGTGAAATTCCCTTGCATTGTTCTGCCAGGACGAGTTAGTCCCAGTTTAGAGCAGCTCTGCCATTCCTGTCTCACCTGGGGCTTCTGACTCCAGTGTGTCTTAAAATATTCTCTTCCTCCCTGGTACCTTCTGGTTCTGTGAACTCTGCAGCTGAAAGAGGTGTCCTTGCAGAGCAAAAAAGCAGTCTGGAATGGGAAACAGCAATCCCATTCCTGATCTGGTCCTTCATCAGGTCTCCTGTGTTGGTGCATAAATAGTTATGCTGTTCCAAAGCAGGGCAGGAGATGTGGAAGGGATGATGAGGGTAATCATTGTGTTTATATAGAAATAAAGGCTACGTGCTCAGGATTTGTAGGACTTAGCACTGTGAAAGATGAAAGCACTGCCTCAGCAGCGTTTAGCAGC
Organism: Anomalospiza imberbis; assembly: GCF_031753505.1. Classification (NCBI taxonomy): domain Eukaryota; kingdom Metazoa; phylum Chordata; class Aves; order Passeriformes; family Viduidae; genus Anomalospiza; species Anomalospiza imberbis. The sequence goes on along the minus strand of NC_089696.1, from coordinate 12,232,860 downwards.
TTCTTGAGGGGGAAGTGCCTGAACAGTTCCAAAGGGCATCTTTGGCTTTAGAGTGAGGTACAAGTTTAAAGAGAAAGCTACCTGTGGCTGTCTTAGAGTAATTGTGCCTGTGCTGAAGCCACCAATTTTTACATAGAGAAGTCTTGGAGGAAGCTGTCACCTGTTGAATGTGACATGCAGCGTATGCTGGAGTATTGCTCTAAGCTCTTTTGTTCTTCATTATTCTGTTCTCTTGTTTTAAAATGTACATTATTCTTCACTTTCCATGCTGCCTTAGGTTTTAGCTTTCCATGACAGAACACTTATTGTGCCTCGTGAGGAGAAAATGCTCCTTTGTAATCTCAAATTCTGAAGCTCCAGGCCTCAGAGCAGTCAGATGCAGTTTTGGGAGACTTCGGTCCATGTGTGGGTGTTGGGAGAAATGCATTTGAATGTGATGCTTGGAAGTGCGATGTCAAATCTGTGCTTTAATCAGAATTTAGTTTTCTCCCATTCTCTTGGGGTTTATCCACTTAGTTTTGATAAAGCAACCACATTTCATAGATACCTTTAAGTGTTGTAGGTCTGTGTTTTACAGTTCTTCACTGAAATGCTGGGCAAAACTTCCTGCCAGACTTTCCTATCCGACACTTAATTTTTTCCAAAGAACACTGTACTTATCTCTGATGTTTGAAAATATTAGTGTTCTTTCTCCTTTGCCATTAATGCTTTTATTTCCATTTGAATATATCAGAGTAATAACTCTGGAGGCTAAAGGAGAGATAGGAAGAGTATAAAATAAAACGGATGAGCACCTGACATTGAGGCAGAGCACAGCTGTAATGTATAATCAGATAATCAGAGTGAGAAGTAAGCAAGCTCAGATCAAAAATATATCTGTCCTTGCTTTGCATTTCAAAGCTCTGGGAACAGTTCAAGAGATTGTCTTCCCAGGATCACAGATCTGACATTCTGGAGACAGAAAAAGCTGTTAAGCAACACCTTAGCACACTGTCCATCTTTGGTGAAGGATGATTTGAGGAACTTCAGTAGTTTGAGTCCAAGAACTGTGTGGAGAGTAATTCAGCAATGTGTGCTGGTGTTGTCCGCTCCATAGCAGGTGTTTCATTTGCCATGGGGGCTCACCAGCCAGGCACTCCATTTTGAGCTGCTGCTGTATTTCTTGCCAGTATTGTTTGACACTGTTGGAAAACAGTTGGGTAGAAGTTGCTTGGCTCTTCTCAGCATGTAGTGACCCATGTTATGTGTAAATGGCTCCAACTTTGCTGCTCACTCTGCTGTGAAGGAGAAGCTTTCAAAAATACAGGCACTTCTAAAGAGCCACTTTCACTGCATTAGGCAGCCCTGTTTGCCTTAAAGTGAAATTATCATTTAAATAGCACAGACTAATCAGCAAGGGGATGGTTTGCTCCTGTCAGACAGCTCAAATACTTGTGCTTGATTTTTATTCAGCCTATCATTTGATCATTTCCAAAAACCCAATAACCACTATAATCTCCAGCTCAGTTTTAATTTTACCTTTCCATTTCCATTTTAGCATCTTTCAGTATTTCAGCTCTACATTTTAAGCTGGGGCTGTTGATGTGCCCTGCCTCCCATCTCCCTTAGATGTGCAGTGCATTATCCCTCACTTACCCTCAAAGTTTTGCTTTTGCAGGGAAACTTGTAAACAAAAATGCACATCCCATATATGCATATTGGGGATGATCTTGTTTTAGCATAGCAATGTCTTTTTCAAAGCTCTTTTCTAAATGCAGAGGCCTTTTTTGAACAGAAGCAAAACAAAATGTTTCAGTAAGGATTCAAACTCTTGTGTGCTGCTCCCCTGTACTCCTGGGCATGACCTTTAGCTACAGGGCAAGGAATCTCCCTTCTTCATTGGATCAAGGAATACCAAGATGGATTGTGCCAGACTGATGTAACAGCTTTCTTTGCCTAGAGAATTGATTATCTTATCAAATTAATCACAATAAATCTTATTTCTTTGAACTCCATTGAAACAGGAACGACTTGGGAAAGTATAAACCACGGAGGAGAAGATGGAAATTAATAGAAGAATTGTAGGATGTATAAGAATTGTTTAAGCAGGAATAGATTCAGTATTACTGAAAGGAAAATGCAGGGATAAGTGGAATTCCTCAAAGATTAGCCTTAGGATCTGCTTTATTTAGTATTTCTATTAATGGTTTTGGTGCAAAAATTTGGTGTGTGCTGATAAAACTTGGCTAATGATGCCAAGTTCAGAGGATTCATAAATACACAAAAGCTGGATATGCAGAACTGAATGACCCTGAGGATTAGAGTGCAGAAATGGGACAAAATTCAATGAAACAAAGCACAGTGCTCCGTGGAATTGGGAGCTGAATGCAAACTTGTTTTAGAAAATGTAGCACATGCAGTAGAAAGGACCAGAAGGGCTGTGTGCTTGTTAAAATGACTGTTCATTCTCACAGAGAGGATGCACCAGGAGAAAAATTGCCATGGAGGTGAAAGTGTTCAAGGGGCTTGGGAGACGCTTCTCAGAGTTCTGGTCACCCAGTGTGGAGGAAGATAGTGGGGGATGCAGAAAGTGGCTGCTGGAAGGAGCCTGGGAGCCATTCCACTGAGTGTGGAATGGAGCAGCCTCTGGCAGAGTCTGGTGGGAGATGTAATTGCTGCCAGGAAATTCATGGATAGAAGGGAGGAGAAGGAAGGGGGATCCATACTGGTGAGAAAAGGAACCAGCTATCCTTAAGACTTGCACTGGCATTTAAATCAAATTGCTGTAACCTTGCCGTGAATGCAGGTACAAGGAGGTTGTTACTTTTAGAAAGTCTAAAGTTCTGAATACAGCTTCCAGTGGAGTCAAAGGTATCCAAATCACTGCTCCACAGGGTTGTGGAAGAGATGAGTTACAGTAGCAAAGGACTAGGCAGGAGCTAAACTAGAGAAGATTGTTTTCAGGTCCCACATTCATTTGCATGTGTATGTGCCAATCTGTAAACAAGGGGACTTAATTAAGAATACGAAAGGGGACAGTACATTTTAGTTTGGAATTGCAGCCTTTATTTAATACCAGGGTTCTGAAAAATGGAGGTGGGGAAGGGGGAGTGGGGTTTAATGAGTAAAAGCAGATCGTGTCCATCTTTCTGCCCATGCAGAACAAAACTGTGGAGAGGGACACAAAGTGTGAGAGCAGCTGACCTTTGTTCGTGTTGAGAAATAAGCAGTTTGCTGAAAAATGCACTGAACGATTAAGAAGCGCTTATCTGTCAGTGCTGATAAGACCAAAATATGATTTGTATCATTGGAGAAGCTTTCTGAGTGTTTTTGGTGCAGGTTATCTTGATGGTGTTTTGAGAATGACTCACTTCTGGTTAGTGCTTAACCTCATCAGTGCCTAGAGCACGGATTCCTGTTTCTGAGGGAGCTGGGAAGGGGCTGCTTTAATCATCTGTCTCTGGTTTGTCATCAGTGCAGTGAGGAGTGCTGTGCTGGATTGGCCAGGAAAGGTCTAATTTTCAGTTTTAATTGTACCTAACAGCCAACACAGCAACATCAGCTTGGGCAGGAGGAAATTGGAAATGTATGAATATTACAGTACTTTAGTTTTTTAACATTGTTAAAGTGCTCCTGCTCTGACAAGCTTGCTTACGTGCCCTGTGAAGATGTTATGTAAGCTTTGTCCTGAAGCTCCAATCTTTCCTCCCTTGGGACTGCTTTCCCAGTGAATATTTTTGATGAAAGCTTATCTTTACCTGGCTTATATTCTCTTTCCTCACAAGCTACTTTTTAAAAGGGAGTATTCTTGCAAATATACCTTTGTCCATGCATTGGTTGGAGAGAGAAAAATTCATGTGGGTCGGAGCAGCAAAGGCACAGCACAATAATTTCGAACATTTCTTAAAGGGCACAGTGAACTTGAAATGTTAGTGAGTTAAAAGATTAATGTGATACGTGCCTCAAGGTTCTCTTGAACTAGCTGTGATTATGTAAGTGTTGTTTGTTATTTTAAAATAACTCATAGCATAGAAATTAGCATGGTGGATTGGATTATTTACTCAATCCATTTCTGGTCAGTGTCAGTGCTATCTTGGGCTAGATAGAAAAATCCAAAGTAACATGCAAGACCTGAAGCAGATTTTTATTTAGAAAGTTTGTTAACTCTCATCAGTATGAATTTTAAATAAGCATAAAGATTTCTTGCTGTTTGGAGCTATTATGTATGGAGCATAGAGTAAATAGAAAAGTGTTTTGCTTTCAGCTATAATCTTTCTTATTTGAAACAATATTCAACAAAGTTGTAAGGTATTAGAAGTGAGCTTCCTAAATTGTTGCTGTTTCTATAAATTATGCCTTTTTTTTTGTTTGAGACAGAATGAGAAGTATTTTTTGTTTTAACCTACAAAACCCACAGCCTGAAGTGAGCTGCCTGAATGAGAGCAAGCACTGCATTGGGCTGGCAAGAGCACTGGGGCTGGGATAATTGGAAAGATTCCCATTCTGGAAGCAAACACAGGAGGTGTTGGGGACTGAGTGGGTCTCTGTGTTTAGTGAATGCCCAGAATCAGTGCTTGGGGGTTGTTTTCAAAGTGCTGACTTGCATACCTGAAATAAGAGCTCAGGGCTCCTGCTTTCAAATGCAGCTCAGTGCAGTTAGAGCAGCTTGTAGGAAATGGAGCCAGGCCTGCTCAGCAGAAAGGAGATAAAACATGCCAACTCTCCCACTTAGCCAAGACAGGTAAGAGGTGGAGGTGCATAGGACCTTCTCTCCCTCCCTTCCTCATGTAAAATTCTAGCAGTGCATTGGCAAAGTTTAGTTTTTCAAATAGGTCTTCTGCACAGATTTTGGTCATCACCTTGCAGCAAAATGTTTTTTTCTAATGAAGTCACGTCCTGCAGAATGGTGTTCCTGTAAGAGCATGATCCATTTTGAACAGTGTGGTAGCAACCTCAGCAGCAGTGAAGCTGCTCTCAACTTTTGTTTCCTCTTGCTATATAAGCAGGAGCAGATCTGTCACAGAGCCTAACCTTCCCACACAGGCAGAGTTTTGTCTTTTCTAGAAATGTATTGATTCACATTTTGAGCATCTCCTCTCTGCTTTTTTAGTACCTCTTGGACTCGATCCTTACTCACTCCCTTTCTCTGCTTTTTTCTCAACTCTCTTGTCAGCAGAGTTAACAATTTCTGTGTCTCTGCAGGGAGTAATGGGCAGCTATTGCAAGAACCATTTTCTGGCACAAGTTGTTCTTGTTGTAATTGCTTTTGAATTCTTATTACTTGTTTAAACTGTCTTCCAGAGACACTCTGATACGAGCAGTGTAGTAAAAAGGAAGATAAATCTTTTGGATGGGAAGAAATATGAAATTCTGGATTTACTTGAGTTATTCCCTGCTGACCAAGTTGATTTATTTTCTGTTTTAATGAAACAGTCATCCTCTTGCTGTGATACACATCAAGCTCTTCAGTGATGGCTTGAAATCCTGCTAGCTTTTCTAAGGAGGGCAGAAATGGGGTATCTAGCTTTGACTGAGAATATGTTCAGTATCTGCATCCTCAGTTAGAGAAGTCAGCTATTCATCCAGTTAACTGGGACAGCTTTTGGGAATACTTCACAGCTCTGCTCTTGGCTCCATTAGAAGAAGATGCTTTAGCCTAGTTACAAGTTTTTTGTACTCAGTTTTGCTACTGTGTTTGCAAATGACATTTGACTCGGTGCTCTCTGTACTCCCAGAGATAAAGCTCTGTGGCTTCAGGTGGATTTCTGCAAGTGCAGCAGCCAAGGTTGATGGCATCAAGCCTATTTTGTGACAAGCCTTTCATTTAGGCTTGATGGTTTCCAGTGTGACTTTGGCAAAGGCATCACCTGCCTTCTGGAGAGCTGGCCTACTTGTCAAGGTCACACCACACCTTTTGGCTCACCTGTCTGCAAGTACCTGGCAAGGGGAAATGCAATTGGCACTTTGTAATAAGTGATATATTTGCAAGTCTGGTAGCGAGGAAGAGTGAAAAATGCTCTGAATTTTTTTTTTTTTTTTCTAATTGAATAGACATAGGTCTTGGAAATGCACATGTTCCTGCCTGGATGGCTTGTGACAGCTGCTAAAGATAAACATACTCTTTCTCAATGTCATTTTACTGTAGTTAGATAGTTAAAATAGCTTTTTCTTTTCCAGAAATATCTGTCTCGTTTTTGTATTATGTTCTTTTCAGTGGTGGTGTGTCCAGGTCAGCAGATTTTCACAGATTTGTAGAATACCAGGTTGGAAAGGACCTCGAGGTTCAGCCTATCCTGACAAAAGCCTGGTCTGGACAAGATGGCCCAGCACTGAGTCCAGCTGAATCTTAAAAGTGTTCAGCTGAAATTTTAGGTAAACCCTTAACCAATATACATCATGAAAACCTAAACCAGAATGTTTGAGTCTACAGCACAGTTGAGTGTTTACCAGAAGTGACTTGCATACACTGTGATGTTAATAATTGTCAGAGACATCTGATATACAATGTTAAAAGAACTGCATTTTTCTGTCTAAGGTTCTAAGGGCTACAAAATAAGTATTTGGCCCTTCAGAATTTAAGCATAAGAAGAGCAGTTACCAAAGTTTTAGCATCTGTATCAGTCTGTGACTTTTGTCAGGGAGAATGGGATGCTTTTGGTATTAAGTTGGGATTCAGTTCTGTGGTGTGACTAAATCATTACATGGGATTTGATGGAACCATATCTGGCAAGAATCTTGCTGACAGCCTCAAGTTTGTACGTGGGTTTTTATAGTTTAAAGGAGCTGTCTCTCACTAGGTTGTTTCTTATAATTTTCTGTGCTTAGTAATTTGGAATTGTTAGGTTTGTATATGCTGTCCCCTGCATTTTCCCTTCTTGCTGTGCCAGGGGAGTGGGGACTTAGCTGAAAGAAGAAGGAAATAGCCACCTTCTCCTCCTCCACACACTGCTGCTTTTGTCAGAGGCAGCTCAAGGGCTCAGGTTGTCCTGCTGTTGTGGAGGAGCTGCATTTCTCTTCTGACTGAACAATAAGCTTTGTATCTGTTTATACAGTAATGAACTGCTTTTGTTTCCTTCAGGAACCTGCTCTGCTGTCTGGAGCGTTTCCATTTACAGACAACCCTTGCCAAATTAATTTTATTTAATTATCTCCCAGGGCTAAGCTTGAATACATTTTGTGTTAAATTCACCGTTTCTCCCTCTTCTGAACGAAATGGACTTAATATCCTTGTTAAAATCTGATTAAAACTAAAATTGAGTTTTTTGAAGTCTGATTATCCCATGAAATGGAATTTTTAAACCTAATTATGAATGGATTTGCATACATTCTTAGCACCATTGAAAAGAAAGTTGAAATAAATTTATTAATGAAATCTTCCTCTGCTGTCTCTTTGGGCCATGGTGATTGCTGGAGAGTGAGGGAGAAGGAAGGCAGGCGAGAATGAAAACTCCCCCTCTTCTGAAATATACCCTCTCCCCTCCCAATTAATTCTAGAGCTGTTTTGACCCTGTCTCATTTTTATTCCTTCCTGCCACACAGCCCAATTTAGGTAATTGACAGCCTTTCAGAGGGTAACTACACAGTTGAGCTGGTTTCATGTATTTAAAGCCTTTGTGCTTTCTGAAGGGAGGATGTAGTGGGCAACTTTTATTTTCACTGTTATGTTTTTTCTCTCTTTCCTGAGGTAGCCCTGACACCTAATCAATAGGCAGCTCTGGTTTCTCCTTTCCAAGGAGCTGCATATTGGAGTGTTTGTTTTAAACCTGCTGAAAAATGGATAGTTTGACAGACTCTGGTGAATGTGCACATGGAAATTGGGGTTGTTTATGTAGTTCCCTGGGTTTGCAGCAAAAAGGTTTTTTTGGAGGATATATTTGAATCTCTCAGTACAGTAATTGTGCCCATCCCTTCAGGATTGTGCCAGTCCTCTCTGGGAAAAGGTGTGCCCAGTGCAGGATGTGTCTGCTTGTCTGACTTGGTGCAGAGGGCAGTGGGATGCCTGTGCACAGATGTGGTGGCTTCTACTTGTTGAACCTTTCCGTGTGTTTCTTGCACTGATTGGCGAGTTCTCCTTACAGGAAAGGTACAACTTGAAGGTGTGACTTCTTTATTTTTCAGCTAGTCATCCTCTTACCCAGACTTACAAAAAGCTCTTTGCCTGTTTAAGCATTAATTACAGAATTTTTAACAGTGTCTTCTCTCTGTCATGTGCTGTGTGCAGATTTTTTTCTTCTTTTTAAAAAAATATAGTAAATGACATAGAAAAAAGGTTTTGGCAGAAGGAGAGAGAAGAAATCCTGGCCTTGATACACAACTCTGCAAAGAGTAAATGCTCAGCATGTGGCCAAGTGTTCTGTAAGCATTTGCATTTACAAAGTTGCCTTCAAGTACAGAGGGACTTGTTTTCCATATGCCTTTGTGCTTTCATTTTAATCCTGTCTTTGCACAGGTTTAGAACGAAACACAGTGGTGGTATCAAGTTCTACAAGAAATGTGGATTTCTGGCACTATTTCCTTGGGGTGCTTCTGAAGTGGGGAGTTCCATGAGAGAAGCTGTGGCTCAGCAGAGAGAGTTGAGCTAAGACTTGAGAATATTTTTAGCTGGCATGTGCTCAAGTTATAAACCAGAATGGTTGAAGTAAATTAAAAATTTTCTTGGTGATGTAACAGGAAAACCTGAGAATTCAGAAAAGCTTTGGAGGAAAGCAGCTGACTCAAAGAGGTCTGCACCAGCAACTTAAAATTATTTTGTGATTTCATGGCTGCAGCTTTCATTTGTGCTTTCTGAAACTGTTGTCCAAAGATAGGTTTAGCATCTCAGGTACATAATACTTGCTGTACAAACAGGACTCCCTTGCAGTATCTTCCCAATCAAGTTCCAGTGAAATCTGAGGAGTTGGGAATATCTGATGCACCTTCTCCTCAATGGTGGAGCTGTTGTGCAAAGCTGCAGTCACACCAGCAGCAAGCAGAATCTGGAAGCTGAAGATCCCAGAGAAGCCAAGAGGAGATCTCCAGGATGTTTTGAAGACTTTGGGAAAGCTGTTCAATTCTTTTGTTCTTGCTTGGCTGGTTCTGTAGCATCCATTTGCTGAAAAAGGAAAAGTAACTGGTTTGTGGGTAGTCCTGTATCATACAGCATGATGAAGCAAGATCTTGAAGGTAAATGTGAATGAAAGGAAGGATGTGAAAGTGGTATGAAAAAAGAGTGTTTGTTTCTTTTAGCAGAGAGAATAGGAGCTTTCTCTTCTGTGGATACATATCAAACTTTGCCAGTGTTTATCATCTAATCTTACTAGTGCCTCCCTCAGCAGCTTCAGGCAGTGAAAGTGTTCAAAGCTGTCTGATAGCAGCAAGCCAAGATGCTGTCCCAGTGCTTGGGACACCAGTGCAGTCCTTATCTGAAACCCCGTCCCAGGAGCTGTGGCAGACACAGGGAAGCCACAATTGCTTTTAGCTGCTCTGACCCCTCTGCTGGATGCAGGTACCTGAGCTGAGTGAGAGTTTTGTGAGCAAGCTGGCAAAAGGAGAAAAATAATTGTTGAAATGCCACTGTTTACATCTGTAGTGCAATTACACTTGAGCAGTTCCACTCTCTGTGATCAAGTCTTACAGTCTACTTCTATCTTCTTCTGCCATGAATTATTCATTCCTTGTGGATGAGGGTGATTGGGGTTTGGCTTTCACAGGCAGGTTTATTATACCCACTTAGCTCTAACTGCTTTGGCATGCTCCAAGCCTCAGTTATTTTCCCAGCATTTGTTCTTAGCATTCATTGTTCTTGATGTTAAACTTTTGGACTATGTAATTCAGCTCTGGTTTTGGGAGTGAGAGTCTGAGGGGATGGAGAATGTTGGTTTCTTTCTTTTGATTTTCTTTGCAGCAAGTATAGAAAGAGCTTTTTATTTAAATCTGTGCTAATTGCTAAGTCTGAGGGTAACTGTTATATTATCACCATGTGGCAAAAAACTTGGATGTGAGACACTTTGTCTGTATGGCTTGGGAGCTTTGCATGTTAAGGGAATAAAGCAGAATTTCAAAATGAGGTGGGATTGACGTGCTCTGCCTTTCCAGGGAGAGTGGTTCTGAGGGCTGGTGGGATTGGGATATCATAACACAGGGGTGCCACCACCTCTGCAGCAGCAGTGACACTCTGGCTTCTTCTGTTCTGACAACTTGAGTTGTCTGCTTTGTACTGGGACTGCACTCAGGTCTTGCTGTGTCTCATGTTAGTGATGCCTACAGCTGATGTGCTAATGGGCTTCCATTAAACTTTCTATTTTAAATGTTATTTGTCCTTCACTTTGAATATTAAATTTTTAGAAACTTTCAAAAAAAAAAAAAAGAGAGAGAATTACTGCATTTGTTTAAAGTTCTGAAAGCTTTTTTTAGCCAAACAGTTCAAAGAGCGCATCTCACTAATCAGAGGAATATTTTTGCGTCCCCGGGGTGGTCACAGTGTTTTAATTGGAACTCAGGCTTCTTTGAAGTCCTTTTTAATCCTCCCTGAGCTGGGGGAGAGGGTTTGAAGACAGCGCTGTAAATCTGAAATGTCTTCGCTTTATTTACATGTGTCTGGGGATGTGTGTAATTTGTTTTCCTGGATGAAGCCTGTGGACAGCTGAGTGGGAAATGTGCTTCCTTAAGTGGGGAGGCCTGAGCCAAAGGTGGGGTTCTGCACAATGAGCTCATGTGCTCCTGGGTTTGTTAAAACCAGGAATTGAGCTCTGAATGGGAAATGAACTCGATGGGAAATGATGTGGTAGCTAAACATGAGGCAAAAAGCTGGGATTTAAACTCATGTTTTAGGATTAACTGATTAGTATGGCTTGTAAAAATGGTGTTGAATACTGATATTTGACTTCTACCAGTTAGGAAACAAAAGATTTAGGAGACAGTGCTTATGACTGATAGCTTTAATCATCTATTAAATCAATGTGAAGTTTCATTTTTCTACATTGAACTAGAGATTTTTGGGTGTCCATAATGATATTGCTTCGTCTTTGTGCCTCAGTTTCTAAAATTCAGGCCTTGCTTTGGTCTGCTTTCAAGGGATATCTAGTTCTACCTCAGATGTTTCATGCACTTGATGTAACTACCACAAACAGAGCTTCAGTGGCAGCTGATGCCTTTTTGCCATCTTAATACAAATGCCCCATGGCTGCTAACAGCACAAGCGTTTTCCTTAGGCATTGTCTAATTTTGTTGTTCTGCTATTGATTTTCACGATACATATAATCATTTTTCAGCTGTGTTTTCTGTACTTCAGTAAGGCTTTTAACCTCTCACATTTGCTGGAGCTTGGATGTTTTATGTTTTACTTCTGGCAGAGGTGAGACATAATCTTTTACTGAATTTGGGTAGTTTTTAATTAATCAAAGCAACAGGCTTAACCTCAATTTTCTAGCTGAAAGAATAACTTAGAATTCTAGCTGAACATACAAGCAGTATGCTTTTAATTCTTTCTAAGATTGTTACCATAAATTTATGTGCAACTGTTATTGCATTGATATTTAAAAAAACACATTTAACATAACTTTTACTGTAGCTTAAAGTTGCAGTTTAAAGTGGCCGTTCCTGGCGTGAGATTGAATGTGTGATTGTAATCAGGAGTATATAATATATGGGATGTCAAATCACTTTATATAAAAGCAGCTGAAAATATGGTCTAGACTCTCCCAAGGACCTGTCTTCAGCCATTACTATTATTTCCTCTTGCTCAAGGTTAGGGGCTTTGTGTTACTGCTGGCTAATATTTTCAGCTGATAAGAGTCTGGGTAAACAACGGGATCAATAAAGATGTTGAAAACAATACAAGGACTTGGTCAATTAATATTCTGCAAGGTTTATCTCAGACAGGTGTCAAAAGAACAAGACCATCAATTCAGTGCAATCTGTAAAACAGTCAAATGTACATAAATTGTCAGTAGCCAGCCTTGGCTGCAGCAGGAGCTCTCCTGTCAGACAGGAGCCCTGGCTATCTGCAAAAATGATGTCTCTGTGTTGGTAATTTCCACAGGGGTAGAAGTTATGCCAGAAGGGCATGTTGGATACATGCAAATTACATTTGTTTTTAGGTTTTGGAAGATTTTGTGTCTTGTTCCTGTGTCCCATTCCTCCTTCCTTGAGAAGAAGCTGATGATGTCTGTTTCTAGGCTGGTCTAGATCTCTCTTCAAATGTCTTGAGAGTGACTTTGCAGAATGGAACCAGTAGAGGTTTGGTAAAATTGATTTTTTAGCTGTCAGGGTACTTTCCCAGTTTTGTATAATCCTGGTAATTGGCCTGTGATGGTTTTCAGGGTTTTTAACGACCCACTGTTGAAAGATACAACATCTGCCTGTTTGGAGTTTGTTTCCAATTAACATATCTTTGTATTTCAGTTTGGTTTTCAGATATTAATTTTTTGTTTATTGTTCTTTGCAACTATCCAAATGCCTTGAAAATCTAAGGATTCTAACCCACAGGGTTAGAATACATGATTGGTGTTCTGCTGCCATTCTGTTCTTTAAATTAGTTTGGTTTGCCATCACCTTCCTCATGAAGTCTCTTGGCTCCCCTGTTCACACTGTCCTCTCAGCCCAACCTCAGGTTGCCAAAATGATTGTTCCAACTCCAGTGACAAATAGAATCTATATGAAAAACAACCCTGCTTATAACTCCATAAAAGGAGTTTTTATTCATTTTATGGCATTATTTTTCCCTTCAGTTGTTGCTTTTTTCTCCAATAAGGTTTGTGATTAGGAAAAACACTTAAAATGCCTTTTCTTCTGCTGCAGTAAAATGAAACATTACATTATTAAGTGTGTTTACATTTTGTGCTTGAAGTCTTAAGGGCAATAGGTAAGAAATTGTGTGCCACAATAATTTCCTTTCAACATCATCATTAATATAGAATTACATTCACTTAATTGTGAATTGAGAAAATACATTTTCTTCTCTAATTGTGAAGATTGTGCTGATATCTCTGTTAGGATGAGAGCAGTAACAGCCATTTTTAAAATCCCTTTTGATGATTTCCAACTTCAATACTTCTGTGCTAGTGCTGGTGAATACCTGAAAGTAGCTTTAGAATTTTGTGGTTTTTTCTTTCTCTTCAGTGAAAGAAGAGAATCTATTGGGTTTAAGACCTTAAGAACTCTTTATTTTCTTGTATAGGAAAAACATAGGACAAAGAATATTTCAGAACTTTGTAGATACCCTCCCTGTGTCTCTTGATGTATGTTAAATGCCTTATTGCTGCCTTAAAAATGGTCTCATTTTATGAAGGTCTTTTGATGACTGTGAAATTTTTGTTTCACCATGACCTCTAAAAGCTTGGAATTATGTCATGTGATTGAGCATGCAGTGGTAAACCCCAAGCTGAGTATTTTTATCTTCCAGATCAGCAGTCTTGGTGCTGCTGTGTACATTCCCTCTGCTTGAGGTCTCTGAAAGCCTTTCAGTGTTGAGGTTCCATTCCACTGTGCAATGTGTGTTACTTGGCACGTTTCTGTGGATTGTTCTGTGCCTGCTCTTAGAGCAGTGGTTGGGATGAGAAAGAAGTTTGGACTGTTGAAATGTTTGCCCAATGGTTAATTTTTTTTTTCCAAAGCAAGATTAATTTTATCTTGTTGAGCCCTTACCTTTAAAGTAGAAATGAAACTGGAATAATGTGTTGTTATAAACTTTGGGAAGAAAAAAGCTTTCTTCATTAAAATTCAAAGAAGTTATTAACTGGAATCTAATCTTCCTTTTTTTCCCTCCCCTCTTCAAATTATGGCTTGATTGGATTAATTGCTAATTTTGCAATTGCTTCAAAAGAGACGTATCAATTGTCTTTAAAATTGTCAAGACACTTATAAACACTTCAATTGTTTTCTTACAAATAAGTTGTTCTTCTGCTTCAAGTGGTTAATGGGGACATTTGCTTTGGTAAAGAGCAATTGGATTTGTTGATTCTATCTGTACACAAATAAGAGTTCTCTAAATGAGGGGAACCTCAGCGGCTGAGATTGCTTATCGCTTTCACTTGCACTTCAGCTTTCCTCCATTTACTTTGTACATAAAATATTAAGCAGCCACTTTGTTGGAGAAACAGTCTCAGGTATACCTTAGTTTCGTAGGTTTGACAGCTCTTAGCACCTTCATTTGAATGAGTAAAGGTTTGTGACTGCTATTCAAAACATTTAATCAAAGTGCTACAAAGTCCTAATTGTGTCCTAATTACCTGGAAACATTGAGTATTTTGTTTTGTGACTAATGTGTGTAGGAGATTCCAGACCATGTGCATTAGTTAATGTAGTCAGGAATAGGAAGGGAGGATGTAGGCATGGAGATATGAACAGACAGGGTAACTGCCTGGACTGGAGCTTGAAGGGGCTGTTCTGCAGGAGAAGTGCTGTTGTGAAAGTTAACTCTCAGAATTTCCAGGTCTGGACACCAGATTTTAGTGGCAATATTTTCCTCTAGTTTGGTGAAGAGGAGCTAAGGAGTCCTCCCAGGGAGGCAATGCATATTTTGAGGAGAAAGGGAAATGAAGCAGTTTGTAGCTTTCTTGTAACAGACATAGAGTTATTATGAGCAAATGAAACGTAAGGACTCTGTGCTGTATCCCAGGAGTCTGTGTGAGCTGTTGTGATTGTTGATATTTGCTGAACTTTCTTGCAGGACGAGTCCTTCCAGGAGCTGAGCTGCTTTTGGACTTGGTGAAACTTCAGAGATAGAAAGGAGTCCTATAAACCAGAGATAGAGAAGTTAAAGCAGTTGAGGAGATCAAATATACAAAGAGAATGTTTGAGACTCACTTCAAATATACAGGAAGAGACTGTTACAGGCATTCCATGGCCTTTCTAATCATACAGAAATATTTAAAACAACTAAACTGCCTTTCCAGAAATCTCTTGTTGTCATGTTATTGTTCTGTTTGTTCTTCAGATGCTGTTGTTTTCCTGCCTAGAAAGAAGATTGAATTATTTTTATAAAAGTAGAAAAGGATCTTCTTGTGGAGAGAAGAATTTCAGAATCTTACTACATTTCCTTGTACACAATACAAAAAAAAAAAAGATAAGGAACATAATAAATATTTCATACTTCTGGGAGATTACCTTAAAAAAAAAAAAAACCAAACAAGAAACCAAAACCGAAAAAAAAACCTGGAAATTGTTTTTCATAGAAGAGAATTAAGCAGATGTGGACTCCCTTTCTGTGCCTTATTTTCTTGACAAACACTTTAATAAGAACATCGGTCTCTGGTCTCTGGTATTTGTTAGTTAATTATGTTTAAGTGTAAAACTAAAAATACTGTGCCAAAAATCTGGTAATGTTCCATTTCAATTTAATATGACATAGTTGAGACAACCAAACCTGTCATTGTGTATTCATACTGAACTAAATCTGTGAAGAGAAATATTAATTCAGCAGACTTTCAAAAATAAGTAATTCTGAGTAATTTAGTATTATAAATGTGGTATTAGATTGGTAGTTTGAATCAAATTTAATTAAACAAAAAGCAGTGAAGAACTCAGTCCTCCAAACATAATTGATGAAATGCCTGCTTTTCTCTTTAGTTTTACTTTTGTCTTGCACTTCCATACTTAAAATTTAATGTCTGATCTCTAGCTACGATCAAAACTCTTCCTTTGCTGTGCATTTTGAAACATTTTATAGAAGCAATAAGAAGTTGACATTCTGATAAATTATAAATTAAAAATTTTTTTCTTTAGCATTTTCATCTACTTAGAGAGTCTTGGTTTAATGTTACTTCGACAGCTAATTCTCAGTGTGTAACTGTCACAGTTTATACTGAAATGGTAATAGATCCTTAACTAAGAACAGAGCCTTCCTCCAAATCCTGGGAAATGTCAGTTCTGTGTATTAAAAAGAGACATACAAAATAGCATGAGCTGTTTTCCTCAAAAGTCTAAAAAGTGTGACAGTGGGCACTAGAAGTCATTATATGGCTTGATTGGACATCCCATTAAGTTATTTTTTCACTTCATTTCAATGGTTTTATGTTTTCATCATTCTTAAATTGCTCCTTTTCAAATTATCTGTGCTTCAAAGGAAGGCAAAGAGCTTTGGTTACCAGCAGCTTTGTCCCCCTCCTGCCTTACTGTGCTGTAAACTGCTGGACTAATTTACTCTTTTAGGGCAAAAGAAAACCCCGTCCAAATTAGACTTAAATTTAAGTGTTTGTTTTTATGAATTTTGCTTAAGGAAGGGAGGTCTCAGGATGGGAAGGTGGGACAGAGGAAGAACATTCTAGCTTTTAGCTCCTTGTGCCTTAGCCAGGAGAAGGGAACTGAAGGCAGTGATTTACTCCTGCATTTTGGAAGCCCCTTTTTCATTTGTTCATGTGCACTTTATGATTACAAAGCACATGAATCAGTTTTGATAACACACTGCCCTGAAATGGACTGTTCTGGTCCCTTTACAGGTTTTTGCATGGCTGGTGCACATGAGGTGTGGGGTTTTTGGTGGTTACTCCCTGGGGAAGGAAGCTGCCTGCAGGATTGCAGAGCAAACACAGTGGCACTGCTCAGCTTTTCAGAAAGGGAGTTCTGGCTCTGTTTGCATCAGGACAGGGTTTCAAACTTCCCTCAACAAGCCACGGTGATTCCAGTAGTGTTGGAAAGCTGTGTTGTCACAAAGAACCTCTTAAAGCAGATTCCTTGGCTTTCCAATACTGGTTTTGATGTGAACTCTTCCACAGGGTATGGACAGAGCTTAGCAAAAATTATAGACATCAGCCAAGGCTCTCAAGGCCAGAACATGGTGCTGTGTGTTGGGATGCTGACAGATTTCTCTCTTTGCATGGCATTGTTTGCAGAAGCTCGTGCAATGAGAGGGCTGGTTACAGCTGGTTGCTGTTTGCAGTGCTTTGGGACTTGACCAATTCTCTTCAAATTGAAAGCTTTGATTTAATTTTATTGTGCATGCAGCGTTGTTCCTCTGCTTGGAAATTTGGCTTTTGCCAAACTGCTGATGCTCAGGATAGGGTGTAGACCTTGGAACCAGGCTTTGAAATCTCAGTCAGGACAGCAGAGTGCATGCAAAGGTGTCTTTGGCTCTGATCACCTGGTATGATTCAGTGTTACAGAAAATGAACTTTTCTTTACAGGGGATTAATAACCATGGGCTTTGTTTTCTGTTACATATGTATGCTGCTCCACTTAGAAAGAAAAAAATAATAAAAGCTATTTAATGCCAATAAAACATTGTCCAGAACTAAGTGTAAACCTAAAGCTGCCAATTGCTGGAACTGAGATTGGAAGCTGATTGTTGGTTTGAATGGCTGAACAGATGAGGATGATTGTTTTTTATTGGAAATCGGTCAGGAGCTGTCATTACTAGAAATCTGTGGCTTTTATAGTACTCTCTCATTTTACTACTGGATTAATTTCAGTTCCTGATCTCAGTCCTAATAGATTATGGTATGAATTTCTGGGAAAAAAAAGAAAAAAAATCATGGCAGATACACTTTTTTTTGTACA
Source organism: Anomalospiza imberbis (assembly GCF_031753505.1). Lineage (NCBI taxonomy): Eukaryota > Metazoa > Chordata > Aves > Passeriformes > Viduidae > Anomalospiza > Anomalospiza imberbis. Next base: position 12,215,409 of record NC_089696.1, on the reverse strand, counting down.
TTAAAAAAAGAATCTGTGAAATTATTTCATTGATGCAAGGACCATACACTGGTGTTGGGGGCTGGCACTCGACATGACCAGAAAGCTGCCTGATACTAACTATGCTTATGATAAATTTGCTGTATTTGGGTGATTTATTAGAAGCTTAGAACTGCATTTTTCAGAGCCTTGTTGACTTGGCATTACATTGCACAAAGATTTTTCCTGTGGAAATCATTGTGTCTGCTTACAGCTTCTTTTTGCCAAAAGACTTAGGTGTGCCCAGTCCATTTCCCTGGTGTTCCCTCTGATGCCCAGCCACTGGTAGCTCTCAGTAAAGAGCTGCTCAAGTTAAAGATCCCTTCAGGCTCAGCTACAAAACTTTGAAATGTTATTTGATGCTGCAACACATTTGAAAATCCAGGTGCATGTTGGCTTAAAATTGACTTGTATCTGCTAACAGAATTTTATTTTCAGGTATTTTAGCCAAACCATCTCCAGGTTTTCTCATAATTCCCTTGGCTAGTGAGTGTGATGTCCTGTCCTGAGTGATTCCTTTGCTGCAATCTGTGCTTCTGTTGTCTGATGGGAGAACATTTCCATCTGTTTAACTGTATATTGACTATTAAGACTTGGATGTAACACAAGTGGTGTTAGCGGCTTCAAAATTTTCTGCTGAGGAAGGATAAAGGTTTGTGATTCTGGAAGTGAAATGCAGGAATCTTTCAGCTGGGGTTGCCAAAATCAAATCCTATCTGCACCAACTCAGCGTTTAACTAATTTTCACTCGACTGGAAGTGACAGATGATTAAAGAGAAAAAGTGATGCCTTTTTTTTGATGTGAGTAGTTGCCTGAAAAATATTTTCATCAGAGAAAGGGCTTCTCTAGTCCTAGATCCAGTCAGAATCCAATGATCAAGCTCGAGGCACTTCTCCCTGTTCAGTTTTTGGCGTGGCAGCAGCCTCGTTCCAGTGCTGTATTGCAATACTGTAGACTCTGACCAGGCCTAGTTTCATCTGCCAGCAGCAGTGGAACCTTGACTTGCTTTTTGGGGCACATGATAGATTGTGTTTCTGCAGATTTCACTGCTGCAAAACTAACTTCCCACTTGCTCCCTATGAAAAGCCCTTTCAAGGTCTGGGTACTCTTCCTCTTTTGTGGTGGTGGAACAAAGGGATGTATGTTCCCAGTTCATACCGGGGTGCCCCTTTCTTTCTTTTGGGAAGTGTGATAGAGATGCTTCTGTTATAGGGTGGAAAAACCTTTCTGATGGCTCAAGACAAATTTTTATTTTTATGACTTAGAGAGGTGTCTGAAAGAGCAGTTTCCTCCTGCAGAGGCTGTTGATGTGGTCTCTGGAACTGCCAGACTGCAGTTATCTTGATCCCATTCCATTACCTTTAAGCATTTGTCATTGGATTTGATGAAAAAATAAACTCATTTCTGACAGCTGTGCAGTTGTTGCTCTTGGGTCTGTAGAAATCTCTGATCTCTTTGACAAGAAAAGGTTATCAGTGACATCTGAAGTGTTTCCCAGAGCTGAGGGATTCTGTTTTTTTCTCCTGTGGCTCTGGAGTCGTGGTGTGTGAAGGACTCTGAAGTCAGCACTCTGGTAACTCTGTGGGAATACTGCTTTGAGTCACCTGTGATGTACTACCTGAACATCTACACTCTCATAGGGTGTTCAGCAGTAGCCAGAGTTGTTGAATTGTACAGTCTGTGTTTCGATTTATTTCCTCTTTTCCTCACCCTCTTTACTGCTGATGCTGTACTCATACTGTGATGGCTTTAGATTTTATGTGAGCTGGACAGGCTGCAGCTCTGTGTGGTTCTAAGGGACTGCAACAGGTTTGGCCCCAGGAAATCACCTTGGCTGCTTTTGGTGAGACCTGTTCCATGGCTGTGTGTGGAATATAGATTTGCAACCAATGATTCATTAAAAGTTTTTATTTTGTTTTAATTGCGTAGGACACCTGATGATCTCTCGAGGCAAATTGTGGCCCTGCAGCAGCGGGAGCTCGCCCTGAAAGAGCAGAATTCCACCTTCATGAACAGGTGAGTGACTCCAGGAGGGGATGCTGGTAGCAAGACCCTGCTATGTTAAAGCCCAGAGAAAGGAAACAAGGACTGCAAACTGAGAGATCAGCTCTTTGCATTTCCTTGATGTTCCATGGAGCCTTCTGTGCCACCTTCTAATCTTTCCCATGTTGATAAAGGGCTGCTTACTGAAGTCCTTGCAGGAGGAAAAAGATGAGCAACTGTGGGTGATGCAGTGAAGAGTTAATCGAGCTTTATGCTATGAGCTATGGTGTTTGCAAGGGGAAGCGAGTTGCTTCCCCCAGACCATTTCATCTGGAAAGGAAATGTCACAAAGCAAAATGTGCCAAGTATCCATCTGGGTATGGGAAAGGGAGTAGGAGCTTTGAGGACTGTGATTTGACTGCTAAAAGGACCAGGTTGTAGAGATGGTGAAAGAAAAGGATGTTTGCAGTTTTGGTGGCGAAGTGCTGCCAGGCTTTGAGAGGAGCAGTCTGTTTATGGAGTGAGATGTGTGTTTGAAACATGAGGGTGTTTAAACCATTGCCCTCCTGTGGGAGTGAATGTGTAATGGGGAAATGAATTAGCCAGAGCTAGACTTTCCAGACTGCACTGGTTCCACAGCCTTTCTCAGCACAGTTGCACAGCCAGCCAGCCAGTGCTTCTCACCCTCAGTGCACATCTTCTTCCTTCCCTCCCTGTTTCATTCCACACATTAGGAGCCCTCTGTTAAATCCATTTTTGTTAAAAGCAATACCTCTGTCTTTCAAAAAGACCCTGGACTGTTTGCATTGCAGGGTTGTGGCTGCCTTGGCTGAGCAACAGGAGTGTGGGGAATTTCAGCCTTTGGTGTGAAAATGCTGAATGCAAAGCAGTCAGGGCCATGTTGAGCTCTGGGTGGGCACACTTAGCTTATTGTGGGCAGCATTTCCTCATGTGTCTGCTGAGGTAGGTGATGATCCTGTTTTGGGCTCCACCTTCCTAATGATGGCCAGGTTTCAAGCAAGGTGGTAAAATAGAATGTGCTGCTGCTGTTAATGAAACTCTTCAGTCACTTGTAAAATGGTTAGCTAAGTGTAAATTCCCAGGAGTGAGCTAGCCAAACTGCTGTCTGGTTTTATCTGTGAAGTTTACAGGGGAGAAAAAAAAATCTCATCAATATAAAAAAGACATTATGTATATTAAAAATAAACCAAGCAAACCCCCAACCCACAACTGATTAAATGATAAAATAAAAGAATGATGGTAGTGTTTGAGTTACAGATTTGGATTTTTTTTAGGCTGCTTTTCACAGCCTCTCAGAGAAGTTCTTTTCCTAAATTTATTAATGGCCAAGGGGAAATGTCTGTTGAAAAAGCAGCTTTTTGGTGGTGCCTGTTCATCTACATATAATTGTGCCAATTTAGTTTAAAAATAAAAACATGATTAAAATTACTTTTTGATTTCAAGTTAAATGGGCTGTAAAGCTGTTTAAATTAAAATTCTAAGATTTTCCTGATGCAATGCTGTGTGTCACTTCTAAAACTGATCATTTTGACTTTCTTCTATCACATACCTTATTCTGTCTTAAAAAGAAAGCAATAAGATAAAATTTTAAAAACCTTTCATTACAAGTGATTTGAAAGTTCTCAGCAGAAGATTTTGAGTTTTTGGAAATAAAACCTTGTTACAGAAGCAAACCTAATCTTCTCCTTTCCATAAATCTTTCCCAGATTTAGCTGATGGTCTTCTCTTTTATTTGTTTAATAACTGTGTTCGGAATTGTCTGTGTATTAGAGTAATTTAATATGTGATCATGCCTCCCTCTAGTGATGAAACCCAGCGCTTATTCAGCTTTCTATTGTTTTTTTTTTTATGGTGTTTTTTTTTTTTTTTTTTTTTTGGCCACAGGTTCTTTTGCCCTTAACTGAAATATGTTGTCTTTGGTGCTCACAGTGCAATGTTTGATTTAAAACATCAGTGGTTATGTGTGTATAGAGCAATGTGCAGTACAAACACCATAAAATTTGTGTCTACCCTAAGAACTTTAAGTTTTCTCCATTGAAATTAATGAATTGGCAGATACTTAAGAAAACATCATCACGAGTTGGCATCTGAATTAATTTTTATGGAAACGAAGGAGAGAATCACAGATAATCCTGGCTCACCTATTGCTACAGTGCAAGACTGTGTTTAGTAGATGAGATTTTTGAGTGTCATGGTAAAGAGCAATGTATGGCTGCCTTCCCTACCTGGCAGATGTTGAGTCTTTGTGCCGTAGCTGTGTGTGTGCTCATCACCAAGCTTTTAAACACAGGCAGGAGAGTGCCTGGAAGGTTTGTGTGAGGGGGGTTTGCATGCTGATTGTTCTCTCTCTGTCTTTACACCGCAATCATCTTGGTTTGTATTCTCAGTGATGCTTTCCCATACTGTTCAGTGACTTGCCAGCTGCTATTTCTGCTTCTAGTGTCCTGTAGTTGATCTAGAGTAGGGAGTTATGGTTGATAAACACCTTTTCCAAATGGCTTCACTAAACAGAAAATATATTTCTTTCTCATTTTGCATTCTTGACCTGCTTTCCATTTAGTACTGTGCATTTTTTAGACCCAGTGTTTGTGTGATTAAAAGACAATAGAGATGATCCCACCACGAAGAGACAACATCACTATAAACCCATTTCTGCAGTGGTATTACCCTGTGTGGGGATCTGCACTGCCATCTGTGTTTTGTGTAGCCTGTGCAATTGCCAGTGTCTCCAGGCCTCCCAGAGATCAAATGATGATGCATATCCTATTTGCTCCATCACTCACATTGGACACTTTTAGCCACAGAACCACAGGACTGAATTTCCTGAGCAGTAGGTTGAAATCAATTTCTTTTAACAGTGATTGTTTACACGTCTGAGTTGTGTCGACTCCCTCGGAGCTTGCTATTTTTGCTAAGGGGAGAAAACCTTCCTGTGGTGCCAGCATGGGGCAAGAGGAGGGTCACTTTAGCACTGAACACATGGGCAGCAACTCACTTCTCTTGGCAACTTCAGGATGGCTGAGTAATGTAGCAGAAAGTGCCATTAATCGTGCGTGATGGACTCTCAGTGCCGCTTTGGAGTGTGTTGCTAGAAGTCGTATAAATAGAGTAAATTACACTTTCAGCAGCAGCAGCAGGAAGTGTCCTGGAGCTCTTTAACTGCAGAGCAAAGATAACAATCCAAAGGTTCAAAAGCTCAAAAGAAGATTGTTCAGGGCCACTTTGATAGCAAGAATTGTACCTGCTCTGCTATTTAGGGAGAGGTGATGGAAGGAAGGTGTTTAATTAGTGGGTCAGTTTAACCATGCAGCCACCATTAATTAAAGCCCATTTTCTCCCCAGCTATGACTGCTGTAGGTGTGGTACACTGAAATGTGTTGGTGGTTATAGTTTGGAATATGGAAAGTCAGCCAAGTGGTTCATAAGCTTTTCTCTTATGGAGAGATGATGTAGTAGTTATACTATTTTTTTAAGTGAGAAAAGCTGTGTATGTATTGGGCCTTCTACCTACCTACATATTTGGTCTCTCTAGAGGCATTTCCTCAAACAATGCTGGCAAAGTATTCTAGAATTTGAAATGCTGGCCTATGAGATGGCTCACATGAAGGAATGATGTTGATTTATGGCTTGAGTTTTGCTGCATTTCTGAAAGACAGACTTTGAAAATGGTTACTTATGGCTCCTCCCAAAGTGATCATTTCTACTTTTGCTCTTGTGGTCTAAGTGCAGGATTGACTTTGGACCTTGAGATGCCTTGTGGAAGGTCAAAGACAAACACATAGGTGAAGTTGGTTCTGGGCAGGATGAAGGACAGAAGGGAAAATGGAAGAACAGTAAATCCTTGGTTCTGGTGTTGAGATCCTGGAGCTGATGGCTTATTCCCATCACCTCATGTCAGAAACCCAGCCATGTGTTTTGACATATTGTTTCATATGGGAAAAGGGACACAGAAAATGTGTTTGAAAAAGGATTTTCCTACTGCAAGTACTCATGGAGTTCTGTTTAGAGACATGGTTGTTTACCACCTTTATTCATATAAATAATGTAAAACTGATTTACCCAAACAACCTGCTGTGTGTGTTGTTGCTTAAAATGGAATAAAACCCCAAATCATTGAAGACCAGGGAATGTAGATTACAAACTGAACAGAAAATGCTTCAGACTTGGGCAGCAGGGATTCTTTTTTTTACCAAAAAAATAAATAGAATGAGTGATGATAAGCCCAGAACTGTCCATCTTCATAAGTGCTGTTAGCTTAGAAGTGTTGTAAATCTATTGCCCAACCTCTCTTTTCCTTGGATGTCCCAATGAATGTCAGTCACAAAAACAAATAGAGCTTGTCAGACATCTTCCCCTAATCTTCTGGAAAGTTGGACAGAAGTTTAATTACAGTGAAGTGTCTTTTATCTGACAGAGAGAAAAGTGCTAGCTTTTTAATAGGCTTTATGAGTTATTTTTTGATCAAAAGAAGCATTTAATGTCTAATATAGGATTAGGTGGGGATTTTTTTTCTTCCTTTGTTCATTTATATGGCACATTGCACCTTGATTTATACATGGAGGTGTCTGTGTACCTAATATCAGACAAATGTTGATTCACAGTGCTTCAGGGCAATATTAACTGCTGGCAGGTTCTGCATTCATTTTACACAGGGAGATGATGAAGAAATGACTGTAGCTGCTGCTTTTCCTTTTCTCCAAAATGGATCTTTCCTGCACTTCTATACCAGAAGGTACTTGATAGTGTCTCATTAAGTGACCAATCTACATATTCATACAGTAAGCTTCTAGAGCAACATCTGGTTATTCATGACTCTAATTAGGTGGATACAAAGCTTTTCTATTTCTTTCTATCATATAGTTAGCAGAAAATAGGAAAGCAAAAAATAATTTAGCCAAGACATTGACTTATGCTTCCAATTTGAAAAACATGGGATTTTGCCCAGACCTTTGCTTTTCATGATTGTGCCATTTTTAGTCTGATTTCCTGAGGAAGTGAGGCTTATTACTGTGCTTTGTGTGTGTATGTAGATGAGATTTGTCTGTGCCTACCCTACACTTTTGAACTTGCAAGTTGTGTTCTGTCAAGCTTGGCAGATGTTGGAGGTCTCAAAAATAACGAATTCCAGCAAGTTTAAGGCAGTCAGCTTTCCATTTCCAGGAGATCTCCATCCTGAGGCCATGCCCTGAGGTCGTGTCAGGGATCAGAGCCCTGCAAGCAAAGAGACCCTTGGGAATGTCCCATTGTCAGGAAGGCTCCCTTTGGAGATCAAGCAGCACTGAGGGTGCTCTGGCCTCACACCCTGGCAGCACCACAATCCAGCATTTTTGCTATTCCATGCTTTCCAAAGGCTCATGGCATTTGAGAGTACCATGGTAAGGTAGCTGGCATCGTTTCCATGCTTTTCATGTTTCATGTCATTTTGGTATGAGAATAAGAAGTCTGCTTGAGTCAGGAGTCACCTTTTGAGAGAGAAATCCACAGGAAACCAGGCAACTTTGGTTCTGGAGCTCATGGAACATTCTCTCTGTATTTAATAAGAAAACATGTAGGAAAAAGCCAAAAAAAGCAGCCTAGAGGGGATAGACAAAGCTATAATGATACCATAGTCTCAGCCTGGAGCTCTGTGGAGACTGTAGAGTGCAAAACCAGTACAAATATTAGTACTTGGTTTCTTACCTTTTATTTGACTGTGCTCCTGGGAGAACATTCAAGAGTAATCTGTGAGAGTGCTCTGCTCAGTGCTCTGATCACTTCTAATGATTCAAAAAAATTATAGAAGGTATTTAACTCTGTTCCTAATAGCTCTTCTTGTTCCAGGGTTGTGATTGACCCCGGGTGTTGCTACCAACATCCCTGATGTCTGTGCATCTCTTTATTACTGCAATGAATGATGGCTCTCATTCCATCTGGAGATGCTGATTCAGCATTCCCTTGGTAGCAGTAGGCATTATTGACCAGAAAAAAGTGTAAAAATAACCAGCTAATTTGGTAGGAAGCACAGGCTGTTCTTGGTAGTGTGTGATACAGCAGACACCATGTTTGGAGCTGCACTGTGGAAGTTAGGGAAGGAGAAATCTGCCTTGCATCTCTCCTGTGCATGACTCACATCTACCCTATAAATCTTTCACTCTGCAAGATTAAAATTCCTAAAAATTCTAGATGAAATAGATGCATCTTAATAGTAGTCCAGAGTTCTCAGAAACCAGAATGAATATTTAGATATTGAAGTAATTAGAAGTCAAAACTTATAATCTATTTTCATTATTCGTATTCTTTCCTTCTTAGCAGAGGGATGCTATGATCAGATTAATGATTTACAGGAGGCTGATGGGCAGCGTGCCCCACATCCATGTTATATTTGTGATATGAATACAAAGGGAGGAATTGTAATCTCAGCTGTGCAGTAGGCAGCAGTACAGAAATATTCTACTTTGAAACCAGTAGTATTATGTAAAACCATATATTCAGCCTGCTGCCAAGCTTTGTATAGAGCTCTGGGAATTGTAGTGCTTTAACATTTCCAGTTCTTAGGATTTGTCTTTTATTTCCTCTGCAACGTGGCAGTATTCCTTGAAAAATTTGATGGGAGCTGGAAAGAGTGGGGCCTATCAGTTTGGTAATATCTTTGGAATCAGTGTTGAAGTTCCCAGGGTGGTTCCATAAATGAGGAAGATGATTGGAGCCCAAGAAGTCTGGACTCAGTTTCTGGAGTGCTTTCCTGGGTGCTGAGTGACTTTATCCAGTGACATGAATTTCTCACCTCTTGAATGAAAACAAACATTACATCCTGCCTACCCTGCACATCACTACTTTAAGGCAAAAAAACCATTAATTCCTATCAACCCATGTATGTTAAGAATTTTTGTTCCTTTCTCCCCCAGATACACGTCTGTTTCTTCCCATACAGCATCTTAAAAGGACAGTAGTGACTGTGGCTCCTGAGCTGTTTCATGAGAAGGCATCAACAGTTAAACAAGGCTGTGTTTAACAGTTTTGTCTCTTAATTTGTAATGCTAGAACTGCAATACAGCTTTCCTGAGCAGTCATGGGAAGCCAGAGGAAGAGTGGTGGCAGAATGCAGAATGAATTTTCTGTCTTTTTGTACTCATTTATTTGAACACCTACTGTAGTTGCTGTAATAACAGGAGTTTCAAAGACTATGGATTTTTCTAAACTGCTTTATGGTACTGTTGATATTGTTTATTTTGAGCAGATTGATGAGGACAGCCAGAATACACTGAGACATTTTACCAAGGTAAATGTGAATTCTGTAGGGTTTTTTAACCTGCTGTAAAGTGGTGTCAGTTCAAATACTGCACAAAATATGGTTATGTCTGACAAATAGATTGTCTGGCCTGGGATGTCTCAATCAGTTGATCATATCTGCATGTACTCTTTGTTCAGCTCCATAACTAAGTGCTTCTTGAACAATTTCTCATCTGGATCACATCCTCTCCCTGCCTGCTGCCTTCAGGCTGCTGTTATTGGTATTTTCATTATGTGTTTAATATTCTTTGTGGCTGCTTGTATGCACCTGTGAATGTATAGAGCAAAGTACTGAAGGTATATCACTGGTGGTGGTGGGAAGGCATTTTTAATTAGTCATAAATATTCTCCTACTGTCAAAGTTATATCATCTATACAAAAGACATACTGCTTGGAAAGTTTATTCAAGAAGTGAGCTGCTTGTCTTTTTTAGCTGTGTAAGGCAAAAAAAAAACTTGTCATAAATTGCAGTCAACCCCCTTCCCAAAAAGCAGCTTTCTCTTGCTGCTCTGAAAGTTAAATGACTAATGTGCATAATTTATTTGAGCATCTGTGCTAAAAACTTGCATACCAAGTTTTAGTTCAATGTGATCAACAATGGCGAAAATTAGGATTTATCATGGAAATGCTGACGGATGTGAACATGTGTAGGCTAAACCGGTGCCTGACAAACCTTCTTATTGTGCAATGCTAATGGTGAAACACAGTTTTTTTCTGCTGTAATTACATTTCCACCCCCCCTCGCTGCTTAATTTGCTTCTTTTCAAAATTCGGTGGTTTTAGCTGCACTTCATATTTGGATTCCTGCTTTTTCTGGAGTCTGCATAAAACCTCCTAAGTTGTCTTGTGATATTTCTAAGCATAAGATACCCTGAGCTGCCTGGCTGAGCATCAGCATCCCGGGCTGGGGCTTTGCAGTAACTGGCTGAGAACAGGAGATGGTGCCGGCAGCCTTGGCAGCTGCTCTGCCTTCCCTCCCCTCCTCCTCCACCTCCTCTGCCCCGCACAGCCAGGCTGCTGTCAGCAGCATTATAAATTCTCAAGCCAATTAGCTGAAAAATGTTACAAGTGAAAGGAAAAGAAGAAGCTGTAGAACATCTTGATGTGAATATGCCTGTCTCAGAAACTCTTCCTGTGGAGAGCTTGAATCACAGAATTGCAGAATGGTTTGGGTTGGAAGGGACCTTAAAAATCACATTTCCAACCCACTGCCATGGGCAGGGATGCCACTCACTAGACCAGGTTGCTCAGGTTGCCATTCAGCCTGGCCTTGAACACTTCCAGGGATGAGACATCCACTGCCTCTCTGGGCAGCCTGTTCCAGTGCTTTACCACCCTCTGACTAAAGAATTTCTTCCTAACATTGGATCTAAACCTGCCTCTGCCAGTTTAAAACCATTGCCCCAGGTCTTACCACTTTCTACCTGTATAAAAGGTCCCTCTCCCTCCTTTTCATAAGCTCCCTTTAGGCACCTGAGGGCCACAATAAGGTCTCCCCAGAGCCTTCTCTTCTCCAGGCTGAAGAACCCCAGCTCTCTCAGCCTGTCCTTGTAGGTGAGGTGCTCCAACCCTCGGGGCACCTTCCTGGCCCAGCTGTACCTTTTGCTGCAGCTCTGGTGCAGCTTTGGTGAAGCATCAGATACATTTGAGGCATCTGGTTAAGGAAGGAGAAGTTGGTTTGGAGGAGTCAAGGCAAGGCCTTCTTAGAAAATGGTGCTGATAAAGTCTTATGTTAGATATTGGAAAGATCTTGGCTGTGTTCATGCCTTGCTGGCAATTCCTCCTTTCTCCAGCCTTGTCCACAAGATTTCTTGTTGAAGGAAATGTATTGAAAACAATTTTTTGGTCAATATTTAAATCCCCAAAGTCAGACCAATTGCTTAGTTCTTGCATAGGCATCACAGAAGGGAAATAGTGGCTCAGACATGCCCTTGTTCAGAAGAAATGTTGACAATTTCTCAGTGCAGTCATTCTGTTGCAGGGATGTGTCCCTCCTTAGGAAGGAGTTAGAGATGGGTTCGGAAGGGATGCATCCTACTGGTCCAGTTACTTTGTTGCTGGTGACTTGTTTTTGTTTTGGTTTTCCCTTCAACTGTGGTGGGATGTGACATTCAGAGGGCTGTTGGGGCTGAATGGTCAGCAAGAAAGCTGGGGCATGGTGCTCTGTTAGAGTTCAGAACAGTGTTCCAGCAAAATGTAATTTCCTTGTCATTATTTTATGTATGGGCTGTTTTTGCATATTTTCAATATTTAAGACCATGTCCATACTAATAACTTTTAAAATATGTTCTCACTGTTAAGAGATGGAAATCAGTAACAAAAAACACACACAAAAAGAATCCCATCAAAACCCCCACAACAAATCCCCCAAGCTTTCCTTTTATTCAAGCAACAACAATCAAATTCTTATGACTGGAATAACTACTGAAGAGGCTCTCTGTTTCTCAGCCAGAGAAAGCTTTTGAAATATTTATGGAAATAAACCAAAATGTGTCCCTTTCTGACTGTACAAATAAGAGATTATCAGATCTAGCCTATGGCAGTTGCAGTACATAGAGTCCAAAGCATCTACAATTAATAATATAGAGTATATGCTTTAAAAAAAAAAAAGCTGTGAGGTTGTTTTTTAGTGGGACTCTACTGACAAAGCAGCACATTTTCCATGGATTATCCTAATGAAAAAGTCCCTCTTTGTGCATCTTGCATTAGAGGTGAAAATTAATGGGACAATACATTAATTGACCTTTTAAAACCAAAAGTATCATTTATGTTGATGCATCTTTATCTACTTAAAGAGCAAGACTGAATTCACTTGGTTGCTCTTTCTGTGGTAGCTGGGAGCGTGGAGCAGGGCCGCTCCCATCTCCTCCTGTTAAATCCTGTGCCACCAGGGATAGAATTGCAGCACAGGTTGTCTGGCTGTGTCACACTCCCAATTTCCTGAGTTCAACTAGCTCATCTGGGTCTTAGGCCTTGCTTTTCATTCTACAAATCTTGCTCTGGTGTGGGAATCAGAGCTCGTTGAAGTCAGAGTGCATTTTGATGATTCACAGAAGAATGTGCAGAGCCAGGTTTGTGAGGAGCAGTGATACCTTTTATTAGCCCCAGTGATAGGATTAGCAGACACACACGTGTGGGCACACGGCCAACGCTCACATCTGATGGAGAGGGAAAAGCCTTCCAGCTAAATGCAGGTTGAGAACAATTGCTCTGAGTTTAACTTGATTCATCAATTGGGCAATTTGAGAGAGAAGGTAGTGGGCACACTTGGGACAGGAATCAGAGGAGATGAAAGGGCTGTTAGCACCCCTGAGAAAGAGACTATCCAATTTGTTCTGATAGCAGGATTTGGGTACTTGGAGAAGACAAACCATCAGCAGAATGATTTTTTTCCTTTTAGAAGGAACTTGAAAGCAAATAGTGTGTGTCATGTTTTTATTGGAGGCACATCCCAGTAAATTCTGTGCTTCACTGACTCAGCACTGGGGTGTCAGCCTTGCAGTTAAGGGACTAGAACTTCAATTTTATATTAGCCAAAAATACTGTTTCCTAAACTGTCAATAAAATAATTTTGCTATATTGTTTGACTTATCTCCTCTGGGCACTCGGGTGCAGCAGCAAGTCTGAACTGCCAATACAGTGACTGCTGAATGAGTTTTGCTTTGTTTGTCCAAACACTTTCTAGGATCGGTCACTGTTCCCTGAGCCCTGCTGTGAGTGCTGTGGGCTCTGCTGACTCTGGGAAAGGCCAGCTGCAGATACCAAGTGGGGTGTTGGTGCTCATGGCAAAATCTGCTGTCAATTATGGACTTAACAGTAGCATAATTAACTTGTTTATTTTTTTAAATTGTGTCCTGTTAATACAAGTGCACCTGCTGCTGTGTTACCTTGAATCATGATGTGCAGTTTGTGCACAGCCATGGGCGGTAAGTCTCTAGCTTGCCTATTTGAGAGTGACATGATGACTTTTAACAGTGTATTTGTCAGATTTTTTCTTTCCTGATTACTTCCAAAAGGGGGAAGAAATGCTGATAATAACTGTGATTATAAAAACCCAAGTAACAGTAAGATAACCTGGGGCAGAGTAGTGCCTAAAAATACTTGTTGTTTTTAAGCTAATTACATTTTATATTGCCAGTGACCTTTTGGAAACCTTTCATTTACATGGATTGCTGATGCCTCCAAGGAAATGCCTTTATGCAGAGAGAAAATGCATTCCAGTCATCTCCTCAAAGCAGAATGCAGGTCTGCTGTCTGTAGAACGTGCCCTTTCTCAGAAGAACTTCATAACAGGCTTGTTCTGAACTGCAGGGAGAGCTTTTCCTGGTGGAGAAGATGAGCACCCAGGCTGTGTCATCTCACCAAGCTGCTGCTTGAAGGTGAGGACTCTGCGTATAAACAAGGAAGAGGGACATTCTTGAACTTACAGAAGTATTAATGAATACTTCAAGGCACAGGAGACTAGAAATTCATTCTGACTCCCTTGGAAATCTGTGACTCGGTGGCAAAGTTATGAATGATGAACTGTGGGCCTTGTTTCAGACATATAAGCCACATATAATGCAGAAATTCCTCAGTTTTTGCAAGATTTTAATTTGGACTTTTTAATGTGGTGTTGAAATAAATACCTCACATCTTCCCTGAATGAATGCTGAAGGTCTTGAACTGAACACAGGAGAGTGAGACTGGATGAAGTTTTGGTAGTTTCTCCTTTCCCATCCTCTGGAGACAGTTGTCTAATTCCTGAATGAGAACTGAGCAAGAGAGAGCAGAGTTGTTACAGCTCCCATGGATAATGTAGCTGTCATTGAGGCTGACAGAAATTTCTGTGTTCTTCTCCTTGCAAACCCAGCAGTCCTGGTCAGACAGCCTCAGACTTCATTGGTTTTGATGTTTTAAAAATAAAGTGAGTGGCATCTTTTGTTAACGTGTCCAGGCTTTGAAGAAGTTCCTCTTGTCCTTAAAGAAGTGAATCAAGCCAAGGACTCGGTGTAGATGGTACCATGTTTGATCAGTCAAGCTACTTTTTAATTCATGTTTTTTCACAGCACTTTTAAAGAATAAGTTCCTTCTCTAGTTACCTTACTTCAAAGAAGCAGACAATCGTCATTGGCTCTGCTGTAAGATACTGAAGCACATTCTTGAAACATGGGAGATCTGGACATATAAAATCCGTGGTACTTGGCTGATTGTTACCAATACAGACCCCTGTACATATTCCCATACTGGGATTTATGCCACTGAGTACTCATCACTGTGTCAGGAGAGGCTTATGTGGCGGTCAGCTGGAGTGCAGAAAATTTGGGACCAACAGATGTCCTGCAGCAGAGATGAACCAGGGCTTGTAAAAATGCTTTTCTTAGAAAGAGGCTGATGGTGTAAGCAATGTGTGTCTACTGTGTTTTTACAACTGACCTAGACTGGAGCCTCTCTGAAGTACAGTAAATGTTATTTATGTTCTCCCCAAGTGTGCCCAAGGATATGTGTTACTGCTTGTGGTCAATGATGTGGTGCTTTTTAATGTGTTAGAGCTGCTTCAGGTAAAGAGGATGAGGGAGAGGCTGGATGGAAATTGAGAGACCTCTGCAAGACAGGACTGCAGAAACATTCAAAACTCAGTGGACCTTTGGAAGCAATTTTGTTCTGGGCAGTGATTTTAACCCAGGACTTGTGTGTAATGTTAAGCAAGTCAGCACAATCTGTCCTCTGGCTGGTGGGAGTTAACAAACCTTGTGACAGAATTTACCAGAGCATGTCTTTGTCACTGCTTGTGCAGGGCTTTCTCAAAGAGCAATTCATGTCACTTGCAAATACTAAAGCTTTTGCCTATGCCCCAAACTGATTTTTTGAAATTCTTTCAAATATAAACATGAGAGGAAGCAGGTAAATTTTGTTTTGCTTCAATCAGCTTTGTAGCCCATTCATCAAATAGCATCCTATTAAGAAAACAGTGGGAACCCTCCTAAAGAAAAGAAGAAACTGGCAATATTCCATGATCCTGGAATAGACTACTATGCAGAGATGTTGCCTAAATTCCCTGCACAGTCCATGCTTGCACTGTTGGAATGACAGAGAGACAGGAAGAGTTGTGAGAACAGCTTTGTTTTGGCACTTTGGGATATGTTATGACACTCAAAATCTTGCTTTGTTGTGGATTTGCTGGTTTGCATTACACATTTTAAAGGTATGTAGTGAGGGAAAAATAGAGAGCAACCTGTGAAGATGGTGAAAGGTCTGTAGGAGAAGCCATGCAAGGAGTGGCTGAGGACTCTTGGTTTATTCAGCTGGAGAAGAAGGGACTGAGGGGAAACTCATTGGGGCTGCAGCTCCTCTCGAGTGACAGCACAGGGACAGCCCCAGTCTCTGCTCCCTTTGAGCAGGGACAGGACCCAGGGAATGGCTGGAGCTCTGTCAAGGGAGCTTAGGGGTGGATATCAGGAAAATGTTCTTCTCCCAGAAGGTGCTGAGACACTGAACAGGCTCCCCAGGGAATGGTCACAGCCCCAAGGCTGCCAGAGCTCCAGGAATGTCTGGACAACTCTCAGGGATGCACAGGGTGGGATTGATGTCTGTGCAGGGCCAGGAGTTGGACTCATTGGTCCTTGTCAGTTGCTTCCAACTCAGGATATTCTGTGGTTCCTAAAATTACATTTTTAGACTCCAGCTTCTGCAGAAAAGGGGTGGAGTGTGAAGAGAAAAAGTGTCATTACTGCTAAACCAGCTGCAGCTGAGTGAAGCCGTGTATGAAAGTAAATCATCAATATTTCAGATCACCACTTTGATAAACAAATTTCAGAAAGTGAGAATGAAAACCTGAGGAAACAATGCAGAAGAGTGAGTCTGTGTGTGTTAATGTCCCTTGAGCCCCTAGCAGGAAGGAGAAAAGGTTGTTAGAATTCTAATTTAAATTCACATTCCTTTTGATTTTGTAGTCCATGCCAATTCTGTGTATATTGTCACTGGAAAGTGAGCAGAGGATGGTTAAGACTCCCTTACTTTTATGCTTGGCTAATTTTATGGCCTTCCCATATTTTGTAGCTGTAAATGTTGCAGACTTTATTACATTTAAACTGGTTTTAATATAGTAGGTCATAAAAATTAAGAAATGAGTGTAGTGTCCACTGCAGTGATGCATTTAGCTCAGGGAGGATGCTTGCAAGTTACTGAAAGGCTTAAACTGCATCTCCAGGATCATCTGCTTTGTGAAGCCAGTGCAGAAATGAAAAGCCCCAACCTGTCACAGATGAGAATGAATTTCATTGTTAAAAATTTCTTCATTTTCCTTTCATCTGAGCAGCTGGTTTATGCTTTGAGACATCGATCCAAATGTGAGGAGAGGAGGGAGGCTGTTTCTTTCTTTTTCATAAAAAGGTTCAGCAAGTTCTGAACACTGTATAGATGTACACACACACACACACACACACACATATATATATATATATATATTTAATATATGTGGGTACAATGTGGTGTAGCTGGGAAACTTCCCAGCTGAATGCTGAGGAGCAGCTCTAGTTTATCTGTTAATTGCAATTATTCTACCTGCAACCCATAAGTCTTTATGATTTCATACATCTGCTTCCAGGAGGTTAATTACTCCTGCTGCATTAAAAGCTAAAATAGCGTGGGAAGGTAGGGAGTTACTGGGGGATGGTTCCATGGATGTGTTTGACATTTCTTAACTGTTGAGCATTTGGCTTTGAAACTTCCTTCTGAGTGGCAGGGCTGGTGTCTGATCTCCACATGGGTCACAGCTTCATTTAATACCTTTTGACATTAAAACTGTTTGAGAACTGATGCCTGTGGTTTTGTCTGTTCTGATTTCATCAAGGCTTAACAGTTGGTAAATGTTCCTGTAAAATGTTTATGATGGTTTCTGCAAGTGACAGCTTCAGTTCCCAATCCTGAGCTTGCATCTCAGCAGCTGCTTTACACCAACCTTCACATTCAGCCCAGCCTGGGAGCCACAGAGGAGCCAGAGGCTGAGCACACTTGTTTGGATCCTTTATACCATATAACAACAGGGAGAATTTGTTTTGCTGCTTCCATGTAGAAGACCCAAACAAAAAGCCCCTTAATCCATCAGAATTATTAGATAGACCTGTTTGTCTAAGATGTCACAGAAGCAGGATGGGTTGGAACACAGTGTCCATCTGAGGCACAGATGGCACATTGGAGTCTTCTGCCCACTAACCAGAAACCTCAATGTAAACTTGAACCACTTTACAGGCTGGCAGTAATGGCTGTGATAAATCAGTCTGCTTTTTGTTTGTGCAAATGATCTAATTGTCAGAGAACTTGGACACAGAACCACATTAAATAAATTTATTTTAATAATTCATTTATAGCATCCATTTATTCATTCTGGGAGCCAGCACAGATTTGTTTTGGAGTTTTCAAAACAGGTATCCCATCACTCATTCAGCTTTGTCTGCATCCAAACAAATATCTGGATGTCTGACTTTTTATTTTTTTTTAATCTGCATTACTTTCCCACTGTTTTTTGATTTCTGCAGCAGGAAAAAAAGAAATCAAAAAGAAAATTGGAAAGCTGTGCCTCTGGCCCGTCCCGGTGCAAAGGTGGGCTCTGCTCAGCACAGAAAAGCATGAATTGGAGAGGAGGCATGTCGGAATAATAATTAGCTGGGACTCAGTTTCTTTATCTAGGAAAAAGCCCATTCTTTATTTACATAACTTATTTTACACAGTTTTCACAGACCTGTGTGTCACTCTGATTAGCTAATAGTATTCTTGCTACCTAATTCATTGATTAAAGGCTATTTTGTGTGTACGTGCTAAGACTCAGGTGTTTACATTTTTCCTTTGTGGATTCTCACAGGACAGATCTATTGTTTATGCAGGTGCAGACTTACTTTTCTTACCAGAATAGATGGTTGTGTTAACTGACTGTTCATTCCCAAGGTTGTTTTGCACGGGAACCTATAAGCTACTGCTAACTTAGCTTGAGTTGCAGGGCTTCAACCACATTTTATAAGACCTTTCTTTTCTAATATCACTACTTATATGCAACAGAGGCACAAGGCTCTTCATATGGGAATCAATCCAGCATTTGGAGTCTTAACCTTTTTCTCTTCCTGGCACCCCCAACATTGTCCACTGGAAAGGAGAAATAAGGCTTGGAAATTGAGAGACCTCAACTGAGTACAGCCCAGGAGTGTGTAAAAGGTACTAAAATAATATCTTTTGCAGCAAGTATTTTGGCAAGATGAATTAATGTGTTTTACTGCTCCACAGTGGAAATCACAGATTTCACTTGGGCTCTTTCCATCTGTCTTTAAATTGTATTCACAATAATTTCATTTTTTCTATTTTTCATTTCTTTTTGTCTCTTAGTTCTTTCAGCCCTTCGTGGGTCCATGTAACTTAAAGGTCTGCAATACCTTTTCCAGTCTCTTTGAAATGAACTCTCTCACGTAGAGATTGCCAGCAGGGAGACCATTGGACGTGACGTAGCATTCATTTCTCTGCTGCATTGGGTAATGATTTCCTGGTTCCAGGAGCAAGAAATTAAAATTCTGGTGAGAGGATTTGCCCCCTTCCTCACTCAGCAAGGCCCCTGTGCCAGAGCTCAATCACTTCCTCTGCAGCAGCAGGAGCAGAGGGCATGTGATACTGTGGTCATTCAATCAGAGGGAGAAATGCTTTAATCTCTGCTATTCTGTCTGATAAATGCTTTCTTCTTTGTTCTGAATTCAGTTCTCTAGTGTTCCTGCTGTTGCAGGGATTGGCGGAGAAAAGAGATCATCCTGTCCAGTTAAGTGTTCAGTGATGATGCCTTCCTTTATTCCCAGAGGTACTTTGTGATTTAGTAAGAGAAATGCAATTGCAAAAAGGGCAGGAAAAGCACAGGAAAGAAGTGGGACTATCTAGCAAATCCCACCACAGCTTGTAATTTCCCTAAAACAAGGACTGCATGCCTTGTGAGAGAATTTTATTTGCAAAAGCACAGTGGAGATAGAGCAGCTTCTGCTTCAGCATGTGATCTTTGCTCTGAATATTTGGGGTGCTCCATATTAATTGGGCAGGTGAATTTCTGACCTGTGCAGTCACTTCTTTGTCATGTGTTCCTCTTCACTGCAGCAGCTGCACAAAAATGTGATGGATGGGTATTGACTTTGCTGCTTTCTTTTGCTCCCTTTGCTGTATTGACATGAGTTAATAGGGCAGAAGTGGAAGACAGACTCGGTACAAAGTGGAGAGAGATTTTATGTCAATAGGGTTTGTAAGATAAGAAATACAGCATTAAGGGTGAACACACAGGAGAGTTAATAGCTAACAAACCACTCAATGTGCTGACAGGAGAAAGACACTGACCAGGAGCAATAAACTCTTTTTCAATAAAAACATGTTTTCTTTTTTTGGTGTGATGTGTTATTAGTAGTTAGTTTTCCTCAGTGCTGTCAAATGCTGAAAGATGGGTTGTTGTCTTTTATAATGCTGTTATAATGTTTCATTATGTTGGCTTTACAAGTTTTGGTTTGATTAGTTGATCACACCATTAGAGAAGAGTCTCTCCATTTTTATTAATACTACTACATCCATATACTCCCTTGATTTGGCCATATTAAAATTGGAAATGAGTGTGTTGAGTGAAATTTAAACTTGAAGGTGATTGGAAATGGAAGGCAGAACAAGTTCTGACTGAGCAATAATAGTTCACCCAGCCTCAAAAGGCTGTAGATCATTTAAGCTACTTAATAAATGGAGTGTGTATTCTAGAATTTTAAAGCAGCTGTTAGTAAGGAGCCTGCTGGAAGGATATTCTGGGTGTACATTCAAATGAAGAGAAAAGATTTTAGATGTTCTTATGTTCAGTGGTTCAAAAAAACTCTGCTGATATGTAGCAGTAGTTTGAAAGGCTGAAGAAACACTTTCATTGGTACCAGGAAACAAGTAGATCATCTTAAAATAAGTTCTATGCTACCACTGGACAGGACATTGGTGGATCCTTAGAAAGCCACTGAATTACAGAAAGGAGACTGCCAGGGACAAGAAGCAGCCCTGGATAACAAATTGCAGCAGGTATTTGGAAACCAGCTAAATACATGTTCACTGGAAGATGAAAGGAGACTCTTCATATCTCTTATAATTATGAAAGAGATGAGCTGTGCTGCTGGCAAAGTTATTTAGGTGGGCTGACAATTGAAAATTGAGTAGTTTAGTTAAATATTGGAAAGCTAGAAATGAATGAGAGTGCTTAGACCAAGTTAATTATGCATGGATTTGTGCTGTAGGTATGGGGGGAAAATGGCAAGGGCTGTTTCCCGGACCAAGTTTTCAGTTCTCCTTTTGTTTGGGAGCTCTTTTTAATGAGAAGGATGTTCGGCAATTTTCATCTGATTAATGTTTGTGGCATTTTAATGTTCTTTTAAAATGGGCATCTACATGGATTTCTAAAGGAGCCCTGCCTGGTTTGACTCATGAAGTTCTGCTTTTGTACTGGACTTGGGTAGATCTAGAAGAAGAAAAAGCACAATTTAGTGCACTGCAGGTCAAAATATTAAACCCATGCTAGAGGCAAATAATGGCATAAGCTAAAGAGTTGCCTAGAAGTGACCTGTCATTTGTAACCTTCTCAGGAGAAAGGAAACAAAGGCAACTTCCTTCTCTGCCTGCTTCAAATGCCATTTTTCTTCAGTTTAAAATCCTAATACCTAGGCATGCAAAAAATGTATTTCTGCCTGGTTTTCTGGAAAGATGAAATCCACTGGTGAGGGACATAGTTAGAGAGACAGTAGAAAGCTCCAGCCTGTTCTCCAGTGAGGAACATCACACTTAATGTGGCAGCAGGAAGATTTGGTAGGCAGATGGAGGTTTTATTGGCTGGAGATCAGGTCACTTTGGGGCCAGCAGAAATGGTGAGTTCAGAATGGAGGATTTGCAGCCTGGGCTGGAGTTTGCATGGACAGTCACATTTCAGATGTGTGCTATGAATGGGATTATTATGAATACTTAGTTCTGGTGTCTTGTCTTTACCAGATGTTACATGACAAGGTGCAGATCGGCTGATAATCACAGTTTGGTCAGGAGAGCTGGAAGAAGCGAGTTCTTTAGGAAAAAAACCCACAAAGATTAGTGATTTCTGTTGAAATCTTTGATCATGGCCAAACACCGGCTATTCTTATAAAATATTGAGGAAGAATGTTGTGATCAGGTTTATTTTCAGGGCTATTATCAGTTATCAGTTTTTGAGGTGTGAACAAGTTCAGACATGGAGGGGGGAACTTGTGTGAGGTTCTCATTTAACTATTCCATTGACTGGGACCACACAGATATTTGATTTTTTAAGTCTCTGCCAAAGAGATGCTGGAAGTGACATTCTGCTGTGAGGTACCCTGACAGTTGAGCTGTTAATCATGATGGAATTTGAATGGGGCATTTAACTGTGCAAAGCTTTTCTGTCCTTTTGTTAATTAACTGGATTATCCATCTGTCAGTGTCTTCCAAGAGAAGACATGGTGCATGTTCATTTGCATGGACAGTCTCCAATCTGGTTTTGGAATGTCATGCTGAGATCACTGCCTTTGTTTCCAGATAATATGAGATCAAAGTTTTGGTAAAGCATAAAATCCCAAAAAGGTTTGGGTTGGAAGGGACCTCAAAGATCATCTTGTTCCAACTCCCTGCCATGGGCAGGGACACCTTCCACTAGCCCAGGGTGCTTTGTAGATGACAGGGATTTTAACCTTTCTGTTTAGAATGGATGAGAGAACTTTTTTGTCCTAGACTTTAGTTTTAATACCCATTTAATACCCATCCAATTTTTACAAACAGATGCAGAGATGTTGAGGTATTTGCATTGAATGGATGGAATTGTTGCAGATACTTCCTAGGGTCTCAGACCAGCTTCTTTATTTAAAAACAGAAGAAAAATTTCAATTTCTTTATTAAAATTTCTTTATTTAAAATTTAAATTTCTTTATTTAAGAACAGAAGAAAAATTTCTTTTTGGAGTAGTTTCATTAGGCTTTGAGTTTGGATGTTCATTGGCCTCTGACCCTCCTTGCTCAGCCTCTGGCTACCTTGATCACACCAGAGGGGAACAGGTCATTTAAAGCCAGGGAGTTTTGTGCAAAGGAAGGAGCAAGGATATGGCTTTCACTCCAGCCAAATGCAGAGACAGCTGGTTTGCTCTGTTTAGTTTGACAGTGGCAGGGAGAAGGGGGGTGTGTTCTGTAGCCCACACTTTCATAAGGAACAGGATTCGGAGAGAAAGTGTGGGGAGAGGAAGTGTGGGCAATGTAGGGCTGATGAGGGTGGTGTGGGAGGACATTTGATTTATTACTACAGGGGAGGAATTAGATGTGCAACCACAGTCCAAAGGAAATTTGGCTTTGCTAGGTAGGTGGCTTTGTGGATTACAGGAGAATCTGATGGTGTGTGTTTGCATAAGGTAATTTAACGTGGTCAGAGAAGGCTGCCTGGAAGGGCTCAATAACAGCTGTTCAAAAAGACTTGTATTTCTCTCCTGAAATGCATTCTGTGACTGAGCAGGTTAAGACCGTAATTGATTTTCTTAAAACCTCTTTTTCTTAATGACTATGGAGCTAAAGAGAGACATTTCAGTATGGAGAATTTAACTTTGTGTCTTCCAAAGTTGAATCCATTGATTTTTCTGAGGATTAACATGCTTGGTGTTGTGCTAATTATAAAGAACTTTGCAGCAGAAAATTGCAAAAGACTATCGCAGTGGGTTGACTCAATTTACTCTATATTTTTGAACTGAATTCCTTTGGCTTTAACTCATATCTTTAACGTTCCTTTTTCTTTGGCTCTAAATGGCCATTTCATCCCTGCCTGCACGGCCTGCTTCACCACATCAAAGTTGTGGTTGCAGCTGGGATGTTTAACATCTGCTTTCTATTCCAAGTAAGAGTGTTAGAAATGTCACCAAGGGACTGATACATGGACAGAAGCAAGAGAGGAGAAGTTCAGGCATTGAAGAAAGTAAGGTTTGATCTTTCAGAGAGCCCTGTGATTGGGATTGACTGAGTTTGATTTCAAATTAATAACTAAAATCTTGCAGTTCCTCTTGCTCGTTTGTAATTTCTGGTAAATATTCCCTCTTCTGTGACCTCCCTGCCTTTGGCATCCCTTGTGCTTGTCTCGCTTCTCTGAGGCAATCCCAGAGTTTCTGTTTTTTTCACTGGTGCCACTGGGATCCACCTGCTCTGTGTGGCAGAATGAGGAGCTAAAGTGACAAGAAGCTAGGGCTGAGCTACATGCCAGCAACCAAAAATAACCTCTAGTTTTCACTGCTGACTTTTAAAAAATCAGTATGTTCCCTTAGAAATGTGCTGAATACTGCCAAGTATTGCCATAACATATATGGCTTTGTTAATGTCAGATACAGTTCTGTTCAAAAAAGAAAAAGGCTGTAGAGCTCTTGCGGTAGCTCTTGAATGTGTGCTCACCTGTTGGAGATTGAAATGTTACCTTTGAAGAGAACTTTTACTGTTTTATGGGGGGGGGAGAAGCACTAATTTGGAAAGCCATGAAAGTGCTGTTCTGTTTATTCTAAATGTTCTGTTGGAAAACTTCTGGAGGAGGATACCTACAAGTGTATCTATTAATCACTTCTACCCAGAAAAGCAATTTGTGAAATGTAATAAGCTATTAAATTAGATGAATCTCCAAAACAATAAGATGTATTTCTTGAAGTGGTGTCTAGGGCAAACACAGAATCCTTGGGAACCAGCAAGTAAAACGTGATCTGTGCAGATGTGCTCTTTATGTACCAGAAGATACTCAGGTCCATGTGTGCTGGCCTTTCTCACTTGGATCTAAGAAGAGAGGTTTTCTAATGGAATAGACTTTTTGTTGGAAAGCAGACCTATGAAAGCATTTTTCATGTGAAGGTGTTCCCCTGTTGAGTCACTGCAGTGGGAGTGCTCCAAGATGGACATTCAAACAGCACTGTCACTACTGAGCCGGATTTTCTTTACCCTTATTCAATTATTCACATCTAATTTGTTTCAGAAAAGTGGGAGTAGAATGAGTGTGTTTTGCTCAAGCTGTTTAACCAAAGGAGTCAAGTACTTGTCTGTGTCTACCTTGATCACCTTTCAATTTCACTGGAGAAAGAATTGGTCCCACAAAAATGAGGGAAGGTCCTGTACATCACACAGCTGCAGGCTGACTCTCTTCTGTATTAGTTTTCCTTAATATTGTGTTATAGATCTAAAGACATTAAATTTTATCTCTGGGGTAGTTCTGTTACTCTTTGGCTCGTTATTACCCTGAGTCCATCAGAGACAAGAGGTATTGTTTCAGCTGCAAAACAAATCCACAAAAGAGTTAATATCTTAATTAGTTTGAAATGTGATTTCATTCAAGCTGTAGCAAACAACTAGGTATAAAAAAGCAGGTAGTAGGGGAAAACAGAAAGGAATGATAAGCCTTGCTGAGTGGACTCTGGTAAGTACAGCTTGGTGGTTGTTAGTTGTTTAACTGCTTTGAGTGTTGAAATCCCATATCTGGCAGAAGTTCTTTTACAAATGAGGCAGGTGAGACAGAGTTTAAATATTTTAAATAAGCTGACCAAGCAGTAGAGATTCATTTTGCATCCCAAGAACATACAGGTCTTCAAATGCTCAGTAAACATTGACATATTTATTGTATTGCTCTCTGTTTCCCTCAGGTTGAGAGGCTGATGGATGGTAATGGTAGCACTGGCTAAATTCAGACTCAGTTGTTCTTCTCTGGAGAGTTGTTGCTTTTTATCTTTTGCTTTGTAAGAGAGTTTTTCTAATGTTGGTGTTCAGGGCTGAGTTTGTTTGTACCTCTTCTGAGCCCAAAGCTCAACTCCCAAGAGATTGCTGGATTTCAATAATCCTATATAGTTAATTCAGGTTATTTTTATTCCTTTTTAATCTCTCTCACAGGATTGAAGAAGTCCAGAACTGACTCGTTGCCAAATGATTCCAAAGGTTGTTTATGATAAAAAGAGCAATTTGATATTTCTCCTTTCTTTTTTCCTTCAAAGGTTGTACCTTTCTTTGCCAGATGGGAAGGCCTTGTATAAATTAAGCCTTTGTTTCTGTTTTTGGGTAAAAATAACAATGCAGGAGGTATGTACTTAATGGCTTTGTGTATTCCCTGGACGATTGCAGCAGCCCAGCTGCATCAAAAGCTGGCATTTAGCAGACCAAGTCCAGAGTGGATTGGATCAATGCAGTGCAGAACTGACCTCAGTGAAAGTAAATGCCCTTTTTTCTGAAGATCCAGATTGTAACTATCTTTAAATACACAGTGTTTCATACAGACACATCAGGTCTCCAGTTCTGTTGTTCAGTGCCTGGAACAGCTTGGTGCTAGTTAGCTTTTGTACAGCGATGAACTAATTTCAGTCAAACCTTTCTCATGTCAGATGCACATTATTGCTCTGCCTGTGTCCCTCTTGCCTTTGAGAAATGCCTGTTTATATCAGATATTTCCTTGTTTGTGCATTGCTGGCACATTTCTGCTGCACACAGACCTCAGACCCTGCCTCGGTTTCTTCTTTTAATGGAGTGTGACTGCTGCAATTGGCATTTCACTCCTCTGCTCTTTATTCTGTGCACTGAGGAAAACTTTAGGTGTTAACTAGTGTTGAGTTTCATTTATTTATTTATTCCAGGATTGTAAACAGATTTGCTTCCTGTGTGGGAGCAGAGCCAGGCACTTGATTTGTTACTTGCAGTGGTACAGGAGCAGGGGGATCTGTCGACTCCCTGCAGGCAGCTGAACCCAGTCTGGAACATAATTAATTGCTCTTCCACAGCCTCTTCTTTGCCCAGGATAACTTCAGAAAGAATTTTCTGAGTTTGCAGCAGTGCTTAAGATGTGGTATTGTGGCAAACTTACTGCTATTTTTAAGTATTTCATAGAGGAAATGGATACTGATGATGTGCTGGGTCTTCATGTCTTTCATTTGTCCATCTGATATTCCTGTCTTTAGATCCCAGACTGGCCTTTCCTCCTGAACTGCTCCATTTCTCCTGCTCTGACACCTTCTGACCCAGCTGCTGTTTATTCTCAATCTTTGATATAATTTTGTGTGTGTGTGGTGTGTCTGTGTAGACACATCTGCTACAGATTTCACTTTTTTAATGTAGTTTCTTTGGCCAAAGTGCGAAGTTTCTTTGGCCAAAGTGCCAGATTTGCAATCTTCATTTTCTCCAGTATTGTTGGTAATATTTGGGATTCTTTCTTCTTTCCTGGCTTTATGGAGATTTAAGGTGCCTCCTATGGAAACTCATTAGGTCTAATTTGTGTAAGCACTCATTGTATGTAGGCTTTGATCTTCATTTTTCCAGTCCTAGGATTTTGCTTAATGATGAGCTGGAAAGACTGTAAATAAATCTATTTGTGTAAATTGTGCATTACCTTGTGAAAGGTGTGTCAATAAGGTCTAAAGAATGGTAACTTTTCAGCTCCTTCACTGATAGCTCTCACCCCCCAGTTTACCCTAAATTTAAACATAATGTTTCTGGGTTTTATGAAGAAGAACTTCAATGTGATAAATGATTATAAGGCTGAAGGAATATTGAATGTTTACCAAAACTAAAAGCATTGTTTTGCATGTCTGCTTTGTGCCAGAGTGAAATAATTAGCCCAGGAACTGTATGATAAACTTGTAGTGACTCAACACAGTCATTTGATAATTTAAAAATGTTATTAAGAGATGACTTCAGAGGAATTGCTTAAAGCCTTGTGGAATCTAATGACTTGTTCAGTGCTGTGTGGAGTCACTTGAGTTGCTGCCTCTGCCTTGCTGCCTCACCTCTGGCATGCTGCCATCCTATGGGATGGCCATGGTGATCCTATTCCTGTGGGGCTGGCACTGACTTCAGGGCTGTGGCCTCAATTTCTATTATGCCATGTCATAATTTCACTCATTCCTAGTTGCCAAGCCTACCCTGGTAGAAAAGATCTGCTTCTAAGGTATATTTAAAAAACTGAACCTACCCAAATTCACATTTTTTTTAACAATCTCGAAAACTGCTATTGTCAGCTGTAAGTTCTTCTCCTTTTTTGCAGCATTCTCCTGGTATTATTTCCCATTTTCAAGGCACCTTTAGACAAGTACAGAAGGGACTGTTGTGACTGATTGGGACTATGGGCTGCTGCTCCTTTCTCCTAGCCCCATGTCCAATGTGATCCAGAGCTGTATTCTCACATTCTTGATTATCTGCATCCTTTGTGCTACTGCTACCTGATGGAAAGAATAAAAGAGTTTGTTAGTGAAAACTCCAACTTTTTACCTGCCAAACTCAATCCAGCCTTGGGCTTTTTGGATAAAATCGTTTGGAAACCAATAAGATGTGTGCTGGGTTTTTCCCCCCCTCTCTCTGAGAGGCTTCTGCTGAGGTTTGTAGAAGGGCATTCTAACAATAGCCGGTTCTGTAGGAGGTGAATTTGTGTTATGCCATCTATATTTTAGTAGAGAGGGAGAGGGTTGAATAGTCATACAACTAAAATGCATCTTAGAAAGATCCATTAGTTAGAAATGGCCTCAGGAGCACACAGCATCTGCCATGGAGACTGTGGTAGGAGCCAGTGAAGAGCTGCAGCTTCTCACCCATTTATTTTCATGTGGAAACATCTGATTCCTTCTACCTGGAAAATTGACAATTTCCACCAGCATCCCAACCCCCCTGGATGTGCTGCAATCCCTTTCTGATGCTTCCCACTTGAAATGCAGTCCTCCAGGACAAGAACTTCTTAGCAGTAAATGAATTTTCTAATGAGTTTTCCTTCCAAAACAGCGAGGAGATGCCAAGTGACACGTTGGGAAGTGCCAAGCAGGAGGGAAATGGCTCTTCTGTGCTGACTGTCATAAACAGGATGTGGTTTGTTTACAGTCCTCACTTGCTCTCTCCAGTTCCCTGTCAGGGCTGTGCACGAATGAGCCTCCCTGCAATGGCCTGGAGGAATCTGAGGTTTCTGAGCCAATATCAGATATTGTGTCAGAGTAGGAAGTGGCTCCAGGCGAAGGAGCAAACAAAATTAAGCATTGTATCTCAGATTCTTCTGTGCTTTTCTGGGGCGTTTATCATTCTGACTGTGTAGCTGAGTTGTAGTTGACTGCAGAGCAGAGGGAATTTAATAAAGTGGGCGGGTAACTGTTGGGTGACTAATTTTAAGGGGAGATGTGTTGAAAAGCCTTTGTAGTGGGATGGTTTTGGAGTGGTGACAAGAGTTTGTTAATTTATACATTACAAGAAGACAGCAGTTGGAAGGGACTTATGGCGATCATCTAGTCCAACCTCCAAGAAAACAGCTTAAGGGTTTTTTTCCCTATCACCCCCCAAAATCCACATAAAATCCTTGGCATTGGTTGGAGCTCTTGGCACAGTGCTGAGGGGGTTCTGCTGACAGCTGAGTTAGTTACAAACATTGTCAGAGCTCTGTGAGAAAAACCCAAGGACCTGGGGGCTCATGAGCCGTAAAATGCCCCGTGTCCAGGAACGTGGGGATGATCCACTGTGGTGGAAGTGAAACTTGCCTTGGAGTGACAGCAAACACACCAAGGTCCCATGGCTGTGGGGTATGGCACGTGCTGCTCCTGGAGGAAAGGCACTGTGAACAATCTAATTAGGCCAAGTTTCATTCTCAGAGGCTTCACTGCCAATAAAAGCTCCTCGCTTAGAAAAATGAAATTGAGCTATAGCCCAGAGTAATGTGATTTGCATTAGAGCAGATTGTGAACATAAGGTAAATTTTTAAGTATCAAAGTAATTTAGAGACTGAAGTTTTACAGAAAATCTGTGATGCTTAAACAGTTTGTGACTCTCTTTCATAGTTTTCTAAGAAAAGGCTCTGATGCTTGGGAGTTGACATTCTCTGCTTTCCTACATACATGGAGCTCTTCCTGTATATACTCTTATACAACATGAATAATTCAGTGCTTGTAAACAGACAGGGAGACGTGTTGAGCTGGAAAGTCAGGGGTTTCTTTGTTGATAGTCGTGTATTTTAGTTGTTGTGTAAAGAAGGCAAATAAAAGAAGTTAAAGTAACAGTGTTTACATCACCCCAGGAGTGTTTGTGCTCGTGTTTATCTGCTCTTCTCAAGTATTTTGTTGCATTTTAAAATCAGTTCCTTGATTCCTTGGCACTAATTTACCAGCTCAGGTTTATCTGAAGGGGCATGTAGGCTGCCTTGTCTTTTTTGGGGCTGCAAAGACCACACCAATATTCCCTACAAGCAGCTTGGGTTTTCAGCCAGCCTGCTGCTGCTCTGGCAGAGCATTTTGGTGATGCCTCAGTATTCTGAATTTTCCACTTGCCACCCAGGACGCTGACAACTGAAAAGGCTAATTGGGATAAGGTGCAGGGAGGAAGAGAAAATCTCAGAACTCAGACAATAAACAGAATTAATTTGCTTGGTGCACGAGTTGTGTTGTGGGGTGAGGCTGTTTGTGTACCTTCTCTCATGCTGAATCAAAGGACAACTTGCTGTCAGAAGAGGAAGAAATCATTTGTACTGAGTTCATCTGAACTCCCAGTGGCTGCTGACTTATCTTTAAGGGTTTGTGCAGGGATTTAGTGCTGTGGCCTGACTGGCTGTGCTCTGTTTGAGGAAATGAGAACTGATGACTGCAAGCTGCCATCCATTGGCTTTTTGTTTTTAAGTCACTGCTCAATATTGAGGAATATAGGGTGAGAGTCACTGCTTGTATGGTTTGCAGAATTAAAAATCAAATGTCATTTACAAACTGAGGCTACAATGCAGGATGGATGAATATTTCAGGAAGCAAAGTCATGACATTATTAACAATCACTTAGAGCATTTCTGATATAAACTGAAAGGGCCACTGTAGCAAGCCAGCACTTCCTAATCTTACAAGCACAAATAGGAGTTGTGCTTGACCCTTAAATATTTGAGTTTGAAATATTTGTGTTTACCTTGTTATTGTGCTTTCCTCTTCTCATCTGGAGGAAAAAAAGGTGGTGTGGTAAGAGAAGAGTTACTACAAAATAATACCCTAGAGAAGTGAACCCATCAGCCCAGCATGGAGCAATCCTTCTTTACACAAATACCATTTAGCCGTAAGAAATACAGAGTTCCTCTGTTTGTACAGAAGATATATGGGTTTGCAATCTGCAGAGGGGAATATGAATCCAGCTGTTTGTATTATGATTATTATTTCTTTTTGATTATAGGCTGTTTGTGCCTAAGGAGAACAGCCAAGCTTAGGAACGGGTGTGCATTGTGCTGGCAAACCCAGTTTGGTACTTTGTCCCGGGTGAAAGGAGGGTGACAGAAATGCTGATGGAAAAAAGAGAAAAAAACCTTAAAGGAATGAGAACTGTTTTCTTAACAGCATCCATAAAGCTAGCACTCGATGGTGTGTTCTTGAAATATCATTTTCCAGCACACTAAAATTTTCAAGGGTTTCTTGTTATTTAATTTTTAAGATGATGTATTTATAGCATGCAAGGTATAAAAGCCCTTGCTGATCAGAGGGTGTCGGGAGATTTGGGAACTCTGGTGTCACCAATATGTTCTGTAAATAAGTCTCATTGACTTATTAATAAACCAAATGTGGGAGAATGTGGGAGGTGTTTCTGCAATAAAAGTGCTGTAGCTGCAGCTCCTCAGAGCCAGCATGGCAGCCTGGTCCTGTCTCACTTTCCCCAGAGTGCTGCTTTGGATGCAGGCAGTGAGCTGGAGGAATAGTTGCAGATATGGCATCTTGCTTCCCAGCCTTCCTATCCCAGGAGCTTGTGGTTTCTTCATGGAATGTGTTTTGATCCTGTTAGATGAAGGTGGAGCAGGCAGTGTAGGAAATGGGCACACCCAGGGAGTATCTGCTGCTGTCAGGAGACCTCATCCAGCCCAAGCTCCATCACAGGAGACATGGGATGATGTAGGATTTGGCTGGGCAGATTTAGTGTCTCCCAAGGGGCTGCTAGCACAGGGATGGGGAATGTGGATGTACCAGCTTCCATGACCTAGTTGCAATTCCTAGGAACACATGCCCTGAAAACATACATTTCACACAGGTATCAAAGTACATGACTTTATTCACCATTGGCAGTGGAGACCAGTGGATGCAGCTCTTCTCCCCACTGGTTGGATTGTGATTTGTATCTCACAAGGATTAGCCAGTCTCTGCCCCATCTTGGTTTAAAATGAAATGATTTCTGCTCCAAGGTCATGAAAATTTTAGCATTGTCAGAGGTGAAGCATCATGACATCACACCCTGGGAGCACTGGAAGGGTTTTGGCACTGGTGAAGGCCTCAAAGCTTTTGAGAAAAATACCCCACAGCAGTG
This sequence comes from Anomalospiza imberbis, assembly GCF_031753505.1. Classification (NCBI taxonomy): domain Eukaryota; kingdom Metazoa; phylum Chordata; class Aves; order Passeriformes; family Viduidae; genus Anomalospiza; species Anomalospiza imberbis. The sequence continues at coordinate 12,183,831 of NC_089696.1, read as the reverse complement.
CTTACTCCATCATCTGGTTTAGGCAGGACTTGGCTCAAGGTTGCTACAAGTGAGGAGCATCGTTCACAAGGAGAGTCCAGAGAACACTGAGGTGATCCCTGTGAGGAGGAGAGGTCACCTGTAAACTGGTTCTCCCCAAATACCTCAACACCAGACAGCAAAAGTGGCTTCTGGAAATTAATATTTTAACTTTAGTATAGAAATGAGGGTATTCCTTCATGGCACTCCAGCTGTTGAGTTGCCTGGAAAATGATCAGGCAGAAAGTCAGTGGCTGGTGTAACAGCTGGGCTAAGATGTGTGCAATTTTTTATATTGTGAGAATGTATCTATTGAAGGTTGTCAGATTTTCTGTTTCTACAGCATTTCCAGTTTGGGTTTTATTTGTTAATGTTCTGTTAGATTGTGTTTTTGCATGGTTCTACACTGATAGGTTGGGATTTTTTTTAGTGTTGTATTTTCACTTTTGAGAAAATAAATACTAGTTTTGTGGAACTGTCTTTGATACATTTTTCATGATGGCTTAATAATAGAACTACCATGAAAGCCTGCCTCCCAACAATGTACTGTGATTTCCATATGAGGAGGGGGGGAATCCCAAACATTTTGATGTTCCATTAAAATTTAAAGAAATATTATATTCAATTCTCTGTGGCATTTCTAAAAGAGATTCCTTAATTTTTTCCTGGCGTAGTACAGATGGCATTAAAAAAAAAAAAAAAGCTTTATAACACCAGCATGCTGTTTGTCTCAGCAGGAACTGCACAAGACACCAGGGGAGGCCTGACCCTGCATTCCCAAGGGATAATCATGTGGATGCCCTCTGTACACTGTCTTTTCACCAGTGTTTCCCATTTTCTGGAATAATACTTTTCCTTTCAGCAGCTGGGGTTTTGCGGTTTTCCATGCCTGTCATGGAAATGAAAGGCCTGGCAAGGACCTCTTGCATTCCAGACCAGACCCATGGTCTGTAGGGATCATTCCATATCCTTTTACTTGATTTATTGAGGTTTTGAATGCTGCATTTCATGCTCTGATCTGTAGTTGAGGGAAAGACCAATATGGATGTGTCACAATCGATGACATATTTAACTTTTGATATATCCCCAAGTGACTCCAGGTACATTTTTTTACAGAGCAGAACAGTTGGTCTATTGTTGATTTAATTTGGTTACCTACAATGAAAGCTTCAGTCAAATATTTAGAAGTTATAAACCCAGAATTGTAGCCAAGAACTGACTTAAAGAACAGCTTCTGCCAGTTCCTTGAATTTTTATCCTAGGAAGTATTAACACAAATTCTGTTTAGTCGTAGAATTTTCTCTCAGTTCTGCTACTTATGATTTACTTCAATGTCATCTCCTGCCAACTTCTGCTAAAAATAACTGATGCCAAAATATTTTGCTTTATAATGTAATGATGCCTTAGTTTCTTCTTTTTTTTTCCTGCTTCTCATATTTTCTGCTGCTGCACCTGAAACTAAGCTGAATTTTGGACCTTACTGGAAATTTTAGGAAATACTTGTTCCAGCTCCTGTCCTGTGTGGGGGGCTGCAGTGGGATTGCTTTAATAGCAGTGGTTGGGATGTGATTCTCTGTTTGCTTTCAGTCCACCTGACTTGCCCCATATCTTTTCTGTTGCCTATTCAATACCCAGCTCCACCTCCTGATGTTGTTGGAAAATTGATTGCTCACACAGGTGGTATTCTAGTTTATCTTCCTCAGAGACGAGGAGAGTGCTCTGTGCCTTGATAAAGAAGCATTTTTCTCATCTCTGGTAAAATTATCATTTTGTACACAACTATTTGTTTCCTCCTGTCTCTGCATGTTTTCAGTATTTTCTGAAGATATCTGTTGATTTTTTTTCCTTCTTTGACTGCACTCCCTGGTGTTCCCAGAGCATTTCCATTTGCTCTGTGTAAAGCAAGCTTTCAGGTACTACTGTTCCTTACCTGCCTCCCTGTTTTCATTGATTTATGGTGTCCTCTTTTCATTGATTTATGGTGCCAGTTTAGCATGTTTGATTTTCCAGGGAAGCAGACTGGTTTGGAGCCTTCCCAGCTGTATGTTAGAAACTTTTTATGCACTTATATTTACATTACCCTGAATCCTAGACAAGCTGACTTTTAAGAGTTAGAGATTTAAAGAGCAAGCTCAGAATTCGTATTTGAAGGCCATATTTGCATGACTTGTCTGTGTATTTTCTGTGCATACTTGTGTATTCTCTTACTTAAGTTTTACAGCAAGTTCATTAACTTTTCAGCAGCTGAACTGCACAGCTTTTGATTTTCACAGGAATCAGCTTTCTTTAAAATGGATGGTTCACTTGGCACTTGGGACCTGTCTGTGGCATTTTGGATGTTTAGCTGATGCTTTTTTCTTCTTGATGAACTTCCAGACAAGGGCAGGAGTGAATTGCAGACCGTATGAACAATTTCAATGCTCTTTGAACCATTGTAGCTTTTCCCCTGGGTTTCACAGAGGTGTGTGATTGTCACTGGTTGTGCCACGTTCCCTCACCTGACGGGAAGTGCTGCAGAGGGAGGTGTTTGTACTCCCTGTGACAAGATGTGGGTCACTCCCATCTCCTGAGCAGGCAGGACAGACGTTCCATGTGCTGCCCTCTGTGTCTGGAAGCTTTGTGAGGCTGTGCTCAGCACGGGGCTGTGCGGGGCAGCAGCAGCACCGTGGCTCAAACAGAACCTCTGGGGGTGGTGGCATCCAGAGACACCGAGGGCACAGTCCCGTGTCCCCAGTAAGGTGGCCCTTCACTGGTGTGTGGTGAGCTATGTGGGCTTTTGCTAAGAGAACTTGATGTGGTTTAACAGGATAAATCACAGAATCACAGAATGGTTTGGGCTGGAAGGGAGCTTAAAGATCCTCTTGTTCCAGCCCCCTGCCCTGGGCAGGCACACCTTCCACCAGACCAGCTTGCTCCAAGCCCCATCCAGCCTGGTCTTCAGCACTCCCAGGGGTGTGATGCTAGACCCTGGTAAAAAGCACAGTCACAGAAGATAATAAAATATGCAATTGGCAGTGAGGATCATTTCAAGTTTATGGCAGCTGTTATTTGAACGAAGACAGTGATGTAAGATAAGGTCTTGCTTTTTCTGAGGTCTGAGATTTGCAATAATCATTTTCATGACATTATGCTGCTGGTTTTCTTATAGCTATGGTTTTATTTCATAGCATATGCTGACTTTGATTATGTGTGTGAGAGAAAACCGCATGTTTTTAGATGACCTGGACGACTTTGATACGAAGATATTTAATTATGGAAAATAACTTTTGCAACAGCAGGTGGCTTTAAAACTGCTCATATTCAAACTGTACTCTATGGTCATAAATGCAATATTGTAGTAAAAACACAGATCAGATTTTGGACTTGTTTCCAAGCCCAGAGGGTCTTATGTTGTTTATAAGTTTTGAATACTAAACATAATGGTATTGCTGGAGATAATTTCTAGCTCCCAAGTTACAGTAGCATGGAATAAACAGACTTTTATTACTGGCAATCAGTGAGTACATTTTGGTTTGTATTAAGTCTGGCTTCATTGAAGATAAACTTGAATTTTTTTTCCTTGATCAGCTTCTCCTGCTTTTATGTTTTTTCTGTGTACATCAGTAGAGAGAGGAAGATAAGTGCCCAGAGAGGTTGTGGACTCCCATCCCTGGAAGTGTCCAAGGCCAGGCTGGACAGGGCTTGGAGCAGCCTGGGATAGTGGAAGGTGGCCATGGACAGGAAGGAGATGATCTTTAAGGTCCTTTCCAATCCAGACCATTCTGTGATTCCATGATCAGTGATGGGTAACACTTTCCAGGCAGTGTGCCCTCAGTCCAGAGAGGAGCTGGACCACACCTGTGTTTGGGTTTCCACTGCACGAGATGATGGAGCCTGAATGTCTCTGAGCTGGGGGCCTGAGGTGTCCCACTCCTCTGGGAAAAGTATTTCCAGTATTTCAAATATTGAACAGACCTTTTAGCAGCTCTTATCAGAATGACCAAACAAACATTTTCATGAACAATGAAACAGCTTTAATTTCCTGTGGGTTTCTCTGTCTTGGTTAATTAGCTTTCTCTAAACTGAATTGGGCTTAATTTTTCTGTTGATTCTTCATTAGCCTGAAAAACAACCATCCTTTTCTCCCTGTTGCTCTTTTCCTACAGAGTACTTTGGATAGCAGAATGTGTGCTGCTGTATTCAACACCACCAATTAGATCAGGGACTAGAGAAATTAAGGGTGTATTTTTGTGAATTCCAAATTGTCTCCTCACCAGCTGTTTATTTTCACAAAACTTGTAGGAAGAGAGTTATTCTTGAGATGTCTACTCTGTATCCTATGGAGATGACTTTTGTAAATAGTTGTTGTAGGGGAGGATGCACAGAATGTCTAACCTTGATTTTCAGTAATAATGATTAAAAAATCCTAAAAGTATGGATTTTGCACCGAGAGGCATTTAAATTTTTTAAAATGAGAGTAGCTTTGCATACAAAGAGATATAATAGCATTTAATATTCTTTTCCTTTAAGATGATAATGGCACAGTGTTGTGTGTTAGTGTCTGCTAGGAGGAATTTCCATTGAGATTTCCAAATCCATGTCATATTTTGATAAAGCAGCATTAGCTGCTATTACTCTATTAAAAAGACATCAGTATTTCTTATGAATGCTGCCAGTGCTTTTCTTAAAGATTTTCCATCACACTAATTTTGACCAGAACCTTTACGTGATATTTAAAAAAACAGTTTGTGAATGAATTACTCAGAATGCATTGGGATATCTCACTGCAGTCACCTGTTACGTGTGAATTAAGAGCCACCACCGAGATGCTTCTGCTGCTGCTTTGATTGGATGCACCTTTGATTCAGTCATCATTATTATGCATTCTGAATAATAAATCTTAATTCCCTAATTACTCGTTTACCGACCGTTCTAAATTGTCATGTATTTACCTGATGCCATGTAATTAGCTAATTACAGAATTTATACAATAGATGATGTATTTTTCATGTTTCATAGTTGGAAAAATACAATAGGAAATTAATTGGGAGGTATGTTTAAATATCCAAAGTACTTCCAGCTGTAATCACTTTAGATAGCTTACTAATCTTAATAAAGAGATTTATACTTAAGCATTTGTTTCCACACAAGAACCACGAAATGGGGAGTACAGCACTAACAAAGTTGAAACTGGAAGTTTGGGCAAATACTTGAGCTTTCCCACTGAGCCTTTTTCTTAATGTTCAATAATATTTCGTTAATAATTTGTATTAAATTACTTACCTGACAACCTATATATTAATTAAAATGGCATATCTTATGCAAATGTTCCCTTTGTCTGGGAGATATCAGTGTTAAGAGGACCTGTCTGACCACAAAACTCTACAGTGGTTGATTCTCTGAACAATTTAAATATGACATCCATTAGTTGTGGTTTTAATTAAGGTGGGTTTGTGTCTGCATCTGGGGAAGGGGAGAAGTAAGGATGGAAAATGGCCCTTTGGAAAATCCTCTTCTGTCTTCCCTTATTTACCTTGACTACAAGAAGTCCATGCAATTAGTAAGACATTTGTTGCTTTTGTTGTTTGACATCTGAGAAGTGATGCAATGTTTTTGGTTTAAAAGAGAACCTAGAGCAAAACCACCCCGAGATTACTTTGGAAGCCAGGCCTTTCCTGGTAATCAAGTGTTTACAGAAAGATGCTTTGTTCAAACCTTTTCTGGGGCTCTGTATGCTTAAACAAAGGGCTTTTAGACTTAAACACAGCTGTTCATTTGAAAATGAAAAATCAAATTAAGCAGAACCAGCTTTTGAAAGTTAATGTTGTATAGCCACGGAAACAAAGGAAGAAAATACTGTGGTTTATGTTTCACTTAAATAACTTTTTTAACATAAAGTTTTCAACTCAGAAGTGTGGTTTCAAAGCTGCTCATCTCTTGCTGTATCCTGCAATAGAACATCTGCGTTCATTCTGACGCGGATGAATGACATGAATTAAACTAAAACCGTTGAAGTGCTCTTTTTAACATAATTACACCTTGTTCATTTTGGAGACACAATGCAGGGATGAAATGCCAATTAAGCCTGGTATGTTAATGAGATTGAGGCTGAATAGGGGATTAGAGCGGACACAAATCCCAGCGGAATTGATTTGATATAATCCCTCACGTTTGTGCTATTTTCAAATGTACAATAACATTTCTATTAAAATTTCCAGGCACAGAATAAAAAACAAAAAAATCTCAAAACACGTTCAGTCTGGGGATAAGGTCAAAGGAGCTGTCATGGGGTCTGAGTTTGGCAGTCTTGGTTTTATTGTCTTTGCTCGTGTCAGATTGAAAGAAAACTTTGCACGTGTTTGATGTCTATGTCAGCACAGAGTTCTCTTGCACATTCATTCCATGTGTGTGTCATGGAGTTCCACAGCATGAAAATATTATTTTACTACAGATTCCCCAGGTTTCTGAGATCAGGAACTGGGATTCATGATGTAAATATACATGTGTGTATACATGTAAATGTATTTACATCTAAAATAAACAGTATATTATTTCCTTATATAATGTAGTGTTTTTAGAAAAAAAACCAGACCAACAAAGGGTAAAACACAAACCAAAACAAGTGGCTGCTTTCCCCTTATAAAGATTGATTCTACCATCGAATACCATCATTTTTTAAAATTATGTTTTTGGCACAGTCTTCCAAAGCAGTGTGTTGGCAGGAGGGTGGTTTGTGCAGGGCAGAGTGTAACTCCACAGCTGGTGATCAGGAACAGGAGATAAGGTGTAGATGCCTCTTGCTAGCAGTTGCTAGGTTGGTAAGCTGTTCCTATGAGTGATCAAATGCAATCATATTTACAGGTGATCTTTCAATCAGCTGCATTAAAAAGAACCCAAAATGACAAAAGATGTGTAATCCAAATGTTTCATGGTTGTGAAAGACATAATTCCATTTCCTAGAAAACTCAGTATTTATCCACTAGAACATCTCAAGGGAAATGATTCTGTTTCAGATGGATCTTAGTGCAGATCAGTCTGGCTTTAGGTTGATCAAACCATCCTTTCAGGTTCAGATCAGATTTATGATGAAATGCCATGTCAATACTTGTGATTGATTCTTGAGTTTCTATTAGATGAGAAGAACTCCTGTGCCACAGGTGTGTGGGGACAGGCGGCTTCTTAGCCAGGCTCTGGATGAGAGACACTTTGAGTCAGAGCACTTCAAGTCAATTTATATCCTAATTAGGGCACTGGAGAAGCTCCCCTAAAAGGCTGCACAGGGGTCCTTGGTGTGTGCTGAGGCTCAGAATGAAAAGCCATTGCCTGGTCTTTTCCGTTTGCCAGTGGTGTGTCCATCCCACTGTCTGATTGATTTTGTCTGTCACACAAGTATAAATTTTTTGGCTGTGTGACTGAGGACTTAGCACAATATCAGTCACCCAGGGTAGTTTTATAAAGGGAAGGTTCAGAAACCTAGTAGAAAAGAAAGGAGAAAATTCCTTTCTCTTTTTCCTGTACAATTTAATTTGTTCTTGTATTACTCATAGGTGGAAGCCCTTGGGCCTTTTTTATTTGTCCTATATTACAAAATGTATTAAACTCTTGAGTCCTCTTTGTGGCAGGGAGTTCAGTTGTTTAAATAAGTATAATTCTTGTATTTTTAAAAGTGTTCATTGTTTTTAGATAGAGTTTTTGAAATGTTAAACTATTATCCTGTCCTGTCACCTTTTGATGAGCTGGCCCCTCAATCAGAACAGCTATATGCAGAAAAATAACTGCTTGAATTAATCAAAAGACTGTCTTTTAGTTGTGGATTGAGCCCCACAGAGAATGGGTTATCTTCATTAAGTGTTTTTCTTTTTGCTATATCTGTTGCCTTTTGGTAGCACCATTTGTCTTCAGCCTGTCTCCACATTTGCCTCAAAGCAACTCTTGGGTTAACAGCAAGTGTTAAAATGAATTATTAATATTGCTGGAGATACTGCTGGCTTGCAGACTAAAGACTTTGATAAGAGTCTGGAGCTACAGTACAGCTTCCTGTGAATGTCAGGGCTGCTTTACACCTACAGCAATTTTCCTGCTCTGTTTCTTAAGCCAAATCCTTGTTTCATCCTTGGTAGTTCTGTCCTCCTCTGTGTTGTGACCAGCTGGATGGCAGCCTGTCCTCATTCGTATGCACCTCTGTAATTCCTTGCCTGGGCTGGAATATATAGCAATGTACTGAAGTGTGAGTCTGCCCTGGGATTACAAACCACAGCAGTTTCAGGCTCCTCGGCATGGTCTGTGTCACAGAGATCAAATGTACTGGTAAATTTTTGTACTCACCTCCCAGAGAACCCAAGGTCTCCATGGTTTTTCTTCACTGCCCTAATTATCAGTGTCTGGGACATTGAAAACACTGCTTGTAATGACATTCAGCTCTCCATGTAGAACAGAATTTTTTAAAATTTTCTTTGGGTTGTTGAAAGTAAAACTCTCTCTGGATGTAAACCCAACTCCCCCTTTCTCAGCTAAGCATCTATTTTGATATTACCCTCCATAGTAAAAATAACTTCACCAGTTGTAGCATCCCATGAGCAAGAGGGGTGTTCCACAACCAGTCCTGTTTCTAATAGTTTAAGAAATAGGTGATGAATTAGAACTGGTTGCTGCTTTGGGGAGGGGAAGAAGGGAGGACCCAGAAACTGTCCCATAGGTCAGAGCTGCTCCTGCAGAGGCACACGCCTGGTGTGACACCCCAGGTGGAATGTGTTGTACAGGGAGGAATCATCTCTGTTGCTCATAACTCCACGCACTGCTGCAAAATTTGCTGGCCCATGTGTCGTTGTGCTGGATCTAATTCAAAGCAGGATTAATCTTTTCACTTACAAGGTGCTGATGTTTTGACTTCATTTCTTACAGATTAGGTTAACTCTTTTACCGTGTGGGCAAAAAAGCACTGAAGTGTTGCAGCCTGTGGATTCTGCTGGTGCCTGTGAGCGGGATAAGGGAGGAGTCCTGGTTCTGGGATGCTGATTTTCTGTAATGCTCCAGAAGCTGGGACCTTCCAGCATCCACACCACATTAAAAAGCAAAACAAAACCAAACCGACCAAAGAACAAACCCACAAGCAACCAAACAAAAAAACCCCAGACAACCCAGGCCCCCCTAAAGCAAAAAAAAAAGATGCTGCTGGTTCCTGTCAGGTTTTGGTGCTTAGAAGTAGCCAGCCAAATCTGGGTTCACCTGGTTTCTGAGACCTGGAACTTGTCCCTTATGCTAAATCTGTCGGGAATGCTGGAATTAGATGTATAAAAACAAAATAATGACATTATTAAATTGAGAATTTATGCAGGTGTGAAGTCACTTACTGAAACAGTTGGCTTAACAGAACAGATTATAAAATATACAACTGGAGCTTTATTCCTGACATGCTTTTAAGTATTTAATACAAAGCTTTTTCAAGAGATAAATTATGGCTGAAATGATTCTGAGTCCCACTGTAACTGTTTGGATTGTCCTGTTCTCTGGATTAACATCTCTCAATGAGGACTACAACTTGACTTTGTGTTTGTTTGGCTGCTCACACCTGGGCCACTCTCCTCAGCCTCTTACTCTCTGCTCACTTTTCCCAGCAGTGCTTTGAGGTAAATCTTGCTTTTTTTTCTTTAACCAGATGAGGAAAATGAATGGTATATTTTGGCATGTAGAATCTTTCCAGGATTGGCTTGTTTCTCTCGTACATCAAGAATTCACCTGCAGAGCTGGAACCTGGCACCGCTGGGCTGGGTTAAACCCCTGAGCTCTGCAGTGTTCAGACACTGTTTTTCTTTTTGGCGTTCTTCCCACGTTCCCTTCAAATGGGGGATGATCCATAAGTGTTCAATACAGCTTTCCTGTAATAGGCCTCAGTGCCTGTAATAACAGATACTGCCTGTCATGCAGTTGGGCAGTGAAGCTCTGATCATTACTTATCTGAGCGTGGTGTTTTGCCCCAGGCAGCTGATTAGATAAATTCCTATCTTTATCTTTTCATTTTCGAGATATAAGCAGCGTACTCCTTTCCCTGTGATACTTCTCTTGGAAGGTTTTGCTCTGAAGATTGTCTGTAGTGGTTTCTTAATCTTGTGTGGTATCAGTGCAGGGATCTAGAAGGGATCTACAATTTCAGTTTGGATGAATCCTGCTGCAGCTACTGCTGCACCTTCCCGATGTGTGTGAGTGAGGAGCTGCCAGTGTTTTCAGTTTGTGAGGGCAAACAGGACTGAAACTGAACTCACCAGTGCACTTTGCCTCTTGGAATCTTTTGGGTGCAGTGGAATTTCTCACTCTCAGAGGCACTGGAAGCCCATTTGGGTAGCAGATTTCTTTTACTAAGAATTTACAGCCAGACAGCTGCTTCAGGAGCATGTTATAGGTATGAGCTCTCCTAGGATGTGTAATTACAGCTGGTTTTACCCATGACATGTCTCAGTTTGTTCTGTCTGGGGAAGGTTCATTGCCTTCAACTTGGCAGAATAACTCCATGAGGGAGGTGAGGTGCAAAACCATGTGGATGTGCAGATTTCTGAAAATCAGGTGTTCTGAAAGAGCTAAATAACTGCAGCAGGGGGCAAATAATAGTCCACAGTGACTGGAATATTTGGTGCTAACTTCTGCTCTGGTTGGAGCAGTAGAGGGTTGTGGGAGACATTCATCCCCCAGTGATGTTATCTTGCTGCATTCTGGTTGTGCAGCATCACAGCACCAACCTGCTCATAAATGTATAATTTAACATTCTGAGACAGTAAGCTAAGAACAAAATGCAGTTTTTGAAGTTCCCTCATCTTACAAATAAAACTATACTTGGCAAAATAAAAAAGGTAAAGTTTCTGCCTAGCTTAAGAAAATTAAATGCTTTTTCTTATAATTTTATTCACATTGCCGGAACATAACAAGAATGTGGTTGTTTACTTGTTTGCTCTAATCATACTCGTTTGGTTTTGTCATTAATAATGTATTGTGAATATCAATTAGAAGCTAAGCAGAAATCCAGACTTTTCTCAGAGCCAATTGAAAATGAAACATTGTTTCAAAGGAATATTTTTCTAATTTAAGAGGAAAAAAAAAAAGTGCCAAATAATTCAAAGTTGGTGTGTGAGAAATCTTGATAATTAGAAAATGATTCTTCCAGCTTGCAGCTGACAGGAGATGGTAAATCACATATATAGAAAGAAAGAAAGAAGAGAGAGGACTGGAAAGCAAATTGTTAGCCCTGTTCCATAACTGATGGGAAAAGCAGGTAATTAGGTGATTTCTTTCATTTTCTGACATGTGTAAATGAGAATCCACTAATAAGAGACCTGTAACATGAACGATAAAAATGAAAACAACAACAATAACAATGAAAAAAGAACAGCCTGTCAGGTATGGTCTGAGTGGGAAGGTAGATGGTTTTGGTCAGTGCTGTGAGTTGAACACACTGAGCTAGCCTGGCTCGAAGGGCGCTCGAGCAGTGGCAGGGCTTGGGATGTCACTGAAGTCACCCCACTGAAACAGCCAACTCCTCCCGGAGGAGATGCCTCACTCTTGGGCAGTGGAGCTGTGCCCAGATTCTGTTGTCTTTGAGTAGCAAAGGCAGTGCTGTCATTGCTGGACACTGCTCAGAGCTCAGCACTCCTTTCTTGGCTTTTCCTGGTGGCTTTGGCTATTTTAGGGAGCAAAAAAGGATTCATGGCTGCGTATCTTAAGCACCTGCTTTGTTTTCCTCAGCAAACAGGAAAGCAAGTCGATGTATTGTGGTGGCCACCAGCCACTCCTCAGTGGAAATCCCTCCCTTGGCCCTTCTGCAGGTCTGGGTTTGTCAGTGCTGAGAGGGGCTGTGGATCTGCAGAGCTCCTGCTCCTCCCAGCTCAGCCTCTGCCTGGTTTCCGTGCCAGGGGGATCGGCAGCTCGGGGATGGGTGGGTTTTAATCAGGCCTTTCCTTTTCCTGTTTGCACTCTGCTCCATTTTCCTATTAAATGGTGATTGCACATTGTTGAAGAAGGCAGTCAAGTGTAAATTTCATTTTTTGCTTCAGCTAATGTTGCTGTTAGAGGTGGCTTTGCACATCTGTGAATATTCCCTGAAGGAGGGGGAGGAAAATCAATAGATGTCTCAAATAAAAAACCCAACAAAAACAAAACAAAAAGCAGTGGGAGAAATTTTGAGGTAGAGGAAGCTGTGTTTTGGTACAGAAACTTTCTGGTTCCGTCTGCTTCCGATCACTTGCTCTGAGTTTTCTTAGAGCAGACAGAGATGATTTGTGTTTTTTCTTTCCTGGATCCAGAGATGGAAGGCAGTAGAAGAAACTTCCTTCTGAATAAAGGAATCTAAGTGGGGATGAAATCTTCCTTTGTGTCTTTTATTTGGATTGTGATCTAAGCAAGTGAGAGGGTGTGCATTCAGTTGGGGGTGAGGGTCTCCTGTGCTGCTTCTCTCACAGGTCCTGTTAATTCCCAGTGCACAAAGCTTTGTGCTGGGGCTTCAGTACAAAGTGTCAACACATTCTGTCCATGCAAGGTCATTCCCTGCTGTGTATTTGCAAGTGTCCTTTCCTAACGTTGCAGAGGAAACTCTGTTCCCCTTTTTTCAGTACTCCCTAACTCTGGGGCAATGTTTTTAGGAAGCAGGAAGTATCAGGTAAGCATTTCCATCTCTTTGTGGTCACCCTGAGAGCACATCCCTCTAAATCTTGTGAGTTCAGCGTGACTTTATTATCCAGAGGATCTCATGTAGCTTCTTGACTGCAGCATTTCTTGACTGGTGCTCAAATTTCAGCACCACCTGTGGTTCATATTTTGCATACATTTCACTGGTGGCTAGTCCCCTTTTATTATCACCTTTTCATTTGCCCTAAGGTCTGAGCTGCTCCTGGTGCTAAGCTGCTTCTTTCCTTCTGTTTTTCCCATCCTTGTTACACACAGACATTTTATTCATGTAGTCCTTCTGTTTGCTATTTGTCTTCCTTGCTTAAAATCCAAGTGCTGGTTAGTTTGTGGATGCATTATAGCTGCAGCCCCCAACCTGCCTTTTAAGCATGACTAAGGACAACAAGACAGTATTTATTTTCCTTGTTCCTTCCATTGTGTTTATATTCATTTATTATCCCGTCTTTTAAATGAAAGGTGTTCTGTGCAGCTGCTGACTCTCTCCTCTGTCTCATAAAACTTCTCAGATACTTGGGGCTATAAAAACCTAGTTGTAATCTGGTTTGGGATTTTCTTTAGAGATTTGTTACCTGTGTGCTACCCGTAAAAAATGTGTTAAAATAACTTAATTTATTGTGAATTTTTGTTCATTTCTCTGCAGTAGTTGCTGCAGCCAGGTGAGATGTCTGCTTAGTGAGGAATTGCCAGTCTCTTCACCGTGTGGATGTGCATTTTTATCACCTCAGCTTCCTTTGTGTGTTTTCTTATTGCTGTCTTTTTGTGTTCAGCAAAACACAGCTTTTTCTAAATTTGAGGGTCTGTCTGTGCTACAGGAATTGGAGACCAGCAAATAAAATCTGCAGGTGTAAAACAGCACATCATGACAAGCTGGATTAAATTCTGGGATACCACACAGTAGGATGGTATCAAAGTTCAAAAAGGGAGTGAGAACAATAAAGGAAGAAAAATACATTTTGGTTTATTATTACAAAGGGACCACATTTGATTCAACAAGAATCTGAGATAGAAGTTGCTGGAAAGATGGAGAATATCCAGGAAAAGTTTTGATATGCCTTCGTCCTGCTCTTTTATTTTCCAAAGACATCTGCCTCAGCTGCTGTTGAAGATGGAATGCTGGGCTAGATTAGATTTGGTCTGACCCACAGTGACTGCTGAGAATAGGGTTTTTTTTTAGGAATAGCAGCAGTCTTTATAAAATGGAATATTTGTGTACTCAGTGCAAAGTGTGCTGATGTACAAATGTTAACAATGTAGGTAGGTGTTCAGGAAATCCATCTTCTGCATGACAAGACAGTTAAGTTTCTGTACACCAGGAATATTCAAATACATTGCAAATTATGGCCAGAGCAAATTCACTGTGCTTCAGAACCTGCTGGGTAAGTCACCTTACCATGCACAACATAACGTGGGATTAATTCACCAGCTGTTTAAAGATGACATTCTTCACAAGGCAGCCTCAGCACTCAAACCTTTGGCGCATGTTAAATTTTAATGGAACATCTTCGATTAAAATGAAGCTTTTGGAGCTCACACTGTTCATATGCAAAAAATGGTTATCGTCATAAAAATCCCAGGAGGGGAGCAGAAAAATGCAATAAAATTTCACACTGTTTAATGTTCATCACCCTCGGGTATCCAGTAGATTTCCACTAACTAAATGTGAATTCCATTTGCTCTAGGAGCTGAATCTGCTTTCTCAGGCAGCTTGCTTGTGCTGCTGCCCATGGAGTCTGTTAGGAGTCTCTTCTTTTGAAATGCCTTTGTATTTCTTCAAATTTCTCTCTTTAAGAAATGCAGCTCAGTTAAGTGAAGTAGTTTATTTCCAGTGGCAGGTCTGAGCATCTTCCATGGGTTTGTTTGATCAGTTCTTGGCTGCCTGTCCTCCTTAGCTCTGCACAGAAGTTGCTTTGTGGCAGGGCTGTAAGGAAGCACAAGTGCAGTTCTTTGCTCTGCATTCCCTGCTCACCCCTACTAGATTGGTAAATCACAGCCATTTATTGGGAAATCTAATATATGGCTCAGCCCCATAAGGTTAATCTCTTTTACCTGATAAAATAACACTGTGTGTTATTACCTGCCAACCTTGACCACAGGTTACTGCAAGTGCTAAGGTTATCAGAAAACTGCTGATTGTTATTTTTGGCTTTCTCATCTGGATTCCAAACCCCACCCCTCCTCTCTGTCCTGGGCTCCTCTGCCAGGACTTGTGCCCAGATTTCCCTTTGCAAAGAATTTGATGTACCAGGATGGGTGGAAAATACAAAAAGCTTCTCCTGAAGATACTTGCTTTGCTGTCACTGACCAGCAGCACCTGACTGCCACCCTGGCTTCCCTTTGGAAACCACAGGCACTGTGTGTTGTCTCCAGCATTGCTCCTTCTCTCAAGGCAGGGAATAACTGATTTCCCCATCCATAATACAGGAGCAGAACCAATTGGTTTTGTCTTCTCTCATTTCTCTTTTGTTGTCTGAAATTAAGGTGATTTTTCCCTCTGAGCTGCCTTTTCTGCAGACCTATATCTCTCATTTATTGTACTCTTGCACTGAGGCTACTGATACTGAGAGAAAAGTTTGCTCTGTCTTCTTTCTGACAGTTCTTTTATGACAATTCTTGGGCTTTTGGGAGATGTGGTTCTTTTTACTCTCTTTTTGAGAGGAAATACTGTTTGTGCCTGAAGGTTCTGTTGAGAAATATCTGGGTTTTCAGTCTTGTATGTGTCTATAGGTACCCACATAGATCCTAGTGCCAGATTTTTGTGCATGTCTATCATATAAACAGTGTACATAAAAAGGATTGTGCCATTCTTATAAAATACAGTGATTTACAGATGAGTAATAGAGGTACAGAGGAGGTTAAATTAATTGCCTGAGGTTAAGCTGAAAGCCTGAGGCTGTGTGGCTTTGAACTTAGATCTGCTGAATCCAAGATAAGAGCTCTAACCTGTTAATTTTTCTTCTTAGATCTGTTCCTCCTTCAATTAATTTATAACTTTATCATCAGATGCAAAATATGTCAATAGCTAAACACAAAAGAGTTGTTTCATCAATTTTAGATGGAATTTACTTTTAAGAACTGGACAACCACTAATAAGTATTTTCAAAGTATTATGGAAAGTGGAAAATGTATTGCTTTTAAGTCTTAAGTCTGTCTTCGGGCTTCCCTGACTGTGCACACCCAATTTCCTGGGAGATTTTATGTCCTGTTTTGATTTCTTGAGGTTGAAGGTGACCATTTGGCAGAGCCCACTCTCCCATGGTGGCTGTGGTGGAAGCCTGTTCTGTCCTTTGGACAAGGACATGCCGTGATAGGACAAGGCAGGATGGCTTTGAGCTGAAGGACAGAAGGTTTAGATGGGATATTGGGAAGAAATTCTTCCTGTGAGGGTGGGGAGGCCCTGGCACAGGTGCCCAGAGCAGCTGTGGCTGCCCCTGGATCCCTGGAAGTGTCCAAGGCCAGGCTGGACAGGGCTTGGAGCCACCTGGGACAGTGGGAGGTGTCCCTGCCCATGACAGGGGTGGCACTGGAAGAGCTTTAAGTTCCCTTCCAACCCAAACTGTTCCATGATTCCATGATCCACTGGATTGTTTGATCAAAATCAGGATAGGTTTTCCTAAGATGGACTAAACTGCTAACACTGTTGTTCAGCACTTTAGTTTTCCAAAATAATTTTCCCTTTGAAGTGGTTTTTTTTTTTTCTTTATTTTTAAAGAATAAATTTCTTTGCTTCCACAGTGTAACTTTAGTGTTAATTGCTTATCTCCTGAAGCTGCAACAGGTAATTGGCTGAGACTTGACTCTGGCAGCCCAAAGCTCAGTGTGTTCTGAAGTGGCTTCTCACAGATTTTGTTTTAAAAATAATGTTTATTAAAGCAAGTCACCTCGGCCGGTATTTGGGATTTGGGACATTTGAATAGGAGATGGTGGATATATTTGGGGTATTTTTAAGGGAAACCAAGCTTTTGCTTGTGCTTCAAGATATCCAGAGCCCATTTAGTACTGCAGGGAGATTAATTCCTTAACACACTTCTTCTCAGAAGAACATGACCCCTTAGATTCAGTATGGTAACAGTCACTGTGGAAATTTTCAGCTCATACTACAGGGAAATGTCAATTTATCTGCCTTCAAAACACTATAGAAGAATTCACCATATTTTGCAATATATCGGGAGTTTTGGTATTGAGTTTTCACTGCTCAGAATGAAATTATGTGATAGATGCTGGAGGCTTAAATTTCTTAATTGTCCCTATGCATCAACTTATTTTTATAATTACTGTCTGTGTGTCAAAATTGTATTACTGGAAATAGAGTATCAAAGATCTTTTCCCATTGAATGAGCTTTGCTAGCAGCTGCCACATGTAGTATAAAAACTGTAGAGGTAATTTAGCTTGGCCCAGCATTTCTGTTCTCTCTGTATCAAAGTCTGCCATTTCAGCCTCATTTTCCTTGCAATGGGATTATGTACTCTATTACTTTCTTTGGGTAGAGGATGTAATTCTTCAGCCTTTGTTCAGTCCGTGGAGCTTCCAAGGTGTCATGGTCTGAAGCAAGAGATTTGCAGCTGGGTTTAGTTAGAAATGACTCCTGGTTGCTCAGTCACCATAATGACTCTGTTTGGATTTTAATGCCCTTGCACCTTAGCTCCCTGCATGGAAATAATGTGCTGTTTCACAAAGATGAAAGGGGAAGAAAATGGTTTTGTAATGTTTCTGCAAGAGATTCTCCTTGAAAAATGAGATGAGGAATTTGTGAATATGAAGGGCTCTTAGCATTTTGGCGTAGAATGGTTTCTTGTCTCATTTTAGGGGAGGGCTGCATTGCACTGTCTGACCATGGGAAATGTAAAAAAGAGAATTCCTGAATCTGTATATTATAAAGTTTTAGTTCAAACCTGGTTCTGTGTTCATTTGGAAAGTAAGAATATTGGATCTGGACTGTTTCTCACAAGTTAACTATGACATGGCAAGAACCTAACAAATTTGGACGTTTCTTACCTTCAGTTTCAATCACTTAATAATTTTTCTCATGTACACAAAAGCAATTTGAGGGAAAAAAAATAAGACAAAGAGGGCAAAACCATTAAGTTCTGTGGGGAAGTCATTAGGATAGAAGGAACTGAGGGTCATGGATCTTGGTCCTCCTGTCCTGGTCCTTGCATGCAGAGTTATGTGCTCTGCAAGCTGCATGTTGTGGCTGTGGCTGCTGACAGCTGAGAGCAGGTTGCTCATGGGAGAGCATCACTTCACACCTTTTTTCCCCCAAAAAGCTCCCTTTTCAGTTTCCTGGATTGGTACAGAAATACAGGGGATTAGCTCAGGTAAAGCCCTTGATCAGGAGCCACAGAGCTTTGAAATGGATCCCTAAAAATTGTGCTGCAAACCACCTGATGTGAGTCCTGCTGGGTTACCTGTGCAGGAGAGGCAGAGGCAGGGAGAAACTGCCACAGAGCCCAGGCAGAGAGAACCCAAAGTGATGGCAACAGCCCAGCCACCAGCCAGGCCAGGAGAGGTCTGGTGGGCTGGAGATGTAACACAAAGTACATTTCCCCTTCTACACTGATTTTCCCCACATCTGAACAATGTCCCTGATTGTATTCAAAGGGTCACTAATTCCTTTAATTGCTGTGATTCAGAGGCAGTTTTGGAAATGTCTTCTCTAGTCAGCACACTGTGGTGCCTGCTTATGCTTTTCAGGCTTAATGTGCCTTGGATGGAAGCAAAGCAAAGATTATTTCTTTGTGTGTAAACACAAATAATGTTGTTTTTGGTGTTTGCACACAATGGGTGAGGCTGTCAGTGGGGCTCCGTGTGTGGAGTGGCTTTGTTTAACTGAGTGTTACTGCAAGCTTACAGTCGACTGAAAACTTCAATTTCCTCTTTCCTAAGCTGCACTGTTGCCCAAAGATGTGATACTTAAAAATATGACTTTATGTGTACATGTGTACACATGCAGACTTCAGATTAGAGAGTAAAATGTATAATTAAACTAACATTCAATGTTTAAGCCACACAGTCAACAGCCTTCTGGTTATGGATGTATTCCTAAGTTGGACAGGTCAGCAAATGGGACAGCTACAACAATTTTTGTAGTTTTTGTCACCAGTCAAACTGTCCACTGCACAGGGGTTAGGGAATGAATACATTTGGGGAGTATTCAGAATGGAGGGAAAATGCCAGGTTCTGGTCTCAATTCCAGGCACAAACCAGTTTCAGGACAGATGGAAGTTTCCACTGAAATTATCCATTATGAAATAAATGTACATCTCTCTGGTTAATTAGCACTACTATCCACAGCAAAGCCATGAAGCCAATAGGAAATTTTCACTCTTGTTTTTGAGCCGTGTCTGCAGGCAGTGTAAAACTGCACAGACCACGTGTGTGTCAGGGGACCCTCCCAAGCACAGAGCTCTGAATTTAATGGATTTTAAAATACTTTAAGAAGAGATGTGGCTGGATGAGAAATGTCAGTGTCTCCTGCAAACCAGTTTGGGCTGAATCTTCATCTGAATTGTTCTGAGGAAAAGCAACCCACCCCAGCACATCTCCTGTACACAACACAAAAAGAGTGGAAAAACCCTGCTTGAGATACAACCTTTGCTTGAAGAATAGAGTAGAAACTAATCTGCTCAGCTGTTCTTTAAGAGCAGACTAAGCTTTGTATTAATGCAGTCACAGTTGATGGGACACAGAGGAAAGCAAAAAGGAGACTGAGAGCTTACCTTTAAAACAGTAAATTAGATGCTCCTAAAGGCAAGACATTTACAGCTATTATAGTCTCATATTTATTTGCAGTCTCATTTTCCTTGCACTTGCATTTAGATCTACTACTATGCTCTTAAATGTGATATTAGGTGGTTTTGCCCTGTGTTTGGAGGCACTGGGTTTTCAGATTGATTTTTAAAAATGCAGGGCTACCAGCAGAACCTTGTATTTGATGACACTCAATATCTCTGATGGTTTTTAAAAAAATCAATGCCCACTGAATCTTGTGCAAAACCACACTAATTTCTTCTAATGAGACTGTAAGGCTGACACCTGTAATCTTCTCAGCAATCCAAGTTTTACCTTTTGGAGGCAGAGCTCTATTGCACACAGTGCAGGTAACTTGTGCTGCCTAGGATTTCTGTCTGGCCCTCACTTGGAAAATGGGGAGAGTAACCACAATTAGTTAGTGTCAAATTGATCCAGGTTTTCAGTGTTCAGCAGGGAATCTCATGAAGGCAAGCAAAGATTGCTCAGGCATCTGTATGGATTAGGTTTTCCTCTCTTCAGGGCTCTCTCCTGGCTGCAAGATCTGTCTTGGGATGTCAGTGGAGACAGGCACTGCAATTAGCTTTATATAAATAAATTTGATGTTATTTAACATGATTGCTTATCATGTTTCTATAGAAGCTTGAAGAAAAAGGGGAATATGTACTGGAAGTTGTTTGAATATTCAAATATTGCTACTCTGCCTTTTGGTATTTTTCATGGAGTAAACCCAGTGCCTCTGCTCGTGTCACTGCCCTGCTCTTGCACCAGCTCAAACCTGCCAAGTGCTAAATGCAGGATTTTCTACTTAACAACCTGGTGTAAGACCTCATAGGAAGCTTATATTTGCTTGTTGAAAATGAATTCCCAGCACTTTGCTTAGGGAATTAAAAAGAATTTTTAAAAAGCCCCACCAATATGAAAATTAGAATCCAGGAACGTGCCAATCTAGGCCATGCAGGCTGCAACCCTGCCTCACATTTTAAATCAATGCTGAGGACCTGGTCGAATTTAGTCCTCAGTTGTGAGCAAAACTGAAGTTATTTTTCTTAGGTTAAAGCAGTTGTATTTTCTCTTACAGCTTTGCAGTAAATAAACACTGGGTATCAAACTAAGCTGGTGGTAGGTCCATGTGCTGAAGTGGGCTCAGAGAGGTGAGGTGCCTCACAACCAAAGGAAAATTCCATACTTTTGGTATTGTACCAATGTCCCCTGAATTACTGGTATGTCACAAGACATTATTCTTGCATTGTATCTAAAAGCCAGGCATTACTCAGGTTTTTATTGCTTGTCTCTGACAGTTTCACTGGAATTCTGGTTGGTTAACACGGGAAAGGAGATGTTTTAGTTTCAGATGCAATCTTATATTTCAGTTTAATTCTTTAATTCAACATTTAAAAATCCACTCTGAGGACCTAACAAACAATATCTTTATGCTCAGCCTTTGTTCTGTGGATGGTGGTGTTAGGAAATCAAATAAAAGTTTCTCCTCTGCTTTAGAAATATCCACTTGCCCACATAATCTTTGTAAGTGTCCTCTGTGCTGTAGTTAACAGTGGTGGCTTGAAAGTTCAATGCAATGTAAATGTTGGATTGTGCCTGCATTCTCTTTAATTCCAATGCTTTTACCCCATGTACTGCACCACAAATGGATGAACTATTTCACAAATCCAATTAAAAAAAAGAAAGATGAACTCGTGAAACTGGTTTTATTCTGTAAACACTACTGGTAAAATACAAACATTAATTCTTCTTAAAAGGATTCTTCAATCGATAGAACTATCTCTATACATTTTTTATAAAACTATTAAAATAGTCATTTCCCTAGACTGTCCTGCCTTAATAGAAACACAAATATTGGAACACCAAAGTCCTGAAAATGAAAGCATGAACAGCCTTGGAATGAATTGGTTATTGTTGTCTAGAGCTAGAGAAGGATCAGAAAAATACTGATGAAATCAGCTAGATTAGGGTTTTAAAATATTCCTGTATGGAGTTTGTGATAAGCAATTACAGGCTTATGGATTTTCAAATCATTCTCAGGTTGTTAAATGTATAAATGTTATCAGTATCTAATAGTTGGAGCTATGGAATCCATTTCCTCTAAGTAGATTAATGAATTCAACTAAAATTGATTGGCTGTTTGATTGATTTAAGCAATTCCAGGTAGACTTGTCAATATATACTCATTTTGAGATACTAAGAATGTCATAAAATTAGCTAAAGACCCGAAAAGATTTACTCATTTGGGCATGCATGCTATTAAAGCATGATCCTCTACAGTATAGAATATTTGGATACTTTAGCAGGTTTCAGGGTTTGCTGTTTACTGGTTTTATTCAATTTGAGAATAACTTTGAACAGCCAGAACATCAAAGAAAAGCCTCTCCCAGGTTAGCAGTCTGTCAGTTCAGCCAGTGTACATGCACAAAATATCTTCTGTAAAATCCTGGTGGTTTTGTGTGTGTCTTTCCTATACTCTCCTTTGTTTTTCCTTGTTTGGCTTACTTGCTTGGGTGCTTTAATTATTATTTCTATTTATTGGGGTTTTTTCATAGATTAAAAAAACAAAGAAGAAAGGCTATATAGAAGTGCTGTGCTAGTTATTTTTTATATATAATTTCATGTATCTGTAGCAATTTAGAAAGCCTGGGAAGCACTTGCTGGCTGTTCCTGGCTGACACCTGCATACAAAGGAGCCCCTGCAAATATTCTTTGGTTTGGAACATCACCTGTAGCTGGTACAGCTGCTCTGTGCAAAGCCTCACCAAATCACAGTCCACTAGGAACTCTGCTGCCATTCAAGGGTGACAGTGTTGCTGTTGATGGAAAGAAATATTTTCTGTGTTCTTACAACCTTCTTGTGAATTTGCAATAAAATTATAAGTTTTCTGCTGGAGTACCATCTTAAAGTTTTTAGAAAAAGACTTTTTTCCCCCTCACTCTGTTTAGTGAATTTGGTGAGGCGTTTGCTTAAGGAATTTGTGCAAAATTGACAAGAATTTCAGATTTCAAATTAGTTTTTGCACTGCTTTTTGTTAATGAATTCACCTAGACTAATACTCCAGTGGTGTGTTATTGCAGTGTGTGAGTCAAAGTCCTTATGTTAACAATGGATTCCTCATTTTCAGCAAAAACCTTGCTTTGCTTTGCCTTATGCTGCTAAAAGCTGGTTTACACAACCTGCTAGTAAGATAATTTATTGTGTCTTGTCTGTTGATGTTTCTTCATCCTTCAGTAAACTTTGTTTTCTGTACTGTTGAATGAAATCTGGGGGAAAATTCCACCCTTTCTTCTGGGCCACTGGGTACATTTCTGCTGAAATACCTGGAGTAACCAAAGCAGCTATGACTTGTAAATTCTCCTGCCTCAGAGTGAATTAAATGACAAAAGAAAGAGCTGCCAAATGCGGATTCTTGATCACTGCTTTCTTTCAAAAGAGTGGTGAGGACAGAAAAATTCCCTGACTGAAGAAGATCACTGCTGGAAGTCAGAGCATGTTGGGAGTGTTTCAGCAAGCAGTGACAGAACTCAGGACTCTCAGATTTTACTCAGACCAACACCTTCTTTCCCCTTTGTTGTCATTCCAGAGATCTAACAGACTCTTGAATAAAGGGTACAAAATTGTTTCTTCTTTAGCATTTAGTTCTTCATCTCTCTTGCTTCATTTAAAGCTGCTTTTCTGATCTGCATTTGTGTTACCGTTTGTTCCCGTGGGAGTGATCAGATGGTGCCAAAGCACGGAGAGCAGTCCTTGAAGCAGCTGAATGGGGAAGACACTTTACTACAAGGAAAGTGCCCTGGGACATGAATTGCTTTAATTAAAACCTTCAGGCAAAAGTTACAAGTCTCAAAGTACATCTCATGTAAATCAGATGGCAGTTCCTTACTGTTTTTTAATGTTGTTTGATGTGTATTACAGTTGAGCAAATCACCTACAGTATAAATCTATATTTTCATATTGCCCTAAAGATGTTAAGAAGCCCTTTTATGCACTAGAGCAGCATTCTGTGTGAGAGCAACAGTTGGAGGCTAGACACTGTTAAATTGACTGTTAAAAGAAGTGATTGTGCAGTAACTTTGGAAATGGAAGTCTCTCTAATGGATTGCAGAAGTAAACAAGGTTTCTCCAAGACCTCCTGTGATTATATACACAGGAAAAGCCCCATCAGAGAAATCAGACAGCATTTAAAAATATTAAAAAAAAATAATACTTGCAAATTGTAATTCTTGCAATGCTACAGAGGATAAAACAGTACAGATATTACAGATAATATTTAATATGCATTAATAAGTACTGTGTCTCTGTGTGTGTCTCTGTGTGTGTGTATATACATATATATATATATACACACACACACACTGCACATATAACTGTATATATATTTCAGATGCAGGAATTTTCTAAATCTCTGCCAGCAGGGAGATGCCAAGCTCTTATCTGAGAGTTTCCACTCAATATCCCACTGAGGCCATGGTTTCCCTGTCATGCCTCCAGTTGCACTGGAGAGCAAAACACCCCTCTGCCTCTCCTCTCCCCCGCCAAAGTGCCTGATAATAAACCTTAGGAATAATGACAAAAATGATTCATTATTAATAAGTTAACCGAGACTATATAAGGCTTGACTTCTTCTGTCTGCCTTGCTGAGTTTGATGTGTATTTCCCTTCCAGAGAAAAAGAACATCCTGCACAGAATAGCCATGGGGTTCTCTTTATAAGATGTCTGCTTCTGCTTAAGTGGGCTGATGGTAGATTGGAAGCATTTCATTGCTGCTGATGGCAAAGTGATACTTCATACTTCACTGGAGATTTCTGAACTCCGTCAGTCCTTTACTGCTTGCAGTCAGCACGGCCTAGCAGTTGAAGATCAAGGCTAGAAAAAATATATATAAAAAAAAGGAGGCAAAATTTCAACTCTGCCTCTGAGGAGCTTCTCTGCCTGGCAGTGGAAAGTTTGCTCACCTTCTGCATTAATATTTTGCTGTTACCAAAATGGCTACATCTGCATTCCTTACAGAGTGAGAAACAGGTGAATACACTTACACTATCTGGATAAAGGAAATATTGTTTGGATATCTTAGTTTAATGTGCAGGTATCATGTATCTTCAAATACTGTACCAGTGAGTGTTGTTATTTGCACACAGGCAAACTAAACTTATCAGTCCCCAGTGTATTCCTATCCCTGTTAACATCTCAGATATTTGCTTTGTGAATTTCCTTTATCAAATCTCCTAGGTTGTCCTCTGTTGCCACAAAATCCTTCAGTTGCCTTTCTTTGGACATGTGGTGGTATCAATTGTGTGGTGAGCCTCAGACAACAATATTCTTCCCAGTTACATGTCTGGCTACTGGTGTGGCAGCAAGTATTATTATAGTTATTGTTGGGTATTGATTTGCATTTTCCAGCTGCCTCTCATCGAAGACCATTAATGAGCCATGAGTGATTGGTTTCTTTTTCAGCAGCTTCAGTAGAGCTGGATGTAAGCAAACTCACACCACCAGGGAGATGTCCCAAAATAGCAGTCCTGGTATCTTGTTCTGTGTCCCAATGGCAGCAGGACTCTGTGGCTGGGGCTGGTGGTGGGGTCTAGGTGCAAGCTGGTGGCTCTGTTTAATTTTTGTTGTGCGTGCTCTGCTTCCTTGTGATGGAAGATCGGGTGTCTCCAGGGTGTGAATATTGGTGTAGTCTCTGCCCTGGGCATGTGAAAGGTCACTGATTTATGGTTGTGTGAGGCTCTTCCCTGCTTGTTGTAGACAAGCTGGGTCACTGGGTCCCACATCCTCCAGTTCTGTGGATCCTGTGGCTGATGGAACATGGTGTTGTTCTCGCCTCTGGTGAGAGAGGGGAGTTTGTATAGGAGATTTGCTCAGTACCTTGCTGTGCTGTGTAAGCAAAGAATCCTTCTATCAATTCATACAAGAACTAACCCTGCCTTTTTAAAGGTCATTTCTGTCTCAGTCAGCTCTTAAAGTTCAAGAGGAAATAAACTGCTTAGAGTTGGCATTTTTCAAGTCAAGTGTCAACTTTTCAAGCCCCCGAGCCAGCGAATGCAGAGGAAGGAGAGATTAATAAGTGAGCTGCTTGCTTGATACAGTGATTGTGCAGAAACACTCCCTTTTTTCTTTCCTCTTTATGGGGCTTTGGAACGAACATCATTGAAATATCTTACTTTCTCCTTTTCACTTTGCAATGCAAAAGTACCCAGAGCTCTTTAGAAGTGCTTCTTTTCCCATTAGTCCGGTGACAGCGAGCGGAGAGTTTGTCAGCTCCACTGAAGTAGGACACAAGGAACATTTTATGACATTGCCAATATCTAAAACCTCCTTTAACCAGAGATTCTTATTATCCAGTAGGGACAAAACTGTCTCTCAGAAAGTGGCTGAAGTCTCCAAGCAGGTGCCTGCCCTTAACTGCATTGATGCCTTTTCCCATGCAGGGGATGGTGGATCGATAAGGAAATAACCAGGAGGAATGGGCTGCATTAATCAGGTACAATGGAGGCAGCAGGGGAGATGATGAGGGAAGACAGGTGGCAATCGAAGGATGTGTTGAGCACAGCCCATCAATTGGCTGCCAAAGTGCCTCTATTGAGTGTGGGGGTGTGGGCTGGGGGGGACCAGCTCTAATTGTGCTGATGGGCAGCTCCAGAGAGAGCAAGCTGTGTCTCCCAGTTACTGCCTTGGGGTTTTAGTTTTGGTCTTGGCAACTTTGTCTTGTCAGTTTGTTTTGCTGGCCCACCTAAACTCCCACTTAAGGTTTTCTTCTTTCTTTCCTAAAGGAGTTTGCAGAAATAAACACATTTGTGGCATTGTCTTGTGCTTTGCTTTAAATAAAGTGTCATGGTAGTAACAATTTTTGAAAGTGACAGATAAATCAGCCTTGCCAAGCATCTCTGCATAGTTACCCTGGAAGTGTTCAAGCCAGGCTGCATGGGGTTCTGACAGCCTGGTCTGGTGGAAAGTGTCCCTGCTGATGGCAGGAAGGTTGGAATGACATGATCTTTAAGGCCTCTTCCAACCCAAACCATCCCCTGCTTCTATGGTATTCCAGACCATGTGATGTCATGTTCTGCTGGGGCTAAACCGAGACAGTGATGAATTGAGGGGCCTCAATTCATCAGGTGCCGAGGGCAGAAACTTCTCCCTGCACCTGTTGAATCCATGCTGGACTATCATCCTGCCCCCCAACATGGTTGATGCAGGATTTGTGGTGCCAGCTGGCTGGTATCAAATTACATTGAACAGAGCATTTCTTTTATGAGTGATGAAGAAACAAAATTACTTGCCATGTTTTAAATTCATTTCCTTGTCACAGCTTCATCACAAAATAAGGGATCTGATTTGTCTGCGAATGTAGTGATTTTGAAACCTGAAACCGTTGTATAAAGACCATTTACATGTCTACCTAACTGGTTTCTCTATAAGTATTCATGACAAAAAGATTGCTTTGAATGCAGTATTGTTTTATTAAACACTTAAAAATATCTTTGCAGAAGAATTGATGTAACAGGGCTATAAATGCAGTTGTTCTGGCAGTTCTCCTTCCATGGTGACAGCTTTATTCCCCTTGCCTTGTATTGGTTTATGGGTTCTTTGACCTAATTTGGGAGATTAAAATTAGAGGAAGATAGGTCTCTGTGCCCTGCATGTAAATCCTAATAATGTCAACAGTCCAGTGGAAGATTGAAATAGTGCTCTGGATTTCTAGGTGAAACAGGGAAAACAAGCATCCATAGGATGTTTTCAGAATGGGGTTAGCAGGGCTTCATTGTAAGTCTAGTTTAGGCATATCCTTTACATGGGGAAACAAATTACAGCTTGGAAATGGGGTCTGAGGAAGCCTTTTGCTTCTGCTCAGCTGCCCAGATACAGCAGCTCTACATGTTCCTGGGTTTGCAAAGAGAGGAGCTGCACAGCCACTGCAGGAGGAATGGCAGATATTCCTGGTGTGACAGTCGAGCTTGGAAAGATCCCAGTTTCTTTAGTCTCATTATGTGACACCAGATGGCTGGAGATCAGCTCTTCTCTGCTTTGTGGGTTTGCCTGTGCTTATGTACATGCCCAAAATGGATGTGTATGAGAATATAAAACAGTATAACTGGGATGAAGCATACCCCACAGTGGATGTTTTTGGGGGAGCTTCAGTTAACTCTGCTGTTTTGCCTCATTTTTATATATATGGTTTTGCTTTTATGTTTTTTTTTTTTTAATGTTTTAAGTACTATTTTCCCCATGAGGAAAATAGGTGCTTGAAAGGTAAAATCAGGGTTGCAAACTGAAGCTGTCAGGGGGTAGGCGATCCCAAATTCAAGTCATTTGACACCTCCTTAGTCTGGTTTCCTATAGCATGCAGCATTCTTGTTTCCAGACTTGGTGGTTTATGTTAACTTAATGAGCAGCTATTAATGCTTTTCTACAGAGAAATTTCATAATTTATTAATTACTTCCTATGCTAGTTCTGTTATACCAGATGTAAACTGAGGAGAAAGTGTAGCCTTATTTTTGGAGATGCCAATATGGAATATTTAGAACATATAGAGTTTCATAGAGCCTGAGTAGCTGCTGCTGATTTCAGCAGCAGTGTCAGTGCCCAGCCCTGGAGCTCAGCACCAGGGGCTGCCCAGTGACTGAGCGCCAAGGATTGCTTTGGAAAGGTCATGGTATCACCAGGAGCTCTGGCAGAGGCAAGAATTGGAACCACATTTTTTGGGAGACTTTCAGTTGCCATAATGTGAGACCATTCTCTTCAAGCAATTTCTGTGCTTCATTAATCTTCCAAATTCTGCAGCAAATGAGGCAGAGATCCTGCAGAAAACAGATGCAGTTAGCAGTGAATCCTGATTTGTTGTTGGAGCATGGTAGAAAAGATCCTACACTACCATGAGATGTTGTTTGTGCCCAAAGACATGGTGGCACTTCAAAAATCCATGGTTACAAGTCAGGTTATTTGGTCATGGAAATTTTAAGATCTTTGCTGACTTACAATGCATCCATCTTGAGGATTTAAGGATTAGCAGGTCTGTTACAACACTGTGCTTAATATGGCTTGGATCCTGGTAGACTGCTTTGACACGAGCTGAGTCAAAGCAGGTGGGAGGCAGATATGAGATGGAGTTAAATTGGTGCTGTGGGAAAGAAGAGCCAAGAGCAGCAGTCTGGCTGAGTGCTTGTCACAGATAGCTGAGTGACTTTGCAGTCATTCCTTTGCTTTTATCTGTACCAGTGTCCCATGGGTAAATGCTGGGGGGTAGCACTTAATTGTTTGGGTTTATTTGTTGTCGACAAGTAACACTATGAATTCTCTGCTGAGTCCCTAGTGAAAACTGAGACAAGTTTTCAGCACATAACCTGGAGGGGTTTTCACTGACAAAAACCTGATGCTGAAATTCTGAGCTATAGCTTTGGATTTTAGTCAGAGTTATGGTGAGGGTCCATCACTGAATTGTTCTGCAAAAAATACCTCAGACAAGTGTGTTTCTGTAAATTTGTTCAGGTAGTCTTAGGTTCAGATATTAAAAAAAAAAACAGTGACTGAGCAGTAATATACAATCCTCATTTCAATCCTCATTTCACTGTGGAGTACTGTAATACACATTGGAAATGAGGTCTCATTGGAAAAGGTAATTTGAAAATGATCCACAGAACCTTCACAAAGCTGTAATGAGTCACCAGTCTGTGAGGACTCGCTTGCTATATTGCAGTGGAGGGTTTAATGTTTTGTTTTTCTCATCTAAACACTTTGACCCTTCTTATTTTATTAAGATAAGCCATTATCTAGCTGTCAAGAACCTAGAATTTCTGCAGATTTGTTTGCTGACAAGTTGGTTCAGCACGACCATTCTCCTACTCATTTCTTTCACCACTTCAAGCAAATTTTCCTTTTTTTCACTCCTCTTTATCAGTTCTTTATTCTTTAGAGCTCCTCAGCTCTCATGCTATTCCCAGATGACTTTCCCACTCTCTCCATAAGTGTTGGTTGGAATGTTTAACAGAAATTGGAAATATTCTTAGTCACTTGTGGTGTTCATGTTACCAGTTGCTGTGCTGGAGAGTTGTCCCAGTGACTTCACAGCTTACTGGGAGAGAGAAGAGTTATTATGTGCACTTTATAAAGCAAATAATACTGGATTGGGTTGAGAAAACTGTGCAATGCCTTCACTTGTGACCGTGCAACCAACTGAAATCCCTGGGATTTGTATTTGGGGCTGAGTG
Organism: Anomalospiza imberbis; assembly: GCF_031753505.1. Classification (NCBI taxonomy): domain Eukaryota; kingdom Metazoa; phylum Chordata; class Aves; order Passeriformes; family Viduidae; genus Anomalospiza; species Anomalospiza imberbis. The sequence continues at coordinate 12,154,203 of NC_089696.1, read as the reverse complement.
GTGGGGAAGGACAGAGGTCAGGATTTAATCCCTGTAGTGAAGGAGCAGTAGAAAACACTAGTACAAAAAAGAGTGAGAAGTTTTGTCTTCTTCATCATATTTAGGCACAGCCATGAGTTCCTCCAGCCCACAAGTGTGATTATAGGTTGGTAACTGGTGGGGCCAACTGCATTATTCATTCTGGTTCAGACTGAAATGAAATCATCGAGGGCAATTTTCTGTGTCACACTTCAAGGTCAGATGAGAGTATTTATTATTCCTTCTCTGTTTATCTGTGAATGCAAATTGAATTTAGTGATTCAAATTGATGAAATGTTAGAAATATAAAACTCATCAGAGCCGACACGAAGAGAAATTACTGAGTAGAGCTGGCCAGTGACTTCACCAGCCCATGTACAGGCCTCTGTTTAGATTAGTAATTATTTCAGTCTTTGGGTTTTCTCATTCAGAGTTTTGTTTCAGTTGTTGTCATTTTTGTTTTCAAAGAAAAATGTGTAATAACTTTGGAGCATTTAAAATTTGAATTAGATGATGTAAATTAAGCCAGCTGCAGAGAGGGTGCTTGCATCCTGGCTGGAGAAAAGGTTTCCTTTCTAAATTCTTCCTTGGGGTTGTTCTCTGGGGGCTTGTTTGTTTGTTTTCCTCTCTGCTATGACAGTTCCCTTTCTCCAGTATTTCACTCTCTCGTGCCGGATGCTCAATCTGGGTGAGGGGTGGTAGGGAAGGGAGCAGACATTTGGCGTCTTCTGGTGCCAAATATCTTCCACATACTCTCTTACTGACAGCATCATCCACAGACTGACCTTCCTCACTAGCCAGGGTTGTTAGGAGAGCCAAAATTAGGAGCTGCAGAATGGACCAAATGAACACAACTCCTGATGAAGTACTGGGAGTGGAGATGTTCCCTCCCCAGCTCCCTGTAATGCATTGTGAACAGTTCAGTGAACTTCTTGTCTTGGTGTGGTGGGTCAGTTTGTGCTCAGAGGGCATCTGTGGGCATTCTCTTCTCTGCAGTGTAGGAAAGTGCACCTTAAACTTGTTCTTATCTCAGAATGGGAGTGGAAAATCCTTTCCAGTGAATGCTCTTTTAAAATAGTCCATCTTCCATAATTGCCAAGTGCCACATGCAGTTGATGATACAAGGAGAGATGACACATGCTGTACTGGCTATATGCTGTGTTAATCATCATAGAGGACTCTTGGTTTTAACTCCTGCTTTTTAATTACTTGCATTTTATTAAGAACATTTCCTTCTTCTCTCCAAGCACTGCAAAGGGAATCCATTTGCTCAGGGTGTAACTGATGTCTGACTTGTTGTGGATTCAGAACAAGAGCCATGAGCATCTGCACATACCAAATGCCCTTAAAGATTTGTCTGCATAAGCTAATATTAATCACTTTGTTTATTCAGCTATCAGAACAAGTTTTCCTGCAGCCACTGAAGGCAGCAGCATTTTCAAGTGTAGTAAGTGCACAGCCAGCAGTGTGGGCTCAGTGGTTTTTAAATACCAGTAGAAGTTTTATTTGCCAAATAAATGCCTTTAATAGAAGTTTTGGCCTTATTTACACTTCAGGTTTAGAAGGAAAAGGACATTTATGCCTGTAGTTATCTCCCCCTTGAAATATTTTTTCCTTCCAAAATTCAGCAATGGATGCTGAACCAGTTGATGCTTCCACATAAAACCAAAACAAACCACAGACATTCCTCATTTGTTAAGACACTGCTTTCACCCTCATCTTGATGGTGATATGGGAGGCATGTTCAGGACTGTGGCAGTGATTCTCTCCTCGAGTGGCTGGTTCAGTGTCTGTCCAGGTGGAGCCACCCTGCCCTGTGTGTTTGGAAACGTTCCTGGCCTGGGCTCCTCTGGTCGCTGCTGTCAGCACAGCCCCGTGTGCTGACCCTGGAGTGGAAGGAAGCTCAGGGTGCCTGATGTGAATTTATTTCAGTGAATCTTAACTCCTGCCAGTCAATTATGGCCATTGTACTGGGCCTGGGGCAGAAAATGTGGGTTATTTCTTTTCTCTAGTTGCTCACTTTGGTGGAACTGCGTTTCCAAGCCTGATAGTTAAGCTGCTGGTTAGGGAGTAAAATTAAATACTGTCTCACAGATAAAACATTGTCAGTGCACCAATAAAGCTCCAAATGTCTGTCTGCTTCTTACCCATTTCATCTGGCCACACTAGCAAAATAATTCTCTTTATGTTGTTCCCTCATTATAAATTCATTGTGATTTGAATCTTCCTTGTATGTCTAGCAGCAAGATGATGTATGATCTGTTTACTTTTGAATGATTTGTGATTTATGGAAGCCTGGTGCTGGTGAGTTACACAAAAGATCTTTGAGCAAATACAAGGTGTGAAAATACAAGAGAAAGTTTGCAGATGTTTGCTGAAGACTTGGGAGAAATAAATAGCAAGAAGAAAGAGTGCTTTCCCACCAACTCTCTGTAGACCGTTTCATGTAGTATTTTGTGTAGCAGTATTTCATAGGGCTCTCTGTGAGGCACACTTAAAGCTTTAAATAAAATATAGCCCCTGTGCTAACTTCTACTAAAGATGTTCTTATTTTGTATCATTTCTCTTTCTGGATATAGTGAGCAAATAGATAACAGAGACCTGTTGGCCCCCACAGTCCCAGTAGCAGGGCAGGATCTGAGGGCAGGGCAGGGTGCTACTGCTTCCATATAGCCACCATTCTGTCTGTGAAGAAGAAAGGAAGCAGAAAGAGATACCAGTCTTATTGGAGTAAAAGTTAGCACCCAAACCTCTGAGTTTTGAGCTGAAACACTTGCAGCACTTCTCCTCTTTCCTGATGGTGGTTTTACTAGTTTACCTGCCTTAAATGTTAAACTAGTTCAGGCAGCTCCGTCTGTAGCTGTGTTCTCAGAGCTCCAATCAGTCTTTTCAGCAGCCTTTTGTAATGGATCAGTTTTTTCCCTTTCTAACATCGGATGGAGATTTTTCTGTTTTGCCAAGCATTACCTTTTCTTTCCTGTATTCTGTCCCTATTTAAGTCAAACTGTTTTCATCTTTTCCCTTCTGTTTTTCCTTTTTATTTCCCATCCTGGATGGTCCTGAGGCAGGTTAGGCAGAGGCTGAGGGGGGAAGGTGTGTCAAGAATTGGAGGTTGGAAGAATCCTTGAGGGAGAGCACAGGTAGGGATGTCCTGCTGCTATCCACTGGAAAATAAAAAGACATGCTGGAGTTACCCTGATTTTATTTATATCTTTGTGTTTGTTCAGAAAACCTGTGGGGGAGGAACTGGAATGAAAATAACATTTTTGTTCAGCCCTCTGTTTATCAGTTTCCAGTCTGGTTTATGTGTGTACATGTGGATTCATTGAGATGCCTGCGAGTTGTCAAGTTTCAGGAACGGGTGTTCCTTCATCCAAATGTCTTGCTACAAAACAATTTCCCCTGCTCCTTTTTGCCTCATTAGCTTCTGCATTAACCCTTTTCTGTGCACTCTGACACGAGGATGTTGATCGCTGCGGCGCGTTTCTCTTTTCAGCCCGGTGTGTGCGCTGGCACTGTCACCGTGTTTTCCCCCTGTGCTCCCTCACTGCTCTTCCCATCACACTCTGCTTTTCTCTTTGATGTGCTCTCCCTCCTGACAGCTGGTCCTGGTAGGTACACGTGTCTCATCTTCTGCTGAGCTACAACATGACCCAGACAGTGTTCCTCTTCTAATTGTCGCTGTGGACCCCTTGTTTTCCTCCTGGCTTCATACACAGACTGGCTCTAGCATCCTGTTTGCTTTCCCTGTTGTTTTTTGGTTTTTATTTTTTTAGTAACTGAGGTGGTAACTTGGCTACTGAAAGGATGGAATGATTAAAATAATGATTTATGGATCACCGAGGGGCGGGGGGCAGCTGTCAGCTGCTTTTGTCATTTTTGAAGGAGATTATTAAAATGTATCTTATAGCTTCAGTATTCACTGTGTGCCCTCATTGTTCTCAGTCTTTCAAAGTATATTCTGGAAAATGAAGTTTTATCATTAAGATTGCATTAAAGTGGATTACAGAATGGAAGAGCAAAATATTATGAAGAGTCTCAAACAGCTCAGAACAGAAATATGTTGGCATCTCATTCACTGGGATGTGGAACAAGGAACATTAATAGGCTGATAAACAGAAATGACTTTTTCCTCTTTAAGGCTTAAAAGGTTTACTTTGAACTTGCAAAGATTTCTTAAAATGCCACTTTCCCAAGCTTATGTTGAATGGAGAACTTCGTGCTGCTTTTATTTTATTTTTTAATGCTCATATTGAGTGAGCAATTACTTCTGAAAAGCCATAGGTGTCATCAGGGTGGGAGAAGAGTGCACAAGTCTGGCTTTAAAGGCTTTTGCTTCTGAGCACCTACTTGCAAATCCTGTTTTGTGTCAATAAGAAATAGCACTTTCCTTTTGGATTTTTCCTTATAGAAGCAGCTCATGCTGTATTTGGTGCAGTTTCTGGAAGAATTATCAATCTCTCCAAAGAGAGGAAGAAAGGATCTCAGTAATGTACTTTGGCATGGTATGGAGAGTTGTGAGGAAGTTGAATTTCACACCTCCCATAGCAAGGAAACCTATGGTAACAGTCAGTTCAGGGAGTTTGAGGATTGTCCCCGCTTTCAGAGACATTTCTGGCACATTTCTGGCATTTGAATTTTAGGTACATTAACCTCACATTTGTACTGAGGCTGAAATATAAACAGATGAAGGTGTTATTTCCATACAGTGGCTGAGGAAATTGCCCATTTGTCTCCCTTTGCTCACCTTCTCTCATGTTTTAAAACAGTTGTTTTCCAACCTAGCTTGAAAGTTTTGTGTGTGGCTGAATGTCTGTGCTCTCCATGAGATGTGAATCTCAAATACTTTTCATTATTTTGGGAAGGAAACCTAGCACATATCTCATTTTTCTTGGTGAATGTCAAATCAATCATCATTTGTCGGTCCACTCAACATTTATAGAAATAAGTCACAATGTTGGGAGATTAAGAAAAAAGATTGCTCCATTGCCTTATCAAAATGTTTTGCAGTAATCAAATGTGAGAATTTTGCTGTTTCAGGGTAATTAATCTTATGTTTGCATTTTTTTCTTTTGTTCTGACTCTAATCAGGACAAGGGTTCTTTGATAAATAAAAAGATATTTGGAGGAAGGTTTGTGTAGTGTGATTTTAATTGTTGTAACACATATACCACAGTTAATGAGGGTTTTGTACTTTTATTTACCCTATGCATAACAAGGAATGTTGTTGAACAAACTGTAATAAATCCTAAGGCAGAAATTGAGGTTACCAGGAATTACCCATCCTTTCTGCCCTGTTTTGAGGGCAAGCTTGGTAGGCTGACCCACAGGCGTGTTCCACCACCAGAGATGTTACTCTTGGCGCAGGTGCCCTTCTTAAATGATTAATTAAAACAGGTGCAAGGAAGTAGTGGTGCCCTGGTAATGCAATTATCCAGTTTCAAATGCAGATGTGAAGCCCTCTTGATGAACCTTCCCACCTGAATACAGCAGAGATTCACAGTTCCCAGTTATTAAATTGGTCTGTGAATGGTTCCAAATTGAACTGGAGCTTTAAACAAGTTTCTAAGTCATCCAGTGCTTTAAAACAAATACTTTTTTCAAAGAGAAGGATTTTGAGGTAGGGAGACAGCTGCTTTGGAATTTTTGTGAATTCCTACATTTATTTCTCAATAAATACTATTTGGTGACCTGACAGCACAGGTTGTACTGGATTTATGCTAGAAGTGTTCTTTAAGTATTCCCTTTTGGATCTATTTAAACAGTACCTTAACAATAGTGCTATTTTATTTAAAGCACTTTTATTTATTTTCTTTCAGATATAATGATGAATAAGACCCCTTGGAAGCACTCATGATTTTTCCAGTGCTGTTTCTAGCATTAGAGAAACAAAGTTCTTCTGTTCCTGACTAAGCTGGAGATGTTGAGTTTGATCTTTCTCACTTGCTTGAGGGTTTTTGACTTGTGTGCAATACTTACGTTTCATGTCCTGCTCACTCATTAAATACTTAGTGCAGTCTTGGATAAACTCATCATATTTAAATCATGAACTGACTCTTAATCACAGGAGCGATTCCACTTTTATTTTGTTATTGATCAAGTGCTTTGCCAGCAGTTGATGTGTGATGAGCTGCTTGATGTGAGCCTTGGAGCAGCTGCCCTTCAGTGTCCCAGCACAGACTGTGAGGCTGAAGGGCACACGTGGAGAGCTTCACAGATAATTGTGCATCACCATGGCGTGCTGCACCGAGAACTGAGAAGAAGAGGGCCAGGCTGTTATGGTTTAATTGAGAATCATGTCCACATCTCAAAAGAAGTGCTAATCACCTGCTCTCAGAAGACATTTCTCTTCCAGTATAGGTTGTTGGCAAGAGCAGTGTGCAGGTAGTGTGGCTGTAATTACTTGCTGAGTACTGTCAGTCAAAACAGATAATATTAAACCTACTTTTTCTTCTCCTTTGTTAGAAAAAAATGAAAAGATCCAGTAGAACCCAAGATCATATGTTGTTTGTTGAAAACAAGCCACGTTCTCAAAGGCAAACGGATTGATTTTGAAACAGATGTGCAATTATTTAAATGCTTCCTACCTGTGAGGTTCCAGTAACTGTCTCATGCTGCACAAGAAGGCTGTCCCTGGGCTGGTTCTTCCCTCACATCTTTTTCTGACAACAGCTGATAATGAGACTGCAGCCACCAGTTTCCAGTGGTGCAGCTGTAAGATGAGGGTGACACGGTCATGGTCGTGCTTCTCCTCTGAGGCATTCCTGACCTCTCTGATGCTCAAGAGGCAGCACTCAGGAGTTCACAGGTCTGTCTTATCTCTCTCAGTGCCCGAATGCTGGAGAAGGCCCGGCAGCAGCTGCAGGAGGAAATCCTGTGTGTTCAGAGCCAGCTCTTGGATGAGAAGAAGAAACGGGAGCACCAGGAAGCGCTGGTCAGGCGGCTGCAGAAACGCGTGGTGCTCCTCACCAAGGTGAGTTCTCAGACCGTGTTTGGAACAGCCCATGTCCTTAATTCTTTCTGCCAGCTGCAATCCTTCCTATTTCTTCTTTGTTCACCTCTATAACTGGTGCTATGAAAATGTTCCAGGGTCTTTGCATAGTGGGTGCTGTGGGAGGCATGAAACCTGACTTTAGGGCTTCACTGGATTGGAAGTACCTAAAACTGTGCCTCCTAAAACTGTGCTCGTGTTCCCCCAGCTGGGCTCATGCTGTGCTGAGGATACGTGACTTCGTCTGAGCCTTGGCATCTCTGTGAGGGCAGAGAATTGAATCATGTTGTTGCTGGAGTGTTTTGAGCCACTGAAGGGAATTTATTATGGCTTTGGCTGCATTGCCTCCTTTCCTAAAGAGAACGAAGTGGCAGCACCTTGTCAACTGTTCCTGTGGAAAAACAATTTACAGGGAGTAAGAGATTTGCCTTCCTCTTACGCTGGAAGTCTGTTCAAATGTAATGGCAAGCACTAGACCAGTAAATTGAAAATAGGTTTTAAGATTCTTTCTATAGAATATATCAAAGGGGTCTGCATCATCCTGTATCAGGTGTGCTCTCATGATGAAATTCTATACAATAATTCTGAAGTCTGCAGAGCATTGAAAATTTTATATTAAATTCTGAGAGCTCGCTTTCCACAAAGGGAATAATAATTTGCTGTAGCCAGAATGAGAGCTACTTCACTTTCCAAGAATACTCCTTGCAAAACTTCCCTCATCTGATCAATCTCCATGGTGTTATAAAGCTGCTCACGTAAATGAGCTTATGTGTGTGCAGAAGGTCAGACTCCAGTAGTCAGAGCTCATGAGAGGGAGCCCGGCACATCACCACGTGGGGAGGCGGGAGGGAAAAGAGCTGCTGTGGTGCCTGAGCTTTAGACTTTGATTTCCAGTGTCAACTGAAGCATTTTGATCGATTTTAATTGCGCTGCACCCAATTTAGTGTAATTCCCATGTCATTGTTGAGCCAAAGAAGCTGTGATGTATGGTGCAGTAAGCAGGGCTCTTGAAGCATGAAGCAGCCACTATACAAGAGGATATTCCATCAGATCTTCTGACTGCAGAGTTTGATGCCATGGAGAGTCACAGAAGTGCAAAGAGGAAAATGACAGCAGTTCTTTCAGCCTCACACCGAGGCAGGCACTGCAGTCAGGGTGGATGGACCAAACTCTCTCCATGGAAACAGAAAAGGCATCTCCTCTCAGCCCTCTCCTCCCCTCAGCAGCAGGCAGCTCTCCGTAGTGTTCTGGTTTGGGACTGCCATGGCTGGATAAGACACAGGTGCATACTGAGCCCTGTAAAAAACCTGTCTTTATAACCTTTTCAGCTGTCTGATATTGTGCTGGACTGCTCAGGCCTGAAGGAAGTTTCTCAGATGGTTTCTAAAATATTCCCTTTGTTAACTTATTTCCAGTCCTCAGGAGAAACACTTTTTGTCATAGCACACAAAAATATCATTACTTTTCTTTAAGTAGGGGACAAAACCAGAGCACCACTTTGTCATGTGATGGATTGTACTCTGATTTATATGGAAAGACAAACCTTTGCTTTGTTTGCTGTGCTACCCCTGAGGAGGAGCAGAGGAAAAATTGCAAGTGTTCTTCATCAGACCATGGCAAATAAGCTTGGGTTTTTACAGGGGAGGTTTTCGGTGTGCTCAGTGGTTCCTCAACTGACCTGTTTTGAAGGAATAAAGACTTTGCTGTTCTCTGAAAATTTATATTCCATCCAGAGAACGCTGGGGTCCTTTGTGAAGGAGTACATGCATTATGGTACTTGGACAATCTATCCTCAGCACTGTTTCTCCTGCTGGTTGCTCTTCTCATGCAAAATCAGAAGAAAGAATTTCATTTAATTAAAAAAGTATGATATTGTGATTTAAAATGAGATTGAGCAAATACATTTCCTGTCAAAAATAATTATTTTACATTGAAAGCATATCACCTAGAATGGTATTTAATCATCTAATTAGTAGCATCAGTACTGTGGTGTGCTTTTATGTAATTTGAGAATGGAAAAGATGAGTTCTCTCTATTCAGTCTTTGTCTTGTTAAATAGGACTGTGAAAATCTAATTTGGGGGAGAGTATTATATATATGATTGAAATGCTATTGCTTTTGATAATATGACTTCTGCATTTGTGCATGTTTGACCCTCTGCTAGGGCAGTGAGTCGGATCCTGTGTGCTAAGCAAACAAGGCCTGAAAGGTGTCAGAGGTGTTCAACAGTGCAAATTTAATGCTGTAACAGTTTTCCTTTCCTTAGGCTCAGTTTGGAACCTGGAAGTCTCAGTCCTAGAATATGTTTTAAAATACTGATAGAAAACAATAAGTTCTTTTTTGTTTGGTAACAGCAGGACCAAGTATTTCAGTAGTAAATGTACTCTCTTCAGAGGGTCTTGCTTTGCTAGTCTGACTCCTTCTCACTGCTATGGCTACTGATTTTTTTTTTCCCCAAGATTGAAGCAATATTTTGTGGCTTTTACAGACTGCCAGTCTCACTTGTCAGTCATGCTCAGTTGCTACTTGCCACAGTCTCTGTCTGTCTTGGCTGCTCTTGTATTTCCATTCTAGTGCATTTAACCTCTCTGCCCATTGCTTCCTTCCTTGCCTCATTTGCTTCTTTTGGGCTTTCTTGATCTTACTTGGGCCTTTCCAGTTGGTTTACTGCTTGGAAGTGACACAGTTGTCTGTGTGGGATACTTCAGTGCACCCCTACAAATCTCTCTTCCCTGGCAGACTGGAACAGCATTCTCCAGTCTCTGAGTGTTACTGCAGTGGTTCAGCCCCACTGGGAGGTGTGGGCTGGTGAAGGAGCTGCATCCTGATTATTCCTGCTCACAAACTGCTCTTCAGAACATGTTCGTTGATCATTTAGTCCCCCATGGCCTTGCAAATCAGGGCAGACTGAAGTTTTCTGATTTACATGTTTTCAATGAAACATAAAGCTAGATTAGGACACCACTGAGGCTTTCGACATTGATGGCTGGAAGGTTTCTCCTGGGGTGTCACTCCTTTCACTTAAGGTGATGAAACAGAAATTGATGTTTGAAGGGATGGATTCACACTCTCTCTCAGAGATCTGCCTGGCTGGGTTTGCTGTCTGTCATGTTTTTTGCTTTTCCTTAGCTCAGAGTTTTGGGAAAGGCTTTCATCTTTGCTTTAGTACCTGAGGTACTTGTGATACAGCAGTGCTGAGAGAGACCTGAAATGCTGGGGAAACACCTAGTCCACCTCTGCCCTTTTGCCTGTTTGATTTACTGCTGTATTTGCTTTGAATGCCATGTTTACTCACACAGTTTTGTATTTGACTTTTGTGCCCTCCTTAAGCTTGTGAGTGTTTTTCTTTTTCTGAGAGTTTTGCACACAACTCCTGGTTTTGTTTATGAAATGGGCTTTTTAAAAACTGTCAATTCTGCTACTGAATGGCTAAAATTGGAATATCTTAGGAAATTGTATATGACATAGAGGCCTCCCAGAATGAAAAACCATTTCTGAAAATCATTATCTGAGTGTAAGCAGCTGATTGAGTCAGTATTTCATGGAAAGCCAGCTCGGGTTATTTATTTCAGGAGGGCAGCTTCCAGAGAGCACAACTGGGCCTTGTGCAGCAGAAGTGTTGCTGGAGAACAGCAATAAAGGCCCACTCAAAAGCTCCCAAAGCCCTCTGATGTGGAGGGCCAAAGGTTGGGTTGGCTCTCCTCCTCTCCTCGAGTGATTTTACCTGGCTGTGATCAGCCCTTGCTGCCGGGATTCAGACCTGGAGCCTCTTCCCCTGCACACGTTCAGTTCAGTGACTCCTGAAAGCAGTGACGCCTTCTGTGCTCAGAAGGAGCTTCTGCAAGAAGCTCTAGAGTGCATTGGATCAGCCCATAGCTCTGCAGTTTGACCAGAGACAAAATGCCCTGCTTTTTGCAGCCAGGGCGTGATCCTTTGCAGAAAGCTCAAAACTCAGAATGGGAAGCCCAACTTCAGTTACTTTTTGTAATTTATTTCAAATTAGTCTAATTTGTTCCCGAAATTGTGGGCTTTATGAATGCACACTGCCATAATGGCAGCCCTTGCTTTCATATAAGGCATAACACAATGACTGAACTGAGCTGTTTGTGTTGGATGTTGTTGTTTCACTGTGTTTATTTCCTGTCTGTGCACTTATCTGCCTTTGGGTACTCTGCTGCCCAGAGAAGAGACTGAAAAATTCCCTTTTGTTTCCTGGGCTCTCAACCAGATCATGTGATATGATGGGAAATCTGTTTCTATTGAGACATAATTTAGGCCATCACCATAAAAGTTAGAGATTAAACAAGTATTGATTAACCAACTCCAGCTGACTGCTGATACCACATGTTCCTGGAGATATCAGTCAGTGTGAAGTATATTAGTGACTCCCAGAGCTGAGAATGGCAAAAATGCATCAGAAATGGGACTAGGTAATTAAACTGTTCATTAAGCATGGCAGATGCAGAGTTCATGACTTGATTTGCCATCTGCTTTGTTTTGTAATCAGTAAAGATTTTAAATAATGCTGATGGCTTCTCTGTCGTATTGGGTCCTACATGATGTTTTTTCTGAGGAGGTAGATAGATGATTTTACAGCACAAGGAAGAAGCTTAAAGTTCTGGGTGTGCAGCAAAGAAGGTGAATTAACCCTTTTCCTGGGATATGTGAAAAATAAGCTGTAGATACAGCAGGCAGTATTGCACTCAGCAGCACTAGAAACAGGCAGGCAGATCCTTGTGGCAGACCTTTTGGGCATCACACCCTGAGCTGTGCTCTGCATCCAGGCAGCACAGTTGGCCTTGGGGCAGCTCTGAGCTGCTCCCCGGGGCTGTGAGCAGTAGCCCAAGTATCCAGTGATTTCCCTGGCTGTTATCACTCTCTCCTTCCTTCCCTCAATCCATGTCATGATTCTGTGGCTGTCATTTCAGCAGTGCTGTTGCAGGTGCATCCCCAGCTGTGCTGCTGCTGCACACCTGGTTGTTAAGTGCTGTCAGCCTGACCCTGGCCAAACCTTTCCCTCTGCTCGCTGTGTCTCCCCTTTGTGGGTTTTTATAAACTCAGGGAAGTTACCTTGCTTTTTAGGACTGGCAAATAAATACATTTTTAATGTGATTCCACGTCTCCCTTTTCAGGGATTAAGCAAGGGAGGTTTTGTGAGTGCTTCCTTAGACCATCCTGCATCCTTGAGAAGAGGGAGACAAGACACTCTGTGTTTGAAGGAGACTCAGCAGCCTTTTAGATTGAGCACAGGTCTCTCTAATTTCAACTTGATTATATTAATCAGTTAAACAATTTCAGAGCAAAGGTGGTTGGTAATAGGGGGTGGAGGAGGATAATAGCAGAAGGAGGCAGAAGATCATTAACAGGTGTGGGAAAGAGGCAAAGAGAGGATTGCTGCCTGTGGAGTGCAGGGGCTGGGAACAGGTCACTGCTGAATTTTAATCTTTAGTAACCAGTAGCATCATCAATTTTAATTCACAGACTCCTCTTGTAGGGTGTCTTTTTTAAAGAATGAAGACCAACAGGTCAGAAGTGAGGTAGGTGCTTTTATAAATAATTGTCTGCCCTGTGAGCTGGTGCTCAAATGCTCCTGAGTTCAGTCTGATGCAGGGTGGTTGCTGGGCTTCATGTTTGTGATTTCCACAGGAGTGTCTGGGTTACTGGATAAAGGGAGCTGAGTTTTGTGAGGAGAAAGCAGGATTTGGGAGTGTAATGACTGTTTCCATAGACATTTTTGTTGGAGTTGAGGAAATATCAAATTTTGCTTTTGTATGAGGTGGAAAGTGCTCCAGGGAAATGTGTGAGGTGTTATTTTAACACAGTTTTTCAGTTTGTTTGTTTTTGTTTTATTTCCTCTATAACCCAATTTTTTTTTTTTTTTTTAATAACTTCTTCCAGTTACTTGCTGTGTCACATCTTAGTCCTGATCCACTTAACCACCTCCTGGAGCTCAGGCAGCTGCCTCCACAGTTAGCAGTGTTGGAGGTAACTTGCTGTACCACTTTTTGCCTGCAATAGGTGCCCTGCTAGACAGCTCCACAAATATGTGTTCTGACAACATGTTTCCTGTTTATTTTATTTTTTTTTTCATGTGTATTGCTGGTCTGCTTTACCTTTCTTAATCATTTTGCAGTCTGCACTGTGAGGACCTTTAAACCATGCTCTTACCTTCCGTACCTAACAGCCTGCTAGGATCTGTTGACCTGATTTCAAGTATCTCTCGATCTCAGAGTCTGAAAGTGATTTTTTCCCCTCTCTGTTTGTACCCTCTAATTTGTCTGCTTCTGAGTTTTATTTAGCTTTTAATGGAATGGCCTAACTCCAGTTTTCAAGGAAGTTGCTACAGGGAATACAACAAATTTTACCAGCCCCAACTGTTCCCCAAGTCACTCAGCCCTGCCCCTAGAGAAGCACAGCAGGGTTGATGGCTTCACCCTGGCCCTGTCATGAACCAGCCATAGTATTTATTGAAATGGTTTCATCTGCAGCACTGCCCTTTCTGTAGCTTTCTGAGCACAATCCCACAATACTCCAATGGCAATTTTTGCAGCCACTTGTGCAGTGACAAACTAACTCTGTGCTGATTTATACTAGATGCTTCATTATACTCATTACAAGATCCTATTTGCATGGTTGACATTTTCATATACTGTGTTTGTAATGTGTTATTTATTTTGAGACCTTTATTAAGCAACCTCAATCTAAGGGTTTAATTGTTACTGATAGCTAGGAGTATAATTACCTCAGTAAAATATCATGGCTATATTAAGCAAATGGCAATTGTCTTCCAGAAGAAAATGGATACAAGCCATTTTCCTTTGAAACAGGTTGTTTCACGAGGCCTGCTAATATCGTTTACTGCTACAATTGCAGAATCTCTCCACAGAGAATGAAGAAGGAAAGCTGGGATCGATGTGTTTGTAGAAGGGCATAACTGCAGCAGTGGTGAAGCAGTGCACAGAGACCATTTGGGAGGAGGAAGTATCTTTAAATTAAAACAGAAAATGTTACTGTTTCTCAAGTGAGATTTGCAGATTTTGGAATGTCAGGAAAGTGTATTTTTGCTGGTGTGGGCTCCCAGAGCAGTGCTTGGTTTTCTTTTTTACCATTGTTCCTTACCTTGCCTAACCTGGTCAGAAGTACTACTCACTTGTGACTCAATGAAGAAATGAGCAGAACTGTTGAGTTCTCACTTCCTTACCCTACTCCAAAATGACTTTCTAAAGCCTAAGAGTTCCCTTAGTTTGACTTGGCAGTCTGCATTTGTCAAAGGCACCTGTGGCTCTGAGATGCAGGAGCTGTTCCCAGGCTGTGGGCACTGGAGTCTGCCCTTCTTGCTCTCCACTTCATCCTCTCTAGTGAGACCCTTTGCTCTTGATCTGCTGTCCTAATTCCTCACAGCTAGTGGATAAATGTGCCTTTTCCCTGACTTTGGGTACTGTACTGTGGTACCTGTAGGAATTTGTCCCTTGGAGGCAGGAAGGTGATGTGCTTTGTTAGAGTTGAGCTTTATCACCTGAGAGCTCTCAACATGGAGATGGTGAGGGTGAGTTCAAATGGCCAGCCTGGAGGCAGAAGATGAATTGGCCCCTGGGCCTTGCTTCCCTTACCTTTTAAAAGCATAAAAGAGCTCATAAAAATTATCCTAGCAATTTTCTGGGAATTGGTTTTGTGTAGTTCTTTCTCTTGCCTTATGTGTCTGGTAAACCTTGCAATGATAAAAATATGGAGTTCATTATTATCTTTATATCTGATGTTTTTGAGGTGGAGGCACAAGGACAGCCTCTGTATTCTTATTGATGTTATCTCTGACATAGCTTCTATTTAAGCAGCGAGTTTAGAGGGTTTTTTTGAAACTTTATAACAATTCAGAGTATGCAGCAAAGTTAAAAGTTATGTTATTTTATGAGGTGTTTGTGAAGAACAATAGAAATGTGATCTTTTTTTTTCCCCCAGAATACTGACTGGATTCTGCTTTGTTCTGCCCCCACTAGATATTAATGCTCACTGTTAAAAGGTTAGATTATGAAAATTAGAAATATACCCATAAAAGAATTTATATGACCTTCAGTTCTCATATTTCTCTGAGAGAAAGGGCTGTAGGACTTCTAAAGGTAAAATATTCAATAAAAAGAAATTAGGTTAATCCAATGTTATGGCTGAGAATTTAAACTCACCCAGGTCAGGTAATTCAAAGTTATAGTTCCCTTGATGCGTGTGCTGTAACACTTATTCCTTAGCTCCTCAGCTCTGAATTATGAGGGATGGTTGAGCAGGTCTGGCAGGGAAGATGGATGGAGGGAATGAGGGAGTGATTGTTGGGAGAAGTCAGGCAAAACAAACCTGACTGCTGGGCAGGGGCTTGGGCAGCATCCAGGGACAGGGAAGGGGCTTAGGATTTCTGAACAGCTCTGAAATACCAGCAAGGCTAAGCTGAACAAAAAGAGGTTTTGGTTTTTTTTTTGTTTTTTTGCAATTCTTTGTTCCTCAGATACTTGTGGTGTGAAGGCATTAATCTTGCTGCCTCTTAGAGTGGTGGTATTGCCACAGGAACTGCAGCTTTGAATCTCTGACTTCTCTCTGTTTTAATTCTCAGCCATAAAACTGGATTAACTGGGTTTGCTTCAAGTTGAATTGCAGTGGATTTTTAAATTTTTTTTAAGGGTAGGAGAGAGATAATTAAGTAATTCCACAGTAGCTTATTTCAACATGTGATGGGAGCCTCTGGTAAGAACAGCTGCACTACTCAGACACCAGTCAGAGCATCCTTTCAATTGAAGACCCAAAATCTTTACCAAACTGAAGGACTGTCTGGAGAATTGAGGAGTTATGGATTGCTCCTGGCACAGTATCATGCAGTACTGACTGTTTTGTTCAATGTGAGTTCATAGCATCTCAGGTCAAGCATTGCTTATATTGATGAATATATTAGAAGTCAAATGAGGTTTTACAAAGCATCTTGGAAATGGTCTCTGACCCATGATTTGTTGCATTGAGGAGAAATGTACTGTTCCCTCTTTTATGAGCACATTTGTTTGGGTGGTATTTCAGATCGAGTCAACAACTGTTTAATAGAAGCTATAGAAAATTTGAAGAATTGGTGTAGTTTCAGTTAATTAATTTTGATTGATGTAATGAGATTATTATGTTACAAGTTTCTCACTATACAGAACAGCTGCTGGATTTTATTTAGTGTTATGTGGGGCAGGACCTGTGAAGAATCATTAACTGTCAACTTGCCTGTTCAGGTGGAACCAGTTTGGGACAGTGGGGGAGCTGAGGCTTAGTTTTCTGTCTGTATGAATCCAGGGCTTCAGGATTTCCCTAGAAAGATCAATGCCTTTTTGAAGTCAAGAATTTAAAAAGGAATCAACAGGTAAAGTGTGAGCATGAGACAGGAAAAGAGGGCATGTGTTTTACACATCAAGACGATGTTGGACTTGCTTTCTGTCAGGAGGAGGAGATCTCTTCTCACAGGATTCTTCTGATTTGTAGAGGTTGTATTAGGAAAGTCCTATAACCCTGTGGGGTATCCAAGCTGCTTTTTAAGCATAGGGAGGCATGGCCAGAGTAATGTTTAAATATGTCTGTCTGTGTCTGCATCCCCTCACTTTCCTTGGGCAGCCAAGTCCAAGGATTCCAGCAGATGTGTTCCTTTGCTTGCCATGGTGTTGGGTGTATACCAAGTGCCATGGGCTTGTTCCAGTGTTGTGTCATCCCACGTACTTGCTCCTGGAACAACACTGGGGAAAATGGAAACCCCACTCTACTTGGGCTTTTAGTCAATATTATTTTCAGTGCCACAAGTCTGTGTGCAAGGAATTGTGACTGAGTGGTTAAAGTGCAAGTTGATGAAAGGGTGGAGCATTTTAAACTTTTCCTGCAAGTGTTTGAGAAGGTTTGTGCTGATCTCGTGTCTGGGAGCTGCAGGCACCTGAGGAGCTGGCTTTGACATCAGTGGCAAATATTTTTCACAGCAAAATGTTCATTCTGCTGGTTCTCCATGCCAGCCCGTGCTGGAACTGCAGGATGTGTAGTTTTGCTGCAGCTGGATGCTCTTCCCACCTGAGATGTGAGCACACTTCCCCTGCTGGGCTATTGCACCATGCCCATGGCATGCTAGAGCTCATGTCTGTCTGTCCTGAGTGCCTGGAAGGAGCTGTAAAATCTAAATATAGAAAGAAATGCATGACAGGGCTCAGGGCTCCCTGTCCTCGTGAGCAGTTCAAGGAGAGATTCAGACCGTGACATACAGCAGGTCCTAGGGAGAGCTGTCACCTACTGGCCTGTAGAGTTGGTAGGTTTGGAGTGGGGTGTGCCTGAAGCCCCCATGGGCTCATCTTCGTGGGACAGAGCCAAGAACTTCTTCCCTCTTCAGGGAGAGGAGATGCTCTTACTCCCTTTGAGCAGCAGAGTCTTCTCTCCAGTGGAAAGAGCAGCTGCAAGAGTTCCTGCTCCCACACCCATTTTTCCTGCCTTATATTTGGAGATGGGTTACAGGCAGGTCCAAGACCAACAGCTTTTTATTGCTTAAGTGGATGGGAGAGGAGCTGGGAAGACTCATTCTGTGCATTGAACTTGTGATTAAATTAAAGATAAACGTGGATGTGGAGTAATGTTTCTTTCAGGATGTGCACACACCTTCTACAGGACATTTGCAAAAGGAGTGTGCCGCTCCCAAAATGATCTAGTGTCTGAATTGGAAATTTAAGGAATTTAACTCTTCTCAGTTGCTGCTTTTTCAGGCACATATATAAGCTGCAGAAGTTTTATGTTTTATGCTTGTAACAGGAGTTCTGCTCTGTAAATAGTATTTTCAGCTTTGCAGATAAGGAAACACTTTCTGACTTTAATAAATTAATTTTCTGTTGATAACATACTACCTTTGGAGACCAACTTTTCAGGTTGACATTTCTATTATATTAATTACGAAGAGAGGAGAAGCTGTGCTTGTTTTGTCATTGGGAAATGCCATTTGCAAAGTTATTGGAGAAGGTGACCTTGTCAGAAGTGTTATTGCATTATCCCTCAGTGAGGGCCACCACAACTGAATGACAAGAAAAAAATGCAGAAAGAAAAAAGCAATTTCAGGAGATATAATGAAATCAAAACAAAATCCCTTTTATCCCTCTCCAGTGTGAAGATGTTTATTATGATAGTGTATATAAAGTTTGGTGCTGGGAAAAAAGTGCTTGTGAACCATTCAGGGTTGTTTTTTAAAAGTGAAAATTGCCATACAAGAGAATTCTTGACTTTTTGCATGAAGTAAACATGAACAAGAGGCAGTGCTTACTCCAGTGACATCTCTCCCTGCTTCTCCCTGTTTTCACTACATATTCCTGGCCATTATCCTTTTTCCCTTTGTTCATTCTGCACATGAGGCTAAAGGGGCTCAGCCTGCATGCACCAAAGCCCCCACCCAAGGGCTGCTTGGAGAGCTCACCCTGGAATCATTTTCTTTTCTACTTCTGGTTCACTCTGCCAGTCCTTTAAGTAAATCTCAGCTCTTTTGTTTGCTTCTAGCAAAATGCCAAGCAAATAATCTGTTCATTTTCTGTTTTCCCTCCCAGTTTAAAACCATGGAGCTGTTAGTTTTCTCAGAGCCATTCCTTGTTCTCCCTGAACACTGGGGGACAGCAAGAGCTGCACATTCCTACTCTGCCTCAGCGTCCCATCCAGGCACAGTTCTGCTGAAAGCCCAAGTGATGCCTGCTTTCCTGTGCCTCTAAACAAACCTGTGCAGGAAAGTACCGCTCAGCTTAGTGGCCATTTCATCTTTGAACGTGTGGGGCACAGCAGGACATGCTGAGTGTCTCATTCTGCTCATCCCTCTGCTTTCTCCCTGTGCTGGAATTGTGACAGAGGTGCAGGTCACAGGTAGCTCAGTGAGTGGCTCATAATGGAGCCATGGTCATTACACTTAAAAAGCTTTAAATGAAATCTTTTCCACTAAAGAAGTTATTTAAAAAGCCCCAGAAAGCTATTTAACCTCCTTCTGTGTGAGGCAACGTGTTTCTTATGTAATATTTATGCACATGAATTTGTCATGTGTGGTGTTAACCTGAGGCTATGTTTGTAGCCCTTGCGTTCCAATATTGGCTTTTTACTTGCATAAAAGAGAAGAAAAAAACCCTGCTGAATTCCTTGAAAACATCCTAAATGGGATGCTGAGGAGCTGTAAATAATAGCCAGGTTTACAGTTTAACTCTCTAGGGACATGTGCAAGCTGAAGGGTGTGAAACACATGTTCTGGATCTGATGTTTTCCTTCAGAGAACACAAGGAAACCAGAAATGCAGAATTAATTAAATGTGCTCACCATCCCTGCCTCACTTTCCTCTCTGCCTGCACATGGATTTGTGAGTTCTGAGGTTCTGAAGCTCCTGCTGCTGCAGCTGTTGGTGCATTTTCTGCATTGAGCTGTGCCCTCTGTTGGGGTTCACTCCCTAACATAAGGAAATTTTTGATCCCTCCAAGCAACTAGCCCAAGCTGACTCATCTAAATCTGTCCCTCACCAAAATGCTGTGACTTTGGGAGTTCTTGCTAAACTTTACCTAGCTAGGCTGAGTTTGGGGTGCTCTTTTGTCAGTATTTGTGTTCTCACTACTTCTCCCTTTGTAGAGGTATTTTTTTCCCTTAGTTTTCGTTTAAGAAGAGGGAGCAGGGATGTGGACTTGTTGCCCCTCATCAGCCAGCAGTTTCACAGGCTTAGTTTCAGTGCCAAACTGCTCCACTGAAGGAACTGCATCTCCTAACTGCAGCCAGAATATCCAAGTAGGCGTATCCAGTTGAATTAGTAATAAGAACAGAAAGAACTTCCTGCCAAGCCTGACTGGTGGGCAGGGGGGTCATACTTTGGCTTGATGCATAATTCCCTGTATTTTGGAAGTTCTTCAGCTGACCTGCAAGCTGTTCCTCAGCAGAACCTGCAAGCTGTTCCTCCTCAGCTGCACTCGGCTCATGGCTCTGCCTCCATGCGGATGAGCGGGTGCCTAACGACCTGCATCCAAAGTTTTGATTTGTAATTAACTTTCAATATGCTAAAAGGATGGCTAATAACATTAAATGCCAATTACAGAGTTCATATTCTTCATGCAAATACAACTTAAGAAAAATGGTATCTTCTCATTTTGCTGCATTGTCCAGATGTAACAAGCATGATGGCTGCTCTCCCCAGGGACAGCTTTGGGACTTACAATGTTTATTCATCCAGACCAATGAGTTCTTTTTCCATGCAATTCTTCCCCCAAGAAGCAGTGATAAGAAACTCTGAGGAGGGGGGAACCTTCTTGATACATTGCCTGTCCTTTCTCATTTTTATGCTGGGACTTGGTCTGGAGTTAAATATGTTATAAATATCTGAGTATCAATGCTTGGTAGACTTATGAGAGCTCTTAGCAGCTAATGGAGGTTAAATGCTGTCTATTTTGGGAACCTGAATGACACTGTCACTCACATTTTAGCAGTACTCAATGTCTAGAGCTGCTTTTTTCGTTCTGTCGTTCCTGTGAGGTGGGGAAGCACTGCTATGTTGATTATAAAAGTGCATGGGGAACAGAGATGCTTAGGTGAAATAACTGAAGACCCGAGCCCAAGTCAAACAGGATTGCTGTGGAAGAGCTGTGAAATCTTTATTGTACCTCCTTCTGAGAATGTTTGGTTTATAGTGAAGTCCCCCAGTGCAGACTGCAGTTTTCTGTGCCTTAGCTATGTGACAGTGACCTTCCTTCAGGTGGCAAATCCTTTGCTGCAGCACGTGTGTATGTATTCCCTGACACTGCCTGCTCTGCTGTGTTAGTATCAGCATTTCACTGATTTTCTACATCTTTTGAATCTTGTCACATCCTGGAAGCATCTGGTACTGTTGTGGTGAGCCTGTGTTAGTACAAGGATCTGATTTTTTCTTAATGCTGTGTTGCTGAAGTGGTTTTGTTTGTGGAGGTCATGGCTGCAGTCCCTTCCCTCCTCTTTATGGGCTCTGGCTGGCTGGCATGTCCCTAGGGATGTCATAGCTTCCAAGGCTGTCAAAATCAAATCCCTAGGAGCTTGTGGTGTAAAAGCTGCTTGTGTGCACACTGTGTGAAATCTAAAGTTTTCTCCTTCCCCTCTTCACACACTTCCATTTGTGTGTGATTTTGCTCAGTCTGTTTATCAGCCTTTGCTCGTCTGTCATTATTGATATTTTTAGGTGCTCTGGAATGCCTTACCCTTGTCTCTAGACTCTGCTGACATTAATATTTTATGTTGTCAGCTCACATCTTGCTGCTTGCCCTTGTTCCACTACACCAGTAATGATCCTGAAGGAAACTTCTGGCTCTAATCCTCAGTGCAGCCTCCTGCTAATTGCTTTCCATGACAGGGAGGGGTGGTTGCTCCTCCATCAGCCAGCTCCTACCAGCTGGTATTTGACTCTCACATAATGATTAAAAACCAGGGATGCTTGGTCATTTAAACAGACTTTCAAACCCTGTGTTCACTGGTTCACTCTCCTGTGAGTTCTCTCAAAGAATTGTTAACTGGTTCAGTTTAAATTACTTTCACAAAAGCTCCGTGCTTATCTATCTCTATTTTATCTTGTTACACTCAACTCAAAGAGATGCTTTGAATTCTGAACCTTCTTAACTAATTTTCCTAATGTTCAGGTGAAACTTCCTTGCCAATGACTCTAATTTCCCAGAACAACCTTATCTCTGCTTTCAAAACACAGGAGGATGTCTGCAGTCTGCTATCTCCAATAGGATAGCCGTTTTTAATGATAAATCATTTTATTCCTTTTGTCTGTTAACACCTTTGTTATTTTTTGGTCTTGGGTGAATATCCAGCTTTCAGATTATTATAATATCTTCTTAGTGCAGTTTAATTTCTTGAAGCATTTAGCTGCCTTTATCACAGTTCTCTGGGTAAAATAGAGCAGAGGAGCTGTGATGATTCTTTTTGGAGCCTGGATCTTTACTGGGTCAGAGTGTGCTGCTACAGCTACCCGTGCCTCTGATAGACTCAAAGGTTTGCCCTGTACCTGAAGCTGTCCATTTCAGCTTTGTTTGGGGCTTTATGTTTTCATGGTGTTGAGATTTGTCTGCCTTTAAAATTCAAATTAAGATTATTGCTGTGGGTTTTATTTACTTGATATTCTCCATTATGTTTTACATTTACATGACCTTTTCGTGCTTCATGCAAGCATCGTGGCTTTCAGTGTTTTGATATTTGTATTTGTTCAGATGTTTATGAAACAGGTAATGTTAAAAAAAATCTATTTTATTTCAAATTTTGTTAAAGATATGAGATACTCTTGCAAGTCCACATATTGCAAGAAGCAATTTCTGAGCTGCTCATTCTCTTCTCCCTGTACAAGTGTCTGAATATCCCGTGAGATTTAGCAGTGCTGCAGTGAGTAAACAAATCACTGTATTCCCAGAAAAGTGTGAGTGGATCACAGCTGCTGTCACTCCTGGCTGTCTGGAAGATGAATCAGAAATGTGCAGCTGTGGGCAGTATATGGAGCTGTTCTCTAGGATCAGATGGAGATTTCAAATCTGTTATACCTCATTTGGGGTATTTGTGGATTTTCCTCCCCTTTCTTGCCCCTTTAAAATGTATAATTAAATTTTACTTATTTGAATGTTTTAATCTTATTATTTCATTTTATGAAACAAACTGGTTGGTGGCTGCATATTTATTTAAAGAGAGGAATCAGCTGCCAGATAAGCTGAGAGGCCATAGTTCAGGCATTGTCTGTGCCAGGGACTGTTGCCAGATGGCCAAAGAGCAATCTTCTTACTAGTCCTGGATGTGATTATGATGTTTTTATGAACTTACTCCAATTTCACCTTTTATTTGGTCTTCAGGGCTGTTAAGGGCACTTTTTATGGTGCTTCTCTAGTCTGGAAAATTTAGATCAGATTACAACATAACTTCTCAGAGCTGCCGGAAGTAGGGCATAGTTTAAAGAGGATTAGTGATCAGTGTGTATAAGGACTAGTCTGTGTAAGGTAAATCTTAGAAGGAGCACCTTCATCTTAAGTAATTTATGAGCCAGTAGAGATTTCCTTCTTTCTTCAGCCGGAATCTGTCATGTTAAAGGTCATTTTATTGAAATTCATGCTCACATATTCATAAAAGGGTGCATTCTTCTGAGCATTAGCAGTCAGCAAGTTTTTGAAGTTGCCATGCTGGATCTTTTCTGTATGTTTTAGCCCTGGGATCTGATGTGATGAATTAAATGAGATGTGTGCTCATGATATTACAGCATTAATAACAGTGAGGGGGGAATTGTGATGACATGCAGTCTTCCCATGCTCAGTATAAAGCAGAACCATGCTAAGTATAAGGAGAATATGAATTTATAGGACTGGTACCATTAGACCACTTCCAGAGCTAAATCAAACCTGCAGGTAGGAGTTCTTTGACAATTTTGTGTTGCCAAAAGCTGTGCATTGCATCTCTTTCCATTTTTTCTCCCCCACACCAAAATTTGTTTGAAATTTCCATGTAATAGAGGATTATGAATAACACTTGTCACATTTGGAAGCTGTAAGCCACTGAGGAACGATTTCAGCTGACTCCTTTACAGTCTGCCAGCCTTTTTGCTGTTCAAGATTGAAGGGCTGGGTACAGCTCTAGAGCTGATTCATCAAGTCTTCTAACAAGGAAACCTCTTTGCCCTTCAACCTCGAGGATGTTGTGTGAACTGTGGGCTGAGAAAGGTGTGCCAGAGGGCAGGGCTGTGCAGCCTGGGTGGTGTGGGGAGCTGGAGGAGGCTGCTCCATGTGTGTGTTCCTGGATCTGCCTGTCAGACGGGTGGGAAGTGTGCTGAGCCTTGCTCATGGCATCCCTTTGCTTCCCATCCAGAGCCAGGCTAATGACAGCTCTGATAATGCCAGATGGCAGTCACCAGTCATCATTTAATAGCAGAAAAATGCCTAAATATTGCCTCCCAAACTGGTTTGTTCATTCTTCCTCCTCGCTCCAGCCTGGCAGTGATCCTCAGGCAGCACTTAGGGACCTCCTAAGAAGATCTTGTGTAGAAAACTGTCAGAACAGATTGCTGTATGGATTTTCAGAGGATTAAAGTTAATTAAAGAGCTATTCCTTGCTCTCATTTCTTCCTATCTCCCAGCTATTTACATGCTAATGTAGGGTCTTCCAGGGAGAATAGGACAAGTGTCAGCATTGGGCATGTTATCACACATGGAGACAGTAGAAAATAATGAGATGAGCAAAATATATATATATAAAAAATATGTATGTACGTGTGTGTAGCTTGACAACTGAAAGCCAGCAGCAGAGCTTTTTGCATATTTTCAGTAATGTGTGATCTTACTGAATATAATTCACTCCATTACATCTCACACTGCATAATTTAATACTTCATTCACTATAGTATCTTTACATAAGGAGTTTTATAAACAGGCAGTTTTAACTTTTTTTTCCTATCTTGCTCTAAAGAGGAAAGTTCCTTCTTGCAGAAGTAGTGAGTAGTTTTACTAGGAGTACAAACCTGGGAGCAGAGACTTTGGTGGGGACTGGCATCTGCTGTTGGCTTCTTTTAGAAAGATTAAGCAAAGGAGATGCTCAGCATGGAAGCAAACTGAGAGTGGATGTAATAGTTTTCTGCTCCAGTTGCATTATTATTTGCCCATTCCATTTTCACATTATTTCAGAGGATTATTTTCTTCTGTAATTTTTCAATATCTTTCATTTTAACACTTTATTAAAACTGCTACATAACAGATGAAAAATTGATCTCAGGTTACACTTCAAGAGGGAGTTTAATACTTTAGGAAAATGAGAAACCTCACTTTCTGCATTTTTAAATAAAACTATCAAAAGCATCTGTATTGTTGAGCACAGGTAAAGTTTTGTCAGCTGCTGAGGGTAGTGCAGATAATTTGAGCATGCTGAAGGTAATTAAGCTTCTAAGGACCAAGGGCAGTTAAAGACAGATTTGTTTTCTGTAGTTTTTTGTTCCCCAGTGTGCAGGTGACAGGCAAAGTGAGTGGCTTAGCAAACCCAAAGTGCCCTTCCCACAGGCTGCAGTCCCTGTGTTCCATGTGACCTTTGTGAAACAGCTCTTAGCCTTTCTCTTCATTTTGTCCTTTTGTGGTTTTCCTAGTGGAAAACATGATGGTCTTACTCTCAGATGTCGGGTGGCTGTTCTTTGGCCTTGAAAATCAATGTGACATTTTGTGAAAGAGTTAAAAGAGGAGGGAAATGAAAAAAAAAAACCCTTTTTAAGACTTATCTGGGGGCAGGTGAGGGGAGAAGGTCACCCACACTGAAAAACCACGACTGATCCCCTGCTTGCTCCTGCCTTGGTAGCACAGCTTCTTTAAAAGATGCTCTGAAAGGGATGTCAGGCCAGGGATGCTCTGGGATTTGGGTGTTTGAGGTTTTCTCTTGTATTTGATATCCCAAATCCTCTCTTTAGCCAGCCTGGTGGGCTGACCGAGATGAAATGCTGCTGTGCAATAAGCCTCAGGCTGAATTTCTCCCTGTTGTGGTTCTGTGAATGCCATCTGAGCTTCACCAGGGAAAAGCTGTCCCTGGTGTCTGGGGAGATGCTGCCAAAGGCTCGTTACCCAGGTCAGAATAATTCGGAGAGTAACTTGTTCTTGCCTCTCCATACCAGAGGAAACCAGTGCTGACTAAATCCTGTTGCTGTGTGGTTGGGAGAATTTGGGATGAAGACAGTGAGCACCCAGAATTTACTGAAGGTGGGGCACACACGGGCCAGATGCCTTGTCCCTTTCTGGGCTGCCAGGGCAGGGCCAGCACAAGACTGTTTGCAGGAGCTCTGACAAATGGAAATGACAACCAATGCTTAAAACATAAAATATTTCAATTTGGGATTCTTATCTCTGTTACACAAATGCTGAGACTCCTGATTTTTATGTGTTCAGTATTGGTTTTGGGCAAATATAAAAATATTTAAGAAAAAAGAGAGAACTGCTCTTAAGCTTTTCCTATCAGTGATATGTGTATGCACTTTTTTTGCCATTCATCTATGTTGTACTTTGTGTGAGGGAGGTTTCTATTTTATATATCAAGTGGAATCTTCAATTTTATCTTGCCACATGCTCAAAGAAAATTTTTATTTCTGTTACATTGTTTTAGAAAGAGCTCCACACTTCTTTTGCTGTCTAAGAAATGGTCTCTTTATTCAATCAGAACTTGGTCTGTTTTGAGACTATAGTGGAGCCACATCATGCAGGAGCACTTCAGCCATAAAGGGCATTTGTTTAATAGGTTCCATGTGCTGAGAATATGAATATTTTCAGTGGTGACAATTAAGGCTGAACATTTTTTTTTTCACATTTTTGCATTTTACTAGAAAAGAACTGAGGGAAAAAAAAAAGTCTTTTTCAAGCATTACATGAGGATTTTGCTACTTTATGCCATACCCCTTTTCTGGGACCTGTATATATTTGGATTTCTAAGATATTTAGCTCAATGCAGATGTTCCTTGATGCTGGGAAGAGAACATGAATCTTTTTTGGGAACTAAAATTCCAGTGCCCATGTGTGTCTGATTTGTGGGTCACAGGCCCTTCATTCTGCATCCTCACCTTCAGACTTTGATTCTTGGTGATGGATGTGGGTATTGGGAGCAGAAGGTAATTGTAATGATGTAGATGAAAAGAGTTTCAAATAATGAGGTAAGAATTTGATGTCAGTGTGGTGGCTTTTTTTTTAATCAAAATTTTGTTGTTTTGATTTCTGGAGCTTAAATAGACCACAGCAAGGATCCTAAAACCAGAATTAGATTTTGGTTTTCATTTTTGGGTGTCATCCCTCAAGATACAAAGTAAAGTAGCAACTTAGAGCAGCAAACAACACGAATATTTCAGAAGCAGCATCTTTTCTTTATGCTGCCATCTGTTGATGACCAATGCATAGGAAAGGTTTCATTTCCCAAAGTCAAAGGTTTAATTTCTCAATGAGATGTCCTGTGAAAGCTGTGAAATACAAGGTAAATTCTGCTGGTTGAGAGAGCTCTCCAGCATTATTTTTCTTCCCTCTTGGAAACTTCTGTGGACTGGCTGAATGCAGGTGCTGACAAAAGTGGTATTGTGGGGGAAGAAGTGATGCGCAGTACTTACGGTCTTACATACATATAAATAAAAATTAGGAAAAAAAACCAACTAAAGAAGTCTGGTTTGTTAACACTGTGTTTTTTGAACTTCAGCTTTTTGAATGGTTCTGATGATGGAAAAGTGAGGCCATAAGTTGTGTCCTTGAATCTGCGAGCTGCAGAGAAAGCTCAGATGCTCACAGCACCATTTCCATTAATGCATTTTCCTGTCTTCAGTGCAAATGACCCCCAGATATGTGATAGCTCTTAACACATTTTGAAACCCTCTCCCATAATTAACTTCTGATGGACAGAAACAAGGCTGTGGGGGTTAGAGATTTGAAGAGAGAATGCTCAACAGGTTTTGAAAAGGGTGCCTAGAAGTCCTTCTGCCATTCACATGATTAAGCTTAATTATTTTGAATTGACTATAGGGTCTTGAGCACGGATATGTAACGAGCTGTTTGTTGTCCCTCGGCAACAGTGCCTTTTTAAAACCATCTTCAGTGGGATCCCAGCCAAGCACAGTGTTCCTCTTTCCTGCTGATATGCCAGCCTGGCTTGTGCTAAGCGGCCTCTGCAAGGTTTCCATCAGAGCAGCTCCATCCTGTCACCAGAGGAAGCCTGATGACACTCAAGTCTCTTGCTCAGTCCACATGCTGCTGTTAGCATCAGCTCAACCTATCTGACCCTGGGACGTTTAAACAAAATCTGCCTGCTCTTCCCACCCTCTCCATTACCACCAGCCTTCCCACATTGTAGAACCACAGAATGGTTTGGGTTGGAAGAAACCTTAGAAGTCCATAAAACTCATTCCAACCTCCTTCCATGGGCAGGGACACCTTCCACTAGGCCAGGCTGCTCAATGCCCCATCCTGCCTGGCCTTGAGCACTTCCAGGGATGTCACTGGGGGTGTCTTTGTCACTGATGGTGCAGCACAGAGCTCATGGAGATGATAATGTTCCTCTGTAGCACATGAGAGGCACAGGTTTGGGCTGTTAATTAATAATTCCAGTCCTGCACAATGACTAGTCTGATGACAAGTCTCTGCAAAAAAACTCTTGGTAGCCTTTGAAGCAAGCATGCAGAAATATCCTATTTTCAGCCGTACATATTTTTTTTCCCCAGAATTACTTCACCATGGCACTGCTCTAAATATGTCTTGTGAGATAAGCTTTAAATCCTACTTGGGCAAAGTTTATTAAAAATTAACATTTGCATGGGGAGTTATGAAAAAGAATAGGACCTTCATTAGCTTAACATCATCCAAAGTACAAAATAATATTGAATTGCTCTCCACTGGCCCAGACCAGGCAGACTCTGACTGCCTGCCAGATCTTGAAGCCCAGAAAAGTCAGCATCAATAATATCCAAAAAGCCACACTGGAAACTGCGCCTCTATTCCCACAGGTCCAAGAAAATGAGCTGCTACCACAGGCTAAACAACCTGAACTTATTGGGATGGGATGTTAGCTGCCATTTCTCTCAGAGGGGATAACTGCAGTGTTCATTAGGTATCCACTCCAGATGTACTGCTCTGGCAGCTCACAATGTTTGGGAGTGAAAAGTCAATGCATGGGATGTAGTTTCAAACAGTTTTGCTTTATAGAAGTTCACACTTGAACCAGCACAATCCCTGGGCCAGGTAGTGCTGGTTTATCCTAAATGAGGATCGATCCTATTGACAGGGATTCTGATCTCCAGCCTTTGCAGGAGTTCAAGGGAAATGGAATAACAGTAAAGATACTGAAAAACAAGTGGGATGTGAAAGAGTCTGTACAATGAATGTATGTAGAACATCAGTTTTCATTTTCATTTTGTTTTCTAGGACAGATGAGGAACGCATTCTTCCCCGTAGCCCTTTCCTCTTGGGACTGCATGTCTGTCGCCTGACTCTACCTTGCAGCATTTAATCTGTCGTGATTGCCTTAAATGCCCGAGTCTCCACAATATTCACCTTCCCTTGGGCTGCAAGTCAGCAGCATGTGTGTCTTTGTGTTAATTTGTCCCAGTTCAGAGGCACAGCATCATTAGTGAGCCGCTGCCGCCGCGGTAATTACCGTGGGATTTGGGCACAGCGGTTTGCTCGTGCATTGCTCTGTACCTTCTCTTTAATCTACACAGGCCATCTGCTTCATTTCTTAACTAAAAGTTGTTTTGTTTCTGCTTTGGAAGAGTGACTCTGTTGCTCCTAATCTTCTCTGTGTAGAAAAGCCATTGCAGCCAGGATAAATTACATCTGTTTGATAGATCGTGCTCGCTTTTGAAAGATTTCTTGCAGATCATGCCCTGTGGTTTTGCTGTGCATAGATTTTTGCTTTCCTCTGTGGCTGCAGGGACAGTCAGGGCAGAATTTTGGTCAGATCACTCTGTCATCTTGGGAACTCTTGTAAGTCTGACCACAGTCCTGCTGTTGGCTTCTAGCAAAGATTTGTTATTGTATATTTATCTTTTTATTGGGAAAAATGCTACTAGGTGGCTATCCCATGACAACCCTGTGAGTAATAACCTTTTAAACCCTCATCCAAATAAAAGTTGTGTGTTGGGTGGCAAAGGACTTTGGCTTCTGTCTAAAAGGTCTGTTGTGTCTTTTGCCACTGCTTATCTGATCAAAAATAGTGAATTGCTGGACTGACCATGTCAAAGACCCAAATTTCTCCAAATCTGTCTTCTCTTCTTTTGCCTTTCCCTTCCCAGGACTTCTCCAGGATTAAATGGATCAGCTTTTTGTTACGATCTGGATTCCTAAGCTTGGGCAGTCCTCGGGCATCACAGTAGATTGTTTAAGTGGATGGAACATTGATATTGCTGTTAGGGAAAGCTTGCATTTATTTCTCAGAAAAACCTGTTCATTAGATGATGATTTTGAGGCGTACTCTGTTGTGTGGTCAAACTGGACAATTTTTGATCTTTTAGAGGCATTAAAATAAGATTGTAAAATAAGAGCAGTGGAGATCTAACAGCATATGTCACTTATTTTGTCTTTTGGAAGAACTTATAGCCTAGTTTTACCCATAAAGTGGGTTTTGTTTGTTGCCTTTTAAAGATGTCCCTGTTGTTGATAAATAAGGTGAGGACTACGGTGCTCCATTCCTCAAAAAATATAATATGAGAAAAATAACTTCCTTAGGTCTATTGACAATTTATTTTTCTTGTAATGGGAACATTATTTCTGCATGAGCCTCTCTCTCCTTGCCACTGGAAGCTGGTGCATGCAGTTCTGAGACAATGAAATAGCAGCATCAAATCAGGCAGTTTGCATCTTGGTTTTGTGAAAAGAATAAAAAAAAAAATAACATTATTTCTCCGAAGACGTTTTGGAGTAGAGCAATCATTTAGAAAATGAAAAGATTCTTTGTCTAGGAGGCTCTTCTGTTTCACTCTTTAATCTAAGCAGCTGTCTTTCTCCTTCCCCATGGGAAGTTGTGGTGGGTAAATAACATGGAAATTCATTTGATGATGGAGACATTAGAGGTTGGCATGGGCAATTAATTTGTTATTAGACAGAATTAATTTTATTTGATCCTTACATGGTTCTGTTGCTGCATAGAAATTCAGCAGCTCAGTGAGTTATCCTGTGCATGCAGCCCTGGTTTTGCTGAAGGATGGGGCTTTTGGTGGCTCTGACATCAGGAGTGGCTTCTCCCCTCTTCTGTGTGTGAAATGGAGCTACAGGGAAGCTTTTGGCTTTGTGCTGCTGGAAGTCACTGTGGGGTTTATGACCTTAAACGTGAGCTTTTCCCCTGCCCAATCTAAATGCTCTGGTCCTTTGATCAGAACTGGTTTGACAATGTTTCTGAAGCTCCATCAGCAGAAAGCTGACTTGAGGAGAAAATGAGAAGCTTTTCTTCTGAGTTCTTTTGCTCACATGAGGGATAGGATGGAGTATCAGTGGCTACAGGTAGAACTGGTAATTTTAATCTCCAGAGGGATGGAGATAATGATGAGATGATCTCACAATGGGACAAAGCAGCACCTTTGGATTTCCCCTTTTACTCCTAGAATTCAAAACCACATTTTGGTTGATTCTGGTTAGTACTGATCATTTCTTCTGCAAAACCAGAAAGGAATTAGATCTCCTGATATCTTTCATGACTTTTTAGTGTCAAGAATTTGAAGCATGTGCAACAGAAATGCTTGGGGAATTTTCATACTTGTCACTATCTCTGTTTCTTTTTGCTGCTTCCTTCTGGTTTTGCCCTTCTCTGTGTGCCTTCAGGAGAGGCAGCACCTCAGAAGCGGCTGCACCATGCTGGAGATCCTTTCCTACACAGAGCTGGTGCCCATTTTGGTGTTCTGTTTTTATAAGGATGACCTTATAACTGAGAAGATCCCCAGAGAGCCTTCAGAGGTCTGTGTTTTAGCCCAGTTCTAAACTGGTGAGTGACCACAACCACTTCATCCTGGGGGCACCAGTTTTTCCTCCTGGGAGATGGTGATGCTGAACTCCCCTAAGAGGCTGCGTTAGGATTAATTGTGAAAAAGTGCAGCATAAAACCCTAAAGGTAGCCCTGCACTTGTGCACTGCTAAGTGGAAGAGTTTCATGAACAAGTTACTTATAACAGTGTCCTCATAAGACATCTGCATTTGCATATATTATACTGCATTTTTCCTCCTGCTTCTCTCCTGCCTTAATTGTCTGTGCTCCAGTTTTCCCCAGGCTGGAGAGTCTCTTGCTTGTGCTAGATTGGTGAACTAAAGATAAAAGTTTTTGAAAATGAGACCAAGGACAAAAGCAGGGAGGATGTTCAGCTCAGAACTGTAAGAGAATATGTGAGTGTGTTAAAAAGGGTACCAAATTCAATTATTTTTGTTAACCAGTGAGATCAGAAGAGGAATCAATTATCATGCAGGTATCTCTCTTTGTGAGCTGCATGGTGATAACTTCAGTTGCATTTGCTTTTTAAAGTTGGTGTGCCAGAAGACAGCATTGTTTCAATAGGGATGAGCAAGGAAGAGGCTAATGTCATCTGTAAATGATGAAACTCACACATCTTGACAGTAATCTCTTCTGTTTAAAAAGCAAATAAGTGAAAAAGCAGGAGAAACTAAGGGATAAAATCACACCTCTTGAAGAAATACAGGGCCAGGCTTGGCATGCTTTGTTGGAGATGATTTAGCAGTAATTAAATTGGTTCCAACATAGCGGGTAAGCCTGGAGATGAGAAGAGGGAGAAAAAAATTTCCTTACTATTCATTAGCATGCCAGACTGTTAGTAAGCTTGGTGGGAGACTGGTGTGTAAGTAAGCATTAGTGATGAGTAACTGCCCTCCCCTTCCAGTCCACACTGAGCAAGCGCTTCACGCTGGTGTTAACACCCCCAGCACAGACAGGCTGTCACTCCTGGGTCTGTTCAGAATGTTCTGCTATCAGACACAGCAGACACCACAGAAATTTCCTTGATGTTGAATGCGGAATTCAGCCAGCTCCTGCTTGTTTCCCATCTCATTGACTGCCCCTGTGAGGGTCTCACTGTTTGTACGATGTCCTGCCAGGCTCCAGCAGCCCCTGACAGAGATCACCCGTGTGCCCGAGCCTGTGCAAACATTCCATCAAACCTTTCCTCACAGCCAGCCTGCCGTGGGATGCTGTGCCTCTGGGGCTGCTCTGGTGTGCAGAACAACACGCTGCTTATAAATAACACCGGCTTATTTATAACACGCTCCTATGGCGTTGCAAATAACAGCCATATCCATCACACAGTGTTCATTGAAATAGAAGGGTTTAAAACCACTTCAGAGAACCCCTGTTTCTTCAGGTGGCAAGGGAAAAAGCAATTGCTGTTTGGAGCATGGAGGAGTTGCCTTTGTGTGTCTCTTTCCTGTTGGTGTTAGTTCGGTAAATTGTCTAATAACTTCAATTCTAAGCTTTTGAAGCATTTTTATTGTAAAAAGTATTCTTTAAGAATGAAATATGCTTGAAGTGAATGAATGTTGAATTTAGGGAAGAATGATTGTGTTCCACTCAGTTCAGTGGGTGATATTAAAGAGGCAATTACACATGATTTGTGAAATAAAGAGCAACCTCGGCAGAGTGTGGTACCTGCAGGGTTTAACAGCACCCTCTGATCTGAGCTAATAAGAGCAGTGTCTAATATTAGAGTTTGCCTTGTCAGAAAACCCATTAGTGTGCCAGTGTGAGGACAGGGAGTGCCAGGCAGAGCGAGCAGCTGTTTGCCTTTTGGTGCCACAGGAGGAGGCAGGGAGAAGCTCTCTCTAAAAACTTCATTTGTCATGCTGCTGGTTTGCTGTTTACAGTATTAAACTGTTGATTAAGAAAAAGATGATTGAATAGGTACCTTCTTTTAGAAGCACGCAGACTTCAGCTGGAGATTAATTCCTTCATTTGCTTGTGTTCCTCAGAAGTTCTTAAAATTTTGCATGAAGTTTTTTTTTCAAGATGAAAACTTTAGAGCTCTCTAGTTTTCAACCTATTTATTCTTTTCATGTCATCTTCTTTCACAGACATTGAACTGACAGTCTTTTTCCATTCCTTTCTCACATATCCAAAACATAAATACAATTACAGTTTCCATTCTGTGGCCTTTGGAGGAACAGGTACAAGCTATGCCACAGGCTTGGTGAGGAAGGGTTTTTGATTAGCACCACATTTGTTTTTAAACTTAAAGCTTTTAGGGATTTTGTTAAAATTAGGTATATGGGGTAACCTGTTGGATGTGCAAATACAGAATATTAATCAAAGACCACAGACATTTCTTCTCTGCTTTGATTTGTAGCGTGGCTCTGTGAGTATTCTGCATTTTGCTTAGCCCTGAGTTTTCAATTACAATTTCTTTTCCTTATTCCCCATCTCATTTATTCCTGGCTCTCCTTCCAGTCAGCTCTGGATAACTGAGAGATATGCTAGAATGGTTCTTCTCAGTTGTTGGAGAGACATTGATAGTTATTAACCACCTACTGAAGTGGTAAAAAAGCAGGAGGAAAAAGTGAAGAATTACACTAGTGAATACTGCAGAGAAGCATATCTTCAAATATGTACAAGACTGCTCTGGAGGAAGAAGTGATACATTTTTGCCAAGAATTGTGCTCAAAGGTGTAGACATCATTTCTAGCAGGTCTTTAGTGTTCTGTTCATGCTTCCAAGGCACTGCCCCAGCAGCTCTGAGCACAGACAGGATGGCTGGACTGTGCTTTGCCCTCTCCTCTCTCCCTGACCTCGGTGTCCTACTCCCTGAGCTTAGGGGGAATCCAAGTGACAGAGCCATCCTGGTCTTGTCAAGCAGCCTGAGGTGGATGGGATAAATATTTCCCTGGGTGGAGCTCTGTGGAGGTGGTCAGTGAGACAGAAACCTTTGTGAGGCTTCAGGAGTTGAGACCGTCAGAAGATCCACCATCAGAAGGTACATCTGCACTACACAGGTACATCAGCTGCTTGTACCTTGTTCCTCGTGTCACAGCAATGCCACTAGAGGATCTTACGTGGTGATCACACTGTTTTAAGAGCCTGTT
The DNA here is from genome assembly GCF_031753505.1 of Anomalospiza imberbis. Taxonomy (NCBI): domain Eukaryota; kingdom Metazoa; phylum Chordata; class Aves; order Passeriformes; family Viduidae; genus Anomalospiza; species Anomalospiza imberbis. The sequence goes on along the minus strand of NC_089696.1, from coordinate 12,119,652 downwards.
CAGAACCTGGAGACTTCTGAAGATACAGCAATAGTATTTTCTTTGCGTGTACTCCTTTCATTATGTATATCTGGAGCTGATGTGATTTGCTCGTGTTCTGAACTGATAGCTTTCCCCCTAATTTTCTTCTTGACTTAAGTGAGTATTAATCATAATCTGTTTCATTAGTAACTAATTTGATTGAGATAAAAAGTTGAAAAGACTTGACATCTGCTGTCAGATTTGTGCTACGTCTCCCATGGACTCAAGGCAGGTATTTGGCACAGAGATTCTTCTGTATAACCTTGCTTGTTGATTTTGTTTGTGTGTGCATTTAGAATCCTTGATGTGCACAGGGAGACAGGCAGAAACTTATCGCTTGCTGCTTTTTGGGTGCTTCTTTACCCTCAAGAAGTTGAAGAGAATTAACAGCCATGGGGAGCATCTCTGGGACTGCACTGACAAAAACAATGCATTTGTCCTGCTGTCTTTGAACATGGTAAAGCTCACAAATGTTGTTATTGGCGGTGAAATAATAAGGACAAGTCTAAAGTAATAGTTGCAAGTGAAATAGGAGCAGCTTTTTGGAATAAGTTGGGAGAGGGGGACTGTCAGGTGGTCAGAAATTCCAGCTGTGTGATTTGTTCCTGGTACCTTTTGCCTTCCCTTCATCACTGAACCAACCCTTTTTTTGTGCTTGTGCATTCAAGTGATTTTATGGTGATTGTTGAGGGTTTTTTAAACAGCCCAAGGTGGATGTTAAGGATCCTGTTAAATAATTGAAAGTGACTCCTGAGAGAGGGAAACAAAGCCAATGGCAGGATCACAGCCCTGGTCTTCTGGAGAGGGGAGTCTGAGCTGTTCATGAACCTGCCTGGAAGAATTCCATAGAATATGCTCCTGGAGAGAAGAGGAGAGCTGGGGAGGACAATATCCTGAGCAGCTTTCAAACCTCAACTGTTGTGCAAGTTGGAGTCTGCCTAGTGCTGATAATAGACTCCATTGAAAATGGCATCATGTTCTTCAGCACTGGCTGGTAAGATAAAGGTGTATTTGAGGAAGATTGTACTAAGTCAGGAGTGTGCCAGGTTTATTGAAAGGCACTTTATTAAATAATATAATGGTATTTTCCAAATGGAAGCAGAAAAACCAAATATAGCAACAGATATGTGACTTTACTTTAAACTTTTAACTTTAGAATAAGAAAAAATGTTCTGATAATATTTCCTGACATGTCACAATGGACTTTTTTCCAGAGATGGGACAAATTTACAAATGAGTATTGTGGGCTTAAATATTGCAGTGCAAAAGGGTCTGTTCCCACCTTTTTGTTTTTTGAAGACTCAATTGCAAACTCAAAATTTTTTAATTCTGCCTGTGGTGGGTTGGGTGTCCTTTGGATTGTCTTTCTGGTAGGTGGAATGCAGCAAAGGTGAAAATTCAACTAAAGTCCCTTAAAATTGTTCAGAAAGTTCTGTGTGGATGTGTTGCAGTATGGAAGTAGGATAATCATCATATTGACCAGCTTCTTCTGTGCTGTTACATGGCAGGGAGGGACTTTTTCCCTTCTATCTTTTGTTTGCCAGTTATTTCTGTGCTTTTACCATATTCTGTACACTTGGAGGTTGTGCCCAGAAGTAGAAAAGCTGATGGTCCGTTTCATTCTCCAAAATGTGGCAGCTTGTTACTATGAAAACAAACCAAAGGGTTTAGTTTGCAACAAAGGAGTTTTTTTTTATTACTGTGTTTCCGTTCTTTACTGAAATCTAGTTTTGTTGGAAATGCAAACATTGTGGTCAAATATTAAAATGATGATGAATGTTTCTGTCTCATACATTTAATCATAATTGTTTTTCAGATGTGTATAATGAATATCTTTCCTAAATAATGTTTTTCTTCTGGTGAACTGATTTTTCCACTTGTTTTTAATGAAGCATGTCTTCAGTGCTTCACATTTTGTCTAATGGTGTGAGCATAACATTCTTGATGTCAATGCAGTTCTGAGGAAAGATTTTGTTGACTTAATATTGCAGGGACAGTGGAGAGAGAGAAAAGAAAGCAATGTCATTTTGTCTGTGAATTAATTTTGCAGTGTGTAGTGATACTAAAGGGAAGGTGTTCACTGAGTGGCAGCTAGTGTTAAAATCAGCTTTACTAACTAGTAGGCTATTTTAAAGTAAAAATTTCAGTTCTGAAATGTTTAAATTTAAGGAAATTTGTACATGTGGGCTGTTACCACAAGAACTGGAGGTTCAGGTGTAGAGATAAATTCTCTTCTCTGGTGTTCTCTGCTGCTGTGGTTGAGGGGGGATTACTGAAGAGATTACTTGCTGGGTTTTTGTCATCCCCTGGCTCAGCAGCTTTTGGGAGAACATCTTGTCCTGTTGCTATGAGCATGCCAGGAGTGGGTGGGAGGTACATGTTACTCACAGAGAGATGGGGAAGGGACCCAGGACTTTGTGTCTTCACTTTTATTCCTCATCATCCCAGTTCAGGCAGAGGTGCTGCAGAATGAGGGCAGCAGTCAGACATGGGTGATGAGAGTGTGAAAGACTGGGAAAGCAGCTATGCTGGAAAAATGATGATTGGATATTGTAAATGCAGGTGAACCTGGTGGGAAGAAATGCTGATGTCTGACTCCAGTTCAGAAGGCTGAATGATTTCTTTATTAGAACTATACTATAAGACATTAATATACTATTTAAAGGAGACACTAAAACTACATACCTACTTGTTCTAACTACCATATCTAACTTACAACTCGTGACCCTCTTGCTCGTCCAGCCACAGGTGGGTTGGATTGGCCATCAGGCTCAAACAATCCTCACCAGAATCCAATCAAGCAATCACCCCAGGTAAACAATTCTCCAGACACATTCTACATGGGAAAAACAAGGAGCAGAAATAGAAATTGTTTTCTCTTTCTTCTCTCTGTGCTTCTCCATGAAAAAATCCTGAGAGAGAGAAGAATGTGCCTGCCACAGTTGGAGTTGTTGACCTTAAAAAGCAGTTGAAGAAGAGATGACAATTTGAAAGCACAGAATCTAATGAATGAATGGTTTAGAGAAGTTGTTTGGGAGTTGTTTTCCCTGTCTTTGCAAGGCAACAACAAAGATGTTCAATGGAGCTGAAAGCTGGCAAATTAAAGCCTGATAAAAGAAAATGCATTTTCAAGCAGTGAAAAAGAAAGGGATTAATTTCCACCAGAAAACTGGTAAAGTCAGGAGTTTCTCAGTGTTCAGAAAGACTGGATATTTATATGATCAATGAAAGTATCCAGAGGAGTTGTCAATGAGAGGCTTGCTTTTCGAATGTTTTCATTAGGTATCATTTTTCTGGAGTTGGGAAGCCCAAGGTGAAGGTGCAACTGGAATTTTGGTAAAGTACCTGCCTGAAGTGGTCTTTGTAGCTGTTTCTTAAACATCCAGTTTTGTTCTTCCCCATGTCAGGGTCTCAGGAGGAGCAGGATCCCAGGCACAGAGGGGTGGGCTCCTCTGCCAGCCTGCCCTGAGGTTTGTATGGGATTCAAGAGCCAGCACATGGCAACCTCTGTTCAGAAGCTGCAGTCCTGAGCACTGAGGTGCCACATTTTCCTTTCCAAATGCAGAAAACTTTCAGAAGTGCAGGTCACAAGGTTAAATATCAGCTTCGTGGTGCTCACTTGCTGCCTGAGAGCAAACTCTGAAGGTGACTCCTGATTAAGCTAATGAGGCACGTTCTGTGGGTGTTGGCTGAGCTGTGCTCTGGGTGGGAGAATAAACTGATCCTGAAAACAGCCAAGGATGTGTTGTGTGGTGCACTTTCCATCTTGTGTAAGACAGAGGTGTTAAAATGATCTTTCATATTTTCAAAGGGTACAAGTTAAAACATGGAACCCTCATCATGCAGGTAATGTGGAACATATATGATGTAAAATCAGTATTTTGACCACATGCAGGGAAAGCATAGAATTTTAGTTTAGAGTAAAGGCTTATTATTGCTTTGCTCTGGGTAAATCACTGTGTGTGATTAAATAATCTGGCCCGGTCTTATTGTTGGGAGCATGGTTTGGGTGTGAAATGACCCTTTATGGTTTTTATTATTTCAAGAAGAATATATTTGGGTATTGTTTTGCTTTATAGGTGGTTTATGTAGTATGGTAGGTGCACCCTGGGCCAGATTCCAAGTCTCAGTTCAGTCTTCTCTCCCTGGTGTCCTCTCTGAAGGAGGAACTGCTGGGCTGCAAGGGCCAAGAGCTGTGTCCCCTCTGCCCTGAGAATCCTTTATAATAATGCAGATGTGCTGTGGGTGACCCGGGAGATAACCTGATGTATAATTTGTGAAACTCTTATTGGAATCACTGATCTCTTATACCCTGGAGGCAGTAGAGGGAATGTTTTATGAGTTAAGTAAAGTATGGGAAATTATTAATGTCTTCTAATAAAGCAATCAGGTGATGTACATTCTGAAGCATCACCTAAAATCCTTTTTTCTTTGCCTTCTTTAAAAGCCAAAGCTGGCATATTTCTGGAGTTGTTGACACATCATGAGGGGATCAAGCAATTGCTTTTGAGTTCAATGGAATGTGCAGTGTTGGATTGGATGAATGCATGTCTGATTTTTTTTTTTTTTTTTGTTTGTTTTTTTGGTTTGTGGTCCCTTCAAAACGTGATGTGAGAGCTTTGCCCTCCTGCTTCAGTGCTGTCTTAGCCTGAGTACCCCAGGAGCAGAGCCCATGTGGTGGGGCCCTCCCTTCTCCTTCATTCTTGCAGAGATAACTGCACTGGCTTTAATCACAGTTCAGTTTGCTGTTCTCCCAAGTTAATGATATTTAAGTGGTTAAAACTGCAGGAAACTGCCTGTTAAGAGCTTTAGAGGCCAATTTCTGGGTTACTTAGTAGACAGAAGAAAAAAGAAATCTGAGCATAAGGAATGAACATAGGGGTGAATTTTTATACACTAGCAGCATAAAAATCTCATGTACCATCACAAAAACTTTCTTTTTTTTCTCATATTTAGTTCTCTATTTTTTTTAATAGGTGAGTAAAATATTAGTTTTGTACTGCCAGTGAGGATGGACCCATTCCCTTGTCAGCTGTATGCTTTCCCTCTGGCAGTGATGGTAATCTAGTGGCTAGATTGAAGAAGGCATGTTGTGGGTTTTGGGGGTGGTTTTTTGTTTTTTTTTTTTAAGAAACTACTGTTTTTAACATGTGAACCATGCACATGGTGTCAGATCCTGGTGTCAGATGGGGAGTGACCCTGTGCTGAGGCAGGTGAATAAGGCAGCTTCACACACAAGGTTGCCACTGCCTGAGCAGTGGGACTGTGAGAAATAATAGGGAAAAGAGGGTTTTTTTTGGAATGAAGAGATGCCAAACACACTGAGACAGAAAAGCAGGCTCACTCTGGAGATAGGCAGCAGTGAGTGTTCCAGTAGAGGGGAGCTAAACTAAGAAAAAAATCCATACAATTATTTCACAGCAGCAGGAGGCTAAGAAACATAACTAAACATGTTAAACTCACTGTGAAGCAAGAGGACCCCAGGGGTATTTTAGTCAGATAATATTTAATTTGTTGCAGTGTCAGTTGTATGATTGCTTGTCAGCTGGCATATGGATGTGCTATAAGCAAAATGGGGCTTTCAGAGACCGTGCACAATTTTCCAGAAGATAGTAAAGCAGGAGATTTATCAGAGATGGATTAAAAGAGTTACAGTGGATTTATTTGCTCTGGTCCATTGCCAGGATATGAGGCAAGCTGAGCTCTCTGCAGAGAAGTGTTGGAGGAGAGGGACCAGAGCTAGAAAGGGAGGACTATAAATCAGGAGGAAAACCTACGGAATACAAGAGCACGTAAGACATACACAGGTATCTGCAGGAGTACGTTTAAAGCTGCCAGCTGAACGTTGGCCAGAAGAGCAATTGGATTGCAGAGTTTCTCCAGAATTTAAGAATGGGTGGTTGAGAAGCTAGGAGTGTCTCTGAATGCCTTGTTCTGGCACCTAAAATGAGTCTTTGATCACTTCTCTCATGCTCTCTGCCTGATTGTGCCCTCTTCCCACCACAGTTTCCCTGAGTTGTTGCTTTCTCCAGACTTCCAGCCTCGGGAGGAAAGCTGCTTTTCACCCTGAATGATAACCTGACTTTCCTAGCAAGAAAATGGCTCTAAGAGTGTTAGGAAACAGATGAAAACCACCGCTTGCAGAGAGATGATGGGACACACGGGGATTCCTGGTTTGCTGTGTGCCTGTGGTTATGTACATCAGCTTTTCTGACCCCTCCCCTCCTGTTCCTGTTAGGCATGGATGGAGGTACTTGGACTTCAAAAGAAGGAATATTTTATTTTTCTTGGAGAAGCCTTAGTTGTAGGGCACAGCACATCTGAAAAGCTTCTTTAGAGGTTAAATCCATCTTTAGATTCCTGCAATAGCTCTGTATTGGCTTGAGGGGCAAAAACACAAGCAGAGTGTTGTGTTGACTGTAGACAGTCACATTCAAGAATTAAGGATACTTTAAAAAATGTTTCCTAATGGTCTTGTCAGTGCAAGGATAGTGAAATCTGCTGGATGTTTTTATTTTTATGATGTTAACAGGCTTTTTTTTGTAAATGGTGTTTTAATTGAGGTCTTGAGTAGAAAGTCAATGGTGTGTGTATACATATGTGTCTGCAGTCAGTTCTGATTTGCAAAGTAATGTGAAAATAGGTCAGCCACAGAAAAAAGTGTTGGGAAATGGCTGCAGCTGAGAAGGAAGCTATTTGTAGGTTTGGGAGTAGAAAATTTTGGCTTAAAGATGATTTGTACAGAAGATGAGAATGCTAAGAGGAAGGGGGACCATTTGCCTTCTGGTCATCATAGATGCTGCTGAAGGCAAGGAGGGCTTGAGAAGTTTCTGGTCATTTAACTTTTGCTGCTTTTGTTCTGGGGAGAGTCCATTAGCTCCTGTGCTGATTAGCAGTGCTCCAAGAGGAATGTGGCTCCCATAAGAGCAAAGTCTGACCCAATGTGTCTTTAGCCCCAGCTGCCCCTGCAGGGCTGGTGCTTCCTGGGCCTTGCTGTTGCTTGATTGTTGCTTTTTCCCCTACACTTTCCATAAGACAACAGGATTTGAACTTAGCTTTACTTCCAAATTAAGGTTTAACAGCCCTCAGAGTGGGGCAGAACCTGTTAATTGTCAGCATCCCTGTTCCCATTCCCTGGCTAATGCTTTATTTAGGGTTAATGGTTTTTTTAGGGTACAGGGCATCTCCTGTATCCTGGTGAACCTGGAGAGGGCTGCACGTGTTTCCCATCAGGAAGGTACAAACAGGCAGCCCTGGGAAGGGGCAGATTCCCACCGGTGCTGCAGCCTGTTCGTGGTGCCTGGTGGCTCTGCTGCCACACAGCACTCAGGGCTCTGTGCTTTGTTTCCATGCGTTTCATCACCTTGATACAAACTCATTCCTCTGAATTACAGAGATGTTGTTGAATTGTAATTCTCCTCTTTGATAAACACATCACTGCAGTTAAGATTTATCACATTTATTATTTGCCTTTATTCAGTAGACAATTTACCTGTCAAAGAAGGAAATTAGACTGTTTTCATATTATTCATATTAAGGCTCAGTTGATTGTTTCTTGTCCTTAATTCTTCTCTAGCTGCTTGCAATTTGGTTGTTAATGTTTTTTTTAAGTATTTTATGAGATACCAAAATATTGAAGTGATTTATAAGTGCCAGAATCTGTATCCTCTCATCCATCCTTCTCTTAAAAGGCTGGGTCCGTCTGTCCTGTTTCCAGTTGCTGTCTTAACATTTTTGAGTTCCTCAAAGGTAGTTGCTCATGGACCAGAGATTAATGTGATTAATTTTATCAAGTAATCTAAGAATATATTCTGTCAGTAGGTTCTGACACAGTCTAATTTATTTAAGTGTTCTTCAGTTATTTCTGACCATATTTTGATTTCTATTCCTGCGCCTCTCGCTAATTTTACTGATGTCAAACATCTGGTCAAGCCCCACTTGTCATCTCCTTTCTTCTATATATTAGTTTAGAGCCAGAAAACCCAGACCTGTTACTCAGTCATCTCTCTCTTATTTGTGTTTTTTATGAGAAATAGTTAGCTAAATTATACCTGATTGCAAATAGCATCTGTTTGATGTTGAAGCTCCATATCTTTCTTCAGTCTTGAAATTTTCCCTTATTACAACTAATTTGGATTTAGGAGTCTGAAGATGAAGAGGAGGGGGAAGAAATCTTGCCACTGATTTCTGATAATGAAGCAGCCTGTTAACATTCCCCAAAAATTATCATTAATTAAACAAAAAGCTGATGTAATACTTGGGAATATTTCTGTACCATCAAAAAAGCACCAAGTGGGAAAGGAAATATTCTACAAAATATCATTCTGATTCCACTGTACAGAGCCTGTCTCCTCTGCCAGGCTGTAACCCATGCACAAGTGAGAGAGCAAGCGAGCTGTGCCATTGGGTTGTGGATTAATAGTCAGAGTTCACTCGTGTGGAAATAAAGCAAATTTTACTGTGACTAGAATGTGTCATTAAAAAGCCATTATTGGAACTGACCGGCACAATTCCTGCTCTCTCATTGCTAATGACAAAGCAATCTGTTCTTTAAAAAACAACAACCCTGTATTTTCTTGCAGAGAATGGTGCAGGAGACTCACCAGAACAGAAGCGGGGTGAAGAGAGGCAGTTGAAAGATTTATTGATCAATAAACCAGACAATTACAGCTTGTTTATAAAAGGAAAAAAATAAAAAACCACCTCAAACGTCAGGCCTGCGAGCAACCCTGAGACTCTAATAATGATAACTCTGGCATCCAGCTTGAAACGATAAAAGTCAATAGGAAGATATAGGATTTCAATAAAATTATGACACTGGATAAACTTTACCCCAGGAACACATTTTCCCTGGGTGTGTGACTGACTCCAGCTAGATTTGTAACTTTAATTTCTTTCTTATTGATTTTTCTTTTCTTCAACTAATTAGAAAGTCTGTGGTGAATGGGGGGTGGGTGTGTGTTTGAAGAGGGGCTAAGGAGCAGCAGCAGAGGAAGGGCCTGAACTTATATGCATGTATATAGGGTCAGACACCTTTTTATGGTTTTTTTGGCTATGTTTTACTCCTCAGTTGCCTCCCACACCCAGGCAGGAGTGGCTCTGATGCTCCTCAGAGTGCAGGTGTCTGTGGGCTGCCCTTGTGATGTTCAGTGCTGCAGTGACTTGGGGGTGATGGTTTTGCAGTGATCATGATGATGCTTGTGTGAACCCTTCTTAGTCCTTTCCCTAAAAGTAACCCAAAAGTCCTGGAGGACCCCACTTCAATTCCTGCTGTTTCTAAACCTCTCTGGGGTGTGAATGCTGCAGAAAGGGACTTTCTCTGAGATTCAAGCTACTTGTCAGCCAGGTCAAATTTTGCTTTTACACACAGGGAGTAGAGGAGCTGGTGGGAGGGCTGGGGAGAATCTTCATCTTACGAGTGGCATTTTGCAGAGGTGCCATCCTGTTCTTTCCCATAGCACATTTTCAAGGGATTAGCTCTAGTTTCTGGTTTAAATTATAAAATGTGTTTTCTTCTTAGTTACTTATGCAATAGTGGGAGGAATATTTATTTGATGAATGGGCTGGTGCTGGCAGAAGGAAGGGAAACTGTTCAACCTTTGAAAAATCACTATCCTTCCTCTTTTTCAAACTTACATCTCCTCAAACACAGCTGCAAGCTGCAGCACCAGGGTTTGCTGTAGGGCACTAATTTCCTAGGTTTGTAATGAACATCAAAATTATTATTCTGCATTTAGGGTATGTTTGGAATGAGCTACATTTCTGTTCAAATGTTGATTTAAAACTAGTTAAGGTAAAGATCACCTGGAATTGTGCAAGGGTAGGGCCATGGTGAGTTAGCAGAGATTTACCCTGTGCTGGGTAAGTTTTGGAAATTCCCAGAGGAAGTGCTTTTTAGTAATTCTGATGAATACTCTCCAGATAGGAAACAGCAAAGCAGCTGTATTAGAATAAGGTTAGAAAGGGTATCTGAAAGTGCCTGGGGAGGATTTTGATGGGTCGTGAAGAATGAGGAAATACTGCAGCAATTATTAAATTAGGATTACATTTTAGAGAATCTTTTTAGACAGAGGACTTCTCAACAAGAACTTCTGTTTCCTGCCAAACTAACAAGATCTTTAGGAGGGAGGGAAAAGCTTTTAGTAAGTGCTTTTGATGGGGAGAAATGTAAAAAATGGAGCTGGGGACCACTTGGAAGCTGAGAATAGATTTCACTAACAGTATTAATATTTAGAAATAATTAAAGAGGATAAGTAAACTCCAGGATCAAGTATTTAATTGTGCCAGCTTTTCAAAACATTTTTTTTCCTTTTTCCCATACAGCTTCTGCTGTGTTTACCATGTGTGATTTTTTTTCTTGATAAGTTTACTCTTTGTTTTAGAGAGATGCTTTGAAGGGCAAGGGCAGTGGTTGATTTTAGGGGAAAGACAGCCTGTGGGGTTTGTCATGCTCCCATGCAGTTTTCCCATGCTCATATGAAGGCTGGAGTTTGTCCTCCTTGTAGCTTGACAGCCCAGGGAGCTGCTGGGGTCTTGAGGGGGATGACTCAAATGAGCTCATATTCAGCAGTTAATTGGAAGCCAAGTGTGATGGGAGCTGACAGGGGTCCTGTTTGCTTTTGAAAAAACACCAAGGATTTTGGGACTGCCCCTGCTGCAGCGGAGAGAACGTAGCAGTGGTAAGTTATCACACAGATGAAAGATGCTTAGGAGAAAATTAGGACAGCAGAGCAGCTCGGAGTGCAGAGATGAGAGAGGATGCTGTAATTGCAAATCTAATTGCAACAACATGCAAAGCTCAAACCAATACCTTCACTAAGTGCTGTCATTATGTTCTGTTCTGTGCTCTAGAAGGTGATTTGGCTGTAAGCAGGGAATGGAATTCATCTCCCAAGCAAAAGCAGTTTGCCTTATGGAGAATGCACTGGGCAGACTGGGAGATGTCTGTGGGTACTGGAGGGGGAAGAGGAGGATGGAGAGGTCCTGTCCTGCTGCCTCTCTGCTTAACAAGTTCATTACAAGGCAGGTGTGACTGCATTTGGGTTTTCTTCTTTTTCAGTAACGTGGAACTATTTCCTTTCACGTGTCTGTCAGATGAACAATTCTAAACTATGGCAAAACTGTTGCCCTGGAAAAATATTTCTCTTCAGTCACATCTGGGCTAGGAGCTGGTAATAGCTGCTGGTACTATTTCTGTTAAAACCTGTTTTTCTTTATAATTTTATTAACTCAGTTCCTGTAGCCCCAGGCTGTCCCTCAGTCTTGGGCTCCTTTTACCTGCTGACCAACCCAGCTATCTTGGCTGACCTTTCAGTCCATGACGTGCTCTGAACACACTGTACCTCTGGCAGTGCCCCCAGTCTTGTTGTCACACCTTGAATTTGAATGTTCCTTCCCTTCCCTCGTGGACACTTGCTGTCCACATTCAGTCTTTGACCTTTAGATTTGGAAGGAGGAGATAAGCTTTGTATCCAGGCTGAGCTGGGTGGTTAGTGGGTTATTCAGAGAGTTATTTCACTCTCTGAAATACAGCCTTTTGCATTTAGGGGTGTTTTCCTGCCCCAATAATTCCTGATTTGCCCATGTGAAACTTTTCAGTGCAGCTGAGCTGGGTTTATGAAGTGCTGCACTGGCCTGGGCTGATGTGAACTGCAGAGCTGTACAGCCCAATGATCTGATATTACTTTGTCTGTGATGGCAGAATTCCCAGCAAGGAGCTGGTTTGTCCAGACTGCTCCTGCATTTGCGTAGCAGGAGAGGCGTCAAACTTCAGCAGTGAAAGGGGGGCAGTGCTGCTCAGCTTTCCTCAGAGTTTTGGCTCTTTGGGTTTCTGCCAAGGGCCTGTGCTGCTTTGACCCTGTTCTGTAGCCTCGTAAGCATCAAGGTTCTTCCATGCAGTCAAAAGATGAAACTCTTCAGCTGCTAATCCCTGTGGGCACATTGCAGTGTGACCAGCCACCTCCTTAAACATACCTGGTGTCTTCAAATTTTCCATTTGTCCTCTTTCTTCTTCTCCACCAGTGCCTTGGAGGGAAGCATTGGGTGCTTCTGAGGCTGGGAATGCATTAGGAATATTTCAGCCAGCAGCCCACGCAAAAAGTTAAACATTTAGCTCTGAGCCCAAGCCTTGTAGTTGGGGAGCTGCTGTCAGGAAGGGGAGAAGGATCCTTCTGTTTGTCTTTCTCTGCAAATGCCTGGTTATAATTGCCAGTAGATAGAGAAGTGAGCCAAACACTCTCTGCCAGACATTAACCTGAAAAAATGTTTGGTACAAGCACCGAGTGTTGCAGCATCTAACAAGTGATAAGTCACATACCATTTTGAGGATATTTGCTCTCAGCCACTTTGTTCGATGTCAAATCTGTTTCATTTCTGTTGTGACAATTCTGTTCTTTCTTTGCTGAGGCTCTGGCAGGAAAAATGTCAAGTACAACACTAAATATTTTGCTGAGGAAACCCATTCAGCCATGTTGAATTAGAAGAGTGTCTCCAGGAAGAAGGCAGGCTCTGTTTTCAGTTGCCATCTGCTTGTTAGAGTGTCTGCATGTTGCTTTCCTGCAAAGGATGTGAGGTTTTATAGACACAAGACAGTTTAATTTTTCAGTTTTCACAGCAGCAGCATTTATTTTATTAGAACTGTGTGTTCATCTGTGCCTTGGTGCTGATATGAAGACGATGAGCATGCATCTGTCGGAGTTGAGTTGCCACATAAAAGAACAAAGTGGGCAAAGATGCAGAAGGCTCTTGGAGCATGCTCTGGGCTTTATTCCTAAACGTATTTGCTGTTGTTCCTGCCAGGGTGTGTGGTCTGAGCCTTTACCCCATGTGGGAAATGGATTTGTAGAGAGCTCTCTAGGCCCACACTATGCATCTGTATGCAAACTTTGAGATAAGGAATGCTGACTTAGAAATGCCATGGAATAGGTCAGATACTGTTGGGAGAGAAATGGAGCTAGAAAAAAGTTTCAAAGGACGGCCTTGCAAATAAGAGTAGATACCTGGGAGAAACAGAACTGTGAAAGATGCATTGTAGTAGGACCCATAAGGGGTAGTTTTAGATGCTTGGCTTTAAGGCATCTACAGCACGGTGTGGCAAAAAGCTGATGGGCCAAGAAACACTTCTAGTGTATTGTAATTGGGAAATAGTTGGCTTCTGATTGAGATGGCATGAATTATAACATCTGTATTGTCTCACCCTACTCATAAGACTGAAAATGAAATAAAAGTTTTTAAAACGCCTCTCAGTTGCCCCATCCCTGGGTCAGAAAAGGGTGTAGTCTGACAATCCCTGAGTGTTTTGCTGCTGTTCCTGGCAGGATGTGTGGTCTGGGCCTTCATCCCTGAGTTCTTTGCCGTTGTTCCCCGCAGGAGCGTGATGGGATGCGGGCGATCCTGGAGTCGTACGACAGCGAGCTGACCCCGGCGGAGCACTCGCCGCAGCTGAGCCGCCGCATGCGCGAGGCCGAGGACATGGTGCAGAAGCTGCACGCTCACAACACCGAGCTGGAGGTAATAAAGCAGCATCCTGCTCTAACCCCAGGGGTGGAGGAGTTGAGACCTCTAAGATTGAGTTGCCTGGTGATGGGATCTGCTCTCGCAGGAGCCAGATTTGTGGTGTTCACGCTCCGAAATTCCAGGATCAAGAAGAGCCACGAGTTATTGCTCTGCAGCTGAGGCTGGCAGAAGCCAAGAATAATGATCTTTGGGTGTGCTGAGTGTGCTGTGCTGCACTGCATGGCTGGAGGGGCAACCACTCCCTGTGATGAAAGGGTTGTGAAGGGTCGGCAGGTGTGGGTTCTTGCCTGTGGTGTAGTCGAAGAGATTCATTCTATCACATGTGTAATCAAGGCTGTGCTGTACACAATGGGAGCAACTTGTGTTCACAACAGCTTTACTTAAAGGCTGAAGAAGTAAAGTGTGTGTCTGCTGTAAATTCTTCCCTTCTTGGCATTGGGCCTGAAAAACCCTAGAATACTGGTCACTATTAAGTGCTTTTTACTAGGTTTTCTCTAAGAAAGAAAACATTTTGTCCAAAGATACAAGTATTTCTGAAAGGAATGCTTATATTCTCCTTAGTTCTCTTTTTGAAAATTTGGAATCTGAAATGTGACTGTGGTGAGCTCAAGTTTATCTGCATTGGCCAAATTGTTCCTCTCTTCTGTTGTGCTTAGTGGAATGGGCTTTGTGGTTATGAGTTAAAATATTTGGAATATATCTGTGATCTTAAAGCTTGGCAGTTTTATTACATCAGGCTTTACAATAGTCATAAGTATGTGAGTTTTTCTTCATGTCTAATTCCATCATCATGTAGATTTAGGTGCCATAACTCAAATGGAGTAGAATAGTAGAAATTGCTCCCTGGGTTCATGCTCCAGCCACAGTGTCTCACTCTGCACAAAACTCTGTTTTTGGCATCTTTAAAAATGCTCTTTCCTTGTGTTGGGAGATGGGGGCTTATTTCAGGCAGTACTGGCTCCAGTGATCTTTAAATCCCGAGGACAGTACAACGTGGTGTAGATCAGTGTCCTGGTATAGATCCATTTCATTGCTGTTTCTCTGAAAATGAATTCTGCAAAGTTTTGGGCAAGCTGATAGAGAAGTTAGCTGGTAACACAAGATAAAATGGAAATTTGCCTGAATTCATCTGCCTTAGAATGTTTCTCTGTTTTGTCTTTTGAACACTGTATTGCTTCCCAGCAGACACAGCAGGATTCAATGATGCTGACATAAAGGGATAGCTGGCTATTTTATCCTGCTTCCCTAGTTGTTCCCAACAGTGGCTCTAGGTTGTTGCAGGGTGATTTTCTGAATTGTTTCCTTGAATGTGTCGGGTGTGCTGTGTTGTCTTCAGGCAATAGCAAATTATCTTTTCTTCTTCAGATGAAAGCATGGAATGGTGTGGGAACCATTTGGTTCTACCCCTCTGATTATTTATAGGGAACAAATTCTAAGTTTATTTTCATGGATATGGATTAAGGGGGTACATGGAAAATTTCAGAAAGGAGATGTATTCTCTGGAGTTTTGTTCTGTGTGATGTCAACCTCTAAGACTTTGCTAGAAGCAGAATTCAAAGACCTGATATTTTCCTCCCAAAGTACAATTTTACACTTCAGCTTGATTGTGTTTACCGTTCTGACTGCAGTGTTGGCTGCTGAATCCCATCTGTTTTGAAATTTTGGGGGAAAGTGTTTTGTTCCGGTAAAAACTGGAAAACTGGGAAGGGAAATTGAGGTACAGGCAGGACCCCTGGTGCTTCACCATCAGGAGCAGCAGCTGCAATCAGCTGCCAGTAGATCAAAGCTGCTGAGATGGTCGATGGCAGCTATTAATAATTCCTACCTTGATGCTCTGCACCCTCCCAGCTCTGCTGAGCCTCCCCATGAGGTTTGGAAATGTTGACACCTGCATGACTCAGCTCACAAACAGAGGAGACTGCTGGGACGAGGCACCTTGGAGCCTCAGGTGTTTGAGATGTGGGAGCCTCTCTAGAGGGGTGAGGCGGGAAGGAAAAGGGAACTTGAGCATGTTTAAATCAGTGTGGCAGAAGGGTTGGAGCATCCTGGGAACCTCTGGTGTGGATGGGCTGGGGAGGAGCACAGGAGAACCAGGAGTGCTCACCTGGGAGCATCCAGCCAAGCAGCCAGTGCACAGCTATTCCAGACAGGTCCAGGGGAGGCCTGGGGCAGCTGCAGAGAGGGACAGCCATGGATTTGAGCTGAAAAGCCCTGGCTGACACTTTTTGGAAGGCTGGTATTGTTGAAGTGTGGAAAACAATCAAGATCACCAGTTAGCAGGGGATGTGCTGCTGTGGGCACCCACAGAGGGGTCTCTGGCACCCAGCAGACAGTGGGACACAGCCCCTGTGTGCTCCATCTCTGCTGGGGAGGCTCCAGGTTTCGCTGTGGTCCAGGGGCTTCTGGAGTTTAACAAAGCCCTAGAAGACTCTGAGGGAAATGCATCCTCCTCCATTACATTTTGTGGGTTCTGCCCTTCAGCTTTGTTCATAAATCTTAACATTTGCACTGTGAACCACGACTTTTTATCACAGTGTTTTCCCCTTTTTTCTTCTTTTAAATTTTTGCTGCAGAGTACTTAATTGAACAAAATCTTTCTGTATTCCCTAGAAGAGAATTCCTTAATAATTTCTTTTTTCTTGTTTATTCTGCCTGCCTAAATCTGTTACCAGAAACACCACTTCTGACAAAACAGAGGAGGAAAAAGGAATGTTCTTAATAGGGTTTTTTCCTTACTCTGGAAAGGGAGATGTCCCCATCCATTTCAGCAGCAGTCAGGAAGCTGTGGTGAAGATGGAGTGATAGAGATAATACAGTTAGAGAGAGGAGGAAGCTGTGAGGGACTGGGAAGATTTTGGGCTGAGGCAACAGCTTTTAACTCATTAAGGAGATGAGGTCTGTGCTAGGCTCTTTGCTGGGAAGCTGCTAAAAGGAGCAGAGGGAATGTGAGAGGAGTGTGCAAGCTCTGGAGGGGGCTGTGTGTCAGGGTTGGTGTCTGCTGGGAAGATGGAGCTAGGGCACACAGGGAGCTGTGCCCCAGCCCTTGCTGGGCAGGGGAGCTGCTGGGAGCACTGCACTGCCTGCACCAGTCATCACCTGGATCACAGGCACCTTCCAGAAACTGGGATTCGGCAGAATGCTTTGATCCCAGATCGTTTCAGAGGTGCTGCTGCAGAAGAACCACTCCGGTCAAAGCCTGATGGGGCAGAGGACTGAAAGGCAAAGAAAGGCTGATGGGAAACTTTTAAAATCCACTTCACAGATGCTGGATGAGAAAAGCTGGATCTGTAATGCATGGCCATTCAAATACATGGACATGCAGTTGCTTTCTCCTCCCCAGAACTGCCCCCAGCCCAACCCCCTCCTCCACAGGGCTGATGTGGCTGGAGGGGTTCAAGGAATCATTTTACAGAGCGTTGAATGTACAGCACAGAGAGATGTAAAGAAAAATGTCATCTGAAATGGTGGCTGGAAAAGCAAGCAGGCTGTGTCAGCCCATTTCACGTGGTTAATGAGGTGTCACTCACCATCTTTTTAAAAGTGTGTTTTGGAACTGGAGAGGGAATGAGTTTGTCCCTGGACAGCCTGTTAGAAATACCTTAACAGAAATGTAACTCTATTTCTATGGCAGAGTGAATTTGTGTTTTGATATCGGTCATATTAATAGTTTTCTTGCCAATCCTGGTTTACTTTTACCACCTTAGCTCTCATTACTTTTAATTTTAAGCTAAATATGACAAAACAAAAAGCTTCTGTGCATTCAGCAGCCCCTGTGAAAAAGCTTTGATGTGGAGTTTAGTGTTTGAAAAGTTAAATCCAGCTGCACAAAAGGGAGATAATCATAAATATAACTGCATTAATAGTGATTTTATTACAACACTCCTGGCTTCATACAAAACTTTAATGAAGAGAGATTTGCAAGGAAGACTCATGCTGACACCTTCAATGGTCTCCAGCATCTTTTACACTGAGAGATTCCCCTGTCTGTGAGCACCATATGCACTCTAATCAGTTAATTGTGAGTCTGACAGTTTCAGCACATGAAATGCCATATGTTCTGTGGTTTTCTTCCATCACACAGGCATTACTGGTGACCTCAAAACTCACTGACCAAATATTGTCACATTATCTGCCCCTGATAACTGCAGTGAATCTGCTGATGGTGAAATCTGGACCTTGCTGATTTTGTGGTGTTAAGTCATCAATCTGCTCCTTTCCAAGGGGGTTTACTCAGCAGCCACCCCAGTGCTTAAAGTGCTTAAATTTTACAGTGAATGCATTAAAATGTTAATTTGAGCAACTAACAGTTCTTCCTTGTCTTTCACCCAGCTTCCCCTATCAGCACTTTTCCACTTTTTTCCCTTTTTTTTTTCTTCCCTTTGACCCACACTTTGTGTTTATCTTGCTCCTTTGCCACATTTCCTCTCCCCCTCAAAGGTAGATTGCTCCTTTACACAGCAGTAGGGGCTTCTGTGGCGATGGGAACTTTGCAGAGACGTTTCCTCCCATCTGTGCAAGGTACAGAGGAGTTTGTTTTAATTTTCGGGTTTCTCCTGCCTCCTTTCTCTACCTCTCTGCTGCCATCCAACCTTTTTTTGCTCAGTGACAACTTCTAAGACGCAGTGAGATGATTACTCTGCTCACTTTGGATGTCCATAAGGAGCAAACTGAAATCACAAGAGCTTTCCTGCCACTCCAGAATGGCATATGTTGCACTTGCCCAGACTTCTGCTGTCACTGCAGCATCGTATCTGTGGCTCGTGGGAGAAAACAGGCTCTCTCTAGAGATGGTTCTGAGATGCTCCACGCATCAGCTCCCACTGATTGCTGAAGCAGTCACAGGGCTGAACATCATCTTCTGACAAAGCAAACACCTTGTTGAAATAGCACTTTGAAACCAAATGCTTTGGCATCTCTTGGCAGACTCGAGCCTTCCCAGGAAGCACTGAGGTCCACTGCATTTGTTTTTCTTCGCTAAAGGAGAGCAGGTCAGGTCTGTGTTCTCTGGCAGTCCTGCAGAATGGATTATCTTGGGTTCTCTGTTATTTCACATGTTTCATCTTCTGTCAGACCTGAGTGACCTTATCGAGTCAGTGAGTCATTAGTTTCCTCGCCTCACTTTTACACCTGCCAGTGGCTGTGTTTTGGGAGAACACCTGGCAAATAATCATCATAAAAATGAGGAAGTCAAGTCACCAAGAGGTTTAATGATTTGTTAAAGGTGACTGTCCCTGCCCTGTGGAAAGAAAGTGACTCTTAAAACTAATTGATGCTGCAGCAGATCCTGTCTCCGTGCATCTGAGACTTTTTGTTTGGTCAAACTAGATTTTAAAACTCAGTTGCTCCTAATTTTTTTGAGGAGGTTCCTCATTTTTGATCTGTCCTGAAAGTCAGTAATTGATCAAGAGAAGCAGTCCATGGCACTTCCTTACACTGGAAATATTCTGCAAAACCAGCATTGTTTTCACTACAGGGAGATTGTTGCAGCTATTTTTAGTGTGTGGATGCTCTGAGAGTTTAAGAATGGCTTTAAGTCAGCAGTTTCCAGGGACCACAGCTAACTGGAAGCAACCTCCATCATTCTCAGGAATGAGAATGTCCTGTCACCAACTTGCATAGGGTGAATCATTAACAAAGACAGCTTCTCCAGCTTGTGAAAAGCTGTCTTGTGGACAAGCCCCCAGAAAAATACCCCCAGCTGCAAACTCAGCAGCAGCCTCAAGAGCACTTCTACCTCTTGGCTGCACAGAGGATGTGGGATGCTCCTGTACTCAGGCTCTAAGTACTCACTTCAGCCCTGGCAGATTGACAGGTGCCAGCAACAGAAAGATCTTCCCTTCTTCCCAACAATGCTCCACTTAAAATGCTCTTGGTATGAACAAGTCCTCCTGTAGCCTCTTCTGGTGACCTGAAGTTGCGAATAACCAAGCACAAAAGAGGCTTGACCTAAGGAATTTGGATTAGCATCAGATGTCCCTGGCTGTAGGAAACATGAGAAACAGATGAACTGTGTCTAAATTCCTACAGAAGATTTAAAATTGGGTTCTTTCTTGCTGGTGTATTGGAAAGAGCCGATAACTGAGGTGCAGTTATGAGTCACATTTACCACAATAGAACAGGGGAGAGTGTTTCATGTGATGCTGAGAGCTTTCAAATGCTTTACACTGGAGAGACTGCATGCCTGTGCTGAGAGATACAGGCTCTGCAATTAGAGGTCTTCAGGTGGAGGAGGAAGCAGGAATACATTTGAAGTGGGAGCAGTGGCCCCATCCCAGCACAGGCATGGCATGAAAGAGCTGCTTCTGTGCAGTGTGGTGCAAATCCCCTCCAGCTGTGAGGTGCAGCTGGGCAGCAGGGGCTGAACTGGGGCACAGGCAGAGCAATGATGGCATGTCTCTTCCCTCTGAGGCAGAAGACAGAAAAAGGCAAATTAAGAGTCTTTGGGGAATGGATTAGGAATGGAAAGCTTCCAGCTTTTCAGAGGGAAGGCTTTGAAAGAGTAGAAGCATGTTCTTATGTTGGTTTCCATCAGTTGGTGCTGCAGGCAGTGTGGAGGGATGAATGGGAGGCAGTAGAGAGATTGCTGGGCAAATTCTTCTAGAACTTGTACCATTTTCCAGTGTTGCTTTCCACAATTGCAGAATTGTTTGGTTTTCTGCAACGTTAGAGGAACCTTCAACATTAGGACTACTGCTTTCTGTGTTTAATTTAGAAATTTAACCTCTATGAGTCTCTTCCAAGCTGGGAAGTGTGGTGATTTGAGATAGCACTGGTCTGATCCACATGCACTGTGCAGCTACAGCCCATGTCACTGCTGTGCCACACATCTGCTTTGCCTTGGGCAGGAATGGTTAAAGTTTCCTAACAACTTCCAAGGGATATGGTCCCTTTCTGGAATGATCTGATGGGATCTCCTGGCAGCCAGGGGCACATCCTCCAGAGCACTTCCAGCCCAGAGTTTCCTCAAGTGGGTGGTATGTGTATGTGTGGCTCAACCACCAGATAAATATTTTGGTGCCTGAGTATTTAGGAATGGAAGAATTTGGGAAAATGGGAGAATTGGCCAGGACTGACCAGTTTCTCTCCAAACTAGAAGCTGGGCTTGTCTAGGTTATATTTCCCAGAGGGGCTCTCAGGCCGGTGCTTTTCATCTCTTGGTGAATCAATCAGGCTCAGGCCAATAATGTCTCCTGTTTGTTAAAACTGCTGCTTAGGCACCTTCTCACATCAATGAAAGCTTTAACAGTCCATGGAAACCAAGCAATTTTGGGGAGAAAGGAAATAAATATCTCCTGGGGAAAAAAAAGCTAAGATTACACATCAGGATAATGTTTTGCACAGAAATTTTACCTGTTCTCTAGCATTGAGCTGTATTAATGAGATTAAACAGCTCTTTTCTGAGTGTCTTGAGATGTTCTGAACTTGTTGAGATTTGTTGATTTTTATAATCATTGGATTTGAATTCTGTGATTTGTAGTGCTTAATTTCAGAATAATTGCATAATCACTGCATAATTTAAGATTTAAAGTATGTAGTTGTAAATGTTTTCATGTCATCTTTCAATTCATGATGATGGTGATCTGTAAGAGTGAATTATATTTTTAGTTATTATTTTCTGTTTAAAAACAGAAAAAAAATCTATTTAAAAGATCCTGTAAAGATTCCAAGGGTTTCCTGTAGGGCCTCCATGTAGGCTCAGCGCAGATGTGCCCACTGCATTTCTGTGGGGTCCAGCTACAGAGTTGTGTTGAAATCCTGTTACCAAATAGTTTTAACAAATAAACAGAAAAAATACTTGAGGAAACAACATCAGCACAAGCTTGTTCCTATGATCTTGTGTATCCCAACATTCCTGCCCGTTGCAGTTTGCAAGGATTATAAGATCCGCTTTAATGCACTTAATACTTTGGTTATTGTGGCAATTAGAACAACGGTAGATGCTGTCTTGCTTTTCTTTTTGAAGCCCATTGATTCTTTATTTTGGCTTTAATTACAAGTAGTAGAGGAGGTGTTTCTTCAGGGAACTAATTAGTCTAAAAAGCCTGGTTCAGCTTGTGCCTGAGCAGTTTGTCGAATGGGGCCTAAATGCAAGTGCTAATTGCAGTGGTTTTGCTTCAGAACATCCATAATTGGTCACCCTTAGTACTTCTCCACGTTAGGAGTTGTGTTTGCTCACAGGAGTTGTGTTTGGACTGTGTTTCACACAGCCTTTCACCATGGCCTGGGCTGTCCAGAGGCTGCAGCACCTCCATTTCCCCAGCCTGGTTTGTGTTAAGGTTGTGAATTCGAGCATGGCACCATTGCCAGTCAAAACTGGAACAGAATTCAAAGGAAGGTGCCTGGGTTTCTCTTTATTTTTCCCTTTTCACTTCAGTGTGACCAGCCTACTAATATTTGGATAAGGCTAGGAGCAGAGTAAGTGAAAAACCCAGCTGATAGCAGTTGTCACCATGCTGTGAATGAAAACTAAGCTGTTGATATAGATCTCCTCTGTCCAGGGGTGGTCCAGGTAAATTGTAAGGAACAATTCTGCTTTCTCAGAGGCTTTGCAATTTATCTATTTGCTTTAATCAGTGTTAATGTCAAATGTGCTTTGATGGTGCTAAAAGCTTTTCAGCAAAACAAACTCAAAGTCAAGAGTTGTGGAGAAAGCCATGATCTCCCCGTAATGCAAGTTGTAACATTTGTCTTTTGAATTTTATTTATGCTGTTTAATAAAACAGGCAGTGCTGCAGAGCACACGTGCCATGAATCCAGCTGTGGTGACAGTATCATGGCTATGAAATGCATGGCACATCGATTTGACATATTGATGTGATTTATGTTCTCAATTTGTTTAAATGGCTCTAATGGCTGCAGTTTTGACAGATGTACGCTCAGATTTCTAGTTCTGTTCAAGCCCACGTTAAGAACACAACTGATTCCTGGCTTAAGACATTGATTTTTATCTGTTCTGTGTTCCTGTGCCTGCGTTCCACACGTCAGACTCTCAAATGGGAGTTTTTGTGGCATTAACTTTGCTTCTTTTCAGAAAATTGTTGAGACAGTTTATTTCATTGGAAAGCTGATTCTTGGAAGAGTTGCTAAACCTAAATATTTTTTATTTTTAAAGGAAATCAGCAAGAAGCTCGAAATATTATATGATATGGTATTAATGGTGTATAAAAGTCCAATGAGATTCAGAAACCATGAATATGAACAGTTATTACTTTGTAGAGGTCATTTTAAATAGAATATCATGTGTAATGGGAGAGGGTTTGAAGCTTCTTTGTATAAAGGTTACCACTGTACATTACTTATATACAAAGAAATGATGAGTGTCTATATCTGTATTAATTATTGAAATATTTCTTGAGTGCCCACAAACTCTGAATTTTTCATAAAATCTAGGCTGTGCAGTGCAGTTGGGATCTGACCTGATGGTAGAGACCCTAAACCAGTGATGTTTGTGGCAGATATTATTGCTAAGCCAGCTGTTACCAGCCCTACCTTTGGCAACTCTGAGTACTCTCAATTTCATTAACATATGGAGGCAGAGTTCTTCACTTTCTGGCTTATTCCCTTTTACAAGAGGTCTTTTAATGAGTGAAAATGCAGCCTTAGGATAGGTCACCCCCCTGGTATCTCAAATACTCAGATAAAATTTGACCTCCATGGGTCTTGTTCCACCTTAGCAAAACCAGGTGTTGATTTCTGAAGCGTTCTGTGACCTTTTGCATGAGGGAAGGTGACAGGGACAGCAGGAGTGACGTCTGCCGTGACAACCCCTGTTCCTCTGGGTAGGAACACACCAGCAGTGACTAATGTTCACTAGTTATTTGCCTTGCACACGTGTGGGTGTGAAGGGGCAGGAGCTGCTCGCTTGCAGAGTGCTGAAATGAGACATCCCTTCTTCAGAGAGCCTGGGCTGGAGGTACCTGGCCCCCAGTGCTGCTCCTGCTTGGAGGAGAGGGATGCTGCCCTTCCTGCTCCAAGGGGATTGCTCTGTACTGTGTGCCTGAAGATCATCTGAGTGTACTTAATTGTCTCTCAGCTGCAGCATGGCAGCCTGCAGAGCTGCTGAAAAGACAGGAGTTGTTGGCATTATGGATGGTATTTATTTAAAGCTGCTCATTGTGCTTGGCAGAGGCTGCCTGGGTTGGGGGGGGCTGTGATGAATGCAAAACTACCTATGCAGATGGATTTAATTCCTGGGAATGTGTGCAGCTGTATAAAATACATAGTGAGTCTCAAATTCTTTTGACATACATGGTACCAAACACATCCAAGCTTGTTTGAAAGTGTCAGTTAATTATTTTCATGTAATATTACTCCCAAAAGGCACAATGTAAATTCACATGTACACATCTATAAGTGTTCCTAGGAAAAGCATGTCTAAAGAGCTCTAGATGAGTGATTTTACGCTCTCAAAACAATAATGTCCCAGGCTAATTCTGCAGGCTTTTTATTGCTTTGCTGTTTAGGTCCATTTTTGAAGACAGTTGGTGAGACCATCACAGCTGTATAGAGAAATGACATTTATCTTCCCAATGCAGCATGACCTTCTTGTGTATAAGTGGAGGCATTTCCTTTCAGGATAATGAGCACCTTTTTATTCAGGCCAGGCAGGATCCACAGTCCTTGTACAATTCCTACAGCCCATCGACACTGTCCACATTACTGCAATTATTGTGGATATTATTTCCTGTTACTTTCCACTTGCACTTTGGATTATGCTTTTTTTCTGGCCAGCAAAAAGGTCTGAGAAAAGGAAAGGTCACACTCAAGTCTTCATGAATATCTGGAGGCTGCTGCATACAAATACAAACACTCCTACAGCAAATGTGCAGTTATATACCCTTCTTCTGTGGCCTTTTCCACCAAGAGTGAGTCACTATTTTGGCATGTATCAGCTTGGCATTGCCCTGGGGTCAGGCAATTTTAGGCACAGGTAAATCTGTGGAACTGTTTATCTGCTAGGTTAAGAAGAAAGAAAATTGAAGCATGAAAAGCAGCTAAGAAAAACAAGTGTTGACAATTCTTATTCGTAAGCATTTATGGGAAAGAGCTCTCTGTCATGCTCCATGGTGCTTTTCCACCAGGAGCCTCTGGAGCAGAGCTCCCAGCCCTGAGCATCCCACTGTGCCATGGAGGAGTGGTTCAACACAGCCTGCACCTGTGTGGCAGGAGCTAATAACTGAGATTATCTTGGCATATGTCCTGACTTCTTCCCTTTCCCTGCCAAGTGGAGATCTCATGTTTCTATAGCACAGTTTTGCTCCACGGGCATTCAGGAGCAGGAAACTCAAAGGTTGCTAATGGGACCATCAGGCACTTTCACCTTTTGCCTTGTCAGGCTGCATTTGTTGGAGCAAGAAGCAATCGTGAGTTGCTGGATTGCTTTCCTGAAATGAGTTGCTGTTTGGTTCACTCACAGAAGATAAACACCCACATCTCAGAAATATCATCCTGTCTGGCATCTTTGGCAGTCTCAGCAGAAGGGCCAAGGGAAACAAATGGACCACGTGTAAAATATAATTGCAGTGCTCCCTCTGGAGTTAATTCTTTCAGCCCGAAACTGAGAAGCACTGATGGGGCAACATATGGAAATACTCCCTTCTGTTCCTGCTGCTCAGTTCTGGGATAAACAAAGGTCTTCAGCCCTAGCTTGATTAACCCTCCACTTTGCCCTCTTCTGCAGGATCATAGAATGAGAATTAAACTGATGGTTGGCAAACACAGAATGTGTACCAGGCTTGTGCAGTGCAAGGATGTTCTTTACTTGCTCTGATCCTGTCTCTGTAGGGTTTTTTCTTGTACCCCTTGCATACCCTTTCCAAAATATGCTTTTTTTTTTTTTTTTTTAAGTAGGGCAAGATATTAACTGCTGAAGTTTAAAAATTTGGATTTCAGGCCATTTTGATAGTCTTCTCCTCCTTCCTACAGGAGGAAACAATTTGGTGAAAGCTGTAAATCTGTGCCGAGCTGCCATGGGATCAGCCTCCATCTCCATGCAGGAGAAGGCTCTGAGGAGGCCCTGGGCTGCTCACTGGCAAGATTTGCCATGGAGTTGCAAGGAAATGCTTTTCAGGAGTAGAGAAGGTCTTTAAAGCTAGTCAGACTCCTTGGGAGGGGAAACCAGAAGGTTTTCTGCTCCTTGGATTCTGTGAGAGCATCCTTCAGTCTTGAAAGAAGGAGCATAAGATTAAGAGGAGTAATTAAAAAGATGCCAGAGAGCTGGAGATGGGATGTTGTGTGCAGTCAGACTAGCTGTGGGAGAGAGGAGCAGACAGTTGGGACAAGAGCTGTGAAATAAGCTCCAGCTATTTTGAGAAGAGGTTATTCAATATTTAAAAAGTAGTTTATTAGAAATTTCCCTGCAAATGCTTTTCAGAAACTGGATCCTCTCTGTGTGGGACTCAGATTTCTCCAGCTCTGGTGTTCATTGACACGAGTATTTTCACTTTTGTTATGATGTGGATGGCTGCTTAACTTTAATAGTTTTGAGGCCACTCCTGTTTTGGATGGCTCTTGGCACAAGAGGGCTGCAGAAACACTTCCAGTTCTTTTCTTTATGCTGCACTTCATCTGTTCAATATGAAATGTAGAAAAGACTAGAAATTAGTGCAAGGTGGCCCACAGAACCCTGACTTTAAAGCTACTGATAACATAAAAGCCTTCTTCAAGTTGTGGGTGTGAGGGGACTTGCAGGGCATCCCTAGCTCCAAGTCTGTGCCTGTTCCCATCCCTGATCCTTCACTCATCTGGAAAACCAGAGGCAGAAATATATTTGCACATTTCATACACTTGGATGTCTTCATGTCTCCTTATCCCTCCTTCCAAAACCCCATCTTTTTCTGTTTCTTTATATTTTTACCACATTCCTTCTTGTCAGCCACCTCCTTCCCAACAGACCATTAAGCAATAACAAGAGAAAACAAAAAAAAAAACAAAACCCTTGCTGTTTCCTTCAAGTGCTTGCCTTGCATTTGCTGCCTATTTATAGCTGATTCATTTTAAACCACAGTGGCAGTCAATCAGAAATGTGGTGAATCCTTCTTTCAAGAGCATGCCAAGAAAGGATCTTTTTCGTTTTCTTGCTTTATTTATGATTTTTGCTGGAGCCTCTACAGTGTGCCTAAATTCCATTGGGATTTATTTATTTTGAATAAATTCTCAGATAAAAGTAGAAGGGTTTTGTTTCTCTTCTAAGAAGTTACAGGAGCATGACCATGGTGTGCAAGGATGTTTGATTTTATTTGAGGGTATTTTACACTTTTTTTTTCTTCCAGTTGGAATCTTGGAGGATTTTTTTACTTTTTCAGTATAAGGAATGTCTTTGGACAGAGAAGCTGTTAACCTCTGGGTTTTTTTCCTTCCCGTCTTTTTCCCTTAAACTTCAGGCAAATTCTGCCTCTAATCTCTTTGTAGTACAAACCTGATGGAGTAAAATGTTGTAACTGGAAATCATGACTGTCCATGTGGCCTTGCAAAGTTTGTGTGATCTTTGAGCTTCGGCTTCTCCTTTTATTGAGCAGCTTGGTGCTGATCTGCTTCGGCCCTTCATGGGGTTTTTACTGGCACATCCCAAAAAACGAGGCAGGAGCCGTGGGTGAGACACTTGTACCCCACAGGGGAGAGGTTGCACGAGACCCACATTAATGAACTCAGCCTGGCTCCATGGGACATTCTGAGGTGTGGAGCACTGCCAGGCTTTCTGAAGTGTCTGCAGGAAGGCTGGGAGCCACTGATTTATGCAATGCCTGGAAATGGAAGGGCTACACTTCTCCTTCAAGGAGTGCAGATCTTTGGTGTGAGGAGGTCTGTGTTGGGAAAAGATACTTGGTAATTTTCTTTTAATATTGTAAATCACTCGTAGAGATGAAGTTCGTTTTTGCTTTCCCAAAACAGATTTAGAAAGAAAATACTGTTTGAAACTGGTCTCTGCAATTGCCAGAGCCTCTGCAAAAGGTGTTAGCAGCAGTAGCTGTGCTAGTTTGGGGGTTTCCCCCTTTTTTGTTCTCCCCTCACTGACCTTTGATTTTATGCTGTGATACCCTGGCAGGACAAGCAGGATGAGGCAGAGTCATCTGGAGGGCTGACTCAGAAAACAGATACAAAATTCCAAAAGAAGTTCCTGCTTGGCCTCAAACATGAATTTTCTGTGTCAAAGAGTCTCTGCTAACTTTGCCTTGGTGCAGATGGTACAGGAAAATGAAGGAACAGGCTAAAGAAGGACAATTATTCTGTTTGTTTTTCCATCTCACTGCCCATGATAGGATTTGATTCTGTGCTCTGGACCCTCCTAGGTCAGTTGTGTTTAGAGCAGCCAGCACAGATCAGCTGTGCTAAGCACACTGACATTTGGAAATCCCTGTCTGGAAGGGGAATTGAGCAATGAGCTTCTGCTAATTATAATAGCTATGTTTAAAATGGGATGTTTGCTTTATTCAGCAAAATCCAACTATGCACCCAGACTAGAGGCTGGAAATGCTCTGGCAGCAGAGACGACAGGTCCTCAACACACACATTCCCAGGGTGGAAGCAAGGGCAAGGCAAGCACTGCTTTGTCAGAGCAAACATTGCACAATCTTGTCCTGGGGGTGGATGTTGTTACCTAGCAACTTCCAAGAGCATTTGAAATTTGTTGGAGACCCTCCGAGGCTTAGGCACTCTCCCCACTGTTCTGCTGGATGCCAAAACCACACTGGCTGTAATTTCCCAAGCCAAGGATGGTGCTGGCTGAAACCCCTCCTTGACCTTTATTTGAGCTGGGGCAACTTATGCAGTGGTGCTGAGAACTGGAATGGAAACCAAACTTGATTAGAGTTTAAAAAAAGTTTGATTTAAACACAGATCTTCACTTCCCAAAGTTGTTTCCTGGCTGGCTCACAACACAAGGTTGCACAAGGAACTGTGCCCACATGGCTGAGGGCTCCTGTTGGGAGTGTGTTTGTGGGGATAACAGATATCATAGGGACAGAGCTCACAGCACCATTAAAGGTGTCTTTTCTGAACTATCACCAACATCACCAGCCTTGGGCAGTTTGAAGGAAGGCACTGGCCCACTCAGGGGTGTAAGGTCAGTGAGAGTTGTTCAGTAGCCTTGTTTTAGCAGTTGAAAGGTTATCAAAGGTGACTGTAATATTAATGGACTTGGATAAGAAAACTATAGCTGTGCCACTGATTAACTTATGATAGTCTTGTTTCATCCAGATCATCTTTTTGGGCTCTCATCCATACCCCACACCCTCTTCCTCACTTTGACTTGGGGCAAAGGCTTTCCACCCATACTGCTTTTTTCTGAAATTTTATTCAGATTCTAACTCTATTGTAAGCCTTTTTTTAACTCTACCAAGTACTAGTGTTCCTCTCCAAAGACACTGGCCATCCATTCCTCTCCTCAGAAGCACTGACACCCTAAGGCCATGGACTGCAGAGCCCTCTCCTTCCTTGGCAAACAGGAATATTTTCCAGGTATTCAACTGTCAGCTCAGTGGAAAGAAAATGTTGCTTTATGGTTGGTAGACTTGACAATAACTCTTTATCCCTTTAAATTAAAAGTGACACACTCACATAAATCATTATAACAGTGCTGTGTGCAAACACAGTGCCTGGGTCCAGAGGAGTTATGAGATGACAGTGAATTGGGGTGAATACCCTTATTCTTGACTTTGAGAAGTGCAGTGACAATGAATCACTCCTAGTGATGAGATGCAGCAGTGCTGACTCATCGGGCTGAAATTAGAAGGGCTTTTTTAGGTAGAGCTGTAATTCCACCATTTTTTCTGATGAATGGATAAGAGTGAACACTTTTGATGGCTAATTTACAGATTTCATGAATTAGATGCGGTTTCTTTCCCTCCAGCTATCAAACCTAGTTGGAGGTAACTTGATGGGGAGAACTTAGATCCAGGGAGGTTGTCCTGGCAAAAATGCTCAGGAAGGAGTTGACAGTTTAATAGATGCTGGGTGTCATATTGTCACCACTTCTAGTTCTTGAGACTTCCTTTTTCTGGATTTGGTGAGTACTGATGTTTGCTTTCATCAAGAGAAGACTTTGGAGCCTGAATTCATTCTGCTGATAACATAAGGGATGAAAAAAAAAGTAAATAAATTACTTGGGCTTAAAATTTAAAAAAAACCCAGAAAATTAAACAAACACACAAACATTTGTTCCTGCTACTTCAGCCAGCTTCTTTATTACATCTAATGGCAAGGGATTATGTTCCCTTTAGCTGCTGTGTCTTCTGTTTGTCTCTTGCTCTGCTTCCCAGTTCCAGGAGTGTTATTACCAGGTTCCCAGATGTGCTTCATCTGTTTCAGGATTGGGTGCTGGTATCCCTTCATTTCACCTTTAGAGATTTGACCACAGCACAGTGAAATTAATTCTTCTTATTGTCCTCCAGATATGTTGTATTTTTTTACCCATTTGCTGTTTCCCTGTGCAGTGGGCTGGTACTCTCTTAATGGTTTTGAGTTGCCAGAATGTATTAATCTATTCTACTCCTGGCAAGAGATTTGCAGCTGACCCTCAATACACAGATTTTATCTTTCTGCAGTTGGGTTAAAACTTTTGGTGGGGAGCAGCAAAAGAGAAGGGACTTCCTGCTACATCTTCACATTCAGCTGCTTCTCTGAGGCCACAGAGAGATTTTAGTGGCAGAGGTTTCTCTGATGGGTGTTCCAGTGATGGGGACTGACTCCTTGGGAGGGTCCATCAGCATCCCACAGTCACTTGTGTGTGTCCTGGAGATGCTGTGCTGACCGACTGCATCATGCTGGAAGCAATTGGCTTGGCAGAGTTTCATCAGTCAGGCTGCCCTTTGCTGTTGAGGAAGCAGCTGCAAACTCACATTTTTTGTTTGGCACTGTATTCTCTCCCCAGGGGACTGCAGCACCATTTGATTAGGATGGGGTGAAGGAGACCAATTACAAAAGTAGATTGTTCCCAGCAGAGCTGTGCTAATCTTTTGGTCTCTGTGCTCCTTCTTAGCAAGGTGCTGAATAAAAACATCAAGGGAAAACAGCAGGAGAGAGGAGTCTCTGGGGTGTTGCCCCACAGCCTCACCTCACCCTCAGCTGCAGTAAAACAACAAATGAACGTTCTTGTTTTGAGACATTTTTGCAAAACTAAGGTGATTTTGTTACCTGAACCCACCCTTTCCTGCCTCATTTTTAACTGCTTCAGCCTGGCATGGGGCTGTCCAATCTCTAGGGACTCATCTTTTCCTGGATAGGAAGTTCTGCATTTTTCCATCTCCCAGTTTGCTTCTCTTCCTTCCCCAGCAGCATCTGCCTGAGAGATTATGTGAGCAGTGTTGATGGAGTAGATTTAGAGAAGTTCAGGGTCTTTCTCCAAGTTTTACATTTTATTGCAGCTGTGAAGGTCTCCTTTGCTTTGAGGATCAGGGTGATGAGGTTGCTGCCCCCTCTAAACATGTTGGTGCTGGACTTCTGCACTTATTATGGTGCTTAATCCTTTTAGTGCTGGGGCCCATCAGGTGTGGTTTGTGTCAACAGTGGCACCTTGTGCTCAGAGATTATCCTTTTTCAAAGGTTTTGGAAGGGTTTTACAGAGTCAGAATTATCTTTAGGTTACAGAGGGGAGAGAAAAGGACTTTCAGAGTTTAGTGCTTTGCCCCAGGTCCCAGTTGTTAGGAAGAGTAGGTAGCCAGGTTTCTGCTGCAGGACTGTGCAGCTTACTTTATGCTAGATCAAGTATTTGCCAGGAATAAGGATGTGGGCAATTTTGGCTTGGAATCCTGTCTTCATCTCATATCAGTTGTTCCACAGTCACTTTAACACCCTTTTCTCATAGTCTAACCAGGGAGAGTTTGGGGTTATTTCATTATTCATTACATTAAGCTTACTGTCAAGAATTCTTGACATTACAAGTGACTCTGTCTCTTAAAGAGAAGGAGAGAGATTGGCCTGTCCTTGAGACTCAAGAGCTAGAGAAAGGTGTGGTTATTATCCCCTTGTCCAGTAATTCATGATAGAGTGTTGACAGGAGCCCATATCTTTGCTAGGGGAGATGTTTTCCTTTCGTCTTCAGTAATTATAGCAATGACTTTGGTGATTTTTCAATTTGCAGTTTCATTTTTTTTTGTTTAGTGCCCAAGAGCTCTGTTTTATTCCTCCCCGATTTTGGTAACCAGCTGCTTTTTGTGTCTCACTGGGGGGCGGCATTTCCCTGCACAAATCCAGTATGAAACTGGTTTCCAGAGAAGGAGCACAAAAGCAGTGGCCTTCAGTCCCTGGGTGTTGTGGTTTGCTGTGATGCCCAGGAGCATGAGTCCCTGGAGGTGTGGGACATCTGGCTTACAGGCATTCTTGTTTCCTGTGTTTCCTGTCCTTGCTTGGGGTAAAATTAAGGACTAAATTACATGGAAAACTACATAAGCTGTGGCCTGAGACACATGCTTTTCACTGAGCTGCAAACCTATCCTCATAAATTATGTCAGCAAATAATGGTCTCTGCTTTGTCTATTGCAGCTTTTCTGCAAGTCAGAGCGAGTGTGGTTTCACTGAATTTAAATTTCTGAAACACATTCAGAAGTTGTTGGGGAATTTTCCTCTTCACTTTCACATCAGACCCTGCCACCTCCAACCCAGCTCCTGTGAGGTAATGTGGTGTTCTGGATGCTTTTGAGACAGCAGCAGAGTTTATTTGTAGCTGTTCTTTCCCACCTTATAAAGGATGTGCATTTGATTTTATAACCAGGAGAACTTTCTTCACAACAGCAAAAAGGACCCTGTAAAGCAGCAAGGAAATTATTTACTGGCTGGTACTAAACTGTCTTCTTGATTGTGATCTCAATTGGTGCAATTTTGTGAAAGACTGGCAATTTCAACAACAAAGCATCAAAATACATTAAATTGGAAACTTCCAGTTAGTTCAGAGTAATTCTGTAGTGGAGTTCAGAGGTGCAGGAACAATCTTGCACTGCTGCCCTTGGGCAATAACGGTGTGCAGTGGGTTTAAGGCCACAAGTGTTGGCTGGCATGGGATAAATGGATATCTGACTTTAAAGTAAACAGGGAAATGCCTGCATGAACTGTTGAAATCTGAATCTCACGGGTGAGATTCCAGATTGAACACTAATGAAAATTTAATTTCAGTTCTCACAGTATTTCAATATGCAGGATCACAATATGCAAATAAAGTGAAGTCTGACTGCAAGTGGCTGATGAGTTAGTTCTGCTTAGTCTCTGCCACCCCCAGAAGTAATCTGTCTGTGGCTTTTGTGAAATCAAAGTTTTCCTTCTGTTTTCCCCTCATTCTTTGCTGAGAGGTAATTAGTGATTGCAAAGTTCTCTTCAAATTGTTCTCATCCTATTCCTGTGTTGTTCCATGTAATTCATCAGCATGGTGCTTATGTTCCCACATTGGATTGAATTCTAATTGTTGCACTCAGTGCTTTCCTTATCAGAACTGTCCTGGGAGTGCTGCCATGTTTTCAAGTTTCCTTCTGTATTTCAGCTGCAGCTTCAATGCACTTTATTTGCTTTGTGTCTCCTGAATCTGATAGAAAAAGGTTATATTGTGCTTTTTTTCCCCCCTCTTCCCCAGCCTATGGCACCAGATAAGATGTTCTGGCTTGGGCTCTCTAGAGGTCACATCACACTTTGGCCACACACTCAAGCCATCCAGCTTGAGCCAAGAGGCTTCATCTTCTGTCTTCTGTCGTGAGTGATCAGAGAAATAAGTAACTGTGAAATTACCCAGGGAATGGGGAGCAACCAGCACAAGGAAACTGAAGTGATTTGGCATGTTGGAACATACAAGATTCCCTATTTCTGTGATCGGCAGCTGATATATCCTTGTAAATTTAAATTGTGTGTTAACTTTCTCAAAGAGGAGAAGCAAGAATTTATCTTAGGAGTTAATTAATTTGAAATAGCTGGTAATTAACATTATACCTAAATTTGCCAATTATCACACTTGACTTGGATTTGCATACAACTGTTGCATATAAAATATTTCTGAGGGTATCTTGGGCTTCAGTGAGCTGTAAAAATGCCATTTTTTGCAGCTGTGTTCCAGCTCTTCCAGGGAAAGCCTCTTCCTCCTCCTCTTCCCTGCAGAGGTGCTGCCCTTCCAACAGGTGACTTTCCTTCTGGGAACTCTCATGGGATTTCTAGCTGTGAAAGCACAATCCCAAAATAGGCAGCTGTGTATGTTCTCAGGTATTTCCCCCTGATGAAAAATAATAAAAATTGTTCTTTCTAATTTGAGGTAGTGAAAATGCTGCTTGTTTCTCTCCCTTGTAGAGTACCAACGTTGTATTAATGTGACTGCTATGATAATCATGTTTTTTGATGAAAGCATAAGACTCAAATGATATTTCCAAATGAAGGTTGTTTTGATTTATTCCCCGTATGCAGCACGCCTAATTTTGCTTCCCAAACTCTTTGAAGCAAGCTTTCATTTTATGGTGCTGGCTGTTGCCACTGCTGTGCTGTGCTGTACCTGTGAGCTATTTAATGTGCCACATTGAGGAGTAAATTAATGCAGGTCCACAAAGAGAGCACTTCGATTTGCTAATTGCTTGTAGAGCAGAGGGTATTGTTTTGTGTAGAGAAAGACTGTTCATTAGAGACTGAGTAGTTAATTTTTCCCTACAAATGGGGCTCCCATTTGAGCTGCTTGCCCATCATTCAGGGCAGCGAGCTCACCACCAGCCCCCAGAGGGGAGTGGGGGGCTCTGGATGCAGACAGTTTAACAGCTGCATCATCACCACCACATTGCTTCAGTTTCATTCATTGAAACCTCCCTGACCAGCCTCCTCCAGTGCTGTCAGTGAGGGCTGACTTCTGGAAGGTACAGAAGAGAAGTTATTGATGCAGGGAAGCAAGTTAAACAATTCAGAAATGTCTCCTTGGAGCTGAGTTGGTGCTTCTCCTTGGAAACCTGCTCCTCTTGCAGCCCAAGCTGCAGATTCCCAGTGAGGCTGGAGCACAGGTTCTTCTCTTCCTGCCAGTATCTTTTGAGGATGACAATCTACTGACAGTAGATTAGACTATGTTGTCATGTAAGATGAATATTTTGAATTGACAAACCTTTTTTTTGAAAGCTTAAAATAATTGACTGAGTACTTGAGAGGATTTTTTTCCCCTTGCTTTGCTTGGTTTTCCCTTACCTGGTTGTGCTGCCTTCAGTGGGTAAATTGCACTGTATTTGTATATCTGGTTCATAATATCTGTTTGCATATCCGGTTTCTTAACACTTGAGCTTGGTGATCTGTGGGAGTTTAACATGTGTCTTAAGTAAAGAGAATTTCCTTGGAGCTTTTAGTTAACTTTTATGCGTAGCCTGAAAATTCAACACGGAAGTCTTATCCTACTGAGAGATTCCTGAGGTACCAAAGTGGATATGATCAGCTGAAAAGACCCTAACACAGAGCTGAGCTACTCAGAGAATCATGGAATGGTTTGGGTTGGAAGGGACCTGAAAAATCATCTTTCTGTGGGCAGGGTTACTGTCTTAGACGAGGCTGCTCAGAGATCCATCCAACCTGGCCTTGGGCACTTCCAGGGCTGGGGCAGCCACAGCTTTCTGGGCACCCTGTGCCAGGGCTTGCCCACCCTCACAGGGAAGATTGTTTTCCTAATGTCTAATCTAAGCCTACTCTTTTCCAGCTTGAAGCCATCCCCCTTGTCCTGTCACTACCTGGATGCCTTTTCCCAGAGCAGAACTCTGAGGTGGGGCTGGCAAGCTGCTCCAGCATCTGCTGGACCCCTTGTGCCTTCCCACCACCCCTGAGATGCCCATGACCCACCCTCGTGCTTTCCTTGTCTGGATGTGGCCAGAGATGGCTGCACCCAGAAACCCAACAGTTCATTGCTGAGAAGATACATTCCAAGAAACAACATAACAGTGGTTTTTTTCAGATCTTTTCTGGCAAATGCCTGGGGAGCGGGAGCAGGGGCTGAGCAGGCTGCCAGGCTCCACTCCAGGGCTGGCAGCTCCTCCCCAGCACTCTGATTAAGTGAGATGTGGGGCTAAGTTCACAGCCTAATTTCTCCTTCATAATTAAAAATGCGTGCATCTGTCATGCTGCTGGTGATTAGTTTGTATTTTCTTGTGGCCTAGAAGGAATATGGCAGTGAATCACTTCGCCAGCAGCTGTCCTCCAACAGCTGAGGGAGGTTCAATATTTGATTTAAGCTAATAAAAAGTCTGGGATAGGGCTGATGTTTACAAACTGGACGTGATAAAGCATCCAGATCAGCTGCATCACAGCCTGGCAAGTGCAGACATTGGGGGACCCTGCTGAAAATTTAGGCTTTGTCTGGAGTTTCCCCAGCTGTCTGAGTAGGTGGGACAGGGAGTGGAAGGGTCCCTGCTCTGGACTCTGAGTGCATCCAACAGCATCAGTGAGCTGGGGAAGCCTCCTTCTTTCCAGCTTTGTCATTGTAGCAGCTCTCAGTGCATTAAATATGTCCCTTTGGCTCTTCTGTGAGAGTTGCAGTCAAACCACAATGTTTAAAAATCTTTTAATCTTCATAAATCATTTCTTCCAGCAGTCTGGTAAGTTTAGTAGCTGCTCTCTGAATTCCCACTCGTTACTGACTCCTTCCCTTTGAGATGAGCTGCCTAGAAATGAATGCAGTGAAGAAAACCTACTTTTTGATTTCGTTCTTATCTGATTGCTTCTCCAAATCATATTGATCTGCTGTTGTTATGCTGCTGGTTTGGACTTGCTGTCCAGGGTTCTGTGTGTCTCTGTTGGCATAGTACCTTGAAATGGTTATTTTCCCCAAGCCATATTATTTCTAAGATAAATTATGGCATATTTCCCACTTGTGTTTTCAATTTTCTCCATCCCTTTATATTATTTATCTCTTGCCTAAAAGGTTTTTCCAGTCTTTTCCTGAAGTAAAATGTGTTGGAGTCTTTGCTATTCTTTTCTTCTGACTTTTGTGGAGGTATTATACATTAAAATGCTCTTATACCCATCTAGTTAAACAGGCTCTTAGGGTACTGTTGCCTTTGTGTTATAAATAAAAATATTTACACTGTGAGGGTGACCAAAGTGTGATGGGTTGATCCAGGTACCCACCAAAACCGCAGGGGATTGAGCTTTGAGGGGATTCCCACTCTTCCAGTGTGGGTTACTCTGTGATTCCATAGGAGTCTGTGTGAACAGGAGGCTGAACAGAGGCTTGACCCTCAAATTCAGGACTGGTAGCTACTGTAAGAAAACACATCATTTTTAATGTAATTTTAAATTAGGTAATTCTTATATCTATATAGGTTTAGAATAGGTTCCCATCTGAAGGTCATCTTCATACAGAGAA
The DNA here is from genome assembly GCF_031753505.1 of Anomalospiza imberbis. Classification (NCBI taxonomy): domain Eukaryota; kingdom Metazoa; phylum Chordata; class Aves; order Passeriformes; family Viduidae; genus Anomalospiza; species Anomalospiza imberbis. The sequence goes on along the minus strand of NC_089696.1, from coordinate 12,082,829 downwards.
AGCTAATAAATACACAGAACAGTTGGGGCAGCTTGTAAGCAAAAGTATTCAGTCAGTCTTGGGGTGTTTTCTGAGTTTATGCCAGCACCTCTCCTGAATAACCTCTCTAAGGTCGTGTTTTCTAATTCTTCCCCAAGCAACTCCTGGCTCCAGCCTGCTGCTGTCATTGTACCTCCTTCAGTAGCAGTAGGCAAAAGTCTTTCCCAAGTGTCTGCAAATTTACAATTCCCTGATGTTTCCTTATCAGACTTGGTGATCATTTCATTTTCTCTCTTCCCTTGCCTGTCCAGGCACTCCAGTTTGGGCTGGGGCTGGCATTTCCTGCAGTGTTTAATGAGTGTGTTTCATTCTCCTGTGCCAGGTCCCAGGCTTGTATTAAAACCCTTTTCATCCTATTTCAGTGTCACTTCCTTAAATAATGTCACATCATCCCCGGCCCTGCATAGCAAGAAGGTGAAACTTTTTCAGTTTTAGCTGAGCTCTGGGCCCAGGGAAATTTTGAACTGTTTGCTTGTTTGTTGGCAAAATGGAACTTCTGCTGTGCTGAACCCTCAGACTGTATTTTTAAAATTTGTTTGCTTGCATTTCAGTGTAGTTAGCCTCCAGAGCTGAATGTTTTGCTTTTCATTGTAATAAACTGCTTGCTGTTTGTCTCTGGTTTGGATGTGGCACTCAAAAGACTCATTTCACATGTGGTGAGAAGTTGAGAGACTCCAGAGGGTTTTAATGAATATTTGTTTGAAATGACTTGCATCAGTTTGTAGGAAAGTTGGTTTTATTTTATTTTATTTATTTGCATTGTTTAAATTATTTGTCATCAGTGACTATTTTTTGGGCTTTCTGCTAAGCAGAGAAATGCTGATAGCAACCTAGGAGAGTGTTAGAAAATCAAGGATGTGGGAAGGAATAGCATTTGTGTATTATGTGTGGCTTCTCTTAACTGTCTCCTAAATACCCATTTGGTTGAAAATCCTTTTTCATAAGCAAAACTCTGTAAAAGATCCTTTTCTGAGTGAAGTTCCTGTTTCCCCTCAGATTATGCCAGGATAACCAAAGGTATTTCTACTCTGGCTTGAGATCCTTTACATTTCAAATTTCCTTTTTAAAAAGTAGAAATGCTGCACTGAGATCTTTTCTCATGGAAATTCAAGAGGTTTATGTTAAAGAGCAGATTTTCTTGATGTTTTCCCACAGCATTTTGGAAGGCTTCCAAACCTAACCCTGGACCCCAGAAATTCAGCAGAACATTTTCTATGAAGTTATTCCTTCTCAATGCCATGAAAATCATGGTGCTATATGTGATTTTTTTTTTTTTTTTGGGGGGGGTGGGGGGGAGGGGGTCTTATTAAACTTCCAAAATTACATCCTGGACTTAATTTCCTTTTTTTTTTCCCCCCCTGTATCTTGAAGGCTCAGCTGTCTCAGGTTCTGGAAGAAGTGGGAAACCACAAGCAAAGAGCAGAGATGGTAAGTGTTCCATTTCTGCCTTTTTCTTTTTCCCCCTGGTTGTTTTACAGAACAGTAATTTGCAAAGTTCAGTTCATTTAAACGGTGGATCAGTTCCAAATATTCAGAAATGAACAGCAAATAAACATTGCAAAAGTTGTGTTGCTGCTGCCAGTCTTGGCACTCCCTGTCTCCATACTCACCTGGAAAAAGTGTTGGATGAGATCTAGTGGTCTGTCTTCCTTTTTTTGGCAATTCCTTTTCTCCTTAGCAGATCTAGATCAGAAGCAAACATTTAATTTCATACTGAATTAACTCCTTTCTTTGGGGGCCTTTGATTCAGTCTCAGGTGTTCAAAGGACAGGCAGATGAGATAGAAAAGAATTACCACAAACTGTTTTTTTATAATATCTGTTAATTTTCTGCTGGGTTCGCCTATTTTATTGGCATTTTCCTCAAGGACCAAAAATAATAAAAGGACACAAAACCAAGTAGCTGGGAGGTTTATATTCAGTTTCATGACTCAAATATGATTTTTATCCTCAGGAAAAAATAAGGTGTCAGTGTTAAGCTATTTTGTGAACTGATATTTTTGCTAATGGATGAACTGTGGGATTCCTGCAACTTTTCTTAGTTACAAGGAAAACCTGAGCAGTATCCAAGATGCAGAGACTCATTCTGTAGATGTGATTAATTTTATTACTAATATAAAAACAAGCCTACAGCAGTGGCTAGTAAGTTGGTGCTAAACAGACATCTGTTCTAAAATCCCAATCATAAACTAGAGTGCCAACACGAGTCTTTTTAGACTTGTGCTGAGCTCTACTAGGGCACTGAAGGGCAGGATGAGGTGCCCCTGCTGTGCTATTAATGGGTTGCCATACGTCTGTTAGGATCTTTTGTTTAATTTGTGCCTCTTGCTGTTTCAACATCAGATTTTCCACCATGAGAGCGTTAATTGATTCCGGTTCTGGGGTGGTCTCACATTGTGGGCAAACATTTTTGTATGCCCAGCTGCTTTCTGTGGTGACACAGGCCACATCTGATACTTCCAAAGAAAACTGAATTAATCCTATTTACCATCTGATCTCATTATGTGCTGCCTTGTAACAGTTTCAAATTCCCTACAATCAATTTTGTGTTGTGCTCACTGGATGTATCAGAGGAAAAACTTGCTGTTGTGTTTTAAGCGTTCTGATGTTATGGAGGTTTTTTTTAAACATTTAAAAGTTTTTATTTTGGGCTCATTAAGCCAGGTTTTTGAGTTGTTTGCCTTCAAAAATTTGTTGTATTAAGTGGGCTTTCAGAGGGCTGGAGAAGCTGGAATTTCCAGTGTTAAAGCATTGATTGGTGTTGTGCATCCATCAGCAGAGGAGAAAGCTACAGTCAGTGTTCAGTGCCTATTCCCAAGGGTTTGTCAGTGGAAAACTGCTGGACTTGTGATCTTCCAGTAACTCTTCAACCTCCCATGAACAGGCTGTTTTCTGTGGTGCTTTAACCATGGATTGCAGACTGTGAGGTGTGGGCTTTATTCAGTGAAATTTCAGTATACTGGATTTATTCAGTAAATACAGGAGAATTGATTCATACAGAGGTAAAGAGATTTTTTTTCCCAACTTTTCCCCTTTTGAGGGAAAACCTGACATTTTAGCTCCTTCTTTTCACTGGTGGTAAACGGTTCTTCTGCATCCCCAGTCCAAAGCTCCCTGGTAGGGAAAGTTGTCACTTGTGTCTTCTGCAGTGTTGATGGTGGCTGAGGTCTGTCCCCTTTGGATGGGGCTGTTCCCTAGCTGCCTGCCATGGGCTCCTGTGGATATGCCACCAGCCCCACTCTCCTCTTGCCATCCAGCAAAGTGCACTTTATGTGTTTTTTTCCCCCCACCTCTCCAGATCAGTGTCTCACCTGGGTGGCCTGATTTTTGACTCCTTTAAATTTGACACTTCAGCAAAATTATTTGCCTGGTTTTGGATAGCTGGCCTCTCACCTTCCTTTTCATCCCTTTCACCTGTGAGCCTCCAGTCCCAGTCTGATGCTGGGGATGCTGAAGGGCTTGTCCTGCTCTGGGTGCTGACAGATGTGGATATTGCTTTTCATCAGCTCTTCTGCAAACAGGCCAGTGGCTCTAAGTGAAATGGAACAAACACCTGTCAGGTGCAGGTGCAGTCTGCTGAGTCCTTCAGGCTGCTTCTGGGACAAACCTCTGTGCAGGTGACATCTCAGCTGCCACCCTGCAGAGCTCTGATGGCTCTACCACCCTCCCTGGGGCACTGGAAATGCAGAGCTGGGCTCTGGCTCCAGGGCCCTGGCTGACAGCACCTCACTGAGAGAACCAAGGACTTCTTTCTATCAGTGGGGGCATCTCTGGTGCCCTGGTAAACGAGTCATTCTTTACATAGCAATATTTAAAAGTACAATACTCGTGGGATAAGCCTGATGGGATCGTGGCCTCAATTCTGCACGTTCAGCCCCTCTCCTCCGAGGACAAGCTCAGGGAATTGTGTCCCCAGGGACAATGGCAGAGGAAGGGTGCTGTGTGTGATAGGGAACCCTGTGCCAGGCCAGAGCACAAGGTCCTGCTGGAGGGAAATGGGATGCCAGGGAAATGGAGTGGCTGCTCTGACTGCTTCAGTGCAGGGATTCTTTGCTTGTCAGCTGAAAGTGAGCGTGCTACTGAAGGAACAACAAAAAAGGAAATTTAAATGTCTTCAGTTAATTGCAGTTGACAAGACAAAGGCAGTTTGACTTTCCAGTATTAATTAGCAAACCCATACTAATTAGCTTGTATAAGCACAATTCATGCCTCTTTCCCTAAATGCAATTAATATTGCAACTGAAGACATCTCTGGGCTGTGCCTCTGTATCATTAACATACTTTGCCCTAATTACACATGGCCAGTAGTGGCTGGAGAAATGAGTTTGTGATTACAACCATAAAAAACCCTCTAATATTTTACATCCTTCAGGGAACTTGAACCTAGAATTTATTTTTTGATTTAAGAAAAATTACCATTATCATTGTGCTGTGTAATTAACAATGAAACTTTGATTTTCCTCTCCCTCTAACCCTTCACTTATTTATTTTTCTTTTTTTCCCCACAGTTTAATCATGTTCATACTGTAAGGGAACAGTGTGTGCCCATAAGACACATAAGAGTCACCACTCTTGATAGGGCTCAGGTCACCAAGCTGCCCCAGAGATCCATGGGGTTTTTCTGTCTTTTATTTGCTGAATGTTTGTTGCTTCCATTTTTTTTTTGGTACAAATGTGCACTTTTCTGACAATTTGATCAGTACTGGAAGTTTTCTTTATTGGGGCTGGTGCTACAGTGCCTTTATTTGCAGGATGAGCAAGGAGGTTGCTCAGAGTTCACACAGCTCTCTGATCTGTGGTCCCAGGATCTTATTTCTCATGGTATGTCAGTTTAGTGCTCTACTGGCCTAAAGCTGAGGGAGAGCTTCACTCACACCAAAATATTATTTGAAGAAAATGCCTTTTGTTTGTTATATTATTTTTCTTTCCCTCCCTGAGGGAGGGAAACAGAAGATGTGTTTGTTTTTGTAATTTTAGTTTGCCTTTTTCATATCCCTTTATAGACACAAGGAGATTGTTTGGCTCAAGCTTGCCATCCAAGCCACAGCTCTGATCTCTGATCTTACTTTCTTCTAGTCTGGTTCTGTAGCAGGGGGCATTCATGTCAAGGTTTTTTGTTCTCCATCATTAATCCCTGAGGGAAGTTGGCTTGGTATTAAAAAAGCATCACCTGTATTTTCATTACCCTGAGGTGCTCTGGGTATCTTTTGGCTTTCATCTTCAAAAGACAGCTTGGCCCATGTGGGCTCTGAAATCTATAGACTGCACTTTGGAACAAATTAAATTTCACCCTCCAGCAGATTAAAAAAGGATGGCTGTAAGAATCAGAGGAATTGCTTAGCAGGTTGGGAGGTAAAGAAGATTTGAAGTCCAAGAATGCAGCCATCACCAAATGAATGGCATAAATTGAGTCTCCTTACAGAGGGAATAAAGACACCTTAAAATTAATATAATCAATGCCCCTTGCCTTGAGGAAAAGTGTTGGTTAACCCTTTGCAGAGAAAAGGAGACCTTTTTTTAAGAGCAGCAGGTCAGCAATATTTAAAGAGCCAATTATGTGTTCAGTCTGATGAAATCATAATGTTTAGCGTTAACTTAAATGTCAGTGACTGCCTACAGTGATGGTTATCAGGAGTAGAAATGGAGACAGAAATGAGAGGACATGGAGGAAATCAATTCAGAGAACACTGAGCTTGATGTAGTTGGGAGCTAGCTGTTAACTGGAAGGCAACCTGGAACAGTTATTACCTATGTTTTTAATTTACGGGTAACACCAATGATAGTAGGAAAAAAATAGGAACTTTAGTATGGAAAGACCTGCCCTGGATTACTGGCCAATAGAGCTAATTTAATACTTGTTTAGGAGTTATTGAACAGAAAGCAAGAAATACAACAGACCGAGAACAAGAACAAAAGTGGTGTTCATTAGTGGAAATGTAAATTCTCTGTGTTTTCTGTAAGAGGGAGGCAGTTAAATGTGGGATTAGAGGGCTGAACCACAGTAGTTATAAATAAAAATGAAGCTTTGATGGAACATCTTTAGAAACAACAGGTTGGGAGGAGCAGGAGACAACTGACTGGTGCAGGAAGTCTCCGTCTATCAAAAGTGTATTACATAATTTCTGAAGTGATTTAGCAGGTGACAGCAAATCTCCTTCCCATGTGACAGATTTTATCCTAGCACTTTATGTGAGACCAGCAAAGCCAAGACAGATGAGCAGCGTGGCACTCAGCTGAGCAGCAGGGTGAATAGTTTTAGTAAGGCAATCTTAGAGAAATATCCACTTCTCAAATCAGATTGAAAAGCATGAACCTGGTTATAAAGAGACAGCAAAAGAAGCCAATCCAGAATGAAATGCTATAGTAACAGAAGACTGGAAGAGGACTTTTAGATCATAAAGTCCACTCCTTCAGTAACTGAGGCAAGTGCAGCATATGTCTCAGTTCATAAATTTATCAAGCTTGTCTTGAAACAGCTTTGGTTGTTTGTACCATTACTGTCATGGAAAGACTGCTCTGATAGCTGAAATCTTCCCAGTTCCAACTGAAAATATATGTGCAGTTAATATCCATTTTTTTCTTGTGCTAATATTCTCCTTAAACTACAGTGACTGTTCTTCCTCCCTCATATTTATGCCGTGACATATTTATAGAGAACAATTGTTCTCTCCCAGCCTTTCATTTGTCTAGGTTAAACAAATCAAGCTCCTGCAGCCTTCTCTTAAAGCAGGCTCTTCAGTTTCCTCATGAATCTTGCAGCTTGCTTTAAATCTCTTCCTCTTTCCATCTCTCCTTTGAAGATGAGTAATCAGAGTGGTCAGATCATTCCAGGCGATGTTCCAGCATTAGCTTTTGCAAAAGTGTCTTCCACAGGATCATGGAGTACAGGCAGGCACCTCTTCCACTTCTGTGGTGGAAGAGCTGAGCTGTATCCAGGTCATCACCCATTTCCAGTGCCACACATTGCTGGTGTTCATCCTGGGATCAGTTCATCTGCCCCACTCTGTCCTCCTCTTGAGTATCTGGCTGAGGAAGGCTCAGTTTGTAGGCGCTGTTTTGGGACTTGCACTCTGACATTTCAATTCTGTGCTGTTCCTTCAATTTTCACGTAGTTTCCTCTTTCTGATCAGTTTATGCTCCTCTGTGGTAAAGCCTCTGTGCTGTCAGTAATTGTGTTTGTGCATCTGTATTTTTAGACCAAAAGTCTTCATTGAATTTTGTTTGTTTTGGATGTGTCTGAGACATCTTTTTTTCTCTATCAGGTAGGTTTAGTTTTACTTCAGCAGAGCCATTTGTTGCTTGTTTACTTCACAGTGTTTATATCATTCTTCACTTTATTGTGTGATCCTGTAAATTCTGCATTATGAGTTGTTGGAAGAGGGGGATGATTGTGCAGGAATCATTAATGCCCTATTTTGAGTCTTCCCCCTGTTTTAACCGTGGAGTTTTGGTTCTGAAGGTGAAGCCTAGAACAGAGGAATGGGAGTACACTTGTCCTTTCCCTGGCAGAGAGTTCTCAGTGCCTGTTGTAAACAACTACATTAAAATTGGTCCCTGCTATTCCCCACAGGGTAGGAATATAGTGAGCTCTGAGCTACACAGACAAGGTTATTTTTTTCTACCTCTCTTAGCCTAGGGAATGATGAACACCCTCAGTTGGTGTGGTGCACCTGCTGTGTGTTCCTTCTTGGAAAACTCATGTTCAACACACGTGGCACCATCAGGAACATCTGTTGCACGTGACTGTGGGCAAAGCAGGGAGTGTGGAGGAAGCCTTGGGATCCTGGTGGATGAGAGCTGCCAAACAGCTGTAAGCTGGAGAGGTGATCAGCATTACACCTCTGCACGTTACTATCTCAAAGCTGTTTTAATTAGGTGAGAAGGAGAGACTTAGTGAGTCAATTCTCGTGGTTTATCTCTGTTTTAAAAATCTAGCCGGGCACATGGGATCAAATAGCACATTCCCTTCAAATTAAAAAGAAATAAACGGTCTGTTTAAAAGTCCCATTACACAAATGAACCTGCTGTTGGATCCATTAACGTGCCAATTTTATGGGACATGGCAGCACCGTTTGGTTCAGCAGGATTGTTTTTGTTTGCTCTTCCAAGGCGATAAGAGCTGACACGGGGTAAGGACTGTCAGGAGGAAGAAATGGGGCTGCCTGAAGTGGAGAGCTGCTTTCCTGCTGCCCTTCTATTGTAAACGCAGGTGAACCTGGTGGGAAGAAATGCTGATGTCTGACTCCAGTTCAGAAGGCTGAATGATTTCTTTATTAGAACTATGCTATAATACATTAATATACTATTTAAAGGAGACACTAAAACTACATACCTACTTGTTTTAACTACCATATCTAACTTACAACTGGTGACCCTCTCTCAAGAGTCCAGCCACAGGTGGGTTGGATTGGCCATCAGGCTCAAACAGTCCTCACCAGAATCCAATCAAGCAATCACCCCAGGTAAACAATTCTCCAAACACATTCTACATGGGAAAAACAAGGAGCAGAAATAGAAATTGTTTTCTCTTTCTTTCCTTTGTGCTTCTCCATGAAAAAATCCTGAGAGAGAGAAGAATGTGCCTGCCACACCCTTCCCTATGGGACAGGTGCTGCCTGACTGGGGGTAAGTGGTCTGACCCGGACCTGAAGAGCAATTCCAGCTCAGATGGGACTCATGGACAGTGCCTGAATTCCCAGCCCATCATTTGGGGTGGCCTCCATGCCACAGGTGTACCCCTAAAACCTGAGCTGTACTGACAGGCATGATGATAACAGGAGCAGGAGAGGGAGAAGTGGGGAGGGTTTTTTCTCCTCAGTTGTTGAGCAGAGGAGAAAAGTGAGTTGTTGTCCTGTTTAAGAGGTGCTGCAGCTGGAGTGGTCTTGTCAGTGTCACTGCTGTCACTAAAATCTGAGTTACACTGAGTTACTTGGTTAAATGAGAACAGGATAGGGATACTATCAGAGGCTTTATTATACTAAAAGGGCTATTTAATAGACATGCAGGAATTGTGCTTTTCCAGGCTTCATTCATCTCTACAGAACCTGTAAGAAGTTTATGGGCTACCTCAGACTCACTTGGTTCGATTTAGCTGAGCTAAAATTTCCTGGAGAATGCAGGGGGCTCTACATTATGTTCAGCACTTTGAGAAAACCAGGTGAGAGGTCTGGGATACCTCTAGGATTCTGTCATTTCTGCTCCTTTATTCTGCCTTCCTAAAAGGCAGCTTGGAGAAGCTATAGAAGGAACATGAAGTGCCAGTGCATGTCCAGAGAGGGAAAGGAAGACTTGGGGCTGTTGAACAATCGTGTTAGGCTGGGACAAAATAATAACTGATTTACAGCTTCCTTGTGACAAGGATGGAGACCAGTTTCCTCCTGCTTTCCCAGCTCTGGGATGCTGTGTCTGCATCAGAAGAGGACCATCCTGAGAGATCTGATGCAAGAGATCCAATTCTGTAAGCACAGCTTGTTCTGAACATGCAAGGGGATGTGAAGCTCTCCAGCTATGGGATCTGGGGGGGCCACGGAGGGCATGTTCAGAGGATGTGCCTGCAGATCAAAGGTTGCTGGATACTTCTCTTCTTGCCTGGGGCTGGCTTTGTGTATACAAAAAGAGAGATAAAGGCTTAAAAAAAAGTTTAAGTTTCAAGACTTAGTCCTTACGCTGACAGCCTAATCAGCTTGTTACATCATTTGATTTCAGTCTTTTTGTGTCTGTGCCCTTAGAAGAGCTTGTTCCCAGTGTTTCTTCCCTTTGGCTGATGGTTGCTGGGGGTAGGTAGTAGCTGTGGCAGGCTGGGGTCTGTCAGGGCAGCAGAGTCCTCCAGCAGGAGCTGTAAAATCCAATCTATCCACAGAGACAAAGAGATCATAGAGCAGAATTTTTCCTATGACCTCTTGGTAAATAATGAATGGCAGAGCCCTGCCTCTTTGGAATTGCCTAATTGAGGCTGACAACTCTTTCTTGTATTACAGGATCTGGCTTGTCAGGAGAATTTTAACTTATTTATGAATATTTCATTAACCTCTAAAGACTGGCTGTACAAAAGCTAGCTCCTGCCAGGCCCTGTCCTGTTAATGCTGTGTTCAGTGCTAATGTCATCACTGCTCATCCCGTACACCTTTCCTCTGAGCTGGGCCTCAGAGTTTATTGTTGGTGGCAGCAAGAACATGTTCACCAAAGGTTAAGATGCCAGGTTTGTGCTTTGGCACCAGAGTTGAACATATGGTATTTGAGAGGGAATTGCTGTTTGCCTTTCACTCTGTGACTGCTGCTGGCAACTGAAGGGCCCTGCAGGCATCATCCCAGAGGCTGAAATGGGCAGAGCAGTCTTGGCAGGGCCCTGTGACCTTTGGGTTTTGGCACCAGGAGAGAGATTTCTCACTCTTTATACATTAAAAGCCCACTGCTTTTTGTCACAGGCTAATCTGAGGATGGGTCATTTAGCTGGAAAATATTCAACCTGCTCTACTTAACCTGTTCTTTGGGCAGGGTTTGGGGAGCGAGGCTCCTTCAAGGCTCTGCAGCTTTATTAAAGCAGCTGGGAGGTCCTGTCAGGAGAGCTGCTGCTTTCACAGAGCTGGGCCCCTTGCCCCATCCTCACATTTCCCAACTCTGGGAGTTCAGAGAGCAGCTTTAGCAGGCAGCTCTGCTAGCCCCTGTCAGGATGTGCCAGCAAACAGTGCTCCCAGCTGTAGTGAACCGCAGAATTGGACTGGAGCTGCGGCAGGAGCGAGAGAGCTGTTCCTAAAAACACAGGCTGTGGGTTGTTCCATGTGAGCAAGGGAAAGAAGATTAGGTTCAAGCACTCAGTGAAGGCTCCTTTGCTTTCTTTATTAAGCAGGATTGATTCCACAGTATTTATGTTAGAAAACAAAGAAACAAAAATGGATGTTGGATTCCTCTTTCCCCTTTGATCTTCCTAGGTGCTTGGTAACTGCATAGATTCTTCTCTGACTGCTTATTATGTGGTGATTTTTCAACAAGAAAACTGATGGGGGAAGTGAGAGGTGGGATTACAAGCTCCTGTTTGATGAGAATTCTTGACTGAATGCTCAGGAAACTCCTCGAGGCTATATTTTCAGAAAACAAACTGTATTCAAACTCTGTACGGAGGAGGTATGACATCTTTGCAGATTTATTTGTTGCTTTGCCTGTAAATTACAGCTGATATAAGACTTAATTCTAGCAAAATATGCCTATTCCTGCATGAAAGAAGTGATCTGTGTGATGCTTTTCTCAAGAGTAGACAATCCATTGCGCCAGCACCGCAGCTACACTGGGCAGGGACATGGCACATCCAGTCTGGCACCTTGACAGGTTCCCTAAACAGGCTCTTATTCTGTGTTTTGCTGTTCTAACCAGGAGTAATGGGTAGGAGGTGTCAGCCAGTTAAGGCTAATTACTCCAGAGTTGCCTTCTCTCTGTGGACACCAGCTGTTTTGTTCTCCCTGGCTGGGAGGAGCTTTCTGTAGTAATTAAAGGAAACAGTCATCTACATGCCTGGTGGAAGTGGTGGAGCGAGGCTGATAACAGCGGAGAACTCTGAGCTGAATGAACATGGAAATTAGGTGATCCTTCTTCAGAATGAGCTGTTAGAGCAAGGAGAGGGGTTCTGGACTGAAGCTGTCAAAGGTGTTTTGCTGTCAAGCAGTGGCAGTGAGGTCTCACAGCAGTGCCTGCGAGCGTGGGCAGGACAGCCTGAGAGGAAGAGATTCCTTGTCTGCTCCTTTCTTGGGCTGAGAGTTGAAATGTGTAATTATACTTGAATAAACTCATGGGTTTAAATTAACATCTTCAGTTCCCCTGCTCAGTGTGTCTCTTGTACAAGATGTTTGCTCTTCTACCCCATGAACTTTCCAGGTTTGTTAATTTTGAGCTCTGAGCCAGCTTCCATCCATCTAAAATATCTAATAGTGCTTATTTCCAAAGTCACATCCTGCACCCATCCCAGATTATTAAAAATAAATAAATACAGTACCAAGGAAGGTGGGTGGGTGGGGATGGTTGGCATCTGGTGGTGTTGGGATGTGAGAAGACACTTGAGAGGGGCAGGAGTCATGGAGCAAAGGTGTGTTGTAGGTGTTTGGGGAAGAGCTTGTTGGATGGGCTGTGCAGGAGGAATTTGGGGCTTTGGGGTGTGATGTGATGGTGATTCCTTCTTCATGTGCTTGCAACTGGGCAGACAGCTCAGGTTTGGGCCATTTTGGGACCCATGTGGCATTGGCCTCATTTTGCAGAACAAAGTGTTTCCTGCCATACCCTGTCCCACTGTGATTAGGTGTGGAAACCATAGAGTGGCTGGTTTAAATAGGCTGTCTGTGCATTTGTCCTCTTGTTCCTTTGCAGCAGGGCTGAGTTCAGCTCACTGAGCCTGTCTGGAGCTTCCCCAAGTTGTGCTGGTGCCACACAATGTGGAGGGGAGGTGTTGGAAGGCAAGCTGCAGGCTGCCTGCGCAGTGGGAATCAGAAGGGAGAGAGGTGAATGCTCGTTAAGGCTCCCTTGGGGTAGATGAATTAGTTAATGACTATGCTGTGCTTTGAAAATGCAAATGCTGTGTCAGAGCTAAGTCTGATTATAATAATCAATCTTCCTTTGGAGAGGGTGCTGGGTATGAGGAAGGGGGGAGAGTGATGAGACTGGGGCTGAATTTTTAGATCACAGATCTGCATTTCTCTGCTGTTCTTAAGGAACCTGATGTTGGCTGAGAGGTCAGCAGAGCTGAGGAGGGGCAAAAGGTGGGTTTGGAGAGGAATCATCCTGGCAAGCGCCAGTGGGCCTTGGCAGGCTGAAGTTAATTTTGTAATTTTGTCCCTTACGATTGCCCTGCCTGGAAAGGGAGAGGTTATATCTGCTTCTGTGTGTGAGCTGCCCCTGCTAATGGGAAAGATAGAAACTGCCTCATAAGCAGGGTCCTCCAGGGATGGGGGAGAGGGGAGGGTGGCTGCTGCAGACCTCCAGCCCTGACAGCTGCTTCTCCCTTGGCACTCCATTCGTTTGTAGCAAGCGTTCCTAGTAATTACACCTCTTAATTTAAGAGAGCGAGTGGGAGAAAGGAATATAAATTTGTGTATTAACTTTAGAGATTGGAAATAGGGCAAGTGAACCTTCTCTCTGGGAGATTATATTTGGGAATGAAATAGAAAGACATTTGGTATAAACTTGAAAAATTGCTCTCTTTTTACTGCAACAGGAGGAGAAAAGCCACAATCCAGACTGTATTGGAGAGAAGCAGAAGTCAGCATATGTCCATTTCCCAGTGTGCGTGTATCTGCAATAACATATATGCATGAATACATTTTTAGGAAAGTGTTTGCTGAGAGGTTGCTCCTAGCCCTGACTTCTCAGTGATAAAAGCACAGCAAGTTTGCTACAGATGGTGGAACCCCTAGAGACTGGTGACTCTGATCCAGCCAGCCTTCATCTTCCAAGAGAAAAAAAATACATATTTTTTTTTCTTCAGCCAAGAGGGAGATGGGTAGTTCCAAACCACTTTTTGTTGAATATCTGATTTTCTTTGGCTTTATTGCTTTTGTTTCACATTGGCATCAAGGATTAATTTTCCCAAGAAAATGTGCCAGCTAATCCTGGGCTGCTTAGCCTGTTTCTAAATGGCAAGCAATATTTTGTTTTACAAGTACTGTCCTACTTTTTGAAGAAGAGTAAAGTTCACTAGGAAATCTGGTGAGGCTTAGTTCTCCCCGTGTGTGCTTCTCTGCAGATGTTTTGGGGGAACAGCCTTTGAAATGCCAGTGGGATGGGCATATGGAAGAGGTGGTGGTGCTTTTGCTGAGCAGAATGATGTCTGAAGTGCTCAGCATGGTGTCTCATTTCTCTGTGGTATTGCTGGACACCCAAATTAAACTCACTGGTGTTTCATGCATATTCATTTTTGATGCCAGATTTATAAGCTTGTAGACAAGCCCAGGCCTGTTGTGCTGCCTTATGGGAAGAGGCAGAGAAGCTCCTTAGTCTGCTACATCCAGTGGAGAGAAGCACACATGGCACCACTGTCATGTCAAGGTCCTGGTTTGCCTGTTTTCAGACCCCAGTGTACAGGTCACACCCAGGGTCCTGTTTCTCTGTTCTTGTCTATTTTAGCATACACTCGTCCTTTCCAAGTCTGCTTGGTGTTCATACATTTTAAATATTTATGTGCTGAAATAGCTCCTTGAATTGTGTTGAGGCTTGTAGTCCAACACAACCTCTCAATTCACCTTTCCATGCTGGCTCCGTGCAATTCAGTTCCCATTTATCGCTGCCGTTCAAAATCAGCTCTTTTGCTGAGGAAGGCCTTTCAAAGGATGTTGCATCAGCCCATTGTTAAATAAACCTTTAGACATTTATAATGGATTCAGCATTTCCTGCTTTTTACAATTCCAAAAATGCTGAATGACGTGCAGACACACTTCATCAGGATAAGATTGCTGTATCAGCCCCTCACTAAAATGCACTCATTATTCAAATAATAACTGTATGTCTCCAGCATGTGTTCTGTGAAATGTGTGTACATGATGTGGGCGAGTAAACCAGCCCCCCCCTTTTTTTTACTTTGGCAGTGAGTTGAAATACTTTAGATTTTGAGTCCTTTATTACCCAAAATGAGTCACTTGAACAGAGATTTGATCATTGTTTTGGGCAGTGTGTTTAAAATTTTCAAAAGTTTGTAAATGTGGCTTTCAAGGCTGACTGATCTGACCTGTGATAAGCCTCACTCTGAAAATGGGATGTGGACAGCGGTGGTCAGTGGGAGGCTCTGGGAAAGCTTTTCTCCATCAATGCTGAAACCTGCTGGAGTTGAGTGTGAGGAACAACAGGTCCATGGCATTACAGAGACTCAGGGTGCTTGCTTGGAGGGGACAAATATGGGTCAAAATGACAAATACCAGAAATATACCAAGAAAATCAACTCTCTGAAGTTCTGTTTCTTCTAGCTGTCAGGAGATGAATTTATAATTTTGTTTTTCCTGTCATCTCCTATGTCTTTAAAAAAATGCTGCAGAAGAGAGAAGCAGTGAGGAATGTATTTCTTACCCTGCTGTGGGTGTTTGCTATGTCATTAACACTTGGAGGAGAACCACCTTCTTGGAATCTTGTCCAGGCAGGTTTAAAAGCAAGGCTGAAAGAAGAATGATATTTCATATAATTAAATACTAGATGAAAATGCGTCCATGTTCTTCCTTCCTCTTTCTCCTTTGGTAAATAATGATGGCAGTACTTATTTTGGAAAAATTATTTGAACTTCATCTTTTGGGGTACTTGCATATTTCTGACAATGGGCATTCTAAAATTAGTCTATATCCTGTATATGTCCTGATCACTTTTTATTGAGAGTAATAAAGCTGTGCTGGAATTCATGCTTAAGAATTGAAAGAGATAAAATAATTCAGGATAAATGGGATTATTTTAGGTTGAGAACAAGGGGCACCAGTATATTTTGAGATGAGAACAACACATCCTCAAAATACCAAGTTACCTGTTCATGTGTTTTATTCATCCATGGGCTCTGATATTGCTCATTATTCTGCCTTATCATAAAAACCTTAGGTAACTTTAAAAACTATTAAAATAACAGCTTGGTTTCTTTTCAAGTTGCTAATGTGTTCTGTAGGGTGGGAATATCACGGGGGCTTCTGATCCTGGGTGATATAATCCCTGAAGCTCGTGCAGATGATGTAGGTCCTTAGGTCCCTCTTGTGCAGCTTTCAGGACAAGAGGTGCAATGCTGTATTTTCACAACAATGTTCCCTGTCTGCTCTCCATGCCAGTTAAAAGATCAAGGCTGACCTGGGTCGTTTGGTATGGAATGGGGGAATACAGCAGTGAGCTGTAATTTGAGCAGCCCTTTTCCCCTCTCTGCTTGGTAATGACTTCTACTAGTTTAATGTATTCAAAGCATTAAAAGTTTAACTCAGCCAGTCACATAAAATTATTGATAAAAATTGGAAGGGTTTAGCTAGGAATAGTGAGTTGGTTCAAAAAGCATAAAATGCCTGCTGGAAGTGTCATCTGGTGAACATGAGACCAGGACTGTAAATTAATTTAGGAAAAGGAATGTGATAGGAATTAGGCAAAGAAAGCAGCAGGAGGGGTTTGGCTCTTCCTTTCCTTATCCTTTCTTGAGTCTTGGCACTGGTACTGAGAGGACAAGTGGACAGGAAGGGACAAACTGCCCCTGTAGTGAATTATTTCATGCTCATCACCCATTCCTAGAGCTATCCTGAGGCTGTGTCAAAGGGATTGGTCTTGGAAAGCTCCTCACCTCTTGTGCTTTGTCAACAGATTCCTGATTTTTTGCCATTCTCTTCATTGCTGTTTTGTCTTGCTGCTTGTACTCTATTGCCTTCAGAAAAGCAGAATTGAATCCCAGGAGTAAGCCACTCCATCTCATCTCAATTAACTATTTTAGTCCTGGAAAAGGCATTAATAACATAATAATAAATAGAACTTTTAATACCTGAATATGTTAATATCTTCAGTGAGATTGGCAGTAAGGGATGTTTTCCTAATGATTGGCAGTAAAGGGATGTTTTCCTAATGACTGCTAGGGATGAAACCTGGAAACAGTACATTTTGAATGTAGTATTTAATACCTTAATTGTTTTACTTTCTTATTTCATAAACAATTAATGAGCTCTGAATGGCAATAATTTCCTGTGGCACAAAATTGTGTCTTGGCCTGAGCTTTAAACTCTCCAGTAGTTTTAATCCTAGTTCTGGGAAGCAGGTCTGTGTCATCATCTCACTCCTCGAGCCAGTTTCATCTGTAGTGATATCACTGTGTCCTCCTGTCCCTTCTCACCTCAGGCACAGCACATTTTCAGTCCAGGGAGTCTTGGTGCTTGCAAATCGAGAGGACATAAAAATGAGATTAAATGCCCTTACAGCCCATGTGCCCTTTCCTCCTCTTTCTCCTTCAGCAGCTTATTCTTAGAAACCCAGCAGAATCTCATCCTGCCGCCGCTGAGCGTACCTGGCACTGATTTGTCACTGCTGTGTATCAAGTGAGATGCTTCTCACAAGCTCCCTCAAGCTTGTGTGTGTTCACTCTCCTGTCTCCTTTTCCAAGAGCCCCCGGATCACAACAGCAGATTCCTCGCCCATCTGTGAGGAATGTCCCCCTTGTCCCCTGAGAAGGTGGCCATGATTTATCTGTGTGGGTCAGCAGGTGTCACAGGGACTTGAGGCTGAGCCCTCTTAACCAGTGAAAAATAACTCACCAGCCCTTCCATCTTCAAATGCTGCCCTCACTCATCCCAGAAAGCATCTTCAAACTCCTAACAGCAAACACATCCAGGCTTCAGCAGACATGGGAAACAGGAGGCATAATGAGTGTTTTCCTGCTAGAAGTAGGTTGGAACTGAAGCATACTCCTCATCCCAGTACCTTTTATTCACATTTCTGGAATTATCTGGTGTGCTTGCTTTATCCCCAGCCATCTGTGATGGGCTGAGCTGGGAGAGATAAGCTCAGTAATCAGAAAATTGAGGGAAGCATTTCTGGCTGTGATAATCTTATCAGGCAGCTAATATGCATTAACATTTGTACAGCCTGATGATGCAGGTGGGCCTTTGCTTATTTTTTTATTCCTAGATGTTTCTTGACAGGCAGGGGGAGAATGCAGGGCTTTTTGGGGTGTCGGGGGAATTAGGGTAAAACATTTTTTTGGTGCTTTCTTCTGCTCTCTTCCTTTGATGTCAGAAGGGGGTAGGAGCATTATCCAACCATCTATTTTCTGCCCTTTCCTGCCAACAGCACTGCCATGCTCTGCCTGTCTCTTCTGGTAAATATGGAAGGGCAAAGAGGCAGCATGTCTGAACTTCAGTTCTGTCTAAGCAATATGACTGTCTGTGACAAGCTGCTTCTTTTTCTTGTAAAATTGGAATGTTTCTGTGAAAAGCTTGCAGAAGTTTGCCCTTGCAGTGTGATTTTGCTCTACAAGTCTAATCTATGCTGTTGCAGGGAATGGTGTATTAATGGATTATTTCCCTGATGCTAAGCGCTGAACTCTCTGTGGTCATAAGTTTTGCATTTATAATTAAGGCTGGATTGCCTATTTTTTTTCCTCCTGGGTGAAAAAATATCATTTCAGCCAACAGATTTATTAGGGGAATTAGTCGACAGGTGGTAAAAAGACAGATGACAAAAGGAACTCCAGAATCTGAAGGATGAATGTGTGAAGAAGGTCTAAGCTGGGAGAAGGTGTTGGAGCAGAAGTTTGAGTATCTTCTAGGTAGTTTGTCTCTGCTTACACTTCATAATAAATCATTTTCGGAGGGGTTTAGAAACAGGTAACATATGGAGTTTATCAATCTGTGCATCGTCATGATCTCTGAATTAGGGATCCAGACTGCTACAAGTCAGGGGGCCTGGGAATTGTAGAGTCTGAGTAAGAAGTTCTTTCTTGTGAGTTCCTACCCAAAGAAAGCCAGAGGCAGAAAATATTCTTAATTGTTTGTTTGTTCCGCCAGAGCTACCTGAGCAGCTAGAGCTAGAAGTGTATATTGGAAAGTGCTGGAAATATTCCCCAATCTTTTGGATTCAATGTGTGTGTCT
Organism: Anomalospiza imberbis; assembly: GCF_031753505.1. Taxonomy (NCBI): domain Eukaryota; kingdom Metazoa; phylum Chordata; class Aves; order Passeriformes; family Viduidae; genus Anomalospiza; species Anomalospiza imberbis. The sequence goes on along the minus strand of NC_089696.1, from coordinate 12,064,233 downwards.
CAGAGCTGTTGTGGACAAGACAGCGTAATCCTGTGGTTCATTTCATTTCTTCTGGGGGAGGAATTGAGTGAGGTTGAACTATCAATACTACACCTCAGGTCCCAGTGAGCTCCTAATGCCACACAGTCTTCTGCATCCTATTATCCATGGGGGAAAATAGGGGAAATGCCTGAAAGAGAAGCAGAAGCCTTGCTAGTAACATTCAACTTTCTGTACCTCATCTGTTGTGGAGAAAATGTCTGGAAAGGCAAAAGGAATTGCAAAGGGAAGGAGAGTTAAGTGAGGAGTTGACATTCAACACGAATTTGTGCTTCACATCTGTATCATGAGAAGTCTGACCTGTGCAGAACCTCATGATTTCCTGTTCCCTTGCTGTTCTTGTGTGCCCTTAGCAGTGCTGCAGGAACTAATGCCTTTTCTCCTGCAGCTGGAGGTGGAGATGAAGGTCCTGAAGTCTCAGCAGTGCACGGCGGAGCAGAGCACTGTCGTCACCAAGGAGGAGGTGGACACACTCAGGTAGGCAAAGCAAGGGGAAGGCTGAGCAGATTCTACCCTTTTTGGTGGAACTAATGAGAAGGGCAATGCCTGGGGTAGTTTCATTGCCTGCTGTGGTTTTTGTCATCTCCTGGTGGAGCAGCAGGTACAGGGGCTCACCGTGCTATAGCTCATGAAGAAGTTTGTGTACAGGTTGCCTGCTGTTCAGGCAACAGGGTGATGATCAGAACATATTTTCTTTGTATTCCTGAAGTAGGATGTTCTTTTTCTGAGCACAAGTTTTACTTTCTCACCAGCTTTTATGGACGTGAGAACCCCATGAAGTATTAGCAGAAACACTCAGCCCATGATCTGTCCTGCATTTAGATACTTCATAAGCTTTGCTATCTTTTGGGAGGCTTCAGGCTCTTTTCTTCTGTTGTCTGGGGTCTTTTGCTGTCAGTTAATTCATAAACCTGGCTCCTGCATCGCTATTCCCCCTCTTGACTTTATTTCCTGTGGAAATAACATTGCTGTTTATTTGCTATTTTGACCAAATCTCGACTGTAAATACAGGATCTGTTGGCATGTGTGCAAAGAGGTTTAGAATCCAGCTTTTGTACTGCTGATGCATGTGTAGCACTGGAGATAAAAGAGGGATGTTTTCCCTTTTGCATTGCTGGAGATGGCAGAGGGGTACCTGTTGTGATTCAGTGAAAGAGAAGTTACAAAACAGCATTTCAGCAGAGGATACATGAGCATTTACAAAAGCTACAGTGAAGCTAAACAACCTTTCCATGTATTTATTAAAGCATTTATAGATTCCATTGCAAAGCAGGTGACACAATAAATACCAAGCACAAAAAAGTTCATCTGTTTCTGAGTGCTTAATAAAGTTCCTTTTATTTAAGTTGGGCAAGTCAGGTCCTCACAGGCTGAGCATTTTATTCTCAGCTGATGTAAGACTTTGGCTGGACTTTCACTTCTTAATTCTTTTATATTTTCAGCTCCATCACAATAAAGTGTGACTGCCTCACAGGACTGAAAGCAAAGTTTTGCAGCAAGCAGAATCCTGCAGAAAGCAGAAATTACTGGCCTGTGTGTTATGGCTTTGCTCTTGTGCTTTGCCTCTGGAGCTTGTTTTACAGCTTTGAAAGCCCAGTTCCATAGCAGGAGGGAGGTGTTTGAAAATAACACATGTTCAGCTAAGATATTGCAATACATTTTAGGGTTGTACACCTAATCTTGGGGACTTGCTCCTATAGTTCCCTCAAGGTGCTGTAATAGTCCTGGAGGCCCAAGGCATACATCTCCTTTTTTTATTCTATCATATGTTTGAGTTCTGCTAAAGGAGAGAATGCTATGACTTCCCTTTTTCAGGGAGATAAACCTGTCTTCATCAACTTTTGCCTTTTGTGGGCTTTCTTTAGCTCATTCAGGCTTTTCCTGTGCTAAGGCACACTGGACCCTCTGAAACCTGAGGTTTACACTGCTGCAAGAGTATTCAGCACCTCTTTGGCAGCATTAAACCTGTCACTCCTGATTAATAATGTGCCTGTGTATCGGTAAAGCCAGCAGCCTGTTTGCTGTCTTCTGGGACCTGCAGGTTTGCAGAGTTTTTCTACAGTGCCTCCCCAGTCTCTCTCTCCCTGGCTGGGGTTGCTGCAGCCCCCTTTCATCTGGGAGATATTCAGGCTCTTTATTTTCCCCTCCAAGGCTCATTATTTGGTGTTTAGCTTCCCTGAACAGCATTTGCTGTCTATTGCCTGAGCAGCTTCAGGGACAGCATGTGTAGGGGGAAGCAGCTGGACTGCCACATAGCCCAGACCACGCCGTGGTGTGGCAGTGGGGATGGAGATGTCTGGCTCTGCCCTGAGTGAAAAATCTATTTCCTGGGCAGGGATGAGTGGAGCTTACAAAAACCTGCTTGTTATGGGATCGTGGTGTTGGATTCAGCTCAACAGTAGTCCTAAAGCTCCTAAATAATGTTTTTCCCTCTTTGTTTTTAAGGAATTTCTTAGGTTACTAATCTCACTCTCTCCTCCTTCCACAAAATGGTATCAAACCTTTCACAGAAAGTATGTCTCAAACCCAGGCCAGTTCCCAGTGTGGTGGTTGATGGTGCAGAGCTGTTTTCCAGTGATGGGCCATACTCTGAAGGCTGTTTCAGCAGAGGCCAAGCTTCTGCAGTTGTTTCATGTTGATATTTTGGTTTTTCATCTCTCTTGTTCCTGAAGCTGTGGGTGCATAGCAGTCACAGTTCCATATTCCAGACTGGTTTTTTTCTGTAATTTTTTACTGAACCACTTTTTGTTCTCATGGCTGATTTAAATATTTGTCCCAGGCCCTGATGCTGGTTATTTAGTTACAGAGCTGTTCAACAAAGCTTGGATTTGTTTGATTTTGATCACTAATTGGTGCAAGGCATTCTCTTTCTGCTGAAGCTTTCTTTGCTGGAGCACTGTAAGCCACTCCCTGCTCCTTTTTCCTTACTGTTGGCTTCTATTACTGCTTCAGACATCTCCTTGCACTCTGAGGCACTCCACATCTGAATGGAGAGAAATCTCAAAAATGACTCCATAAAGATTTTTTTTCTTATGTTTCTAGACTTAAGCAGTCAATGAATATGGTTGGACTTTATTTTGCATTTTCTGGGCATTGTTCAGAAAACTGGGCCGAGTTCTTTCTTCACAGAAGAGGGTCCTTCTCAAAGGAGCACAGGATAAATCACCATGTTCTCCCAGCCCTTTGGAGCTCAGGATGAATGTGCTGTGATCCACATCAGAACACGCCTCGTGGCTCAGCTGGATGTGTCCTCTCCATGCAGCAGCAGTGAACTGGGTGGGTGTGATTAAAGAACAGAAAGAGGTTTAGAGGAGAATAGGGATCAGAATAGGAGGGGATTAGGTCTGCTGTGCTCATCCTCCTCCTGTGGGCCTCAACAGCACCAGTTCACTCAATTTTATGTAGCTGCTGAGGAGAGAAAACACAAACTCCACTCTCACTCCTTCCTTCTACACACCACTGCCAGAAACTAATTCTGAGACAAAACGGGGAAGAACACAAACTTCCAAATTGGAAAGTGGGGAGAAAAATGCCACACCTTGTGAAGGAATTATTTCCATTTCTGTAGTTCATTGTAGTCTTTGAAATCCTGTAACTTACAGGATGGCCTGTCAGCTCCTCTGAGCTGAGCCCAGCCTCCCCTGTTAGCTGCTGTCACAAAGGAATGTGAAAAATAGGAGGAACCACTGAAGGCAGCAAGAGGAGTGTGCAGAACAGGAATGGACTGTTGAGCCTCCAGGCATTTCCATATAGGCCCTGTGGTTAGGAGCTCACTTCTGAAAAAAAAAAAAGCAGAGGGGACATAAAGGAGGAAAAAAAAAATCCATATGAATCCTTTGAATCTGTATTTACCTCCTGTGAGTGAACGAGAGCTTTTGAGAAAAATACCTTTTGTCTCATTTTTCTTTAGTATGGAAAGTAAATTTTCAGCCAGAAACTTGAAAGACTTTATCAGTTTTTCCTCCTTCTCTTGAGAACAAAGTGCTATTTCGTCAGACCTTTTATAACTTTAAATGTGAAACTCTCTCCCAGCATCATCGTTTCTGGAGAGACAATAAAAGTAGTGCTAATGCTGTCATTTCTCACACTTTTTGCTGCTCCCTCTGAAATAATATTTGTTTATATTCTGCAGATCCTATGAAAAGAAACAGTGGTCAACCCATTGAGTTCCTGCACTGTAGGGTACAGCATTTGGACATTAGCACCTTTTAGAGGGAAGGTGATAACTGTGCAGAAACTGGTATTTCAGAATCTATAAATAAAAGGAATATATTTTAAAAGATCTCCATTAAAGACTTAAGTGGCAGCAGCTGAAGGACCTTTTCAGCTGGAACAAATCTGAACTTTTTCTCTCTGCTGTCAAACTGCAACCCCAGTAAATCCTAAATGTTTTCTGTGGATTTAGTGACTGGGTAGAGTTACAGTAATTCAAAAGACGTTCACGTCCTTGCCAATGCCCATTAGTCGCACTTGCTGGAATTCTGTCTGCTCTGCTCCTAACACCATCTCAATGCCATCTGGATCCCTTAATAGCATCTTCCCAACACATACGTTTTCTGCTCCATTCAGTATTTTCCCGTTCTGCAATGGCTTTTCCACATGGCCTTGCCCCCTTGGCAGATGGGGCCTCTGTGAGACGCGTCCTCATCGGTGATATCCACAGGCAACCACATAACACAGCTGAGAGCATTAAAAACCAATAAAACCAGGATAAAAGGGTGATGGTGGGGGGAGTTTCCACTGGTTAATTCCATTGAAAAGCTCTGAGCGCAGAGAGACTTTTGGAGTGCCTGGATGCTGTAGAAAATCCAACAACAGATTGCCCCTTTTTTTCCTTTCTGAGGTAGGAGCAGCCTTGTCTCACGATCTAAGGTTTTTAGACAGACTGAAAACACACAGTGGGATGTCTCCTGATTCTCACAAGTGTCATTTCAGGAGACCTGAGGCTGTAGGTGGGGTTTTTTTTCCTCATTCCCTCATCTGATTTGAGATAATGAAACATGCAGTAGAGGTAATAGGAAGCTCAGTTTTTAAAAGAGGGAAAATCCGTGAGGCTGAGCAAATTACAATGAATCTCTATTCTTGCACTAAATTTGATCGTGTGAAAGGCTGTGGAGGTGGCATCAATTTACCTTATGCCTGTGGAGCCTTCAGCTCTTGGTTGAGCTGTCTGATACAGGAAAATCTTCTAGGCAGGTGAAGACATCTTCGCCAGAGATTAAATATTTTCGTGTTTTCAAACCCCTGTATGGAGAAGTTCATGAATTCTCCAGAAATTAATTTAAATTATTTCTTCCTGTATCATGAAACTTGACAATGGTGTTGATATTTCAGAAAGTAACTGGTGTTCCTTCCTTCCTTGTGGTACAAGGCTGTTTTTAGAATAGACCCCAGCTTTTAAGGTTGGATGGGGCTTTGAGGAATCTGGTTTAGTGGAAGGTGTTCCTGCCCATGGTGGGGAGGCTGGAACTGAATGATCTTTAAGGTCCCTTTTGACCCAGACCATTCTGGGCCAAAAATTGAGCTGGTAGATGATTGTGCTGTGTCCAGGTGTTTCTGTACCCTGCTTTTCATGGTGCTCACACGGATTTGTTTTGGGTTGTCCTCCCTACCTGAAGGTAACTCCAATATGTAACAAGTGGAGGATTGCAAGCTGGTGATAAAAGAGCATCACCTCTCTTGTGCAGGTGTTCCTGGAGAGAAAAGGCACAAGGAGTGTGCACCAAGGCTGCCTTTGTGGATGCTGGTGCATCCCAAAGCAGTGCACAGCCATCCCTATACGTGAACTTCATGAAAAAAAATACGTAAATGAAAAAAATCCAAGTGCCAAGCCAGTAAATATTTTTCAATATTTGACTTCCATATTTTAACCACCAGCTGCAAATGCTTTGCTGTGTTTATATATAGATAGGATTTCCTTTGCTTCTCTCTCTTTGCCATTGGGAAATGTTTCCCTGGGGGGAAGCAAAGCTGGCATAGCACAAACTGTTTGCTAATGGTTCTGAATGCTTTCCCACTGGAGATCCAGGACACTTAACAGTGTTAAAAATAAGATAGGAGAGGGATAAATGGTGAAAGCTCTAGTCAGTCCCAAAATCCTCTCGGCACAAAGGTTACAGCAATGTTCTTGTTCCTCAGTGCAGCGTTTTGTCTCTGAAGGAGAACCAGGGAGTGCTCCTGGTTCCATGGGCTGACCTTGCCCAGAGCATGGCAGGAAGCCCTAGAGCCCTGCATTGTGTCAGGAAAGGAGGATGCCCCCATAGCTGGGACACTGGGAAGGAGCAGCCACCTGGGGGGTGGGTGAGCCCAAGGCCATGCTCAGGGGGGAGAGGCTGTGACCCTCAGCTCAGGGGTGCTCCTGTGCCTGTTGCAGGTGGTTCTGGAGAAGAGAAGGCTCCAGGATGACCTTATTGTGGCCTTTCAGTACCTAAAGGGACTACAAGAGAGCTGAAGAGGGACTTTTGGTCATGGCATGCAATGGCAGCACAAGGAGAGGGGAAATTGGGAAGAAATTCTTCCCTCTGAGGGTAGGGAGAGGGTTGCCCAGAGAAGCTGAGGCTGCCCCATCCCTGGAAGTGTCCAAGGTTGGGTGGGGCTTGGAGTAACCTGGGATAGGGGAAGGTGTGCCTGCCATGGGAGAGTGAGGAACTAAATGATTTTTACTGTCCCTTCCACCACGAACCGTTTCGGGATTCTGTGATATCTGCTGCCTGACTGGGAGTGCCCCGGGCTTTAAATCACCATGTGCTCAGTAGCGAGGCACAAAGGGCACAAACATATTATTGAATGCTAAAATTGCAGGTGAAATAGCACAAAAATGTAATGGCTTGAATCTACCCTCATCACAGCTGTGCCTTAGCTCTTTGGGAAGTGTTTTCTGGCTGCTGCTGTGAGTGATTTTCAAAGGGCAACTGTGAGGCCTGATCTTAAACCTCCCCAAGGAGACGAGTTCTGCAGGCAGATAACAGCAGCATCGCACTATTTGTGAGGCTGGATGGGGAGAAATTTGTTCCCAATTAAAATTCAGCATGTCAAGGGTGGAGAAAGTACTGATGAGAGTCCTGTGTCTGGCTCTGACCTTTCAGGAGCTGTTGCGCTGTTGTTCCTCAGAGAAGAGTGTTGCTCTCCTCGCGGCCTGTTCTGCAATCCATTTAGAAATGCATCATTAAAAGCATTAATTCCACTTTGAATTTCCATTTTTCCTGACCTTTTCAGTCTCCTGCTGTAGCATCCTCCTTCCCCACTAGCTTGGTGTCTCTTGTGAATGTTATTGATGATATTTTTTAATGACCTGGACAGTGCTAAAGCTGTTCCTCGGCATTTTAGAGGCTTCCAAGAGCAGAAAAAATGAGACTTTATAATATTTGAAAATTGCCAGCAGGGGTCAGGCTTACAAATAATTTAAGCAATCCAAGCTGCATATTTATAACAGAGAATTTCTGTGCTGAACGTGATGTAGATCAACCTGCTTCTATGGAAAAGTTTGGAACTGTTGCCAACTGAATAGGAGAGATGACTTCTTCCTTGTACCTGAAATTGCTGTTGCATAATTTTGGGATATTGGCAGATGGTTGCATACTTTATTGTATGGTGCAAGGATTTGCAGCTTAATTTAGATAATTTAAAAGTATTAAGCAAGATAATTAATTTTTAAAGAATATTCTGGGTAAAGGCTCCTGAGAAAATTGAATCCAAAGATCAGTGTTATTCTGTATTAGTTGCACAATTAATCCCAAGAAGTTAACATGTGGAAGGGGAGGGTCTTGAAGGAGCATCAGGATTTTGTACTCTTTACTTAAATGCAAGCAAAAAAATTTGTTTCCAATCTTTTATACATATATCTCCTGCCTAACAAGTTTGATAGAGTTCTCTGAAGGATTCACCAGTCACTTGTCTAAGGCTGGTATGGTTGATTTAATGTATTTGACCTTTCAAAAAGTTTTGAGCCAAAGGTCATAAAGAAACTTTGATGGGATGAAAAAAGGAGATTCTTTGTTGGATTGATAAGAATATATAAACCCTAGAGGTCTGACTGTCCCAATGTACTGTCTGTGGGAGTGGCCAGTGGTGGGTGCCCATGTGAACAGGACAGAACATCTGGGTACCTTGCCAGGAGGCTCTCCTGGCTTCCTATGCCTTGTGTCCAGAATTTCCCGAGCCAGAGAGAAACAAGATATTTTTTTACGTTGTAAAAGTTCATGTATTTTTCTTCTGTTAATTTGCTTATGTAATGCAAAGTTAAAATATGGAAAATCAAAGAATAAATGTTTTCACAATGCTGAGGGTTTTTCCACTGGGTCCTAGAATGGTTTTGATTTGGAATTGGGAACTTGTCCAACACAGAAAAGGGGTTTATGAGTAGTGAGGTGGCAGAATTTGAGATAATAAGAAATTATTCAGCTTATCAGAGCATTCAGAATTTCAGAAGAAATCTTAGGATGCTGCTTGAGATGGGAGATGAAGTTGCATGTCAATAATTGCCAAACCCATGCACATAACAAAAAACACCCTTACTGTTACTCCCACATCAGAGAGCTCTAAATGAGCTGTTGTCACTCAAGAAAGAGATCCTACATTATTGTAAGCAGCTTTCTGAAAATATCAGGTATGCTTCATAGTTAAACATACAAGTAGAATACTAGAAACTGTTGGAAAGGAAGCTGAGAATAAAGCAGAAAGCCTCATTGTGCCACTGAACATATCTGAGTGCTCTTTGTAGTTCCAGCTTATTTCATGTCAAAAAGTCTATATAAAACTTGAAGGAATAAGGAAGAACAATAAAAATATGGAATATCCTTGGTATGAAGGAAGACTAAACTGAGATTCTTCTGGAAATAATAGAGGAGGCCTGTACTGTGGTGTGGAGAGGGGAGTGTGGTACAATTATTCACAACTTTTCACAGCAGAACTAATGGGCACTCAGTGAAATAATCACATGTGAAGTATAAAACAAACTGAACTAATTTTTCATACAGCACATAATTAAATTGTGGAACTTACTGCCAAGGAGTATTGTGAAGGCCAAAAGTATAAATCAGATCAAAAAGAGATTTGATTCCTTGTGGAGGTTTTAGCTGCTGGTGGTTATTAAACATGATGGTCTAGACTCAATCTGTGGTTCAGAAGGTATCCAAGCTGAACTTGCTTTATATTCAAATTGTATATTTTTAATGTACTTTTACGAATTACAGTCTCATCATATAAACATGTCACTTTTAACCATATGTTTTAGCTGCCTCAGTAGTGCAGTTTTGTGGTACTGAATGCAGAAATAATCTGATACTGTTTCTGGTTTCATGCTTTACTTAATTATTTGTGGTGGGGCTGTGCTGGGACACCCAAAGTCTGTTAATTTTCCCTTCTTCTCCAGGTTGAAAATTGAGGAGCTGGAAGCTGAGCGCAGCAAGCTGGCAGAGGAGAACAGATCTCTGGAAATGCAGCTGGAGAAGCTCACTCTGCAGGTAGGAGTGTGGAGGTCCAGAGCAGCTGGAGAGCCTGGCGTGGTCCATGTGCCATGGCTGTTCTAGCAGATGTGCCCGAGTGCTCCCAGCACCAAGCTTCCCTCCCCTCCATCTGGGCAAAGGCACCTTTGGGCAGCCTGTGCTGACTGCACTGCCACACCTGTGTTTCTGACCATGCCATCAGAGAGGTTTGATGTCAGATGTAATCACACAGATTCAGCTGTCTTTTTGGATGACTCTCTCTAGGACTTCACTTCTTGCAGCCTTAAAAATTGGTCCATGTTAAGTAGCTCCACCACTAGAAATTGTCTGTCCCCAAATTAATTCATGACCAAGTGGGAGCATAGACAGGGCTGAACAGCATGGAGGGGATGGGAAATTTTGAGCTTTGTTTGTGTTGAAGTCTCCTCTCTGCTGGTATCAGCGATGGAAAGAGACCACCTCAGCAGGCAGGGGTTTTCCAAGCCAGGGACCATCCATGCTGTTGAGGGGATGAGCTGGCAGCATCCACAGATGTGGAGAGCAGAAGGTGTGGAGTCAGGAGGATGGGAAGTATGTTTCTTTTGCTGTACTGCTCTGTGTTTTGCCTTTCCCTGGTGCTGTCCTCTAGGGCAGAAGGTGTTCAGCTTTTCACTCGGGATAGGTCTGTGAAATCCCACCTGCAGCAGAGAAGTGGACTGGCTGTTCACTTTGTTGTCACTCTAGGAACAGGTTTCCTTTGCAGAGGAAGGGCAGGGGAATTGCTTTAAGCTTTTGTGGTGGTTCCTCTTTGAAAGATGCTGGAGCAAACAAGAACGTGACCCTGTTGGTTCAATCAAAGCCCACCCACCCTTTTTGAAGAAGGGATGTTATCTCTTCTCTCTGATGTGCTGAACAATTTGTCATTGTAGCATTCTCTTAATTTTTCTTTCTTTTTTTCTTTATCTTTCCCTTTTTTTTGCAAATTGCTTTATGGTAGAAAACCTGCAGGTTTGAAATTACCCAGATTTCAGCCAGACCATTGATTTTATCTTGACATCTATTAGACGTGATTCAAATTTTTTTTTATTTTTATAACCCATTCCTGAAGACAGGGGAAGTGACAGCTTTGATAATGCAGGGAGCTAAGAGCTGCTGAGCATCTCTACTGAGCCATGTTTAGTGTGAAACCTGTCACCCTGCTCTCCTTTAATTGGGTTTCAGTCATCAGGAGGAGATGAAAGCTTTGGACTGGTGTTTGGATGCTTAGGTCTCCAAGAAACACATAAGCAGCTTTGGTTTCAGAGCAGATTACAGCTCAGGTCATGGTTAATCTGCCTACATGGTCTTAGAGTGGTTTCTGGCTTTCCAAGAAGGCCTGACCAGAGGAATTCCCTATTTTATTTGTGGTATCTCGAAATATCACAAAGATCTGCTTTGTTTGTTCATACAAAGATGAACCAAGTGACTTGAGATGCCAAGTCTTGAATAGCAGGTCCAGGAAAGAGAAATCTTTGCGTTAGTGAGCTGAATTCGGGTAATGATGCTCTTCCATCTCCCTTGCCAAGGCTGAGGACATGGCTTTAACTCCTTATTTAACAGGAGGTAGCTCCCCCTGTCCTTAAAGTCTCACTTTACTTGTGTCCTAGAGGACTTGATGCCTAAAGTAGTTTTTTCAAAAAAGAGGGAGTAGGGAGAAAAGCACAAGTACAGGAATATGTCAGCTGAATGCTGAAGTGTCAGTATTGATCAGTGTGTGCACACCTGAATGGCCAAGAACTCCTCAGAGGGAAAAACATCAGCCTTCCCAATTTTTATTCACCCTGTGAATCAAATACTTTGACAGGCCAAGCTTAAAATGACTCTTTTTATAAACACATTGAAAGAAGGTTTGTTGGAGTAAGAGCCCACAAAGTTAAGCTTAGAAATTCACCTCTATCAGTGCTGAGCAAATATGCTGAGAATGTCATTATGCACTCAGATAAGGTCACTGAAATGTTGCTAGATTGACATTTTTATTCCCTCCTCTGAAAGAAATCATTGGGAAATGATGGGTTAAAATAAAGTCTGTATCATGAAGGGAAAAAAAAGCAAGACAAACTACATACAGAAGTCACAAGGAAGTTTTACTGAACAGGAAGATGACTAAACCCACAAAAATGGGAGAAGCATGGCTTCAAATCAAATAAAAATGTAAGAGAAGGGGCTGACATTAAACCAGGTAGAATGAGGGAGATTTCTGACAAATCTTTATCTGCAGTTCCTTCTTGTAAAATAAAACCTCTGACTCCTGGAATTGTATCTGCTAAAGGAAAGATATGTAGAAGGGACATATTAAAGTTTGGAATTTGGAAGAGACAGGTTGTAGAATTAAGGCTCTGAGTGCTTTGCACAGAACTGAATCTGTTGAGTTCACAAAGTTGTGTTTGGTGCATGAAGTGGGAGATACAGTTAATAATTTGTAATTAAAAATGTCAGTTTGAATGTATTGAGGTGTGGAAAGGAGTAGAGTTTCAAAAATGTTTGTCTCCAAATCACAGAATTAGGTTGAAAATGACCTCAGGTCATTGAATCCAACCTATGACCCAACACCACCAGACCATGTCTGTCAACCAGACCATGGCACTGAGTGCCATGTCCAGGCTTTCCTTAAAAACCTCCAGGAATGGCAAATCCACCACTTCTCTGGGCAGCCCATTCCAATGTCTAATCTCCATTTCTGTGAAGAACTTCCTCCTCTCACATCCTTTTGTATCTGAATATTGGCACAGGAATTTTGCTGATTCCTGCACAGAAGCCCACTTTGTGAGCAAGGACACCCTGATGGACTGGGCAGAGGGCAAATGAGCACCTGGAAAGGTGTTTTTGGTGTGTGACTCACACTCCTTGAGCTCAGTATTAGCAAGTGAACTGAGGTGCTGATAGCTCTCCTCTCCACAGCCATATAACATCTGACATCTTTTTATATTCTGTGCTTGTGTGGGGACAGCTTGAATTATGCCTGAAGGTGTTTTCCACCTCCACACACCCTGTCTTCCAAAACCCCTTGCCTCTTGACACCTAGCTGCAGGCTGCATTGATTTTCCTTCACTGGTATAAAGACTTTAGCATGGATATCACTCACTGGCCAGGTCTTTACTGCTAATGAAAACCTCAGATTACAAAAACACGGGAGATGTAGAGCTGTAGAGAAATGACACCTGGTTGAGACTGCCTCCCTGGTGCCCTGGATATTATCTTAAGGAAAACATTTGAAACCCTGGCTCAGGAGAGGGATTCAAATAATATGAAGAGAGTGGGTTTAAACACACAAGTTTATCACATCTCCTCTACCCTTCTTCCTTTCGATGAAGCAAAAAAACATTTCCAGGAAACCTGAGCTGCTACTACTTGGCCTATGGTGGGCAGGCTGAGATTTCAGAGAAAGGCTTGGTTTGTTTGTTATCTGAAGTGATCTGGACCATCTTCCAGAGGTGCTGGTGGAAAAGTGCAGCTTGATGCCAAGAACAGAAGAGACTGATCAAATCAATGCTTTTTGGATAAAGTGGGAGGAAGGAGTTGTGAGGAGTGTTCAATTAGCATTTCTTACTGCTAGGAGCCCTGTGTTTACAGGCAACCAAGCGGATGTGAAGTGTTCCTTATGCAAATACTACTCTCCTGCTTTTCCTGCTCTCCTCTACTCTTCCAGCTGAAGAAGAGATTCTTCAAGGTTGGCTGCTTCAAGGAAGATTGATTAAAATCAGCTGCAGTTTGACTTAATTGGATCCATATGCTTGGAGAGGGAGCAGGACTAGTTAAAGTCCTCATAATTAGTTCACAGCTGGTTGGTGAGAAAAATGAAACTCCAGTTAGAGTTCAGATAAGTGGATCTGTATGGATAAAAGGCAAGTAGATGGGTGTTCTTTTTTTTCACATTGAGATATGTTTGGGCTTGAAAATCACCTCTAGTCCCATAGCCAAGCTGGCAGCCTAATCCCTTGGAGCATGTGTATGTGTATTTATGAAGCTAAATGGAATGAGTCTGTATTTCCAGGCTTGTTTCTGAGTAAAAAGAATCACCTGTGCATGCTGGCAGTCAAGAAAACCTAACAGAAAACTGGGAGAGGATCTCAGGAGTGGACAAAATCCAACAAGGGTGGTTTGTCTTTGGGAAAGGGTCATGACTTGGCACAAACTCTGGGTTGTCCAGCTTTGATTGCCATGTCCCTGCTCACAGCAGTAACTGGTTGTGTTTAGCCCCTCTGTGAGTCAGCAATAAGACAACAATACTCTCAAAAATGCAGTATTATTAACACATGTTGAAATGATTGATTTTTGCCTATTATTTCAAAGCTCAGAAAGAGCTAACTAATTACATAGTATGGGGACAGTCATCAGAAAGCTTATCCCAGACAGAAGCTGGAATTTATGTTAAACTTTGCTGTCAGAATGGAAGGGACTGAATTGCCTATTATGGTGTCCTTGAGGGAAGTGCCTGCTGGGTTTAGTTCTCCAGAAGTGAGATGTCCATGAATGATAGAAGTGCTGGACATCCAGAGCATTCACGTTTCTCTTTCCCCTTACCTCTGCAACCCTTCTGGTTGGGCTGGCCTCCTCCTTCTTCTAGTGCTGTATTTTGAGGGAATAACAAAGCATCTGGGAGCTGTACCCCAGGGGAAGGTGGACAGAGAATGTTTCTTCTCTTTAAGCATTAATGACTCATTTTATGGTTAGGGCTTTGGCAGCTGGGCAGTGACTGGCTTGGAGTTAAGAACCCAAGGGAAAGCTGAGGTCATTTAATAGTCTAACTGTTCATTTTGTGACCAGTAAAGAATGATGAATGAATCATTTACACTGTTATAAAACTTAAAAGGACATAGTCAACCTTTCAAGGTTCTCTAATTGGCCTCTCAAATGCCCACATTCTTCCTGGATTATCTCCATGCCTTCCCTTTTCACAACTTCCTGTCCTTTTTTCTTCATCTGTGCATGCTGAGGTCTGTGTTAGCCTCTGTGGCACAGCTGGCCCCTATTGAAGACCTGACCTATCTAAGTTCAGCCTTTTTTTTTTTTTTTTTTCCTCCTAGAAGGCTTCTTTAGCTGGTTCTGGGCAACTCACTTGGCATGTCTTCAGTCAGGTACTGCTTTTGGAAAGGTGTAGGAACAAATTTGTGTGTACTCCAGAGGGGCTTAATTATGAGATAGAATAACAGAGAGCATACAGCAGGAGATCAGTGAAGAGAAGTGCAGGTCCAGGACTGCAGGAGGTTGGATCATATTGTGCTGCCCCATTCATCCAGTGCATCGAGTTCATGGGAGCATGTGGGAGGGGATGGGGAGCAGAGAGATTTGTGATCCATTCCACAGACTCCTGGATTTCATAAGCAATAAGCTCATCTTTTACAGGCAAAGCTTGTCTTCTAAATTTCACAGGCAGCAGCAGGTCTGCACTGACCTAAGGAAGAGTATCTGCTCGAGTGTTTATAGGCAGAGACCACTCTGGGGATCGCTCCACAGTTTTGCTCAAAACAGCAACGAAAAACACGTGATAAACAGACATCATGGGTATTAATTTATGACAGCTCAGAGGTGTGTAATGCTTGCATAAAACGGGGGAGAATATTCACACAGGGAGCTGGCTTTGATTGAAGAAGGGGCCAATGAGTCTGGTTCTGGGGATGACAACAGCGGTGGGGATGGGATGGCACAGGCAGTAGCGTGCCAGGGGCAGAGGAGCACTGTGGGGTCATGTCCTGGTGGTTGGTCTGAGCAACACCTGTGCTCTTACACCACCTTCACTTCAATTATCTCTTGAGCTGGGTAGGGGAAACTGAGCCTGAGCTGCTCTGCTGTGTGGGTGTCCCTGGTGTTCACAGGGAGCTGCTAAGGGCATGTGCTAAAGTGGCACCCAAATGAATGGGAGGGAAAAGAGCTTCCCCTGTAATGCACCCATAAATTGTGCTGGAAGGATTATATGTGTTATTTGGGAAAAAACATTGTGTATCTCACGCCACGTGGATTAGGTACTGCAGGAAATCCTAGAACTGGAGTAAAATGGAAGGAGTGTAGAACCTGCTGTGATCAGCCCCTGGGGATTACATGACACTGAATTAGCTGGGGCTATGCAGATATTTGTATGTGTTAATTCTGAATACCTTGCTGTTATTAGAATTAACAAAAATTAGAAACATTCCACGGGAGCAGAAAGGAGAAGCATAAACATGCCATTTACTTGTAGGTTTGTCATTAGGTGGTTCAAGGAGAAGCTGTTTGATGGCCTTGGTGGCCCTGATAAATGTGATGTGCAAAGTGGATGTTGAATGAAACAAGGACAGGCACAGAACAGACTTGCTAATGTTTGTTAACGTCAGGCACCACGAGTGCATGGGTTCACATTTGTGCCGGAAAATTTTACCAACATGCCCTTTAAAAAATTTTTTTAAAGGAATTCACACATTGAATATTAAACACCTGAAGCTCTATAAATTCTACTGCCAGAGCTGCCACCGTATTGTTTATTTCATGCAGCACCTTTCTCAAAGTTCTGCAGAAACTGATTAACATTTGCATAATACATTTAACACAAAAATCCAGAATAAATTCATTAATGTTATCCTGCCACTACCCTTGAAAATATCAGCAGCTGTGTGGCATCACAAAGCTCATTAGATGAGCAGAGGGGGAGGAAAGGTGAGCGCTGGATTTCCTGAGCAGCTCTGAAACAGGAAAGGTCAGTGCACTGAGTGTCAGCACCTGAGCAGCAGCAGGGGGAGCCCAGAGCAGGCAGGGAGAGCCGGGCCATGGGAAATGTCCTGCTGGAAAAGGTCGCTGTACCACTACACGGGAAGCATGAACTTCAGGAGGTGCCATCCATGCTGGAGTTGAAAAATTGAGCACAAAATGCAGATGAGGATGCTGCTACACTAAGGAGGCGGCTGCTCCTACAGCACGTGTGTTCTGCAGGGGCAAGCAGAAGGAAATTCCAGTCCTTCTGTGGTACAAGAAAGCTGGCTTGGAACAAACCTTGGTTTTCTGAACGGATGTTGCAGAATAAATGGTGATGTTTTAAAAGTCGTGCAAGGCTTGGTTGCATGGCACCAGACCACTAAATCTGGGGTGTGTGCACTGCCTTCATGGGCATGAGGGGACAGAGACACCACTCTTAATGGTGCTCTTGTATGGTAAAAAGAACAACAGTATACAAAAATTAGCCATTTCAGCCACAACTTCACATT
The DNA here is from genome assembly GCF_031753505.1 of Anomalospiza imberbis. Taxonomy (NCBI): domain Eukaryota; kingdom Metazoa; phylum Chordata; class Aves; order Passeriformes; family Viduidae; genus Anomalospiza; species Anomalospiza imberbis. Next base: position 12,047,561 of record NC_089696.1, on the reverse strand, counting down.
CAAACTCTCAGCTGTGTATTTAAATTCCCACCCAAAATCTTACAATGTGTGCCAGTCAAGTAGTACTAAGTGGCAACTCCAGAAGGCTTCTGTGTTTTTCACTGATCCCCGGAATCACCCTGTGGGTGAACGCCAAGGCTGATGAGACAGAAACAATCATTTTAAAATGAGACTTTTAAACTCCTCTAATCTTACTTCTCTCACAAAGAAAAAGCAAAGTTTCAGGAAGCAATAAGAGTGACTGTCCCTTTATAGTTTTCTTGTTTTTCTCTCTAGTCATTCAGTGGCACAAATTAGTTTTCAATTGTTCTTTCTTCATTTTCTATTTTTCTGCTGCTTTGAATTCTGCTTCCATGTCACAGAAACAAAACAAAAATGTCATTTAGACCTGTGTAACGCAAATAATGCTTCGCAAGGTTTGTTTACTGAAGCTTTGTGCTTTCTCTCAGACTTTTATGAGTACCTTGTCCATGGGTTGCAGCTCTCTCCACCTTAGGCTTTGAGCTTTTCATTACTCATTACCATTTCAGCCTTTGGTTGATGACCCAATTATTTCTGAGTTTTTGATTAACACAAAGTAATAGGTCACAGTTTCATGCTGCCCTTGTCTTTGCCATTTCTGTTGTGGTCTGGCTTTGTAAAGTCCAAGTTTTCAGTAATATTCTTCAGCAGTTTTATTCTTTTGTTACTCTGGTTATGGTGCCATATTTTTCCTCTTCTTCTTGGTATATGTAAAACTTGACACCATCTCTAGGAGACAAAAGGCCAGGATGTGTCACTCAGATTATGGAAAAGAAATAAGTCAGAATTTAATAATGTTTTCTCTGAGTGCATGATGAGGGGAAGAAGAAAAATAAAAATCTGCCTGTGTCATGTCATAGTGAAGAGTAGGCAGTGTTTGTGATGATGTTAAAATATACATGAGGAAATGGGGAGATGCTCTGAGCTGAGGCACTGGTGGAGGTGGCAGTGTGCATCAGAGAAACACATTTTTGTGTGACCTCTGCCAGGGGGATTCAAGCATGTGAGATGTTGGTACATTATCTCACATATCCCAGAAGTCTTCCCTTTGATCAGCCTGACCTCTGTGACACGTGGAGGCAGAGATTTACATTATAAAAATGGGTTTTCTCTGAAGAATTTCTTCAAATAGTCAGAAGGGAACTCGACATGCCTCTGTCACTGGGATGTGTGGCATTGCCATTCATCTGGCAGTGCAGGCTCGTGGTGTGCCCAGGTGTAAGTGGGTAGAAGTAAAACCCAGTAACAGAGCATTTCTGTCAGCACACCCTGAGCACAGATCATGATACAGGCCCTTCCTAGCCCAAATTTGGCTCAATTTCCATTTGCAGTTATTTGATAAGACTTTAAAGAGACACGGATACAGACAAGTCAGAAAAAAAGTAATTCTTTCTGACAGCGTTCCTAGCTAGATGTGAAAGACAGGTAACAGTGGAATGGAAGATGATGCCTAATTTAGGCAGAAAGGCTGTTCTGTTTAAATGAGGAGGGATAGTTGGAGTGGCAGGGTAAGTGAAGTGCTGTGGGAAGAGCATCCCCTTCATCATTTAAAAAAAATGAGCAGTGTCCCATGAGGGGGTTCTGTGTGTTCAGGAGGGGTGTCTGGAAAGCCCAGCTGTGTGTGTTCCATGCAGCTGGGAGGGCTCCCAGGTGATCCATCACAGCTGTGCTCACCCAAGCATGGGGCTCAGCTCCATCAGGAACTCTGCTGCTTCCTCTGATCAGCATTTAAACCCCACATTTCCTAAATGATGCATCAGCTCTGTGCCTGTTCTTTGCATTTTTGGCAGGGCATTTAAAACAAAATAAAAATTCCCTGAAAGCTGTTGTGCATGTTGGACATGACAGAAGATGTTCAGTTGAGATTGTGACCTTTCAGAACAAAGACACTGCTTTTTTTTCATTGTGCTTCTGGCTCTAGTAAGATGAAAAACTTGAAAAACCAGTAACGTGAAGGCTGTGCAGCAAGGATGAGCTCTCCAGAGGTCCTCTTGTGTATTTTTGGTTGTCTTCCAGTGGATGCATTCTTTCTCTCTGTGCAGTGCTACCACAGTTCCAATCAGTAGTAATTACAGAAATTTTCTCATTTTTATGAGTAGAGGGATGTGAGAAGCTGTTGACAGCAGTCTGCAAGGGAGCTCAGCTGTGGAGCTGCTTTCCCTCTAGATCCATCACAACCAGAGCTGCTGACCTTAAGGTTATTTCCCAAGGAGTCAGGGCTTGCTCAGAGGTCAGTCTGTTCATTGTCCAAGGAAAAGTGTGATTAGATATGTGTGAGCTCTTATGATTAATATTAACATGGTGGAGCTGCCTGAGCATTTAAATACAACACTGGGGAATTTAATATTTTATATATGTGTATATATATATATATATATGTTTGCAGACAATTATTAGAATGCATGTCAAAGTATTTAAATGTAGACATGCCTTGATGTAGATGGGTGTAAAATAGGAATATCACGTACATTGGCTCAACAGAATCCAGCTGCAGTGTGGTCAGAGGGATGGCAAAGGTGGCCAAACAGGGAGGGAAATTCCTGCTCAGGAGGCAGAACAGACAGTGGGTGTGGGCTGGGGCTTCTTCCTTGGATATGCTACAACCAGCATGCCAGACTGTGCCCATCAGGCTCACAGAAGCTGAAATGAAAGAGGGGGCAGTATTGGAGACATTCCTTAGCATCCTCTTCAGGTGATGGGGGGAAGGAGTAGTGATGTATGGCGTGAAATGGTTTCCCCAGTGCTGCCAAGTGGCTGCACCATGGTGGCACATAGACAGTAACTTCTACAGCCAAACAGTTTGAGGATTGAATGTCAGTGTCTTTTGACTTTACTGCTTTCTCAAGGTCTCCGACATCTTCTCAGTGTGATGCTTCTGACACTGCTTAGAAGACAGATCTGTGTCTGCATCTAGAGATTTTTGTGTGGTCCATTCTCTCAAGCATCCTAGAGAAAAACACTGGACATGCTGCAAACAGACGTGTCGGTCAATTTACCAAGTGTATTCCTCCTAAGCCTACCCTCTCATCCTTCCCATTTTAGTTCCTTGGCTGTTTCGTTCAACTTAATACTCTTTACTGATGTTTTCTGCTTGCAGGGTATCAAAAAGATAGTCTGAGTCCTTTAGATATGTGTGAAAGTTAGAGATTATGCCATTCTACCAGTTTACTCAATGATAACTTGAAAACTTGTGTCTGGGCAAGGCTGCTTCTGGAGTATTTATTTCTTCAAGCAGGCAGCTCAGGATAATGTTGAATTTACTGGTTGGAGCAGTTAACTCAAAGCTGTTCAGAATCCAATAGATTGCCCCATAGCCATTCCTCTTATTGTTTCAGTTTATCCACAAATCTCTCTTACTCTTGTAAAATTGAAATGAAGATGAGACACTGTCCCCATCTGAAAAGATGTCAGTGCTGCTTGAAGTCTCCTTGCACTGGCAGAAAAAACAATCGAGCTTTGAGCTTGAACTGAGAGACAGATAAGATCACCAGGAGATTTCCACAGCAAATGCAGAATATATTCTTCTCTAATGGATTCTTAGTGCTGTCTGGCAAGTAATTGAATTGCTTGGGTATGAAGGGAGAGGGGACTGGGTTTGGGTTTTTTGGTGTTTGGTGGGTTTTTTTAAAGCTCCCAAATTTTGTGGAGATAGGAAGTAAGGCATGGTTTCTCTGGCTGACACAGGATGTCTGTCAGACATGGGGGAAGCTAATTAAAATGTCACAATATGTACATGAGGGTGATGAGGCAGAAAAGACCGATCACTTCCTTGGTTCTAGGAATCTGTCTGTGTCCCTGCTTCTATCTACTCACTGTGAAATCTGCAAGTAATTCGTGCTCTGGGGGTAGGAATGAGGCCACTGGGTAAATCTGGCCTCTCTCCCTCTCTCTCTCTCACTGGAATAAAGCAGAAAATAAATTAAATCCATTCTTGCTCTGCTACAATTACTAAGGCTGTCTCACTCCAGCTGGGCGATAGCAAAGATGCTGGTTCCTGCTGTCCCATCATAGCCAACACTGGTACACTCTGCCAGAGGACCAGTGCTAGCAGAGGTTAGCACTGGGGCAACTGGGAGGGTTCCACAGCCAATCTGTTTCAGTGCACAGCATGTGAGGGGACAGCAGCAAAGCAGCGTCCGCCTCTTTCCCATCCTTTTGTTTAAAAGTACGAAGTATGTCCTGGAAAGCCAAGGGAATGATGGAGAGAGATAATAACACACCCTTTAGTGTATTCTTTGGAAACAAATGGCCAAGAGGTGGTCCAAGCCTTACAGCCTGCATCATTGAAAACCACTGAACAACAGCAAAACGGATTAAAAAAAAAAATAGAAGAATGATCATCAGGGAAATTGCTATAATGGTAAGATAATTAGAACGCAGAATGATTAACATTAGTCAGTCTGCTGCATTGGCAAGGACTTTGCAAGTTGACATAATGGGCCTCTTCCATATCAAACATGCAGTTTTTTACCATTCAGTTTAACACTTTCATGTGACTTTAATGGAGTTCACAGCTGAAACAAGCATTTGGTGCTCATGTAGCATTGCACAGTACCTTTCCTGTTACTAGAAGGACCTTCTTTTTTTCCCTTTTGTGCCTACTGATACTGAAGGATAAAAGCCACTCTCACCATGGAATTCTTCTACATTGTTTTGAATGACAGCTAGACATGAATTCCTGGGCATTTTCTTCCTGTTGTGCCTGAGGGAAATGAACTTCCTTAAAAAAAAAAAAAATTCTGAAATTTCAGAACATGGTTTTCTTCTTCTCAAGGAGAAAATACAGGGACTCAAGATATCATATATTGATATTAAAAACAAATAATTTTATAAAGTCTACTTTATAGTAGCTTCATAGACCCTCTCTGTTTATCATCTTTAATATTTGCAGATGCCTCCGGCCAGTCCTTGTGTGTGGGCCCTTGGATTTGCCAAAACTAAACTGGTGCGAGAAATAAGATTTAGCACCACATTTAATAGCTGGTTTTGTTGCCTGATTGAGTTTGGAGCAAAACTTGGAATGCAGAATGACCTCAGTGGTTCCCATCTCCAGTAAACATTTGTTCTCCTTTGAGTACTACCAACCCTACTGGCTCATGTATGGACCAGGGCACTGGATGTTTTGTCTCCCTCCATTTTCCCAGGACCTGCAGTGGCTTTCTGCTTGCTGTGCTTAGACATGGGCTGCTGTCTGGTGTTTGTGCTGGGGCACTTCTGGACACCACAAGCTTTCCCCCACCTCTGCACATGCTGAGATCAGGCGCATCCTTCATTGCAGCTGATAAAATCTGCTGGTGTGCTGTGGCAGAAAATACCTTGATCTCAGTAGTGCTTTTTTTTTTTTTTTTGTACCCCTTTATTATGAAAATAAAGCATATTTTTTTTCTGTTGGAGAGCACAGTGCCCAAGCCCCCTCTCTGCTCGGTGTGCAGGGCCCTCGGAAAGGAATTGCAGTCACGCAGCTGTGCAGTGAATATGGAGAGGGTGCTTGGTGTGGTTGGTATTTTGTGGATTATTTTCTCGCTCCTTCTGACCCTACCTCAAATGAAATTCCTGCACTTCATCCTTCCTCTGGGCTGGGCAATCAGCAGCTACAATCGAGGGCTGTAAGGAGGCAGTGGTCAGGCATACAAAGCAGTTGTATTAGGACTGAGCAACCAGGTCTAATGGGGAGCAAGGCCAGGAGCAGAGACAGAAATATGGCAGAATAAGATTCATTAGTGATCAGATTCAATAACTGTAAAATGATGAGAAGTTTATGATCAAAGGCTTACTTTGAGCATTTTAATGACATAGTCATTTAATCCATTTAAAGCAGATAGATAAGGAGTTAAGTGAAATCTACAGCAGCTGCCTTTCTGAGCTGTTTATGAACCTGTTCCAGGCTACAGATCACTGTGAAAGGCACAGGATGGATGCTTGCTGTAGTAATTGAATAGTATATAACAGGCTACCAGCCTTTATGGGCTGATTTTACATACGAGGTTGGTAAAACTTAATGCAAACACTTGTGGTTTGTGTTACTAATGTACGTGGTTCCTCAGCTATTTTTTAATGTGCAGGCTTCTAGCAAGAGTACGGAATGAAGGAAAGAGCAGAGTTATTTAAAAACCTTTCTGTGCCAGGATATTTAATTCCCAGTGGGTGTATCTCCTCTGGAAGTAACATCAATATAGGCTGTTGTGGTGACAAGATTCACATGGGCTCTGACACTCAAACCACCAGGTCATCAACCATAGGAATTATGCATCTGAAAAAACCCAGGAGAGTCAAGGGGACACACAAATTCTTTCCCATCTTTCCCTTCTACTGTTGCACTTTTGCCACCCTCTGTGTCTCTCTTGGGGACCCTCCTGGTTAGTTAACTTCCTCCCCAGCTTTTCTTGACAAACACTTAACTCTGATGGGACAGTTGGTGGCATTTTGCTGCCTGTGCCCATAGAGTACAGCTCAACTCAGTCCCTCATTCTCACAAGCTTTTAACCTGTGGACTGCACCTTTTTCTGTTTCTCGGGTATTCACTCTCCCCTTCTAAACTCTCTGAACGCACACACGGGTTTATAACAGCACTTACAGCTCCTACATCCCACCTCCTCCTTCCCTTCCTTCAATTAAACCCTTGGTCCCATGCACACACTGCTGTGGAGAAGCAAGCAGAGGGGGCTCTTTCTCTACTCACAGCTCGAGGCTTGTTGAGCTGCTGGAAGCAAAGTAGTTGCTGCTGCTGCATTGTTTAAGGCCACGTTACAGCCCTGGCTGTGTGTGGTGCAGACACGGGATCAGAGCTGGTATCAAGCTGGTGGGGAGCAGGGAGAGTTTCCCTGGGCTCTAGGCCATCTTGTTTTCTACTTATACAGAAAGTTGCTGTCCCGCAGTGGTATTGATTAGTTTTAAAATAGGGAGGTGATAAATGGAGATTTCAGGTGGTTCTGGTCAATGTGACTGCAAGGGATGGAGCCATTTAAATTGAGCCTGGAATATCTCACCTTACCTCATGCTGATTTTCCTAGGAGGGATGTGCTTTTGGCTAAGGGGAACAGTGTGGTCCCATGGAGGGGCCTTCTCAGCTCTCTTCACTTGTGCTTTGCACAGGAGCCACTTGCATCCTCTTCCTCCAGCTCCTCTCCCCCACACCAACTCCCTTTTTCCTGCAGTGTTTGGGATGCCTGTCACAGCTGCTCAAAGGCTGCTGCATGTCTGAGAGACCAGCCAAGGCTGAAGGTTACAAATCCCTTGCAGCATCCCCTGGCAGCCAGGTTATAGATCAGGGTTTAAGCAAGCTTGGGTCTGCTGTCAATCTGCATGTTCCCATTTCCTGACAGAGAATTGGAAATTATTTGTCTGGTTTGAAATGAAGTAAAATTTGTCTTTTGAAATGCTGGCACTAGCAGACAAATCTCTCATTACTCCACTCCCCTGTTGCTCCCCTGTGTCCCTGTGTTTTTTCAGCTACCGTTCCTTCTCGAGAGCTTAGAGACTGAGCACTTGAGAGTTCACTTGTAGAAAATAATATACAAAAAACTGGATTTTAATTCATCTTCTTCCTTCAAGTACCTTGTTCTTTGAGGGTGCTCATTGCACTCTATTTACACATGACTGTTTCAGTGGCAATAATGCTTTGGACTAGCAGCAGCTGCCCAGATGAGAACTGGCAGTGCAGCACAGTGACTTACCCACAATAAGAGTAGTTCTCTACCCCCAACCCTGTTTCAGGAGCACTAGAACAAGTTTTTAATCTCTAGAATGCAAAGGTTGTCTGGTCTCTGTGGTAGCACAAACCCCATCCCTGACAGAAGCCCAAATTAGCAATAAGGTTGTTGCAAGCGAAAAACTCAGAACTCAGACTTTTTTCTTCAGTTATTTATACATATTTGGTCAATTAAGCTTAGGTCTGAAAAAGTAAAACCTTCACATAAATGATCATGATGGGGAGAGGCAGGAGAGAAAGCTCAGCAGCAGCAAGAGGAAGATGGTGCCACAGCAGAGCTGGCGATGGGGCTGGGTTATTGGCAGTGCACAGGGCTGGCAGGCAGGAGGTGATGCCACTTCCAGCTCTGTTGTGGGTGTGACTGAGTGTAAGTGGCTTCTTTGGAATCTGTGGATAATATCCCTGAGATGTGGTCACTCGTGCTGTGAAGGAGATGCTCAGGCCCTTGGACACAGCAGTGCCTGTTGGCACAGTGTGGTTTGGAGACCACAGAGGGAGGTAGACAATTCTGAAAGAAAAAGGTTTTGCAGCAACACATTTCCTTTAAGCATCTATTCCAGCTGTCCAAATCTACCAGGTTCAGTCCATTGTCAGATTCTGGCACAGTTAAGTTTGTCTGGAGCAGCTCTGGACTTCTTTGGGCACTGCTGGCTGATCTTTACTGAGGTTACATGGGCTGCCCAGCCTGGTTACCCAAAATTTGCTGACCATCTCACCTGGCAGAGCAGCAATCCTTGTTCTTTGCCAGGTAGTATTCCTTTTTTTTTTTTCCATAGGAGGCTATCTCATTTAACAGCTTTTGAGAGAGGCAAACACATTTGTGTGTGGTTTAACTTAATATACAGGCTGCAGAGCTGAAGTGAAGGCACTGATCAGTTCTTACAGTTGAGATAACATTCAGAAAACAAATTAGAGTTTGTGGTTGGTGCAGATCCAGGCAGAATTCATAAAATTGAATAGTATTTTCAAGTTGAATGTGGACAAGCTTATTACGGATTCAGAGAAACCAGGCATGTATTGAGGAACTAAAGATATTTGTGATTTTTTTTTTTTTTTTTCTTATTAGTATAGAGAGGCAACCATGTTATGGTCTCCTGTAGGGCATTTGTAATGTGGGTTAGAATTACTGGCAGTGGCAAGGAGGTACTTAGGGGGAACAAAGCCTGGGAGTAATGGGCTGGGTTTTATCTGTTGCAGAAGACCAGTGTGAAGCTGGCTTTCCCAGTGTGGCAGCTCATGATGTTCCAGGTCTTTCCTAAGGCCAGAACCATAAATTTTCATCTGTCTGAAACTCTGCTTGAGGCACATGAAGAGCCACAGTCATGTTGTTGTTACTGTGACTCGTGCATGCTGGAGCAGAAATAATATGGGATTACAGGGGGGAACTGTGCTTTTTCAAGGTGTTTGCTTTTCTGCTACCCTTCCACTCTGCAATCCTTCAGGTGCCCCCACAAAAGTGCTCAAGACTTGATGTCAGGTGCTGCCTTCTCAGGGCAGCTGTGGGAGGTGGGTGGGAGACTGGCAGCAGGATGTTGGGCAGAAATGTGAGAGATAGTTTGTTAAAGCTTCTTTAATGAGGGTGAACATGTGTGCAGAATGGTTATTTTACAAAGAATGTGTACGCATGGTCAGGGGTGTTGTAGATAGAGGTTTGTTTGTGTTTTGTGACCTGTCGAGCTTTCACATCTTAGTTCTCTCTTCATCATCTCCCAGAAAGTAGTTCTTAAATTGGCTTTACTCCCTGTAAATCAGGATGGATGCTCCCTTATGTAAAGCCTAGAGATCAAAAAAGATGGCAGGTGACAAATCTGTTTCCATTCTCTGATTTTTTGCACTCTTAAACACCAAATAACACTTGTAATTTTCCAATGAGCTGGATTACATCTGTATGGATCAGCATCCACATGTTCAAGTTGTCATTATGACTGTGAGAAAGATATTTCCTTCAGGGAAAAAAAGCACAATCTCAGTGGCTGGGTCTTAAGTGTCATTCTGATTTTCCATCACCTGAGGATTTGAGCAGCCCTGCCACTCTGGAATATTGAAATGAACATAGATTTGAAAGTATTTTTATATTTAGAGGCATTGATTCTAATATAATTTCTCTACAAATTAAAACTCTCCTTGAAAAAGATTAAACTGTCAGTGATAACATCAAAGTTCTTGTTATGTCTAAGAGGAATAAACGCTGAAGTTACAGAATTGTCTGGAGGCTTATAAAGTAAGAGGGGGAATTAATGATAGGAGAGAGAATGGATAAAAGTATTGGATAACACTTTTTTTTTGAACTGGAGGAAGTGGAATGAGTTGAATTAAGAGGTTTATGGCCAAAAAGAATACCCATTAGTCTGATATAACACAAAAATATAGTTTTGAGAGAAATCTGCCCAGTGACTCGTGGTTGCTCCTTAGACTCTTTTTAATAAGATATCAAATATTGATTTAAAGACACTAAGTAACGGACAATGTATTGGTTTCCCTGGTTAGCCATCCCTATTAAAAATATATGTTATTTCCATTTCATTGGCTTCACCATGAAGTGAAGCTATCAGGTTTTCTCTATGCTTTTGTTTGCTATATTAAAGAACCATTTAGTGTCAGATTTCCACCAAAAAACCAGATCAAATTGCTTCTGCCTTCTTCATAGCAAATGAAATCGTTTGATTTCCATTAATTTCTCAGTGGAAGATATGTGTTTTTTCAGACCATGAATCATTCATGGAAATCTTCTCACCACTTTCCTTAATTTTCAGCAACACTCTCACACCTGCACACCTCACCTGGGCGTGTTATCACTGTAGGGGTCTCATCAGCGCTGCCTTCAGGGACAGTGTTGTTTCTTTAGTCCTTCCTGCTCAATGATATATAAAGATTCTGGCTGTTCCTTGTTTTTTTTCCCTCCCCACAGCATTAAATTAGAGGTAACCTTTAGTTATTAACTGTGGCCTCCTCACAGACACTGTCTCCCAGAAAGTACCTGCTGTGTTTTGTACCTGAGACTGTTCTGCTCTCTGGGATCTCTCACGGTGCATTTGAATTCATAGGGAATGATTGTGCCTGGCACAATCAGATTTCTAAGCTATCTTTGTGGGCTTTATTGTTTGCTACAATTCTGCCTTTGTGTTATCTGCATATTTTAGTAAGGTTTTATTATTTTCTTATGTATCTTTGAGAATGTGTGCTGCATACGATCAGCCAAAGAAGCAATTCTTGTTGGGAAAGTAACAGAGAAATGTCACTATTAGTTCATCAGCTTTTGGGCCATTTTAAAACTGCCACAGTCTGATTTTGCATCATGCTGGTTTTAAAAGAAAATGCGATTTTGATACCGAGGCAAATATATTACAGAATTCCTATTCTGTTGTGTCAACACAGTTATCTTAGTTAACTAGACTTGAAATCTCTTCAAGTCCATTTGACAAGACCTGTTTTCCATGAAATTGTGTTACTTGCTTTTTCTGATCTTTTCTTCTAATGGAGTTATGTATCAGCCCAGTCTTGTGAGTTAAAGAGATTCAGTTTGCTGCATTCTGGAAGCTTCATGAAAAGCGAACAAGGCAGCAGATAACTTGATCTGTATGAGGCGAGCTGGTTAATCTCATTTTTCAGTCTTCACAGTCTATTCACCAGCCAGTGCTGTCTCATTCTGACTGCAGTAAAACGTGCAGATCAATACTGCCAATGGGTGATTAGCAATTTTCAAACTCCAGTAAGTGAATACATCCGAGTCAAGGTTTGAAGTTGGAGAAGAAAGTGGAGGAGGAGTGATTGAGTGGGCTGAAATAATGAAAACAGATATTTCCTCTCTAGTGAAATGTAAGCATTGTTGAGCTCTGTTAAGCAAGGCGATGACAGAGATTTGTACTCCTTTCACAGTGATTACAGAAAATAATATTTTTTTCTGAAATCACTAACATCAAATGTGCTTTTCCCTTATCACCCCTCTTGATCTTTTTTTCCTCTGCTGTTGACCTGCTGGAGGATAAAAATGTCTAAATGTATGCAACTGAGATGTTTATCGTTGTTCTTGAGGCCACTTTTTTCTGGTTCAGTCAAATGAAATCCAAGGTGCTTGTCTACTTCTCAGTTTCAGGCAGACAATCCCTGCTTTCTGTCAGTATATTCCATACCAAAGACAATTTTGGGGTTCTGCTCATGAAAATAATAAATACCTTTAGCTCTTTTGTACCACCAAAGAGTGCAGCTGAAGTAGCAGTAATTTTACGGTATTAGAAACAAAACAGTAACTAAAATATGGAAAAGGACCAGGTAGTTCCTACAAGGAAGGAAAATTGCTTTCTCGCTAGCAAATGTGGTCTGACCCCTGAAATTCAGGGTGAGTGTGTGCTTAAATCTGAAAATCTGTGGTTAGAGAAGAGCAGGAAGGTTCTGTCTCAGGTTTGCTCAAATGAAGTTGAAAAGATTCCTTCTCATCTGCAGCCAGGCTGTGTTTCCAAGTAATGCATGTGTTGTCTAATTAAAACTTAATGGGAATGAAGTAGCTACCACAGTGCAGGAGCATATTGTGGTAGGTGTAGTGTAAGGCTGAGCTGTCCTTTCCTCCCTGAATTGTTACACAGAGGCTGGAGAACTGGGTTCTCACTGAGAAACACCAGAAAAGTAGAATTTCCTCTCATCCACCAATTTCTTTCATAAAAATGCTGTGATGTATGTCAGCAGTGAGGAAAGCGATGATAAAAATCAAAGCCTGAGTTTTATACAGCAGGAAGTATTGTGTTTTGAAGGTTTTGTAGGGTCTTAACAGTTTAGAGATTGACCTGGCAGTCATACTTCTGGAAAAACCTGGCAGTGAAATTTAAAATCATTGCCCCTTCGCATCTCTGTGCAAACTGTGCTGGTTGCTCTCCAGTCCATTAGCACAGTGACGTAGAACTGGTGAAATAAAATCAAACTGGAGGCAGGTCAGTTGTATTTCAGACCATTAATTAATGCACTGAGGATTGGACAGTTGTGTCTACTAAATATATTTCAAGGTAGATTCAAATAGGGTTTGGCTCAACTTCACGGCAGTCTAAGCCTGAATAAGGAAAATGTGTTGTTGGGGTTGAGGTGATGTAAGTCAGGTTTAGAGTGTTTGACAGAGACAATTTGCTAATGGGTTGGTGATCCCAGTGTGACTTTATAAAGCATTTTCCCATGTCTTTGGTTCAAACTGCATTTCATTGAAAAGACATGAATAGTAATTGAAGCTTTGCAGGCAACCAAGAAGTATTTTCCCCCAGGGAAAGCCAAGAAGGGATATTTAAGCAGATGGTTGTGCTGATGGAAGTCCCCATGTGAACAGTCTCACCCAGCCTCACGTGGGGTATGAAATGTTGGGGGATGTAGTTTATGTCACCTACAGAGATGCAGCTGAAATTGTGAAACCTGTTCTCTTGCCAGAGAGAAATTTCTTCTATTTCTCTTTGTCATAGGAATAGTAGGGTTTAAACTGAAATTTTGCTCCATTGCCAAGGCTCAAGTGAATTCCTTGTGCCAGCTGTGGGTGGCTGCTCCTTCTCTCCCCTCTGCTTTGTCTTACCCTGTGATGTTACAGCTTGAAATTCCCCCTTCACAGCCCAGGAATTCACTCCTGTGACTTTCTGGGTCTTGTCAGTACAATGGGTGAAGCACAACCAAGTTATCAGCTCCTGCTTTCTCAGGCCATATGTAACTAGTGAGGGTATTGATTTAGTTTTGATGTGATGTAGTTTATAAATATACATGAGGATTTAGGGTTATTTAACTGTGCTTGTTAATTCTCCTTGCATTGCTGACTCTTCCAGTTGAGGGTTTCTTTGTATGCACAGCAACCTCTTCCATGACAGCTCTGTTCTCACTGCCTGGGACATCTCTAATGTTTGTTAATCCCAAGTCTGTAGAAACTTTTAATATTCAAGGAATGAAAGGAGACAAAGTGATGCCCTTCTGCATAGGGACCAAGGGAGCAGAGTGCAGCTCTCCAAGGAGTTGGGTGAGGAAGCCTGAGGCAAAAAGGTAATCACCACAAGATGGGGAGCAGGAATGAGATGGAGGAGAGCTTTTTCATGCTCCTAGAGAAGGGGAAAAGAGCTCTTTTCATCAGGGATCCTACAACTTGGCATCCTTAAATTTAAAAATGAATTAACCTGATCAAATGGTGAAAAGGGAGGGAAAACCAAACATTTGTCTATTTGCCCTGAGGAGATAGAAGAGAATGTACCATCTGCATCGATATTTGGATGTTTTAGACACTCAGGTCTCTTACTTGAGAAAGAGCAGAGCAAACAGAAGAGGGTTCTGCCTGCTCAAGGCAACTAAGGGAACCTGCAGTGACTCCTCATGGTGAGTAATGTAGGTGACTGCATGGATAAAAGGACGGTATGTACATGGATACATGTTTGTCTGAGATGTTGGAAGCTTTCTCACTTTTCCCTCTCTGCAGTTATCCATTACTAGAGAAATTTCTACCTGTACCTGGTTGGACATTGAGGTGTTATTGGGGAAGATGAGCACTCCCCAGGGGCAAGACAACCACCACATCAGTGTGAAGTGACAGCGGCAAAATGAATAAAACTTGGCAGTTCTGCTGTAGCTGCTCTTCCCCTCAGTGTGTTGCAGGGACATGTTTTGTTTTCCTGCTTTTCCCTGTCTGCTTGGCCACAGCAGAAGGTGTGTGGGAGGCGATAACCCCTTGCAGGGAGAGGCTGCACTGGAGCTTGTTTAACCTGCAACACATTTGCTGTAAATCCCACTCTGACGCTGCCCAGCTGCTCGAGGAGACTGTCAGAAATGAGTCCTCCAAAGCACTTGTGTCTGTCACCATTTCTGTGCGATGGGAAAGGGAACTTGACTTGCTCTTTGAGTGGAAATGCTTCCAGCTTGAGGCAGGAATCTGGTCATGGTGGTGGGTTAGCTCAGGGGGGCAGCCAAGGCTGAGGGTGCTCCTTCATTCACTCAAACGCAGTGGGTTTGCTTTGTACCCTGCCAGGTTGGAATTAGACATGCAAGGATATATAATAGTACTTTTATATGCATTAAATAACAGGATCAAAGTGTCCTGGTGCACTTAAATCCTTTAGGAGATTCAGCATTGCTGTTGTGGTCGACCTCAGCATCCAGCCTCTGCCATGTGTTTGCTGTACAAACACTCAATGTGATTGACAGCTATTGTCTACTTGTCACTTGTTTTTCAGGCTTTTATATGCTCAGATGGACTTTGATGCTTCCATGAAGACTTTTACATAATTTTTAATTATGCATCTTTCTTTTTATACCAGATAATATCTAAAAAAAATACCCGTAGAGGTTTTGCTTTTTGCTAATGAGATCCATTAACTGGAAAATCCTATTACATTGCAGTTTCACTTTGCTTTATAAAATCATGAAAGCAGAACCTCTGCTGTCATACTTCATTCTGACTCTTCCCTTCCTATCTGGACACTGAGGGTCCTAGTCTAGCACAGCCAATTTGTGTTGCTTTTCTTCTCTGGGATCTCCCCTTGAAGTCCCATCTGAATTCATTCCAAAGTAGAGCTTTACCAGGAAACACAGAATTATGGACTCATTAAAGCAAGATTTATAGAGTGTTGTCAGGAAGGAAAGCTTTGAGTGGCTGAATATCTGGACTGGAGTGAATACTACAAAAAAAACCTCACTTCAAGTTGTCTCCTGTCTTTCTGGTCTGCTGAACAGTAACTGTATGTGCATGTTGCAGAATAAAGAAGAGAGCAACAAAGAAATAGTTAAACTTTTTGGTAAACTGTGTGTACTGCTCTTGAAAACCTAGGTTTGGTCTGACACCTCTCAACAGTAGTCTCAACCAACGGTACTTCATTTGTATGGGAAAGTTGATAGAATGGTTTTTTGAAATTCAGATCTGTGAGAGTCAGAATTTCTCACCATATAAAGTTAAGACTTATCTCTGAAGAGGAATTTTTATAACTCACACTATAAGCTCTTTGGGGCTGTTTTCAGAACCTATGTGCTTTTTATTTTCAGTGTCTTTATCAGAGGTTTTTGAACCAGCACAGGTCTCCTTTGCATGCTACTAGACTGTAAATAATAGCAACTTTTTATGGACTTTGTTCTCAGGAAAGAGAGAAATCCTTGACTTGAAAAAACTAGTGTAGAAACCCTGGAATTCAAGTCTCTATGTGGTAGCAAACTATCCTAGAGAAACTATGATTTTCTTCCATATCAATAAAAGGAAGAACAGCAATTGAAAAGGACAGTGAACATTTGGACACATTTTTTCTTTTAGATTATCCTAGCTTCATGCCATTCCATGTCTCTCTGTCCTGACTCTTAACCTTCTTGTCACGTTTTTTTGCATCCCAGACCTCATCTGAATGCCTCACTCAATGCAAATTACAGTCTTGCATCCTCCAGGGAAGAACACATTTGAAAGAGATATAGAAAACAGATCTCCTTTTAAAACTGTACCTGAAGGGCTTCCACACCACTGCTAAGACATTTTATTTTATTGCTCCCATTGTAGCAGTGTCGAAAATGTGTTACATGTTGTACCCAAAGATATGGTCTGGTGTTAGAACAGTGTGATTAGGGTGATTAGAGCTTTTTTGTCTGTGATACAGCCTAACTCCAACCACCTCCCTGTCTCATTGCTAATTTGCTGTAGATGCTGCGGTGAAAGAGGCCATAGGGAGGAATATCAATGAGTGTGGATAGTGTGGAAGAGCTGCTCAGGAAGGAAGAGAAAAAGCCCTGTAGAAGCCTTTGTGGGAGGAGCAGCTGTTCCAGGTGGCGTTGCTAATGGAGTGGGGAAGGTGATGTGGGATTACTCACTGCTCCTGAGAGCAAGGATGTGGAATCTGTTGTGCTGGTGGAGGAGTTACTGGGGGTGAAGAGACATAACTCAGGCTAACACAGAGTGTCTTCATTGTCCTGGAAATGACTGACATGGGTGTTCAGGAGGCCAGAGGTGAAAGGTTGCCTGAATCAAGGTGCATGAACAAGAGGTAGCGTCACCTGGGCAAGGAGAAAGATCTTCCTGTTTTGTAGAAGAAGTAGCAGGTGTTGCACTAAGAACTGGCTAAGATAACGATGGAAAGGTTGCCCAAGTGAATTTCTGCTGCCAGGTTTCAGTGCTGTGTGTGTGCAGATGCGCACAAAATAAAAAAAACACCGAGAGAGAAAAAGGATAGGGAAGCGCCATGAGACCTGGTGGGAACAAATGAGCCTTTTCCCAACATCCAGCACCTTCTGTTTTTCATTTCTTTCCCCCACAACTGTTTCTGATGTCAAGCATGCACATACTGGCAAAGCTACAAGGAGCAGGTGGTGGTTGTTGCTTATTTGTTAGTTAGCTTTGTCTCATCTTTGCAATCCATTTTTGTTAATACAGCTCCTGTTCCACAGACTTTAAAGATCCCTTGGTGTGGTTATCTTATGTGACAGAGGGAGCTGGGGCTGGTGAGCGTGCTGTGCTTTGTGCACTGGGTTCAGAGGGAATTCTTTGGGATGCAGTTTACTTTGGGTATTACTCTAATCACTTTAACAAGCCTGAGCAAAGAAACAAAAAGAACAAAACCAAGAAACAGAATTTACATTAAAATGGCATTTCCTGAGGTAGGATTAAGCTTTCTGAGGCTGCCTTGTACTGGGTACAGAAATGCCTCCAATAGCCTTTTGTATGAGAGAGTTGAGTAACCAATTTGTTTTTTTTTAAGCTGTTAAAGTTAAAATTTAGGAAGATCAGGAGAAGCTGCTCACCTGAATAGCCAAGCAGACTCTAGTTAATAAGCTGCTACAGCAGGGGCTGTAGTTGTTGGGGACCTTGCATGTACCTTTCAGGTGATAAATTCCAATTTTCCTTCCTGCTGTTTTTTTCTTCTCCATCTTTGAGTGAAATTTCTGATGGGTATTGATGCAGGACTAACAGCAGACAATTCTTGACATAAATGCTGAGCCATTAACTGTAAGCTGAAGATAAACACATTCAAAGATGACTTCTAATGATATGTGACTTGTCTGCTTTCATAATTCGGTGGAAGCAACGGGGTGTTCATTAGCTGTGTGCAAAGCCTGTGTGGCTGTGTTTACCCACAAATACCACATGTTTGCAGTGAAGCCAGACAGTCATTCCAGAAACCTCAAGCCTTGGGAAAGGCATACTCGAGCTGTGTAAAGGATCCATAGTCAAGAGGAGGCACTGAATCCCAAGAATAAACCTGTAGGTTCCCAAAAGCAGTGTCAGCTCTTCTAGCATCAGAAACCTGCATTTTGCAAAAATTCTGTAGCTGGAGCCTGACACAGTGAAAGACCCGCCAGAAACCTTGAGTAACACTTTGTCACATTTTGTCCTATCTTTGGGGGATTCAAGATGTGCCACCTCTGTTTTAGTCCAGGATTTACCAGAGTGTACCCCTAGGCTGTGCCAGCAGTGAAGTACCATCCTCTGCTCAAGTGTTCAAAAGTTCAGTTTTGGACACTGACCACCTGCATGTACCCAATCACCTGCTGTGTGTTAGTGTTTACAATTTAAGTTACTCTTTTGCCTACAAGAGGTAGTAAATGGGACCAAGAGCATTCCCTGGCCAGTTGGATGCTTTTCAAACACGTCTCTTCCAGCATCCCCCCAATGATGCTTTATGTTTTATATCTGTACATAGAAATGTTCCCATCTGTCTCCTACAACTAGATGCAGTCTTTATTTCAACAATTCTTCCAAGGTAACTACTGACCCATTTAAAGCTGATATACTCTACTAAGCTCCTTAAATAATTTCTGTTTAAGTTCTCCAGTACTGAATAACCTGTCCCTGTCCAGAAACCTTGGAGATTTCTCTCTTAAGAAGTCAGCATGGGAAGAAATTCCTTAGCTCAGGAGGCAGCAGTGTTTGGGTGGCTCTCACCGTGCGCGAGAGTCGCGTGAGGAGGAAATGGTCCTTTCCTTGAAGAGCTTCCAATCACCAGCCTTTTCTCATCAGGGCCAAGCACAAGCTGTTGCATTGCCAGCCAGCAGTGATTAAGCTCAGCTGTCCATATGCTCCACCAGAATTTATTGTGCTGCTCAGAAATCACAATCTTTTAAGGCTGATAGATACCAAGACTGAAAAAATGAGGTATTTAAGTGCGTGTCAGCCCCATCTATGGATTTTGATGATTTTGCTTGCCAAAGCATTAAACAGAAGGAGGTTGTGAGGATGTGAAGTCAGCTGAAAATCCTTCACAGTGCCTTCTGACATTGTATCCTGACAGTCAGTGCCTTTTTTGGGATGTATGGACTTCTTTAATTTCATTAGTGATGTTAGATAAACATGTTCACACCAATGGAAACTATTCCCTTTGCTAGCAGCTGTGCCTTCTGATCAGAAATACCTGCAGCAGATGAACAGACCTTAAATGGAGTTGTTAAGCACTGAATGTTTCATCAAATGTAAAGTGGTCCACATGGTTTTAAGTACTTTATTCTTACCTGTGTGCCTGTGAAAGTGAGCAGAGTAGAGAGAAAAGCTTTTATAGCTCCTGGAGAAAGACATCGCTGAATTGGGATTGTGCAGTTTTCAAACAACCAGGAGGAGAAATGCCAAAATAAGTTCATCCCTTTTCAAGGTGCTGTCACTGGCAGCTTTCATTGTTCTTCTAAACAACTCCTCTTCTAAAGGAAAAGTTTCTGTTTTTCAGAGATTAAAGCAGTCCTGTCTTCATTCATTGCTTGGCACTTGACTGATTCTTCCCTAATGGGCAGATTACTTAGGAAGTTTTTGAGCTGTAATTTCAACACGTAGACCAACATGCTGACTGTTTGGTGATAACATAGTTTTAAAAAATGACACATAGCATCAGCACAATTATCTCCCTGGGGTGGTTTTTTTTCAAGCTGGAAGATGGAAGTGAGAGGGGAGGCAGCAGCATCTGACTTGAGCTTGTACCTCGGTTCTAGATGACAAATTGGCCCTGTTGCAAATTCTTTTTTCAAAAGTCTTTTGTCAGAAAGTTTATTGATAGCCAGAGTCTTACTAAATAGTTCTGCCAGAGTGTGCTTGGAACATACTGCATTAAGCCAATATTTGTGTGTGGCATCTGCAGTGTTTGTCTCACACAGTGACTCTGCAGTTGGGACAGCAGCAATGGGGTGGTTCATGAGAGAGTTTCCCTTGTGGAAACCCTGGGGCATATGTCTGTAAGGCTGAGGATAATGCATCAAAACAACATTATTTCACAAAATGTGGAGCATATTAACATGTGAAGTCAACAAATCATCTCTATAAAATGTCCAGTGCCCTTCTGGGAGCCAAAAAAAAGGTTTTTGTGCCTTAAGCTCCAAATCAGCTAGTTAACTTCTTGCTTTCCAGAAATGAGTAATTCACTTTAAGTGCCAACCAGGTTTGGTTGCAATCAATCAAGGTATTTATTGCTTCCCCCTAAACTGAAGCTCTGTGTACATTTTTCTGACAAATCTGAATTACTTGTTCAATGTTATTCCTGAAAAGAAGAATCAATGAATGCCGGCAGTTCTCTCTAGTCCAAGTCATTTACTCTTCAGAATCTCTACAATTTCTGGTTTTTAAGGTAAAATCTCTGTTATTTTAAGGTTTTTAAGGTATTGGAAAACAGGGATAAAGAGGGGATGCTGCTGAGAAACTGGCAGTAATGTATAATCTTTGCTCTCTGAGACACTGGCCATGATGTGCTGATGAGCAAAACAAGCTACCAAGTTACTGCTGAACGAGCCAGGGATGGGATGGCTTTCCAACAGAGCTCTGTAGGTCATACAATGATTGCATCGCCCAAGTGTCCCACATTTCCATCTAAAGGCACCATGAGTTTAAGTGGATTTGGTCAAACCTCACATTCAGGCCAAGTTTCCAAACCTGCAGCACGATTTTCACGCTTCTTGGAGAAACCAGGGATACATTACTGTCTGTTACACGATGCTTTTTTAACTCTGCTAAGCAATACCTCCTTGCATGTGTTGGTTCAGCACAGAAGCAGCATCTGGAGCTGTGCCTGGGCAGCTGTTTGGGGAGTCCCAGCTCCTGTTCAAGGAACGTGGCTGTCTCTTCTGTGCCTGCCTTTCAAATGCCACTGTTTGGTCTTCCTCTTCAGTCACCCAAGATCAGAAATGATTTTCTAAATGGGAAAAATCTGTTTTAGGTCTTCTCTCGCAGTGCCTGAAACAATTCTCCAGGCTTCTGCTGCACAACTGAAAGGACAAAATTATGATCAGTAAGACTAATTTATTGTAGGTGGAAGTGCAGTTGACAAACAGCAATTTACATTTTCCGGAACGAAAGGGATTCCAGGAGGATGTTGTTTACTTCAGTCCCTGGTTTCCTACCAGCATTAGGGTTTCATGTCCATCAAATGCTAGTGAGATTTTAATGCTGCTTTGCTGTATCTTATATTTAGCAGTTTCTAGCCATGGGTCTTCATAGAGCCAACCCTAAACCACTAATTTTCGCGACCCAAAGTCACCCTCAACCTTCAGAAATTTGGGGAAAACACTCCAAATGTCCCAAGCCGTGATACTGTTTTGACTTTCTGTATTACCTACACATGAGACCCATTCCTTTCATCAGACATTGCCTCTGGTCTTCACCGTTTCCATGGAAAGCTTCCTGCGTTTATTTGAAACTCCAGAGAGTGCCAGTAAATTTCCTGGAGACTGCTTGGTACGACTGTGAGGTGGCAGCATGGTCTGGTGGTGAGGAGGAGCAGCTCTGAAGATGTGTTTTCTTTTCTGCCATGCTGCTGAGGAACCTGGAACCAGAGACTGCATCTTCCCATACCCGCACTCCCCTCACATACTGCTCCTTCAGGCTTTGTTGTTTGCTTTTTGGGCTTTAGCTGGCAGTTCCCTGTGGGTTTGTACAGGACTTGGCATGCTGGGATCCCTGTCTCACTTGGTTTCTTTTAGGCATTGCTATAATATAAACCAGCTGCACTAATATTTCAGCTGTAGGGAGAAATGTACTGGTTTGATGTGTGCTGTGTAGAAGAAAGAGAAAGCTACTGCCCCTAGCCCAAAAATGTGAGTAGCATAGCAAATATGTTAGTGATCTCCCAGAAATTTCAAATGAGATGGATTCTGCCACTGCCTTCAATGCACTGTGGGCTTTTAAAAGATTCTCTTGTCTCAGTGAAGCTTCAGACTGATGTGCTGAGGAGAGCTGGTGAACTCTGAAAATAAGGCTGAGTCCTGGTGATGAGTTTTAGAGCAAGATTTTTCAAGGGGGGCATGTTATGAAAGGAGAGGATAAATAGTCTGAAAGATCTGTAAGAGTCAAAGCACTGCAGCTTCATGGCAGGACTTTATAGAATGGCCAGATAGATGAGGGAAAAGAGTAGATAACCTGCAGAATAAAAAGATTGGTGCAGTGTGGGTTAACAGCAGCCCTAGCAGGGAGGTAGCAGCAGTCTCCAGGTGTACAAGGCTTTCCTCACACAGGGATCCTGCTGCTGTGTCTGCAGCAATGGTGATCCCTGCACTGCAGCTGGAATGATGCTGGCAGCCAGGATGAGGAGCTGTGAGCTCTGCTTGACCTTGGCAAGGGAGACAGGGCCCTTCCCAGCTGGTCAGAAGCACCAGCAGCTGCCCAAGGGAAACTGGGATCCACAGCTGACACTGGAGCATCCTCCTACCAGCCAGAGTAAGCCCTGTTGCAAACTTTGGAGTTGAATCTCTTCCCTTGAAAGACAAACACGAGAGTGAAGAGTGCCCTGACCTGTCTGGAGGAGTCCTGAAGTGCAAATAGCAGGAGAAGGTAACGAGCTGAGTGCAAAAGCAGGTTTGTAAATGCCAGTGTGTGCTGGGGAAAATATATCTAATGAGCTGGTGTTGCTGCTGTCTTCCTTCTCCCTCTGTTTGACATCTCCAAGATGCTGCTTGTGTCCTTCAGGTCTTACCTGAATTTCTCTCAATCAAGGCTGATGGTGGGATTTTTCTTTTGGCCTGAGTTGTCTGATTGGCAATTAAGAGAGATTTGTCTCAGCCTGGCTATAGAAATGGGGTCACAAAGCCATGTTGCTGTGGGGTTGCAGGTCAGTGCTGCCCTCCCAGGTGTTCCTGAGGTCCCTGAAGGGAGGCCTGGGCAGTAGGAGAATGTGCATCACCTGCTCAGTGTGTGGCCAAGGGTTGGGAGACCACATAGTCCTGACTGTGGGGACTGCAAAGAGCTGGGAAGGGGACCTGAGTCTTCCCAGCTCCCTGGAGTGAGCTCTTGGACCAGGGCAGATCTCGGGGAGTTCCTGCCACCCCTTCTTGGCCTGGGAGGGACCTACACGTGTGATCTCCTTTCTCTGTAACTTGCACTTACGCTGTGGAACAGTGACTCTCTCCTAACCAGATGCACAGCTGTGGTCAAACTGGTTTCTCAGAGTAGTTATGAGGAACCATCACACCCCTCCTTTTTTTTTATCTCTGGAAGGAAAATCACAGAAGAGCATCTTGGACCAAAATGATAGAAGCTGCTATTTTGTGAAAGCCCACAGATTTTTCCATGCTCTCCAGCACTTTTCCAGCAACCAGAGATGCTGGAAGATTCTCACATGTCCTGCCCTGGCATGGCCCAGTTATGGAGCTGTTGTCCTTGAATTTGTCAAACCCATTTTTGATGCCTTTGTGTGTCTGTTGCCAGGCTCTGGGGCAGTGAGTTTCAGCAGTTCACTGCCTGATGAAGAGCTTCACATTATGAGAATAGAGAGTATTTTCAATAAAAGATGTTTGGGAGTGGGATCTTCTGGGGTCTCTTACCAGCAATGACCAGCAATGCAGGATGAAGTCGCTCAGTCCCTGCTCTGGTTTGCATGGAAAAAAAAACCCCACATAAAGTTCTATCATGTCTTTAATGGAAATGAAATGATAAAATTGGGATAATACCTACCTCATGCTGCTCTTGAGGGTTAATTAATGTTTACAAAATCACTTTAGGTCCCGAGATTTAATTGAAGGAAAAATATTACCATATAAAATAGCTTTTTATGCAGGCACTGCTATAGGGTTTCAGCTGGGCAGAGTGCTGTGGCAGCCAGCGTTAGCACATGTTTTACTACATTTATGGTTGTGAGGCTTCCTGTAGTTTATATGAAAATTGTCTCTCTGAAATCACAAATGAAACATCAGTGTTTTCCTCTCACTTTGAAAGAATATTAATTTGCCATCTTAGGGCTTGACTGACTGTTTAAGCTGCTGTAAATACAACTCTCCTTTGAGAAAAAAGGAATGGAATATCTGTTCCCTTGCTTGGGATGAGCTGATACAACTTGCTAATGACTCCACCTTTGGATGCCATGGATGTTGCTGGCTCATATGAGCAATAAATCAGGCTGGCACTGGGTGTCCTGCTGTAGTTTAAGGATGTGTTTGGGTGTTCATTATCATCTCCTGCTATCAAGAGATTTTAAATACAGCTATAAAATTTCATTTCTGGAGTTAAATTTGACTGTGGAAGTATCAGCCAGAGAATGAGTTCTGTTAAGTGGGTGTTTCAGTGGGTTTTTCTGGTTTGGTTATTTTTTGTTTGATGTTTCTTTGCTTTGTTTAAACCCTTGTTTCAGTTTTTTTTTAAAGATGGAATAGCAAGTGAAGGAGAAACAACACAGGGTTTGGCTGCCTTCAACTGTTGTAATAAAACCTTGTCACTGCATAAATGTCACCTCATTTCTGCTGTAACGTTTTTGTATTTCACAGAGTGGTACAGGCCGGGTGAACTTGGAGGTTGGATTGGTTCCTCAATGTGCTTTTGGTTTGTTTTTTTTTCTGCCACCCAGGGTGACTACGACCCCAGCAGAACCAAAGTTCTCCATTTCAGCATGAACCCGATGAGTTTGGCCAAGCAGCAGCGCAAGGAGGAGCAGCAGCAGCTGCAGGAGGAGTGTGAAAGGCTGCGGGAGCTCGTGCGGGTGCTCAAAGGAGGCGGCTCCATCTCTGGGAATCTGGAAGGAGTTGGGGGTTTTCAGTCCCCACAAGAAGTTGCAGGTAGGCTGCTGGCTTCTGGTCCTAGGGATGCATTTATTCATCTGTGTTGCCAGAGGAACTGAGTGCGGAAGCAGACGGAGGCATTGCAGACAGTGTGCTTGATGGAGTGGTGATGTGGAAAATGAAAAAAGCTGGGTTGATGCAGGAGAGGGTGGATGTGTGGTGGCAATCCTGTGGCAGTGTGGTAGAGGGTGGGTCGTAAGGCTGTATAATAATAATTCATATCGTTTGCTCATGATGAGTGAAATACCAATACAACAGCCTTCATAGGCTGGTGCTGGCGACAGAGTGAAAGGAAATATTTCCTTCCTTTCAGGGCTGGTTTAGCCCTTGAGGTAGTACAGACAGCAGGAAATAACTTTCATAGCTGCA
Source organism: Anomalospiza imberbis (assembly GCF_031753505.1). Taxonomy (NCBI): domain Eukaryota; kingdom Metazoa; phylum Chordata; class Aves; order Passeriformes; family Viduidae; genus Anomalospiza; species Anomalospiza imberbis. The sequence goes on along the minus strand of NC_089696.1, from coordinate 12,022,537 downwards.
GGGAAGCAAGTGGTTGAAATCTTTTCAGACCTGACTTAAAACAAATTAATATTGTTTATCAGTGTATATGTGCCCCATTAATCACAGCTACATTCAATACTCCATGAAAGCAGAATACATCTTTCACTGAGCTAAATACATTTCATAGAATCTGTGGCACTCCAGTACAGTCTGTCTTCCTTTCACATACCTGAGTGAGACTTTTTAGTGCAGCAACCCCAAAAATCAGCACCTCCAGACATATTCTCAAACTCTGAAAATCAAGGTAAGGAGATCAATAAAGCTTAAGCCATCACCTGTAACACTGTGAGGGACCAGGCAGAATCAACTTGTGCTGAAAAGCCCAGGAGAAGTTACAGCTGTAACTCTCTCATGGCCTCAAAACAATTTGTTAAAGAAAAATGAAAGAGAACTAAAGGTCTGTGTGGAGCAAACCTGATGTGTCCCAACTGCACGTACATGGTCAATGTCTGGAGGTCAGGATCCTCTCTCAGATGAGACTGAAAGAGCAGAGCTTTTCCCAAAGGTCACATGTGCTGGAAGCTTCAGACCCACAAAAGGACAGAGCCCTGGTTTAAAGAAAATGCACAAAAGACAACATCATTCTCTGTTATGAAACTGAAATGATCAGAAAGTAGCCTGTTTTCCTATCACTCAAACAATGGCACTTCATTACTGCTGAGAATGTGTTTGTTCCAGCATCTCATAGTGGATTATAGTGCTATATAGCCTCAAAAATGTGATGGTGAGAAGTGCAGATGGGGTGGTTTATAAAGTGAAGAGCTCACTGCATGTTGCAAGTAAGTGACAGTTCTGTCACTCCTCTTAGTGGATGCTCTAACAGATGCATAAGCATGAAACGCTTGGCAAACATTAAAAAAGACTATTGTCTGTAGGAGCTTCCAGTCTCAGACCCCCAGTGGGCAGTTCTTGGGGATAGCTCTTGCATTGCAAGTTGAATTTGAAATGCACTGTGGTTTAGGTGTTTAAATTGCAGTAGATGCAGCTGCCCAGTGCCCTTGTCTGTCCTTATGCCCCGAGTACCAGGCACATCTGATGCTGCAGGTCCAGGGGCTGACAGTGCCCAGGGAGGGCAGAGGCAGAGAGGCTGCAGAGGTGGGGTCAGCCCCGTGTCTCTGTCGCTGATGGATGAACCTCTGGGGTATCATCTGCAGTAATTAGACCATCTCTTCTGGGGAAATGTGTTCCTCATGTGTGCCTCCTGTCATGTGTTAGAATGATTATTCTGCTGCCTTTCCATGCAGCTGCTTTTAGCTGTTTGTGAGGTGCCTCTGTGCTGGGATGTTACCAGGTTTGTTGTTAGCTCAGAAGGGATGCATTTTTAAAGCTGTTTTCTCTTCTGCCTTTGATTCCAACAGGAAAACAAACAGCTCACTGAGTTTCAGGGTATTTCCAGCCTCATGTATGTGATGCTTTTTTTTTTCCTTTTACCCCAGTCCCAAGCTACATCATTCTGACTTCTGGTAACCAGCTCAGATGGAAGAGAGCATCAGGTTCAGAACTTAGAAGGGTGGGAAGTACTTCAGTGTCATTTACCAAAGTCACAGGAGGGCCCTTTGGATTCTCAGAGTGCCTATAAGTGCATCTGGAAGTGGTTCTTGTAAACAAAATGGGAAAAAGCTGTTGAAGGCTGGAGCAGCCCTGTGAATGACTCTCTTTGAGGACAGGGTGAAAGTATAGGAAGCCAGGTTATGTGGAAAGATCTTGGGCATCTTTTCTTGCAGTTCATGTGCTTGTGTGCATCACTGTCATGCACAGGGCACATTGTCACAAATGCACCTAAACTCTCGTTTCTGCTGTGGGAGCGTTCAGCAGCGTAGTCAGACGCAAGTGTTGGGATGTGAAGAGATGCTGAGGGTGTTACAGTGCTGACCACAAGGTTACTGGGTTATTTTGAGCTGGCTTTAAATTAGCCAGGTGAATGCCAGATTTGATCTCCTTGCTGGAGCAGGGAGAGCTCCCAGTGAGTTTGGGGGCAGCTGATCAAGTGTGCTGTGCAGGCTGCATCCATTTCTGCATTGACTCCATCCTGCACCCGCAGTGTGGATACAGCAGCTGTTCAGCAGTGGCTCACCAACATGGATTCGTGTGGCCAGAAAACTCACACTGTCTCCCTCTGGATAAGACATGGAAGCTCCAGCTTTTGCTGTTTTCTTAGCTCAGCCCACAGGAACAGCTGCCACATGCCTTCTGTTTCAGTGTATTTTCAAGGTGTGAAGTGGGGAGCATGTGGCAGAAACTCCCTCTGCTTTGTTTGTCACTGTCCAATTGGCTACCCCAGGGAGGGAGCTTTGTTGTGCATGATAAGGGAGCAGATTTCTGTGAGCTTTGTGAAGCTGTTTCTGTACAAAAATAACAAGAACTGGAGCTTTTCTTGCACCCCTCTCTGTCAGCTGCAGTCCCCATCTGTTTATCTTGCTCATTCGTGTGATACACACAAGAGGCAAATTCACTTCTCTGAGCTTTTGAGGTGGGAGGTCCGTGGTATAAGAGCAGAATGGGGTGAAGAGAGAGCAAGGACAGAGTAGGAAGGGTGTGGATAAAAGCTGGGAGGACAACAGAGGTCATATGTAAGTTTGCATTTTGCCTTTAGACAGACAGAGGTAAATGTAAGATTTTATTGTCCTGTTTTGCCATATAACCTGGCGAGGTGAGGGATTTGGGTGGCCTCCAGCCAGCCAGGTTTGATGCATCCAGCAAGCTTATGTGGTATGCAACAGCTATGCTTATGGTTCACAGAATTATAATTATACCGACCAAAAAAAGGCATTAAGGACAATGATGTTGATGGTTTTGATAATCATGTATTGGCCATTGTTAAATCCCTTCATTGGACTGGAGTGCAGCACATTTCTTCTGATTGTATTTCCAACTCCTGCATAGGTAATAAGAAAATTGTTACTGTGGACGTTAAAGCTCATTAAATGTGACTCTATTAAAAATCAAGGTTATGCTGGACTTTAAATCTCTTTGAGCATAACTGCTGGAGGCTGCAGCACAGCCTGGCAACTTGCCACGTGGTTCAGTGGCCCTTTCCTCTCATTTATGCCATAATAGTCTCTGTTCAGATGGGGACCTATGGAGAGCTATAACAACATCCTGTTCCTTTTCCAAAATACAGATTGGCAGTGCAGGCTCCTGGGGTGTTGGGGGGTAGGGCTGTGGGTGCCGTGCTCAGGGTGTGGGCTGGAGCTCTGTGAGTGCTGTGTTCCTCTGCTGGGCTGTGTAGGAGCAGGGAGCACCAAGGTCAGACAGCCATCTGGGGAGAGGCTCCGAGGCCTCCTGCCTCAAAAACAGGGATGCAGACTGTGACAGCTTTGGAAAGGTGGCACAGGACGTTGCTGCACAGATCTGAAATCTGTTCCAGTTCTGCATTTCCCTTTCCCATGCTCTTCACACCTTCCCTCCATTGCCCCTTCTGTATTTCAGTCTGCATCTTCTACTTTTTTCTTCCATCTCCATAGCTTTTCCTATTTTTTTCCCCATTTCTGTCCAGGCCATTTCTGTTTAGATCTTTCTTTTTTTTGCCCTGTGGGGTCCTGGTAGACCTCTTGATTTCTGACACTGCTAGAGATGGATTTGGGTCTTAGTTGCAAACAAGTATGTAGGTGGCAGCTAATGGGGAGCTGGAGAAATAATGCCTTGTAACAAAGCATAGGTAGAAATGAGAGAGAATGGTTCAGGTGCTCCTTATCTCCATTTGTGTTCCTATCTTAAAGGTAATGTATCTGAAGGTAGGAATGGATGATCCATGGAAGCTGGTTCCTGACTAAAAGAATGCAGTAATTCAAATTTTCTGTGAGCTCTCATGATTTATTGCTATCCTGTAGCTACACCAGAGTGTTCCTTTCTTCATGCAGCTTCTCCCTGTGAGAAAGAGGAAAAGTGCTTTTAATATTCTTTCTGGTGAGAGAGAGGCTGGCACCCCTACCAGGAAGGAAGATGGGGAAATCAAGTCTGATTTCAACCATCTGTGGAGAACTTTGGAACTATTTTCCTGAGCATAATCCCATCAATAAGAAAAGCTGTTCATCCATCTCAATGGTTTCAGTGTCCTTTTCCCCTTGATAGGGAAAAAGTGGGAAAAGGGGGTCTTTGATGGAGGACTGGGGAATCTCACTCTGAGGCAGGTGTTTGGCCCTAGCACAGATGCTACACCTGGCATTCAGCAGGGGCTGTCCCCAGCATCACAGCCATGCCAGGGCCTTGTAAAATTTATTTAATTGGATTTAAATTGGGTAATGAATTAATATTAAAATAATCTAATCTTGTTGAAATGACAAGCCAGAGATGGCAAAATTTGTCACTGTCTCAGTGTGCTTGTGCCTCTGTTGAATGTATTTCTGAGTACAGAAGGTGAAAAAAAAGGAGCAGATGGAATTTAGAAGTTGCTGTTCTCCATCCACAGTTGTCTGAGCTGTTGGTGCTTGGAAGCCTTGGTGCTTCCTGCCATCTGTGTAGGGAATCCACACATGATGAGGGCTGCACCTGTGAATGTGACCCGAGTCCACCTGATGGAGGATCCTTCCCATGACCTCAGCTGCTGGTGGGTGCCCATGTGGAAGTGCAGCCTCCATCCCTCACTTTGTGCCAGTGCTCCCAGCATCCCACTGGTCAAATGGGCTTGGGCCAGGTGAGTGCACAGAGGGCAGCTCTCCTTCAGTCTCATCCTGAAGCACAGGAAGGATTCATTAGGTGACCCTTCTGTCACTTATGTTCAACCTGCCAGTTCCCCTTCACTCGTACTGAAGGAATTGCCTTTGTTCTAAAGACACACAAAGGTCCAGGGCATTTGCTGCCTTTAGATGTTAAGGGACTTCTGTTAAAAGCAGGATGTTAGCCTTTGTGCCCTGCCTGTATCTCAGTAAATTGCTTTCTGCATATCCCAATTTCATCTGAAGTTAATAAAGAGCTTGACTTTGCCTCCGGTGCTTTGCTGTGCACTGGTGAAAGTCTGTCCTCTTTCACTCCAGAGATGGCCACGTATCCTTGATGGGGGAAGCAATCATCCCCTACTGCTGCCTGCATCCAAGATGTTGCATAGCATCAGTGTGCAAGCCTCAAAAGGCATGGAAAGCAGCACAAGGCATGAGAGTTATTAGCAGCAGTCCTGACCCACTGGGAGCTGCCTGCCCTCCCGTGCTGACTCCATGGGGCAATCCCTCCAGCTCTCAGCTAATTCTCATTATTGTTGTTTTTATGGTGCTACTTTATCTTCTGCAAGACATTTAGACCAGTCTGGGACCTGAATGGTATATTAAGACTGGGAATAAGATGATAGTTTAAATAGAGCTTATTTTGATTCCCTTCATTATTATCCATATCCCTTTGTCTCAACCCAGCACTAGAGATAGCCAGGTGGTGCTGCTAAATATACCTGTTTTCATAAATAATTCTAGCTGAGTTGTGATTTCCTGTACTTCATATTGACAGGGTTGCAGTGGTCAGGGGAGAGTCCCTAAATGGTGTCAATGGATTTGGGCAGTGCAGCTGTAAGGGAAAAATACCTTGAAGCTTTTGTGTGTTCTGATTCAGCAACAGTGCCTTTGATGGTAAATGTTCTGCACTACTGAAGTCACTGCAGGCACCTATAAAGGTCCTGGCTTGAATGAAAGTCCAGTATCTCAAAAGGACTGGAAGAAATGTTTTCTGGTCTTTAAAAAAATTGCTTTAATCCCGTATAGCATTCATCATCCAGAAAGATTCCCAAGGTTTTTTTTTTTTTTTTTGGCAATAACACAGATACGAAGTCATGCAGCACTGAGGATATTGCAAACAGTGTGCCCTGCCTGTGGCAAGATGCCATGAGTCTCTTGAACGAGCAGAGACTTGCCCTGAGCTCGGTGTAATCTGTGTGCTGCGAGAGGGCCAAAGGTTGCTGACCCAACAAACCCCCAAGGATCCCTGAAGCCTGCAGCTTCTTGTGAAACTGGGATGGGAGGTGCCACTGAGACATTGTTAGAACTTTCAGGCTCTGTCTGCTGTCCAGGGAGCCAGAGGTTTGTAATAAATTCTGTAAAGTAGTCCTGTTGTAGCTGGTGAATGTGTAAAACTTGGTGTCAGTCAAAGGTTACTCTCCAAAATATGCTTAGCCTTCACAAAGAGCACAAAAAGCTGCAGGATTTCTTCCTGTCCTCCTTTTCTACCAATTTCACATGTGAAATTCTTGGAGAACTCAATATTTCTGTTTTTCTGAGAGGCAGCCTGTGAACCTACATAATACTTCCTATACAGCTCCAACAAGGCCTACAAGGGTTTTTTTTTAAAGCATCTTCTACTCTCTTGCTAGGCACTGTGTAGAAATGGATTACAAAATATTTAGTAGAAGCTTTGTTCCATAAAAAACCCATTTTTGTAAAGAAAAAATAGTAAAATAAGTTGTGAGCGAGGAAATGGAAAAGAAAATAAAAATGTATATGTTATGAAGAGCACCAAATTTAAACACAACTGCGACAACATCTGCAATGGTTTCTGTAGCAATATGGGGAAGGAGGCTCCCAAGGGAAGATTCTCTGGGCTTATTGATCCTGACTTGAGTCTGGGTGTAATGGAAATGAGTAGCACTGCAAGAAAATACAGCTGAGGAGAGGGCTGCTGTTTTCCTGGGCAAATGCATTTTCCTTACTCGCTCCTGACACAGTAAAGTGTGGTGTTACATCTGGAAGAAGAGGCTGCCTTTGCTGAGCTAGGTGGGAAGGTTAGAGGCAGCTGAAACCATTACAGATGGGCAGAGAGCAAGGTTAGAGGTGACTTCAGGAAGCAGATAAATCAAGAGAAAATGTTTAGAGAAACCTGGACAAGGAGTATTCTGTTTCCTTCTGTATGTGGCTGTAAAGGAAAAACTGGTAATAGAAACAGTATTTTTGAGCCTGGTTACTTGCGATTCCAGTTCCCAGTCTGTCAGTAGCTGAGTGAAATACAAAGTGGACATGTGGAAGAGTTGTTCTCACTACCAGAAGTAAGCCCCAGAAGTAACTGTTCTCCTTCATTTCTACTCAGGGGACGTTCAGAGGTTTTGCAAGGAGAAAAGTCAATGAGCTGCAGAAGGATCTGAAACCCTTTTCTCTGTGTTTTAAATCCTTCCCATCCCTACAATCCTTGTAAAAGACCCCAGATTTGTGCTGTACAGAAACTGCCACGTGAAAGGTAACACCCTTTGTGGCCACAGTCCTTCTACATCCCTCAGGTTTTTCAATATCCCTCTGTGCTGATGGTTTCTTTATCAACCAGAGACAAGCCAGCAGCCTGTTGAGCTTTGTTTATGGTAAACTTTGGCATTTGTGTTTTGGGATATTTGGGTTGAGCTCTCATTGCTTGGTTGTGGCCTCCTTGGTGGCTGGGATGCTCCTGCTAGATCTCTCCAGTCCTGAGGGGGAGGAAATGCAGTATTATCTGCAGCTGCCCTTTGGCTCCTGCGGGGCTGTGCTGTGAGCTGCCTCTGACAGCACTTTGCATCATGGAACAGCTTTTGATTAGGCCTGATGTGCCACAAGGCCTCTGGATGTACACAATTGAAAATGCTCTTTCATTCATCAGCAGGATTGAGAAGAAAGGCTTGTGCTGATGTCTCAAATTCAGGCCGACACTATTTCCCCGACATCAGAAAAACCAGCCTGCCAGCGTGGCGGAGCAGAGAGCCTCAGATCTCTGCTCTGCATCTTGTCAATGCATTGTTTCTCCTGGAAATTAAAGCCTGATGCCTCTGTGAGCCAGTAGAGTGGTAGAAATCCAGTGGAGGAACTTTGCAAGGAGTGTCAAGGACACTGGCAAGTCTTAAAAAGCCTTGTGCTGGCAAGGCAAATGTCCCCTTGCATGGGGTTGTTTATTGGATTCAGGAAAGATTACAAGAATGGGAAAATAACTGAACTTACTTACCCTTTCCCACTCCATACTATCCAAGATGGTTTTCCTGTTGTGATCAGCTCATAATAGGAAAAAAATGACTGAGTTTGCTGTTTTTCTCTGGAGTCCTCGTATCAATTTACAGGTGACCAGGAGCTGACATCTGACTATCTTTACAGGATAAATCAGGGTTCCTTAACACTGAATCCCAAATGAGGTGGGGTGAATGTGTGGAGACTGAGAAATAAAGTTTGTCTCCTTGTATTTTAAACGGGCAACATGCAACTAAAATTTGGAAGCCAAAGGATAACTTTTGGCATGGACTGTTTTTCTGGTTCATCTCCCTGTCTGTGGGAAGCTGTTTTTTCTGAGAAATACTGTTGTGCAGTTGAATTTCCATTTTTTCTTTTCACTTACACTGATTTTTTAGGAGCTGTAAATGGAGTAAAATAAGGTTCAATATTTTAGAGCGGCGGCTGTATTTAAGAACTTTATATTTGATGAGTAAGTTGATGACATTGCATTATGTGAATTTGATGTGCAAAGTTGTCACTAGAGTGTAAACACAGTGACAGCAGGACCAGCAATTCCCAGCCTAATCAAGTAAGCAGAGTCACACATTCTTTGAGCTATAGTGTAATAGAGACTGATTTACATATTAAAATGAGGAAAGCTACACAGATCCAACAATTAAGTTGATATTTTAATTGCCTAAAAGTCAGGAAATTCAAAGTTATGTTGCCTGCATCAGTTAATTTGTCACCCACATCTATTTGTGGTATTCCCAATGACTTTATTTGGTACAAAATTAATGTGGATTTAAATACATTAAACGTTAGCTGTGGATGAAAGGAGAGCTTTGGATTTGCTGGTTTAGAAAGCAGACTAAGAGAATTGAGGATTCAATTCTTGGTCTGCTTAAAAGTAGTACAAACAAATTTCAGGTAATTTCTTTCTTAATATTCTGGTAGACATGTTGGGAGGGAGGGAGAGGGAGAGATATTCAAATGCAGTGAAAAAAATTCTCATTGATCTCAATAGGCCTTGAATTGTATCCTTAACTTCTTGTTTTCTTTGTAAGGAATAAGCTTTATTTAATTGCAAATTCACACAAATGCACTAGTAGCACTAAGAATTACATCAATATATGGATTCTGTCCTTGATGTTTATGCTGGTTTCACAGGGCTGATCTTGCATTCAGATAAGCTCTCAGTATACAGCTCCCTTATCTCCCCATGCTGATGTTCTGATATATGAATGCCTGTTCCCTGCACTCACAAAAAGCTATTCACATGCCGAGTCTGACGATTTTTTTATAATCCTTCTTTGAATTAGACTATAAAAAGAATGTGTTTGAAAAGGTTAACTAATGGATACATTTTTCTCCCTGATGAGGAAAAGAAAAATGGTGAAGTGCTGAAAAATGGTCAAGCAGAGTTTTGATCGCACTTTTCTAATCAAATACATTCTAGGTAGTGAACAAGTAGGAGAAATGTTAATCCATAGTGGATTTATTTGGAATGGAGAACATCTATTTGGAAAGCAATCAGCATACAAAACCAGACCCTTGTAATTACTTTGCGATCTTAATCATGGCACTGACATCAGTACCATGATGTGGTAGAGTTGTGATATCCTTTAGAATGTGGTGCTGACATAAGGATGTCAGCAGGAAGGGAGAAAAGCCTGTCTTAGCATCTTCACCCCTATCGATCTGGCTTGCTACCACCCACGTGTTAGGCCAGTAAGTAGATGCAGTGCTGTCTGTGCTGCTGGCTGCGGTCTGGGTACCTCATGCTGGTGGTGCAGTTTCATACCAGGGAGGCAAAGGCATTGTTAAATCATAGCAAGTCCTAAAATGCAGGAAACTCATGTCTGCCCATCAGGGATTTCTGAGCATCTGGGAGCAGCCCATTCTTTGCAGTAAATTGAAGCTACTAGGTGTGCTTTGTGTGTCACGTGCATCTTCCCTCGCTATTGCAGTGTTTCCATGTTTTCTCCATTTCAGTGCCAGCGTATCTGGCATCTCCACTTAAACAGGAGCAAGTCAATCCAGCTTCCATTAGGGAACAGCGTATTCATTCTTACATACAACCAGTTCCAGCTCAGTGGATGAAAATCAAACAGATGAAAAGCTGGAGATGAGATCAGATTCACAAATTGCCTTTTCACTCTCTGGCTCTCTGAGTGTGTCTCTGTTGAATAGAATAGTCTTGATGGGTCCTCTTGGAGGACTGTGGCATGGTGGGTTCTTGGGCGGGTATGCAATGTTGTAAAGTTACCTTCTGCCATGATCAGACACCATCACAGGTGTGCAGCAAAAGTACCTAAATTAAATAGATCAGAGGCTTCTGTAAGGAAGGGCCAGAGGCAGCAGCAGCACCTTTGCTGGAGTCTACGGATGTGTCATCAGAAATCTCTCCACTGGTGGCATCAAAGCGCCCGTGCAGATCTGAGAGATTCAGCAAAGGCTTTCTGAATAGGCTGGTAATGACGACGGCGTGTGATTCCCCTTTTAGACTGCCATGCTGCGGTGCCTTCCCTGAAAGGAGGCAGGATTCGGGCGAGGGGAAGTTTCTGTCTTGTTTTAGAAAAGCGATAAAAATAAATTCCGAGTTAGAGCCGGCGATGTTGGAGCCGCGTAGCAGATGTGGGCTAAAGGCGTTTCCATCGTCAGCCACCATGAGGAGGAACTCCAGGTCAGGTTGTTTCCACGGTGAGTCCCTTCCTTGCTACGTGGGCAGGATGCTGATGCCTTTGCAAGCTCCCTGCAGAACGTGTTTGGACTCCCATGGTGCTACAAGGAGTAGCAGAGATTACTTTTCGCTCCCATTTCAAAGCACTTCTTTCTACTACAGGATCCTTCACATTTTACAATGAAAAGCCCCAGGAAAGAGGAGGGGAGCATTACCCTGTGCTTTTATTCCAGAATCCCTAGGAAGATTTTGGTGAAGAGAGAAATTTTGAGCAGAATGTCCCCACATATGCAAAGGCTTCATCTGCAAGGTGATGTCCTAAGCCAAATGGAGAGGCTGCTTACAGCACTTGGGAACAGATTTAAAGCTAATGGCATCTTAGTTACGCCTCAGGTAGCTCAGAGTCCTCAGCTGCTAACCCTGACAGAAATAAATAAGGATAAAAATTAGAACCAGGCATAGCACACCTCCTGCAGCATGTTAAACACTGCTGTTCTCCTCTGTCAAAGCTGGAGTGAGCTAGGCTCTTCCATACAACCAGGGCAAATAAGCAATTAGCAAGAGGTACAGAAATAGTGTTTAGGAAGGTATAAAGTTGCTCTGAGAGCTATTAAACACCTCTCCTTGTTTTGCTCATTGTTTAGAGTGGGAATGTTTGACACTTAACAAAAGCTGACTAATGCTTTGGGTTTTTTTCCTTTTAATGATCAGAATTCAGGGGAGGGCTGACTGTGACAGGTGGGAGAAAGAACTGCCATCCAAGTGAAGTCCCTTTTTAATTAGAAAGCCCCTTGGATGATTTAGTTTGCAGTGATTTGAGTGCTGGCTGGTTTGAATGTGTCAGTGGTACTGACCAGCAGGATGCAGTCCTGTTCTGCAGGTTCTGGTTTGCTCTTCAGGCATCAAGAAGGGAAGCTGCTCCAACAAGGAGAGTCTGTGATGAGGGAAATTATAACCAAAGCCAGCCCTGCTCATGACTTCACCATCTGCTGGGAAAGCTCTCCTTTGGATGCCAGCACTGGTGGGAGCAGGCATAATGATAATATTTTCCACTTCTGTAGCACCCCCTGTCCAAAGGTCTCTGAGTATGCCAGAGATATTAATTAAGCACCCATGGGATGTGGGCAGGAGTCTCCACACAAGCTTTTTTTTTTTTTGTTTGCAGAGTCTAAAAAGATTGTGGCACTAATCTTTGGGCAGCAATTCTTTCCATCAGGCAGCTCTGGAAGAACTAAAAAGCTTTCATAGTGTTGTTAGTTTGAATCAAAGCTGTATTAGGAAAGCAGTCTGGCTGACATTGACCTGCTGGACTGAGCTTGTGCTCCTGAGTGGTGGTGTTGGAGGAGCAGCAGAAGCTGGGTCTGCTGTAGCTGGTTCAGAGTTTCTTGTAGCATAAGACTTGGAGTAGGTCTTGTAATTCATGCCCAGTCCTTAACATATGGCCTTCTGAGGAAACTGTGCTCTTAAGATCAGATGGAAATCTCAGTGCAGTGATCTACATGTGAAAAATCGTGGAATCATATTCTAGTTTGAGTTGGAAGAGACCCTTAAAAGTCTTCTAGTCCAACCCTCTGCAATAAGCAGGGGCATCTTCAACTAGGTCAGGTTGTTCAGAGCCCTGTCCAGCCTGACCTCAAATGCTTCCACCTACCACCTCTTTGGGCAACCTGTGCCAGTGTTTCACCATCCTCATTGTAAAAAACTTCTTCCTTATATCTAGTCTGAATCGACCCTCTTTGAGCTTAAAACCAGAAGCCCTGCTAAAAGGTCTCTCCATGTCTTTCTTATAAACCACCTTTAAGAACTAAAAGGCAGCAATAAAGTCTCCCTGGAGTTTATTTTAGATCACACAATCTTTCTTTTTCATAACCTGCATTTCCACAGTCTTCAGGAAATACATGAATAACACTGAATGGTTCATCAGGGAGGAAGCATGCATGTGAAAAGGGGAAGAATTTGACCACAAATCTTTAATGCACGATGCCAACAGTGACAGTTCTGGATTTAAAAGTATGTTCCTATGAAGATCCATTTAACATACTCTTCAGTTTTGTTGAGTTACCACAATGAAGCTTTTCCTTCCCCTTGAGTGCAAGGCATGAAATGAAATCTCCTGACTAAGGGCAAAGATACACTGACTATCCACGATCTTTAGGAGGAAAAATACTGTTGTCAAGTATCCATTATATGGTGTGTAAGTGTATTTGAGGCTATTAAAGACAGTTATCCTCAGAGATTTATATGTAACAGGTTAGAATGGGGGAAGATGGGGGAACAAACACTTGCTGTGTTTAATTATTGCTAGGTGCTGCATGCACTTTTCTCCATTATTTACTTAATCTTAAATGCCAGATGCTAAAGGGCACCAGCATCAATTAACTGCATAATTAGACTTGCAAAGAAATCATGTAATTTAGTTATAGGCAAATAAAAACCCCAAAAACGCACAGAACAGAAGCTCAGGGCTCTCTCTGCAATCATTTTGAAAGCTCCCTGCATACATTGTTTGCTTTCATTGCTCACTGGAAACTCTTTGGAGCACTCTCTGTTCCTCTTGCCCTGTAGGGAGCCAAATGTCTGGATGCAGCATCTCTTGTTCATTCTGAGTGGATTTAGCCACAGCTTGCTTTGTTGCTTTCTGAATTCTTTTAATAGAGGTTTGGATGAAGGATTTATGGGGTGCCTCATCCTGATCCAGAGCAGAACCTGGCCCTCGCCCTTTCTGTGCTCTGCATCCCCTCTGGTGCTTGCTCCAGGTGCCCAGTCAGGGGAAGACCATGTGCTGCTCCCTGTTTCACCTAGGAAGACATATTTTTGTGTTTTGCAGAGTATTTTAGTATTTTAGCGTGCAACCCAAAAGCACCCTAACTTTAACAAAAAAGCTCTGCTTCCCTCACCTCAAAATAATAAGCAGCCAGATACTTTTATTCCATTAGTTCCCACTCTTAAGAATAAGAGTGTTCACAGGAGTGGAATGCATTTTGCTTTATCAAGGCCTACAACTCTGAGTCCTTATGTTGCAAGTTGCTGTAAGAGGGTAATAATAATGCCCTGGGCTTGGGTATATAAAAGCAAAATTTTCCTTCTAGAAGAGCTGCTGATGCCCCTGTGACTCTGGTGCCACTGTTCTCACTTTGGTATCAGCAGCACTGTCATTGCACTGCCTCTGCAGCATCCCGTTTCACAACTTTTGTTTCTTTCTCAGTGCCTGGGTGTTGGAAGCTGCTGACATGTATTTTCTCAAATGTCCCGAAACCTTTCTGAAAACAAGGTGGTATTCAGCTTTTGAGAGCTTTGTTCTCCCTCTGTGCCTGTGCTGTCTCAACACTGCTCTTTTCCTGTCTGAAAATGTGACCCAGCCCTTACAGAGTTCCTTATTTCTTCAAAGCACTGTATAAACATTATCTAATTAAGTATATATAACATGCCCTAAAGTATTTTAAGGGAAAACTGCAGCACAGCATTGAAGTTTCCAGCCACTTGATCCAGTGTAAAATCTGATTGAATCACTAATTATTTTTCAAAATGCTGTGCCTAATGACATGTATCAAGACAGTAAGATCAGAGCTGCAGCCAGAAGCATTGGGAGCCAGGGAAAGAGGGGCTGTCAGGTAACTTCTGTATTAGTTCTGCAGTTGGTTTGGATCTCTACACTGAGGTGATAAACAACACAACAACAAAAAAAAAAAAGTTCCTGCAGCATTCAGATCTTTCCTGTTTTGATATATATAATCAGCTCTACATTTCCTGTTGAAATGTTCATTAAAATTGCAGCCCCTGTGATTATGCAGCTGCCTAATTCAAATCAATGGGGCTCCTGAAACGATTTTGGATATTTTTAAATACTGCTGTAGAACTTCCTTGTTTACAATGTTATGATTAAGTGACTTTTTCTCTAAGTCATCTAAAGCATTAATAAAAACATCTTTAGGTTTTTCCTAAATTTTTTTTGTTTGTTTGTTGTTTTTTGGGTTTTTTAATCTGAGCAGCTGCAAGTAATGCAAACCTTGCTTTATGGTTTTATCTCTTACTTCTTAGTACAGAATGTCTCTTTGGATTGATAATGAAATCAGAAGGCCAATTACATAAGTTCTTCATAATTCCTAGTAAGCCAAAATTGACTTTTTTTGGTTTGGAATCCAAATACTAGTAAATAAAATTAAGAGAGCAGCAGAATAAACCTCACTGCGAGTCCTGTAGATGGTGAGAGGGAGTGAATGAGTGGCTGTGTGGCACTCAGTTGCTGGTTGGGGTTAAACCATGACAAACAGTCATGCTGGGCTTCCAGCTCACCAGCTTCAGAACCAACTGTTGATAATGCTGCCAAGAAGATTATAATGTCCTAAGGGTCAAGTACTTCAATAGGTCTCATGCTGGAAGGGAGGTAATTTCAGTTTTACTGGAAAGATGCATTCAAGGTAATTTCAGCTCAGGAAATTCTGCTTTGGAATGCTTCAGAGTGATGCCAGGGCTCTTGTCAGTTTGTTTTAATGGCTTTGGGTTTATTAGCTTTTCACTGTTCTAATACCTTCAATCCCTTTTACTGTTTGTTACTGAAGCCTTGGCACAATTCTGATGTGTTTAAGTTGCAGACATTACAGGAAAATACCTAAATCAAAACATTGTGGGAGAGAGACAGCATGAACAAGCAGATGTTTACAGTCTCTGACTTCTGTGGTGGAGGAAAAGCAAACACAGTTCTATAAAAACTCAACGTGGTAAAAGCATTTTACTTGCCTGTCGTTACATGCTTCATCTGCTTGCAAAGGTATTTTTCTAGTTGTCTTTTGCTGTTATTACCTCTCTCCAGCTGTACTTATTAACTCATTTGTTTAACTCCACTTGGTAATTGTCCCACTGGGGCTGCAGGAGCAGGGGAGAGGCAGAGCTGGCACAGCTCAGGGCTGGATCTCTTGGTCACATCATTCCTTGCTGAGCACATCTGCTCGAGCTGGTGCTGCCAGGTCAAGCGTGGGGGTGGCCAGATGTGCACCCCTGCAGTTGTTTTAGTGTGGTTGAGCCCAGATGGTCTGATACCAACCCGCCAGTGATGCTGCCACTGTTACATCCCTGATCACAACAAGGGGGATGATACTGTGGAAACTGTGGAGGTCAAAATTGGTCAGTGCTGGCTAGAAATGGCCAAGTGTCTGGTTATTGGGTTGAGAAATACGTGAAGATTTTAAATGAACCCTTGTTCTGTGGTGCTGGAGAAGCAGGATGAGGCCTGTAGGATTGAGAAGTGAGAATTGTTATTTAGTATCATCCTTTGTGTCCTCTTGGTATTCAGAACCTATTCACCTGTTGAAAGTTGGAGTTAAATGCTTTGGATGTAGACACGAGAAGTGAATGAGATGGAAGGGGACAAGAGAGAACAAAGCTTTTTCTTCTTTTTACAGAGAACAGATTGAATGTGATTTGGCCACTGCACCTTAATGGGTAATCCCCACTCTGAGCCTCAGATGAAAAGAAGAAATCTATAAGGCTAGAGATAATGCAGGAGGATTTTTGCAGACTTTTCTCAGATGTAAAGTGAGCTACTGAATAGCACAGCCTTTAAGGATAACTTTTTCTTCGAGCACAGAACTAATTCACTGATTTAGCCGAGTTGGGTAAATCTGTTTCTCGTTGCTTGCACATCCCATGCACACAGATCTTTGTGTGTACCATTTTTCCTTTCCTCACTTGTTCCTCAACATACACTTCCTAAGACTTTCTGACCTGTTTTGGCAGAGCTGCTCATGCCAGCAGCATGGTCTCCATGGCACTTGGTGTCATTGACCTCAGTGGGAAGAGTCCACAGCAGCAGCAGTAGTGAGTAAAATGTTCTCTAAACCTAAACCTGAAGTGAATCCTTCTTGTGGGAGGCTGCAGTGCAAGAGACAAGGGCTCTCTGTGGACTTGCTCCCTGGTGTGGGGTGGCTCATTAGAAACCAAGAGTCAAGGTTACATCAGTGCTGTGCTTTTTTTCTATACCAAAATAATCTCTTTGGTGACTAAGCACAAGAGAGCTCGATTTTTTGACTGATCTTATTCCAAACAGAATAGTCCTGCACTAAGCCAGTGTTTGGTGCAGAGTTCTCAGGACACAGAGAGATGGAAGAGTTCAAGCAATGTCAGAAAGCAAGAGGATCTTCCCAACAAGTAGGGCAGGAAGAAAGGATGTAGAGGCTGTGCAGAGGAAATTGAAGATGAAGTTGGAAAAGAAAAATAGTGAAATTCTGGAGTAGGCTGTTCTTTGAGGCTGCTGCTACAGTTGGTGTGGTGGAGCTTGCTGCAATGAGTGTGTTTGCCTCTTGGGATTCCCAAAGTGCTCTACAGACTTCACAGCAAAAGGAAATCTGCACAGGGATTGCTTCATCCTCCACTAATGTGCCTCCATGGCTAGTGTGAAGTACAGCAACTGCTTAGTGCCACACAGGACCATCCCAATGGCAGAAAGTGAGAAGTGTCTTTTTAACTTGAAGGTGGAGGAGCCAGAACATGGCCACCAAATGGCATTTGTACAGGACTGATGCCACAGTCCTGGGTCATGCCCTCAGCCCCGAATAAAAAATGCTCTGCCAGGAAAAAATGTTTTACCTCTTCTATCACATTCCAGGTCTGAGTCTCTTATCTCCTCTGAAAAACAGAATATCCAGAGCGCAGCGTGCTCCCTGCCATAACCTTTAGCTCATTACTGATTCAGGCAGTGAGTGCCAGCTATTGAATCACAGGGCTGGCACCCAGCTAAAGGTCGGGATTGTGTCTGTGTACATGAAAGTAAGCACAACCTCTTCTTCCCAAAAGCACTAATACGTGGAAATGTAAAATTCTTGTGAATTCTGCAGCACTCACGTCAGGCTTGGAAGCAAACAGACAGGTAGGAAAAGGCAGCTTCCCAGCTGGGGAGAATCACATCAAGGGACTGATGGAGTGTAGGGGATGTGGGCACAAACAGCCATTTTTATTCTCCAAGGTGGAAGAAAATGTGTTTCTGCCAGGAAATGCAGACAGTACCTGGAAGCAATTTGAAAAGCCAGGCTAATTCCCATGGCTTGCTGCCCTCCAAGATAACACTTTTACCTGTGTCCTGTATCCCACTGCAAAGGTTTCCTGCTGCTGTTTTTTCCAGCTCATGCTTAGTTTCCACAGTCTATGCTTCCAGCAGCTTTTGAGCTAACTTTGCTCTTAAAACTTCTTGCCTTTTGTAGTTTGAGTTGTGTGATAGAGGACTGAATGCCTTGCATCTTTAGGGAAAGACAATCTCTCCTTCAAGATGTGCATGGACTTACATATCTCTGCTGCATGTTAAATTGAAGGATTTTGCCTCTGTTATTTGGGATTTCTCAGTTGTTAAAACATTTCAATGCCTGTCATTAGCAAAGGGACATTGGGCTGACAGAACCCGTTTCTCAATCTCCCACATTTACTCACCTGCGTCAGTTCTGCTGAGCATAATTTTCATTATAATCCTCTGGGTCACCTGTGCTCCATCAGACTGTTCTCTCTAAGGTTTTGTTTCATTAGAACTTTATTATGGAGCTAATTTTATTTTTTAAAGCCATCAAATTCAAGGCTGACCTATGAATTTTCCTGTTAAACAGGGAGATATCCCAGGTCTGTGCCGTGATTCAGCAGATTCTGTGCTCTCAGGGCTGTCACCAGATCCTTGCTGTCGAATTAAGTAGTATCCTTGACTTTCTTTCCCTTAGCTCCTCTATCTGTAAAATGGAGACAGTGCTAATCTCTCATTTGTGTGACTCCAGAAGGTTTGTCCAGCACTTCAAAGATGCCAAAGACAATAAAACTGCCAAGTCTCCTTTCACTAACAGGATTGATGATTTACACCCAAAATGCTCATTTTTGTGCTAAAACAAGATCACCTGAAAGATACTGCGGTTGGAACCAACCCAGGGAAGGGGGGAGGAGGAAACCATCTGTTACACAACAGCAGAAATGTTTTGGGGCATTCGCCTGGGAAGCTCTGGGTGACGAGTTTGGAATATGAAGGCTTATTTATATGGATGGAGCTAATTTTCTCTAAGTTATTCCTTTTTCACTCAGGGAATTACCTAATCTTACAAGAGACTCTAGGAGGAAAGATTAATTTATTCTCTGTCTTATTCAGCCCCAGGCAAGCCTGAAGATGCTCTGCCTCTTCCAGTTCTGCTTTTTTAACTGATTCTATTAATGGAGCTTAAAGATTTTCTTCTTCTGGATAAAAAGGGTTAATCTTTCTCGTTCCCACTCACCCTTCTCCTCCTCTTTTTCTGGAGAGTTCTTTTTTTGGCAGCTCTGGCTGTTTCTATCATCTTCTCCCCCTAATCTGCCACTATCTGAAGAATTCATTACATTTCAAATCAGAGGCCTTGCTGCATACATTAGCAGGTTTTAATAGACTTGCCACAACTCAAAAAGGAGGAAAAAAAGAGAGAAGATTTAAAACTCTTGTCTTGCCGAAAGCAGACAGATTGACTCAAAAATGACTCAGTCAATAAAAGATGAGTTTTGAAAAGGCTTCCCTCTGCTCAAAGGGAGCTCGTATTCCAGAGAATTAGGTTTTTCTAAGCCCACTGTCAGAAATTAATAATACATACGGCATGTAAAATGGATTTAGCCCTCTACAGCCTTATACAAACATATCTTTGACTTGCTAAATGTGACATGACTACCAGGATTTTCCGGCCTTTATCCCAGGAGTTTGTCATCTCTCCAGAATGGTGACCTCGGTGGAATTTTTAAGCACATAAAAAAATTTTGCTAAATGAGATTTTAATTAAGAATATGTTTCTACTTCCCTCACCCTTTTTCTCCACCCAAACCCCTGCTGTCAGGGTGTTTTATTATTATTTGCAGTCAAATTATCCCAAAAGCTCTGGTTTAAACTCTCAAGCTACCAAGGGTCTTTGCTTGACACTTTCAGTAGCCTTCTCTGAAGAAAGATGCTGGCCTTCTGCAGAATCTTTGATTTGGGTGTCGGTTTTTTCTGCTGCCACAAAAAAGCTTGTAGGCCAATAAAATATGTCTTTCTTAGGAAAAAAAGACAGGGCTTCTGTCTTATTGGATCTATCCATAAGTATTCTTGTGTGATTTGAGTTCTTCTCAGATGGCCCTGCTCACCTTGCTTAAGGTAACTCAAATGTGCAGGTGTGAAATCACTCACCACCACTGTTTATTCCTCCATCACACTCCCTCAGCTGATAGGAATTAAAAATGGTATTACTTTTATCCTCCTGGATGATTTGGCTTGATCCTTTATTCAAACTGGCCTCGTTGAAACCACAGAAGGCGTTGTCTTGAGCAGGCAGGTCCATACAGCCTTCTGGATGGCTGTGGGCTGACTGCATTTGTCCACCTCTGTTTTCTCATTCTTCCAAACCCCACTATTTAATTATTTAAATTATTTTTTTAGCTATCAGAGTGGTTGACTCTGTCTTGAAATCTTTTCCATGTTCTCCCTCTGAAAATCTTTTCTCCACCTTAAAATTACTTATCATGAACTACCTTTAAGCTAACTTTGTGAAGTCACTGCATGTCCTTATCTCCTCATGAATCTATTCTATCCTCAGCTGTATTTTGCCTGTTTGCCTATTTTCCTCTGCATATTGCCTGCGGGCTTGTGAAATGTCCTGTGTGAATGTGTTGCAGCAACATGAAGTCTGACTCTGGACAATATCTCCTAGATGAGGCAGAGAAACTTTTAAAAACATCAGTGAAGAAATGAACACACTGAAGTGCTCCATTTTGGACCATTATATGCTCTATGGATGTTGCTTGAGCTTGAAACAAGCAGAGCTCATAATTTTTTTAAAATGTTTATAGGTTCTATGAAAAGTCTGAGCTTAGAGTTGTCGACAATATGCACCCAAAAGTGCAGCAATAGTGTGTTCTTCTTTCCCACCATCAAACAGGAGACTTGCTCAGATTTTCTTGTGCTTCTCTGGCTCTAAAGAGATCTCTAATAATGGGTGTCAGTGTTTAGAAGAATTTCCATCAAAGTAACAAGAGGTATTTTCACAGAGCTGGAGGTAACGAGGGGGTTCAGCACTAGCAAAAGTATTTCACTGGGTAAGAGATTTCCACTTTTATCTCCAAGGTCAGACTTGCTGTTTTTGTTGGTGGTGGTTGGTTTTTTGGGTTTTTGAATATAAATGTGACATCCCAAGGTTATGATCCCAGGGTTACATCCCTGGTTTCTTGGGTGTGTTTTCTGGTCAGAATGTAGAAGTAGCAGTTGTTGGAGCATCACTTAATGGGATTTAATTCCCCCTAACTCCCCTAGGCTAGGTTGGATGGGCCTCTGAGCAAACTGATCCAGTGAGTGGCCTCCCTGTGTGGAACAAGATGATCTTGAAGGTCCCTTACAGTCCCAACCACTCTGTGGTGCTGTGTAAATGGAAATGGGCTGTCCTCAGAGGACACCCAGTAGAACATCACCTTCTCCAATACCGATTTCCCTGAAGAAATTTTTGTGACTGAATCTCTTGGTCTTTCTTGCACAGGCAGGGACCCGAATTACTCATTTCTGTAAAGAGCCATGAGTAATTGCTTCCTAAGAATTCCACAGGACTTCTGCTCTTTGCCCCACTTCATTCATGAACGTTAACCAAGCAAATGCTGGTTCTTGGGTTGTATTATAAGATACAACCAGGAGTTATGTAACAATCCCAGGAAGAGAACATTTGGCTGTCTTGTGTTTGTCCAGTCCTTGATGATTAAACTTCTTGGAAAACCCCAATATACAAGACATAGAAATCAGCTGGTTTTCTGCAGCTGGAATTGGTGCTGGAGTCATTCTTCTTCTGGGTCTTTTATTATAAATATCAAGCTTCTTCCCAGGATAAGTCTCCAGAGTTAATGTCCTGTTATCTCAAGTCATAATCAGGAGCTTTTAGTTTTCTTTTGAAGTTGTGCTCCTAATGTTGGTATAGAGATGAACAAAACTGAAGGGAACAAGCATGATTTTACCTCTAGTTTTGTGTTTGTTTCCAATTAGTTCATTTTTGAATCTCTTCCATGTTCTCTTGACTTGAGAAAGTAGTTTTCCTGGTGAATATTATGTCTCTTGAGCTTCCAGCTGCTTTGCTGGGACATAGCCACCCAATAATCTCCTTGGGAATAATTGCTGGTGTCCTTTCAGATAATTCTTGTGAAAGGTGACAAACTGCTTGCCACGGTGAGATGTTAATAACACAGAGATGCCCTTTGTTTGAAAGCTGGTGCAGAAATTACCCCATGCAGTTGTTGGTAAGTCAGACTTTTGATGGTAAGAAGTGAGGAATGGATCCATTCATTTGCATATAATTCCAGGCCTTTTGTGTCATCTTTTGTGTAAACCATACAATTTCCATCCCAGTGGGGAATGTGTGCTCATAATACAGAGGGACAGGAACATGGGCTTGCTCTCAGCAGGAATCAGGGTTAAGGACATATCATCTACTAAAAAGGAGGAAAACAGGGTCTGGAGGAACTACACTGAGAGAAACAGCCATGGAAAATTAATGAATCCAAGTTATTAGACCAGCTCAGGGGGCCCCATGCCTCCTGATGTCCCCTCTAAGCAGGCATCAGGAAATGGGAGGAATCTGTGTCCTTCTAGGGTTGTATTGAGCTGAACTGTCCCTGCATCTGCCCCGAGTCCCAGCCAAGACTTACTGCATATTTTTCTTGTAATCAGAGGCTCCATTTACCAGCCAGATCCACTGCAGCTGTCTGAGGTAGACATCTTTCTCTGTGGCACTGAAATTAAACTCTTAACTCCTTAGACTGCAGCTGACTAGCATGTTCCCAGTGTAGGTTTCTCAGCTTTTTCATCCAGAGGTGAGGTATTTTTGAAAACAAATGGCATAGATGTCTCTGTCTCTGTGATCTAGAGTCAGAGAGGTCCATAAATACTTGTTTTAGCTTTTCTGTTCTTCCTTCTCTCTTTCTAGGTAGCCAGAAGGTCTCTCTGAGTAGGCAGTCAGTCCCAATGATGAACTTTACAATTAGAGCCTTAGTGCTCGTCTTCCAAAATTTCTAATAAAATTGCATTAATATTTAATATCCAATTATTAAATATTTAAAAATTGAAAACGGAACTGGCTTGGAAGTTAGCACGTGATGAATAATTCAGGACCAGGAGAGGAGACTTGGCATTTGGGCTGAGACAGATGTTACCTTTCATGTCTCCCTGCCCAGAGATGATTTTGGTGTCCTCCAGCCATGGCATAGTTTGTGGACAGTTCTTCGAGACATAAAGCTTTTATTCTTGGCCAAGAGTACCCACACAAGTTTAAGGGAAAGAACCTTCCCTTATCCATAGTAACATTTCAGACTCCTGGAATGGACATAAAAGCTCCAGAGGCTGGAATAACATGATTGAAAGCCTGGTTATCCAGGAGATGGCTCTGTTTCCAAACATCTTTCATGCTCCAGGGAAATAAGTTTGCTTATCTCTACATCTGTGTCACAGTCCTGCAGTTCTGTTGTTTGAAAGTCCTTTTTCCCCTCTTGCTCTGCTGCTGCTCCACACTGAACCAGTGCTCTGTTCTGCTCCAACATGAGCGTCTTTAAAGGATTGTTTTCATAAAGTGGACACCAGACAATGAAGCAGAACACGAAAAATATGCCAATAAAAATAGGGCAGAACCTGCTATCCCGTGAGAGGAGGTCTGGGGCACTCAGAAGAGTGCTCAGAGGAAACATCTGATGTGATTCTTGAGCAGAGTGCCTTTGGGTCCTGCTGCAGGAGCACAAAGAGCAGGGAGAAGGGTTTGGGAAAGGTTTGACTAGTTGGCATCCAGAGAGCTTTCATGCCAAGAGCAATACATTAACAAAGCCAACACTTCAAAACACTATTAAGGGGATAAACAGGGGAGGAAAAAAGGATTGAATAGAAGGAGCAAGTGGAGGCTTTTTAGAACTTAATTTCCTTTGGAACAAAAGCCCTAAAACAAACTCCACAATCTTCTGCCATTAAAAACACAAGGTGGCATGCTGCAGAGCCTTGCCTTTCTCTGTGGCAGTGCCATTGTGTTCTCCCAGCTGGCTGAAGCCTGTGCATTTTCCTGGCTGTGTCCTGCAGGCTGTGCTCAGCGCCTGAGGGGCCCTTGGCTGACCTTTCTGAGTCTCCCCCCCTCGGGGCAGGGTACAGTGTCACAAAAAAGGGAGTTCTGGAGATGGGAATGGGGTTATAATGACTGTGAGGAAGTCATTATGGGCATTATATGGGCAGAAGGGCTTGTTGACAGCCATGCTCCCAAACAGTCGGGGTGTCTGCAGGGTTTAGGGTTTGGTCTGTGCATCCCAAATCACAACTAAAGGGTACCTGTATGATGCCCTGCCCCATCTCAGCATCTGCCTTACACCACAGAATTATTTGACAGCGACTTTAGATATGGGAGGGACCTCGTGAGGTTAGTTCTGTGTTTTGATTGTCTGCTGGCAAAGCTACAAACTTTTTGTGTTGTGAACACAGACTTTGCAGTGCAAGGAACAGAGGGAGACAAGAAACCGTAAGTAACATAATCTTGGACACTACCACTGAGTTAAAATAGCATTTCCATGAGTCTCAGCATCTGAATTTGACTATAAAAAGTTCCATGAGTAAGAGCAGAATGGTTTTGCTCCTGGGAAGGTTTGAAATCATCTCTTGCCAGCGGTGGAAGTCTCCCGTTCACAGCTTCGGTGAGCATCATCAGCTAATAAACTGTGAAGCACTCTCTAATGCATGATTGAATATTGTCCACCCTATGCTGTGAATTAGTAAAACTCCTGCAAAAAGTCTTCGCTGTGAGAGAGAACAAATAGCTATTTCTGGAGCTGTTTTTCTCATTTGGTTTAATAGCAGATGTTGGGTGCTGTTTCAGAGGTTTAAATGCATCCAGTATTTCAGGGTAGTACTGATGGTAGTGATGTGCCAATGGAAACAAAATAATGGGCAGAGTGCAAGGGAGGTGATAGGCAGAGGATAAATTAATCTATTAGATGCTTCTGCAGACCACCCTGTTAATTAACAATGCACATTATATATGTTAATTGTATAGTTCTTAGGATTAATCTTTTCATTAGACACTTGAGTGGTTTCAAAGCACTCTTTTTCTTGGAAGCAACTTAGTGGAGAAGTGATTCTCTTTCATCTGACAAGTGATACAAATTATGCCCCAGTTTTTTGCTACCTGACTTCCCTGAACTACAGCCCATGAAAAGTCCCACTTTTTTTTTTTTTTTTTTTTTAACTCCAAAATAGATTACCTGAAAAACATATAGGCTGGAAGACTTATGCCTGAGACTTGCTGGCTAGTTCTAGAAGCAGTAGTTAAGTACTTTCCTGTAAACTGAAGTGACACAGTATATTTTGTTGTTTAGGTGAGGCTATTTTTTGCATCCGAAGTTAATGACTTGCTGCAGCTCTGGCTGACATCACTTTGTTCTGAGAAGTGCTGTTGGGCTGTAATTGCCATATGGAAGGGAAATGTGGCTGGCAGACCTTAATCATTGTTTGGGAGGTGGAGGGAGATGTCTTCCTGCTTGGGTCACAATTTATGACCAGTGTGACCACCCTAATTTCCAAATTGTTTTGCCATATTATGCAAATTGATGAAGTCCATCTTGGGCAATAAATAGCTCTCCTGAGGTTAATTTCTCCTGTGTCTGGGGTGTGTGTTGCCATCCCCACTGAGTTCTGAATTGCTGCAAGCAGGCTGCTCACACCATTACAGCCACAGATTTTAGTGTACCCAGGGTCTCTTGCTGCCTCCACTGAGAACAGCTGCAGGGGTGGCTGAGGAACTGAGCTGAGCTTCCAAAAGCCCACTTGTTTCCTGCCTACCCCCACTCCAAAACAGCTCTGCCAACAAGAAGAAGGACAGGGAAAGCTCCAAGCAGTGCTGAGGCTGGGATGTCCTGAGAGAACCTTTTGCTCAGTGGTGGTTCACTGGCCAGCCTCAGGTGTGCTTGTGAGTTTGCAATTTGGTGTTGAATCTCAGTTTTGGCAAAAGGAAGAAAAGAAAATCACCCTTTACTTGGTCCTGACCCATGTTCTTTGTGTGTGTAAGATTCCAAGAGAGATTCCATGCTTTTCCATGGCTGCTTCTCTTTGGTCCTCAGTGTCCTGCTTCTCTCACCTTACCCTTCCAATGTCTTCTGCTACTTTCTTCAAGTTAACAGAGGATAATTAATTATGGACTTCTTTCCAAGAAGTCCATAATTAATTATGTCCTTTGTAAAGGTACATGGGTTTTCTGAAATGGGGCCTTCAGCCAACTGTACTCAGTGAAGAGAAACATCTGGGAAATTATTTTTTTAGTGGACAGTTCTCAGGCAATGCAAGAGCTGCAGCTGGTCGTGGTGGTGGAGACCTTTACTTGTGCTGTGCTGCATTTGAAAACTCTCCCCAGAGCTGCTGGAAGGGCAAGCTGGTGGCTGGAGGAGGGGGCTGGGAGGTGCACTGAACCATATGGTACATACACGGTTTAAAAATAAACCAGTGTTGACTGATCAAATAAATACCACTTAGGTTTCAAGCTGAACAGCCAGTGCAGTCTGTTGAATATAAAACTGTTTTTACCTTCAAGAAAAGTTATAATTCATGGCTGTAATGTCACAAATTTCAAGTTTTGCAGAGAGCAGTGTGAGGCTGCCAGACTGTAAGGTCAAGTAGGGGTGGTGTGGGGCTGTGTGGTCCCACTCCCCCAGAGCATAAAACACGCCTATAAAATCTAGCAAAGCGAATTTTATTTCTCAAAAGCAATGGTCATAAACTTGCCTACATCAGAAAATGTTCAACTCTTCTCCTATTAGCCTTTATTTAACACGATACAATTTATTTTTATGTTGTGCCCTTCACAGAATATCACAGAACTCTTTTCAGACATTGCTCCTCATAAACTGAGGCTGGCAAAGAAAATTTCAGCTTGGGGTTTGAGCAGGGGAATGACTGGAAGGGTCCCAGCTGCAGAGAGACAGATGGGAAAGACAGAGCTGCAGTGGGTGGAGTAATTCAGTATCAGTTTGGGGGTGCAGGGGGCTGGTTGAGGAGTGCCACTGCCTGGCAGCAGCTCCTGTAGATGGGGGACAATGAAGGTAATTGTGCCTTGCTGCTTGGAACTGAGAAAACAGTGTTTCCTCTTCCCATTATGGACCCTGTGTGAACGAGGTGGTTCTGGCATCCCTTCTGTAAGATGGAAACAAAATTTAAGCAATCACTTGTTTAAGTAAAGCAGGGTTGGTGAAAATGCAGCATCCTCCATAGCACTCTTGGGTGGCATCTGTCTTGAGGCACCCGGCAGGGTCAGCAGGGACGGGAATTGATGTGTAAATACTTTATCCTGTGTGTGTTGGAGTGAGTGACCCCCAAACATGTCACTGAGGGAAAGTAACCTTTAATGGGGAGTTAGAAAGGACTGCAGGCCTTTCTGAGAGAGATAGATGTTAGCTGGGATTGCAGCTGAATTAATGCAGCTGCATGGCTTGTGGCATCTTTGAGGATGGGCAGAACAAATTTGTATTTTCCTGGAAAAGACTAGTGATACATTGAATTTCATGCCACTTTTGGCATGCTCAGAGTCACATTGTTTCCTTCTCTTTCCCTGGGGAAAAGGCTAAGCCTGAATTTGGTTTTCTTTGGTGCAGAGACTGCTTTTGTTATTGATTGACCTGGCTGAACTTGGAGCAAGAGCCAAAGCTGTGGTATTTCCAGGCTGCTCTGAACAGTTTCAGATGTAAGGAGTGTCAAAGCAATGGAATAAAAAGCAGTGACATTTCCAATATGAGACCAAAAAAGCCTAACTCATATTTTATTTATTTATCCAAAATAGTTTGAATTATTCATTAAAGTCAATGTAAGTGTGTGAAAATACAAGGTGTTTCAAGAAGCAGTATCATTAGGAAGAATTAATCATTTGGCAATATTAATTTTGTAACAGATTAATGATTTTTTTTTTTCAGGGAGGATATTTTTTCCACATCAAACTCTTCAGGACAGGCAACTTTTTGTGCTTACTCTCAGCCTGAATACAAAGGAGATACAGTGTTTCTATATATTTTCCTGTTCTCTCTATTCTCTCTTTTTTTTTTTTTTTTCAGGCCAATCATTACCCACAACCAAGGCAGGGCCTGTGTAACCTCATGCTTATTTTCTCAGTTCTTATTTGTTTCATAAACTTGGAGATGCTTTGACATCCCTTCTTTGGGATGAAGGGTGTTTGTGGTATGACTTTCCCCATCCATGGCCACTGCAACTTCTCTCACCTGTGTTGTGCAAGTGGAACAAGGTCAAATACAGAAACTCAAACAGGTTCTCTAAATACAGAGATTCTTGTTTTCAAATACTGTCTTTTAAAGATGCAATTGAACCTAATTCTCCAAACATTGGGAAAGATCTGAATGGATCAAGATGTTCAGTTTTCTGTAGGTAGCAGATGAAAGGGGTGGACACATCAGTGCTGTCACTGGAGCCCTGCTCTGACCCATCCCAAAAGTATCTCCCTCTGTTCCAGGGCCTCTGTGGCTGTGCCTTAAACACTGCTCTGAAACAGCTGAGTTGCACTCTGTGCAAGTGATGACTTTTAAATCAATTTTTCCTGACTGTGCTAGAAATTTGGGGGGAATTAATGGTATTAGGTGAGGCTTAAGAATTAGTGTTTTCACAGCTTTGAATTCAGATGCAGAGCAAACAATGAGCTGCATTTTAGCTTAACATCTTCACTTGATGGGGGACATATTAGAAAGATTAATTACTGTCCCCAGGTCTGTGCATATGCTGCTGTCCTGCTGGCTGGGTGCAGGGAATCTGTGGTGCCAGGTCTGTGCTTGGACAGACCCATGGTGCAGAGAAGCTCCATAGGTACTCCAAAATTAGTCATTCTTTGCCGTTTTAGACACCCCAAGGTGTCTGAGACGTTGGCCTGGGGCTGGCTGGTGTCACACAGAACCTGCAGGATGCTTCTTTCCTGCAGAAGTATGGTGGAAAGGTGTGAAAGGTATCCTAGGAGATGTCGAATGGCTTTGTTTCAGCAGCGGGATCCCATCTGACTTCTCCCAAGTCTCAGTTTACCTTCCTCTGAAGACACTCTTCCAAGGATCCTGCTCGTGGTGTGCTTTCTTGGCTGTGTCAGCAGACCCCTCAGTGGAAAGCAGGGGAGCAGTCACAGTGCTGAGTGCTGTCCTGAGTTAAACCAGGAATAGCCCCGGGTTGAATTGTTCCCAGGGGATAAACACTGCAGGAGGGAGGCACCAGCTGTGGCTGAGCTGCTGAGGACTGAGGCTTAATTGGGCGTAAAGGAAGAGCAATCTCTGTTTTACAGTCAGGGTTCAGTGGACCTTTCAGTGGGGGCAGCTGCAAACTCAGGCATTCCTGTTGTGTCCCTGTGCCTGCCTGGGTTTTTTCCTGCTGTCCTAAGCTAAAGAAGCCCTGTTGGACAATTGGAGTCACAGAAGGGATGACAAGGCTTTATCCCACAACCCCTGGCTGGCGCTGGCACGTTCACCTGCACCTACATTAGCAGTTCCCCAGTTCAGCACCTTGTGCCAGTGGCTGACACAAGGCATCTCTAACAGCAGAAAGGTTTTTCATGCAGATGAATTCCTCCAGCCAGGACACCAACACTGCCGCAGGTTCTGGAAAGAGGGCCAGGAGGAGCAGCAGGAGGTGCCAAGAGCAGGCAGTCAGGGGTGAAGGCTCCCTGGTACTTCAGTTACACTGGAAAGCCCCAGATTTCTTGCATAAAAGAGTGATTGTAGTCAAAGTTTTTCCTTTCTCACCCTGAGGGTAGTGGAGGGAAGCAGCTGCCATCACTTAGTTGCTATTGCAGAGTCAGAGGGCTGTTTTAACTAGGCCAGCGCTGTTAGGTGGGGGTGAGGATGCTCGTGGTGGCCTCTGGCAGGACCAAGTCTGAGAGACAAAGCAGTGGAAAAGGCACTAAGTCTTCCTGAATAGCGAAAGCTGTTCAAGGAGTTAATGAATTAGGGTGCCATCCACCTCCGAGGTTATAAAAGTTGGGAAAGGCAACCTCTGAGATGCAGCAGGAAGAGGCAGATTTACTTTTCCAAGGCTAGGCTGCATTTATTAGGGGAAAAAATATTGCTGTTGGACATGGGCAATATATTAAAGGCAGGGCTGTCTCTGACAGTGACAAAATGTTATTTACCACTGCAGTGTGGTCACTGAATTTTTACTTTCATATATAGGATTTTGTCCTTAACAGTTGCATAGCTGAATGAAAACTGAGAATATCCAGGTCAGAGCCACCCGTTAACCTCCCAATTTCAGAGGCTGATTACTTGATTAATCAAAGACCAGTCACAACTGAGAGGATGGGAAAAGGGTTGTTATAATCCAAAGAAGGGTTGAGTTAATCGCACATTGATGAGTTGCTGTGAGTGGAAGGTTTGTGGTCAGAAAAGAGCCTTTCTGAGCTCATGAGAATGGACTGTGTGTAAGACACAACCCTTTGGGCCATTAAGGGTGCTTTGGATATTCTCTACTTTCTTTACATCCCCCTGCAACTGGGAGGTTCCCTGTATAGCAGGGTTTTAATGAACCAGCTGGTGATGTTCCCCACAACTGATTTGCTCTCCTTCATAAAGCAAGATGCAGCTGGGGGATGCGCAGAGTAAAGGCAGTCACTGCTTGCACATCACCACCAGAAGCTGCTCAGGAAGGTGGAGCTGGATTAGCTGAAGGTGAGGAGCTGGCCAGTGTTAACTCTCCCTGCGTGGATGCTCTCACTCAGAAGTAAAGGGACGTGTAGTTCTCTTTAACCATTAAAGAGTTCCTGTCCTTGCCTGGGGATTAAACTGACTTGGATTAAGGCCAGAGTACTTCTGAGCAGGGGCATCCTCAGTGGCATTTAAGGCACTTTAACTTAACACATTGAATTATCCTTTTGTTGCACCCACAGTGCCTAACCAAAGCAGTACAGGAGATGAGAGGTGACTGGCTCTCTCCTGGTGTTGCCTGCAGCTGCTCAGAGGTGAATGTCCCTGGCCTTGCAGTTTCCATCCTACATCCTGCCTGCACTGTGCCTGGGAGGCCAATGGAAACACTTTCCAGCAAGTACTCAAGCAAAAAAATTTCCAGCTCACTTGGGAAGCGATAATGTTTTAGTATGGGCTCTATAAACCCAGCCAAAAACATTCCTCATATTCCAGCAGTCACCTTGCTCTGAAGTTCCTGCTGTCCTGCTGCTGGTCCTTTAGCTAAACTAAAGACATATGGGCTGCAAATGCTGCAATTATGTCTCTGATCACAGCACAAAGCCTTAAACCTCAGAATGACAAAGAGCTATTCGACTGAGGAAGTCTATTTGTTTGCTGTTAGAAAGAGTCAGGATTTTTCCTAACCCTGGACTGCAGTGTTGATAAAACAGGCTGACTTGGGAGACATCTCTAGTGTATATTAAAGTAAAGCCAATCTCTGTAATTAATGGGATGATAAATCGAGGTTTAATTACTCAGAAGGCACCTTGGGTGAAAGATTCATGGTAATTGTTGTGTATCCTCTTGAAGGATTCACAGTACTGGCAGCTCCCTTTGTAGCAATAAAACACAGGGTGAGTGGCAGGCAGTCTCCCAGGATCTCTCTGATAGGGACTAGTCCAGTTAAGGTACCAGATGCAAAGAGGCAGAGGTGCTCTCCAGGCTTTTTATCACAACAAAAGCCTCTTCCCAAACCTTGAGGGATTCCTAAGCAGTGTGTCAATTTGAGATCAAAGCACTTACCTCAAATCTCCTCCATTGGAGGAGAGTTCTCTTGTAGGCAGCTTCTTCCTGATGCAACCATACAGAGGCGTATTTTGGACCATTTTTCCACTTTATTGCTTTCTGTAGAGGAACACCCTCCTCTTGGGTTCCGTGTAGAAAACAAGACGTGTGCATGTGGGGAAATGCATGCTATAGCTTTGAAATTTTGTAGTGTGTTGTTAAAAGACTAGCTGAGCAAAATAAAAATCCATCCCACCAAGACATGTCTGTTTTCCTTACTCCCCAGTTTTACTACCTTTTAGTCTGCTGGGGCTAGGAGGAGAGGCATCCAGCTTGCTTGTTTCTTGCCTGCTTAATTCACTTTTTAATTAACCTTTTCAATTCACTCAGTTTGGCTAGCACTGTAAGTACAGCACAAGGGCTCTGTGCTGGTGACATATAAGGAAGTACCCGTTTTCTTCCCTTACCCAGAGCTGAAGAAGCAAGTGGAAAGTGCAGAACTGAAAAACCAGCGCCTGAAAGAAGTTTTCCAGACCAAGATCCAGGAGTTTCGCAAGGTGTGCTACACACTCACGGGGTACCAGATCGACATCACCACGGAGAACCAGTACAGGCTCAGCTCCATCTACGCCGAGCACCAGGGGGACTGCCTGCTTTTCAAGGTAGGTCTGTGCACCCCTGGCTGCACCTGCTTCTTTGGGTTCATGGTTTTCAACGTGCCAGGGTGTATTTGCTCTTTCTCAGTGATTAGACTGGAAAATCGCTGCCCCTGCTACCTGGCAGAGTGTTGCTCATGAGGGAAATAAAGATCCTTTCTTCTGTTAAAAAGTAGGAGGTTTGACATCTGGTCTCCCACTTATATATCAAAGTCTGGAGTAAAGAGAAGAGACTCTATATGCATAATACCTCAGGCATCTGGCCTGGCACTTCACCTTTTTATATTATCAGTTATATGCCGCAGTAATAAAACCTTATGTAACCATCAAGGCTCATCATTACTTCACTATGAGATATATGTCCCTATGTTTTTTTACCATCCTCTAGCTTGTCTGCGTGTCATCATCTTGTCTTTATGTAAATTGGACTCCCTTTTGAGCAGCAACTCATCCTGGTGTGTGTGAAGTGCCATTTATGTGAACGGCGCAGATGAGCAGCAATAACAGTCTGTCTTCTGTCTGTCGGGTGCTGTTACTGGTCTGGCTGGGTGGGCTGTGAGCTTGTGGCTTGATAGAGGGGCTGTTTTTCTTCTGTGTTACCTTCCAGCTGGCAAAGCTGAGCTGATGCATTAGAGAGCTGAGGTGTGACGTTAGAAGTCACCGAATCCTGTATTTAGATTGGTTTAAGTGCCAACAGCCCCAGTTTGCAGGTCAGTGGGGTAACTTTCTTCTTTTCCATGGCAAACACAGCAGCACGTAAAATCATGCCTGCCTCCCACTGATCCTCCTGAGGGCAAATCTCCTTTAAGAAGGGTTTTGGAGGTGTTCAGTACAGGAGGGAACTCTACAAGCAGGAAGTGGGGAAGTTCTGCTTCTGCAGACCTACAGCTGTGTGCCACATGTGGATGGTTGCCAGATTGTTTCTGTACCTAAAGGGACAAATGTTTTCCTGTTCTGCAACTTTAGTGCCTCAGGAAAAAAAAAAAAAAACAACAAACCAAAACAAAACCAAAAAAAACCCCCCACAAATAAATAAACCCAACAAATAAAGCAAGTAAGTGTGTGTATAAGACAACACCTAGGATCTTCAGTAAAACTAGGAAAATATGCCCCAAGCAGTCATATTTCTTGACCTTATGAGAGTTCTGGATTACCTGAGGCACATGGCAGCAACAAAAGAAGCTCAGTGCCCAGGGAAGAGAATAATTCTGTTGGTTTTAAGGTGCTGCCATTGAATCCTGAAAACAGTTCTCTGTTGAGAAGGTGCAGTGCTGCTCTAACACCTCCAGGGACCTGTGCTCACACCTGTAGTGTTAAATATCCAATGAATGAAACTTCAGCAGACTCCTGGAGATGTCTGTTGGATGCCATGGCCAGACAGTACAAGTTGCAGCTTTTTCTGCACCACAGGAGAGATGGCATGCTTGGAGAAAGTTAAGAAAATGTGAGAAAATTGTATGCTGGCCACATGAACAAGAAGTGGCTGGCATCTCAGGAGCTTGTCACTGGTAGAAGGAAACTCTCCTTGGTGAAATGACAATAGAAATTATTTACATGCAGGACAGGGGATACTGAAGTATAGATTTCTCTCTACATATTCTTCTTGCTTTCTCTTCTTCACTTGAGTGTTTGTCCCAAGGATGGAGGTGAGTGTCACCAGGTGAAGATCTCACATTTCTTAGAGCCAAGGGTGGGTCATTTATTGGTTCTTGGAATTCCTCAGCCTCTCTTACCTCACCACCCTCTCCAGACAAGAGGAGCAGATTTGCTAACTCCAACATGAATTTAAAAACTTCAGACTCTTTCTCCCTGTTCAGTAAATTGCAGACAATTCCCACTGACTGCAGCTTTGAATAGTAGTAGAATATAAACAACAAATTATTTCCTTGCTGAGTCCAGGCAGCTGGTTCTCATGTATGTATGAAGGCTTGAATCCTGACTGTAGCTTCCAGCAGGGTTGTGTGTTTATGCTGTGGAATTTCTGAGCCATAGCAGACTGTGGGTGTTTGAGTGCATTTCATTAACCTAGAGAGGTCACAAAGCATGGAAGCTATTTGTATTTATTCTATTCAACCAGTTTATGGAACAGGGTCTATATAATTAAACCAGAGAAGTCCCTTGGCACTTTACAAGCTTCTGTAGTTCGGCTGTAAACTTTAAAAGCATATTTCAGTAGCACTGTTGGTGGCATTTAATTTTAAGTGAGGGATGCAATAGGAGCTCCTGTAATGTAACCCCTTCAAAGCTAAATGAAGATGAAGATGTTGGTTTTCCTGGCCAAGGTGTGCTGTTACTATAGTGGAGCTTATTATCTACCTGCTGTATGTGTCCAGCCAGTTTGCTTTAATTGGGATTACAGCTCCAGTGAAAGGGTTAATCACAGTGCTGTGCTGGGAATGTCAATGACTGCATCTATAAATGAGCACTGAATTCCAATGAAACCATAGCAGCATTTATTGGTGATCCCTATCAGTGCAACAGATGAGCTCATCAGCTTGAAGGATGTCCCAGTGATTTTCAGACCCTCTGTGAGTGCGTGGGCACAAAGGCACATCTCAGGCTTCACAGCTCGTGCCCGTTTGCTCCTTTTTATTGTTTCAATTAAACACTTTGGAAAGGCTGTTACAGATTCCTCACTAGGAGTTCAGATTCTGATGATTTTTTTGTGGGCTGTAATGCATTGTAGCTCCTGGGGCACTTGACAGTTTCCTATTCCATTCCTCTTGCTGCTCCATTAGATGTGTCCAGCCATGGCACAGACTTTGTGTTCCATGTGATGCTTCACTGGTGTGTCTATACCAGCCCACCCATCAGACATCCAGGAACTGCCTCAGCTGCCTTTGTAATAAGCTATTAAAGATATCTGTTAAAACAAAGAAACACTGCTGAGGAGCCTCCAGATCAGCATATCCAGCTCGGAATGAGGAGGTGGCAAATCAGGCTGTCATTGCCTGGCCAGGAATACATTGTGCTGTTTATCCTTGTCTCTGGCTGGGTCCTGAATGGGAGTAAGGAAATGAGGTCTTTAGAAAGGCAATGACAATTGTTTCAGACAAAGAAAGTCCTTCAGTAAACAGAAAGACTGGTCAAATTTGAAGAGGAGATGATTTGGAGACACTTGTACAAATGAACAAACAGTGGAAAGAAATTAAATCACAAGCTTTTTTCTTTTTGTGTGCCTAAGGACACAGTCCCAGCCAAAGCATTTGAAGTCAATCAATTTAAAAGAAAAAGAGTAGAAATCCTTTTACTTGATAGACCCTATGGCTTCAAGGAACTACTGACAGCAGGAGGCCACTGTATTTTCTAAAATGTTAAGATATCTCTGTGGATAAATAATAATATCTAGTTTTACATAAAATATGTACATTTACCCAAAGTAGGGACATTCAGAGCTCTCTGCTTGGAGGTGTAAAGGCAAATCCTTACTATAGAGATGAGGAAGAGAATTCCCCTTCATGCTACTTATTTTTTGGCTTGGGTATACAAATGATTTTGCTGCTTCTGTACTTGGCAACATTCAAGTCCATCCTCTGGAAATGGGACTAAAGACTTGAGTGAAGAAGAGGGAGCAATCTGTTCTTGATTATTCTCAGTGCTTCAGGTAAAATGTTTTCAGTGTTGCAGCATGAATGTGGGGCTGGTCACTTTGAAAAGATCCTGGGTTGAACAGGTCATCAATCTGATCCTGTGTAATTGTCAATGTTTGCAATCTTTCTGGGGTCAGATTCCTCTACTTTCTTAAAAATGAGTGCTCAGATTTCTTGATAATTCATGCCTAAATTATTTGGGTCTGAATTGGTTGGGAAGGAAGTTAAACCAGACAAACTCTTTCCAGTGTCACAGTGTGTTGTGTGTCTGAGCTCATAAATAATCCCGGCCACAAGGCTTCCTTTAGACAGATATTTTCTATATCCTCACTGCTTAGTCTTGCAGAGCAAGAATTCTCTCTGCTTCCAGGTCTCACCCATGTTGTTATTTTCTGTCAAAAGTATTAACCCAAACACCAGCAGTATTTCACTGAAGAGCATCCCCAGGTTGATAGGCTGTATTCCTTGAGAGAGAACACCCGAGATACCAGACAGCAAACCAAAACAGAAACATCTTGACATGGCTTGAGAATGTGGCCTGCTCCGGGGCTGGCACTTCTTGCTACACAGCAAAACTTTTGTTGGTGTCCTGTTGGATTGGTCATACAGTCATAAAATCAAGTAAAATCCACAGCTTTTCTACAACATGATAAAATAAAAAGCTGTGCAAAGCTGGTGTGCATACACTGTCTTTGCACACCTCTTTAAGGAGCTAAATACAAAATTGGTTTGCATATCTGGAAGTGGAACTGCAACTATCAAACTTCAGCCACTTGAAAAGTGAACACTTGCTTCTGATGTAGGTCATCGTGGGTGCACAGGCTGAGCATAAGGGTGTAAAAAGGATATGGGATATTTCTTTCCTTTGAAGGGAAGGATGTGATGGAAGGACTGACACCACCTTGAACTGCCCAGTCCTCCTTAGCTTGCCCCATGGCTTGGGTACCTTGCTGTCCTCTAGCTTCTGTATTGACCAGGTCTGTAAAACACAACATGGCAGCAGTGTGCACAAGATGCACTAGTTTAATTCTCTTTCTTCAGGAGGGAAATAAGGCTGGGTTGAACAAGAAAGAGCTTGGAGGCTGTTTTTCAAACACAAAGTGATGCTAACAAATTGCTGGCTGAAAGGGGGAGGCAAAACTCACATGGTTAAACATGCAGAGAGAGTCTTGTCTGCTGAGATTCCAGCACAGTCTGTGTACCAGTCTGGCCAGGGCACGCTGGTGAATGATGTACAGCTCAGAATAAGTAGGATGGTTAATGCAGGGATTACTTTTATTCTCCTGAGTGCTCTTGTTTCATCTTGAAGCTGACAGCACTGATGGGAGCTGTGATTCTTGAGTCCATGTTCTTGGCATACCTGCAGTTTCAGTTATTCCTCCTCAAACCTGGCAGAGTGTCTTGGAGAAGCCTGTTCTAACTGTTTGTTTCTTTTTGTATCTCTATCTTCTCCCCTCTCATCCTCTTCACCCTTGATGAGTCTCGATGGGAGAAGGAAATCACAGTTTTGATGGAGAGCTATTCTTCCAGCCACTGCTTCACACTCTAGCACACACAATCAAAACTAACAATGGGGCTCATCGGTGGAGCAGGCCAGGCAGCAAGAGATTGATTAGGGACTCTAGGCCTCTCTTAACTCCTCATTCTTGTTAATTGCTAGTTATTTCATTTTCACGTTGTGTTTTCAGTTTGCCCGTGTGGTTGTTGGAGGCTTGATTTCAGCTCAGCTCCGGGGGCGCTGGCCATCGCTGTGCGAGCGTGGTGCCTTCAAGCTGGATGATTGCTGGGATTCCCGGAAGGGTCAGCAAGCACCCATCCTGGGTTGCACTAATCAGCAGCCTCTGAAAGTAGCTGCTGAGCTGTCTATGGTGTTGCAGCATCAAATCCTGTGTTTAAACTTCCCACATGTAATTTTCTTTCAGATATTGTAGCAGCCTATTTTGTGTTAGGACCTAAGTTTAATTCTTGCTACTGTCTTCAAATTGCTCTTATGCTTTTTTTTTCTTCCTTACACAGTTTCTCTCTTACTGCATATGCTTCCCTGAACAACTGCCTATTCTCTAGTGCACATTAGGGCTTTTTCTTTCTTTGTTTTTAATGAAGCCAGTCATCTCGAGTATACTGGAAAAATCTAACAGAAAGTTTTCCTTTTGACTGCAAAATTTCTGAGCAAAGGCCTGAAGAGGCTGGTCTGAACCTTCTTCTAGCTGAACAGAGGGAATGTTCTTTGTCTGCCTCTCTTCCCCACCTGTACAAGGTGGATGATGCTCCTGCCAATGTCACTGGACTGTTGTGACAATAAATGGACGGTGCTGGTGGGGAGCACAGAGCACCTTTGGGCTGGGAATACCCTCCCCTGTTACCTGCCAGTCTGGCACAGTAGCCATTTCCAGGGTGTTGGCACCACTTGCTCCCCTTCCTGCCATGCCTGCAAGTCTGCCAAGGTAGACCCAGGCTTGGAGGTAATAAATGTTGGTGATATTGGAGCATTATTCCAGTGACAGAGTCTTTCCTGACTAGCAGGAGGATGGGATGGGTGAGGCTTTCTGAAAGGTCAGAGATTTGTCTTGCTCATGGGTGCATCCTCTCTGTTGGAGTGGCTGCTGTGTTACCTGGTGAGGCAGATACAAAACCTGTCACTTCACAAAAGCAGGCCTGGTTTGGGACAGGAAACATGAGGATGGCTCCCAGATACCATCTGAGCTTCAGGCTGTCTCTGCAATTCCCTTTGTTTTGCATTCATCAGCTGCTGACCACCAAGTTGCTTTTCCCTTCCCTTTGCTCCTTCACTCCCCAAGGACACAGCAGTGCCACTGCAGCATTCCCAGGTTTCCTCCCCACAGCACCCTCCTTGTGCCTCTCTGTCTGCACTTCCTTTGGCAAAGGAGGAGGGCACAGAAAAAAGGGTAGCTTTCGAGGTATCCACACAAATTCTTCACCTGACTTCAGCCCTCATCACTGTGAGAACTGCTGATGGCCTCATCCAGGTTGTGACAGGCATCAGCCATCCCAGCTGAAGGACCTCACCATCTTTCCTGGGCTTCTGGTGGCCTTGGCAGCATTAGATTTACAGTTGTACTCAATGATCATAAAAGTCTTTTCCAACTTAAATGATTCTATGATTCTGCAATAACAATAAGTAACAAAATTACTGGAATACACCTATTTTTTAATAAGTTTGCAGTTTATCTCTGTCCAAATCCCCTTCATTGAAATATCTCTTATTTAATGAAACAGCCGGGACAGCCTGTGCTTTCTGGGGTGAGTCATGTGCACCATCAAGGAGCACAGGTCACTGATAAGAATTTAATTAAACCATAGTATCCAGGCTGGTGTGGCAACATGTGTGTCCCTGGAGGTGGACATGGGGCAGGTCGTGACTGTGCCCCAAACAGGAGCCTGTGACTCCATCCTGGTGTCTTGCCGGGCAGCCGTGCACAGCACAGAGGTGGCAGTGCCAGTGAGCAGGAGGCAGAGCAGGTCCTGGCTGCCTTATCTGCTCTAATAAACCCTCTCCCTCTTCTCTGCCCCCCACCACGTCCCCAGCACCCGCGTGGTTGCAATTTGCTGAAGAAGAGTCGTTCTTGTCGCTGGCTGTGCCCCGTGTCCCTGTGGGAGGTCTCGGGAGAGGAGGATGTCTGTGTCCGCCTGCTGCTGTGTTTGAACAGCTTACAAAGGACTGTGTGGGCTGGCAGGAATGTGTTTACGCAGTGTGAGATGAAGACAGTGTTAAAAAAGGGATCAAGCAGAGGGGACATAAGCAAAACCCCTCCTGGACTCCCGCTCCCATCTCTGCTGCTAAATCGCCACATGACTCTCCTCTAGGTCAGTCAACCTCCTGGTTTTCTCTGTCCTTCTCACCTGCTTGCAGGATATTGCAATTTGTGGATTCACAGGGGTTTGAGAAACTTTTCAAAATGTCCTGTGGTGGGGAAGCTGCATGTGGATGGGTTGGAGATGTGACCAGGGCAGATGGCTTTTTCTTGCACAGCAATGGATGCAGGAAATTGTCCCTCGGGCACATGGGGCACCCTGAGGGGGCTGAGGGCTTGGGGCACCACTGGTGCTCTTTTCTGTGGGTGCCCACCACCTCCAGCTGGCATTAAATGTCTTCAAACAATTCTATTTATTTATTTATTTGAGGCTCTGGTAGTTTCAAAAGATGTTCTACTTAGAGGTTGTGTGATCAGCATTCTTTAAGGAAAAGGCAGTGCCTTGGAGCCTGGGCGATGGGGGAATACCAAGCCTCGCTGCAGCACACATGAAATGGGTGTTTTTCAAAGCAGCTTTTGATGCACGCTTGTTACTGTCTGTCCCTGGCTGCTCTCTTGTGATTTTGCAGTACATGCAGAGCCGTGTCAGCAAGCCACAACCCTCTGGTCACTTGCATATGGCTCTGTTCAAAGCTGCACATGAAAAGGAGCAGAAATTGCTGGAGGTTTTTATCCTCTTGAGGGGGAAAAGCCTGGAGTTTCTGGGTACCCTGCATCTCAGCCATCTTCCCTGGCTGCTCCACAGTCTCTGTTGTTTGCTGTCCTTGGACACGAGGAGGGGACAGGTCACCTCTTGTGCCTTGGGCACCGTCTGGGCTTCTGTGCAGGTGATCTGCTC
The DNA here is from genome assembly GCF_031753505.1 of Anomalospiza imberbis. Lineage (NCBI taxonomy): Eukaryota > Metazoa > Chordata > Aves > Passeriformes > Viduidae > Anomalospiza > Anomalospiza imberbis. The sequence continues at coordinate 11,982,453 of NC_089696.1, read as the reverse complement.
CAAGGCAGCACATTCAGCCAGAGCAAGACTGTCACAGCATCATCTTCTGTGCTATCCCTGTGTCACAAATGCTGTCAGGGACTTCAGCAATCTCTGTGAACATTTCCTCCACTTGTGATTCCCCATGAACACCCTGAAACCTCTCTTCAGCTGGCTGTGAGTGGTGGTTGGTGTTGTAGAGGGCATGCAGCAAGAGCATTGCCAAGGGGCTTAAAGATGGCTTTTGTACCCCTCCTTCACCTTTTCCCTGTATGTTCCAGGAACAGGTTTGTGAGAAGACCTCTAGGAAAAGCAGTTAGTTCCAGGAAACAGCTCTGAGGTGCAGCTGGTAACATCCAGCAAAACACCCACCAGCATGTGAGTGCCCAGGTCATGGCAGCACAGCTCAGCCTGCACAAAGGCACCAGTGGGAGTGGGTGGCAGTCACTGCCTCTCTTCTGTCCCAAGGAAGCAGCACGTTGTTTAAATACAAATATAATTAGGACTTATCTCTTCTTGTGGGAGTTGTAGCTACTACCCGTGCTTGAGTCAGGCAGAAGATTTTTTAACCTTCAGGGAGGGATGAGGATGTGTGTTTGTGTGCATAAAAATTGTGCACAAGTATGGAAACACAGCAAAAGATTCCCATGCTGGTGTGGCCCTGGAACATCTATTGCCTTCATCTGAAAGGTGTGTCTGGGCTCATAGGAAAGTCTTCTTTATTTGTTGTGAATATAAATGCTTGTGTTGTGCCTTCATGCAGGATTTCAGTTGAAAGATTTCAGCCTAAATTCAGTTTGGGTGATGAAGTGGTTGGCTTTTTCTCACCACGTTTGGCAGGTGAGGGGGAAGGATGACATGAGGCACTAATGAGAAGCAGAGAATGGGGTGCCATGGTCACAGGTCCCCTTTGGCAGCCAAAGGGCCACCATCAGGAGTGAGACAGGAGCCAGCATCTCACAGCCATACAATTCTTCTACCATCCTTGTATTTCGTCCACACTTCACAGTCTAAAAGCTCAATTCTTACACGGTTCTTAATCATGAAGGTGGCACAGCATAAACCAGTTAATGTGCTTTCTCTCAAACTGGCTTGCCAGCTTAAGATAAGAGCTTTGTAGGCAGCTCTCCTTCATGGGATCCCAGTCTGTACCGTGTTTGGGCTTTCCCAAGACCCTCATCTAAACAGAGCTCTTTTTTTTATGAAACCACTTGTAGAAAAGCAAAAATAGTAACTACTGTGAGTGTACCTTCTACTTTGCTCCGAGGCATCCTACCACTGTCTGGGGCAGTTACTGCTGGAGAGGGCTGGAAGCACATCAGGCATCCAGTTGTGGCATTTCCTGAGAGTTTGAGGCACTTCACAGCATCAGGGAGCCTTCAGCATGATGTGCCATGTGGGCTCTCCAGATCATAGCATGTCCCATCAGTGGTGCAGTGTCAACCCATTATTATTGCTGTGTCCATGGGACAGTGACAGAATGCAGCAGTGCCCTGAAAATCCTCCTGGACAGCTTTGTGCAAGCACTGACTGCTGGGATTCTGGTGGATTTCTACCTGACACTACAGAGCAACAGCACTTGCAGCTCAGCTCCTTACGTTCTGTATACTTAAGGAATTAATACTTCACATGTATACAGCTGTAATAATTTAATACTAAGGATAATATTAAGGATTTGATCATGTATCAACTGTCTTCATTCACGTTAATGGAAATGGTAGAAAAACCTCTCCTCTTCTCACATTGCTTCAAATAGGCAAGTCCATGAATTATTGTAACTCCACACAAAAACCATTCCTGCTGCCCCATGTGAGTGTTAGTGCTATGAGCAGGTAACTTAGTACTGTTTTAGGCCTTTGTATCTAATGTATCTTCTATTTTGCCGGTTGCACGAGAATGTCCTTTGAGGAAGTTCTGAAAAGTATTTTATGTCAAATCTGTCTTTTAAGGATTTGTAGCTAAATCACATTGTGGGGAAAGCAGGGAATTTGAGAGCTGAGGATGACCTCCAGCTTCAGTAACTCCCAATATTATCTTTTGATGGCATCTTTTGCTTTGAGAAGAAAACAAACCAGTCTACCTGTATCTTGGAGGGAATACATCAAGCTAAGGCTTGAAAATTTTAATTTGTCCCTAATCTGTTTCAGCTACAGCAGGTGGCTGATAACAGTAGATCTATCTCAGCCATGTTCTGGGGAGCTGTCATAAATTTAAACCTTTAAGCGAAGGGTTTGTCTGCCTTAATGGAAGGCTCTGGGGAGTGTTCCATGTGCTGGCTGTCACTTTACATTTCCAGGACATATCTGACCCTGGAGAGGGAACTGTCTGCAGATGATTTTTCTCTGAAGTAGAGAGTGGAGAGCAGCACAAGGTGGGGTTTATAATTGTGTCGGTGCCTTTGGTGACTGCCACGTGCCATGTAGCTATGATGAATCTGCAGCAAGGGTTGCCATCAGCTGTCAGTTTGCTGGTCCCTGTGAAGCCTCCTGTGTGTGTGGGTGTTGAAAAGGCCCAGCTGACAGTTTCAGGGAGGCCCACAGGTTTTGGACATGTGTGTAAACAGCTGTCTCTTGCTGTGCTGCTCAGGAGGGTGTCAGACATCTGTGCATGTCTCTGTCAGGCAGGAATCTCACCATGTTGTCCGGGGGTAGCACAGGAGTTGTCCTTGGCTTTTTGGCAGTCACTGCAGCCTAAAGTTGTTTTTCTTCATATAATTCCATTAGAGTGATGACAGTTTCAAGTTGGAACAGAAAAAGACCTGATGAAAGGACCACTCTGTAAGTAGGGAAGATAGACAGAGTGGAAGCAGTAACTAGCAAGGTAATAGACGGTGATGGATCTATAATCTCTGAGGCTGCTGTGTGCAGTAAATTCCTAAATAGTGTCCTTTCAGCCCTAACCTATTTATTTGCAAAGTGCTAAATTTAATTTTCCTTAGTCTGCAGGAAAGCAGCATCCCAGGAATAAACCTTTAGCCCAGCCAAGAAGCTGTGCCAAAGTGCTTGTTCCAGCATTTCCATTTCCTCTTCGCTCTGCGCAGAGCATCAGGGCTGTGCCCCCAAACACATTAACGCTCGGGCTGGGATGGATCCTGCTCAGGAGCCTCTTCAAAAGGGAAAATTTAATAGCTGCAGGTTCAGTAAACCACCTGGACTCTTAAAAGCAAGATGAATGAACCTGTCCTGAGGTGGGAAGGCTGGCACATGAAGGCCTGTGAGGGAGCTCATCCTGCATGTCCTGACTCTCTGTCTGCCGAGAGGGCCGAGTGCTAAAGGCTCAGTTCAGAAGAACTTCAAGAGTTGAACAGCACATAGATTTGGAAATTTCCACAAAGCTGCATCTTGAGGAAGAAAAGCAGCAAGTTTTCCAAGCAGCCAATGCTCTGCACATTCACACAGCAAAGTTTCAGCAAATGTGGTGAAAAATAGGTTTCTGTGCATTGTTTTTTGTTCCTGGTAGCACCGTGCAGGTGATATACACAGCATGTGTCCTTCTGGAGAAAAGACATTTGGGTTTTCCCCCAAAATTCACAATTCAGTAGAGTTTTAGAAACTCTGATAAAATATTTCAGGAGCAGCCACACAGCATCTGAATCCAGGAGTTGGCTTTGAGTCAGCGCTCAGTGTTCCTTCAGTTATCCTGACCCCAGTGAAGTGCAATGTGGGCTGTCACTAATCCTGTTGCTTCAGAGAAAATCAGATCTCAGCTTCACAGCTTTGCTATTTTCCTGCCCGCGGAGGATTTTGGCAGAGCTTCCTGTTCCTCTTTGTCCATTTCTTTTCCCCATGATGGCAGCACAAGCAGTGTGCCATCACTGGTGGGGAATGTCCTGCCACTGCTGCCCTGAGATTCCACCATATTCCCAAGATTTTGCTTCCCAAGGACTCTGTTCACTTTAGCTGTCTTTATTCCACTGAGTAAAAATCCAACTAAGCCTTGAAGCAAAATGCCATTGAAAAGGCAAGGGGGGTTTTGTGTATATTTGTTGTATTTTGCTATTTTTTAGCACCTTAGGAATGAAATTGGGATGTATAAATTTAAATCCAGCCCTTCCCTGTCCTTCTCTACTCTCAGTCTGGAGAAGGTTCTGAGCTTCTTGGCTTCCTGTGCTGCTCAGAGCTCTGACATCCCTCTCACATTTATTTTAAAATAAATAAAAATAACAGTGCTGGGAGTCGAGGGTGGAGAATTATGCAGGTCTTTTGCCCACTTTTTGCTTTGACATGGAGCTGGTGGGAAGGGTAGCTAGCTCTACTGCAGGCTGGGACAGGACTTTCCTTAAGCTGATATTGAATTTGCTGTGGGAGTCTCTGTTTTTCTGGAATGAGGTGAAATTGCCATCCAGGGGTGGGTGCTGTGTCACCTGCCCTTTCCTCACCTGTTACCATGTTCCTTGAGTCTTGCTCTTCCTGCTGATAGCGTGGGTTACAAATGAGAAAATAGATATTTTCTGTGACTTGTGGTGATGTCTTTCTCCGAGAACCTTTCTCTGCTATTCTTTCATTTTCAGTACCGTGTCACAGAAAATTTCATTAGCCACACCAGAAGTCTCTGAGCCTGCAATCAGCCTGTCAGCCAAGTGATAGATGTACAGCACTGATTAATATTTTCAGTCTTTGGAGATTTTCCCTTACCCAAGGGGTCACATGGAAAGCCGTGAGTACTTGAGCTTTGGAAGAACCTGGGATTCACTCTCTGCAGTGAATACAGAATTGGTAGGGTGTTAAACTGAAATGGCTTCTCCATAAAACCAGAACTTAATCAGCTTAAAACCACATTTTCCTACCATATTTTCCCCCTTGAGCCAGGTCTACAGGGAGGCTTCTCATACACAGGGTAAGTGGGCAGCACACCAAAGGCCTTCAGACTGCAAAGGGGCATCTCCAGCTTGCCTGAGCTGCTTTCATTACTCAGAGACTGAAATTTTAATCATTGAATTAATTTTTCAGAAACCAAAGTGCAAATCTGTACCCCCAGCAGTATTAATAATGAATGCAAGGAAGAGAGACATTAGGAAAAAGGAGGGATAGGAAATTTGGGGTTGGGGAAGGAATGTTTTTTGGGGGTTATTAATTTGAAGAGGTAATGTATGGGTTGTATTTCTTTCTCCCTGGGCCTTTCTCCTTTCTTGCCCATGCTGTGTCCAACAGTCTGCTTCATTTCTGTCCAAGGCATTTTTCCAGTACTTTTCCTTCCTGCTTCTCTTTCACCTGGATTTTCTTTTCTGGGGTGGATAGCCAACTCTGTACACTCAGGGTCCCACTCCTCATCTCCAGAGCAGCTTCTGAAGCTTTGGGGGGCTCTGCTCACATCATGAGGAGAAAAGGAGCCAGGGCTCACCTGCTCCTCAGGTTTTAAAGAAGACAAGACCAGAACTACAGCCAGGATGCCAGTGCTTTCTGCTTTGCTTTTGGCTCCTTCCTTCCTCTCTCAAAGAGCACACAGCATTTTTTTCCCCCCTCCTAATGAAAAGTATTATATACCAGAAGATTAATTAGAAATGAAAGTGATTTTTCCCCCTCCCTTTTCTGCCTCTGGAAAAGGCCTGTGCCAGGCAACTGCCAGAGAGAGCTGGGATTTCTCCCTTTAATGGATTTCAGGCAATTTGCCTCTGGACAGCTATCTTATAAATAATGAAAGTTTGCACAGATTCTCCCAATTCTCTGTCAGCACAGGTGGTCTTCACTTCCACCATCCCAAACAGTTCTGGAAACCACAGGTGCCCCCAGCCCCACACCACAGGGGCAATTCCTCACAATTCCCTTCCCTCCTCCTTGCAGGCATCATGAAGACCCCCTATGCTTATGGATTTGCATCTTTATTTATCTGAAGTCCCATCAAGCCATCGCATCCACACTCTGCATTCCTCCTCCATCACACAGCACTGCCAGCAAAACCTCCAGCAGTGGATGGGGACATTTCTCCTCGTGGTCTGATGGGCTGACACTCTCAAAAGCTTGTGGGAATGTTGCCAGCAAGCAAGACTCCAGCCCAGGTGCACATTGCATGATTGCAGGGCATTTTCAAAGCCTTTGTGCTCCCTTTCCAAGGCTCTCACAGTAAGAGGATGATTCTTTGAATTGTTGTAGTAATCTTTAGAAATGAGGATTTGGTTCAGTGGGTGCTCCACAGAGACCAGCCTAGAGGAGAAATCCTCTCCCAGAAGGAAAGCTATTCTTGAGTTAAAAGCACCCGAGAGTGTTTTATGCAGAGCAGGGGCTTTAAAGTTCCCCTTGGGGTTTCAGGGATGAATTCCAGCCCCGAGGAGGACAACATGGCCTGAGGGTTTCTCTTCACACAGTGCCACTTGCCCTGTTTATTTCCTTTCCATTCAAATGGAAGTGGTGACTGCAGGCAGATGAAGGTGAAGGTCCCCAGCTGCACAGAGCTCCTGTGGTCAGCAGCCACCTGGTTCAGAGGAAGGCTGGGGACTGCTCCAAGAACCTTTTCTGTGGCTCTAAATACAGCAGCTAATGACACCTTCCACTCAGCAGGAAGAAAACAGAATTACTAAACTTGCAATTTGGCACAGTGGGAGTGTGAGTTTGTCCTGCCAGTTTCTTGTTGCTATATATTTCCAAGACTTTTTTTTTTTTGTATTATTTTTCTTTTTCTTCTCTGAGGCAGGTGGAATCTACATTGAGGGGTTCACTTTAAGGACTCAAATTGTGCATATGGAAGGCACAGCCCCAAAAGGAAAAGACTGATGGCTGCTTATAAGTCATCCAGCATAGAAAGGAGAATGTGCATGTTCCCTGGGAAATGCCACATGTCTTGGCCTTATGAGTAATGTGTAGTGATGTCCCAGTAGGAGCCACATTCCCAGTCTGGTGTTGAAGGAGAGATATATATTTCCATATAATTTAAATAATTTTGACTTATGGTTTAGGTTTGGGCTAGGCAGGCTGCACAGAGGTTCCAGGAGAATACTGCGTGAGATGGCTTTGAGGGCAAAAGAAAGAAGACAACTGGAGGCAAGGTTAGAAATAAGTGAACATTTCCAGTTGAGCAAGTTTTACGGTCATGCACTGTGGTAATTGAAGGTTTGCTGTTAAAATCTACAAATCTATGCTGGAAAAGAAAACCTGGCCCCAGTTTGAGATTGCTGCAGTGTGAGGTGGGAGAGCTCTTAGGGCAAGAGGTGATGTTTATAAAGAAATGCAGGGAGCAATAATGATAGGTTAGCAAGGCTCAGTTCTTTGGGCGTTTTGTAGAGGAGCCCATCATCTCCAGGGGTTGTGAAGGTTCATCCTGAAGATGCATGAAAATTCAGATTAATTTCTCCAGCAGTGCCTGGAATGGACCTGTCGAGCTGAGCTTGTCCTGGTGCTGTTTGGAGATTGTGGGGTGAAACAAGTGAATACTGTGGAGGTAAAATTCTGCTTTTCTAGTTCCTCTTCTATACCTCTGCATGCCTATTACCAAGTCTGTGTTTGAGCTGGAGGACAGACAAACATCACAGCTCAGACTGGAGAGAAGTGCTCAAAGCTTATTTCTGCACCAGCCCTGGAGCACTTGGAGGAAGAAAACGCCTGGTTTCTGGAGCAGGGACCTGCTTTAATGTTCTTATCAACTGTTTTGCAGTCTTTGTTAAAAGAGGTCAAGGCTCATTCCCCTGGGTGGGGACTTCTTGAGCACAGTACTTATTATTAGGGCAGTACCATATCTTGTAATTAGGGATGTAATTCCCATCTCTGTAGAGAGCCAGCCTGTAGCCTGGGTACCATTTAAGAATTTCATGAGATGAATTAAGTGAGGATGGATGGAGCAATACAATGAATTTCAGCAGAGGTCACTCGCCTGAAGTCCTGCAGGTGTTTCAGATGAGATATGAAAAGTAAATATCTCCCCTCATCTTCCTTCCCTTTCTTTTTTATAGTAGGCAAGGGGAATGGCATTGTTTTGGGGCCATGTAGTAGTGACAACTTGCAGCCTGGTTGTTTGAAAGGTTACATCATTCCCTAGTCCCTGCTGGAGCAGCTGGAAGAACCTCTATGTCTTTTTTTGTCTGACACTAAAGATTTTACCTGCAAAGGACCTGTGTCTTAGAAAATTGCTGTTGCAGTACATCTGAAGAGTCAGATTTGGCAGGCTTTAAAGTGTGATGCAAGAGATTCTTACTTAATTTAGCATTTTGTTAACTTTACTTTTTTTTCTTCCTTACCTACATGGGTAGCAGTGCTTGTGTTGTTCTGCAGGAAGTTCTACAGTTTATACGCCTTGTATGAAATAATTTACGTAAGTGCAGAATAAATCAATCAAACTTCAAAAAAAAAAAAAAGGAAAGCAATCAAGTTTGGACTTGAAATAAGGAGTAGGTGAAACGCTGAAAGAAAAGAAGTACAAAGAAGCTGAATTGTGAAGAAAAATAGAAACAAAATTGTGTACAGCAGTAAGACAGAAAAAGCAAGGGAAGGCCAGACATACAAGTTAATGCAATGTTTTTTCCCCTGTAATTATATTCATTTGATGTAGATTTGTGCCAGGCACTTTACAGCAGTGTTAATGAGATGAAGGAAGAGCTGATATCCATTGCAGTTTCAAAGATAGGACTTGAAGCTGTTCTCGGTGGGCATGGCTATATTTAGCATCACAGCACACTGGATATAGGATGCCATCACAGTCTTACACCAAGGCTTCTGAAGGAAGATCTCAAAGCACATTGCATCAGTTCCTATGGAGTATTTCCCAAAACACCGAGAGCTACAGTTGCCAGTTGTTGCTGTGTCTGTGCTCATATTTTTGTAGAGCAGGTGCCAACAGAGAATTTGAGTCAGATGTCCGCTGATGATTCTAGTCTTGCCATCTTTGTGGAATTCTTGTTCTTTGTCTTCAGGAAAGGGTTTTGCTACCATGGGGTTATCTTCAGGTGTGAAGAGCTCCACAGTGTCTCAGGGGAAGGAAACACTAATTCACCTCTTTAATGAAGCATGGTTCCTCTGCAAATTTGCATTTGCCTTCCTTGCTTTCACACATCATCCTCCAGAGGGATGAGAGCTTGTTGCCCTCAGCCCCCCATAATCCTGTTAATAACCTCACCCTAATGATGCATAGAGTGCTGAGGAGTCATGTACTGCACTCGTGATTTTTCTGCAGTGCAACTTACACCCCTTCATCCTGAAAAACAGCAATATAGATTTTACTGGGAAAAGGGAAAAGAAGAGGATATTCCCAGGGATTACGGAAAATTTGCCTTCCCATATGTATGGCTCAAAGAGGCGTAAAGCCCGTGTGCTCCTAGACAGTTATGTTAGCAACGGGTAGGAAAAATGCTCTGGAATTATTCACACAGGCTCCTGGCAGGAGCTCAGAGTTTTGTGGGTTATCCACCAAGGCAGAGATGAGGTGAACAATAGGGGTTTAATTTAGGGGATGTTTTCCCTGCCTTCAGCACGTCTCTCCAGCTCCCATCTCTGTTCCCTGATTGCAGTGTAATCTCGCTCATTACTCTGTGACTGTAACCTCCTCTCCCCGTTTCAGCAGTGAAGAACCAGCAGCCAATTTGTGTCCAGAATTAAGGCTGTGACCCTCTCCACTTCCCTCTGCACTAGGCAGCTGTGGAAGGAGGTACACAAAGGCTCTCGACTAATTGTTAGAAGAATTTCAGACCCTGAGTTGTTTGCTGAAATTTTTCTGTACTTTATTTTGCTCTGTGCAGTAACAGTTTTCACCAAAAGCAGAGGATTGATTGCTTCTGGAGTTTACTGTGCCTCCTTTTAAAGGAGCCTGAAAAGGGTGTCAGATGGGAGATACCTGGTCACTCTCATGATGACAGTGTCCTCAGTGCACTTCACCTGCTCTTTGGGAAGCAACCACCACACCTAGAGCTGTGTGTGGCACTGCCTTTGCTCTGCTGCTGATGCTTCAGGTGAATTGCTTGTTAGGGAAGGCAAAACTGTAGATTTCTTTTTGGAAAGGAGGATGGGATTATTCCCCCAGCTGAATAAAGCTGCAAGTTTGGGGCACAATTGACCCATTTGTACTCACAAATGTACAACAGCTTTGTAGGTGGTAATGACTTCTGTCAGATTCTTTTATTTCACTTTGAACTATCAGATTACAGAAGAAACACAAATACTCCTTGTTGATAGAATGATGGCTTGAAGTTGCTGAATCATTACAAGCATCTTAATGCAGAAGAAACTAATCTTTTCATCCAGTGCTAGCTTTGGGCTCTGCTTTCCCTCAGGACCTGGATGTTGTAGAGAACAAGGAAATTAGTGCTAAAAAGATTATTTGGCTGTATGGGAAGTAATCCTCCATGCTCCCCACATTTCACAAGGCTGCTGCTTGCTGTGCTGAAATGTTGCAGTATGGACAATACAGGTAAGATCTGGAGGAGCACCCAAGATGACCACAAGGACACAGAGGGCGCTTGCTGTTGATTTACATTTACTAGAATATGCTGTATGTAGTGCCCAAAACCGTGCGTAATTACATTTTGCAATGAAATTTATGAACATCTGTTCTTCTCCCTTTCTGTGCCAAGTCCCAACCTTTGGGAATTATGTTGTCTCCACAACAGTTAGATAGCACATTTGCCCCATAAACTAAGTAGAGGTTGCATGGCAGGAGAAGAAACCTCTCAGGAAAAGCATTTTTCTTTGAAAACTTGCAGCGGCAGCTACACCAGGAAGAGAAGAGAGAGGGAGATGTGGTGGCAAGAGCAGGAAATTGAGATCCACTGTGGTGCCCACACTGGGCAATGCCCAGTGATGAATGATATTCATGAATTAACAGCTTCGTTGGAGTTGGGTGTATGCCTGGCTGGGAGGTGCATAACTGAGTGTCTCAACAAAAAAAAATGGAAGTTTTTCATGCCTTCTGTTTTAGCAGAAGATTGGAAGTCTGGTGGAATCCTCTGCTATAAATATTTATCTTCTAGCTCCCTTTACACCCCCCCTCATTGGGAAAGCTCTTGGGAGATGGCAGAGGTCCCACAATAACTGCAGCTTTTCTTCTCTTAGCAATGACAGTGGCCCGGTAGTGATGGCTGGCATGTTGCAGGGAAGAAGGATGTACTCCATCCAGGCTAGACTTGCAAAGAGTAAATTGGAGTGAAACTAGATTAAATCTTTCCATAGTTCAATGGCAAAAGTAAATCACCCATCATTTGCCTTCTGTCTCCCAGATGCATTAAAATGTGGGAAATGCTCCATCTCCAAACCCTTCATTTCTTGACAAGCTTTATTCAGTCTTTCCTCTCTGATGTTTTTATTAATTTATTCTCTAAGGCAGTTCTTGCTGTGCCAACTCCTTTGACTGCATGGTGTAGGGAGATGTTGATAGGTCTTGCACAAGGAACACTGGATTCTGAACTCAGGGTTTGATGGATATTATACAACTCCTCCATATTTCTTTTTCTGCCTTTTGCTTTGGGCTTTTGCAATATCCTTTGAAAGGGAACAGCAGAAACAAAAAATGAAGGGTTGAAGAGTTACCAATCTTTTCTGTGCCTTTTGTCCCATGTGATAAAGTCCCAAGTAAAGCAGATAAAATGTAAAAAACAAGGATGACTGTACTGTGGAAGGCTGATGGTTAGTGATTGAACAGGATATCTTGGTGTCTCACAGCTTGGACCTTAGGATTTTGTGATTTTAAAGACATCTCCTTTGAAGGCTCTGACCTTGTCCTTCCATTTTCAGGCTTCAGCTTTATTGCTCTCCCAAGGAACTGAGACAGTTGATTAACTCGTAACTCACTAGTTCTTGACACATTAAGCGGCAAATTTGACTCTAATTAACAGCTTTTATTAACCCAGGTTCCCCCTTCCCTCCTCCCTTTCACTCTAGAGACTCCTCAAGCCATTACAGGTTTGAAAGTAATTTCTAATTTCTTTTATCTTTTTTAAATCATAAGTGAGTATATGCAGACATTGGAATGCACAGCTCAGGCAGAGGATGTGTGTCTGTCAGAGGAGCATTGGGAAAGCAAATATGGTCTTGTGGAGGGAAACAAGGGGTTGGAATGTGGATGGAGCTGGTGGCTGGCCAGAGGCTTGGCTTGACACTGAAGAGGAAACCATGAAGGGCAGGCTTTCCTCAGCTCCCAACCTCCTGCTCTGCACAGTTGCTTCCCAGCTGAGAGCAGCCAGACTCAGCCTCAGTGATCCACCTAGGTGTGCAACCTGCCGTGAAAATGAGAGGGGCATTGCTGGAGCTCCTGGCCAAACTGGATGAGAGCTCTGCTGCTCCTCCAGAGCCTGCCAGCGCTCTGCTGCCAGAAAGATCTGCATGGAAATCAACCTGCAAGGAGCTGAGGGAGCTGAGAGAATGGGGTTTGGGAAGTTATCCCATACACAGTGTCTGTAGTTATCCCATCCATACCCAGCGTTGCTGCTGATGAAGCAGCGGCTCCCTGGGGACTTATTCTCTGCAGTGCAGAACTGGGGTGGGATGGGATGGGTGAAGGGCTGAGAACAGCTGAGGAAGAGCCTCTTCTTCCCCACTGAGGTTCTCTGTGCTTGTTTGGTCAGCAGATACAGCAGCTTGTTGGCGAGCACACAGCCAAAAAATCCAGGGATTCCCTGACTGTAATCCAGCACTGCCACTGAGTGCCTCACTCTGTCCCATTCCCCATCTGTGACTTGGGAACAGCAATGGCTCTGCCAGTTTGTCCAGGTGTTCCAGTTCTGGTGTGCAAGTTCCTAGCGAAGTGTTAATTTTTATAGCTTGCAAGGGAGAGGGAGTTTTTTCACCCTCATTCAAACAGAGAGAGGTAGTTTAAACTCTTTTCAGATTTCAAAACACATAGTGGTGCCAACCTGCCCAAGAAACTACTGTGGTGTCTTTATAAAAGATGTTTTTCATAAGCTTTGGTAAATGTGTTTCACCACTGTTGCTCTGAATGTATCTAATTCAGTTTTGGACTTCCTGAACTCTTGATCTGCAAGAGAGCTTGTGACAGTGAGCTCCAGAGGTCAATGCAGGACTTGAGAAAAGAGGGATTTTTATATCTCTTTAAAATTTCCATTCTGTTCCTCTGGGTATCATTTCCCTAGCATCTTGCAAGAAAAGAGTAAATATCTTCATTATTCTGTGCTTTCTCAGGTTTCTCCTCAACTGCTAAACAGCTGTGTTTTTATATTTTCTGTAACTAAAGCGAGTGAACCTCTCCCAAGACAACCCACAGTGAAGATGAAGTGTTTCAGTGCTCCTCAGAGGCAGAGCAGCCAAGGTCAGCTCAATGCCCCCCAAACCAATCGTGTCATATGCAGTCTCACCACATCTCAGCTCACTCTCCTATGCAAATAGCTGAAGAATATGTTAGACAAAACTGGTCCTCGGGGAGCAGCCACTGTAATCTTTCACTATGTTGAATATTGATTGTCTGTTATACCTCCTTTTTTAATTTAGTTCAGTTAGTTTCTGGATTTGTAATAGCACTTTATCCCTTGCTCCATTGCTCAGACAGTTTTCTTGTAGCCTTCTTGAGAGTACTTTGTCACAGAGGCTTTGAATATCCAAATAATTAAACCTAATCCTCATGGTTTCTTTTTTTATTTTTTTTTCTTCTTAAGAATTTTAGGGAATTCTCCTAGATAGGAAGGGAATGTTTTTATTTATTTATTAGCATAATTTTTGCCTGGGGGTTTATTATTTCTTATTTAGTTTTATTTGATACATAAATAAGTTTTAAGGCCTCATATTCTCTGGATCGTTTCTGAAAACCTGGAGTCAGGCTACAATATTGCTCCATTCTTGCCTGCTGGTATATGCATCTGATTTTAAGGCTAATTTTTTTTTTTAACAATTTCAGTACTTTTAAGTCCTCAAATATTATCCTGCCTTGATGACTCATGATCCTCCAAGGATAAGAGATGTGGTATGGGAGCTTGCAGATGATTTTGTGATTTGAGCTCAATGCAGAAGTGACACCCAGGATGGTTTTAACAGCCAGCAGGTAAATATGTATCCCCTTCATGGGGCACCTGTGGAACCCATCAGGGGAAGACTGAATTCCCTTCAGCATGTCCCTTTGCTGACTTCAAAAAGGAGGTTGAAACTAGGCTTCATTTTGATGTTTCAATTTATTATGTTTGAGTAGAGACAGACCAGAGGTCTGTTGTTATTTGGACTGTGTAGAAGATAAATCAGGTGTGATCCTTGCATTATGGCGCTGTGATGCTCATGAAGAGCAGTGATGGATGGTTGTCTTTGTCAAGAAGAATAAGAAAAATAAGGCTTCCCTTTTGCAATCCAAACAACTCCCTGTCTATGCATTAAGTGGAAGGCAAGGCTAGGAAGGAAGTTACCTCAAGGGGATCCCTCCAGATCGGACACACCGGGTAGGAGGAAATTCAATAGAGATACTTTGGTGAGTGGGTGTAGTGAGCACACAACTCCCAGGATGTGTTTTCAAAGGGTCTGTCTGAGGTTAATGCTGCACTAGATCTCCTCTTTTGTGCTAAATTAGGCTAATATTTAAACAATCTTCTTATTAATTTCTCTGATAATTCCAGTGTTTATCATCTACCAGTGATGTGTCTAAATCTCTGTGTGTTTTATTCTTGGAGTTTCTCTGGTGCAGGGGCTGGCAATGTTCCTATGCCATCATGTGTCTCAGCATAACCTCTGTGCATGTTGTTGAATTCTAGAGATGAACATAAGGATTAAGATCTCGGGAGGTTAAACAGAATAGATAATCCTCTGTTCCCCCTTCTCTGATCCTCAGTTCCTTTCTCAAGCCATTTGTAGTGAGGTTGCCTTCTTCTGTTGAGATCTTGGATGATGCTGCTTTGTTTGGACTGCTGGTTTTCTAGGCTGTCTCATTTTGCTGTCTCTTCAGTATTTCCCATCTCTTCAGGACCTGTTTGCTTTTCCATCTGCTTTCCCCACCAGGTACCACAGGTTTTCACAAAGCAGCTGCATTGCTCCAGCATCTGAGCGTAATTTAAATGGAACTGCACTTAACAGTGATGCTGCCAGCACTCATTTTGATCCCTGCATCCACGGACAATTTGTCATTTTCATGGTGTTCTCATCATGACTCAAATCTAAAATAAACAGTTGTAGGGCAGGGGGGGAAGCCTTGCCCCACTGCACTGCTTGGGGTAGAAGTTAATGCCTTCAAAGTCCAAGTTTGCAGGACTATCATGTTTTCTTCTCTTAAGGTACCACGTTGGCTTCCAAAGTTAGGTAATTTCTAAGGGCTTCTAATATTTTTTTATGAACAGCTTTAAATAGAAGTCATTGGACACTGTTGTTCAAACTTAATTAACTGTTCTCCTTACTGAATTATAGCACAGCAAAGAGGGGCAGCGCTGTAGGACAGAGAAACATCTTATAGATTTAAGAAAAAAGCCAAACTAGATTTACCATTTCATTAGAGCACAGGACCTTTGGCAGCCCAGGTATCAGGTTGCCTTCTGGGAGATCATGGGGGAGAGATGTCTCACTTCCCAGATTGCTGCAGTTAAACCTTGTGTGCTTCAGGCATCATTGGAGCACGTGCCCTTGCTGTGTGCACAGGGGTGGGTTCCTGTCCCCCCAGCAAAGGCAAAATGTAATTGCAACGTGGGCAGTTTCTTTCATGTTCAATCTCATAGGTGCCTGTGGCAGCAGTGAATAAGAGACAGTGGTCAGGTTTCAGCCTGTGCTGACAGCCCCAGTGCAGGCTGTGGTTGCAGGACAGCCCTTGCTGGGGTTGCCAGTACAAGTTACCATCACCCTGAGCCATCCCCAGCAGCAAGGGAGGGCAACACAGGATCCTGTTCACAGCCTTGGAGGGAGAAGTCTTTTCTGTGCCTGGGCAGAGGGTCTCAGTTGTGTCTGCACAAGGAGGTGGTGTAAAACCCTGTGTGTTTTTAACAAGAGCAGCAGGCAATGTTGATGTTCTAGAGTGTGGTTATGTTGAAGGGAAACAGTTCAATGTAATTTCATAGAGTCACAGAATGGTTTGGGTTGGAAGGGACCTTTACAGACCATCTAGTTCCACACCCCTGCCTTGGGCAGGGACACCTTCCGCTAGACCAGGTTCTTCCAAGCTTCATCCAGCCTGGCCTTGGACACTGCAGGGGCTGGAGCAGCCACAGCTTCTCTGGGCAACCTGTGACAGGGCCTCACCACTCTCACAGGGAACAATGTTATTGCTATATTTAATCTATAGATACTGGAGAAAACAACATGATCAGAAAATGGATTTAGAAGTTGTTGACCTGCACAGTTACCTAGAATTGGTTTGGAGGCCAAGTAAGGTCTCTTGGAAGCCTTTGCAAGATTAAATTAGGCATATACTGGTTTTGACTTTTGATATTTAGAACAAAACTTCTGGAAGCAGCTAAACCTTCCCATTACATCCAAAAGGCTGGTGATGTTTTGACACTTAATGCCTTGTAGCACCTTGTGAAGCCTCACTGAAGTGTGGAGGAGCAGCCTGGGGAGACTGTGTGACCAGGTCCCACTGGGAAAAGGCTTTCTTTTCAAAGAGCTTGCAGAGATGTCTGCTGTGTCTCCATCCTGCTGAGAGGCTGAAGGAAATACAGCAGGGTGAACATCTCTGCAAAAAACAGGATTGAGCCGTATTAATGTCAACTGTTGGCAGTGCCAGCAACATTCGCTTTTGCCATGTGCTGGATCCATCTCTCCTTCGTGCTGTGCCTTTGTCTGACCATCACAAAACAATTTGGTTTCTTTAGCTTGGTTTTGGAGCTACAGCAAGAGCTTACTACAGCTCTTTGGAGTAATTTTCACCTCCATTCCAGCCAGCTAGATTAGACTGCAGATAATGCTAGGAGTGAATAAGAGCTCTGGCTCCAAGGGAGCTGGAACGTAATTACAGTAGATGAAGGGTACTCTCTGCAGCTCTTCCAAGAGTGCTGAGATTAGACTGTAATCATTGTTTGTAAGCAGACAGGAATGAGGGGTAATCAGCCAGGCAGCCCTTGCACGTTATTCCAGGAATTAATATTAGCTTCCTGAAGTAGCTCATCAATTCACACTTACATGAAACCACAGAGATCAACAGGTCTTGGCTTCCACCATGGGAGCTGCTGAGCGGGCTGGGTCCTGTGGGGCTCAGTTTGGGGTTCTGTGGATCAGGCAGGGTGGGCAGAGAGGCTGACATGGCTGTGCAAGAGGAAATTGTTGTTCCTGGGAAGGACTGTGTGTCTCAGCTCCACGGGGAGAGAGGCTGCAAAGAGATTGGGTAAAGCAATCTCTTTGGAGAGATTGCAATCTCTCTGGACCAGGAGAGCTCGGGAGCTGCAGCCTGGTGCTACTGCCCATGGAGAGGCAGCCAGGTTCACTGTGCTGAGGAGGGGAAGGTGTTGCTTTTTTCTTCAGTAATCTCCTTTAGCCTGCAGAGCTCTGGTGGGAGGGACAGCACTGGGAAGGAGTGGGGAAGTTTTGGTTTGAGAAAAATCTTTGCAAGTGTGCTTGGTGCTGCTTGAATCCAGCCCTAATTATGAAACCTGCGGCTCCCAGTGAGCACAGTGAGAACATCATGTACAGACACAAAGTTAACACTAGGCAGCAAAAGTCTTGACATCCCTCTGATGTGAAATGAGAAGAAAAGGAAGAAAATAGCTTGCAAATCCAGGCAGAAATCATTAGGAGAGTGAGTCCACAGACCATGAAGGGTCATTTGAGTTTCAAAAAACACCTGTACTGCTTTCACCAGAGCTTGCTACTGCAAGCCAGGTGGTAGGACCATTTCAGCATGCTCTGCTTCTCTCCCTTCAGCAGGTCTCACTGCCAAGCACTTTGCTTCCATCAGTTTTGGAATAAATCACCAACCAGCCAAATGATTATCTCTTGCAGTGTTTTACATACATTAGTTATGTGCTTGGGCTTTTTAATGATGCTCCTGCTCTGACAGCTCACTAAATATGACACAGCTTTATGGGTGGCATTGCTAATACTTCAGCAGCCAAAGGTTAGCTGCTATTATTAACCACATTAGTACTGGCTCTTGTAGGAAAAATAAGTGGAGATAGATGCTTTCTCCAGAAAGCTCACAGCCTAAAAGCCAAACCTGAAGGAGTAGCGAAGGAAGGAGCAGCCCATGAGCGAATGAACTGATGGTGGCTGGCACAGTGTCATGAGTTTGCACTTGTGGCTATTGGTTCATTTGGTTTGTTAATTGGAGTAGAGGTAGGTGGAAGGGCACAGCAGGAACCTGGCAGACAGCGAGGGAAAGAGGGACAGAGCTGGAGCGTCACCTGCCCGTCCTGATCCACTGCCAGAGCTCTGGAGCTCTCTCTGCAGGAGGACGTCTGGAAAAACTTGCAGGAGGAATGTGCTCATGTCTGCATGGATTGTTCCCAAAATTATCTTCCAGGCTCCTTTTTAGCATGGGGAAAAGCATGGGAGGGCACCTGGGGGAAACTGTCTGGGCTTCAAAGCTGCAAACCTTCCTTGGCGGAGCAAGGTGTGTGCCTGGCTGCTGAGGAGCACCTGTGTTAGGGAAGGGCCATGCAATGGGAAGCTGGGATGGTGAAGAGAAATGAGTGAGTTGGACACGTGGAAAAGTGGGCGAGGAGAGAGAAGAGCCTCTGGAAGAGCATCTTGAAGTTATTGGGTAAAATGAGCTATGCTGAGGATGCTCAGCCATGCATTCACGTGATGTGGGCATAATTATTGTAGCCCAGATCAGAGAGGAGGAGCTGTCTAAACTCATTTCTTTTTGCTGCATTTCTCATTTAGATATGTTTTTTAATCTAATGGATCTTTGCACAGTTGAGCTGGGGAATGAGAAAGGCCCTGTTTGCTGTGGTGGAGCAGAGCAGAGAGGTGGGGTTTGCTGATGAATATCAGCTTCTAGAAATGAATTGTTTTTCTTGCTCCTGCTGCTGCTTTGCTGAGGGATGGGGGCATAGATCTCATTTTAGAAACCTCACGGTGTGACTGTTGTGTTTCTTAGAAAGGACAATAGGGAGAATAAATCCGTGGCGTGAAGGGGGATGATGTCTGTGCGTGACACTCTGGTTGTGCTTTTGTCCTGTGCTCATCAGCAGCCCTGACACACTGAGATGTTCTGCCTTGGCTACCTGGAGATCAGTGTCAGTGCCTCCTCTGATGGACTATTAATATTTCCCAAAGCCCTAGAAGCCTATCTAATAAAAGCCGTGAGTGCCTTGGTGCCTTGCTTCATGACTGGAAGATTTATTGCTACAAGCAGCAGAAAAGCATCTGGGGAAGCAGAGGGGTTGGTTGCTTAAAGAAATTTTAATATCACAGGTCCCCACATTCCAGTTCATCTTTACCAAAGGAGTTATCAAGTTAGAAGGTCCAGTGGGAACAGAGAGAACATATTATCAATGCTGTTATAGTGAAGGCTGTGCCAGCACTTTTCATGAAAACCTTCTGTTTTCAAATGGCTATAAATAGTTGGTTAAATGCACATAAATAGATCCTACCTGGGGGTAAATACGTGACTTTGAAGTGAGCAGACGGCTGCTTCTCACTTTTAACCTACATAAAATGAGGGACAGCAGTGTTGTCAAATATGAGTGTTGAAAATTGTAAATGCAATGTAAAAAAAACCAATATGCTTTGAGATAATTTTATTTGCCATCTGGTTTTGAGCTGTCAGTTATACTTGCGTCATGTTTTCTGTGCAACTGCGAAGTTTCTTTATTTTGAAACAAAAACAAAGATTGCCATCTTGTACCTTGACTTCAGGATATCGAAATTATAGAAAAGTTTTTAATCAAACAAGTCTTGCAAAGCTTTTCAGAAAGGGAAGAATGCTGGCAATGGTAGGGCATTTAGGGAAGTTTATTAATCCCTTTTAGTTTTGTGTAAAAGCAGATTAACCAAACAGACATAATGAATGCATCAGACATCTCCATGCATTCACAATGAATGTTTGCAGGTAGGCATTTGGAAATTAGAAAGCATTAAGTTAAAACACGTATTTTCCCTCTATGTTTGTATCCTAAAGAATTAACTTTCCACACCCTTATAGGCATTTGCTACACTCTTACAGCCACATGTAGCCTAAATAATCTGTGTGTTTGTGATTAAAGCTTTTTTTAATATTTATATTCCTTGGGGTTTTAACATTTGATATTCTTGTCTCTGTCTTGTTTTTATGGAAAAAAGAAAGAAAAAAAAAAGCAAACAGAAGCTGACATGTACAAGACTGCTGCCATTGTGAACTGGCATAAAGACCAAAGCTCTGTTTTTTTGTTTTGTTTTTTTTTTTCTTCAGCTTGTGGACGTGCAGTGGAAGTATGGAAGTAGGTTTGTGCAGTTTTTGGAGATGTGAAGCAGCTATATGGACCATTTTAAGTTGGGATAAAATGGTTACCTTGCTGTATAAAAATGTCTGGAGTGCAGGTCACATTCCACATAGATGGATGTGGCACCTGGGGACATGTTTTAGTGGTGGGCTTGGCAGTGCTGGCTTAATGGTTGGGCTCAAATGATCCAGAAGGTCTTTTCTAACCAAAATGATTTTGTGATTCTGTGGCTGAAGTGAGGTCTCTCACCACAGAAGGAGGAGAGGTGTTCAGAGCTGAGCCTCTTTGAAACTGTTTCCCAAATAAGACAGGAATTATTGTTCTGGAATAGCAGCAGAGCATCACTATGCAGACTGAAGGCAGACGGAAGAAAATTGTCATTTTTCATTGGGCTGAATTTTCCTGCTCCTCTGGTTTTATTTAAAGTAACCTTGGTCAAGAGGCATTTTGGGGCGAGTTGAAGGCATTCAGCTGGGCTGGGCTGGCCCAAGGACAGCACAACTGACACAAGGACAGCATCCACCTCCCAGCCTTCCATGGTGGGGGGCCCCTGCGCGTTCTCAGCTGTGGCAGGCAGGGATTTTGGAGGGAGTTGCCAGCCATGGGGGCTTAACTGTATTGTGCAAGGAGGCTGCAGACCTGGCTGTGACCAGGGCACTGCTTTGGCAGGCTGCAGGTGTGCTGTGCCCTGCAATGGGTGTCTTTTACCCCCACCCCAGCAGAGGCAGATCCCTTTGCCAGGCAGCCAGAGCCCAGGCAGCCGATCTGTATGTGGAGCTCGTGCCCACGCAGTGACTGCTCTGGGTTATTCATCTCCTGTAGCAGGCTCTGCTGCCTCCTCCCACCCCAAGCTAATCGCTTTGCAAAGCTTCCAAGGTACACCAACTTTGTGTGGCAGCTAACAAGCTTAGCTGATGAGTTCTGCCATCATCCTTCTCCAGAGCTAATCAGCTTACCAGTGCTCCAGAGCTAATGGGCCTGTGGGTCACAGCAACACAGTGAACTGCTCATACACACATTTCCCACATCCATCTTTAATTGCATGGCTGCTGCTTTAATGGAGTTTCCTCCTGCATATGCTTTGCCTTTTTTTTCCTATGGTTATCACTTGTTATTTTGCAGCCAGTTCTTTTTTTTTTCCCTCAGATGCACAGTTCATTAAAGACTATTTTCATGCTATGGTTGAGATTTCAAATATCAGCTGCTTCCCAGTCATCCCACCCAGACTGGGTGGTGGCCAAAATTTATTTACAAATGGAAAATTACACTTGGGATAGCACATCTCATGAGCACTGTGTGCTTTTTACCAGTGCATCTCTGAAAAAAAGAATCAGTTCCAGCAGAGAAAATAATTGAGTGATGTCAGCTCTTGAAAGTCAGGATTTCAGAGAGTTGAGAGTAGAAGGGCTGAGAGCTGCTGCAGTGGAGGTTCTGCAGCCGAAGAGCGACGCTGCCAGCTTGTAGCCCCGTCATCTTCAAGTGCAGCAGCTGAGAGCTGCACCTGCGCCTGCATCCCTCCCCTAATTTGAAGTGGCTTCACAATCATTTTGCTAGAAAAGGTATTTTATCCTTTTCACTCACTACGTGAAAGCAAGTGGAGAAAAGCGACTGACAAAGAAATGCTGATGGTAACGTATAAAAAATGCTGACTCTGCATTTGGCGAGCAACCCAATGATAAAAAGAAATTTTTCCCCCTTGTATTTTCCAGCTTTTATAATGGCAGGGGATGGGAGCAGGTAAGGCATCTGCCTGAAACTTTGTGTGAAGTTGCAGCGTGTCTGTGGCTTGGCAGTGTCCCAGGCTGGGACATGGTGGGAAGGGTTTGATGCTGAAGTTGGACAGTGAGCACAGTTACACATTTCCAGCTGTGCTCCATCCCCACGTGCAGCTGGAGCACTTGGTGCTTGGCAGGGAGGACAGGACACCCATGCTGGTCCTCACCTGCCCCTAAAGCAGAGCAGGGGCAGAGCAGGCAGGACCTTTTCCAGGAAGAGTCACTCAGAAGGGTTTTGCCATCTGAGCTCCCAGCTGTGAGCACGCCGTGTCTTAGGAAAATGTAATTAAATGCTGCATCGTTAATAACATGATTAAAAGGAGGTTCCTCTTGACCATATCCCGTTCTTGAAAGCAAAATGGAAATGGCAGAAATACCATTTAGAAAGTGGGATGTTGTTGTCTGTTCTAATTTTCATTAAGTTCTGTGCTTCTGCTCCCTTACAACCATGGTTGCACAGGTTAATTAACACATGTTGTTTGAAAATTAAAATCCTTACACTGTATTTTTTTCAGCTGAGTTTTCTCCTGTTCTTCTCTTCTGAACAAAGAGCAGTGCTTTTTCTTCCCTTTTTATAATCTTGGTATTTTACAGACCTCTTTCAGGAACCTCCTGTTTTTTGTCCCTTCATACAGGTTTCCCAGAATTTCTGAGGGATTTATAAAAACCTCTTTCTTTGCTTTCTCTAGTGCTTGTCAGTACTCTCCTGGGCCTATCTTAAAGAAAGTGCACAATGCTTCAGATAAGTATAAGCCAGAAATTAAAAAGTTGCATTACTGTATAATCCAGATTGTTCCCTATTTTCTGTTCATTACTGTCCAGTACTTTATCAAAGTTTTGCTAACTCTTGGAAAAAGCACTACCAAAACAGAGGCCTGGTTGTCCTCTGCCCTGAGCCACATCAAATTATTTCTCTTCCCATATTATACTACCACAGAGGATTTGCACGTTTTTAATAATTTTTCCTTGCTCATTTTGCTGGTGTGGGATCATGGTTTGCCAGTCCAAATTGGTAAACTCCTTCCCAAGCCTTTATTTAAAAACAAGGTTTGACAAGAGCCCAGTGTTTTGCCTTGCCTGAGAATTCTTTGGTTTCCAGGCAAATTCCACACACGTAGGAAGGAGTCCTTCATGATACCTGACAAAGTTAACTGGGGACAAAAAGCACTTTGGGACACTTTTAGTCAATTCAGATGGAGTTTCTGTGGAATCTAAGTGAATATATTTGAGGAGGGGAGAGACAAAGCCATGTTGCCCTTAGCACACTGTCCCAGACCATGGAACCTGGAGTCTGATGTTTCTTTTCTCTCTTGAAAATCTGACCTAGCTTTGGAATGTGCCAGAACTGGGGTATCCCAGCTGGGAATATTGGGAACAGCTGTTCCTCCTGCTTGCTCTGATATCTGGAAATCCAGATTTCTTCTGAGCGGAGACCAAGAGAGGAGTCCTGACCACCCTGTTGAGGAGATACAATGGGCTTGCTTGTCTTTTTGTCCTATGCATAATAAACATTGTGTAAAACACATCATTTTTGTATAAGAACAAATACAAATTTGTATAAAACGCCTCACTGAAAGGAGCAAAAGTTGATCAGCTCTTCAGAAGGCTTTAGTTCAGAGGCAGGTGAACCTGGCTGCCAAAGGGGGACAGAGTCTGTCTGTTGTGCACAGAGATAGCGAGGAGGAAGTGGGCTGGCTCTCAGCCACAGCAACAGATTGCTCCTCTTTTGCAGACTGAAGTCATGTCTGAAATAAATACAGGCACTCACTGCCACGCATGCTGCACGGAGCAGTGGAGGAGCTGAGCAGAAATGAGAGGTTTTGGCTGGAAATTTCTGATACTGTCATGTAGAGGTGGATTTAAAGCTCTGGGGCAAATATTCTCCTTCCATTAGAGCACTGTTAGTGATTACAGCCATTCATGTGGCTTTGGTGTAATTGTACAACACCGTAAGTGAGCATGTTTTAATAAATCCCATCCCTTAGTTGGGATCCTTCTGGATTTACAGTACATACATTTACTCATATGTATCAGGTGTTCGCAGGTGGTGAAGAAGAACGAAGCCCGGTTTGTGTTCTGGCTGTGTGCTTTCTCTCTGGTTCAGCCCTGAGCTCTTTGCTTAGGGTTTGTCAGCTCCCCCATCAAAGGTTCCATCTCCCAGGCCTGGTAGCCACCGACTGCTGGTGAGGAGCACGCCTGGAGATGTTTGCCAGGCTCGACGTGGAGGGTCCCTGGGGCTGATGTTCCTTTATCTAAAAAGCCAGCAGTGAAAGGCTGGGGCTGCTGGTGCCTCGCATAGTGTGTGAGTGTAATTAAGAAGATCAACTGTGCCAGTTTTCTGACTCCCCTCTGCTCGTGTGAGGAACAATAGCGCTAAATGATGATTGTAATTCATTACAAATGCACCCTAATTAAATTACCCATCAGTGGCTGCAAGATTAATGATACCAACCCGAGTTAAAACATGATTAAAGTTAGGCTTGTCACATTTTTCAGTTATTACATGGAAGTTCACAGGAGGAAGGGATGGGGCAGAGTGCAAGGTGTGATTGGATGATGCTGTGCAACACAGCTGGAGCAGCAGCCAAAGGCTGTGGCTAATGGTGCTCCTTTGGACTTTGCTGGGGACAAACCCTCTGGAAGCTTTTCTTAGGTCTATCAGGAGGGCTGTGGGGCCATACCTTTGTCAGGGAATGTTGTTAATCTCTTTGTGGGATGAGCAGGAGGGTCCTGTAGGGAGTCTGGCACAGCAAGGAGCTGAGCTTGGATCTCCCAAACTTAGGCTTAACTCTCTTGAGTTCAGCTTGCTGAGTTGTCTTGCTTTTCTTCCTTTTCAGTTTTGCATTTCTGCATGCTGAATATCATCCAGTCTTTCATGAAAATACCTGTAAAAGTAGCAGGGAAGCACCATGGATGACATGAGGGATAGTATCAAATACACCAGAGCACTAGCCTTTCTCCCTTTCCTTAGGGAATTTTACATTGCAAATGGTTCTCAACAGCAAATATTTACAAGGGGAAGACAACAACACAACTTTGCCAAAAGTGCAAAATTCAGGACATTTTATAAAAAGGGACAAAATAAGGCACCTGATCATGCAGCATTGGAAATTATGCTGCCTCTGTACTGCTGGAGAAGCCTCTGGAGGTGTTCCCAGGCTCAAGAGAGGGGGGGGACCAATGTGTGGGATGTGTTTAGGTGGATGAGAAGGGAAAAAGAAATATGTCTTGGCATAAGGACTGTCTCTCTCAACACCCTAGCACAGATTGGCTATACTTGGCATTGGTTCTGCCATTAGCTGGCAAATAAGCAAGGAGGAGTATTTTCAAAGTAATTCCATTTTCCTGTATTGTACATCCTGTCCTTAAATGCCTTTGCTGATTGGATTGATGGTGCCAGTCCAGAAATGGACATTGTTTACCAGTCAGGGCTGGACTCTTAATAGATCTTCTCAAACTCCTTGAGAAGCAGCTCTTGGATGCTCCAAGCAGAAATAAATTGAGCAGTGTGGTTTATGTTGTACACAACTGCTTAGGGCTGGAGCAGCAGAAACACATGGAGTTCCTGGAAATGAGAAAAAAAATGGGACTTGTATGAGAAAGTTGCATGTGTCAGAGAGGAGGCAGCTTTGTTTTTGCATGGTGCCCTGTTGATTTGTTCCCTTTGCTGGATGCTGGGACAGCCTGGGGCTTGTGAAACACGGGAGGATGCAGGAAGGGGTGCTGGAGCAGCAGGTGCTGTGGGTGAGACAGCCCATCCTCTGCCATCCCATGGACTCTGCAGCACTGTCGTGGCAGGCAGATGGCACTTACCAGCTGTGCAAGGCTAATTAATTCACATCAAAGTTACTGGAAGACATTTCTCTGGGGAATGGATGGTTACCAAGAGGTTCAAACCCTGCTTGGAGATATTAATATTGAATGTCGTCATCTCCGGCTTTGGGTGACCTTGCTTCTGTTGATAAAATGAGGCATTTTCCAGTTTTTTTGCATGTTCTTTTTAGCAGTGCTGTTGCTCATAATATTGAAATTATTTCCCTTGAGCAGGATAGGGATGAATAACCTCAAAGACTTTTTCTCCATAAAATCATCTGCAAAAGCCATCTCTCAGTACACCAGATTTGTAAGTGCAAGTTTTAGAGGCAGAGGTAAATTTTTATCTTTAATGTAAAGGTGGTGAGGCCCTGGCACGGGGTGCCCAGAGAAGCTGTGGCTGCCCCATTCCTGGAAGTGTCCAAGGCCAGGTTGGATGGGGCTTGGAGCAACCTGGGATAGTGGAAGGTGTCTCTGCCATGGCAGGGGGATTGAAACTAAATGTTCTTTAAGGACTTGTACCATGGGCATCAGTGGATCCCAGAGGGAGCAGACTGGGGATTGCTGTTCTCCAGATTTCCAGACCTTGCACACATTAGTGCAGGATGGCAGCCAGATGTTGGAGCAATGGGTGCCTCTGTCACAGACCCAATTCCATGAGTTCTGGGAAGGTGGAGGCATCACCTGGAGTTCTTGGCATCCTGGCCACATCTCATCTTCTGTTGGAGAGTTCAGAGCTGCTTCCACAGCCCATCAGCATGTGAATAAATACCTGTCAAAGGAGAGCTGCCAGATGGCTCAGCCATCAGAGGGGCCTCCCCCACAAATTTTGGGTAATGCAGCAGATTTAGCAGCTAATATCAGAGTTTTGTGGCCTACTTCTTTCTCTCTGGAGGGTTTTCTGACCTGGCTATGTAGCCTTGAAGCTACATATTGCTCTGCTTGTTATTGCCTTACAAAGGTAAATGGGTTTTTTCTCTTTCATTTTTTCCCCAAGTGTTTGGAATTTTTTTTTATTTAGGACACAACCCCTTTTGTCTTTCTGGTTTTGCCTTTCCCAGCCATCTCCTACAGACAAGGTTATTGGGATTCAGAGAAATAGCTGACTCACATGGGCAGATGTTGAGATTTTCCTTTGTAACTGAGCCTGTGAAAGGGGAATTTTCCTTTAGGCATTGTGCAGAGAGAGCTCTGCTGGCTCTGATAGGTGCCAGGGAGTGGTGGTGGGACAGAGATGTCCTTTAACTGAGGAGATAGGGTGAAACTGGGGCGTTTCAATGGTGCAATGGATCAGGGGCTTAGATCCAGCCCATGCAGGTAGAGATGAGAAGCCATTACGTGCTGCCCTCTTGAGCAGTGACCTATGTGAAATGAGTTTGGGTTTAGTCCAGTTCTCTGCAGATAAGCTGTCTGCAGAAAGCAATCAGCGTATCTGGCATGGACAGGCACCCCAACCAGCCACCTCAGCATGAGCCAAAGATGCAAAGGTGTCCTGGGGCCAAGATGTAGTTACACAAAGTCTGGCTTAGGGCTTTTGCTGTAATCTGCTACCTTGGTGCATCTTGCACCTTCTCCATGCTGGATGTCCACCTTATCAGCTCCCAGACTTTTGACTGGTGCTTTGATGCACCCACAAATTAGAAGGGGCAAAAGCTGGAGGGTTTGGAGTCCTTGGTGTCATGCTGAGCTTGCCTTTGTGGTGAAATTAAGTGAATGTTAACAGGGATTCTGTCTCTTGAGGTCATGTCCCCTTATTGCCCCAGGACTGCCTCCTTCTACCCCACCAGAATGGCTCTGGGCCCAGCTGAGACCTTTTCCAAGGGCAGAAGAAGCTGAGGCAGGGCAGAAGGTCCATGGCCTGGAGCTCTCTCCTTGACCTCTGCTCAGCCAGGCTTCCACACCCTCATGAAAGGGTTACTGCTTCTGTCAAACACTGCAGCCATGAGAGCAGAAAAGTCTGGTGGCCTCCAAGAGGCCTCCAAAAATACCTTGTGAGGATCGAGTCTCTGCAGCGTGGAGATGTTTCTTTTAGAAGAACTATCTCTCTCATTCAAAAGATGCATATTCCAGGCTGATCAGTGATCTGGGGTAGCAGCAGCACATGGCACTGCCTTGCTGTTTCCAGAGACAGATCCCTCCAGGACAGAGCTAGAGAGCAGAGCTGGAGGAACTGAGGAGCAGATGAGTGTGTGGATGCTGCTCCCTCCCCTCTCTTCATGCCTGTAGTCCTGCCAGCTCATGGACAGTGTCCTGGTTCCGTAGCCTGTGATCAGTGGTCAGCAGATGGGCCCCAAGTTCAGCCTGATTAGTCCTGTTCAATCAACAAGGCCAAGGCAAAGTTGCTCCCTGTCTCATCCCATATGGTGGCTCCTGCTGTCACTGTTCTTGTGGGAAAAGCTCTGAGCAGCCTCCTGGTCTCGAGTCCAGCCCCTGTTTTCCCCTCACCAAATAGGAGAGAGCTCTGGAAACACCAGTGTTTCTGTCAAGCATGGTTGCACCCGAGCGGTGACGTTTGACTCACAGCGCTACTGATAGCTGGGAGCTGGCACTGCTTCGTCCCAGTGGATGCTCCCCTGTCACTTGGCAGGGACAGGCTCCCAGTGGGAACTGCTCCAACACCCTGCAGATGTCCAGGGCCCATGCCTTGCCTCAAATCTGTGAGCATAAAGGTGAAACAGATTGATGAAAATTAATTCGGAACAGATTCCTGAGCTGTCATTCACTGGCTGAGGAAGGAATGGAGAGACTAAACTGAGGCAATTTGGGTAACTCTAACTTATTCTTTGTGGGTTCTGTTGGAAACTGTCACTTGGAGTTAATCCTTTCTATGGATTCTTACTTTTTTTTTTTTCAACCACAGCAATGAGCTGAGGAGCTTGCTTTTGTAAAATTGTAAGTGTAGGGTGTCAACAACACAACTTGCTCCCAGGGAAGTTCAGAAGAGTGCCTGGGGTCTCTTTCTGTGGAGGTGTGGGGAGAGGGAGTGCAAAATTGAAGGGCTCTAGATTCAGGATGTAATGACAGGCTGTGATGCAAATGGGTAATGCACACAAAGCTTCTAGACATCATCCCTTTAACATCTTTTATCCCAAGAATGTCCTAAACAACTTCCTGTTACAGCCAGCCCTCAGAGCTTGTGCCAATCTCACAGTCTTCATCATTTCAGGGTTGTTCTCTCCAGTTCACCATACTGGGTATCTCTTCATGTCCTCCTCTCCCCATCTCCTCATCTCCTTATGTCCTCCTGTTCTGGCATGCTGAAATGGAGAAGATCTTCTTGTGATGCTCAAATGCTCCAATTAATCACCTATGGTAGTTTGTGTCTCTTATTAGTTTGGAAATTCAGAGAAATGCCAAGGGGTTGGCACAATCTGTTGAGGTGGAGCATGTCTGAGTCGACTGAAGAGAAGCTGGCCCAACCATAGCTGGTTTTGTTTGTCTTCACAGTTGTTACCACATGTTTTCTGTGATCACATAACTGATATCTGAGTATATCCAATTTCAGTTTTTTCCCTCCTCTTATGATTCTGGGCTTATTAGCCCTGACAGTTATTTATTTGTCCTTAGTTGTAGGCTGAGGCAGCTTTATGGATAATGTGGGAAGCATGTCTTTTCTAATTAGACCACAGTCTGTTGTCTGTCTGCCTCATGGGCAGGACACAGCATGCTGTTTTGCTGAGTTTATAATAGCAGGGAGCCCTGGATGCAGAAGGTCATGTTGGGCTTTTTTTCACAAAGGTTTTAGAGCAGCAACTCACAACATCAGTGTTCCTGAGACTAAGCAGGAAACAAAACCTATGGAATATATTCTCCTCTCACTTCCCACAGTGAACTATTTAAATTACATTGGGGCCTGATGAGGTACAATAGGATGAGAGCAGCCCACCATGCCCAGCCAGACCACAAGCTGGGTGTGCAGGAACTTTTTCCAACTTATTTCCTGTGTCTCCTAGCAAGGTGCCAGCACACATGTTGCATCCCAGCTCTGGCAGAAGTTGTTCTCAGAAGTATTGCAGCAACTAATGAGGAACATTGGCTTCATGGAAGCTCACACCTTTTCTTTTCCCAGCATGATCACCTGTAGAATGTGTATTATGTCACCATGATGAGACCAGTAGCTTTATATAGTGTCCTATCTTGTATAAAAAGTCAAAGCTGCTGTGTCTTGCTCTTTGAATTCAGTGGCCCATAGCAGGGGGGTTGGAACTAGATGATCTCTAAGGTTCCTTCCAACCCAAACCATTCTGGGACTCTGAATAATTTTCTTGCATCTTTCTTGACAGCAGCAGACAAAGTTGCGCAGAGCAGCTCCTGGTTCTTTGTGGGCAATGAGGGAGTGAAGTTTGTTCTGATGCCAGGAGAGAAGCTGGGATGGAGGGACAGCTGTCAGGAGTATATCGCCAGTCTTCCTCCTCCAAGTCTGACTGAGGACAGAGTGCTCAGCAGAGCACTCATCCACACATTTTTCATTTGCCCCTGATGTCAGCAAAGGGGACGGTAACAAGTTGTGTTCATTACCAAACCTCGCAATTCAAGAAAACTCTTAAAATAGCAACTTTCCTTATTCTTCAGCTGCTGGCTCACTGCCCAGGGAAAATAGTGGGCTGAGAATGAGGCAACAACTTTTCTTTCTCCAGTAATAGTGCTTTCAAACTATATGTCTGTTTAGGAACATTAATCATTGTAACTACAGGGTAAAAATCTTCTGCCTGTCTTTAATCTTACCTGTGCAATGAGATGGCAAAACTGAGCTCTTGCTTTCTGTGGATGATTAAGAAGGGCCATGCCTTAAATAGTTGACTATATCTTTTTCTCAATTTGCTTTTCTGTCAGCTTAAATTAGAGATGGTCTTAGCAATTCTGTTGTAAACTCTCCTTGTCCTGTGATCTTCTCTGCTGTTGCAAACTATGGAGGGTTGTTCTGGGTTTGCCCTGCTTTGGAAAACCTGCAAAGGAGGTTTGTCAGAAGGTTTTGCAGTAAAAAACACCCTCGTCTGAGACAGCCATGGGCACAGCTTGCAGTCAAGAGATGTTGCATTTGCCTAAGGGTCTGCCCTGCGGAAGAGATACAGAACTGCTCGTAGGTCTTGATTTCTTGTGGCACTTTTATGAGATTAAGAGTAGTTCTTGACAAATATTGATGTATTTGCAGTGTAATTACAAACCTTGGTTGGTATTTATATCTGCTCTCCAGCCTGTGCTAGCGTTGGTAGACGGTGTTAAAGAGGTGCTGCATGATTAGTAGCTTTAAGTGATACTTCAAAGTGTTTTCCAGACAATAACTAACTAATCCAGTTTGGTGCCTGTGAGGGGGAAGAGATCCCAAGGTATTAATTGTACCATTTCATGTTTGTAAATCCCTACAGAACCTCTGAAAGGCAAAAGAAATTCCATACATGTGATAAATAAATGGTATCAAATGGTACAAGATGACGGCCAGCCTTGCCACATGGCTTGGATGCCTCCTGCATGCGTTGCCTCCTGCGAGGCAGATGTTCTGATTAAAGGAGAGGGCTGTGTGGGCGTGCAGGGGTGGAGGTTCCTGCTGTGCAGGAGGCAGCTCCTGGGCCGTTCCTTGGCCAGATGGTGGAAGGGCACGGCGCTCACCTGGGGCACTGAGCAGCACCTGGTCCTGACTTCACAGTGAGGGTTCCATGGATGGCTGGGCAAACACAAACGCTTCTGACTCGTGCAGAGACTTGCTCCTGCATGAACATTCACACAGACTGGATACCCGGGACATGAAATCCTTGGGCATGGGTTGTGTTTGTGTTGTTCCTCGGTGCAGCTGGGGACATGCCCAAACTCCTAGTGGAAGGACAGTAGGGCTGAGCAGCGTGTGTTGTCTACATTAAACTCTGACTGTTCTTATGTCCATTTCTGCAGTATCGGCTCTGTATCCCTTCCCTTTGAAAGCTACTGTGGGTGAGAGTTTCTGAGGAGCAGGAGTAGGTGTCAGCCCTTATGGTAGCATGGCTGCTCTGTATCTCACTGTCTTTTGCTAGACCTTCCTTTGGCTTTCCTTTCTTGCTTTATTGTCAGCAAAGGAATTAGACACAGCAGGCTAGTGTCCTTTATTGCTGGCTCCAACCTGCAGGCGCTGTAGAGAAACACCACGAGCACTCTGTCCCTCTCCCATCTCCTCCTCCAAAAGCTTTCAGCTGTCAGTAAGCTTGGGATAAAACCCCAAGCATAAAAGACAGCTGCCAAGCCAGTGCAAAAAGTCAGAGGTGGGGAAGTAAACCCACTGATTAAAGAAAATGGATTTCAGAGCAGTGGAGAGGAAGGCAGAGTGAGCACAAAGAGGAGGAAGAGAACTGAAAGCCCATGTCAGGAGCTGGGCAGAATAGCCAGGGTGAATAAACAACCAGCCGGCATGTTCCACCAGCATGGCTGATTTGTTCCTCTCTTCCAAACGGTTTAGCTGAGACCCGCAATTTGAAAATAAACTTTCCTTTTGTTTTTTTAAACAGTTCAGTGCCTAGGAGAGCACCAAACAGCTCGGGTTTCAAATCAAAATGAGGTTGTGGTGGTTGTGTTGTCATTGTACCTGTTCCACTGCTCTGGTCTTTGGGAGGAGGAGGCGTCTTTGGGGAGCGGGCCCAGCCAGGCTCGTTGCCATGGCAAAGTCTCTGCTGATGCCTGCTCTCTGCCTGTAATTGCTATTCAGCAGCTGTTTCCAGTGGTTGTCTGGAGGAACTTGCACAAGTTATGGACGTTAAAATCTGTCCCTGTATGTTGGCCTTTGCTGGAACCGAGCTTTGACAAGAGAGATGCATTAGCTTCCAAACTCACAAGTAATTAGGTTGGTTTGAGTGTACTTTGCTTAAAGTTAAGGTTTTGGGGCTGGGAAAGGAGGGGGGGGGGAAGTGGCAACTTTAAAATCAATATTGCAAATGCAATGCAGAAGAGTGTAATTAGCATGTTTTGCAGGGCCTATTAATTCTTCTGAAATGCTGTTTATTAGGCAGAAGAACTTTGGGAGCCCATCAGTGGATTAAACAGGTTCTGTAATGAAATGTAAATGGTGTAATTGGGCTTGTTCTGAAAGTATTTATTCTTCACCTGTGACCCGCTTGATTGCGGTTTGACAACACGAAGGAGTGTGCATCTCTTCGTTAATGACAGCTAATTCCCTGGAGCTAATGGAGTGGGAGCCCAGGCGCCAGGAGCTCGGGTCATGCCTGGAGCTCCCCACTGATTGGCACCAATCCGAGCACAATGTAACTTTAATTACAGTAATTCCAAATCTAAAGCAAGCATTTAGCTGCTGGAGAGAGGCTCTTAATTTTGCAAATAGGTGCGGTATAATGGGGTGACCTTTTATTAGGCAAATATTGGGATAGGTGGGAATGCTGTCCTCCCAGTTACAGGTAACAGGTTGTTGGCTCCCATTAGCTCAGTGAAAATCACAGAGATGTGTTCTCCCTGCCAGGTTAACCACACGGATTTCTTTCAACAAGCAGCATTGTGGAACCAGGGGGAAAGTGGTGCTCTGTGTTATTTAAATGCAGTCTTTCCATCAAGGCATGAAAATCTGCTGCTGCTCTTCTGCCTTCTGTGTGTGTTTTTGTCAG
This sequence comes from Anomalospiza imberbis, assembly GCF_031753505.1. NCBI lineage: Eukaryota > Metazoa > Chordata > Aves > Passeriformes > Viduidae > Anomalospiza > Anomalospiza imberbis. Next base: position 11,949,124 of record NC_089696.1, on the reverse strand, counting down.
AGTAGACAACCAGGATTTCTGTTGTTGTTTTCCCTTTTTTACAAACCCTCTTTAGCCAAATTGTGCAGTTCTAAATATCTCCAGGCACACAGGAAAGGTCATGCAGCTCTCTTGGAAAGCTAAACACTCAGTTTTGCCTGGCATTATGGTATCCTCAATTAAGTGCTACCATCGGTGCTGTTCTGCTCCCTCTTCTGTAGGGTTGAGAGATGTATGCCCAGCCACAGCTTCCCTTCTCTCATGCTGGAGAAGGCCTTTCAAAGCACAGACTGGCTGTTTTGTGGGAGCAGAGGGTGCTGTGCTGGTAGAGAGAACCAGGGGGACTAGCAATCCCCCAGCTCTTCCCAAATCCAATAAGGCCTGCAGCCTCCAACCTAGCCTTCTGTTAGCTCAGTCTCTCTCTTAAGAAATGGACTTGTTAGAGTTGAAATGAACCCAGGCAGGGAAGCTTTTATCCAGGAAATGTCCAAGTCTGTGTGCATGGATTTGGAGTAGGTCCCCAGGGGAGTGCTGTAGGCTGTTGTATTTAATGTTTGGAGCAGAAGCAATACAATTTCTGCAAGCAATGCCTTTCTTTTCTATTTCATTATTCCTCCTCTGCCTCTTTCCATCTGCAAGGTGAGAGGCAGAGGTGGCAGTGACAGCATGGTCACAGATCTCTTTACATCATTGATCTTGAGCCTGTCCCCAGAGTCAGGACAGGCTGGAGAGGGCAGGGTGGGAGGCAGCTGTACACAGGGTGAAGGACAGCACAGTCAGCAGACATTTGGCAACCTGAACAAATAAAGGAATGGGCATCACTGGGCAGGGGATTGGCAATGATGGGGTGTTGGTGCTCCTGTAGAGCTGCAGCCAGTTTGGGGCAGTCGCCTGAAACCAGCCCAGCAGTGATGAGAGCAGTGGCAAAGAGGAGGGAGCATCCTCACAAGGCCAGGCACGTGCTCCTTTCCCAGCAGATGACTTCCCATGCACCATTCCTAATGCCAGCAGAAGTAACACCTTCTCTGGATGAGCTCATGCTCCTGCTCGTGTACAGCAGCCTCTTTTTGTGCTGGATTTGTGCTTTGTGGAGAGTCAGTGCACTGGCACACACCCGGACCAGAGGCAGAGCAGCCTCTGGCTCCAGTGTGGCTGCACTGAGCAGGTTCTCCTGGTGTCAAAAGCATCCCATTCTCCACAGCTTCTCATCTGGAAGATGCAGCTGTGATGGGAATCTTGCTGGGAAGTGATATATGGGAGGACCAGGTTGACATTGCAAAGAGGAGACCTCCTTGGCAAAAAAAGCAATAACAATTCTGATAATTGTCAAGTCAAAAACCTACAGGTTTACCTACCTCTATTTCCTAGCCTTTGCTAGCATGCCACATCACATCCTAATGATGTTTCCTCTTGCTCCTTACCTTAAATGGTCATACAGTGTCTGTTGATCTACAGATTGGAGACAGTCACCCCATGTTAAATAGAAAAAGATACTTAGGAATTTCTTCTGGAGCACTTTTCAGCACATAAATGTAAAATTCTTGAGAGCTTAAGTCCCTTGAGAGATAAAGTCCCTCTTTTCATGGAGTCCAAAAGCATGGATTGCTCTCTGGGGAAGGCTGTGCCAGATCAGTTGTTTTCTAGCTGGTCTTCCCCAATATTTTATCTTTGAGATATGGGAAAGAGAAAGATAACATGGCTCCACAGAAGCTGGATAAGAGCTGGCAAATATTTATATCAACCAGTCCAACATGAAGTGCAGAAGCAGGATGGGCTTTGCATGGGGAGCCTTGGATCCAGAGGAAGACTGGACATTTTTAATATGGCCAAGACCCTCAAGGAGAGCCTGGAGGAGGCTTCAGGCTCCTAATCCTTCCCATCTCTACCTGTTTGTTCTCTTTGGAGTCCATACAGCCACTTGTTCCTTTTTTCCCTTCAATTCCCATTTTGCAACCAAATAAAGGAGCCATTCCATTGCATGTGTTCCATGCGTATAGGAAGCTGTATAAAATAGCTCTGTGAGGTGAGTAGTGAGGAGCAATTGAGTACTTTATCTCTTCAAGCCCATTCTTGTCCATTCAACCTCATTCATCTTTTTTAGTCTTTTTATCAGCCTGAAGGCTTTTCAAGGAATGGACTCTGCCCTCTGTCATGTTGCCACAAAGACCTGTTGTGTTTTGGGAATGAAATAAATAATAAATATTGGGCCCTAAATAAATAATGAAAACTGCCTGTACTGAAAAGCCATCCTCCAGATTAATGCTTCTGCTTTAAACAAACCAGGCTTTGAGCTGGGCAGAGCAGCAGGTTCCTCGGGTGGTCTGAGCACAGGATGAGTGGCAGCTCCTGGTCATTAATACAGGGCTTTGATCTCTGAGATAAGAGGTTATTTCCCCGTGGCCCTTTGGGTGAGGAACCAGTGATAGACTGACAGCAGTAAAACATGGCCATTTGAGAGGCTCCTCCAGCATTTTACTGAGATTACATCTCCGGAAGGGGCTGTTAGAGAGGAAGAAATGATGGAACGGCCGGTTATGTGACCACTGTGACTCATTAATAGATCAAAATTTATGTCCAGAGTACCCTCACAACTGGTCCAAACCAACTCTTAGGAGCTGGTTTCTCTCTTCTCCCTGTGCTGCTGTTGCCTAAAGGCCTCAGTGGGAGATGTGCTGACTTTTTTAACAGCCTCCTGCATTTACTCTGTATCCAGGAGTTTTTGACACAGTGGAGCCTTGGCTGTGCCACCAGCACAGACTTCAGGTTTGTTCTGCACCTGGGACAGTCTCTGTCTCTTCAGCTGCCTTTCCAAGTGCCACAACAGCCAGTTACAAACTGTGGTGTACTTGAGAGCCTCCTGCCTCACTGGGGCTGGGCTTTGGGTGTCTTCTCAGGTTGTCTTTGTGGAATTAGCAGAGCAGCAAGACAGTGGCTGGGAGGTGATGATGGGGGGGCTCATTTTATTGAATTTCAACCCCTGGACTAATAAATCATAGCCTCAACTGGTGGGAAAAGTTGTCTTTTGCCAGTGGGCAGAAGACCACTAGACAGCATTCACTGCCAGAATGCAAGTCAATTGAGACCTGACTTTTTCACCCAGAGGTCCCCAGGCCAGACTTTGTCACCCAGAGTTCTGGCAAGAAGTGATAGAAAATCATTGACACTGAGCAGTAGTTTTTCTCAACAGGAAGGGTTTTATCTCTTTATCTAGTTCCTCTTAAAGAGCAGATACATGAACAACACAGAAATCATCCCAGTTTTATGTCTAGGATCCACCCATGCTAATCTTTGTTCTGAGGAGGAGAGGACTTGAGTCTTCACTGTCTAGGGGACACTGGGCCATGTTACCCCTCATGGTATGGCTGAGCCCAGCTCTCCTGTCTCACCACCCTTCTGGGATGGCTCATTTCATTCTTGCTGCTTGCCGTTAGTCCCTTCCCACCTCACTAAATTAACTTCTAATTAAACCTCTTGAGTCGATCAGGGGGAAGCAGTGTGTTGGGGTTGGTACTGCTTGTAAGGAGAGAAAACCATGGAAAGTACCCTTGGATCCTGCCCCACGGATGAGCTGAGCAGTGTTTGAATCCCACCATTTCCTGACTAATGCCTTGGGGTATTGTTTTGCAGGAGAAGATGCTAAAGACAGTAGAGATAATAAAGGGCAGGAATTATGTTTTCTGCATTCATCCTCTGTTGTTTGCTGACAATTTTTCCTCAGTTTTCCCGCTGCTTTTCTTTACACTAAGATGGCCCCAACCTTTTATTCCCCAAGTCTGCCTGTTCCCACAAATCAGATTGGGTTAACAGTGTGAGCTCTTTCCAATTCCCTCAGCTTAATTGCTGTCTCCCTCCTGTTTTCTCCTTTGTGTGGCAAGGTGGAGCCTCCTTCTCTCTACGTAGACCCCATTCATAGGAACACAATGCTGTTTAATGACCTTTTTGTAGTTCAAGTTTTAGATTTGTTAGGGGATTTCTATCCCTGCTTGCCCCCAGATATCCACCATGGTCCTCACTGTTCTCCCACCAGATCTCCTCTATGGCACTGTGCTCCCTCACCACTGGCACGCTGCTGTTTAGTACTAGCACGAGCGTAATGAAACACCCATCACCACTCAATTTAAAGCAAATCAAAATGCATCTGCAGCAGCACTCTGGTTCTCAGAGAGGAGACAATCAATGATGAATGAAGTCAGGCAGTGGTTAGCATAAGTCAGAATGAGATACTTCTTGAGGAGGAATATTTCTGTGACTGTGAAGCAGCGCAGGGATGGAGGAATCAGTCTTGAGGCAACAGCACAGCTGTTCCCATCTTCCTTTCCCAGCAAGTGAGTCACAGAAGGATGGTGTTGTTTGGAGATCCTGCTGGTAGCAAAGCAGTTTTGCCCTGGAGTGTTGGTGCTTACAGTGATGCTCAGAGGGCAGCAAGAAGCACAGCAGGGCTGAGGGTTGGACAGGAGTGTGGCAAAGGGCTGGAAAGGAGAAGAGGGTGTGGTGTGTCTGGGTTTGGAGTATTTCACATAGGAACTGTGCTTGTGTAAGCTCCCAGTGCTGGGAACCAAAAAAGCTTCATTGAGGGAGCAGAAAAACAGCTCCTGTTCAGAGCAGGATTTGAGAAGAGGGATTGTATGGATGCAGAGGAGAGCAGCAGCCCTGTGAGTCCTCCCACAGAGAAGATGTGAAGCAAAAGGAGGAAGGGAAGGGTGAAAGCACTCTTTGAGGCAGTTTGGCGAAGAAGACAGTGAAGACAACGGGTGTGAGAGAAGTAGGAGGAGAAGGGAGAAGTAGTCCAAGAGTTCCCGTTGGCATTAGGGGAAGAGATGACTGTGAGGTCATTTGCCATGCAGGCGGGAGAGAGCAAAGCAGCCTTGGGAAGAGAGAAAAGCTGGTAAAGGGCCTTCAAAGATGACAGGGCTTGACTTAGCAAGCAGCCTCTTGCCAGAAAAGCAGAGTGCTTCCTTTGGGTCTTCCAGCAGAATCTCCTGTTATCTCAGTATTTGCTTCCCTCTTTTCTGTCTCCCTTGAGGTGGGATCAGTGATCTTCAACATGTGCAAATTCAGATGGAAATCAGCTTCCAGCGTCACCTCCTGCATCAACCTATACCAGGACAAGAGGAGGCAGGAAAGGTGACATAAAGATGGGATGGACAGCATAAAGCACGTGGTACATGGGCCTCTATTTTATCAAGATATTATCTTAACCTGTTTTCTCTAAAAATAGGGGAAATCCTTGGTGAGCAGTCTCTATTTCTTCTACCTCACATCAAGATCTAAAACCAGTGAGAGTCTGGAGAATTTCCTTCTAATTAACTTAACAAAGGCTAGGTTAATAAGCAGCTTGATTGTAGTCTGAGCTCCTATATGGGAAGGAGATTGTGGCTAGAGAAGAGCTCTTTAATCTATTGGACAAAAACATAACAAGATCAAATGCTGGAAGTAGAAACCAGAAAAGATTAGAAATAAGGAAATGCTTTTGTTACAACAGGGGTAATTAGCCATTGGAACTATTTATCTCAGTACGTAGGGGATTTGCCATCACTTTGAAGTGTCTAAATGAAGATGGGATATTCTCATACAAGAAATGTTCTAAGTCAGCTGGTAATTATGAGCCTGATGCAGGAACTGCTTTGCTTAATTCACCAGCTTGTGCTTTTCATCAGTTTTTAGATTGGCTGATTCTTACGGTTCTTTTGAGCTCCACAATTTGGGAACCTATGAGAAATCAGGGATAGTGCTGATGAGCAGAGCACCTGAGAGCACAAATACTGGTACTGGGAAGTAGCAAAATAGTGCAAAAGGCTCTTTTGAAGCAGGAAAGAGAAATCTGTGGTAACATTTACTAACAACTTGGTAATTCTGCTGGAAATAAACTGGTTTTCCTGTGTTTCACCAGGGATCAGGCTGCATACCCACCTTAGGCTGGCTTTTCCAGAGGCAACTGGAGATGTTGTCACCTCATCAGACTCATTATGCCGTGTGGGTTCTGTCCCAAGACTGACAGTGCAGTGGCTTTCTTTGTCCCAGTTCATAGCATCCATCTTTCAAGCAATTCCCAAACACAATTTGTCCACTCCCTGGAATGCCTTTCTGGCTTCTCGTTATCCTTGCTCGTTTTATGGGTAAGGACAGTGGGGATGGGGTGGAGATTTCATTCAGACAATTAAGGAAAGGAGCTGTCAGAGTTGGGATTAATAGTCAGGGCTCCAGAGCCACCATCTCATTTTAAAATTCGTAATGGAGTGCTAGGAAATGTATGTGTGCTGTTGGCCTGAATTTGATCTTCCTTTCTTAAATAAGAATAATAAAAGAGAGAAGGGGCTGGTGGAATGCTGCAGTACAGAGTGGGCTCCATTGGGAGCTGGATCGGGACTGCTAAAGGCTTCTGTGCTTGTTTGTGTCTCTGGCAGCCTGACCCTGCCGTGAGGATAATCAAGTTTAAAATTAAATCAAATTTCAAATGTTAAACCAGCCAATTCAAGATGTAATCACATCAAAACATGCATTTTAAAAAAGTTTTTTGTTTACTCTGTCATAATTAATTTATTTAGCAAGAAAACTTTAGTTGGTACAAAATACTTGTTAAATTGGTCATGAGCACCAAGGGAGTGAATGTGCAGCAACACAGAGGCACAGCAGGGCAACAGTTACCCAAAAACTCACCTGAAAATCCCTGAAGAATTGGCTGAATGAGTTCTATGGGGAAGATCTTTTCCTACCACGAACCAAACATGATGTATCTATTTTTCTGCCTGCATGACTGGAGGCATGATTGCTATTTGTGGCCTGTCCATTAACCTTAAAAGTGTCTTTGATCAAATAACTTACCATCTCTTGCCTTTGATTTCCCTTGATGTCTCCCTTCAGAAGACTGAATATCTGGTGAGTTGAGTGCTGGGCTCCTTGGAAGTTACCTGTTGCATTTGTAGCATCAGTTGACAGCATGTGAATTATGTTCTCTTGTTTCCTGCAGCTCAGCATCCCTGACTTCCAGGATCTTTCCTGTATCTTTAGGCAGGTTGGTGTTTATTCCACCTGTAGCCTGTTGCATAGGCTGGCATACTTCAGAAGAAATTTTTTTTATATCTTGACATTCCTCATGAAATGTTGTTTGAACCTTAGTGAAGACCTTTCAGTAGTGAGAGTAGGTGGATTTCAGGTGTGTCTTTCACATTCTACCACACGAGCTGAGGGTTGCAAGGTTCAGTGAATCAGGATGTTCCTGAAAGCTTCTTGCTTCTTAGTGTGGCTTTGGTTATTCTGCTGCTCTTGAGACACTGTTCAAGGAATGACAAGTGCAGATTTCTAATACTAAAGCAGTGAGGAGGGAGTGACTACTGAAGGAACCTCTCAACACCATGGATTTTACGGTATGGGAGGACCTGGAGAGGAGGATGGGCATCAGTGGATCAACAGCTGAGAGAGGAAAGGCAGAGCCAGGGTCCCCAAGCCCCACGTGGGTGACCTGCTTTGCTTTGGCTCTGATTTATAGACCTTCTGGGTGGCAGTGGCCAGGGGACAGTGATGCCATTCTGTATGAGGCAGGGATGACCCAGTGGTACTGACTCTGAGGACCACTTGTTCACACTTTGTCATTCACAGGGTAGCTGGATCCAGGGATTTTCAAGAGAATTTGGTTGCAAAGTGCTGAGGTAAAGTCTTAAGAGATAGAGTTTGCTTTTCCTCATCCAGCAGTGGTTAATTTGTGAGGAAGGGAGGGACTTTGACATTCAAAGGCTTGAATTCCTGATGTTTTTTCCACCCCTCAGCCTTCTTTCTGTTCAGGAGCAGACAGGGACTGGAAGCAGTCACTGCAAGTCTGCAGTCGCCTGAACTTTTTGTAATTAATTAATGCCATCTTTATTCACGCAGCACTCTCTGCCTCAGACCGTGGGTAATAAACACCGATCAAGCAAGCAGAGATGATAAATTATCTATTTAATAATTAACAAATTAGTCCTAACAGATGGAACCAAAACAAATTTGTCTGTATGTGCACACAGCACATGGCTTGCCTTCCGCTGTTTGTCACACTGGGATGTGACCCAGAGATTTTGCCATTTCTCCACTGATAGTCACCCTCATGTGCCACTTGGGCTGGTCATGAGTTTATCTCTGGGTCTGCTATGACTTTCTAGGTGTGACATTCTCCATGTGCCAGCAGTGGATAAATGAGGCAAAACATGATGTTACAGAGGAAGAGCACAATGGAGAAGAGAGGAGGATTCCAGCATTTTAGTATTAGTTAAGATGCAGGAGCATCCCTGCAGAAGTATCAGCTGTCCATTGTGATCTGTTATGTTGAATTAATAGAAATTATAGTCCCTGTAATTCTTTCTCTTATTATCTAGCAGAGAATAAAAAGTCAATGCAATGCTGAGTTAAATAAACATGAGGTACTACAGTCATATGAACATGGTATCCTGTGAGCTGACTGTACATATATTATTCATCTCTAGTTATTATTAATGACCTTTCCTTCACACCATCATGGCTCCATCACTTGTGAATTTATAACTTCATTAATAATGAGTGTCAATTAATAATGTATTTTTATTATATCCATTGGGTGTATTTACAGCATTCATAATGCATTCAAATAACTGATTTGAGGTGTAAAAATAAAACCACAGCTTTTCCATGGGCCCTCACCTTTTTGATTTTGAAGAATCACTGTTTCTGTGGATAATCCTTCCTGCTCCCATTGCTGTGTGGCCATGCTGTGTAATAGCCTGCCATCTGCCACCATCACACTTAAAAGGGCTTGAATCAAAGCAGGAAACATCATTCTTGTGTGAGATTAGAAGAAGATGATCCACAAATGCATCATTATTGAAAGTGACATCAGAATGGTGAGAGTATGGGAAAGGTTTGAAATTCAGCTGTTTCCTTCTCCTCGCCCCCACCAGCTGCAATTGGTTGAAATTGAGGAGCCCATTCAGGTGGAAAGAGGCACCTTGGATTCAGCCAGGCTCCAGGAGCTCTGTGATGGTCCTGGGAGCACAGAGATTTGCTGGGGGTGTTGCTGGGATGTGTACCTAGCACAAACACACCGTAGCAGGTCACACTGTTGTGCTTTATTTTAATTGAAAGACGCCTACCTCATTTTCTTCCTCATCTGCAGCACTTTAATCCTTAGGTTTTTTGGAACCTGCAAGTTTTTGCAAGCTCTCCTTGCCTGTTTTCTTTTTTTTTTTTTTTTCTCACAAAGAAAACTCTAAAATACTTTGATTTCTCACAGACATCTCTTCCCTGTCTCTGCCTAGGGAAGTGCTGGTGTGTAGATCATTAGCTGGCTTTGGACAACACAGTCTAAACACTGGAGACTCAGGGACAGATAAGCACTTAACATAACTAATCCTCTTTCAGTTCCACTTCTTTCCTCTTCAAGTATGCTGATAATTCTTATTTTGTCAGCAGTACTTTGAGTTGCATTTCTCAGGTTCTCTTTCAGTGTTCATAGCCCCATAGTAACACTCAACCAGTAAACAAAATTCACCTTTTATCTGTTCCCCATTATAGGCACAGGCTGTGTGCTTTTAAACAGCTCCAGGAATACTGAGTTCAGTGAAGGTACCACCTTCAAAGTACATACTTGATATTCAGAAGGACAGAAAAAGCTGCCTCTGGCCCCATGGAATTAGAAGTGCTTAATAGAAGAGTCAGTTGGATATCAGTAAGAATTTGTGTTATTTTCTCTTCTAACTAATAGGATTTTTAAATAAAGCTAAAGCTGATACGTGTGGCTGAGTCCCTGCCCTTTGTGAGAGTCGCAGCTTCACCAAATGACGAAGGGCGGAGCAATGTGAATTCTGGGTATCCTGTGTGCTGGCTGGAAGCAGCTGCAAGGAGGTGTAAAGAGGGAGGCAGGAGAAGAAAGCCATGAGAAAGGGACACTAAGCCAACTCTTTTGTATCAGTTTTAATCAAAACATAATGAGGAGAGCTAAAGCATAAAGCAAAGGAGGGATTTTGCTTGTGTCAGCCTAGAGGAGGGAGCTGTTAATTTCACTCTATCATTTTGAATTGCTTTCTAGAGCGCTTACTAATCCATCTTCTCCAGCCAAACACTTCTCTCTGCCTATCATTGTTCACTCTTCTGGATTTAAATTATGAGTCTGTATTAATTTAGGTATCTCTTTTTGCTTCTTGTTTTTGTGTTAGCCTATTGAACCCGTTTTGGGCCGCCAGAACAAGTTTCATGCTCCACTTAAGCAGCCCAAGTTAGCTTGGGAGCCTGTGCAGATACTTCTTCCTTTGGACAGCATTGTCAGAACAAGCCAAGCAGTGACTGATGTGATCTGGAGTCAGCGAGGGTGTACAGTGGATAAGTGTGCCTGACGCTTTGTGATAGAGCTGGTAATTACATTTCACAGTGAGTGGTATTAATAGTGAAAGGAGGCTCTGGCAATGCTGCATGAGAATTGGTAACAGGAGAGGCTGTAGGGAGAAGAGGGAGCCATTTATTAACCTGATGAATTACGGAAAAGTGGACATTTCCTCAGAATGCAGAGGAACTTTCCTAGACACGATGCCTTTGAGATAATTCAGGGCCTTTGGTGACACTGATGATACTGAAACCGCTTTTCTTTCTTGTTACTTCACCTCAGACTCTTGAGACTTCCATCTCCCTGGTCTTGTTCAAATACTATGTCACTTGGATTTACACCGCACAGAGATGCTGCTTGGCTAGGAATTCACAGATCTTGAGGTCCGAAGTTCAAAAGTTTTAGAAGAGTTTTGAACCCACAGAAGAAAAGGTGATGAACTCTGAAGAGAGTCAGCTGTTGGTGTCAGATGATTATGAAGCATGGGGCACAAATGTCCTGCAAAACAGGATTCTCCATCAGCATGGTCCTGGGGAAAGATCTCTGTGAAGGAGAAATGCCCATGCTGGGAGATTTCTTAAGAAGCAACAGGAGCTCAGTCTGTCCCTCAGTCTTCCCTGTGCAATTTCTTACAATTGCATTTTCCATATAAAATGTACTTGAGGGAGAAAAGTAATCTCTTCCAAACATTCAATTTATGAAAGGTCTTTTCCTATGGATCCTTCTGCTCCTTCCTACTCACTCCTCACATTCCAGCCACTCTCCTGATTTTCCTAAGGTCTGTCAGCATTTGCCACGTGCCCAGTGCTGTGTCCAGGCTGTTCCCTTCCATCCCTGCAGCCGTGTGAGAGGGATAGTGCCAGCCCAGCCAGTCCATTAGTGCTCAGAAGGGATCTGAAGTGCCTTCCAGCCACGGCGCAGCTGCCGGCACAGCCAGTACACGAGGCCCCGGCTGCTGCGTGGTGCAGCTTTCTCCTGGGGTTCTTAAAAGGAAAAACGTGCCAGCTCTGGGAAGGAGGACAGCACAACGATGGAAACAAGCCTGAGCTGGAGAGAATTGCCAGGATTTTAAGGTATTAGAAGTGTTCCAGAACCAGAATGATTTAACGGTGTGATTACTTCTTAATGCAACGCACAGAAGGTTTTTTATTAGATTTCCCCCTGCCCCATTTATTCCTTCTAAGTGCTGTAGAAACAGGCTGCTTGAAATAAACACCTGGGGCTGTTATACTATATCACTCAGTTTAATTAACTTTTAAATCATATAATGTCACCTGGATATCCTTCTAAATTCTACAAGCCCATCAGACAGCGATAGCTGCAGTTCTATTCCATTCCCACCTTTTAAAATCACCTTCTGGAGGCTTCAGGGTTCCCCTCTGCCCTTTTCTCTCTTACAGATGTTCTCTCCTTCAAAGAGCATAGTCTGCAGCCAAGTGACTTGTAGCTTAAGGGCTTGAAAGTATGTGCTGTTTTGTTAATGTTGAGTAGTGTCTTCGTGAGTTTGGGTCAGTGAAGCAGCTCTCTGGTGTCCAGAATAACTTTACACTGATGCTTTCACAGCTCTGTATCCACACAGCAGTTCATGCTCTTGGTCATGAAATGGTCTTACCCAGCAAGTGACAGACAGAGGCATGCATTAGGAAGAGACAAAATATGTCCCATGGTGCTTAAAGCTGCTTGGCAGGGAAGTGTTTATTGTTAATTTTTGCTCTTTTCTGATACAAGTTGCCTTTGTATTTTTGTACTGGTGATTCTCCTACCCTAAGAAGGTGCCAGCTGTGCTTTTTCCCAGTGTCAGACCCAGTAAATGCTTATGGTTCCATCCATCCATGCATCCATCCATCCATCCATCCATCCACCCATCCATCCACCCATCCATCCAGTTGGTAGGCATTTAGAGCAGAATGACAGGGGAAAGAGCTAAAACATAGGATTGTCTGGTCCCTTCCTCAGCCCAAAGGAGGGAGCAGTCCATGGGGTCTGTGTCTCACAGCCAGGCTGCTTACACTGAGCTTAGCCCATCCTGTACACAGGAATCTGAATCTCAGAGGAGTCATACATTAACTGTTAAGGCTAATCCTTTAGGATGTTCATTATTCCAGGAGACAAAACCCAAACCAAATAATGAAGTTTTTAGTACTGATGGAGAAGAGGAACACAGAATGATTAGGAGCAAAAAGATGAAGGTGCTGGGATTTTCTGAGCACTTCTAATTTCAAACTACCCCAAAAGCACTGAGTCCACATTAAAGGAAATGGTTTTGAGATGTATAAGCAAGAGAGCCAAGAGATAAAACAGAGGAGGTGAGAAGTAAACCTGGTAATTATTGACATAGAAATTATGATGGCTGAGTGTGAGACGGGGGAAATCACCGAAAGAAGAGAAGACCAAGGACTGCCCTCAGCATAGATGTGACCAAGTGGGTTTGTGGAGCAAGAAACAGAGGGTCAGGATTGGGTTAAAGGAGTGCAAGGACATAACAAATGGGAGGAGAGCAATGGGAAGCTTTAAGGGTTAATAGACCAGACACGAGTATGAAAAGACCTGCTGGTGGGAAATGGAAGGGTTGGAAAAGGCCACTGGAAAGGTCCCTCTCTCTCAGGTGACCCCTGAGGTGGAGGTGGAACTGATTGGCCATGCAACAATGTCACTACATTCGCTTAATCTTTATTTAAAGTTCTTCCTTTTGTGTGTGAGCTCTCTGCACAACCTCAGCAGCGTGAGTGAGCTGGGCTGCCGTCAGCTCTGTACCTTCCCGCTGTGCTCCTGCCCCTCCTTTGATGGTACGTCCCATATATTTCTCTCCAGCTCATCTGATTTGCAGAAACCCAAGTGATTCTTAAGCTTTTTTCTGCATTTGGTTTGGTTTTTTTCCCCTTTTTCTTTCCATGCTCTGCTCTGAATGCATTAAAAATGGGAAGGCTACATAAATGCAAGTCAAACCAAAGATTCCTGAGACCACTAGTATGTAGTGCCAGCCTCATCCTTGGAGTATGTGGGATGGTCATTACAAGGCCCTTGGCAACTCAAGTGATGATGAATTTGCAGGATGCCATTAAGCTGCCAGGATTTCTCTCTGCCAGTCAATGTGCAAGATAAAAAGCTCCACCATTTCCATAAAATAGGGAAGGAGGTGGGTTGGGGCATGGCAAACACTTGCAGTGAGCTGTGCTTCAGTGATGCACAGACAGCTCTGAGCAAGGGAGGAGCTGTAAAGTTTGAATGCTTTATTTTGATCTCTTTCCTCTGCAGCTTTTCTGACCAGGTTTTCCATTTTTTCTTTCTGTCTGTGAAATGGGAGTGAGCTGAAGTGGCTGTTTCACATTGCTGTGTCACTGAGAGTCGCCTGACATTGGGGCTTTGTTTCCTCCTAGGGAAGGTCAAACATGCTGGGTGAGCAGCCAGTGGGAGCTCCCAGGAAATAATCAATAGAGGGAAGGTGGAGCAAGTAGGGCTGAGAGATAGCATCTAACCCATATTTAATAAGGGGAGAGAGAGGTGCAGAGCCAGGAAGCAGGGGAATGTATTAGGAAAGCCAAGACCCAGCGAGAAACTGCATGATAATGAGGCACAGGTGATAGCAAAATGATAAGTCAGCAGAGCAGGCCTGGTGGTAATGTCCAGCTTTTCAATTCCAGGCAGGTACTGCTGCGTTTGCAGGAGCTGTGGCTCCTCAGGAGCGGCCGACATGTGGCTGTGAATGTGAAACTGGGAGCTGGGAACCAGCCTGCACGTGCGCTTGTGCCCAGAGGGGTGCAGGGAGGGACAGCATGCAGGACCCTGAGCAAGAGGGAGAGAGGGAAGGGAGCATTTGCACCTTTGGTTCTATCAGGCTGATGGACCAGAGGCCCACGGAGCAGTGCTGTTGCCCCTGGCACGGTGTTATGCTGTGTTATGGTGGTGCACAGGGAACTCAGAGGTCCTGATGCAGCTGACCTTCATTTTCAAGGAGATGGCTGGTGGTGTCACAAGTGCTCTGCAGGCTGGTTACGAATGGGCCTGTGATAGACCTGTGCAAGCAGCCAAAAATTAGTAGCTTCCAAGAAAGCTGAGTGGGATAAGTACACCTACTGTAAGGCCACTGGAGCAAGGAAGGGACAGAGAAGTCAGTATATTTTTATTTCACGTTCAGGAGTACCCAGCCCCTGAAGCCATCATCTGCTGATAAAGGCTATAATCTGCTGATAAAGTCCTAGTTTAGTTCCAGGTTTCCAGTAAATACCATTGGCACAAAATGCTATTTTACCAGGAACTGTGAAACTCTGCCCTTAACTGGTTCCAGCAGGAAACCATTGGAAGAGCAGGGAATGAATCCCATCTCCGTGTTTGCCAGTTGTATGAACTCCACACAGTGCAGTGGGAACTGTGTGTGTGATTGTGTTTACCCACGTGCTAGAGTCACACCCATCCGGGGGTAAATACTTTGAAACATCTGGTTTTGCCAGAGAGAGCTGGAACATGCCTAAGCATCCCTGGGGGTGTAGGAATGAGTGTTGTGTCTGTTGACAGATACAGTGGCTCTACCTGATGATTGTCCCCAGGGCCTCATGCTAATACCCTGACTGCTCCAGCCAGGGCATGCAGATGCCACTTTAAAAAGAAAAATCGCTTTTCTTAACGTATTTTGCTTCATCTGTGCCTCTAGCTTTGCCTCCCAAAATAATTTTGACTGTGTAAGTCTCAAAATAGACAATCTTACTGTCTCAGACTCATTTTAAATCTTCTCTTTAGTGTCAAGTGGTCAGGAAACAAATATTCATCCTGTTGGGAAAAGATGCATTGCCTTCCAGAGGCCACAGAACTTGCATCTAGCCTAGAAAGTCCTCAACTTATTGCACTGCAGTTTATTGACATGTTTATCTACACAAACCCTACTTGCTGATGGTCTCTAAAGGGCTCTGGACTTAAGTTAGCATGGGAAACTTGACATGGTAAGCATATCTATATCTATATATGTATGTATTTTATATATTTCTATGTATGTATGTATGTGGAATAAAAATTGTCCGGTGTTAATAGCGTTTGTAAACTCAGGTTTCAGAATATCCAGTCTCTTATTGATGTTTCACACTCAGAACAGGAGGGAGCCTGACTCAAGGTTGACTTGCTGTACAAGCAGATTGCATCAGGCAGGAGGCAATGCTGCCATGGGTCACCAGCCTTCTGCCTCCCCACCCAGTAAATCCTCCCAATAGAGAGCTGAGACATTGCCAGGCAAGGGGGCAGGCAATGCTGGCATGACCCTCATGTTTTGGTGTTTCATTATCACAATTAACATAGCTACATATGTGAGTTCAGGAACAAGCAAAATGTCCCATTTCTTAGGTTTTCTGACTGTCTCTTGGTGCTGGAAGGCAGCATCTCTCAAACTGTCTATTTTTTTTTCCAGAACAAGCTGTTTAATATTAACGCTGATTACCCAATTGCTCATTTCAGGGAGAGCGATGGCAACTTTCAGAGCTTTGGGGACTTAATTTTCTTCTGGATTTATGGGCAGCCACCCACATCTCTCCAGCATTCCAGGTTTCTTTTCTCCATCGCCTGTATTTTTGCAGACAGCACTCTAAAGATATTCAAGTACAAGCTATTTCACACCAATCCTTGGCTTTCCCCATGTTTTCTGCTTCCTTGCTAAGTATAACAGTGTGTTAATGATATTTTAACATTTTAACAAAAGATCAAGCCAGTCAGGATACAGCTACAATACCCTGGAAAGACAGAAAATATGTATTTGACATACTTGACTGTGAACTGTCAGCATCTAGGGGGTGATAGTGGATAAGGTAAGGAAGAGTTGCCTGAAGAACATTTAGAAAGAGAAAATAAGAGAAAGCTCTATTCTTCCGAGGCATCATCTGAGGTAGATCTACTGCAAATTACCAGCAGACAGTATTTTACCAGTTCTGAACTATAAATTACTTTTGTTTAAGTTTGAACCTACATGTGGAGGTCACTGTGCTAAATTCCCTCCACCCTTTAGTGCAGGCATTCCTCCAGTACTGCGAGCTCTGTGCAAAAATTGAGTCTGCATTTACAGCGAGTGTCCTGGTGTCTCATTAAACCATCAGTGCTTGGAGAAAGTGCTAAACCCCTGATGGGTTTTCCACGAGCATTTGCCTGGGAAGAGGGAGAGGTGTCACAAAGTGACATGTCAACACAGGCCATGCAGTTTGTGCTCCTCACACTGCACATCATTTCTTGCCTGTACATATGCTCCTCCCGCAGGATGAGAAATGTATGAATCAGTCACACTGCCTATTCCATGTCCTGTAAATTAGGGAAAGATGCAGCTGGTTTGTCTTTTCAGTTTCTGTGCTCTTTAATTGCCTCTTCATTATATCACCCAGCGTCCCTTTCTCCAGCCTCTTTCATATCCATCTTTGAGAATGATGAGCAGTCAAGTGTGACATGCCCCGAAGGTGACTGTCAAAACATGCTGAATTATGCAGTGGTCCAGTATTCCTTTTCTTCTCTCTCGTTCTCCTTTAAGTATTGCTGGAAGAAGAGTTGCAGTGATCGATTGGGTGGAACACTTTGGATTTTGTATGATTTAAAATCTAAACCTTGGCAAGTTGTTCAGTGTGCCAAGGCTTTCCATAATCTTGGTATGGAGCATTGTGGAGTCTCCTTCTCTGGAGACATTTGAAAGCTGACTGGGTACACAGTCCAGAGTATGGTGCTCTAGGAAACCTGCTTGAGCAGGGAGCTTGGACCAGGTGACCCACTGTGGTCCTTTCGATCCTTACCCATTCTGTGACATAATCCTGGGTTTCTGTGGATCACTCCACACATGCCACGGTGAACTCCTGCTTGTTCCCCACTTTGTGTTCCCAAGTTTTTTTAGTCTCAAATGACTGACTTAATTGGCTTTCTGATGGCCAGATGCTTTCATGTAATGACATCTTCCCAGGGATTAATCTGGTTTTTTCCTCCTTAATTTAAGGAGGGAATGTCTGGGACTAGTGTTGTGCTGGTTTGTGCAGTTCCATCTCTCCCTGTCTATCACTACTGTAAAGTTGTGGTTAAAGAAACCTTTTCTCCCTTCAGGCAAAACAGGAGGAGATGCATGTAGGCTGTGCTGACATTATCTTTGATCACTGTGCTCGAGCTTGGCAGCAGCTCACATGGCCAGGTGGCTCCATCCAGCTGTCCCCATCCCCAGTGGAAGCAGCACTCCACGGAGCCAAAATTCCCATATGGCAGAGCAGCCCTGCCTGGGGACCCCGTGACATGGGGCAGGCTGGGGACAGGATGAGAGCCACCTTTCCATCCGCACAGGGAGGAAAACAGGCAGAGCAGGGGGACCCCGAGCCAGTGGTGTCCCCTGGCTGGGAACTGAGCCATGGTTGGGTCCATCCAAGCAGCCCTGACCAGGCTGCGCTGCTCAGGGAGGAGGAGGTTCTCCAGGGATGTGCCTTTTAAAGCACATTGCAGTCACAAAATTTAATTGACACATTTCAGAGTCTTAAACCTGAAGTGCAGCCTCGGGAAGAGGGAGTGCCTTTTAGGCTTCTTTAAAGGATCCTGGATTTTATGTAATAACGACAGTAACAACAACAGTAATAATAGTAATAATAACAACAACTACTTAGCTAGGACCTACACAAAATCATTGATGTTTGCCTTTGCCATCAGCTTAATGTGCATTTTGCTGATGCACAACTCCTGGTTGATACTGTTGCATAAATAAAATAAGCTCTGTTAATTTTAAACTACTTGAGAAACATATACATGCAAAAATGTAAAGCTTACAGAAAAAGGGCAAAATCAGCAGGAAAACAGAGGGATTATTTTCAACTGTGCTCTTTTAATTAGAGCAATAATTAATTCTTTTCCCTGACATGCACATACAGATTACTCTTTTAAAACATTCCTGCTTGAAATAAAATTACTTAAAGCTGCATAGCGGAAGAACAGATCATAAATCTAAAGGAGAAAAATCAGGACTGTGTGTATTTTGAGCACTCCTTTGGAATCCGAAATGGTCACTGGAATGCATGCCATAAAATCTAATGGCAAGGTGAACAAAATACTCCTCGAGACCTGAGTGCTGAGAACAGGCAGAGGCTTCATGCAGGCACGGGATCCGATGAAGTGGAAAATGGAGTTCATATTTTGCACATACACAAATCAAACCAACTGTGCTCCTTTCCAGGGGACAAAATGCTTCCTACTGTTGGTCTAGATGCACTATATGGCCATAAAATTTTCTGGCCTTATGGACTTTGAAGGTTGCTCAGGGAGGAATCTTGCTTGCAAAATGGGTGTGGAAGCAAGAGATCACTTGAGGAAGGGTGGAAGAAAGGCAGAAGCAGGCACAGGTGGGAGGAGGAGGTGGTGGAAAGCCAGTGAAGGTGCAGCACCAGAGCTGGGTTGGACCTGGGACCAGCTCTCCTCCACAGGGCAGTTGTCATTGCCCCAAGGCTGCCAGAGTTCCAGAAGAGTTTGGACATTTCTCTCAGGTGGAATTCTTGGTGTTGTGCTGTGCAGGGCCAGGAGCTGGACTCAGTGATCCCATCCCTATGGGTCCATTCCAGTTCAGGATATTCTATGATTCCTCAGCCCAGGGAGGTGCTAGCAAGCCTCTGGGGGGCTGTTTCCTTTGTTGGGGGCTGTGGAACATGGTTGGTTTCACTGGGGGGAAGTAGGCTTGTTGTGAGGGTCTGTGCTTTGGTTGTGGTGATGGAGAAATGCCAGAGAAAGTTGGAGAAAAAAGAGGGCAACACATCAAAGACTAGTGGAGAGGCCAAAGGTGAAGAGAGATGAGAAAAGAGATGTGTTTCTGGAGGAATGCAGGCATCCATTGCCTCTACCATTTTTCACTGTATCAGCACACAATTCCCTTTACTACTCCCTCAGCTGTGCCCGAGGAAGCTGCAGTGTGGCAGCCAAACCCCAGCTTGCAGCCATTTGCTCCCAAAAAACACCTCTGTGAGGCAGCACCAGCACCTAGAGCTTGGTCTCTCAGCACCCGGGAAAAGCTCTGAAAAGCGTTGGGCACAGCAGGGAAGCATCTCACTGCTTCCCTGTAATTAGACTTGTGAAAATGCCTCCATGGAGAAGAAAAGCCTGAAGGGCTTGCTCCTGGGTGGGAGATTTCTCCCGATGGCTGATCCTGCAGGCAGGAAGTGCCAGCATGGCTCAGGATTGCATTGCTGAGTTGTGCTGCCCAGGCAGGGTTTAATTTCTTATAGTTGTGATTAAGATTACTCATTTAGGGACATAAAAGGAGTTGGCCCTCTAATTGCATGTACAGATGTTTGCAGACATAAAGCAAAATGATGCAGGGAGGCTATAGCATCCTGCTCGCTGATCTGTACAGGGAGACCGGTGCCAAAATGAGGAATTAGGAGGACAGCATGAAAAATAAACATAAGGAGCTTTAGTTCACCTGTAAAGGAGATCATGCTGGAATGGCCATCAAAGGAGAGGTGGAAGGAGAATGTGTGTGTGGGAGAATAGAGTTCATGTTGTCCATGCTGGGTTATTTTGCTGTTACCCAGGGCAGGCTTCGGGCCACAGAGCCACCATCAGTGCAGCCACGAAGACCTCACCAGCCCAATCTCCAGTAGTGCTAATTAAGAGAGAAGAGTTTCTTCCATTTCCTTTTTGACAAACTGATTTCCACACATTAATTCATTTGGTTACTTTTCTCCAGAGACTGGCAAGCCAGGGAAATGCTGTTCCCTTTGCTGTTTCTGTTAATTAAGGCAGGGCTGAGGCACCCTGGTGAACCTCAGGTACCTCTCAATTTGCGGAGGGCTTTGCAGCACTGAAATGAGCTGCAGGGCTGGAGACATGTTTCACCAGGAGCCCCAGAGGTCCACAAAACCTTTCATTACAGGAGGGAAGTCTGGTTCATCCAAACTCTGGAGGCACAAAGGAGTTGTAATCCTGTATTTCCACCTGTTAGAGTGGTCTAAAAATGACTTTTTTTTTTGCTTCTAGTGAACCTCAAGTCTTGTCTTGTTCAGCTGAATGCAAAGAGGATATGGTGTAGTCAGTGAGCACAGGGATGCTTCTGAGGGCTCCACACTAAGTCTGCTCTTTTGCCTTGGGCACGTGCTGCTGCTCCCTCCTGCCTCTCCTGGTTTTCATGAAGTGCCACGTGGCTGGAGAACCTGTCAAAGGCATCTGCAATCTTCATCTCTGCAAGGGCCTCATCTCCTTTGGAGAAAAGCGAGGGGTTTGCTCTTACCCTCCTGTGTCTATGTGACCTCTCAGCCTACTCTTTGGTGGATTAAAAGGAACATTTTCATTCCCTACCCATGTTCTCTGCAGCTTGGATTCATGATCCGAGGAGGAGAGATGTAGGCATATACCAAATTTCCTTGGGTGGTTGGGCTTTGCTTTCATGTGTGTGCAGACAGGTGTAACCCATCCTCATTCAGTGCCACATTTCAGCTTTAAGTGCCACTGCTGCTCCAAGTACCAGTGGCTGCAGTTTTCTGTGGTGAGATCCACCCCTGCATAAGCACCTTTCTTCTTCTTTTTAACAGTTCCACTTTCATTTCTTGCTTGCCCTTGATCAGCACGTGGCACTGACTTTGGTCTAGAGAGGTTGTATAAGTAAAGGCAGTCACAGCAAATGTCATTTGGGGAGAGAAATGGTTAAATGTCTCAAGTTCAGCTCACAGCACTGATTTCTTGGGTCTTTGTTTGTTTCAGGGCACATCCAAGTTTTGAGGACAACTAAAGGTGATGGAGATGACACCTTAATTGAAAGGGGTCAGAGTGCTGCATATTTCTCTTGCATTAACATTCTGTGAATATTCCTTTTTAAACCCAAGTTGCTGTCCACTGTTCGTTGCTGGCCTTCAGAAAGTGAACTCCTGGTAAAGGGCTTAACAGACAATATTATAAGGGGAAATAAAAAAAACTGAAAAGGGGATTACAAATCCAATAAGAATTGCTCTAAAAAGTAGACAGTATCTGCTGGACAGGAAATATATTTGAGTTTCTGACTAGCTGCAAAATACCTCAGCCACAGAAAGTCCTGAGCAGAGGGTGAGCCTGGTGCTCAGTTAATCATCAAAGACAAGCAGAGGACACTCAGGGATCAGGTCTGAGGCCACCTCATGCATATTGCAGTGGCTCTGCCTGTGCGGGTGCTGGGGAGCTGATGGAGAAGCTGCAGAAGGATTTGCTGGTGCCTCTTGGTGTGTGCAGGCTGTGCTGGTGGGGATGGATTGCCTGGCTCTGGAAGATGACATCCCACTGTGCACTTAGTTCACCAGCTGCTTGGGATACGTGGTTGTCACACGGAGATGTTTGGTGGTCTGGGATTTGAAGAGCTCTGAAAATGGATGGTTCTTTGCTTTTGCCCTGTGTATTGGTCTCAGCATTCCTCTGGAGGAGCAGCAAGTTATTTGGGCATGCAGGTGTCAACAGCAGATGCTACTTCTAAATCCCTCTGCTTTGTGAGGGATTATTGGCTATTGCACTCATCCTGTGCATCCTATCAATTATCACGTGGGTAACTGAAGACTTTTCATGAGTATCTCCCTATTCTGGATCTGACCACAGAGGTGGAAGTGCTTGCAATCCCACCAGCAGGCAGTGGAGAAGGCAGCAGCTCCGATTCTGCCTGTGCTCCATTCCCTGAACGCTTTTGTGTTACAGGGTGAATATTTTCGGGTTGGGCCCGTTCTTTCAGTGGGTGCTCTTTATGCCCGTGCCTTTCATCCGAGCGAGCGTGGAGCGAGCAGGGGAGGGACAGGCAGGATGCTGGCACAGCCCCCTCTCTGTGCAGGGCGTATGAAGAGCCTCATGGAGACTTTATTGGAGTCTTTCTAAGAGCATCTGCCTCCAGTTGGGGTAATTAGTACTCTCAAGCTGTAGTAGGGAGTATCGCGTTGATGGAATATGAAAGTGAGCAAAATGTCAGTTCAGCACTGCGTGGAGGCCTCACTGACACACAGGCTGCTTCTGAAATTGCTGGCGTTTTTTTCAGTTAATTGCCTTTTTAATCATAGTGAAATTGCTCCTATTTGCATGAATATTCCAACAGCAGGATCAGTTTGCTCTTGTCACAGATACTCACTACATATCACATTCAGTTTTGCTTAATATGCCTCATATTTAGAGGATCAAACTTTTCCCCCTCTGTTTTATTCTTTTGTTTCCCTCTGGCTGCCACAGGATGGGCATTTTTTTTGTTTGTTTCAAAAGATGTGTTGAAATAAATAAAATATCTGGAGAAGAGAAGGCTCTAGGGAGACCTTATAGCAGACTTCCAGTACCCAACAGAGAATTACAGGGGAGCAGGAGAGGGACTTAAAAGGGCATGGGGTGACAGGACAAGGGGGAATGGCTTCAAACTGACAGAGGGCAGGGTTAGATTAGATATAAGGAAGAAATTCTTCCCAGTGAGGGTGATGAGGCCCTGGCACAGGGTGCCCAGGGAAGCTGTGGCTGCCCCATCCCTGGAAGTGTCCAAGGCCCGGTTGGATGATGCTGGGATAGTGGAAGGTGTCCCTGCCCATGGCAAGGTTTGGAGCTGGATAATCTTTAAGGTCCCTTCCAACACAAACCATGCTATGTTTTTGTCAGTATATGTTCTCCTCTGCCCATCTCCCTGAAGGCTCCCTCAGAATTAGAAAGCAAAACTCCTGGGGGTGATTCCTGCACTGGTACTGCTGCTCACACTGCCAGCATCAGTATGTAGTGCTCCTGATTTAGTGTAAAATGTAAAACCACTTGCACCTGGATAGTCCTTGTCACTGCCAGCACCACCCGGGACTGCTGTAACTGCTGGGCATGGGAATCTCTGCCCTAGGTCTGGTGGCTTGTAAAAACCACCCAACAATTCAGTGTCCAGGCTGTTCACAGGACAAGAGGCCACAGATGGGGACAGGCAGCTAAGGGCCTGCACAGAGCAGGGGGCAGTGACCTCAGCAGCCTGGCCAGGGTGGTACCCCAGGTGCAGACCTTGCTTGGGTGGCTGTTCTGGTGCAGCAAGAGGAGCTGGCATGGCCAGGGATGCCCTTTGCCCTCAGCTCTCCCTGCCAGAGCAGAAGGGAGAGCAGAGCTTCAGCCTACACTGGAGACCTGGCTCCAACACCACCCTTGGCTCATTAGTAGAAGGAGGATCTGCATCCTCCAGGAGGTGTTGGAAACAACCTGTGATCTTGGAGACACACATGTTGATGAGGATGTCACAGCTGCCTCTGATGGATGTGCTCAGGTCTTGGTAGGGGGCAGTGAGAACATTGCTCAGAGTTAGCAGCACATGAAGATGGACCCATCCACTTCCAAGGCAGTAAAGCAGTAGGAAACAGGTTGGGCAATCAGTCATCTCCAACTGTCAACTTCTAAGCAGAAAACATTGATTTTAATGGTAATTTCTGCATAAAAATTAATGGCACTATAAAATCTTAATTTGGAGTTTCAGAACAAATAATGTAATAGTAAAAGGCAGCATCCTGGAGTAATTTGAAAATGAATTAGGCCAGTGGAATGAAACTCTCCCCACTGAGACGCCTTTAATTGATCATCTCCATAACAGCTAGTTTACAAACATATCATGAGAGCTCTTGCTGCCCTGGCACCTTCCAGGCAGCACATCCAGCATCAGTATGGAAACCAGAACATCCCTCCATGTTCCTTCTGGGTCCCAGCGAGGGTGTGATGGGGAGGAAATAAATCAAGCACAGTCATGTGGTCTGTACAACATGAGTCTTTGAGATTTGAACAGAGGGAAAACACTCTCCCACAAGTAGCAGAAACCACAAATCTAAAATTAGCCAAGCCCTCCAGATTGGCAATAGGCAAGTGGTGAATCCCTGTGGATGCTCTGTGCTGACAGCACTATTAATACATCAGCCAAGGGCTTGGGTGAGGGTGGGGAGAGCTCTGTGTGCATTGGGAGTGATATGTTTTCAACATCTGGTCTCGTTCATTGGAGCAATACCAGGGGCTGAGCTGTGATACAGGGCAGGAAAGCTAGAGACTTCCTCTGAAATGTAAAAAAAAATTTGCGGCTTCTTACTTAATTACAGTCATGCCAATTGCTATGTTGAAATGCTGCTTTAAAAGCCTTTGTGAGTAATTAGTGTCAAAAATATAAGATCTACAAAGCCATAAACTCACAGCTTGGTAATATTACCAAGTACTAATTAAAAAAAGAAAAAAGAAAAGTCTCTCTTTCATGATAAGATTTCCAGCATAGCGAAAGATAAAAATGATGCAATTTGCAGATGATAGGAGAGGAAAAAAAGGAACCTGAAAGAAGGATTGAGGAGAGAAGAAAGTCAATATCAACAAGACTGTAGATCTCTGAGTGATTTGGTAATGGTAAGGGTAAGGGAAGTGAAATATTGGAGTCTCAAGACAGAAATATAGACAGGAATATATCCTGGAAGCCTCTTCTGCTACGCAACAGAAATAAGGTTGAATATCAGGCAGTATGCACAAGAGGGCTAAAAATACTGCTGTATTTGGGACTAAACCTGGCATGGCTCTCAGGAGCAGCTGAGTATTGCAGGAATGTCCTATGTGGCAGAAAAATTAGAGATGTCTTATGCAAATCTGCAAGTGTATCGTGGCATCTTGTGAAGGGTATGTGACATCCCAGCCATATTCCTCCTGACCAGTCTGGACCCCTGTCTGGACTGGTGTTACAGAAGCAGAAACCAGGCTCACACGCAGCAGCTCAGAGAGTTTGGTTATACTGAGATGAGGTGTTTATCCTTAGGAAAAAAGATTAGGAAGAGACCTCATTAAGGTGTAAAGAAAACCGTGCTGGGAATAAAAGATCAAGGCTATTTGGGTTATTGTCAAATACATGTGTCAAGGGACATAAAGCTAGTCTGAAGAAGGACCTGAATTCTCCGAAACATAAGCTGATTTTTTTTTAACAGCACTTAATAATGCAATTATAATAACAACTTGTGCTTTCTCATGCCTTCCAATTTAAGATCTGAAAGCACTTCACAAATATGAATTAAGCCTTCCAGGACTGTTGCGAGGTACAGCAAATATTCCTCTATTTTACAAACTGAAAAGCTGAGGAACAGCATGAGTGCAAGGCAGCACAGCATGTGGAGGAGGATGTCTTTATTTTAATCAGGTTGGGCATTGCCTCAGGGCTTTGTTTGCTCACCAGGTGCAGTCCTGTGGCTGTCCAGAACCTGTCTCCTGATGACACTGTGGAGTGTTTCATCCAGCACCTTCCTCTCTCTGATCCCTCAGCCTTTATGGAAATGGTCATTTGTGAACAGGGAAGGAGAGCACTAGAAGGTGGTCATGCAGCCATTGATGGCTTTGGCTGCTCCATGATCCCAGGTGTCCCTTGACACCAGTGGACTGAGTTTTGTTGCCCCCAGCCTCCTTAGTGTTTCAGCATGTGCCAGCAGCACCACAGGAACCCAGGGCAGAGGGGCTCCTAAGCCATTTGTATGCAATGTGGATGTATCCCTGTATTCAGTGTCATTGTGCTGTCGAGGGATGTCCCTTCCTCTGGTGCTCACCACATGGCTGAAGAGCAGGGGAACCACAGGCTCATCTTTTGAAGTGTTTCTCTAAGGTTTCTGTTCTCATTTCCAACTCAACAGAAGCTCCTGCAGGCAGGTGGCCATTTGGGACTGGGAGCTGGGCTGTTGCATTGTACCAGCCATGAGAAGGAAGCTGCCAGTGGTCTGGTTGCACATCACGGGCTGTTTTGAATCTGGAATTGTGGACTGCTCCTTTCACCGCGACAGTGCTCTTGTGGTGGGACCATTAGTATGGGTGGCAAGTCAGCAGGAAATAAAATTCTCCTACCCTTAATAAGCTGGCCTCGCCTGACCTTGAAGACATTATTTTGTTTCCTCGATGTTTTAAATTAAGTGGCATTTCAGCTAAGGTAGTTACATATAAATTGGTTGGGGTAATGCTTGCTTGAGCTGAACATGCCCAGCCAGTGCCTTTTGACTTCCTGGTTCTGCATCCATTCCTGCCTCTCTCCTTTGTTCACCAACACAGGTTCCCTTTAGGTATCATAGATAAGTAGATATGTGCATTTGCTCCTTTTTTTTCCTCACTCTCCCCTCTTTGTAGCATGAGAATACAGAGCAGCCTGCTTTGACAGGTGTGCTATGCACAGAGCTTGGGGTCTTGGCTTTAGTGTGCTCTGATGGCACGTGGGTGAGCAGGATCTCAGGTGACATCAACGGGAGGCAGCTGTACCTGGGAGGAGACTTCTGCACAAGTCCATGGCATGTGTTGTTTGTTTCCATACCTCGAGTTCATCCTCTGACTCTGAGATTATAAACAGGAATGTTTCTTCAGGTTGCAGGATGAACTGTTTTGTGGTTTCTTCTCATCATTCAGGGGACCAAATATCCCTTGGATTTTTCTACAGGCTGCTTTGCACAAAAGTGTTCCTAGAAAAATTAATCTTCCTTATTGTTATTCAGGCCTCAGTGTTGGGAGAATCTTACTTTTCTTCCACCATGCAGCTAATCACTGCATGGGGCTGTGCTTGAGCTTCCACAGCTCACTGTTGTTTGGTAATGATTAAAAAATAACAATTGGTGGTGTCATCAAATCAGTGCAGCCAGTGAAATCAAAGCCTCAAACACCATCAAAGATCTACATGTCTCACAGAGCAAAAAGCCACAAGAGCAACAGAATGGCTGTGCTGCCACTGCTGCTTTGATCCCATTGGTGATGTTGGGGAGGAAATCAGATTGCAGCTTTCCTCCTGTCTGCCTTCCACACTGAGAGATCCTGAGTGCATCAATAAACAGTAGAAAACAAGGAGGGCGTGTGTTCAGGAGCACTTCAGGCTTTGGGATAAGTGTTTCTAGAGAGTTTGCTGGGAACAGAAATCTAACTGAAATCAATGGCAGCATATCTGCTGTTTAATGACAAACCGATACGAGGCAGCACTGGAGTACAGCGTGTTCTCACCTGCCTCTGTGCTAAGTGGACAGGCTGCTGTGAGCTGATCCGGCTGGGAAGTGTGCTTGTGAATTACACCCTCTGGAAGAGAGGCTGGGATCCCACGAGCTAAGCCAGAGTCAGAGTGAAAAGGCTTTGACCTGGGAGCAGCTGCTGGTCAGAGCAGCAGAAGGGGTGTTCAAAGCCACTGGTGTGTATCAGTAGCAGATTTGTGTGTAGAAGGAAATAAGGGCTGTTTATCTCCTGGATAGATATGGCATTTCAGTGGGAGATGGGATTGAATTTTCCAGCAGCACCTCTGCAGTGTCTGTCCTGAGCTTAAAGGAGGCAGCTCTTTGTCATCCACGTGCTTTCCTTACCCTGGTGCTCGGCACCTGAGTGATGGCTCTGCTCAACCTTAATGCAGATGTAGGGCTCAGTGTCAGTGCCCCACTGAGGGTGAGTTGTGGGAATCTCCAGACTCTGTTGCTCTGACATTATTGCTGTATAAAAAAAATCTGTAAAAATCTGGGTAAAAACCTGCAGCAGCCTTGGCAGAAGGAGCACTTGTCCATTGCAATGTGTTTGTTATCAGTCTGAGCATGTAGTCAGCTTAATGCCATTTGGGTCACTGCTGCCAGGGCTGGAGGCCACAGACAGAGACAGGCTGGACTGGATGGTGTCCTGGTGTTAGTGGCTGTGCAGTCCCAACACTCTCTCTATATGATATCCTGACTTGGAGCACAGAAGATGATGGTGGAGGTGAGGTGATGCTGCAGGGCTTTGAAAGACACTTCTCTGTAAAGAAGGATTAGAAACAGGCTGGAGATAGGACTATTTCTGCACCAGAAAGTCCATTTAATGGCTGAGGGTCAGTATTCAGCACTGGGGACACATGGAAAAGGTTCGGGTGTCTGAATTAGCATCCAGTTAGCATCCATTAGTTTCAGGTGCAGCCAATGCTTTCAGGACATCTGTGCAGCTGAGACAGATTCTGCGAAGATGGGCATCAGGCTTGCTACCAACCTAGACAAACCCTGCTTTGGATTTTGGAAAATTGTCAAGGATTTGGGTTTTTTCTTCTGTAATACATGCTGGCAAGCGATGGCAGGAGAAGGTGCTTGAATCCCGGCTGAACTGAACTCTGAATGAATCCATGTGTTGATTTGCTATCCTGTCTCACTGCAGCCTTTGGGTTTTTGCAGATCCCACAGCCAGGTGAAGGGCCATTTGCAGTGGTAGTGAGGGATAAACCAGGACACCATGTTGTCTTTGTTAGTATTCAACTGGAGTCATGCAGGATCAGAGCTCTGATCTCTTGTTCACACAATTCAGCTGTTGTAGGTTGTCAGGGTGTCAAGGTGGCCTCTAAACCAGGGAGGCCACTGGGGCTCTGCAGCTCTGAAGACAGACACCAGTTGTGTTGCATGGTGCAGCTGGTTGTCAGTGCTCTTGTCCTGCAACTGGGCATCAGTATATTTGGGAGTTTTAGTGAGCCCATGAGTCTTCAGGAAGGAGAGATGTAATTCATCTGTACAATCCTGCTCTTGGCTGTGCTCTGCTGGCTGCTTTCCCCACAGAGCTGTCCTGCCTGGACCCTCTGGTGGAGCACCTTTCTTTACAACCAGGAGCTCCTTTTTGGCTGCTCTCTCTTTGCAGCCTGGCTGTCATGGCTCTCTGTCTGCTCGTTTTGAAACGCCCTTACAATGGTCCTGGACTTCTCTGGGAGAAATTTCCTGTATTTCTCCCCACTCTCAACAGGAGTGTCAGCATCCACAGGATTTCTTCCAGCTTTGAGAATGCTTTCCACCAGGAACCTACCTGCACCAAAGTACCCTGGCACAGTTTGAGCTGCAGCTTCGTCTGATCCTTTTAAGAGTTGGGAATGGCTGTTTTGATGTTTGATATCTGTGAACATGAAAGGCTCCTTTCCTTCTTACTGTGCAGTGGGCAGGGCAATGCCTGTCTCTCCCAATCAAAAATGTAATCAAAGATCTCACTTCTTGTAAAAAATGTATTAAGAAGACAGAGAAACAACGCAGCAGATTTCTATTGGTTTCACTGCTGGTTTGTTCTGGTTTCTACTTTTGTGCTTCTCTCTCCTGCCTTTCACAAAAGAACTCCCACCTCAACTTTCCCCATGTCTTGACATGTTTAATTGCAAAACATTGAGCTTTGAAAACAAAACAAACAAACAAAAAAAATCATTGCATTTGATTCAAACGAAATATCGATTGTCCTTGAGTTCCCGCACCACGGATATTGGCAACGTTTTGTCAGCACCAAGAGCAAGTAGAAGGATCCCAGCAAGAAAACAATTTTCCAACTGCAAGGAAAAGAAGCTGAGCCAGGAAAATAGCTGTGCCCCATCACTCCCTGTCCCACAGCTGCATCTTAAAAAATGGTCTGCTGACCTGATGTTAACGTTTCCAGTTTACAGTAAGCAGCATTTCCCTTAAACAAGATACTGATAAAGTGAAACAAGGGAATAGAGGGGGTGGAGAAGAAATTTGCAAAACATGATGGAGTGAGAAAGTCGGAACATACCGTGTGTGTCTTGGGAGTGAGAACATGTCTCAGCGTGTGAATAAATATATAATGTATAGACATATGCTCTCTCAGAAACTCTCCGAGCAGTCCCAGATTTTGCTGCCTTCAGTAGCATGGCAAAGTAAAAGCAGGGGAAAGTTGGAGCTGGTGATTGAGGGTTGTAGGATGATGGTTTGGATGGAGCATCTTCACTTTCTGAAAAGGAGACTGGTCACCAAGAGGGTCTCGGGCATCATCACCCGACACAGTGTGTGAGAAGCAGGTGGTCTGTCTGGAGAAACACAAAGCACTCAGGTTTGCTCATTTTCATCTTGCAGACAAAGGCTAATGGAGATCAGATTTCCACACAAATTCAGCCGAGGAAAAAAGAGAATGGGAAGAGGAGTCAGGAAAGTGTTAGCACAAAGTTATTTGTTAAATGGATTTTTTATTGTTTTCCATGAAGTCTGCACAGAGCTGTTGTCCTCTTTTAAATTCTTCTTCTGGCATTTGTTCCCCTATTCACTGCCTCCACAATTCTCCCATTCAAGTCAAAAAAGCTACCTCTGAAAGACCAGTGTAACATTAGCAGAAATTACTAGCAGCAGTGATTTCAATATTCAGATGGACAATATATTTAGTAATAGACTGGGAGTTGCATAAATAGAGTATGAATGCCTGGTAATGAATCATATCAATAATTTTCACATACAGACTGTGCCTTACATTTCTCAAAGGCCTTTACAAATATCAATTGATTCTCACAGCAGGCCTGCTCAGTGGAGGTGTTGTTATTAGTTTTACTGGAGGGTGAGGATATTGAGATGCAGAGAAATGATGCTACTTGTGTAGTTCATGCTGGGACCCAAAGTGAGGAATAAACTTGGAAGCTCCTGACTCACAGCTCTTAATCATGGGGTTACATAGCTCTTTGTGATTTCTTTGGCTTGGCTGGAAGTGGCAGTCCTCATGGAAAGAAGATTCTGTCAGGCCCCAAAATCTGGGGCTGATGGGATGTGGGTAAAGGCAGGAATAATTAATACACAGGGAATGGCAGAACTGGTCTTGATTGAGCTGTGTTTCAAGCTTACAGTCAGGATTAGCACCCCTGCCCCACACAGGTCAGGACTGGAGGTTTTTTGACCTGTGGAAACATGGTTTTCCATGAAGAAAAATGGCAGCTAATGCAGCCAAACTCCATGAAGAAAAAGGGGCATCTTGAATCCAGCTGCACTTTGTAACTCTCACCCACCTCAGTCTAGGAGGGTAATGGCAGAAGAGTACCTGAAATACTGGAATTCTCTTTTCTAGTGTAGCATCTGACCCAGCATTCACCACCCTGCCCATCCTCTGTTTACTGTTGCCTGTCTTAATTCTGCAGTAAATTGTTGCAGCCCTTGATGTTTCTCCCACTGACCCCGGGATGCAGTCAGTGATGAGAAGAAAGGCAGGTTAAACAGCACATGCCTCAAACAAGAAAAACCTAATTTATCTTTTCCCTCATGTTGTACTGAACTCACCAAGGCTGACTCACTGCTCAGGAGAAGAGGACACGCTCTCAACTTGTGTAAAACCATGACATGGTACTCCCAGCTGTATTTTCAAACACATTTTATTCTAACATTTTACTTGATGTGTTGAGTGACACTGTACACTGAGAAATTGTCTAGATGCTGGCCACAGTGGCACTTGGCTTTTTATTTTTCTGAGAGGTTACATCATTTCCAACACATCAGCATGTTAAGAGTCCTTTAAATTGGCAGAACAACATGCACTACATTGCACTTGTCTGTATTGAATTTCTTCTGCTGTAGCATTGCCCAGTGACCCAAATTTCACAGGTTCTCATGGTCCCTCACAGTTCTCCACACTCCTAAGCCACCCAAGTCATTTTGCCATCTCACAGAGGTTTTTATGCTCTAAATCATCAGTCATTGTGCTGAAACTATCAATTCTTGTGATCATGTTGCCAGCTCTGCTCCACGGTCCTCCTGGAGACTGGCAGGGGACTGAGGATGGGGGAATAATCCAAGTTCCTCTGGAGCTGAGAGACAAAGAAGGAATGGGCAACCCAAATTGTCTTTTCAGAACTTAATTGCTGAGCCCCAACCCCAGTCTGGCAAGCTCTGCCTGTTCTTCATAAAATGACCAGAGGCAGAAGGCGACAACTTGGAGCCCTCAACCCAGAATCAAATTTTCCACCTTGGACTCGCAGCCTTTGGAAAGAGCATTTGTATTTCTCAGGGCTGTCCTACAGACAAACTTTAGCTTTCAAGCTGTAAAACTGCTTTAACAAGCTTATTGAGCAACTTCATTGTCTTGTCTTCCAGATAAAACTTGGCCACATCTACTCTTTCAAATCTGTTTTCCTCTCTACCTTCTTATCAACCTATTCAGCATGGAGTTTTACCTTTTTCTGACCATCTTCTAGCTATACTGACTCTTTTTTTAGTGATCTTTACCTGGTGTAAATTATATTTGTAGTTTCATTAACTCTTTCAGAGAAGAATCTGCATGTTAGTGTCAAAAAGGCTTTTTTCTACACTATGATGCTCTTTCATCCAGATTATGTTATATTCCTCTAGGCTCTACCTCAGGTATCTTGTTCCATGAACTGCGTCTAGAATGTTTAGGGAATAGATTTTTTTTCTCTTTTCCCTCTTAAGAAAAAGAAAGAAAAAGGAAAACATAGCAACGACAGCATGGCAACAGCAGCTGCAGCACAAAGGAAAAATAGGCAAACAGAATTCCGAAACATGCGTTCACTGGTAAGCTATTTTTACTGGTTGGTGAGTGAGTTATGTGGGGGTATTATAACAAAATAAGTGAGAAAATAGCTTACAAATAATTCATAAGTAACTTTAGATGAGAACACATCTTAATGACTTCATCCTCCCAGCTAGCCCTCATGCTGGATGAATCTCCACATGCACAAACTTAAAGGTCACCTCTGATCTATGCTATTTATACATTGCAAATTTGTACACAGACACATATATAACATTCCATACAAAAAATAATGCCAGTGGAGCATTAAGGTTAAATAACAGGGCACTAAGAAGTAAAGAATTGTGCCTCCCTGCATAGCAACTTAAGGATAAATCTATGTCATTATATCTGCCTCTGCCTTTGCACTAGAGAGCAGAGATTTCCCCACAGCCTGGGTGTTTTGTGGGGACTTGCAGGTCTGTCCATGGCTCCTGCTTCTGTTGCTGATCTGCTTTGTGACCCTGGGCACTTTTCATTGCTTCTCTGGAGACTCCTTTCCCCATTCCCCTTTTGTCAGGAGGACACAGTCAGGAACCTCCAGCACAGAAATATTTGCATCTTTGGGCAGAGCTCAGCCAAGTTTGGGACTATGTATGTACTGAAAAGTGACAAAATAATAAAGAAAAGCATATTCTTTCACCAGCTTGATCTAGTGGGCAGCAACCCACTTGAGTTGGAACTAAATGATCTTCAAGGTCCCTTCCAGCCCAAACTATTCTGTGATTCTATGAAATCTACTTCACCATCCTTCTCCCCAAAATGCCCCACTCTCACTGCAGACCAGTAAATTGTGGGAAATCTTTCACTAAATAAAAAAAAAAAAATCATTGAGAGCTTGAGAGAAACAGCCTCCAAAGTGTTGGACTCCTTTACAGTTACAGCCTGCTCTGCTGTGCTGTGTGAGCCCTTTTTTTCTGTTCAGTTATGATCCATGGGAGACTGAAAGTAAACACAGTCTCTTAAGTCTCCTCCACAATCCTGATGCTTCTACTGGCACAGAGAGGAGCCCAGCTCAGCCCTCTGCAGCCAAAACTAGATTCATTTGTCTTTAGAAACAACACAAATCTGTTTTCCTGGTTAAATAAAGTCATTTGCAGGGTTCTGTTGTGGGAAGGATGTGTCAGCTCGTGCTGAAAGGAGCAGTCATGGGGATGAATGGGTTGGTTGTTGGGCTGGAACAGCCCTGTGCACACTGAAGGGCCCTTCCCAAGGCAGGCTGAGCCCTGGCTGGGATGGTGCCCAGGGGATGCTGCAGGTGCCTGGGCATCACTGCCAGCTTTAGTGTGGGCATTCCCTCCCTGCACTGTGCCACCGAGTTTGGGGTTGGTTACTGCAGAATTGAATCCCACATCTCACACGTTCCCTTCAGCCCCGTGTTTGGGGACAGCTCTGGTTTCTGCAGCAAAGGAGGCAAACGGGCCTCGAGCACCGAGTCCTTTGTGTGGCTCTGTGCTGCCCTGCTGGTGTAGGTAGCCCATTTTTTCTTGTCTGTCAGTCTCAGGCCATGCTGGTGCTTCCCTGCCCTTCAGAGGTGTGTCAGGCAATGACTATGTAATGTATTTCAGTTCTCCTCACTGCTGTAGAGTTACTTGTTCTAGAAATTTTGGTGTGTAACTGGTAGGAAAAAAAGGTTGATGATGTTCTCCAGAGGACATCAGGAATGAGGAAACAGCAGCTAAAGTGGTTTGATTTCCTCTGAGATTTTTTTTTCAAATGTAGTTGAAAACAAGCAAGTGAAATGAGATGCTTAGAAGCACTGTGTTTGTGAGGTTCTTTCTGGTTTTAAATTACTTCATTTAAACATCTTTGTCCATGAAACCTCCGAGGGAGCTCATCCGCTCGTTTTCTCATCTGCATCTTCTGCTTTCTGTCTGGTTCTTGCACAAGAAAGAATGTTAAGTATCTCATGTATGTCTGTATATACAGAAATAAATGTAATTGAGTTGTAAAATAGTCTGGTTGAGCAGGAGGAGGTCAGTGATCTCAAACAATCCTGACACTTTAGTCAGGACCTGCTCTGTATTACAGTTCAGATTTGCTGAGGTCTTTTCCTGTGGCCTTCTGTAACATCTGAAAATATATTAGTGCTTTTCTACAGTGTATTTAGAGCACAGCCTAGATCCGAGGCATTTGAAGAAATACTTCTTGACTCTTTTGCTGTTATGTTAGTATTTTTTGCTTGTGAAAACAATTCTCAAGAGCATTGTTAGGTGGGTCATAGCAGGGACACCTCTGGGCTCGCTGGGGAATGTGTGAAAGCAGGTTTGGAGGGCTTTTGTTTTCACACCATGTTTCAGCTCTGTTGTGATAAATGTTCTCTGGAGTACAAACCTGAAGTCCCTCCCCTTGCAGGTCTCACTCGTTGAAATGTAGAAAGAGTTTTTTTTAAATTTCAGGGTTTTCTTAGCAGTCAGGTTGTGTCACTCTTAGCCAGTGACAGCTCTGATCAGCAGCATGGCAAGTAGCACAAAGTGGGAACTGCTGTTTATTTTAGCAGCTGATGGCACTAGACAGGTAGGATTAGTGCAGGACATAGGGCAGAGAGGAAAGGTAATGGCACAGCATGGGAAAAAATGAGGGAGGAACATATCTTTTAGGCAATTCTGTATTGGCAATTGACCTACAACTCCAAACAAGCCAGACATACACTACCAGAATTTTTACAGCCCTCTGGGCTGTGTGCTGGGTAATTCCCATGTCCTTCAGCAGGTGGGGTAAATGCTGCTGAGTGTAGATATCTGGGAGAGAAGCATTTGGAGTCCCCTGAAAATCATCTTAATTCAGGACAATATTTTAACCTTGCAGGTGTGAGGAAAGAAAAAATGTGTTTCCTTTTCTTGCAGGCAGAACCAGCCCCTGCACACACACCTGGCTCTAAAACCCCAACTAGTATGTGGTCCTTTCAGCTAGATGCACAGCATCCTGTGGGATGAGAGAATGTCACAGTGGCTTTGTTGCTGCAGCACTGTAACCACAAATAGCCCAATTACTTAAAATGGGCCTCCGCCAGTTCATTCATATTTGATTAAGAACTTTTTGAAAGATAGGCGTATAGAGCTAAGAGCTGGCTGCAGCCTTAGTTATTTACATCAGGATGGGGGTGATAAAATCTTTTATTAGTGTCAGTGTTTAAATATTTTGGCTCTCTATTCCAATATTGTGGCAAGAAAGAGCCATATGTGTTCCTAGAAAGAGAGTCTAGTGCAGCCGTTAATCAGGAGAGGATCTATTAATGTATTAACATTCAGAATAATGAGCAAAACCAGCATGCACTGCACAGACTAACACATATCTTTAGTCTGCAGTTTTGAAGTGTTTGGGAAATGTTGTGTTCCTCCATCTTTCTGAAACTGGTTTTCTGCCAAGAGAAGTTCTCTTCTGTTTTTAATTTTAGAAAGGTTAAATCTATTTACAAAAGCAAACATAGCATGGAGTGCTGAAAACCAGGAGGATGTGGGCACTAACAGGCTCCCAGGCTTTAGAGTTCACAGTAGGAGCTGACTTGGCAGGGAAACTTGTAGGCTTGTCCTTTCCTTCCCTTTTAATGCTATGCCGAGTCGGGGACAAGGTATGAAGTCCAAGCTCCATACCAGCTCCCCATCACCACATTTCTCCAGAAAGCACGGAGCAACGTGTGTGTATCTCTGCAGATCACCACTGCACTTTAGGAAAGCTTGCTGAAAGATTTGGCACAGGAAAAGGGCAAATTTTAAAGAGCTCCAGAGTGGGAGAGATTGCTGGTTGAGCAGCTTGCATGCCTCGAGGTCATTGCTAATGAGCAGTGTCTTGCCTAAAGAAGTGAACATTTCATTTTAGTGCTGCTATGAAAAGCAGCCACACTGTGTCCCCTTTGCATCCCACACTACTGCCCACTTTGCTGTGGCATCTGGAGCAGGCTGCACCAGGAAGGGAAGGAAGCCCTCTTAAAGGATGTGGAAGGATGCTGAAGTGGTAGCAGAGCTCAGATGAGAGAAGCTGGAGCATGACAGCTGTTACCGGATCATGCAAAAAGCCTGCCAGCAAAAATGCATCAGTTTGTGTGATATCCGGGTGTCTTGTCTCCTGTTTTCATAATTGCATACATGGTGTCTGCATAAATCTCTTCCCCCCTGCACTTGCAGCAAAAGGAGCTGACTGGTGGATGGCAGCACATCAGTGGGAGAACACCAGCAGGAAGAGACAACCAGTCAGATGTGTGTCAGGTGGGGAGGCCCGGGGCCCCAGGCAGGCTCCTCAGAGGTTGCTCGAACATGGTGCACTCGCTAAACACAAAACCTCTCCTTCTCCCTTCGGGGAGAAGAGCATGTTCATCCAGACATGAGAACCAGCAGCGCTGTCTTGCCATGTTCTTCAGGAGGTTAGTGCCAAATGACAGCACAGGCAGCAACAGCAGGAGCTTTCAGCAAATGTGTCGTAGCCCAAAGGGCTGAGTGTCCCCTCAAGGGATACAGTAGAATTTCTCCTACTGTTTCAGTGAATACTGAAATCTTCCTATTTATTCACTCCTTAGCTGCAACCTCTCTCTCTTGAGCCATGGACTTTCTTATGGTGAGATCAGACCTGCTCAAGGAGAGAGGAGTCTTATGTGTCTTTCTTTCACATTGGGTTTTACCATTAAAAGCCCATTTCAAGAAAGCTGGATATACCCAATGTGCACAGGCCAATTGACTGGTTTCCCTACTATCTAGTTCTTCAAGGTTTCCTACCTGTGGACTACAAGTCTGGTTGAGTAACTCCACAAATAGAATTACTGATATCCATCAGCTCTGTGATAAAAATAATAACATCTTCTTCTCAGTATAAAGTTCCACTTGTGGCTATAGATGCATTCTGAGGAATGTGGGATTGTAAGCTGTTAACGGTTAAAACTCATTCTTGAGGACACAAGAAAATAATTTTGCATGTTCAGAATCAACTTCCTTCTTTGACTTGCTGGGTACTGACAACTCAGTCTTACTTTGGTCCTGCTGGCAGTCGTGCTGATGACAGCGATTTCAAATGAAGAAAAACGAAGGGAGATGTGAGCCAGCAAAACAGCGACAGCAGGAAAAGCACCTTCCTCAACTCACGCTAACATTGTGACATTTGGTTATTGATGTTGCAATGGCAACTAATGTTATTCCCAGAGCCAACACTTAAATTCCACTTAGGTAGATCGTAAGTGTAAGCAAGTCACAAGGTCCCACAGGAAGGGGTAATTATTGGCCAATTCTTCTTGCTCTTAGGTGAGCGGTGCCTTTGGTCTGCGCAGCACGGGCTGCGATGCAGAGCGCTGGCTCTGCGCAGAGGTGACTAATACGTGTCACCAATTTCCTTGATGTAAGGCTTGAACCTGCATTTTAGCCCAGGGTGCCAGACTATGACAAACAAGAGCTAGAGGAAGGTAGTGAATAAACATGGTGAGAATTTCAGCTGTAATCTGCCATCAGGTCCATCTGTTACTCCTTCTCCCACAAGCCTTGCAAACTCAATGAGCCAGGAACGGGCATGCTCCATATACTGTCCCATCCCTCAGCCACAGAGCTAAGGTCTAATTGTCTCCTTGTCATTAAGTTTATCACTTACAGTCCCTTGAGCCATTACTGGTCACAGGATCTTGTTCAGTTATTTAGCCTTCCATCCACCCCACTTGTGGCAAGACTTCCAGAAGGATACCAAAAAGATGATGAGGATAAATGTGTTAATCACGTGATGGCATCTGCAACGTGGCAGAGCAGCAGTCACGCCAGATGTGCCTCTCAGGTGTATGTCCTCTGCTTATTTAAGCTTTCCCAACCCCAGGCACTCTCCCTCCATCTCATACAAGGTGAGATGCCCAGCTTGCAAACTCAGGGGTTCATTTCCAGTTGGCAGCTAGTGAGTCCTGAGGTCTGTATGACCTATTTTAACTCTGTGTCATGTGCAGGCACTTCAGAGGGGAGACTTGTTGATTTGCTCTAATCCAGAGACAGGAAGGCAGAGGCTTCTGAGCAGGACCAAGAAGCAGGAGCAGCCAAGCAGTGGAACAGTATGTGTCTGGTGTGACTCAGTGAGGGATGAAGGCTCCAGCAAGCTCTGCCTCTTGGGGAGCAGTGGTTTGCTTTGGGGAAGGGATGCCTGTCTCCCAGGCAATGCTGCAGCCTCAAAAGTTGCTATCAAAATTCTCGGTGGTTCCAGATGTCTCTCACTGACGCAGGGTTTGGCAAACTTTGCTGCTTGTGTTCTCTTGCAGACCTCATGCCCCCAGATGCAGTTCACAAGTGGAATATCTCCCTGCCTTGGGAACAGGGAACAGGCAGTCTTAATTACAGCCCGCACAGATTTTTTTTTTTTTTTTTTTTTTTTTTTGCATTTCTCCCATAGGTGCTTCCTTCTCATGTTCCAGAAACTCCATGTTCTTGGTTTACTGCTCCTCTGTTCCTTCCAGCTCAGAGAGCTTCCAGCAAGGGAGATGGAGAGGAATGTGATAAGCAGCTTGGCTGGTTAATGAGCTCCTTGTCTAACTGAGGGATTCTTGTATGCTGGGTTCACTTGCCAGTCCCTGGTCTCTCCCTCAAGTTCTCTGCCTTCTGCTGGCTCTCCTGGGGGAGCGATTGGGAACCTGGTTTGAGTTGCAGCTGCTTTTCACTTTGTCCTAAGCTATGTTCACCAGGGTCAGGTGCAGACCAGAAACTGCCTCTGGATGGCAGGGCTGGAGAGCT
Source organism: Anomalospiza imberbis (assembly GCF_031753505.1). Lineage (NCBI taxonomy): Eukaryota > Metazoa > Chordata > Aves > Passeriformes > Viduidae > Anomalospiza > Anomalospiza imberbis. The sequence continues at coordinate 11,909,980 of NC_089696.1, read as the reverse complement.
ACATGAGCCTGAGATTTGGCTGGGAAAACAGAGCTTAGAAAACACCCAGTCCCTCTCATTCCCAGCAACAACTGCAGAGTCACTGCAGAGAAAGTAATGGGAGATTTTTCTCTCCCTAATTTATGTCTCTCCTGCATATGGCTTCTACGGAGTCACTGATGTTACAGACAGATGGGTTGGCATTTTGCTAGACAGAACACATGGGCTAGATGTTGTTAATGCTTGTTAGCTACTCACTCTGCAGCTTGACCAGTCCAACGCAGTCACCTCGCAGATGGTTGGGAAGCTGCAGCCGGGGTGCTGGAGTGGTCCAGCCCTGCCACGCGTGGTGTGACAGCAGTTGGGATAACACAGGTTTGGCTGCTCTTTCCAAAGGGATTTGTTGTAGGTCAGAGGTAGCCATGGCTGTGGGATTAGCACAGCTTCCCTGTGTATCAAGGACAGACTCTGATTTGTAAAGATCCTGAGATTTTATGGAGGTGATGGTTTTAAAGGATTAATGCTGTAGTTTGGGTTTTTATATGGAATGGGGTTGGAAAAATTCTGTGAGCTCCGTGCCTTGTTCCCATCTCTACTCCTTCATGCTTGATGTTTATAAGCATATTTGGCTGGAGAACACTATTTAGCAAATCTGAAGTCTGTTAAAAACTTGCACTTTATGAGCTTAAGCTCTGACTACGGCCGGCTGCCAGTATTAGTTTAGAGTGACATCCCATGTGATTTTCCATTCTCTGTGATGTGAGTAGTCTGCTGTGATTTACTCTCACCAGCCATGTGAGTGGAACCATTTTTAGGTATCACCTCAGCAAATCTCCACAGGGTGAGTCTGCTTGGTGGCTGGTTTGGACATCCCATCAGAATCTGTGGATGCAAAAGTAGATGCTACGGGTGAATCATTTACATTGCCATCTTCCCTCTTTGACAATGTTCAATTTGCAGCATAATGATGGGAGCCTGAATGAATCCTACAGATGAGACAGGGAATTTTAGTTTCTGCACTTGTTCTCTAAAAACTCTCAAAGCACTTTTGGAAAATGCATGGGTATTAATCCACACTGAGCAGTAGTTCTTCAGCCCTATGATTTAAATTGGATATATTTGTCTCTGTCTGTCCTGAACTGTTCAGTAACATTAATGCACCCTGATAATAGCTGTCACATTTTACCCTGGGGGTTGTTCCTCAGTGATAGGTGAAATCACAGCAGTTCAAAGACCTGTCTTCCAGGATGAAAAGCTCTATAGGAATATTCAGATATAAAATAGTAATAGTATGAATCAAAAAATACGCTTCCCTTATTTTAAAACCTTTGATCTTATTTTTATGGCATCACATTTGACAGTCTAAAGGGCATTAACCTGTAGGAGAAACCTTTTGAAAGAAGGTGCTGACTCGCCCTCTGCTGCACAGAACACTGTCCCCCAGGATTAACACCAGCAGGAATCCCCCATGGAGAGGGGTGCAACCCTTCAGCACATGTCCCTGCTCTTTTTTAGGTTTCATTTTTGACGTGAGGTGCAGGAGAGCTCGCCTAGATCAGAACAGGGAGCTGTGGGGACAAGCTGGTGCAGCACACCCCGCTCTGCGCTCCTTTGCGGTGGAGCTGGTGAAGCATCCAGGACCCATCACTGCTGCCACTCATGTACACAGTGCCTGGGTCCTGTTTCTGATTAAGATGGAAGAATACGAGCTGACCTCTTGTTCCAAAGACATTCTGGGGTTGTGGTTCATCTCAGTGTTGAATAATAAGAAAGAGAAAGGAAATGTTTGCTATAAATCTCAGTGCACACAGGGCTGTTTCTCACTTACCCCATCCCAGCATTCAATTTTCTTCTTGGCATTGCCAGGCATTTGCTTTTCTTTGCTCAGCAGCTAAAAGCAGCTTTTTCATTACATTTCCTGGAAGGCTTTTTACAGGCATCCATCCCTGTCTGCCTCATAAATTTACTTTATATACCAAGCTGGTGACACAGAGGTCAGAGGTCTTGGCAAGAAACAATTATTATAAGGAAGTGCTCTTCTTCTTTGGGTTACAATGAGGATATTAAAGGGTGGGGGGGGGGCGGGGAATTTGCTGCAAACAAGGAATGGTTATTTCTGAAAGGGAGGTGACCTGATTGATTAAGTGCTGCACATCCTGCAGGAGCCACCACGGGCAAGCATCCTGTCAGGCCAGCTGGAACCTGCCAGTTACCATAAAAAAAGAAGGAAACCAGTAAGCAGTTTGCTAAACAACCTCATAAATATTTCCAGCCATAAGCACATCTTGTGGTTCAATTTTGTGTTGGTTTTTATTTTTTCTTTCCTTAATATTTCCCTAATTTTAAATGAACGGCCTGTAATTAAAGTGATTTAGAGGCTACCTGGGGACCTGGTATTTGAGCAGTGCATGATGCTTAGGAGAGATTGATTGGTGAGGCATAACTCAATTGGGGTATTTTGATAATGATATCATCACCCGAGAGAGCCAAGTTTGAGCAATTAAATCTCAAAACCTCGTGTTTGGGTTGTTATAACTTCAGCAGGCAGTTTCTGCATGTGCACACACACAAACACACACACACATCTTTTTCTTGGTTTTTTTTCTGGGCACTCCAGTTTTTTGGCTTCCCTGCATCTGTCTGTCTGTCTGGGGTGATCTGAAGTGGTGATTTATCAGCTGTGCAGACCCAGAGAGAGGGTGCCAGTCCACTCATCATCACTGCTTCCCCCCTCAACATCTGCACGTGGACAAGGCAGCCTTTAACATTTAGAAAAATCTCGGCATCTGAAGCAAGAGGCAGAAACAAAAGGATTTTCTCATTTAAAGGTCAGAGCAAGCAGCTTCTTAAAGGAAAATTTCAAATAGGTTTGTTGGACTGTGGCAGGGTTTGTGGGTGTTAGTGCCATGGGGAAGGTGTCAGGGAGTTGAGGGGGTTTCGGGACCAGCAGTGTGCCCAAGGCTCTGAGGCAGACACAGTGATAGAGCTGTGGAGCTTTTGGGAGGTGATCACTTGGAACAGCCAACCCTGAGGGCTTCTGCTGGCACATGAAGGCTTTGATAAGAGGGAGTGACTGCCCCACATGAAGAGGAGGTCTGAGGGATTCATGTGATGAAGGCAAATTGCCAAAGGGGTCGATCTCGTGTGGACTGCACAGCACTCTTCAGGGTAGGGTGAGAAACACCACAAGGAGAAGGGAAAGGGGGAGTGAGAACTCAGGTACAGAGGCCACAGCATGGCCCATAGTGCTGGAGCAGCCTGTGGACCTGCACAGAGCAGGGAGAAGCAGTGGCGTGTCGGGTGTGAAGCCGTGGTGCCCCTTCCCTCAGCGCACACGGGGCTGGTTGCTGTGTGTGCTCAGAGCTGGCGTCCGTGGGGACACAGCACAGACAGTGATTTATGGAAGGAGAAGAGCAGATGAGATGGGGCCTTCGAGATACATTCACTGGGTAAATGTCACCAGGCAATAATTCACTTGCTCTTTTTGACCCCTAATACATCTTAGCCTTGGAAAACACTGTCTACCATAGAGCGTGGCCAAGCGGCATCTGCAAAGCAAAGGTTTGTCACCACCCCAAGGGGTGGCTCTGGCAGCCCTGCCAAAGCCCTGGACTTCATCCTTCTGCATGCTGTGGAGGTGTTTGAACCTCCTTTGTTCCCAAGCTGAGACACAACTGTCTTGCCTGCTGTGCCTGGCACAAAGCTCCACCATCCCTGTTGTCAGCTTGCCAAAACCCATTCAGGAGCTCCACCTGCGACACTGGATGTGTGTGTTTGAAGTTGCAGGAACACATGTCCTGCATGGATTGCATCCCCGAAGGCAGTTGGGCTTTCTCAGTGTGGAAATCAGAGGTAGAAAATCCTCACTTCATTTTGAAATCTCAAGTTGTATAGAATTTTATTGTATAGAATTCAAGTTGTGCAGAATTTTTCCCTGTTTCTGCATTTCTACTCCATACTTTCTGATGATACTAAGTCCCCATGCCAGCTCTCTCCTTGGGGCATGCAGCCACCCCCTTTTCAGTCTTATTCCAGTGCCTGAAGAGCTACATGACCTTGGGTCTTAAGCTCAACCTGTATTTTTCAAGAAGCAACCTTTGTGTGATTAAACTCACGCTGCATGCCAGTTTATAGCCGATGGCACTTTTGGAGCCATTGTCTTTAGCTACCAAAATATGTCAGAGAGAAGAGGAAACGGGTGAACAAGAAAATAAAACCTGAGTGTATCTAGGTGAGAGTGCACTTCTGAACCATGTGGTAGCTCATGAGTGACTAAAGGAGACACTGTCACACTTTTCACATCAGTCCCCCTCGGCAGCTGGAGGAATCAGAGAAGGAAATGCTGGATCTTGGCTTTCAGGAAAGGCTTGCGTGCAACAGCAGCATGGGTGCAAAGAGCCATCTCAGCAGGAGCAGTGCAGACAGAGTCCTGTACCTGTTCCATTGAAGTGGCAGCAGTTAAGAGAGCCTGTTACAGTCCACGTGTTCCAGTTTGATGAGCCCAGTTCATCCAGCTGCAGGTCCATCCCCCAACAGGGGACATTTGGGAATGCCTATTGCTCCTCCACATCATCTGCATTGTCTGCTCCTTGCTGAGATGGAGAGAAGAACCCGCTTTTCTACCACACTGGTGGTTTTTGGAGAGATTTTTACATGTGTATCTGAGCTATAAAGCCTTGAATAATTTACTGGTTTCCAGGGTTAAGAGGAAGATTTATGATGTTTCCTTCTGGCAGGTGGCTGCTGATCTTGATTCCCCTGAAGAAACAGTTGTGCTAATAACTCCTTTCTCAGAGCAGCTACTCCAGGTTCATATTGTTCTGTGCTAAATAGACCAGTGTTGTGCTTTACAATATAGAGAGGTTTGCCCCCTGATCTGGTTGCTGTGAGGTAGCACAGCCTGCAAGGAGACAAACAGGCACCCTTCAAATCTACAACCAGAGTCACATCCCACCCACCCCAGCAGAGCTGGGGGCGCAGTAACACTGGGCAAAGAGTGATTTCCTTTGCTTTTCTACAAAAGGTCCCCATAGCCCTTAAATCAGACTAAACTGGCAATGGAGCTTAGTGAAAGCTGAACTCTTTCCTTTTGCAAGTATTTGAGATCTGAATAAAACATAACAGAGACCTGAATCTTGGTAGTTTAGTGAGCCAGACAGACTTTTCCCATGAATTAGAAGAAACTAATGTAGAGCTATGTACAGAGTACCTGAGAGATGGTATTCTCATCGTGATTAGCTGCTGCTCTGTGCTCAGGGAAACTGAAGTTTAGATGGGAATATTTACATCTCTAGTGAAGCACTGCACTTGTGTGGCCCAGCACAGAGGGGAAAGGGAGAGTGAAGCATTATGCTGGTCCCCAAAGTGTCCTCTTGCATTGACTCCTCTGTGCATTGACTCTGGGGTGGATGGGGAGACTCAAAGATCCATCTTTTCCTTTGATCCCCTATATTCAGTTTGACGTTAAATGTTGATGCTTTTTTTCTTTTTTCCTTTCTTTTTTCTTTCTTTTTTCTTTGCTTTTTTGCCCTTCTCTTTAAGAGCAAGAGCACACTGTAACAGTGATGTCAGTAGTGTTGGGCACAGAGCAGTCAGGGCTGGGTTTGAACGTGCTCTGGTTTCTCTCCATTCCCACTCATGGACTGTCCCCATGCATCAGTGACACTTGCTTATGCTCCTCTCAGCTTTGCATTTTAATCCTAGATGGGTTGGGGTGGCTTTTGGCTTCTTCTGAAGTTAGAATTTTAGGGAATGCAGCAGCAGAGTGAATGGTGATTGTGATACATGAAGTGTGCTGTGAATAGCTGATCTGTGCTGGCACCTGCAGCAGGAATGTCCAGGAGCTTGCCTTTGAGGGTTGAGGCTTTTTATAAATTAAAAAAAAAAAATATTAAAAGTGGGTGGAGGGAATCCTAGCTATGAACAGTGAAGAGGTGCCCTTGCAGCTTTGAACTGCTAGAAATTTCATATTTCTTATTTTCAGAAATAGAGTTTTTAGAGCTGGAACCACAGGCATGCTCTGCATTGATCCAGAATGGTGTGGAACATCAGACCCTGCAGTGTTCACTCAGCAGAGCATCCCCCCATGTCCTCCCCCTCAGTTCCTGCACACCCCTGTGCATCCCCCTGCCTTGCTCTGATCCCCTGCTCGCTCCTGTTCCTGCCTCGGGCACTTCCCTCTCTGCCAGCAAGTGCACCAGGCAGGGTGCAGGCTGGCTTTTGAAAAGAAATCCTGTGAATTAATGGGAACATATTGCTATTATTTCATATAATCACTTTATTTGTAAAGCACAGGCTGCAGAGGTACTCCCGCTGTTGAACCCAAAGCAGCAAATCTATCTATATATCCCAGTCTATACTACATTATGAACAGATGGGTGAAGAAAAAAAAGCAATAAAAACAAATAATAAGAAAAGTTACAATGATAGCAATTTTAAAACACTCCTGGGGGGGAAAAAAAACTTTCTCCATTTTTTTAAAGCAGTGTGAGATTGAATGAGCTGCACTGCAAGTGCATCCATCCTCTAAGTTCACATGTAAACATCTACTGGCAGAGGAAGAATTGCTTTTTTTCCAAGTGGCTGCCTTCTCGCCTTGTGCCTGTTACAGAAGCAATCATAAGAAACCTGGGTGAGATGTCTGAGGTTTGGAAGCATTTGGGGGTTTTCTTTGATTTTTTTAGAGTTCCTGGGGAGACAGAGGCTGTGGGGGTGAGAGGGAGGATGGTGCCTCACTTGACAGCTGAGAAAACTCAATGGGAAATAGCAATCCTCTCGAAAGCACGTATTTATCCACATAACTTTCTCTGAACATTATTCTTCTGCCTCTGCTGCAGGAGGAAGCTTCGTTTATGAAGAATAGTAGAGAGAAACTACCATTAATCTCGTAAAAAAAGAGAAGATATTCAAATGTAGCCTTCACCCGTAACACCAGCGAGCTCAAAGTAGAGGAAATTTAAAACATTTATGTTGCTCTGTTTTTGAGGTCATAAAACACAAGCAAATGGTCTGGCACTGGATGCTAAATTTCTTAAGGAATTTAGTTTAATTAATTAAACTAGTAAACCAATTAATGGATTTGCTTGTAAATTCTTAGAAAATTAATTCCGTGCCCAAAGAGTGTTTTAAATCTGCGAGGGAGGTTGTGTATTTCATACAGAGCTTGAATTCCCGTTTCAGATGAATCCAACTCGGCACTGAGAGAGCTGGAGATACAAGTGATGCATTCATAATACTCGGACCTTCCTCCAAAACTGGCACTTCTCATCAGCTGAATCAGGGGAGGATTTGCAAAATAAAACCTGTGCTGCTGCCACAGCACCCAGCTCCTGTGCTTCTGCTCTGTTGTGACACCTCTAGCTTTATGTGGGCTGGGAATTTACATCCTTCCTGCTGCCTCCAATTGGCTCCTTCATCTGCCATCTCCTCCCTCTTTGATCTGGTCCAGGGGTACCTCAGGTGCACGGGAGGTATCAGGTAGCTCCGGTAAGCAGCAGATCAAAGCACAGGATTTGCTGAAAAACAACCCAGCCAAATCAAAGATCTAAACAAAAGCTAATTCACTTTTCCACGTGAAAACCTTGTTTTGATTCCCTGCCTGGCTCAGGGATGACAGGGGCATCCTCTGTATCTTGCACTCCTCACAATCCAAAGTGACATGGAGAGTTCATAATCAAATGTGTCCAGACTCTTGAGAACATGAAGTTGGAAGGAAGCAGGTTCCCTAGGGCTCTCAGCAGCTAAAGCCATATTGTCCCTCACATGGCAATCTTCCACTTTGGGTCTTGGCATCCTTTGATTGAGGAGGGGGCTGCCAGCCATGCCTGGCACCACCCATGCTGTCCCACCTTGTCTCCAACAGGAAGCAGAGCTGCAAAGCAATTAGGAATGGGAGTATTTTGAAGAGGAAAATGGCAGGGGGAAAAAAATTAGCATTTGCACTGTGATGCTTTTGATGTTTATTAATAAACAAGCTGCTTTTGTGCCTCCAGGGGCAGGAGAGTCTTCAAGCATTCCTTATTTCTCTTGCATTTAGCTTTTTTTCAGTTGTTTTATATGTTACAGGAGATATGTAGTGTCTTCCCACATGTTGAGTTTCCATATTTTCTTGAGAGCATCCCTGGAATAATTCCTCTGGAGGTTTTGGCTGTGTGCTGCCAGGCTGATTTAAACATTTTAGGGATGTAGGGTGGCTCAGTAGTCATTGGGAAGGAGTTATGCTAATTAGGAACAGGTCTGCTCCCTCCTACAGAAGTGGCATGACTTCAGGGAAAAGTGTTTTCATGGAGAGAAAACCCCTGTGCAGACCTCCTCTCACTCTGGGTGGTGTTGGTGACACTGACCCTGATGTGGCCACCTCTGTTCTGTGCTGGCAGCACAGGCTCTTTCCAGGATGGTCAAACCCCTCATCTCCCCAGTGCCACGTTTGTCACCAGGGAAGGCTCACGGGGGTCCTGCATGGGGACATTGGGATGCAGGACTCAGGAATGCCGAGGCACGTCCTTGGTGACAGGCAGATCCGTGCCAAAGGAGGCTTCAGGGTGACACTGCTCCTGTCACAGAGGTAAATTAAAACCCTCAGGTATTAATGGGCTTGTTCTTCTTTCCCCTTAGGCCTCCAGCTCCTCCGGTGGAAAAATGCAGCTTCTGGAAACGGAGTTCTCACGAACCATCCGGGAGCTCATCGAACTCCACCTGCTGCGCCAGGACAGCATCCCAGCCTTCCTCAGCGCCCTCACCCTCGACCTCTTCAGCCGCCAGACCATTGCTTAGTGTCCCACTGCCAGCTGCCAGCCAGGGTTTGGCCCTCCTGGGCAGGACACTTGAGGTAGCAAGGAAAGATTCTCCTGTTCACCACCCTTAATTTGTGGTTTTGGGTTGCTTCTGTTTTGCAAGGAACTCCTTCTTCCCCCTTCCTTCATGCTGAGTCACAAATCCCACCAATTCCTCTGAAAAGCATAATTTTCCTCCTGTGAGAGGGCAAGTCTAGCTCCATCCCAGGGCTCTCCTGTGACAGGATCCAGTCCCTGCCTTTGAACTGGGCCATGTGTTCATCACTACCCAGATTCTCAGGATCTGTCTGGGAATACTGTGGGAACTGCTGGTTTGCGGAGCCCCAGCATCACCATTCACAGCTTTTCCCAAAAGGATTCCCTAAATCTGGGCTCTAACAAAGAGACAAACCTGCATCAGGTGGGTGCTTCCTGCTGCATGGTTGTCCTCTTCTAATGGCAGCCAAGGGCTTGGTCCCTGAGGACAGAGACCCAGGGAAAGTCTCTTGCTCTTGCAAACTTCTCATCACTTAGCAAGTTTGAAATTATTTTTAAGAAATCAGTGACCTGAGCCTGCCATCACTCAGCAGACAAGCACAAGCATAAATGGCCATTTGAAGCCCCTATACCTGTGTTGACACCTCTGTGGCTCAGTCACTGCCATGCCTTTGGTTCCTTACTGAGACTTTAGGGCTCTTGGTTATCTCAGGACTGTAGAAAGTGGAAAGGATCAGTTTGGGCTCCATTGTGTTCAATGCTGGTGGCTTTAGCCTGCTGCCTGCCACCACCCTGTGGGTATCTGTCCTGGGAGGTCTCCTTCCTCCTCCCCTCCATGGCAGGTGGAGCATCCCCAGAAGTCTGACATTTTCTGTTATAATGGATGTAGCTCTTCTGTCATAACAATAAATTGTCACTGCCCAAACTGGGTGTAAGACTCTTATTTGGGATGCATTCTGTGCCTTGCTGTGCTCTCCCACATGTAGAGGATGGGCACAGCAATGGTCTGATGTGCTTTGCAAAGGGAGGACGTCATTATCTCTGTTTTTCCAGGCAAGTCTCATTCATAGATTTATAGAATCATCAATGGTTTGGGTTGGAAGGGATGTTAGAGACCACTTAGTCCCACCCCCAGCTGCCTTAAACCAAATCAGTTTGCTATAAACTTCTGTGTATATTGATTTCAGCAGGAACACACTCCCTAGGCTTGGAGAAGAGGTAGCAGTGAGCAGGCTAGAAAGTTAGCTGAGACACTTGCAGTGACTGCAGGGCTGGCCAGGCTTGCTGGAGTCACTTGGAGACCTGTTGATATGTCTACAGGCATGGAAAACATCTGCTGTTGACCCCATCTGCTGTTGATCAGAGGTGGAGGAGCAAACATGCGGTCTGGGGAGGCTGCAGCCCCCACTTCCCCAACTCTCCTCTCTGCAGGGAAGCACAATAGCAAAAGTTTGTAATTTTCTCTTCTGCTTGAAGAAGTCCCAGTGGAAGATGGATTGCTGGGCGTGCTGTGCCAGGGGAAGGCTGCCTGATTCATATGCACGGCGCGGCACGGAGAGTCGCCTTCCCCAGTCATGGGGAAAATGAATCATGACGTCAGCCGCATTCAGCTCCGCCGCCAACACAATAGCAGATCCTGGCTGCCGCGGAAAATTTTTCTCCTGGCTCCTTGCAGGAGAAATGAAGTAATTAATAAGTTTACAATAAACCCTCTATCTTAGCAAAACACAGGTGAGGCGAGAAGCGATGCTGGAGAGCGACAAGGGAAAGCACGTTCTGCCCGTTGGAAAGTTGCCTCCCGAGAGTGGAAGGATAATAAGTTGGGAGAGAACACACAGTAGGCTTCCGAGACACCTCCAGTGGGGAGGAGACATGAATTACTGCTCTGCTCCCTGTTCTCCCAGCAAGACTGATTTGTTCAACTTAGTTTAATATGGCAGCATGGCTGGGAGAGGTGTGTGGTGAGGATGGGTGCTTGACTGGTTGGGCTGGTGTGGTGCAGCACCTGTCCATGGCTTGGGGAGCTGCTGGGTGACTGTCCTGCTTTGGTCAGCAGCATCCCTGCCCTGCTCATGGCATTATGCTGCTCCACAGTGAGTTCACAGGGCTCACATGGAACTGGAATTTTTGGGAAGCTTGACATCTCTAAGGCTCACACATGGAAGCCTGGGAGTTTTTCATGTGGAGATGTGACCATTGCAAAGCCACTTGGGCCACCTGTGGGCCATGGAGAAGAGGAGCTGAGAATCCCCTTTTTCTAGCTCCAACACTGAATTCAGGATGAAGCCACAAACCTATGGCTGTACCTGATACCGTGGCAGCTCCCATCTCTGCCACTGTCATCATCCTGCTTGTCTGAGCCATGAGAGAGCTGCAAGGAATAACTGTGGCACTGAATTTTGCCATGATTGCTCCTTCCTTTATGAGCTACATGGGCTCAGCAGCCCATCAAAGGTGCTGCCACTGTGTTCACCACCCCCTGCATCCCCCCTCCATGAGTGCAGCCCCCTGGGGCAGTGCAAAGGGATCCCAGTTGCCACCACCCAGGTGGTGAGGGTACAAGTCCCATCTGGGTTTGGCTCATCACTTGTAAAGCTCCAGCCCTGATTGTGGAAAATCCTTCTAGAAAATCTTGGGAGCTGGATAATAAATTTGGTTGGAGGGGAGAGGCGGGAGCGCTCACAAGGTGTGTGTGTGCTCACTGGGTTTCTGTGTACACCAGCTGGGTTTATGTGCTGTAGGCTGTGAAATATGATTTATTGGTGCATGGCTGCAGGATTTTTTGTGTCTCTGTGTCTCTGTGTGTGTGTGTGTGTGTGTGTGTGTGTGTGTGTGTCAGAGCACCGTCTTGTTTGCAGTGTTGCCTGAAGCTTCCCTTCACTCAAACTGCTCGTGAGTCCCTGCTCTGCTACAAACCAGCCCTGTGCATCTGTGTGCATATACAAACACCAAACGGGCACGGAGCTGTCGGGTGAAGCAGCAGAGCTCTGGGCTAAGGCAGGTTTTGCCAGATTTGTGCCTTTCCTAAAGGCACATCTCTGACCCTGGAGCCTTTTGCACCTGCTTTGTGTCTCCTGGCTCTTGGTGTGGTCACGTGTTGTTCGCGTTGTCCTGGAAGTGTGTGAAGCCTGAGAAGGAGCCAGGGAAACCCTTTTGGGATGAGCTGTGAGAAGTTTGGAGTTGTGGATGTTAGTTTTGGATCTTCTCCATGTAACACTATAGGAGCAAGGGAAGGAGAAGGGGGAGAGCATTGGAGCCATGATGGAGGTGGGTTCCTAGAGAGTGGAGGGCAGGAACAGAGCAGGGGATGGATGGAAGAAACGGGGCATGGATGGAAGGAGAAGCCACCTCCATTTCTGAACAGCTGCAGTGCCAGCCGTGCTGTCGGTTCCCCATTGCTCCCCTCTGCTCACTCCAAACAAACACTGAGCAGCACCTGCCCTTTTCATTTCCCAGCCCAGCAGTGGGCTCTGAGGCGGCTGAGAGTGGTGTGAGCTGGGCTGATGGGCAGAGGTGTCAAAATAAACCCCAGGGGGTGACAGGCAAGAGCCTTCCTCAAACATCACGGAGCTGATGCCAGACCTGTGCTGCTTGAGGGCACAGCCCGGGCAGGATTGGTTCTGTTGGAGCTTTTAGCTGTTCAGAGACATTGGGAAAACAATGGTGGTGTCTGATGCCAGGTGACTGTAGCTAAAGACAGGAGCTGGGGAGGATGGAACAGGCTCTCTGTGCTGGTGTGAATCACATTCCTGCTGCCTGCTGTGACAGCAGATTCAGATTTAATAGCAGCGTTGCTAAAACTTGCATGATATTTAAAAGCTACAAAATGCACCCACTCTGATCAGGGGAGGGATATTAAATAAATAAATAAATAAAAAAAAATCAGCAAAGCTTTTTCACGAAGTCTTTTTTAAATATTAAAATCCCATCCTTCCCAACAGGAAAGCTTTTTTCAGGCTAAGAGGAAAGACTGAACGGCATCTGATGATATCGCATTGACACAAGTGTCTAGAAAAATAGGGTAGGAATGTATGATCTGTTCTGAAAAAGGAACCATAGCTAATAGGAAATATGCTGATGCTACTTTTAATTTCATGACTCAGGTTTGCTGCAGAATTGATGGAAATCTGTGTTGGAGCTTGGTTACATTAAAACAGTTCTTGGCTGCTTGGGGGTTTTCCAGTTCTTGTTTCTCTTTTGGGGGATTATTATTGTAAAATCTTTTGCTACTCTGGGAGTCTACAGATGTTATTTGAAAGGACAGAGGAACGGTCTTTTATCCAAAAGAAAGAGGAGAATTTTGCTCCAGAAAGACCACTGGCCAAAGCCCAGCCCTGGACAGGCCATCCCAGCAGCCCCTCCTGTTCCTTCCACCCATGGTGTCTGTGTCTCCAGCCTTCCTTCTGTGCGTGTTTTCCCTCAGAGCAAGTACAAGGAACAAAACAGAAGAAAAATACACTTTAAAGAAAATGCTGCCATGTAATTTAAGGAGCACAAAGGAGCTCCTTGCTGCAGGAGGTCTCGGAAGCAGCCCCTGTCTTTGGTCTCTACCCAAACCACATTCCTCCACCAAAGCACATTGCCTTGGGTTGTGTCAGTTTTCTTCTGCATCCCCAACATGGGCTCAAGCCCCTACCAAACCCCTTCATCTTCCCTGCGCTGTTTCCTGGCCCAGGCTCCAGTGCTGATGAGTTTATTAGGGTTGCTAATTTTACCTGATGCTGCTTCCTTCTCTTCATGACAGGTTATGTTTTTTTGAACTCTCCAGCTGATTGATTGAGCTCTCTTTAATATTCCTTGTTTCACTTTGAATTCTCTCTGTTGACTGTTGCTTGTTGTTGTTCTGTTTTGTTTTTGTTTTTTTTTTTTTTTTCTTTAATCCTCCTGCCGTCTCTTTTTCCTTCCTGGTCCTTCTACTGCTTCTTCAGTCTGGAGCAAAGCCAGAGACCATCGGGAGGTCATTGAAACACCAATGGCTGTAGGATTTAAATAAGGACAGATAATTTTATGACCATTAACAAGGCTATGCAAACCAAAGTAATAAGGGCAATCATATCTCATGGTTTGGGGAGCAAGTTGATTGCCTGCAGGGACTGAGAAGGTAATTCTGCATCCCTGACTCCCCCCAAAATACGATATAGTTGACAAGATGCACCAGGCAGGTCAAAGGGCTTGGCTAGAGGATGAGAGCATTTCTCTTATCGTCTCTATTGTCTCACTCCATTGATGTGATCAGAAACTTCTGGTATCAGCATGGTGGGAAATGTTCTCCAGGCAGATGAAAGGCTCTGAAGGCAGATGAACCTTTCCTCTTAAGGAGCATCTGCTGAGTGACATTTTTGCTGTATGATGGCAGATACTTCACTTTGCTGGTAGCAACTGCTTCATCTGCCAGGCTGCTCCATAACCACTGCCAAGGAGTGGCCTTCCTAAAACAAACACAGACCATGGATGTCACTTGGGTGCTTCATTTTGGAGGTGCCCTCCAGTCCCCACTGACCGTGCACAGCCTTGTTCAAAATGGGGTGATGGTGAATCACACTGTCCCTCCTTCATCTTTCTCTGCAGGGTGGCTCTTCTGGCTCCTCCGTGTGCCTGTGCCTTTCCTCAGCTCCTTTTGGGCTCTTCTGGTTCCCCCATGTGCCTGTGCCTTTCCTCAGCTCCTTTTGGGCTCTGCTGACTCCTCCGTGTGCCTGTGCCTTTCCTCAGCTCCTTTTGGGCTCTGCTGACTCCTCCGTGTGCCTGTGCCTTTCCCCAGCTCCTTTTGGGCTCTGCTGACTCCTCCATGTGCCTGTGCCTTTCCCCATCTCCTTTTGGGCTCTCCTAGCTCCTCTGTGTGCCTGTGCCTTTCCCCATCTCCTTTTGGGCTCTCCTGGCTCCTCTGTGCCTGTGCCTTTTCCCATCTCCTTTTGGGCTCTCCTGGCTCCTCCATGTGCCTATGCCTTTCCCCATCTCCTTTTGGGCTCTCCTGGCTCCTCTGTGCCTGTGCCTTTTCCCATCTCCTTTTGGGCTCTCCTAGCTCCTCTGTGTGCCTGTGCCTTTCCCCATCTCCTTTTGGGCTCTCCTGGCTCCTCTGTGCCTGTGCCTTTCCCCAGCTCCTTTTGGGAGTCACGCTGCAGCCCCTGGGTGTGTACGTGATGGGCTCCTGCTTCGCTGCCTCTGTTGCGAGGCTGAGCCGCCTGTGAGTGGCGTGCTCTGAAGTGACATCTCCTCTTGCCACGAGTCCTGGCAGAGGAAGGAACAGCCCTGGAGAGGAGGTAATGGTGAGGAATGAACCAAATCCACGGGGAGCTGAGCTGCTCCTGGCACTGAGATGAGGAGGAGTGAGAAAAGCTCCCCAGACAGCGCCAATCCCCTGGGTGGGTGTGTCCTGACGGTGTTGGATGTCTTTGGAGGTAATGCCAACATTTTGGTTCAGTGCTGGAGTGTCCTGCACTGGTATCCTGGGCACTGAGCCCTGACCTCCTGTGGGCAGAGCATCCCCTGTGTGATGTTTGCCACCCCAGCCATGGGAGTCCTCACCTGAGCCCACCAGGCTGTGCTGCTGTCCCGAGGTGAGTACTACAGCTCTGGTAAGGCACAAATTAACTTTGCAAACTCACTAGAAAGCACCAAGTGCAGAATAGATGCTGGGTATTCTAAGGACTGATTTTAAGATATCACATGGTGGTAAAACATAATTAACAGTCTGTAGCATTGCTGTTTTTTTTTTAATTGCATGCAGGCAAAGCCTGGAGGCACAGGATGGTTGATGGGCAAGTTGAGAGCCACCAGCACTGAACTGCCCAGCTCTGATAGGTGACCACAAGGGAGGTTTGGGTGGTGTGGTCTGAGCTGGTTTGGGTGGCATCTCCCAGCATGTGCTGGCCACGGGCATGAGCAACAGGAGGTCACATCCTGGTCATCATTTGCTCCCCAGTATGGCTCTGGAGCAGCAGTTTGTAGATGTCTCTGCAGAATCTTGTCATGTCTCTTCCCTGATGGCTTTGCCAGTGCAATTGGAGTTGTCAGCAAACCTCCCCTCTGCACTCCACACACAGAGAAAGTGCTCAGGCAAGATGGAAATCTCACCTGTGCAGAATGCTCAGCTCTGACAGATAAGGTGGTTCTACAGGTTACTTTGAAACTCCAACCTCAAGCATGTTCCTGATCGTGCAGAGAGCCCACGACACCAACAGGACGCCTCCAGCCTGGCTTGCACCTCCTCTTCCTTGCTTCTGTCCTTAACAGAAGGAGGAAAATGGCTCATGGGACTGAAGCAGGTTTGTTCCCAAGGTAAGGAAAGCACCAGACCCCTCAAAAGCCACAGCATCCTCACATACACCCTGTTTATACCACTGCCATTTCCTGGCTTCACAGTTAACTCGGGACAGTCCCCAGGTCCTGTAACCAGTGTTAAATGTAATGAATGATCTTGTCCTCCTTGTTTGTCTCCTCTTTAGTGTAACACTGTAATTAGCTTAATTACCAACAGATTCTTTTTTTTTTTTTTGTAACTTAAAATGGAAATTAAATTTTGCACCAGGTTTTACAGGCTGTTAACGGGAATCGAATAATCAAGCCTGACTCCAAGTCCTTGAAAATGAGTATTAAAAAAGGTCTGAATTTGCATATTCATGTTTTTAATAGGGTTCAGAAGGTATATTTGCAACTGATGAAAAGGATTAATTAAGCTTAATTTGCATAGGAAGAACAGTTTAACCCCTTGCATCCTAACAAGGCAGAGACTGACAATTTGAATTCCATGCTTTGATGCTGGAGAGACACACTGGCTGAGAGCAGTGCCCTGCAAAGCACCTGCCTTTCCACTCCAGAAGGACAGAACTAGGAGAATACAGGATCCCAGCATCATCCTGACCCAGCTGGTCCCCCTGTGCCCACAGCCACCTCCAGGTTTGGTCTTCATCTCTCTACCAAGATGATTTGTGACCTGGGTCTTCCACAGCAATGCCACCACATCAGGCTTTGAGCTAAACATGCTGTTCCTTCTGCTGTGAGCTGGGCTGGGCAGCTCAGACAGAGATTAAAGAAATCATTTCAGTGCAGCCAGCTCTGTCCCCTGAGCTGTTCACAGCTGGGCTGCCTGTAGCCAGCACAGGGTGGGAGCACCATGGCTGGTAGGGGCACCAAAAGCTTCAATTCCTGATCTCATTTCCAATTTCCTTTTTTCTCAGTGACACTGATCCCACGCAGGGGTTAAAGGCTCTGTGGGAATGTCAGACCAGAGTGAGACTTGGTGAGTCCTGTTCTGCTCCCAGCCACCAGCCTGTGACTGGTCAGCTGGTGACAGTATCCCAAAAGTCTGGGACTTGTGCAGCTTCAGAGGAAGGGTCATAGAGCTGCCTGCACCCTAACTCCCAGTTGGCACCTCTGGCATGGAGAAATCAGCAGGGTCTTGCACAGCTCTGTCCAGTTGTGATGTAAGAAAAATATAAGCCCTGCCCATGTCCATGGTGGGAGGGTGGGAACTAGATTATATTTGAGGTTCCTTGCAACCCAAACCTTTCTATGGTTCTATATAACCCTCCGAAATCAATCTCTTCTCAGTCTGGAAAGCAGAATGGGAACGTTACACTTCCCAGGGCCCTACAAAGAACAGAGCACAGCTTTGAGTCAGTGCCTGAATACTGCTAAAAAGTGGCAAAAACTAAATAAATCAGGCATTCATTTTGCTTCAGCAGGTGGTGTGCTGCGTTCCCCTCGTAACGCTTTGGTGGCGTGTGTTGCTAATTATTTTTGGGGTGGAATTTGCTGTGCACAGCGCGCGGGGTTCATTAGACAGAGATGGCTTTGAAGTGGCGTTCGGAATTAATGCTGGCATATGCAAATGTTTCTTGTGCCACAGAAAAGCTGGCTATAAATGATGCGTGAGGTCCAGTGAGAGAGATGCTTGCTTTGTTTACACACACCCATTGGGCCTCGTTATGCCAGGAGCAGGCAGAGGAGGATTGGCAGAGCCTCCACAGACGTGTGGCTGCTGCCCGGCTGGACGTGAGCGTTTCACAGAAGTTAACAAGGCGTCTAGCGCTCCACATCCCAAATTTCCTCCTGTCAGAAAGGTGCTTAAGCAAGCCATCAAGGCTGCTGCTGTCTCTGTGCTCATTGCTTTCCCCCTGTCCCCCAGATGATGAGGAGGACACGTCCTGCGCTGTAAATCATCGAGGTCCTGACCCAAATACCTCCCTCAAGCAAAACCTGCCTCAGGGCGGAGGCACTTAGGGATAACACTGGGCTGAGGAGTCTCTGCTCATCACCTGCTCCTGCTCTCACCTGATGCATCCTCTCAGCACAGGGTCCACAGAGCTGTGCTCACAGCAGAGTTGGGGAATGTTTCATTTAAGAGGAAGAAAACCTAAAGAAAGAGAAAGAAAGTACAAAGCCCACAAGAGAGCAGGAGGCTGTGCCTGGGGCAAAAAGCCAGAGGAATGTAAGATCCCTCAACCCCTGTCTCCACCAAAGACTTTTGATGATGGCCATTCTGCTGCTGGAAGTGTCCAAGCAAAGCCAAGTTCAACCCTGTGCCTTGGGGGGATGTATTTTTTCCCAAGAAATGCTTTCAGAGATGAATTCTTGTGCATCTCTTCTATAAAGCAGTACCCCTCTTGGATCACCCAAGAGTGAGGTGGAAAAACAGCTCCCTAACATCTAGGAGTTTGCTGCTGGGATTGGGATTGGGATTGGGATTGGGATTGGGATTGGGATTGGGATTGGGATTGGGCAGGTCATGGGTGAACCATTGCCTTCTCCTGGTTGCTGTCCCAGCAGCTCAGAGTGAGCTGGAGACCTTGCACAGTCTGGTGGGACCCTATGGAGAAATCCCTCTGGCATGGGTCTGGGACACCTGGAGCAGGGTCTCTGAGAGACCTGTGCCCCAGCAAAGCAGGGTCTGGAGCATAACTGCACCAAAACCAGGGGGCAGCTGAGCCTCTGTGCAGCTCCATTTCCCTGGAGGCATGAGGCCTGTGTTGTAGTGGGTGTCTAAGCTGTTAAGGACAGAAACCGTCACAAAGTGGATGGCAAAACCAGTGGCTGCTTGCTTTGAGTGAGCAACTGTACCTGGGGCACGATGTGGAGCCTTTGGCAGTACCTGATATGCAATGGGTTTGTGGTTCACCCATTCTGGGACTGAACATGTGTCCGGCTGAATGGCTTCATCCTGATAAGCACTTCCTCTTCTTGGCTGCTTCCCTTTAGGCCTGACCAGGAGCAGCCCCCAGGCCCCTGGCCACCCCCAGACAGCTGGGGGAGTGTGTGTGGGGCAGCTGCTCGGGCAATTCTCTGCTCCTCCAGTGCTGCTGCCAAGAAAAGAGGCTGGAAATCACCAAGGTGCAAGTGTGTCATGTTTTCCCTGACAAGTTTATGAAATCCCTTCTTCATCAAACACAAAAGGAACTATTTGCTTTTTAATTAAAACAAGTATAAAATACTTTTCTCTTCATTGCTGTCCAAAAGGCCGCCTGGTTCCCTCAACCTCTGCACTTGCCAAGGCCATCAGGCTTCAGAGGTCGGGTCTCCCCAAGCCCAGTCTCCCACCCCATCCAGCCCTGCAGATTCCATATCCCTGCTCATGTGGCCGTGAGGACAGGGGCAGTTCCTGGGCAGCAGACACCAAGTGCTGGAGCTGTTGGAAGCCTGGCCCCCATCCATGGCTTGCTCCCCAGCCAGCCCTCCAGACAAACTCCCTGTCACAGGTCTGGTCTGGACAAACTCAAGGTGAGGGGGAAAGGAGCCGAGCATGAAGCTGTGACCACGCGCTGAGAGGATTTTGTATTTTCCTACTTCCAACTGTTTATTTACCAACATGCTGGAGAGCAGCAATCACTTCCTCATGCCTTATTGAGAAGCTCAGCTGTGAAAT
This sequence comes from Anomalospiza imberbis, assembly GCF_031753505.1. NCBI lineage: Eukaryota > Metazoa > Chordata > Aves > Passeriformes > Viduidae > Anomalospiza > Anomalospiza imberbis. Next base: position 11,890,375 of record NC_089696.1, on the reverse strand, counting down.
AACTAAATGAACCGTCCCTTTTTATTAGCCTTTGGACTGAGCAGAGGAGCAATGAGTTAATGGCTGACCAGTTTTTGAAGATGCCAAGCACATTACAAGTGCTAAGTATTATTTTTTTTCTGCAATGCTTTATTTTTCCCTCTGAATACTCATTTTAAATAACCCTTTCAATTACATTATCTGGTTTCATGCATTCTGCTCAGATTAAATGTGGTGCCACTTACAATTCACCCACCTCAGTGGCTTCCAGGTCTCTGCAAGTCTCATCCTAACCTTTGCCTCTCAAGCTTGAGTAGAAACAGCTTTTGTTCTGGGTCCAGAATCTGCCCCAGCTCTGCTCTGGCTTCTTAAATTCGAATGCATCCACATCACTTTCTGTCAGGCACTGCAACCTCTGGTTCCTTGCTCTTGCATGCTGTTTTTCTTTCTTAATAAGAGAACATCTTGCATCCTTCCCATTTCCTTCCAGCTAAATTAGCTCCCTGGATAAGCTGTCTCCTCCCACTTGCTGGCATCTTGTGATGTTTTGGCTTATTCTTCTTTGTGAGGGCTTTGTGCTGTGCTTCCAACTGATCTCTCCCATCAGACCTGGATCTCCACCCGTCTGTGGCTTTGCAGAAAAGTGGGACTGGCTCAGCCTTCACACCAGTGGGTGAATCCATCTCCTGGCAGCTTCAGAGATGGATGGACCAATCCTTTACAGCCACAGATGGGCTCTTCTGGGTGTGCTGTTCTCCACAGCCATCCTGGGGCAGGGACTTCTCAGTCACCTCAGCCAGAAGAGCCTCACAACTGTATCCAAAAGTGTTTCACCATCTCAGCTGGTTTTTGGAGCTCTCAGCTCTGCTTCAGCACCTCCATCTCTGCTTCTCCACTCCTGACAGTTGTGCTGGGACATGTCTGGTCTTCAGGACCCAAGAGATGGTGGGAGATCAGAAGCCAGCCCACCCCAGTCCTCCCTGGCTGCAAGCTCTGCCAGGGAAATACGTTTGGAGAGGCCATACCAGGCACCTGCCCTCCCCAGCCTCTGCTGCCATCCTCCTGCCATACCATACCCAGAGCCCTGGTGTCTGCATTGCTCTTTTAGGAGCTGTGGCAAGGCTGGAGGCAGCTGTGGAGTAGCTCAGGGCTTGTCAGCTGTCAGCTCATGAAGGGTTTGTCATTCTTGGGACTGCCGAGGTTCTGCCTGGGATTTCCTAAGCACAGACGTGTGTGTGTGCAACCTCTGTGGTGGGCGGGTGTGTTGTTAAAGTCAGAATGATCTGAGGATATGAGTGAGACAAGGTTTGTATGGAGAGGTAATAAATTGCAGCACCTGAGATGGCTGTGGAAAAAACCCAAAGCACAACTGGGTTTGTGCACACAAGCTCTTTGTCAGCCTAAGCCGAGCCGGACACATCAGGGAAGGTTCAGCTGGATGATGGCAGATGGTTTGTGCCCATGGCCACTTTTCCAGGGAGTTGTTGGCTCTGCCAGCCCCTTGGAGCTACTCCCAAGAGCTGCTCTGCTGCCACTCTTCCAATCTTACTCCAACACAAATCCCAGGTGGGGCAGGAGGGCACTTTTGGGACGAGCAGACTTTAAGCTCCAGCTTCAGGGAATGGAAACCTTTGTGTCTAGGCTCCAAATGTGGTGGAACAAGATTAATTAATTTAGCTGCATCACATGAAGAGTGCCAGTGTTTACTTGTGAGACCACAGAGGAGCTTTTGCAGTACCCAGAGAGGCCTCCTGGATGGGCTGGGAGCTCTTGATTGCAAGGCAGGAGATGCCCAAGGAGAGCTCTGCTGCATAAAAAGCAATGCTGAGAGAGAGGAAGAGATTCAAGAGGCCCCCAGCAGAGACAAACTGCAGGCACCACACACAAACTGAGGCATTCCATCACATTTCTGCAGATAGGTGAAGCTGGCCAGGGGCTTCTGCAAGGATGGAGGAGTCTGTCAAGGCTGGATGCTGTGGTGGGATGAGCCAGACTGGAGGGCTGCTAGGAAAGCAGGTGAGGTGGGAAGAAATGTGGATGTTGTATGTGGGGCTGATTGCTTCCTTTCACAGCTGAAAACACTGAGGAATATGATAGACCCAGAGCAGAGCCCAGGAGATGAGCAAGACAATGCAGGGGACAACACTCACAGACAGATCATAATAGATGAGACGGACCAGGAGAGAAGAGCTCATTAGAAAAGGGCATTGCATGGTGAAGGGAGGACAGGATGTAAGCCATGAGAAAGCTGATAAAAGACAGAAATGGAAATCTTTTCATCCCAAAGAAAGCAAGAATGGGGTGCATTAATGAGCTCTTTAATGGCAAGGCAAGTAAAGGTGAGCAGCAAATGGCTATTGCCAGACAGCTGAGCTGAGTGTGAAAAAACAGATGTTGGTGGGATGTGAGAAGCAATCGAGCTCGTACAGGAACAACAGCACAACCCTGTGATTAACATTCCCACTGAATTATTGAAAAGGCACACACACAAACTTGGAGACTTGGCAGACTCCTCTGGTTACTCTGCAGGGACAGGGAGGTTGCAGAGGGATGGATACAGACATGTTCACATCCAATTTGAACCAAAAAAAGGCAGCAAAACTAAAGTAAAAACTGACATCCTGCTTGGCTACTCCCCACGTGATGAAAATCCACATCCCTGGTACTTCTGTGTCTTCTTAATCCTTGCACAGAAGAAACTGAGTCCAGAAAACTGGTTTCACTCTGGATCAAATGGTTTCCCACTATTAAGTTCTGGGTGGAGTTGGAGGGAAGATGGGAAATGAGTAAAACTCTCAAGACAGCATTTGTATAATTTCTACCACCCTTCTGGTGGTGCTGGTGAGCTGGCTGAGAGGGGTAAAACAGAAGCTGGGACACAAAGGAGATACGAAAAATTGGAGCCTAAGTAAATTCAGGTGAAGCCAAAGTCACTGCTCCAAGCCAAGGAGTTGGGTTGGTTTCTCCAGCAGCACTGGCCATGTCCACCAGCACCTTCACCATCTTCAGTGCCTTGGGAGGTGAAGGAAATGAAATGTGCTATATTCATCTCTCTGGAGAACAATTTAATCTCAGAACACTTACCCAGAAAAACTGACCCAAGGCCCATGGTTGAAAGCCTGTGGTGAGGAAAATGGGAGAGAAGAGCTGGAGGAGAGGCTGGGGCACCTCTGAAGTCCACACCTGTCTGGGCATGGCAGTGCTGCAGCCATGCTACAAGACCTGTTCATACGCCCTGTGCATTTAAGGTAGGATCAGTGCTTTTCCCAAATAAACCCTTCATCCTCTCAAGTCCATCCCCTCCCCTCTCTGCTCTGTCCCCATCCTGCGTCCGTGTGCATCCACGTGCTCACAGCTCCAAGCTTTTGGGGGGGGGAATGATACTGTCCCCAAAGGGCACTGCAGAGGAGAGGGACACGATGTGGACCCAAGAGGAGCTGAAGCCAAGGTGAGCAGGTCCCAAAACGCGCAGCAGGGCACTGCTGCACCCGCTGGGTGGTTGTTGTTGGTCCTCCCCCTGACGAGCACTCACAGATGCAAATAAATTCTGACTTGGGCTCCCAAATTCCCGCTCTGCTGGCTGTGCTAAAAATAGCCCAACGCAGTGTGTGCTGGCTTCAATCACCCTCATCGATCCGCGCTCCTGGGTCCGGTCCAGCCGCGAACCGTCCCGTCCCATCCCATCCCATCCCATCCCATCCCATCCCATCCCATCCCATCCCTCCGCTGCCTCCCCGGGCCCCACCTTGCCCAAAGCGTTTGTGCGATGAGGCCACCTCCAGCGCACTGTCCTCCACCCCTGCTGACCCCCTTCTCCTGCTGGCGAGGTGATTTATTGCTCCACAGCCCGGCTGCAGCCGACACCTGGCCAGGGGCTGTGTGCGGCTCCGACCTCTGCAGAGCCACGTCCGACACCGGGATGTTTGGGGCTATCGGGCAGCGCAGCTCTTGGGTCGCCAAGACCCAGCCCTGACTGAAGGAAGGACTGACCTCAAAAATGGGCAGAGGGGAGTTGGCTGAGGCTGCTGGGAGCGAGGGAACATGCTGGAGCCCAGGGCTCTGCTCTGCCTCTGGCTCTCCAGCGACCCTGGGCATCACCCAGGTGTTGATGCATGCTGATCCATAAGCATCAAAAGGGCTGGGAGAGGGACGGCTCCCTGGCAGCCCTAGGAAAGGTGCCAGCACCCAGGAAGCACTGCTGGTCACTGGCTTGATTTGAACAGAGCCAATGAATTCTGGCTCGTCTGGTCAGGGTGGTGCATGGGAGCACCTTCCCTTTTAGGGCCCCTGTGCACCCTCACAGACCCCTCCCAGGGGATCTGCACCTGGTTTCATGGCAAACTCAGCTGAAGCCATCAGGAGGCTCAAATGCAGGGCAGGGAGGGTGGCAGTTCACACCTCCAATACCCACCAGCTCTGAAGATGGAGGCAGCCCCCAGCTCCCCTCTCAAGTGCTTTGCTGCACTGAAGGGGAGCTGGGCAGGCACTGCCTGCCACCACTGCCACCCTGTGCTGCTCCACATTCTGTCTGTGAACGTGGCCCTTCCCACGGGCCATGCTTTGGAACAGATGGACACCTCGTGTGCACACCAGGGCTGGCAGGTGCCCTCAGGAATCCTGGGCATTTCTATATAAAGGGATGTTTTTGTCCTAATTTACAGGTTTTTAAATAATATCCAGGCTCTAAATGCCACACAGGCTTTGTAACAGCAGGGTCCTTTGCTGACTCTGGGGCAGAGAGAGGACTGAGCCATGGGTAATGGGGGCTTGGATTTACTCTCCAACTAGAGGCTGTCCTTGCTGGGGTGGTGAGGGAGGGATCAGAGGAAGGATTTTTAGTGCTGCCTTGGTTTTGCCCTTGAAGACAGGTTGTTGAGACAACAGCAGTTTTGTGGACACAGAAAGGGCATCAGCAGAATGCATTTCCACATGGCCCCAGGGCTATGACTGTACTGCAGGGAACTGTGATTTTTTTTTTCCCCTAGCCTCCCCTCCTTTTCACTCCAACATGCCTTTCCTGTGCCCTCTCCTTTCTGCTGGGTGGGGAGCCCTCTTCCTTTGGATGAGTTTGAGGCAGCAGGAGCAACCTGGCTACACAAGGTACCACTTCTCTATGCAGAAGCAGCTTGAGAGCTTTGGTAGTTGAACAGGAGACAAAACAAAGAACAAAACCACCCAGCATGTCACAGGTGATGAAATCCCCACTCTGTCCCCGGAGGGATGCAGCTGCCTTGGAGGGATGGAAGCTGCTGTGGACAGAGCTATCCAGGCCCTGTGCAGAGCCAGCCCTGGAGCTCATCCATGGAGTGGTGGCCCTGGGGACAGTGGAACCTCTTCCCTTTTCTTGTCTGGCTTTTTTCACAGCTCATTTTATGGCATCTCCTGCCAAGGGATGTGGAGCATGGCTGCCAGGACTGCACTTTGTTTTGGAGGGAGGGCAAGGGGCTGGAAGGTGCTCAGCAGCCCAGGAGCCATATGGAGACCTGTGGTGACGCCCCACCAACAATGGGGTACTGGGTGATGCCTTAGAGATACCTTGGAGGTAGAAGGGCCTAGACTTTTTCTAAATCTCCTTTTTTCCAGTTGCAGACCATTTGCATGTGGGAAGTGTTTAATTTAGAAAGGCCAGCACTGCTGTATCACATTCCTGTGTCAGTCTCTGTTGGTTTATCACCAGTGAAATCCTGGTGTGAAAACAGAATCAGGCTTTGATTTCATCTGCCCCTGCTGTTTTACACCACTAACAGCTTTGCATTTCGATAGCAGCTTTTATTCTAGGAGCTAAATGGGCTTCACAGACAGCCAATTAATTAATTGAGCCTCCCCAGCCAGCCTGTGCCCTCAGTGCCACAAGGAAGCATTTGCAGAGGAGAAAACAGAGGCAGAGGAGCAAAATTATTTGCCCCAGCTAAAGAGCTGAGCTGGCTGCTGCCTCCACAGCGAGGCCTCACACTGCACTGGCTGGGCCATTGCTCCCAGTTCCGTGGAGATGGTCCTGATGCCATTTCCAAACTGGTGTGGGAATGGTCTCAATGCAGAGATCAGCTGAGGAAGTTCTTTGGGTGTCTATCAGTGCCTGTCAACACTGGAGCACCTGAGCCAAAATTAACTCATGAGCTGCCATCGCTTTGGACCACCCCAGCCTCTTGATAAGGAAATCCTATGAGACCATGAAAGTGTCAGGAGGCCCCACTACTGTTTCCATCATCCATCTTTGCTGACCAACTCTTATTTCTCCTGATTGAGACTTTGGGCAACATGATTTAGTGAGTGGCATCCCCGCCCATGGTTGGGGAGTTGGAACTGAATGATGGTGACTTTTTATTTTATAATCCCAGATGATTTTTAAGGTCCCTTCCAACCCAAACCATTCTATGGTCCTATGAGGAGGCACTCAGAGTTTGCAAGGAAAGGCTGTTTCAGCTGGAAGGTTTGCTTTGGACCAGGTGCTGGAGCTGAGATCTGGGGAGGGACCTGCCATGAAGGCACTAAACAAGAGAGGGGTGACCCTCAATTCCCCCCTCCAGGTCCTGTTCACTGCCTGGTGAGCAAGACACAGCCCCGGGAAGCTGCGTGCTGTGAGCAGGATCTGGGGCACCTGGAGGAGGTGGAGGAAGAGTGAATGCATTCCTGCAGAAATTACCTGCCTTTTATTATGAAATCCTGCTAATGGTTTGTTGTCTGCACAAATAACCACGGGGAATGAACTCGTGCACTTCCCAGCCTGCTCTGTGTCTTCCTGGCTGTGTGTTCCTTTCTGGACAAACATAACCTTTTGCAAGAATACCTGTCAAAATCACTTTGAAATATTGAAATAACAGGATGGGATATGGTTTGCTCCTGGGCCCTAGTGCTCATCCATCAGGACTTAGGATGTCCATCCAAAGCGACTTGTGAGCAGGATGCAAGGGAAAAAGCTCTGGCAAGCAGCAGGGCCTCACAGGGCTGCATTTGAGGAGCTTAGCACCTTGCCTCACTGTGCTGGCTCTCTGGGCTCCCACACACTCACCTGGGAGCAGGGCAGCTCTCAGACTCTCATGAAGCCCTCACTTTTTGTTGGTCATGGGTGGGTGAGACACAGGGGCTTGGGACTCAGCTGGAGCTGATCAGGATAAAATAGTGTTCTTTGGCCACCAGTGTGGCCTGGAAGTGCCTTCATGGCCTCAACATCTCTCTTCTCACCTCATGTGAGTATTTTAGAGATGAGGCAAAAAGCTGTGGAGTCTTGGAACAGTGCTGGACAGCAATGGTTGAGGGGCATGTGGCTGCTTGGGCAGACCCATTGACACAGAGCCATCCCCTTCCTCTCCAGTCTCAGAGTGCCAAGGGCTGGTCAGGGGCTCCCTGGGGTGTCTCAGTATGGGGCAGGCTGTAAATGCCGAGTGTCTTTTACCTCAAAAGCAAAATCACCCTCCATTCCCTCCTCCTCCACAGAGCAGCAAGAGGCTTTGTGCTCTAACACACCACTGCCTCCCCATCCTGAAAATGGGGGGATAATCCACCCCTCAGTGGCTGGTCCCAAGGGCCACCACTGCCCAGACACATCTGTTTAGGGGCAGAGACCAATACCTTCTGATCTGCAGGAGAAATCCCACTGCATGGTGGCACCTGCTCAGCCAAGAGCCCTTCACTTCTCATCCCCTTCCCAGTTCCTGGTGGTGATGGTCGCCCACCTGGAATAAGGTGAGGGATTCTATTTTCCTACATACGAGCCTTTTTTCTTCAATGCACTTGGAAGTGATGAGAACTTGGACACAGAAAATTGGTGGAAGAAATCAAAACAAACACTTAGAAATCCGTACACTCCCCCCTCCAAAAGATATCCCATCAACCAACCAACCAACAAAAAAGTCCTTCAAATAAAACTCCATCTCTTTCTCTAAAATCCATGATTAAAACCTGGTACAAACAGGTGAATATAGATATATATATATATTTTTTTTTAGTAGATGTAGTATTGTTTTTTTTTCTCCTCTCTCTTTCTCATTATACAGCAAACATTGCAAATATAGAAATTTTCTCTGTACAATTAACGACTTCGGTTTACAATGCAATGTGTGGTAAAACCTCTTAGTGAGTGAAAATGTGAACGGGCCTTCGACCGGGTAAAAGTCTAAACTGGAAGACTCCGTTTGCAAAAACAGCCCAAAAGATGGAGCTCCTTCTGGTCTCTTTTTGGTTTTTGTTGCTGTTTTTGTCGCTGTTGATTTTGGAAGGGAAGGAAGGAAGAACACAAACTGTTCACAAAGAATCCACAAAATCACGGAATAGGGACTCATGCAATGCAATATTGGAAAACGCCAGACCTCAGCTCTCTGCCCGCTCTTTCATTTTCATTTTATATTCAATTTTTTCTTTTTTCTTATATTTTTTTTTAAAAAATCAAAATGAAACAAAACTTTTTTTTTCCCCACTCCACAGTTTGTTTGCAAAGTTTGTGTTCAAATTTGGTGCACGTCTCACCAACGTGAGGACATTTTAATATCTCACTGTATATATTATATAGAATATTTATAGATTTTTCATTATTTGTTCTCTCTTTTAATTTTTTATTGATTCTCTTTTTTTTTTTTAATTTTATTTTGTTTCAAAGACAGTCTGAATAAAAATAGCTGCTGCAGATTTCTTTTGGTCCAGTTAGTGTGTTAAGTCACGAGTTGTGTGAGGACTCAGGACTTTTGCTGGGCAGAGACGCCCTTCCAGTAGTCTAAGATGTCGTGAAGATCCTCGTCTTTGGCAAACTGGACCTTTTTGCGTAGGGCATGGCCGGCTGCCATGTACTCCTCCTCATCTTTGTGCCGCTTGCGGTTGAGTTTGAAGCGCTCCCAGATGCTGTGTGATGGTTTGCAGGTGTACTCTGGGCTTGAGGTGTAGCTCAGGTTGTGATACTGGGGTGAGAGCTGGGAGTAGGCCAGGTCTCTGGGGCGAGGACGGGTCAGAGGCTCCAGGATGGAGGGCTTCCGCCCACCCATGCTGTCGTGCTGCTCCCCTGGGTGCGAGCTGGGGTACGAGTGCCGGTGTTCGCTGTACTGGCGGATCTTCTCCGCCTCTGCCCGCAGGATGGCTGCGGCCGGTGTCACAGTGAGGATGGTGTCGGTGGTGGGGGATGTCTTCTCAATGTATTTGGCTTCGGATTTGTGGCCCGATCCCTCGGAGCGGTAGGACCTGGGGCTCCGTATGGAGCCACTGGAAGAGGTGCTGGAGCGTTTGGGGGCCGCCTCCATGCTGTGGTGTCGCTGGAGAGGGTGGTTGTAGCTTTCCTTGTAGACGGGGGAAAGGAATCCGTGCTTGCTGGGGATCTGCTCTGACAAGAGCACCAGCTGAGGCTCCACCGTGGAAACTGCCCCCGACTTCACCCCTTGGAAAGAGGTGGACTCGGACTTCAAGGCATCGATGCAGTTGTTGATGATCTGGTTCACCTTGTCCACCTCCTTGGCAATGGTGGAGATCTCAGCCACGGAGCCCTGCGTGTCTGGTGGCAGGGACAGCTCACAGTCTCGCCTCTCAGGCTGCTCACCCGTCCTCACCTCCATGTAGTTGCCCTTGGTGGCCTTAGGGGTCTCGCTGCTCTCAATCAGCTTGTACTGCTCAACCTCGCCAGCAGAAGGTAGGTAGGGGATACGAGTCACTGTCTCCCCACCCAATATCTGTCCCTGGGACAGCTGGGTGATGCTGGTGGTCTCCATTTCTGGCCCATACTTCAGCTCGATGATGGTCTTCTTCATGCTGCCAGCAGCCTTTTTGTGCTTCTCCTCCTGCTGGCGCCTCTTCCGGAGGCAGTAATACACCACGCCCAGGACAATCACCATGCCAAAGAGACAGCCCAGGATTGTCATGATATAATGAGTGGCAGTGGAAGGGGTGGGCACCGGCTCCTTGCGGTTGGGTCTGGTGGGGGTGATGGTGACGCAGGTGTGGTTGTACTTGGAGTACTGGTGAACAGAGACTACACAGTAGGTGTAATCTCTTTGTGCTACTAGGTTGCTCACGGTGATGTTCTCCTCCTTCTTCCTGAGCTTGGTGATCATGGAGGAGAAGCCGTTTTCGAACTGGGAGAGGATGTACATCTTGCTGAAGGGGTAGGGAATCTGCACGGTGAGGACGGCCGAGTTGTGGTTGAGGTGCTTCACCTGGATGTTGGGGCGCACCTCCGTCTCACCGATGGGCGTGAACAGGGAGAACTGCGGCGTCGTGCCGTCGCCAGAGGAGCACTCCTCCTCGGAGCAGGGGCTTTCAGAGGGCACCGTGGTCACCTGGTACCTGGGAGGGATAAAACGAGGGATCACAGTGTAGGAGCCACCAGTGCAAAGGGACGAGAGCATGCTCAGAGCATTGCGGTAGCCAGTCCGGCCTTGGCCTAACAAGTAGTAGCCCATGTAGTCGGGTGGGGAGTCGCACTGCATCCGGTCGTAGGTGCGTGTCATGTTGGTGAAAGCCTCCAGCCATTGCAGGAAGCCGAGGAGCTCGCAGGAGCAGTAGAAAGGGTTACTGTAGAGTTCACAGACAGAGAGCTTGTTTAGGCCCCGAAAAGTGTTGCTGTCCAGTCTCTGGATCCTGTTCATGGACAGGTCAATGTTCACTATGTTGGGGCACTCCCAGAAGGCATTGGGGGTGACAGTCTCGATGAGGTTGGCCTGGAGATAGAGGTACTCCAGCTTCCCCAGGCCCCGGAGGATGCCCTCGGTGAGGTTCCTCAGGCGGTTGTAACCCAGCTGCAGCACCTGGAGGTTGAACTGTCCTGAAAAGGCACCGTCCTCGATGTAGGAGATCTCGTTCTTCGTCAGGTTGAGGTATGTCAGGTTGCCGAAGCGGCTGAGCGAGGCATACTGCACGCTCTTGATCTTGTTGTCGTTCAGCCGCAAGTCCACGATGGTGCTGTTGATCTGCTGGGGGATGGACTCGTAGGGGGGCTGGTTTTGGCTGCAGATGGCCAACCAGACAAAGCCCTTGTCCCCCTCGATGAGCCAGCAGTCTGCCCGCACCCCGCCGGTGTGCAGGAGAGACACGGCCGCCACGCACATGCAGAGGGCAGACGTCGCGGCCCACCGGCGACCTGCCATCTGGAAGGGCAGCACGGAGAAGGGGCTCCTGGTCTGCTGGAAGCGGGGAACAGGACAGGGGCCGGGAAGGTTTGGGCTAGTGCTCCTTCGGAAGCTTTGCTTGCCTCTCCCTTCTCTTCATGGCTCAGAGACGGGAGGGAAGCATCCGTGGAGAAAGCAGACCTCGGCGCCCACGGTACTCGGCAGCCAGCAGCCAGGGGCTGCTACCAAGGCCTTGGTGGTTGAGGCTGGTCCCACATCACCAGGCCTCCAGCATGTCGAGGAGGGAGTCATGAAGTTAAGCGCCTGTGCAGAGGAGTTGTTCAGGCTTAGAGACAAGCCTTCCTCTCATTTTTTATAGTACTTCTCCTTGTTTTCTTTTTGCTGCACATCGTGGCACTGGTCCCCATCTCCCTGTGCCTCCGTGTGTTCAGCTGTCCCCACTCAGTCCCCCGGCTCACCTGCTCAAAACAAAACACAAGCACAAACTAAGCACAAAGGAAAGACAGTCAGCAGTCAGAGGTGTTGGAGATCCATCCAACTCCCCTATTAGTTAGGCACGCGCCTTCTCATTCTGGCAACCAGCTTTCAAGGAGCCTTTGGTTTATTTGGCTGCCACCAGCACTGTTTGGCAGCACAAGGAGAGGAAGTCACTGACCACTAAGGTCACCCTCTGAGCCCTTGTCCAGCATCACTTTTTTGGCAGTTGAGAGACCAACACACACCCAGCACACCGTTTGTCTGACCTATTTAGGCGTCTACCTGAGGAGGAGAGGAGTGATGCCCCAGAAGTGTCTGTTCCTCTCCACTGAGAGCAGATGAAGTCTAGACAACTCGCTCTGATGTAGATTTGATGCTGCAGTGTTTTGCTGAGGGGAATCCCGACTGTCTCATGTGCTGGTGTGCGCAGCAGCAGTGCCCACACAAGGGGTGCTGGTCGAGGACACTGTGTCTCTCTTCTTGCACTGTCATGCGGCATCTGGGATTCAGCCCAGCATCAAATGCTTGTCCTGTTTCTGGGAACCTTTGCAAAACCCACCAGTGTGATTGTGAACCACCCAGTGTCCTTGTTCCTGCTGGGGGCTTGTTGCCTTTCTCCAAGGCTGTCCCTCCCAGGTGAAATGATGCAGAAGTGTGGAAGACCAGCAAACATTCAGTGGCATAACAAGAGCATTTGCAGAGGACGGGACAAGACCTTCCCTCCCCAGCCAGAAACAGCTGTTTGAAGACTAGGAACAGCCTTCATTAGACACAAACCTGTGGGACTTCCAGCAGCCTCACTCCCCACAGAGAAACTCATTTCTGGCTCACATTTGCAATTCTTTTCCCCCTAAATTTTTTACTAAGCATAAATTTCCACGGACAGCTCTTACTTCTTTTTCTGATTTCTTAGGGAAACAGGAAGGCAAAAGTGGAGAGGTGGGAAATGTATGACCACCAGCATCTCCTGGGTCATGCTTTTCCACAAGATATTGAAAGCATAATCTGTGGATATCTCTACTGCCAAACAGAACTTTGGGCTGGTAGCATGGAGACAGTGTGATGTTGTAGCAGAGATGGAGTTGCCCACAAATGGAGAGAAATCATGATGGCCTATCTAGAAAAATCCTTCTTTGAACTTTGTTGGGAATGGGAACACTGTTTGTCTCCCTTGTCCAACTGCAGACTGTATCACCAATGCTCCTTGGAAACAGAGCTGGTTAGAACTGCAGATTTCTTGGGCAATTGTGAAGGAGATAGGGCCACATCTTCCAAATGTTCTTTCATTAAATCTGAAAAATAGTATAAACCCAGAAACAGCATTCCAGACCATTTTACAGTGCCCAGGCTAGACTGTCCTTGATGCTACCTACCTGAAAATTGTGTGAGCTGATTGTTTAGAGGCAGATGTATACTCTGACCCTTGTCCCAAAGAAACCAGGTTCTTTTCCAGCTACAATACCAGGCAGGGAAGTAGAGCATATTTCACTGCAGACACCCCTGTCCACCATTCAGTTTATACCTTGGAAAACAGGCCAGTAATAATAAGCAGTAAAACAGTTTATTTGGTTGGATTGTGAACAATGAGTGTTCCCTGGTGACAGTTATGTTTCCATTACATGAATGATGAGACCTTCTCTCACATCAGCTCTCTGCACATGAGACTTTCCAGCCACCTTCTCCTCCGTGTGCTGTCACTTCTCTGAGATGCTCTGCCAGTACTTGGAAGTCCATTTTAACATAGCTGAGTCCTCGGAGCCAGCGAGGAAGGGAACTGGGACTGTGCTCCCTGCCAGATTTCAGGTGAGTGCCCCTCCTCTTGCCACCCCCACAGAGACACAGGCTGCAGTGCCAGACTGAAACACGTCTGCTGCTACATCCCTTTGGTGTTAGAAAACTCAATTAACCTCTCTGCTCTCCAGCCTCCTCTCTGGTACCGTGAGATAATGATAGCACTTCATGGGGTGGTGGGGGACTGAAGCAAAGGGCCCTGAGCTCCTCTTGTTGGGGTGAAAATCCCAGCACATGCATTGTGTTGCAGGTGGAGACTTTCTCTCTAGGTGTGCCAGCTTTCCTCTGCCACAGGGAGCAGCCTGGTGTCCAGCTCCTCCTGCATCCTGTGGGGATGTGTATTGCTCCTAAGGGTGCGGGATGAGGGTATTCCTGGCCTGCAGAGCCATCAGCAATGGCTTGCTCCAGTTGTCCCTTTGGGGTGGCACTTGATTCCAGCATCTCCCTGTCCTCCTCCATGGACTTGTGGATTCCTGCAGGCAAGGGAAGTCCTGCCAAACCGAGCACAGGCAGCAGGAAGGGATGCACTTGGCATATTCTCTTCAGCAAGCATTTGTTGTGTCCCCTCTGTCTCCCACTGTGACCCAACCACCCTGTCTGGGCAAACCTGTGTTTGAGAAGGCTCTGCAGAGCCAGACCAGCCTTTTCCTCACAGAGGAAATTTGTGGAGTGGGACCATCCATGAGCAAGGAGCAGAGACAGACTCCCCACAGATCTTGCCAGACTGATCCCCTACAGTCTTCCCCTATAGCACCTTTGTGCTTCCCCCATCTAATTGGAGGTGTTGGGGATGAAGAAGAGCAGCAGTAAATGCCTCAAACACGTTCAGTAAGTGTCCCACTGTATGTTTTCTCTTATTTCCCATACATTGCCTATCAGCCAGGTCCTTCCCAACAACAGAAAGGAGAAATGGCATTTTATCAGCAGCCCGAGTTTAATTTCAGCTCATTAAAGCAAGCAATTTGCTGGTTTATTTGCTTTACAAAGTGTGAATAAAATGACAGCATTAAGGAGATGTGAGAGAGGAAAGAGGGGCTAATCTCCCTTTTTATTAGATTCTCGGGACATGACTGGTGAGTGGAGAAGTTGGTCTTGTTCCTTTGCACAAAAGGCATAATTGTTCATCTTGCTGGCTTCTGAGAGCCTCCATGCCAGCCCGTGGTGGGTGTGGGGGTGTGCCCAAGCAACACCAGTGCCAAGCATCCCACAAGGTTCTAGTGGTTTAACTCTCCTGCCTGCCTGATTCACCTGAACCCAGTTGTCCTGAGTTTATTCTCCTGGTAACACAATTGCACATCACTTTTTCCAGTCCCCTGAACCCCCACAGAGCTGAGAAAACCTGGGAATAAACCAGCAAGACTCTCACATGAAAAACAACCTCAAAAATGGCAATTTGGGGGTCTCTTTTCCTGATGGACAATGAAGCAAAATGTGGCAATTAAGAGAGTGTGGAATAACAATAGAAATGTTTTGGAATGATGGGTTTAATCTGTCAGAATATCTTGAGGTGTGGCACCATGGTGACAATGACAACAGGCCACATCCATGACAAGGCCATGGTAGCCACCCAGGAAATTCCTGCACCATTCCTGCACAGTTTCCTGGGCCCTGCAGACACTGCTGTAATTCCCTTTCCTTCTGCTCTCAGGAGGCAAAATGGTTTGACCAGCTGAGATGATGTTGGGGTTTTGTGCCTAACAGAGGCCAGCAAAGGGGCAATGACAACTCCCTCACTCCTTGCTCCTCCTGCACATTGCCTCTGATATCCAGTATCTCTGCTGGAGCCCAGATCCATGCTTCTCCCTGCTAATCCTCAGCCCTGATTGTGATATGCTCCCCTCCTACCCATCTCTGCTTCTCCAGCCCTGGTCCCTGTCAGCAACCCAGCAGCAAAGAGGGATGGCTGGAATTTCGAGGCTGCAGCCTGTGCCCTGATGAGCAGCAGCATCCTTATCCTGGCTGAAAACCCATAGCAAGGGAGGTGGAAAGAAAAAGGAAAAGCTGGAGCTTCAAAAACCAGTGCAAGCTGGCTGGGAAGTCTTTGCTTCCATTTCCCAACTAATGGCATCTTGGAAAATTAAACTAGAGCAGCAGCTGCAAGGAAGCAAAACAAAACAGCTGTGGGGGCTGGGAAGAGAGCTGGCACTCAGTTCCTAATTTTGTTATTCTACTGAATGAGTTATTTCAAACTGTGGATTACATTTACTGAGGGAACACAAGATTACGCATGCGTGTGCGTGTGTATACACACAGCAGTGCTCCTCTCCTTGCCATTTCTGCATCTCCACAACTTCCTTTTCCCTAGCTGCTCCATCTCCAGCATCTCTTAGGTCCTCTTTCTCAGCAACTTGGGCTGTTTTATCAAAAAATTATCCCCACTTCAAAGAGAGCCAGAGGAAAATGGAAGTGGTAAATTACAAACGTAAGTGTTTGGTCACCCAAACAGAAGGGGAGGGAAAATTTGGCTAACAGAAACTAGATTTTAAAGTGAACCTTGGTTCTTCATTATGTGCAAGATAATCTGGAGAGGCAGCTCCAAGATGGCAGATGAAACCTTTTATAGTGATGAAGTCACCTGTAAATAGCTAATGTCCATCCTGTATATGTCAGGTGGGGAAAGGAGGCTTCCAGGCAGGTTTTTTCCTCATTCATCCTCCTGGTCTTTGCTCCATGACTCCTGCTGGGTGATGTTGGTCAGAATCAAAACCTCCCTGAATAATAAAAACACTCAGGCCTGTAAAATTCAAGTTCATTTTTACATCCAGACATCCTGATCCCAATACCATTCACTGACAGGGCTTAGGCAGCATTTTGTGCATCCCAACCTTATTCCCAAACACCTCACAGTGTTAGATAACAGAGTTCTCCAGTCAATTCTACTCTCTCTCCTGCTATTATTTATTATTTAAGGAAAACAGGCAAGGGAGAAGAGATATATTTTCCACTGAGGTTTGAGGAGAGATTAAGAAGGAATGAAGCAGAGAGGTGAAGGGGGAGCTGAGAGAGAAGTGCTCAGCATTGCATCCAGGACAGCTTTTACTGGGACTCTGGGAGGTCACAGACTGTATGACAAGTATCCAGGTGGGAGGGATGGCAAAGAGATAACTTTTCTGGGAGACACTGGGAGAAACAAAGAGAAATTACATGCTTGTGCTCTATACAGGGACAATAATATCACCAGTATGTCAACACTCTTGGACTCTGTACGGTGTTGGGACCAATCTCTCCTTGGCTTATTCCTATTCTAGCCTTGATTGAAAAAGTTATGCTCTTTACTGGAAGCTGATATTCAATCCCATTTAATTTAGCAGTAAACTTGGGTGCTGTAGTGTCTGAGGGGAACCCTAGTTCAAAGCCACTGTGCCTCCAGAAGCCAGGATGAGGCCAGACCTGCAGCCTGGGAATGGCCAGAACAGACTTTCTTTGCACAAACATTTGTAAGAACCTTTTTTCCTATAGCAAGATAAATTCTGTTTTAAAAATACAACATTTTCAAGACAAACTGTTGAGATTTCAGAAAATAAGACTACTCTGCTGTTACTCAGCTGCAGTCTGAAATCATTTACATCCATCTCATGCTCCTTGGTTTCCAGGGTCTGTTGAGATGACAACCCTATCTCATGCTGCTGTGGGCTGCTGAGCAGAAGCCTCTGCTGAGTTTAAGTAAATGCATAAATGATTTTCTTGGTGAGCAACCTCTTAGGCCCAGCTGGGGTACCTGTGCATTAAACCAGCCTTCCAAAACATCAGCACGAGCTGCAGTGGAACATCAGCTTCAGCTCCTGACAGCGCAGTTGAGCCCTCAAGGAGCTGAGAAATGTGATGAGAGCAACAGAGTTAGGGGAAAGTGAAGAAGCAAAACATTTTAGGGAATGTAGAGAAGTAAGAGCTATGATCAGGTACTACTCTAGCAATAAGAAAGATGTGTTTCCATGGGAGAAAGCCTCTCTAGTACTTTCTTGATGGGATTTTTCCTTAGAAATAATCAGTCTGAATCACAGCTTCATTTTGGGATGGTTATGCTGATGGTAGGCTGGGGAAAAGCAGAGGTCTGGTGTGGAAGCAAGAGTCCCATTTTCCCCTGTAAATAGTGCTGAAGATCAAAGGATGTTTTTCCAGCACCGATGCAATGGAGGGAGCCAGCCCCACGCTGGGCAGTGGAGCTGCTGGTGTTCCTCAGCAGTGACAATCTGAGCTGAGCCTTGTCTCCCCTGCATTGTCATCCTCACTCAGATCTTTGCTGCTGTTTGAAAAAGGGCTTTACTGCTTTCATTCATTAATTTATTTTTGCAGGAAGCCTTTATAACCCTTTGCCTCCCAGATGGGAAAACCCACTTTTACACAGGGGAAAATCTGGTGACGGATCTGTGAAATGGTGAGTTGTTAGAAATTATTTTTAGAGGTGCAAGTGTCTTTTACGCTCTGATATTTTTATGGTTGCATTTGCAGAAGAACACTTCCCCCTCTGTCCTGCCCTTCCCCTGTGAAGGGGTCTCTGGCCAGTGCAACATCACAGTTTCTAGGTAGGCTGTAAAGCTGAGTGTGGAGAGATGGACAAGAGAACACACAGCTCATGAAGGACTTCAAGGTAATGGTCTGTGATCTCTGGGTAGGCAGAACAGAATTCACCCTCCCATCAGCATGTGTGCTGCACACAGGAGTTGTTATGTCTGTGCTGTAAGCAAATACCTCTGCTAACCTCTCGCTGACTTGCTCACCTTGGAAGCTGGTCCTGCTTTTCTGGTTGGAGACTTTCAGATGTCTCTTCCAGTCCAGGTTATCTTGTGATTTTAATGGTCCTCTGGAGCTGAGAAGCCCAGCTTAAAGGCTGGACCCTCTGGCTATCCACTTTCTGAAGGGGGTTTCTGCCCAGATATTGCTATATCTACAAGCCCCGGTGCCCTACAAGCCTAATTTTAGCTCAGTGCTGCAGGCTGGCTTCTTGTCATGGGCCAGGAGAAGGTTAATGATCATCTGGGCAGCCCTCCAAAACCAATCTAATGTTTATTCAGGATAACAGCATTGCAGAGGAAACCAAGCATGACCACCTTCCATGTACAGCTTACCCATCACAGCCCTGCTCCTGCAGGTGGCTCTGCTGGAGCAGCTCACATTGGTCCACGCTTGGAGGAGACCCTTCCCTAGGTTAACTGAGGTCCTCATCAACATTTCCAACCCTGCTCTCTTAACCCAAACAGATGCTGTGTTTCTACAGAAATGCAGTTTACCAGGTTGTGTTGTTTCAGCAGTGGAAATACGCACTCACCTTTTTATTTTTTTTTAATAGGACACTCCTCATGGGTCAGATACCCAGGCTACAAACAAATATCCATTTATTTGGATATTTGGGAGGTGGGTCAGTTGTCCCAGCCTGGCGGTGGTGGCCTGGATGTTGCAGGTCTGTGCTCCAGCTGGGTCTGGGATGGAAGTGAGAGGATGAAGGGCTGGTGCAGATTAGCACATGAGGAGGCACAGGGATGTGAGACAGCAGTGACTGCACCCTCTGGCAGAGGGCAGACTCCCCAAGATGGTTGTGTGCATTTATTCACCTCAGCTGCTCTTTAATGGCTTCATTTCAGCCATGAATTACAGCCTTTTCTTCCCACCAGCACAGCCCCTGCAGTTACTCCATCGTGCCTTTGACACAACGTGGAAAGATGTGCAACAGATTCATCCCAAGAATACCTGCACCTGCAGGGAGGTGAGTGCACTGCTTTCTTGGGGGTCTCCTTGGGCCTCTCAGGGCTCCATGAAGGCATTGGGTATAAGCTGTAAAGCCTGAAGGCCTGAGATGTTCTGTGCTGGGAGAAAAATGCTCTTCAACAATCAGTACTCACAGACATACATAGCCCAGGAGAGTTCTTGATGCTTCCCTCAGGGTGCAGGAAAAATTGTACTGATAGCAAAAAGAGTTTTCTGAGGCAGCCCTGAGATGCTGGCACTGGCTTCACCATCAACAGTCCCAAAATAACTGGTTCTCACTGCCTTCCCAGGCGTGCTGGGAGGCATTGTGTGAACATCTATTTAGCAGTGTCTCAGGAGAACACTGGGAATGTGCTTCCTGCTACCTGAGATGGTCAGGGAGATGGCCACATGTGTTTGGAGCTGATAGTAATGTCTCATTTGATTATGTTTACAGGATGATTAAAAGGCTCCTAGATTCCTGAGCAGGTATCTTTATTATGCTAAATCTAAACAGAACACAGATACCCCACTGCGGGCTTTGCTGGTTAAACATGGTGCCAGACAGTGTTTCTCTCAAGACTACCTGATTTCCCACTGGACTATGCCCATGCACTGGTGGGAACAAGCAAAACCCATCTTTGCCCATAGAAGATACTCAGCTACAGGGATGAGGGACCAGTGGGTTTCCTTTATAGTGCCAGCATGCCTAAAGCTCAACTAAACAGCCTTCTACCTAAAAGTGTGTGGCCAGATGCAGAGAAGCTTGTAAAAATGGGTTGTGCACATGCTAGACTACAAAAGAAACTGTTTTTATCTGGGCACATGCCAAACGGATGGTGGAAGTGCAGCAGCAGGAGCTGCTGGTGCATGGGCATGCAGCACACAAAGCCCTTGCTCAGCATCCTGGCTGCTCCTCAGCCAGGTCTGTGGCCACTCTCGGGGCCTCTGTGTTTCCCTGCTTGTCCAGAAGATACGGAGAGTGGAAAGAAACTTTGGAGTGCAAGACAACAGAAGCAGGGAGCTGTGCCAGTGTTTGGATTGCCCGTCCTTTTCCCAAACATTTCCTGTGGAGGTTACCCAAGCCAAAAAAGCAAGTGAACCCAAAACACCTACCCTCTTTGGAGGACTGGAGTTTATTGTTAATAATCTACTGCTAAAGGGTAACATCTGTTTTGGACAAACCGTAATGAGATTTAAACCCCAGGTGGAGGGAGGACTTCACAGTAATAAATGACTTTCTGTATGTCTAAATAGTTTTAATTTTTTTTTCTGGCAGAAATAGCTGCTTTTCACCTCAGGCTTCTTTCTGCCAGCTCTTTTTGTTTAATGATTGCTATTAATTTCCAGGGTGGCAGATGGATTCTAGGCTGGTGTAGTCTGAAATGAGGAAAAACAGCCCGTGAAGGTGCAGGCTTGCCGTGAATGTGTGCACAGGTCACACACGGTGATGCGATGCCACGCGTGGGAGTTTGCTTCCCAGGGGAACAATTGCTTCCAGGTACCTGCTAATCCCCACTGGGATGTTTGAGCACCTCTCAGTCATAAAGGAAGGCAAATTAACATTTCTGGTCACTGCTCGTAGCTCTGCCTGTTTATATCTTCATTTAATAAAGCTACTGATTTCAGCAAGGGTTCGGGAGGAATTCAACACCAAGTGCTTTGCTAAATCCAAGCTGAAGTGACCTGGAGAGCAGCACGTGGTCCCCAGAACACGGAAAAGAACTCCCTGCCTGTGGCTGGATGCTGCCAGGTAATGGGGATTCCTCCTTGGGCATGAAACAGACAAAAAGACATTTTTCAGTGTTTTTCCTGTGTTATTTGGATTATTATTTTTTTTAATAGTGTGGGATTTCCCAAACAAACAATCATTCTCCATCCTCCAACTGTGGTAGTAAATGTGTGATGTTGAACCCAGCACACCCTGCCAAGCTCGTAGTGCCCAAAGGAGGACTGATTTTATCCTCTCTGCTACCACCTCCTCCTCAAGAAGCCTACAGAACTAATCCCAATTAGTGCTACAGTGTGCTGGGGTGCCCTCCTTTGTCTTCCCCTCCTGTGGGGAATCTCTGGACTTGGCTCAGGAGGCAGGACACATGGGTAGCCAGGTGAGAAGCTGGATCTAGGAAGCAAGGCTGATGATGGACCACCACAGGGCAGCACCCTGTGGACAGACAGCTGTCCCGAGACAAAAGCGTGGCAGAGGAGATGGGAAGGAGGGAGGGGTTTACTTGCCTGGGCCTGGGTGAGCTCCTGGGGATGGAGGAAAGGGGGTAGAGATAGAAAGTGCAGCATCTCAGGTGATGCAGATAATCGCCTTTAATCTCCTGCTCAAAATAACCCAAAGTCAAGTAAAGGAGGGATTACAGGGCCTAAGCCACTGTTATTGCCAGGGTGGAACAGACTTAGGTTGCCTCTGAAGGGCTCCTGAGGAAGAAGAGGAGCTGCAGCAAATACCAGCCTGCTGGAAATGCCTCCTGGTGAGGGTGACTGGGTGGGCTGGGGACCCTCCTGAGGTAGCCAAGGGGAGTTGGAGCTGCAGGCACAGCAGCTGCTGGCAGACTTAGGAGCCTACACAGGCACCTGGTCCCAGGGAGAGAGTGTCTCAGATGCCCACTTGTCACTTTGTCATTGCTGATGAGTTTATTCTTAGTGCAGGATCCAAAGTGCTTTACAGCCACTAATTATCCTAATGGGGAAGCAGTGCCCGTGAAACCCATTTTACAGATGGGAAACAGAGCCCAGGAGGAGCTAAATGACCTATCAGGTGCTGGGGCAGGGCTAGAGAGGTGGCCAGGCCCTGCCCCCCCACCTCCCTCCAATTTTAAGGGGCCTTTCCTTGGATGTGTGTTCCCATCAGCTGTGAGGCTGAAGGCATCTCCTGCCCTTTGCCAAAAAAAGCCACAGCTCGGCTGCTCTGCTGCTGCCAGGGAAAGCTGAGCTGCAGAGCCCTATTCATCAGCTCCTGGTGATGTCTCTGAGATAGCAGCAGCACAGGGACTGTGTGAAGCAGGATTGCACTGGGGAGGGAGCAGAGTATGCTCATTTTAATGAGCCTGTCCCTGCCTAAAGGAGAGAGAAAGCGAGAGGCCAACCTGGTTTAATAAACTCTGGCATGCGGATTTAATCAGACGGATCATTGTTCCCCAGCACAGGGATGAATATATTAAAAAAATGATTCAAACTTTCCCCCTTTGTTTTTCATTTGTATTATGTGCTGTGGTGTGATAAAACATCCTGGGGCCAACTTGCAAGGCAATAAAAGAGACAGTGGAGGAGAGGAAGACATTGATCCATGCGAGCGAGCACAAGCACTGTGGGAAGGGAGGCTGCTGGCAGGCAGGGCTGGAAGAGAGGGGCTGCAGCATCCTCAGCCCCCACCAAAGCCCCAGGGAAGATGTGGTTATGGGGGCTGACCTGCCGTCAGCTCCCTTTCAGAGATCTGACTAATAGCAGTTTAAGTCCAGCGCTAAAAGCAGCCTTTTTCAAGCATGAGACTTCCATCTCACTACAGAAAGATCTGAGCACAAAAATATCCCCACAGCCCTGCCCCAGGAGGGAAAGAGGGACAGTCCCCACCTGGTGCAGGGACACCAGCACATGGATTGTGCTGGCGGTGTCTTTTGGAGTCAGGTGGCACTGGCCTTCCAGGGAATGGTGCAACAGGACAAACTTTCCGCTGGACTCTCCCCTTCTCCTTACCAGGATGTTGTTTCTTCACTGCCTCCATGTGCCAGGCAGGGAAGAGTGGGGATCTGGGTGCTGCTTATTAATTTAGAGAACTAAATAGCTGTGGTTGCAAAGCTGCAAACTGCACAGGCAGAAGGCAAAGGCTGCTCCCTGTGTGAATGCCACACCCCTGTGTCTCTCACTGTCCCTGGGGACAGCAGGCATTGCTTGGGGGCACAGAAAGGTCTTGATCCAGCACGGCAAAGAGCAAACTGGGTCTGCAGGCAGCCCAGGTGGGACTGTGTCAGTGTGTGCCTCAGCAGCACCTGGCTCTGGGCTTGCAAGGCTCTGGCTACGTGGGTGGGAATAAAGCCAGCTTAGACAAAATAGTCTTTTGTACTAAATCCTGGACAGTCCACCTGGAGCTGTGGACAAGGACAGACCTCAGGGGCCTCAAGATGCTTCCATGGAATTTACCTCCTTTGCCCTGCCCAAGCTCACTGTCCTTGGCTCAGGCTTAAACAACCCCCAGCCCCTGCTTTGCTCACCCTTCTCTGGCCCATCAGGCTGCTTGCCACCCTGAGACACAAAGAATTGGCTCTCCAAGGATGGGACAGGGCACTCAACTGGGTTTTTAACCTCTCCCCCTAATACTAAGGCCAGAGTTGTCTAGCTGCACTAGACAGCTCCCTGGCAGGTGACAGATGGGCATTTGGCTGAAGGCAGCCCAGAGGTGGTTTTGCTGGGGGGCTACAGGACCCCCTGCCACAGCAAAGCTGTACCTGACAGGTTTAACTGGCCCTAGGGCAGAGATGGGGTTTGTGGTGAGAACCCAGGAATTTCTTTTTACATCCTTCCTTCAGGATGGATGACCTCCACCAGCAGCTGCAGGGCCATGGTAATGTTTAGAGGAGGGGGGAAAGGCCTCTCCTTCCTTGGAAAAGATTTCTCTAAACTGTGCCATTGACCCATCCACTGAAGAGTCACTTATGGCCATTTGGTGTTAAGTATCACCAGCTTGGGCTTCTAACACACCACCGTGCTGCTGCTTCATTACTTTATCCATTACTGTCCATAAACACTAATAAATAATCCTATTTTCATTCCCCCCATTGTTTAAGTGGTCATTAATTGTAGTTTATATGCTGTCTTTGCCTATTTGTGTACGATAGCTTCTTCGTGATTCCTTGATTAACTGTGATTGATTGTGTATTTTAAAATCAATTAAAAGTTTCAACACTAAAAGGTAGAGTCTTTAGCAGTAATTCTCCAAGACATTGCCATTTATAATGGAGCTATTGTAGTGCTGGGATCCATTAGTGTGGCAGGCTGTGATCTTTATTTTCCAGATTTATGCAAATAAGTAAGTGTGAGTGTGCACGTGGCTGTGTCTGGTGTGGGAGTTATATGGCAGGAAGAGTTTGTGGCAAGGAATCAGCTTCTCACAGGGTTGCTGACTTTTGTGGGTGACCAGGAATCACCCACTCCCTTCCTTAAAACACTGGTGCAAGGGCTGAGCCCCAGGACTCCATAATTTCCTTGCATTGTGTATTAATTTTCAAATTGTAAGAGGTGCTGATACCCTCAGCTGAAGGGGGCCATAAAGTGGGATGGGTGTTCTTCTGCAAAGCTGTTTTAGTGAATGCCCCTGTGCCTTGGTGGGGTGGAGGTGAGGGGGCTGTGGGAGGATGGGGTCTGTCAAGGTCTGTGTCTGTGGTGGTGCTGATACGATGGAGGAGGAGGAGGGTGGCCACCACCTGGGTGTCAGGGCATGTGCTGGAGCACAAATCTCTGCTCTTTATAGCATCACACCTGTATTACATCAATGCTTAGCTCCTCATATTGCTGTTGTGCTGGGAAAATGTGTGTCCAGCACCAGGGCTGGAGGAAATGGGCTTAACACCGTACTCTTGTGCTGCCTTGCCTTGTAAACCTGGATCCTAAGTGCTTATGGCTCTGTGCACTCTGTGACTTCAGGGCAGCTCTGCCCAAGCAGCTTCTCATAGTCCATGCAGGGAATTAGGGGTGGGGAAGCCACAAAAGAGATTTTGTGCAGGTGCTCCGAGGTGGGAGCAGATCCCCAAGGACCCGTGGGAAATCAGGCCCTTGTAATGGATCCCCTACTTGTCCCCCATCCTCCAGGATGTCTGCCTGCTGCCTGCTGCCAGAAGCAGGGCCCTCCCAGCCATCTGCCAGCTCAGGCAGAGGATTCCTGTGCTCTAATCTGCTCACAGACGTTTGTCACCCACCCCTCTCCCAGCTGCATGATGCAAAAAACACCTCAGTGCCCCAGTACAGCTGCTGGGAGCACCTGTAGAGGAAATCACCAGTCCTCTTAAATGATGGGGGGATCATTTTGTGCAAGCCCTGAAATGGGATCACTCTGTTGAATTAACTTGCCTGGCTTGCATTGATGTTAATGAAATAAAGAAATATAATGGTTCCAGACTTTTAAACTTCTTATAGCTCGATTTGCATAATGGCTACCGCTACCCTGAACAGGAACTGATCTGTCAAAAAATATTGTTCCAGTCCTCTATCATTCAGCTCAATGGGAGGTGCAGATTGGCCCACAGGAGCTGTTTTTTGCTGATGGAGTGGAGTTTGCCTAGTGCCGACCATAAAAAGCTAATATTAGCACGCAATCCAATATTGTAAAAAAGAAATTGGTTAAAAGTTATAGATCAATAACTGTTAACGTGGCTCTATTTTTCAGACAGATCATGTTTGCTGCTGCCTGCTGATGGGGAGGCAGGCTCCCTCCCACTGGCTGAAACAACTCCAGGGTTCCTCCTTGAAGGAGCCTGGGGCTGCAGTTGAGGCTCAGCTGCTCTGGACAGCCCTGGGAGCTTACTGAGCTGCATAGTGTTTCTTGTGGGAGTTCCCCTCCACCCTGGACTATGAAATGCTGGTCAGGGCTGGACATTAGCCCTGTCTCCACCATCTTGCACAGCCCTCCTCAGTGCCTCAGATCCCCTCTCCTTGATGCCCTACAGCAACACCCCTTGGTGCCTTAGATTGTTACTCCTTGATTACCTGTACCCCTTCTCCTCCCTGCCCTAGATCACTGCTCCTTGATTATCCACATCTCTGTTCTTTGATGCCCCAGATCTCTGCTCCTTGGTTACCTACATCTCTGCTCCTCCATGCCCTAGATCTCTTCTCCTTGATTATCCCGATCTCTGCTCTTTGATGCCCTAGATTTCCTCTCATCAGTGCCCCAGATCTCTGCCTGCTGCCAAGATGGTGTCTCTCCCTGCAGACGACTCCTGCATCACTTCCAGCTCTTCCAGAGCAACTGGATACTTTACCCCTGTGGGGAGAAGGGTGTTGGTCTTGGCATGTGTCTGTCCCATCCCTAAAATGAGGCGAGCATCCCTTCTCTCCACCAAGTGGATTTAAAGCGTGTTGCCCATGTGGAAGGTACTGTCTCTCCACACCAGAGTGTGTTTGGGGACTTCAGACCCAAATCCTCAGCTACAGTGATGGGGATGGGAGTGTGCAGGAGCAGGGAATCAGCTGAGCATCACAAGCCAGCATGACAATGGCCCTTTTGCCCCCACTGACCTTGGGCTTGCCTCTGATAGCTCATTACAGCCTGTCTTTGATCACTTGCCTCTTCCCTGCCCTTTATTGGAGATGCTGGAAAGCTTTCCTGACCAATATCATCAAAAAGGACATTTTTATTTCCAAAATATACAACTTAATTAGAACTAAGAAGGGAGAGAGCAGCCAGTTCATAAAAACACCCACTCTGCGACAATCTCTGTACTGATTCTGTGGAACCGGGGACAAGAAACACCTGGTTTTCAGTGGGAACAGGGTGGTTTCCCAAATACCACTCAGGTCCTGGACAAAAAGGGGTTCTTCCACTGCAAGAGAAGGGGTTGGTGTGGAAATGCCCTCACCTGCAGTCAAACATGCTTTGCTGAATTGGGACCCACTGGAAGCATGGACTGAATAGCTGCAGACAGCAACCGAGAGACCCTCATCTAAATCATCACCCTGCAAACACACCTTCTGGTTGAATGCTTGAATATCCACAGTCTTGCTAACACACTCACTGAACTGGGACCATTTCCAGCTTCCCAGGGCCATCCCCCTGCAGGCAGCAAGGCAGGCCCACCCTATGGCATGGGAGGAGAGCGTGTGCATCCAGCTGCCAGCTGTGGGCAGGACCTGCCTAACAAACGAGGTCCACTTGTTCCCATCTCTGCAGCTGCCCCATGAAACAGCTGACACCTTAAAAATTGATGGGGTTCATTTCCTGCCTCTGTGCACTTACTTGAAGCACCAGCTCTGCCATTACCAGCAATGTCCACATTAATTACTATCATAGCCCAAGTACCTTGGCACGGCTCCCCTGCCTGGAATGTCTGTCCCAGCAGTGACCTGCATTTCCCTCCCCGTGGGACCTTTGGCATGACTGGGATTTCCAGCACTGAACAAAGCTGATGCTGGAAGAGCCCCTGGGGAGGAGGACAGCCAGTCAGGCAGGTCTGCTGACAGGTTGGCTCTGGCCCAGGCTCACCTGCAGCATGGGGGGCTCCTTCACCCCTCGCCTCACTGAGCAGCAGCACCAGTGCTGCCCCATCTCTGGGGCATGGGCTTTTCCACATGGCATAAACGATTTAAATATTCATTGGAGACTGATTCAGTGGCTGGGTGGTGGAAGCACTTCTCCTGGGATCATCTGGAGTCCTTGCACTGAGTCCCTTTAGGTATGAGCCCCAGGGACCAGCCTTCAGCTTTCCACTATGGAGTCCTTTGCACAGAAACCTCAGTTTCTAAGGAAAAAAGTCAAGTCATGGAAAAAGGCTCAGCTCACTCTAAAAACAGCTCCTGAGGGATGGAGACAGGCTTTTCAATGCTCTGTTGGCTGCAGAAAATTGAAAATCTCATCTCTTTTGCATAAAATGCTGATTAACGAGTGCTAAACATAAGCATGTTTTAGACAGTGGAAGGACATGCACAAAAGAGATAAAACACTAGAAATTATGAGTAATGGGAGTCAGCAACTGAAAGGATCATCAATAACGCGTCTTCAGCATGGACAGAGTTACATCTAACCCAGGTATCACACAGCCTAGTCAAAAGTCTGTCCAAAAGTGTGCTTTGAATGCATGAACACAACAAAATCAGGACCTGCAAGAGACTGACAAATACAAGAGAACACAACATTCGTTCGAGATGCTTCATTCTTGCCTTTTGCCATTCACCTCAAAACCTCATGGGAAACACCAAGCCCACAAGCAATAGTTCCCCAGAAAAAGGTCTACAAATTATCATGGGTCACAAGCTGAACATGAAGTATCCTTGTCTCATCAAGAGGCAGACAGAGCCCTGGGATGTACGAGCTGCAGCGTGGCCTAGGAGTCTCACAGAATCATCTTTCTGATCTGTTCAGGGCTGGTGAGGTCTACACTGGAGTAGATTTTGGTATTGGCAGCTCATATCAGAAAGGAGGTGGTGCTGCTGTAGGCAGCACAGAGCAAACAGGATGATCAGAGGTCTATGAGACGTGACCTACAAAGAAAGATTGAAAGAACTGGGTTATTTTGCCTAAAAGAAATGATGGAAGAAGAGATGTGATAACAGTTTTCAAGTGCTTAAAAGGCTGCTGCTAAGGGGAAGAGAATAATCTGTTCTTTATGTCCATGGTGGACAGGACAAGAAATAATCAGCTTAAATTACAGCAAGAGAAATCAGGTTAGACTTGGGGACAAAAAAGGCTCCTGGAGCAAGGCAGTGGTTACCTGGGAGATTGAGGGGCTCTGTCACTACAAACATGAACGCTGTTTGGGGACAGGCAAACATCCATGGGGAGAGGGGGCTGTCCTGGGGCAGGGCTGCACCCTCTCCATGCCCCTGTGGTACCTTCAGCATGAGTCTGGAGCTCCTGGATTGTCCAAAGTGAGATCATCCTGCAGCAATCACTTCAGCTGGCTGGACAAACCCCAGACATTTTGGCTTGTGAGATGATTCAAGATGGCAAAATTTGATTTGGTAGCAGACTGGGGGCACAAGTCAACGTTTTGGGTTATTTTTCTTGCAGTAAAGAAATACTTCAAAATTGATTTTCCTTTTCCCTCTCATCTCTTTCAGTCACTCAAGTGTAACACAAACGAAGCAGAGCATCCCAGCCACGCCACACAGTCAAGTTGAAATGACACCATCCAAATGAAACCTGTTTGATAATGTCCTTGCTGAAAACAACAATGAAACGAATCTCTCTCCTCCAGGCACTCGGGTGTGGTTGAATCACCAGTTCTGAGTGCACAGACTTGCCTGGAGACGTTTTTCAGCCAGCTCACAGGATTGTTGCTACCAGAGAGACAAAAAGAAAACAAAACCTGGACCCCTTCCAACCCAGCTGTGCCCCCACTGAGCAGCAGCCACTGTGCCAGTGGCCAGGATGGGGGATCCTCCACGGTGTCCAAGAGCAGCTCCATCCACGTCCACCCAGCAGCACTTCCCTGTGCTGCTGAGCATGCACCTCGGGGCTACTGATTAAGAGATTCTGTGTTCTCCTGAGGAATTATTATTACCCCTGGGTTCCAAGAGCAATCCTTTATTTTAAAAACCTGCCTCCTAATTCATTTTATATTTACCCATAGAATCTTGGCCGGGGTTTCTGGGAGCTGCAGGTTTTTGCAAAGGCCAGGTTTTAAATGGAGCTGACTCAGCAGAAGCAAACTTGATTGAAACAGTGCCTGTTTGAGTTTATTCCATTCCTGGGCAGGATTGGAAACAAAGCAGCAGAAAATGGACTCTTCCCAGCTTTGTTTTCTCCGCAGGCTCTTGGCTATGTGCAGCAAATGTTGTTGCTGACCCACGGGGACTGCAGACTGAAGTGGAGGAGAGCAGAAGAGAGCTAGCAGAATCCCTGCTGTATATCCCATATTCTATTGATTTAATGTTTAATACATCTGAGATGAGAATCAAAAAATAAAAAGAAGAAAAATGAAGAAGTAATGAAAAAAATTAAAGCCCTGTAAGCAATTAATTTTCAGCCTCACTGCTTAGCATCAGTCTCAAGGAGGGGACTGGGGATGCAACTAATACTTAGATTATTAAAATATCTCTCCAGTTCCCCCCAGGTACAGGCAAGACCTGCCATGGGGAACATGGTGCCAATTCTTTCCCACACTACCACAGCAGCAAACTGGGACTTGGAGTCATTTTAACATAGCCCATGCAGCCAAGTCTGTGAATCCTTAGCTGTGCCTGTGGCACAGTCTGACTTCTGCCCACAATGGCAGCACTCCTTGCTTGTTGATGTTGGTGGGACAGTGCTGTCCCAAGCAGGTCTTGCTCAGGAGATGAGTGTCCCCTCCACAGCCTGGCCTTTTTCTCAGGTTCTCCTCATTCAAGAGCTGGAGCTGGAAAGAGAAGATGGATTACAGAGGACGGCCAAGCTGCCATGCCAATGTAGCACTGGGGACTGCAGTTGGATCCTGTCCCAGGTAAACCAAGATTCCTTCAAGGAAAAATTCATTTTAGGCTCAAGAGAAAAATATAAAAGTGCTGAAAGTCGACCATTTTCTCATACCTTGGAGAGTGCCTGCTTCTGATGTCCTCACTGTTATGAGGCGCCTAAGTGACAGCCAGGCTATGAAATACAGCCAAGGGTTTTTGAATTGACAGCTCATTTCATGTACAAGCAAAGCCTGAAAGACAGTCCAGAGCTGCTAAGCAAGAGCAGGTTAATAGCTAAGTACACAGCAGACACCTAATGAGAACACCAGTATCTCCTAACTCCAGCTTCGTGCAGAAAGCCAGGAATATGGAAGTTGTCACTTAGTGTCCAATGGCCATAACGAATGTGCCAGTGGAGGTGCCCAGAAAGAATGATACCATAAATTGGCAAGGTGGCAGCTGCATTCATCAGCTCAAACAAGAGCTGGTCATCCATAAAATCTGGCAGGATCAAAGACCACTTCTTCAACGCCAATGTTATTTCCACCTTTAGAGTGTGGGTGGAAATATGCTTGAAATTTGCCACCAGACCCAACAGATGTGTCTCTTCTGCTGAGAGCCAATGCTGGCTGGTGATCCAGGCTATGAAATGCTATTAATTTATTGCAGCAAGTGCTTAGAATCATCAGGGGATTCAAAAGTAAACCCCCAAGTCCTCTGGAGAAAGCAGCGAGCGTGTGCCCAGGACATGCATCAGCAGCAATGATCAGTGCCCTGCTGAAGCTGAGCACCCAACACCTGGGCTGGAGGTGGGGACCAGCAATTTGGAGACACTTCCAGCACAAGCTAAAATGTGCCTGCTGAGCTTGTGCTGCAGGGACAACAAACGGGCCCCTGCTGTCCCACCTGTGGATATTCTTAGTTCAGTCAGAGAGAAAAGTAGAGATTTCTACCAGGGTGAGCCTGGGAAAGAGTTTGAAAGGAATGTAAATAATTCATTATCTCTCTTGTTCTTCACATTGTTTATAGATATGTTCTGCCACCGTGCACCATTCACAGCGCACCAATGGTGTGAGATGTTTTTACTTTAAGACCAATGAAATTGGTCTGCACGATGTGCTCTATAAAAAGAGCGGTGTATTTGAAACAAATCAGTTCTCTTCTCGCCTTCTGACTTGGAGTCTTCATTATTCCCATCCAGCCTCAACGGCGACATCCCTCCTCGGTGACAGCGCTGTCTCCAACCCGCAACACGAGCACAACGCCGCGAGGCAGCCTGCCAGCTGACACCCTTCCCCTGGGAGCTGGGAAGGAGGGTGAGAAACGTGCTGCAAGTCCCCAGTAACCCATGCCCGCTCCTGTCTGCTTGCAGAGCCCCCCCTGAGCCGCCTGTCACCGCCATGGGGTTTGCCACCACCGTGACAAGCGCGGGGGAGCGCGCGCGGTGTTATCTGCACCACTGCTGCTGTGTTTGCAGGCAGTGATTTGTGCAGGGAGATAACTTCCCTCCAGGATCCAGGATCTCATCCTGCCTTCCCGTGGGCAAAGGAGTGGGCTCCCGCTGTCACTTCTGATATCCTTCCTCAGGGGAAATTGCTGGGTGCAGGGGGTGGTTTGCTCGCCCAAGGTGGGTCACAATGCTGGAGTGGAACAGAGTCCCTGGTGAGGACTTCCTGGGATTTTTTCCCTTTCCAGGGGAATATGGGTGATTTGAAGCCCCTGGGCCACCAAAAGTCGTGCAGTGTTATCCATGCAACAGCTAATGAAGATCACTCAGTCCATAAAGATTTTAAGTCAAGGGTTTGATGTTAATTATGGACCAACACATTTAATGGCCCATTTCACTTCCACAAGGCATTTTTTTAATTAAAAAATGATATATTGCACAAAAAGGTGGGGGGGGGAGGGAAGGAGAGAAATAATTGAAGATTGTTTTATTCCAGAACAACCTGAGGCTGGGAAGGCAGTAAAGAGACAACGTGTCGGGGAGTGTGATGGCAGCACCACAAGCCATGAACTGGTGGCAGAGGAAGCCAGGGAGGGAGCAGTCTCATCACACTGGGAGAAGGTGCCCAAGGAAGAGAAAAACAGCCAGAGGCAGGTAGGTGGAAATCCAGGTTAATATTTTGGCCACCACATTGGCCTGTCCTCACCTGTTGAATCTTTAGTTTGTGCTGCTGAGGACTTGGTTTCAAATCCCTCTTTCTGACTCTCTGTCAGCTGTCTCTCAAGAAAAACAGCTAGACCCCCAGAGTGGAAATTAGTCTGGAATAGGTCAGGGATGAAGAAAATCTGACACACCTGGCTCTGACGTTACTCTGGTTTTCATTCAATATTTAAAGATGGGTTTGAGCAGGGGTTGGCCCGAGATGCATTGAAATAGTCTGTGCAAAGGAAAGGTCTTCAGCAGAGCAAACCAACATTCCCCTGCCTTGGTCAGTGCCCATCAGCTGGTGGTGCACAGGGCAAGGGGGCAGCAGGAGGGAGCAGCTCCAGGTGGGAGGCTGGTATTGGACTAACTCAGGGAGGGGGGAAGAGAAGTGGGATGGAAATGTGGCCTCGGGCTGACTAAGAAAACTTAGTGTGGCTGCTTAAAACTGGAAGTAGCAGGAGTATGACACCAAAGTCCCTGGCCATGGGTGGACTCAAGTCCTCCTGTGCCTCCAGCTCTGAGCCTTGCTGTTGTTCTCTTCCTTCAACTCTACAAGGGGAATAATAATATTCCCTCCTCACAGGGTTTTGAGATGCTCAGTTACTATGGTGATGGGGCCATAAAAGTACCAAAGATAGCAAGAACAATAATAATATCAGACATGGTAGGAGCCAAATAATTGCATTTAGGGCACGCACACAACACAAAAGGGAGAGCCACCTCCATTCACCACGGCTCTCAAACCCCGAAGACACAACTTTTCTTGTACCAATGGGCTCTCAGCCTACTTAAAGGGCTAATTCCCAATTCCTGCAATATCCACTCAATGCTGTGAGTGGTCACCAATCACTGCAGCTCCAGGACTGGTCCTGCCTCTCCCCAACTCCAGCCAGGAAGAGGGGGGAGCAGCAGGGCTGGATGGCCTTTGCCAGTGGAGAAATCAAGTATTCCTTGCATCATCTCTGTAACACAAAGTCCCCACAGGTGTTTGGCCACTGCACTGTGTGACCAGCTAAGCATTCTTTGCCCAGAGTGGCGAGTGGGCCCAGCACAATGCCACTGACAGCTTATTCCTTTGTCTCTACTGAGCACAGCGCCTGCCTCATTATTTTTTTTTTTTTAATTTATGGGGTTTTAATTGAAAAAAAATTGTGTAACATCTGTGGCTGCTTCCTAACACCTGTGCACGACAAGGCTGATTTTCAGCAGTGATTGTCACAGCATTCTCATCTGGGCAATGCTGAGTCAGTGCTGTGTGGCCTCCTCTGAACTGCTCAGGCAAGAACGATCCTTGGGGGGCAAGTAATTAACATGTGATGGAAAACAAGGTGCTGAGGAAAAAATATGAAAGACATCCCTTTTAAAGGGGGAAAACTTGGCATGAGCAGGTGGTGAGTTTGCAGTAGTTCACCTGAACAAATGCTGCTGGCAGGCAGATGGAGAGCTGGGCTGCCAACCCAGCTCTGGTGTTATGGTAAGAGGAGGTGGCAGAGGGGATTTGGCCTTTCCATCAGCATTTTGGGCTGTGTTTGCACACCAGTTCTTGCTGGGCATCCACCTTGTGGTTGTCCCCAGCTCTAGCCCAGGAGCTGCCTGCTCCCTGAGGGGGGCATGGGCAAGGCTGGTCCTTCTCTTGCAGCCCTTTACAGCAGCCTGTGCCACAGCAGTGACTTACAGCTCTGGGATTTGCTGAACCCAAGGGGGCTGTTGGCAGCAGGAATACAAACTGCCCTTCTGCCATTTACACAGCTGCTGTGGGGACCTGCCCTGCTCATTCCTGCTCTGACAAACATTTGCACATTTGCAGCATCCCAGATGTGGCTGGGAAATGTCACCACCCGTGCTGTGGCACGAGGCACGAGGAGCTGCTGCAGCCCTGGCCCTGCCAGCTGTGGACAGTGACCCCAGAAGGCAGCAGACAACCCCAGGTGGCTGAAAGCCCAGCATCCTTCTCCTTCATTGTTAGATCTGGAGGCCCAGCACCGCCCAGGTAGTTTTTATCATGAGTAGAAGGATCCTGGAGCTCACTGCTGGTGTTGCCACCCAAATCCTCATGATTTTGACAGCCTTGAGTGCTGCCTACCAAAAGCTGCCTCCTTGCAGCATCTCCTAGGGCTTGCTGTGCAGGTGCTGGCTCTGACAGTTTGGCTGCTCAGGAAGCACAGAGCAGCCTGGGAAGCTTACAGGTGCCTCTTACATTTCTACATGCTCATGACAAAGCTGCTTGGTAGCGTGAGTGAGCAAGGAGCAGCAGGGACACAGCTCTGGCTGTGCACAGGCTGAGGTTTCTTCCTTGCAGGAGCCTCCCTGTACAAAGCTGGAGGAGGTTTTATCCACTGCTCACAGCTCTGGGAAGCTCAGGCTGCCCTAAAATCCCTCTTCCCACTGTGACTTGGTAAATAAATAAAACCCTGTTCCCTGCTGAGCTCGGTAATGGCAGCAGGGCTGCCAGGGCAGAAGACAAGCAGGGCAGGCAGGTAGAAAGCAGGGGCCAGCTGAGCAGTTTGGGCAGGGAATAAAGGAGCAGCAGTGCAAACATTTCCGTGTCCTGCCCCTTGTCACTGCAGCTTGGCAACACCCCCGTGTAACATGGGCTTTTTGAGCAGATTCCCCCTTGCACATCCTGGAAGCAGCCCCCTCTGCTCTCCCCTTCAGCACAGCATCAGCATCACGCCCCCTCCTCCCTCGCTTCTTCGGCCTGAGAATTCCCCTCATCTCTCAGAGCACATTTAAAAAAATCAATGTAATTACACAGCAAACATTAATTATGATCAGAAAATGCAACTGAGAGGGATTGATCTGGAGGAGGGTGGCAGCTAGCCACCAAATTACCAAACACCAAATCAGTGGGGTTGGTCCAGACAGCAAAGCATCCTTAGTGACATGTGCCTTGACAGCCTCAGTCTCTGGTTTCTTTTATTGGCTCTCCCAGTTTGTGGTGTAAGGCAAGCTGAGAAGTGGATAAATGTGAAGTGCTTGTAGATATATCTAGGTGCCCCTGGTATGGCTGCTAAGAGGACATGAGACAAGAGAAAGCGAATTGCTTGTCTCAACCTGGTAATCCCAAGGACACGGCTAATGCTGCTTGGGGTGAAACTTCATCCCTGCTGTGGAGGTGACCTCCATGCAGATGCTTCCTCAGCTGGTTGTTGAAGCTCTCCTGGGGACAGAACTCCCACACACCCCCTTTACAGCCTGCACAGGCTCTCAGTCAACCTTGTCCTTAGGCAGCTTTTCCTGAGCATCTAACCCAAGACCTCTTGGCTGCAGTTTAAGCCTATTACAGCATGTCCAGCCCTTGACCAATTGATCAGCATCATTTTTATAACTGCTTTTTTCCGCCTCGATGAATGTTACACATCCTGCCTCCAGTTGTCTCAGTCCTGGAGCCCAAACCAGCTCTCTCAGTCCATCTTCCCTGGAGCATGTTTTCAAAACTCTGTGAACTCACTCAATTTGTCTGAATCTTTCTTAGAGTTGTGATGCCAAAGCCTGGAGATATATGTCTCCAGCTGATGCATCACTAGCACTAAATAGAGCCAAATAAATTACCTTGCTGCCTTCTATCTGAAACTATTAATACATCTGTGGGCAAGATGTGCCTTTGCTCTCCCTTTCTCAAGCACCAGGTTATTGTCTGCTGCTCACTTTGAGGGCTACTCCATTGCTTGAGCCACTCTCCTGCTGGCTTACCAGTCCTTCCCCATCTTATATCTGTGATTTTGATATTGCCTTCCTAAGTGCAACACTTTGCACTTGACTTTATTGAATTTCAGTGTATTGATTTCAGGCCATTTCTCCAATTTATCAAGATCATTTTGCTCAGAGGAATCTGGCAGCAGCTTGTCTTATATCTGCTCTGTTGACAAAAGGTCTTCAGACCTCAGGGCTAGCAAGCCAGAGCTTTGCATTAGTCCTGAAAATAGTCAGAAAGAACCACACGAGAGGCATGGGGACAGTGGCGGGTGGCAGTGACAGACTGGCTCACACAGAACAGCCCCACGCTGCCACCTCAGCCAGGCAAGGAGGAGACAGAAGGAGCAAGATGGAAATGCTAATGGGTCCCCAAGGGTGAGAGCAGGGATACCTGCTGAGAGATGCTGGGACCCTGCTGCAGCCCTGGGGACAGCCCTGGAGCAGGGGATGGAGGGGAAATGAGCACTGGGATTTAATGGTGCCTCTTTCCTTTCAGGTCAGCATGTGATGAACTGCCTGCTCCCACCTGAGGGCTCGCCAGCAGACCGGGAGAAGCCCTGCAGCATCAGGCATTAATGGCACTATTTGGGACATAAAAACTTAGAGTGAGATGGAGGCAGAAGTCCACCCTGGTGTGCACAAACCAGGTCAGATGGTTTTATTGTTGCTATTATTATTATTATTGTTATTATTACCCAGAGATTGGAGTGCTCTACTCTTTAAGGCAAAGAAAAAGTCTTGGGAAGCTGTTGCTTGTCCTGGGCTGGAAGGAGCAGCTCCCAACCCTTCTGTTTGGGCACACTGCAGGAGCACGAGGCTTTGGACAAACATTATGGGTATCCAACAGTATCCACCTTCCCACTACACTCTCCTTCCTCTGCTTCTCCCACCAGCTTGCCAACCTTCCTCTGCCTCCTCCTCCTGCCCCTCAGGAGGGCTGCAGTTCAGTCAACAATTACCCACATACTGGGAGGAATTTCCTAGAAAACTTTGCAGAAAAGCACCTCCTGCAGAGCTGCTTCCTGACAAGTCCCCATTCTCCTGTGGAGGGCAGGTGAAACAGCTGCTGGCACAGCGGGAAGGCTGGGGAAGCACTGGGAGAGAGCTGCCAACAACCCTGGGGAGAGGGCAAAGCAGAGGCGTATTGGAGGGGCTGGAACAGCTTGGGAGAGGGCAGAGGAAATGGTTTCCTTGGGAAAAGGCTGGCAAGCCTCGACTGGAAAAAGGATAGCAAGGAAGAGATAGCAGAGCTCCTCTGGGTGCAGAGGTCACAAGGGGAGAAGAGGAGCAAGGTTTGGGTGAAGCCCTGGCAGCCACAGGAGCTCACCTTGGCTCTTGCCATGGTAATGATGCAGACACAGACGTGTGATAAGCTCTACTCTGCACACGCTTTAAAATCTAAGTAGCTTATTAATAAGTAATAATCCCTTATTCCCAGAGCCATAATCTATATTTAATTAAGAAAATAACTAAATGGTGGCAGTAAAAGGGGCTGTGTGGGAAATGGAGAGAGGAACACTGTCAGATAAGCTGCAATAAGAAAGGGAACAAACAGGAGCCTCGGCATGGCAGAGACAGCAGAGCTGTGGCCTCCAGTTTGGCTGCAAACACAAGGTAACCTGGCCTTCAGAACACCTGTCTGCAGCAAAGTCTGCCTCAAGAAGCTTCTTGGGTCAACAGGTAAGCCGCAGTTGGCCAAGAGGGACTCAGTCATTCACATGCAAGTGTGACATTTCCTGCTGTTCAGTGATGCTGGACTGTGCATGGAGAGCAAGGCACAGAGGAGCCAAAGCAGCCCTCACACCTGTACGGGAGCTTTCAGTGAACGCCTTCAGCGCTGCCACAGCAGAACTGTCTTACAGCATTTCTGTGCTCAGTGTCCAAGGTCTCCTAATGTCTGGCATTGGCACATCCAAGCAAGCCCTGCAGCTGAGCAGCACACAGGGCTGGCAAGCTGTTAGCCTGGAAGGGGCCATGCCAGCCCAGAGCTGGGCCAATGCCCAAAGCATGGAGAAATGTTCATCTAATGCCTGCAGGAGCTTGTCAGCCAGACCAGAACCCACAGCCGTGCTCTGCTGGATCCCTTAATGCACCCCTGGGCCCACCATCCTTCCCAGTATCACCCCAGCACCCATGGGCATTGGCTGCTTTCAGGGGTCTTTGCCATCTTGGAGCCAGTGCCAGGCCAAGACTGGAGCTTGGCTTTTCCCCTGGTCCCTGTGCTGGGGATGGTGCTGATGTAAATCCTGAGCACCCCCTGCTCTGGACAAGAGAGAAAGAGATGGACAGTGTGGCCATAGATAGTCCAAATACTCAGCACTTGTGTCTAGAGCCCCTCCAACCCCACCAAAAGCACCTCCCAGGTGCATCCCCAGACCTCTCCCTCCTGGCACCTTTCACCAGTTCCCCAAAGCATCACTGCAGCCTTGCTCTGTTAA
This sequence comes from Anomalospiza imberbis, assembly GCF_031753505.1. Lineage (NCBI taxonomy): Eukaryota > Metazoa > Chordata > Aves > Passeriformes > Viduidae > Anomalospiza > Anomalospiza imberbis. The sequence continues at coordinate 11,852,030 of NC_089696.1, read as the reverse complement.
CTATGTTTTACTTATCATGCCACCCATGGGTTCTGCAGGTGACAGACGTCCCTCTGCTTCCTTGGACTGTAGTAGTGGAAATGACAGCACGTTTTAAAGGCTGGGTTAAAGAGAATAAAAAAAAAATCTCAGTCCACACACTATGCATTATAAATAGACCGTCTGGTTTTTAAATTGAAAAACAGCAATAATCACTGCTAAGAGCCTGCTGAACAAAACCAGCCTTATTACCACTGGGACAAATTCATACTTACCAAAAGAACACAAGTATTTTTTAAGCTGCTCTTGAGCTCCCTAAGTTGCTAATGTCTTGACGGCAGTCCCTGGGAGCGGTGACACAGAGCCCCAGCAGGGACACGTGGGCAGTGCCAAGTGGGGGCAATCCTTTCAGCCCTGGGCAAGAGGGAGGAAGATGATTTGGAGCAGGCTCAGCTATGCCAGGCTGCAAAGAGAGATGCCATCAGTTTTTTTTTAGCTGCACTCTTTTCCTCTAACTGCTGATTTATGGTAGGGAGACAGGAGGTCTGGAGAAGCGTGGGTGGAGAAACCTGGCTACCTCTGGGTGGAGATGAGGGGCAGGCATGGGACAGGCTGTGTTTCAAGGAGCACAGCCATTCAGGCAAGGCTGTATTTCCATTCCTTTAAGGGACAGAGAAAAGCACAACTTTTACAGGACATAGAGCCCACCAGCAGCTGAGCCCAGTGGGCAGCTGTCCCTGTGAAGGCACTGCTGAGAGGTGAAGGAATGCTCCAGGGCAGCTGGGCAGGCAGGTGTATGAGCTGCAGGGACTTCTTGGGTTTGGATTATCCAGGGGGATAACAGAGATAACTACCTCACTTTCCCACCACAGCTGTCACACTGCTGCTAGCAAGGTCAGGACATGGGCAATAAATGCACTGAGGGAAGTGCATGGATGGGATCCTCAAATCTGCCTGTTCTCCCCTTCCACACCAGAACAAGTGGCCAGGGCAGGGAGATGGGCCTGCAGAAGCTGCCATGGGGAGCAGGGTGCATCTCAGTGGGATGAAGGGTATTGCTGCCAGGCCTCAGGGCTGTCCTGAGGGTGCACAGCAGGCTGAGTTCTCATACAGCACAGGCACGGGAAAGGAAAATTAAAGCAGCCCCATGCCAACACCCTGAGATCTTCCTTTCCTCTCTTCCCAGGCCATAGTACAGTGAGATCACTGGAAGCTGTCTGCTAAATCTGATCTGTCCTGTACTTTGGGAACACTGAGGTACCACAGAAGTCATCAACAAGCTGCAAAAGTGGCTGCCAACCCAGAGCCAGGAGCATGGCTTGAGCAGGTGGAGGACTGGAGCTGGTAGAGGTAACACTCTTTCATCTGCGTTTTGGCCCCTGAATCAGAGGGCTGGACAGCATTAGCCAACAGTGATCTGGAGCCAGCATCTGAATGACTGCAGAAGAAACCCTTGCTGGAGCCCTGCCTGGGCACTGTTTCAGGCACAGCTGCCAGCAGGCTCATGCAGTTGGCCTGTTCTGTGTAAAGATGGGGCTAAGTGGGTCTTCTCTCTGCTGGAGCCTGACTGTGGCCACTGATGAGGAAGCACAGACTTGTGAGGCTGATCTACCAAGTGATGCTGACTGCTCCATGCTGCAAGCTGTCTCTGAGTGCAGCATGCAGGTTCAAATGTTACAGAGAAATAAGAAAGGTGTAGCCTTGGAAGGTGGAGGAGAAAGGAAAGGAACAATTTAATAATGAATATATTATGTAGACATGTCATGCCTCTTGCCTGCTGGCATGTATTAATATCCATAAATCAAAGAGGAAGGAACTGTTTTTAATGCTGGAGATGGATGCTGGTCCTCAGAAAATTGCTAAGGGGGCATTAATGAGGAGAGACATCTGGGAATGGCTCCAGGTGCATTGGCTGCATGCACAGGAAATGCTGCAGTACTGCTGTCAGCTAAAAATTATTTTTGTGCTGTGGACACATGTGGTCCATGAGGACAATAGCTTGGGAACCAGGGGTCCCCATGTGGAGGTGTTGGTCAAACTTAGGAGGAAGTTGGAGCTGCTCCACAAGGCAGCTCCTTCCCTTCTCTTGCACACCAGGAACATTGGCTCCATCCTTAGACTTTGCTCAGCAAGAAGGTCCACACAGTCTAAGTGATGGCACAGTCTCAGGCTGTGGAAGCCAGGAGCCAAAGCTGAAGTGAGATGTGTCATTATATCCATCCTGCCTCTGCTGGGCATGCAGGGAGACAGGAGTCAGGGACAGTGTCACCCATAGCCACCAGCACTGCCATGACACAGAGGATGGGGAGTGGCACCTCTTCCTGCTGTTCCATGAAGCACTGGATCAAGCAGAGGTAAAGATTGCCCTTTGGGACTAGGAAGAGCCCTGCATTGTGAAAGAAGGAGCTCTGAGGTTACATGGAGGGGACAGAGAGCAAAGGTTTGAAGCATGGAGCATCTCTCTGCAATGTTTTTGGAGCCCACTCTGAGAGTGGCTGGTGGGTGTCTGGGCAAGATGCAATTACCCTGTTGAACAAGCACAAGCCTTAATGCATTCATCAGGGATGCCCTCCTTGGGAATCTTTCCCTTTCAGCAGCACAAGACCCCTCCTAGGACTTCAGAGGGGTGTTAAACCCAGGGAAATGGTGCAGTGAGACCTTTCACATCCCCAGGAGGGCTCTGTGTGGTGAGGGCTGCTGTCAGGAAAAGGGGGGGGTCCCTTCTGCTGTCAATGTTTTTTCCTAAGTTGAGGGCACTGAGTGCCAGGATTTTGTTAATCACATTTTATGTGCATTTTAAAAACCCCTGAAATTTTCACTTTTTAAGAGCATCTGCTCCTCTACCACCCGCCCTGTAATCTGGCAGGGGCTGCCTCTCATGCCTGCTCTCTCTCTGCCCTTCCTGGGACCACCTCCTTCCACTTGCACTGACCCACTTTAGGCGTCAGATTTGCAGCCCAACGGCACACCCGGGGGAAGAGGCTGGATTCACAGAATAAATGTGCAGAGCCAGGGAGCCAGCCAGGGCTGGGTGAGCAGGAACAGGCTCAGGAGGCTGAGCAGGAACAGGCTCTCCAGGAGAGAGAGACACCCACGGCCGCGTGCATGCGGAGAGGTGAGAAACCTGCCAGGGAGCAAAGGATGCTAAGAAAGCATCTGTTCACAGTATGAATGGATTAGAGGGGAAAGGGGGAAGGAAAACAGGGTAGGAAGGAGGTGAGCGAGGGAAGGGCATGGCAGAGAGGGGCACAGAGCAGTGGAAGGGAAGCTCACCAGCCAGGCAAAGCCCTGCACAGCACAGCTGCTGCTTTTCAGGTTGCACTGCAAGGGAAAAGTGTGATATGGGAGAAAGCTTGGTCCTAGCACAGGCGGAATCTGCCACCCCAGACAGCTAGAGCAGGATGGGGGGTAAGGAAGTTGCTGGCTTGGAGGATCTTGAGGGTTGCTGGGACTGAGCTGTAGAAGCAGAAAGGAGAGATGGAGGAGGCTGAGTATTAAGAGATGCCTCAGCATTTCAGGGCTTATTCAAAATGAACACTCAGCTCCTGCAAGGTTCACCTCATGTGGTGAAGCAGCCCCAATTTCTGACAGCAGAGAAGAAGCAGCTGCTGTGCCAGGGTCCCAGCAGAGGGATGGAAACCCCAAGCATGAGATCCAGAGAGCTGCTACAAGCAAATCCATGTGGCAACATCAGAAAGCCATGCTGGGGCCGAGCTCACAGGCAGACAAGCTTAGCCCTCAGAGAGCAGGGAATTGCTATCTGTCTGTGTCTCCCTCTGTTTTCCCTGATTTTATTGTGTTTAGTTTAATTGAATCACACACACACATGCACATAAAGCCCCAACTCGTGGTGTAAAGTCTGTAAGGAAATGAGCAGCAAATTAACGTTCCAGGAGGAGCGATGCTGAGCAGACACATGACACTCGGCACGAGCTGCGAGCAGGAGACAGGAGAAACTGGCAGAGAGGGAAGAGGGAGCTGCAAAAAGGATTCTCCTAGGGGAAATGGAGCCCAAAGAAAGCGGAACAAGGAAAGCAGGAAAACTTGAGAGGAGAAGTGAGAGGACAGCACAGATGATGCTGGTGGTTCCTGTGGTCATTGTGCCCAAACTCTGATCCCTGTGTGGAGCAGTTCAGAGCACAGGGAGAGAAAGCTCACACAGCTTGTGGCCAGGGGATGGCTGGGCTCAAGGGACATGGCTCAAACTCCATCACTGCTCCAGGGTTCTCCTGCCCAAACATGAGCAAAACACTCCTCTGGACCCGGTACCAAAGTCCACCAGGACCACTGCCATGACCAGCTCAGCCTCTCTCCTCTGGCATGGCACTCACATCCCTCCCTCAGCTCTCAGCTCAGCCAGGACCCCCACTCCCCTTCCTCTTGTCCCATATGGTGTACCCACAGCTCCATACAAGATGCTCACCCTCAGGAGAATATTGGATACTGAGGAACGATGGACATGTGGGGTGATATGCTGGGGCATGTGCTCCAGCACTTCCCAGGCTCCTCATCCCCACAGAGCTGCACTCCAATGGCACCATCCAAACCCTGGATGAGCAGTGCAACCCTCAGCAGCCTTTGGCCACAGGACAGAGGGCAGGGACACAGAGGGGAAGGAGCAGGTCCAGGACAGAGGGCTGTCTGTACAGACAGGCACCTCTCTGGCCCCTCCTCACCTCCCAGCTCACCCCGCTCACAAGGGGCTGGGAGGCAGCACAGCACAGATCAGCCACTCCCCAGGATGAGGGGCTCTTCAGTACTGGAGAAGAGCAGGGTTAAAGGATGCTGATTATCCTGCCCAGGCTCGCTGTGACAGGCCTCACATGTGTTCAGTCACATCCAGATATGAAGCCACTCTGAAAACCAAGACATTTATTCAAAGGAGCAGCAGCATTGCACACACATCTGCCTGTGTAAAGGAGAACTTCAAAAGGGCTGACAGTCACAGAGCCAGCAGTAACCTTTGGCTAATTAGCTGTCTTGATTTTCTTGCCGTTTATTTTTATACTTCTTGGGCTCTGAAATGCATTTACTGTAATGTCGGAAAGGCCATGGTAAATATAAAGCTTTCTAGCAATAAGTATATCCACCCCACTGAGCTTTTGGGACTGACATCTCCAGCTTGGCGTGAGCTACGTGGAGTGACAAAGCTTTGCTGAGGTTTTTGTCTTGCACAGGATTTACTGAGACTGTGCTGGTGGAAATGATAAAGGCACCTAGGGCAAAGCAGGTATGAGCATGGAGCACAATGAGCACAGAGCAGAGAGCACCTGTAATGGTGCTTTCCTGAGGTCAAACCACAAATGAGCAGAAAAGACAGAGGGGTGAAGAAGTCCGCAGCATGCAAAGCCATCAGCCAGCTCGCCAAGGAGAGGTGAGGTCAAGAAAAGCAGGCAACCAGAAAGGTGAGAGTGATGCTGAACCTGCAGAGAGAAGCAGGTGGGACCCCTTTCTAAGCATTAAGGAAATCATCAATGGGAGGTGCACTGCCTGTAGAAGCCACAGAGCCTTCTTGCTCCTGGAGAGAGGAGAAAAAGGCCTGGAAAGATGCTTTGGTTAGATCTCAGTCAACAGGGGATTTTCAAGTCTCATTGGAGTGGAAGATAACAGTGCCTATTGAAGCAGGTCACCGCTCCCCACCCCAGCTGTGCTTGAAGTAAGTCTGTGCTCCAGGTGTCACTGCAGAGTGCCACAGACACCCTGTGACCCTTGTCAGAGGGCTTGTGACTCTCACTGAGGCACCCCAGGCCTTCCCGAACAAAGTCAACCCCTCCATTCCTGGCTGACACCCCCTCCACCCCAGCAGCTCCTGCACTCCACGGGCTCTGTGTGGCAGCGCTGCTGAATGCCACTTGGCCAAGGTGCTGGGGATAAGGTGAGGGTGTGCACAGCCTGGGATACTCATTCTCTCTGCAGGGACATGCAGCCCACTCCTGCAGGGCAAGGCTCCTGCCCTGGGGCTGGGCACAGACGTGGGACCAGGCTGAGCTGCACTGTGAGGAAACAAGGGTAAGAAAACAGCTTTGTTATCTCTGCACTGTGATCTCCAGCACAAACCACTCAGTATATGTGGCTCTCCCTGGACTGTGCACAGAGAAGATCAGTGGAAAGAAAACAAAGAGACCAATGCATTAATGATCAGAAATGAAGCAACGCTCCTCTGCCCCCAGATGTAGCAAGGAGAGTTCTGAGTCCCTGCAGATGGGTGGCAGGCACCCAGGACTTCAAACAGCCTCCCCCCCTCAGCTGCTCCTCCTGCCTGGCTGGGTGTCAGTCCCAGGACTGCCCTGTGCACCAGCTGGGAGAACTCAGTGCCAATTAAAAACCAGGCTCTTGTATCCTTTGAACTGCAGAGAAACAAAACCCGTGAATTCAAACTTTGCCTTTTTTTTTTCCCCCAAATGATGTCAGGAGTTGAGGAGACAGAACAGTGCTGAGTGCAACAGCTGCTGGCTGTTTCCACGTACTTCTTGAACTCCACCAGCACAGCTATGCTGGAGTTGGTAACTGCAAATCTTTAATTTTAAGGGTCAAATCATTATAGAGTCGCTCAGGGAAGTTAATAGGAAGTTTACCTTTGACTCAGCTATGTAAAGTCAGCAAGAAATTCCCAACTGATCATAGTGATACACAGTTCCATGTTCAATGCCAAGCATCCCTTCTACAAGTCAAACTTGTATTTTCATTTTTAAACCCATTTTTCCACTTAGAGCTTGTGCTACCTAATCAAAACCAAAATATCTCAGATGCCTGGGCTGGACTTTGGGACTGACTTCAGCCAGCACTCAAATCTGAGCATCCTCACCTCTGCTGAGGCTCAAGTGTTTCAGGACTGAGCTCTCTGCTGGGATAATGCACCTGCAAGGCACAGCATGGCTCTGTTCAGGCCCTTGGTGTGCAGTTGGTTGAAAATCCCTTTGGCCTCACCCAAGCACCTTAAAAGCCCTCTGTACCAACAACCTGGGTTGCTTTAAATGATGAATACCATGGGGGCAGTTTCAAAGCATCTTACACAACGTCAGGTTTGTGAGCAGAGCGAGGCACTGTCGTACCCACAGTCCTAAAACCACCCACAGGGTGATGGTGAGCAGCAAGCACTGGAGGTTTCAGTGACAGGGAAAGAGTTATTACATTGCTCCAGCAGAACAGGACAGACTTGCAGCACCAAGACTCGCTCCTATCAGCCCTTTTATTGCCCATTTACCTCGGACAGATGTGTGTGATGCCTGTGTAATCCCAGCCCTCTGGCATGGCCAGAGCCAGGGCATGGTGCAGGGATCTTTTACAGGAGTTGGTGCCATTCAGGCAGGGAGGGTCCTGAGCTCATAGGTCATGCATATATGCCTGCATATACATTATTAAAGCCCTCCACATGACAGCTGCTGGCTGTATCTACAGACTCTCTCCACTGATGCCTCTCTCTGAGTCATGGCTGCATAAAGCTCCTTGACAGACCTGGAGGATGAGAGATGTGGTAAAATCCCAAACATGAGTATTGCATCAAAGGTTCTGTGGTTATCAGAGCACAAATAACATCTCCCTCACAATTTCAGGGGCAGGAGTAGAGCAAGGGCTGCCTAACCACCCTGCTGGAGCACAGGGTCCATACCCAGGGGCCCAGTGTGTCAGGGCCAGTCCAAGATGCTCCACAGGGGTGCAGTGAGGTGGTCTGTCCATGCTGCTGGAGAGGAGCTGGGGAAATCAGCAAGGAGCTGGTGGGTGGACTTGAGTGGGATTTCTCCTGCATGGAGAGCTCAGCAGTCCTCCACGCATGCCTGGCAGTGTCAGTCACTCTTGGTTTAGCTGACACACAGGAGAGCCTCATGAGGGACTTTCAGAAGATGCTGCTCACTAATGGTGGGAGATTGCCCCACGTGCCTTCATGGATGGGCAGAGGCACTGTGCAGTGCAAAATGAAGAGAGATGGCTGGGACAGTCTCCCCTCTCCTGATGACCTTTCTTTTTTCATTACCATCTTTCTTACTCTCCCCAGGCCTTTCACCTGCTCTGAAGCTGCTGCTGCCTCAGCCACCCAAGAAGAGTGAAGGATACGTGAGCATCCTGATGGACACAACAGCCACTTCCAACAGCAGGTACCCTGCATTGCCACGGGCATTCATTTACAGACACTATTCCAACCAATCCTTGAGGCTGGGCAGGTGGTTTTCCACCCATATTTTGCTGGAGCTCTGCTCTGGGGGATAGCTGTGGCCCCCAGGAATCAGCACTGCGCTCAAGGCAGGGGGACCTGCATGGGGAAAAGGCCCCAGTCCGGGAATAGACAAGAAGCAAGACATCAGGGAGGATCACTGTTTCCATAGTGGGTTTTCTAGCAGAGAGAACTCTGCTCCTTCTAACTGCCTCTCTCTGCAGTCAGTGACTCCTCCACCATGTATTACATTTTATTCTCTAAGTGCAAAGCAATTTCCATTGAGGGGAGGGACAGCGAAGCACAGGGAAAGAGGAGAATAATATCTCATCTTTCTTTAATCCCCACCATCCCAAAGGATCCCGGTGCCCTTTGCTTTACTTTCTATATGTATGCACAGTTAATTAGCATTACCACAGAACTGCAGGTATTCTCAGACTTAGTAAAGGGAATATCTTGTAATAGAAGGGTAAGCAAATTGTTTCTGCTGTTTCCATTACAGCCAACTTTGATTATCCAGGGTAATGGGATAACAGGCACAAAGCAAAAACATGGATAACATGAGACCTATGCAAATTAAGCTGGAGGGAAAAAAGTGACGCTGAGAGTAATGAAGGAAAGAAAGGTCAGTGATACTGATTAAGGAGCATGGAGATCCCTGTGTTAGCACTGCCTTAAGCTCACAAATCCATACACAATGGGACCTGGGCATGGTAGTTATGGAGCAAATCTATAGGGTCTGTCACTGTGAGAGGGAAGCAGAGACATCCCCTGCACAGCAAGGCCAAGCTGCAGCAGAGGGAGGCAAATTGCATTAATGCTGAGCAATTCAAAGCCTCTGTGTGAGGGATTTGTCATAAAAATGAATAAGATTTGGGCACTCAACCCACCTCCTCCCTACATGAGCAGGAAGAAGCCCAATTTAAAGGTCAGAGTCTTAATGGTTTTCACTGCATATATACCAGGATAATTCCTCTCCAAACAGAAATCCAGCACCTCCTCGGTGAGGCACAGCCAGTGCTTGAAGGAGCACAAGAGCTTCCATAGCTGAGGAGGTACAGGAGTATAGACAGGTATAGCTTCTATGTTAAAAGAGGCTCCAACTCCATCTCCTTGCAATACAGCCCAAGAAGAGGAAGAGGAACAGCACGGGAGTTCCTCTGTAGTCCCTCATTTCAGCAAAGACAGGATTCACTCCATTCTGTCAAAGGGGATGTTCAAATCCTTGGCACCAATATCGTGGAGGCAGCTCTGAAAAATCTCTGGTGGTGGGTGGATAAAAAGGGCACCAGTGGAGATGAGACAGAGAGAAGAGAAGGAGGAATCTTAGAGGAAGAACCTTCTTAATATGTTTTATTGATTTAACCCAAAGAGAGAACAGTAGGGGGAAATATATGCCATTTAAATGTAAACCAGCAATAAAAATAATCATTAGAGTCATAATCTCAATCTGTTAGCATTTTATGTAGAAAAGATCTTAGTGGGAAATATTTTCTGAGTAAACTATTTGCATTTACTTAGTATGAAGGAGCCTCTTAAATATAAGTCAATCATTATCATGGGCTTTTTTGCAGGGGTTGTTATCAGTACTCAGTTCTTGCAAGTGCCTATGATTTCACGGCCCCTGTAGAGCCCTACTTGGAGAAGCTGCTGGCCCACCCCAGTTGAGATCTCCTGTCCATATCCCTGTGGATGTTCCTGTTTCCATATTGGAAATATCTGTGGGTTTCAATGGCAACTAGAAATCATCACTCTCCACCCAAATGGTGATGTGATTTTGTGACTGGACAAGAAAGCTGCATCCCTTGCTCAGATCTTGTGAGCTTTAATTGAGGAAAAGTAACTTCAGAGTGTGTTTCCAGGCGCTGCATACTCCAGAAGAAGTGAGAACCACCTGACCATCTCTTTTAGCTTTCCCTCTTGTAAAAGAAAAGGAAAAGGAGGGGTTTTCCCTTTGCAGAGGAGCTGCAGGGCTGGCAGTGAAGATGCAGGGCAGGAAGCCCTTTCCAGGTGCAGGAGGGGAGATTGGATGTATCCACCTCTATCTCAGAAGGAGCTTTTCTGGTCAGTGTCTTGTCCCCAAGACCAGTCCCCGTGGGGACACGGCGCTGCCCACGTGCAGGTGCCCAGGGGAGGTCACTGTCCCTGTGACTCCTACGCCATGTGCATCTCAGCCACAAAGGAAGGGATAAATACCCTCTTCTGCCTGGGGACACCTTTTAATCTTCTTGCTAGATTTTCATACACTAGTCCGGACTCCCAGCTGGGCCAGGCATGATCTCATTTAGCATCCCATGCACAGAGGCAGCTAAACCAAGGCTGCTCTTTTATGTCATGCACTGGTAAGGACTGGGGAGGCTCTCACTGATGGCACTGGGGGTTCTCACCACCCTGCAGCAGCCATACCATACCCCAGACGGGAGAACATCCCATGGAGGTAGACACCTGGACCAGCATCCCAGCATCCCCAGTGGGATGGGAAGCTCATCAGCCCCTTGCAGAGCTGCTGGTGGCAGGACATTTGTCGGCAGCAGGTGCCAGAGCAGCAGCTCTCCAGAGGCCGGGCAACCGGCAGGCCTCCACACCAGCAGCTGCCACTGGCAGAAGCCACTGCAACTCCTGGAGTGGGTCTGGTCCTGTGTCTACAGCCTGGGGAGCTGGTCTGGCCCTGATGCCCTGCTCATCACCAGATCTCCACACTCACAGTGGCCCTCACGCTGTGTGGGTAATTCAGGCTCACAGGGGGGTTATTAAAATCCATTCAAAGCTAATGTCAGCCAGTTCGGTGTTAATGTCAGTGGCTGAGAGGCACAGCAGGAGTGGGTGGAGAAGGACTTTGATTTCCCCACTCGAATTTCCAAGCAGGGTGGGCTTGGCAGGCAGTGATGGGGAATGGGGAGCGGTGGCGGGTGGAGGGTGCAGTGCCACATATCACACAGCAGACAGGTGGGACTCGCAGCTTAATCCCGGCAGCCAAACATTCCACTCCATGTTCTGCTTGACAGCCTCTCTCCCTGGCTGGCCGTTTCAGAGGCATGTTATCTGCCAGAATCCCAGCAGGTGAGTCTGCCTGAGCAATCAGCTCCGCACAGAGGCTGGGAAGGGGCTGCTGGTGTCGCTCCATGTGGGACTCCATCAGGTATTTCAGGTGGATTGGGCATCACACCCAGGCACTTCCCACCAGGTGCATTTGGAGGTTCAAACCACATGCCCCGATTTCTGCACTGACTCGCAACCCCTCAAACCTGCTGGGGTTGAAAGCAGGGCTGGAGTTTGCTCACGGGCAGTCAGGTGAGTCCAAGCCATCCCCTGGATTTTGAAAAAATCCGGGTAATTTCAGGATGCGGCCAGCATCATGCAGGCTAAGAGTAATCGGAGCTCCGGGCAGTAAGCCGATTCCTTGCATATGACAGGAAGGAATTAGCCCCAGGCAGCGTTTGTACACATGGGCACACAGCTGGCAGGGGCCTGAGCCACCGGGACACGTGTGTCCCGATGCTGGCCAGGGACAGGGTGACAAGGATCCTGTGCAGGCAGTGCACAAGTGCCACGGGCAGAAGAAGGGCACCGACAGCAGAGGAAATCTGCTCCAACCATCATTCACAGGGTGGGTATTGCCCCCCCACCCCCTTGCACTGGCACAGCAGTGCTGGGAACCCCCAGGTCTCCTTCCCAGGAGCTCCTGCCCTGGCTCTCCCCCGGTTTCAGCATCTGTTTGCAGCGGGGATTCCTCCACGTTGGCTGAGAAATGCATTGCAGTCTCTTAATAGCTCATCCTGGCTGGAAGCTTTTCCTCGTGTATAAATACAATGTGTATAACAGTGGCCTCATTTTGCACTACAGGAGTGCATCAGACACAGCTAAAGGTACTGAAGATGGCTTAAATGGTCCAAATTTAACATTTGGTTATGTAGGCTGAATATTTCTGTGAGTTTTTAGGTTAGAAGGTGCTGTAAATGGAGCCTAACCTCCTGGACAGTGACGTTTACCCAAGGATTTAAATCAAGTCTGACCATTAAGCTTCATCCTTCTGACAGATAAAGTTAGTCTGGTCCATAAGCAAGGGGGAGAGCTGATGAAGGCAGACTGGTCACAAGCCACAAGATCAAAGTGTTGAACAACATCTCTGAAGCGCAGCAGGTCCTGCCTGATGATACAGCCACAAACCAGGTTATTTTGCTTTAGCTGGTCTGATTTGTGAAATGAGGGTGACAAGCAGTTCTGAGGTCAAAGCCAGTGTTCAAAAGCAATACTTGGTGCTGCTGTTTTCACCTAGAAAATAGCTGCTATTCAAAAATCAACGGTATTAGAGAAAAGTGAAACTCTAGTGGTTGCCAGCAATCGGCCAGATGGGTCAATGAGGTGGTTTAGGGTGGCAGGATGATTGAGATGTGTGCCACAAGCAGACCCAAGTCCCATCCTGTGTCCCTGGGGAGAGGGGCCAGGGGAGTGGGAAGGAGTTGCATCTTCCTGCAGCTGGCATCTCGGGCCACGTGGCAGGTTACCAAGCAGCTGAGAGCGGGAGATGATTTCTTTTGCCAGTTTTCTAATTTATCTAATGAGCAAGAAAATAAATCAAGCTGACAGTCACCCAGGTGGTTTTGAGCCTCAGCTCCTCACAGTCTCCTTGCTCTCCCAGCCCATTTTATAACAGGGTTACAACCCGAGGACACAGCACTAACTCCTGCTATAATCTTTTCTTTACCAACATCACTTAGCAGATGGAGTCATTTAGATGTGCTCACGTTTAAATGAGTGGCTTGCCCTGAAAGGGACAGAGCTGGGGCTGCTGGCAAGGTTTTTGGGATCGTTAGCCTAGAAAATGCTTAGCAGGGGAAGCAGTTGGCAGGCAGATTTCACGGACATGGCACCGCTGTCCTCTGCCAGCAAAATTACAAGGCTGAAATCCTGGAGCTGGATGGGGCCAAAGCGTTCACAGCAAACAATTTAATTGATGAATGAAGTGAATTGCCCAGGAGACGGGTTTTAGTCATCTGCTCACTGCATCAAGCTGCTTGGAGAAGGCTTTGCACAGTCGGGTGTGGCCTGGGCTGGGCTGGCTGGGGCTCCCCATGGTGGGAACCTTCACCAGAGCCCTCTGGGCACCTCCTCCCTGGCAGAGCAACCCAGTGCTGTGAGCCTGGCTACCTCCAGGCTTGCCAGTCCAAGGTACTTACAGTTGTTACTGCTCCTAAGCCTTCGTGGCTGGACCACTGATGGGACCACGTAGAAGTCCTCAGCACTCAGTGTTGGAAACAGGGCCAGCACAATGCAAGGAAGAACAGCACCAGTCTAAACAGCAAAAGCTACTTTTCAGCTCCTGCAAGAAATTCCGTAGCACTCTCAGAGGTCTCTCTAGCTCCCTGACCTCCTGCAAAAGGCTACCTCCATAAGCTCCTTTCATTTGGTCTAATAAAGTAAACTGGTTCTCCAGCTCTTCCAAGGAGAATAGGCATAAAAATGTACATTGAGATGAATGCTTACAACCCTTGAAAATACCTCTTGCTTGTGAAAAGGCTTCTGAGGAATGAATAGAAGGGACAATGATTACCAAAAAAGGAGGAAATATTGCTCATGCTGCCTGGGAAGCGTTTGACCCAGCCCTTGCAAAGGCTGGGGAGAAAAAGGAGGAAAAAGGCAGGGAGCTGAGACACTAATGGCAATCACTGCTCTGCTGGGAGCAGTATCTCACAGTGTCCACGGAGATCAATCACAAATTATTCAGCCTAATAGTTCTCAAAACAAACCCTAATTCTGCTCCTTTGTGGCAGGCATGAAGCTTTCTCTGCAAGGCCCATTTTACATCTTAGGTTGCTCAGTGCTGGATGGTGTAACACTCCATTGTGAAATCCCTGCAGGAGCCTTTGATGCCAGCATCTTCCAGACGAGATGCAGAGCTTATCAGCTCAAATAACACAACTGTCTTTTATCCTTTGTGTCCCAAGCCTGCTGTTTTGGCACTTATATTTGTAATTCATTGCCTGGCTCTGGGTCTGGATCCATCTGGACAGGCAAACTGTCTATCTGTCTGCATTGCTGAGATATTTGTGTCTGCCCCAAGGGACCTGAGCACCTAAGTTCTGCTTATCTTCATTGATGCTTAGGTTCCTAATTGGTTAAAAGTCATTTTGAAAGGTGGTCTTAAGGGCTGTAGGCTTGTAGATGCTTTCAAAATTACTTCCCCCAGGCCAGGCTGTCCATCTTTCCCTGGGAGTGCATCCCTGGTCTGGTCTGGCTTCCAGACATGCCTATGTGCCTCCAACTCTGCTGTCCCTCCCTTCCAGATCACTGCCAGCCCACAGACCTGCCCGCCTTTCACCAGCACTACATTTTCTTCAAAAAAGGACAAATGAGATGGAAGAAGAAAAGGTGAAAACATGATAATAGCTGTGGGAAAAGGCCGCCGCTAAAGATTTGACAATGCTGGAAATAGAGGCTCAGAGAAAAGTTTTTCACCAAAAATTATTCTTTTCAATCTCAACAGCACACTGAAGAGAAGTTAAGGCACACTTTTTAACACCTTTTGTACTCAAATTCAAAATTCACCTGTCTAACCAAGCAATAACAGAAATAATCTTTTTTTATCCAGCTGCACATTTTGCTACAGAAATTTGTTTCCATTAAGCTATTCCCTTTTGTCCTCTTAGAAAGCATCTTTTAAATAATAACAGTGTAAAAAAATACTACCCAAAACCTCAACCCTGTCAACTGTGCACTTTTATACAAAAGTTATCTCCTTCTTTCAATGGATTGATGAAAACCCTTTTCATAATGTCAAGGTGGAGATGAGGAAGAGAGAGAAAATTTCAAAGTGCCCAGCACAGCCAGTCATTTGAACAGAGAACATGGGGCAAAATCTGGTCTTAGAAAACTGAGCTACAGCTCCAACATGAACCTGATATTCTTTTTCTGCTTTGTAAAACAGAATTTTGTAGAAGTTGGGATGGAGGCATGCACTGCACTTCTCATCTGCAGGGGAATAATGTGCTTTTTCTTTATTCCCTAAATATCAAAAGAAGAACGTGAATTCAACCTTTTAAAAAATTAAAATTAAATATGCAACCATGATAAGTCTCACTCCTGCCACGCTGTCAGGAGTGCAGCAGGCACAGCTCAGCTGCTCAGGGATTCCCCAGGAAGGTCAGCACTCGGAGAAGAGTCCCACCAGGAACCACCCCATGGTCAGCAATGTGAGAAACACAACCCTGGCTCGCTGTCGTGTCTGCATCACGCTCTTTCCTACGGGGAATGAGTGCCATGAGGCTGCCCTTCACCACCCACTCCTGGGGAGCATTTCCCAGCACTCAGCCCTCTCCAGGAAGACCTGCTCCATCATGCTGGCTCTCTCCCACAGGCAGCTGTCTCACACCAGCTACTCCTCTCACTCCAGAGATGCCATGGACAAGGCCACCCCTCACCTCTGAGCCTGTGTGTCACTGCTGGTCCCAGCCACAGTCCTGAATGTCTCCTAGTTGTTGTCCTCAGGAGCTGGGAGGCACACTGGACACTGCATTCAGGATCCCACGAGGTGGTCACCAAGCCCAGTATTTAAACTGCAAGGATAAAAGAGAAAGCATAAGAGGGATTTTCAGCAAAGGGGAAAAAGATTGATTGATGGCTTGATTAATACTGAGCCATCCCAGGGACAGAACAGCTGCTTAAGCCATGGATCAAACACAGAGACACAGGGATCAGAGGTGAAGGGGAAGAAGACCACAGAGAGGTCCAAATGAGAGCAGCTGCTCAACAGAGTAACTAAAAGGGAAAAGAAATCCAGTGGATCTGGGACTGTGAGAAATGCTGGAAGGGGACCTGGGACTGAAGTAAAAAGAATGGGACAAATTCCAGACAAAGATGGAAAACGACGCAGGGAAGATGGATAGCTCTGGGCATGCCCAGGGCAGATGGTATGAAACATCAATGCAGAGCTCCTGGAGGAGTAAGGAGCCACTGCCACCACCAGCATCAGCCACCCTGCATGTGTAGGTTTTAATAAGTTTAATAATCCTTGTTATACCTGAAGATCAGTCTCATAAATGTCTTTTGAAATATTAAGTGTGATTTTATTGCTCTCAGTGGTCAGCTCCCACACCTTCATTGTTTTTCTATTACTTTTGGATGCCTGGCTGGCCAGGGCGCTCTCTGCTTCCCAATACTGTCAGCTCCTGCTCACCTGTGATGCCAAACAACCAGTACAGCAAGAAGAAGTGACACTGAGTGTAACAGTACTCATCTTTGTGATATTCCATGTCTTGTTTTATTGTCATCTACACAGTAACAATAATAGCAATATTGGTGACTACCATTTTGTTACTCCTCCTGTTAGTAACATTCAGACATGACCTAAGAGGTATTTCAGAAAGACAACACAAATCCGGTGCAAGATCCAGGAGAATGGGGCAGTTAATTAAATGTCAGAGTGATGGACAGAGCTGGGACAAGCCTGGAACAATATCAGAGAGCTGGACAACCTCTGACAAGCACAGGGAGATGGATGGATCTGGGACACGTCCCAGACCTCTCCCCCAGCAGACGCAGAACCCTCCTACCCCCCACACCATTAAACACAACATTGCTCCCTCTCTGTCACTGCTTCATTGACTTATGCAGGTGAGGAAATTTCCTGGGGAAAGCTGCCTTCCAAGCCATGTCACTGATCACAGCCTGATCTAGTGACATTTTTATACCTCCAAATTGTGCAAAGAAAATAAAGAGCCCCATTGAAAATGACAGTGTCTTAGAAGTGCGTTTTACCAGCATATGTGTGAACTCACAGCAGGTAGGGGTTCATTTTGCAAAAGATTTCTTGTCATTTTTCCAAACTAGACATTCATAAGAGAGGCAGGTGGTGACCAGGGAATATGGAGAGAGAATGGCAGCCGGAGGGTGTTCCAAAACTCCAAGAATATTAGAGAACAAAAGGAAGCCTGTGACAGATACTGGGCAATCTGTAAGTCATCAGGAAGAGTACAGAGCATAATAGACTAATCAATCAGGCAGACAAGGGTGAAGTGTCACGGGGCGGCAATAGGTAGATGGAGGTCAGTCGTGAAATATAATCTCTAAATTGGAAGGAGAAGAGCAGTAGCACAAGAACAATAACAGGTGTTTGAATGCAGGTATGTGAATGTTGGATTGGTGATTTCCAGGAGAGTGAATGTTGGATGGGAATATTATGGGGGTAAGGAAAAATAAGCTGGTATTTTAGAGACAGGCACATATTCTGTGAAGTGAAAGGCTGAGCTGGCGAGACTTTAAAGTACTGTTCCATTTCAGAAAATGCTGCTGGAAGACAGACAGTGGGGCTCCCTGGCGCTGGCTCCTCTGGGTTTCCAGACAAAGGTTATCAGGTTAGAAGCAAAACAAAAGAAAGTGATGCTTTTCCTAAGCATAAGTCCTGCAAATAACAGCTGGGATCTGAAAGCCAAGCCAGGCCCTTTCTAGCTGGTGCTTTCTCATCAGCATGAGTAATCTCTAATCTAGTTAGCTGAGATGCAGGGAAGTTACACACTGCCACGCATGAGAAGACGGGGATTCTGCAGGTGAATTTAATTACTCCTTCCACAGAGAAAGGGGAGTCAATAAGGCACCAAACACCCTCCATTAGCTAACTGGGCTGCATAGGCCCATCAAGAAGCCAGGCAGCATCATTTACTGCTCTTCCTAAGCTAAGCAGGAATAGCCCCCTTACACCCAAAGAAAAGCTTGACTTAACATGAAGTAATTTCTACCAGCATTTTTCTGACCTTAACTGCATATTACAAAGGTGTCACACAGTCCTTCTAATAACAGTTAGACCCAAGCAATTAGAGCTGAATGAACAATTCCTAATGAATAATTGTTTGGCAATCTTCATTTTATGCTCACAAAACATTCACACACAGATTGCGAAGTCCTCATGTCTCTTTGTCAACGGTTATAACTTGCTGGTTTTTTCCACTAAGCAAATAGCAAAGTAACAGCTCATTGAAAAAATCTACAATCAAGCACAGGCTGGGTGGATGGGTTATGCCAGACACATGGTGCTGCTCCTTCAGTCCTTTCACTGGGTGAGGGATCAGAGCAGCTCCAAGAAATGCGAACCGGGACTGTTACCTCTCTTGTTTGAAATTCCCTTTTGCCAAATCTGTCAGGGCTGGAGCACATTTACTGGACTGAGCCATGGATATGGGCAATGTGGGAAGGGAGCCAGCTGTGGTCCCTCTGTAACTGATGGAGACAGCCAGGTATCGTCAACGCCACTGGAGAGCTATTCACCAAGGACACACTGGAGAACCTGGAGACTTTAGGATGATGACCCTGACTCCCTTAAACCCTTAAAACCACCTGCTTATCTCTCCATGCCCAGTGCTGGCCAGGGCTGGGGAGAAAGGGGCACAGGAGGTGGAAGCACTGGTGAGGCTGGACCAAGGCTGGGAGCCAACCTGCTGGTGGCTGAAGAAGCTGAGAACAACGTGTGCTGTAACACCCAGGGGGATTAGGGACTGTGGAGCAATAAATCAGGCTCTCAAAGCAGAGCATATGAGGAGATCAGTGGGACAGACATTAGACCAAAGGAGCAAACTCCAGAGAAACAGGAGCAATTCTTTTCCTCCTCCTTCTCCCTCGTTGCTAAGGTTTTTTTCTTCCCATTTAATACCATCCTCATTGTTTTTAAATGAACAGCAAAGCCAGTGGGTTCCACGTGGCATTAGCAATGTGTTTGTGAAAGGGAGAACGACTGGCTTCTAGCAGGATTTGATAAAAGCCTCTCCAAGTTCTGAGTGATTTACAGCTGGAGAAAACAAACACGGGCTGATACAAATGCAGAGAGAGGCAGAGCCAGCACTGACATCCAGGTACACTCAATTACCAATTCATCAGCCCAAGTGAACTTGAAGGGCTTTTCAAACTCTACATGGCTCTAAATTAAAGGAAATAATTTAGATGGATAACATTCTGCAATGGGGGAGAAGAAGACTAATTTGTTCATCTTCAGCTCAGGAGCCCTGGCCTTTCATGGGCAAAGGGCCAAAGGAAAAGGGTGCAGGTGGCAGCTCCCACACCCCACATGGGACCAGGGAACAGGCCAAACATCAGGATGATGTTCACAGACTGTTGCAAAGCTGTCAGCACACAGCTGTCTCTGTCTCCTCACCATGCCAGTCCCCAAACAGATTTTTTTTTCCCCCATCTCAAAAACTTTGCTTTTACCTGCCCTGGAGGTAATCATGGCAAAGCTGTGAAAAAAAAAAAAAGCTTAAAAAAAAATCATTGCACAGTGACCCCAAATTGGAATTGTCCAGGGTCTCCACAGCAAAATACATATAAATACATATATATAAAAGATATAGATCTATGGTCAAACAATGGTTTAATTCAATCTGAAACTAACTCATGGGGAATGTCATTTTTCCCTCCATCCCCTGCCCAGAAAGCCATTTTTTTCATGAGAAGAGATGATTTACAGCTCTACGCTCCAGCAGCACTGACACAGCCACAGTGTTTGATATCTTCCCCTGTTCAATGAAGCTCCTCCGTGCTGGGGCACAGGGCCCTTCAGTGCTATTCTGATACAAACTCTGGCAGCTGGGGGTAGGAACAGAAGGACTCCGGCTGCTGAGAGACTGCAGGGAACTCTTTGTTAGTTGTTCATGCAGAAACTGTTTTGATTTCAGTGTCTAATTGATATCTTGGGGAAATCTTTACAAAAGACAGTGCATCCTGCCCAGAGCCCACCTGTGTGTGCTCAACTGAGGAGCCCCACACTGCCAGTGCTGATGGACACCCAAGGCTGTGGGGCTGTCCCTGTTCCCCTGCTCCACGTCCTCGTCCCACAGGTTTGGAGAGCTGAACCAGCATGAGAGCCCTGGGGCAGCTGGAAGGGTGGGTGCTGAGCTCCACTGCTGCTCAAATTTTTGGCAGAGAGGAGACTTTGGAGAGTTCTGTGCTGTGATGTCTGTTCATCAGCAAGGAGAGCTGTGTCAGCCTCCAGTCTCCCTCAGGAGCAGGGACTGCCTGCATCCCTCTGGAAGCTGCCAGCATCATCCCTCCTCCTGCCAGAAGCAGCATCAAGCCCTGAATTTTCCACTGGATATCAGCCCTCCTCTTTCCTCTGGCCTCCTCCACAGACAGCAGCCATGGCTCACACATGCAGCTCCAAGGCTGGCTCTGAACGATTTAAAAGCACAGCAGGTATTTTAATTATTCACGTCAAGCGCGCCTTGCTTGCTAACAACTCTCCGAAGCTGTCATAGCTGCATGGGGTGGAGCAGAGCCCTGCCAGCAGCTTCCCATGGCCTGGCCTTGGGGCAAAGCCTGCCTCTGCAAAACAACCATGATCCAGTGCTGTCACTGAGGGCAGAGGGGGACTTTTGGGTGAGGAGCACCCTGGCAGATCTGTCCGGTCCTGTGGGCACTTGCCCACCCAGCCCATTGTCCAACCCCTGCCTGGCACCTTGCACCCTCCAGGCCAGGGGTATCAGCCGAATGCTTTGCTATTACTGCAAGCTGCTGTGCCCCTCACTGACAGATTAGCTCTCCTTGTATTTTAAGGGCACTGGAATTACCAAAATGCAAGGAAACGGAGGGGTACTTATACAGCACAGCTGGGCGGCCTCAGATGAAGGCACTGGAGGGGATGACACACTTCCTTGCTGCCTTGAGCTGCTCCCAGGGTTTGAAGCAAGGAGCTGCTTTGGAAAACAAGCCCTTGCCAGCCTGCAGCAATGTCTTTATTTGCTTCTTCCTTCCCAGTACCATCAAAAATATTTGCTGCAATAGCATCACTCTTCTTAGAGACATTAGGAAGAGGTTGTGTACCCAGAGGGTGTTTGGGCACTGGAACAGGCTCCCCAGGGAAGCGGCTGCAGCACCAAGCCTACCAGAATTCAAGAAAAGTTTGGATGACTCTCAGGTGCCTGGTGTGATTCTTGGGGTTGGTCAACTTGTGCAGGATCAGGAGCTGGACTCAATGACCCTTCTGGACTCCTTCCAGCTCAGGATATTCTATGATTCTGACCCACATTCCTCCTTGGCAGAACAAGCTCAGCTCTCTCAAGGTGAAATATGTGTAGAAATAAGTGTAGAATATATCTTTGTCTGGAAGGAAGATAGCTTCTGTTGAAGGGAGCCACGTTCACCCCAGGCTCACAGAAGCTTTTCTCAGCTCTAGAATGCAGGTGAGGGGCAGAGAGAGGCATATCTCACCTGCAGAAGCATCAGGGCTGTGGGTTCCTTCATTTTTACCCCACTGAGTCTCATTAAAGGTGAGCTTCCTTTAGGGACCTCAGGGTTTCTATCCAAGGTTGATCTGTTTTCTTGGAGGTTCCTCTCAGTTATTTCTCTTATTTCTGGTAATTAAGAGGCTCTTCTTCCCTGCCTTCCCTCACCATTACCTCAAGGTAAATTTGGAGGATTTCCAAGAATATTCAGGACCTGCTTTCCCCCTCTTCAAAATGAGCAAGAGGCTCATGATGGTAACCTTGAGCTCCAGGGCTCTTCTCTAGCAGCAACTCCCCATGGGCAAAGCCTGAGAGCAGAGAGGCCCCCACAAAAGCACATCCCCTGGTTGAAGAGCCAGGCTCTTCAAGCCTCCTGGACCATCAGAGCCAGCACCTCTCTTTTTAACCTGCATGTTTTTTAATGCTAATTTCCACCACATGCCCAATTCGAAGCTCTAATAATGAACAACTGCTTTCTTCCTTTCCTTCTGATTTCATATTCATGAGTCAGGGTTTCCTGGCACTAAACGTAAATGCTAAACGGAAATCGCTGCACAGTGACACGTCTGTGTAGCTTCACTGTCCATTTATTTGCCTTTTCAAAGAGCTGCTGTGTTAAGCAAACATCTCTGCCTGGATCCTATCTGGAGGAGTTTGTCTGGTATGGCATGGTGCCTGCCGGGGTGGAGGAAGCGACTCGGTGTGACGGTGTCTCGCAGCTCTGTTTTTGCTCCAGGGTACTTCTTGTACAGTAGTTTGAGCTCGGTGAATATCTCAACCTTTTCTGGAATATTTTGCTTGAATCTTGGCAGGATGTGTTCAGCTCTGACACAGCGAGGGATGAAGCAAGGAAATCCCTGAGAGAATCACATCCACTGCTTCGGCTTGGACTCCACTGAGGGCTCCTGCAGGCAGCAGTGGGCAGATGTCTTGGCAGGGGAAGCAAAGAGGCACCTGTAACATCACTGGGCAAATTACTTTTTCTGGCAACTAGAAAATTCACATACACATGCAAACAACAAAAACAAAACCAAACCAATAAACAAACAAAACAAAACAAACAAACAAAAGAACCCCAAACATTTCAGGCTTCATCCAAACTTCCTGCCATCTTCCAAAAGAGAGAGACAAAAGACATCTTGAAAAAAGGAATGTTTTCCATGAACCATATTGGTCAATATGTTTTCCAAGTATTTTCCTTGAAGAAAATACAACACTTCCATGTTGAAAAATACAACACTTCCATGTTAAATTGAACTTTTAAAAGAGTAAGGGCAAAAAATAATTTAAAAGTGAAAGTCAATGGAATTAAATCTTGACATATTTCAAGGCAAGCTGAGATGTTCTTCTCTGCAGAGATGCCAAAGCTGTGTAGTTTCCAAACCTTTTAACCTGTCTGGGATGGAAGCTTTAGGATCACAGATTGGCACCCTGAAGTCTCCTCTCCATCAGTTCACCCTGCCTGTGGAGTAACACATCTGCCCACCTCTGCTAGGGAACCTTTTGTCCCCTTGGGGACATCATCATCCTCACCTATCTGCTCTGCAACCAGTGGCAACAGGAACCACTGTCCTGGGGGCAAGGAAAACCACACAGGGCTGGAGCTGGGCTGTGCTGGCCCCTGCTCCCTGGTCTCTCCATGGGAACACCAGCTGAAGGTGGCTTTGCTCTAAGTGCTGGGCTGGAAAGGGGAGCAGCCAATATCCAAGAACCTTGGATTGCTCTGCCAGCTTTGCTTCTGTACTGGTCACCTCCATGGGGCAAGGTGGGCAGTGAGGAACTGCAGTGGTGGACTGGGAACTGGCAACTCCAGCTCTTTGGTTGTCCAGTGCTGGAGGCTTTCCCTCCTCTCAGCTGCCTCCACTGTGATTTCCTTCTCCAGGGCTCTGTGGATGCTTCTTATGATCTTGGTGCTCTGTTGCCTTCTGCAGCCATCCATTGCCTTTCCCTGTCTGCCTCTCCCCAAATACTTTAACAAATGAGCTCATGGAAGGCAAGAGAGAAGATGAGAGATGAATTTCAGACCACGAGAAATGAACTCATAAATGAGAGTGTTTGCAAGCACCATCTGAAGAGCTGCGCTCCTGCTCTTGGAGAACATCATGTGTGGCATGTGTTCAATCAAAGTAATCAATGGGGACCACATTTTGAATATTATCTACATGCAACAGACTCCTTGGGAGGAAATTATGCAGCAATATTTAATGGTGGCAATGGTTCAGCAAGTAATAGAAAGAAATATTCCTCAAAACACCATCAACTTCCCATGGATAACTCCCAGATGGGACTGAGGGTAAAAAACCCTTTCATTAAAAAGCTATTCAGTTATGGTAAAACTGCCATACGTGGCTCACTGAGATTCTGATTGTCAGTGACTTCAGCTTGAAAGCTGCTGTGAAATCACAACTGCTTCCCATTTGAACAGGGGGGTGGAAATCAGTCCTTAGGGACCTGAAAGCACAGCTCGATCTCATGCAGCTGAAGGTGTCTTACAGCTGGATGTCTAGGTTAAGGTAATTGTCTAGACTTCTTTTATCATCAGTGAACAGAGAGACGTGCACCAACCCCCAGAGAGTGATTCATTCTTCCTGTCTTAAACATCTATTTTTGGATGGGATGAATTACACTCTGGAGGTGTTCAACTTTCTCCACTGACTGAGGAGTCTGGATGATGAACTTGGCCTAGACACTTCACCTTTCTAGTGCTGAAACGGGGAGTGCTTCACCAGAGAAGACAATTCAAGTTGTGCCAGTAATGGTGGTAGGTTGGGAGCACTTGGCCAACACCTACAGTGAACAGACACAAGAGAAGCAGTTCCCTCGGCAGACAGGAGATGCAGGAGGGGAAATCATGATAAGTATACCCTGGAGTGATCTCAGTATTTAAAAAAGACCTGAGGACCTGCTGGTGCCTGATTATCTCATCTAGTTCTTTTATGTCATGCAAAAGGTACAGATTATATCCAATTGCTTTTTAAGTGTGACCTGAAAGTTGTAATTTTGCAGTCCTAGGAGGAAAGCAGGGACTGGTCTCTCAACTGTGTGCAACTCTCAAGGCAGTCTTCCTAAAAGACCAAGCCTTTTACTGAGCTTGGGTTTTCCTGAGATTAGCAATTCCAAGCTTCTCCAAATTACCAAATTATTTCTGAGACACCACCTCTATTCTTCTACCCATCTTCCCAGTCTTGAATAGCCATGTATTGCAATTTTAAGGGTTTCCTTACAACCTGGAGAGCTATTTTGCAGACAGAAGGTTTCATGTCTCTGTTTTGCCATAGTCCAGGGTCACTAATGACCCACACTGCAAAAATAATCCTACTGTGTTCTAGGAGGTTTCTTGCTATAAGTCTTCCATAAATAAATGAGATTATTACCTTCCATGACTTCAGTGGGAGCCAGTTTTAGTCCTCTCAGAAGACCAAGTTCTTAGTGCCAGCTCAGGTTTTAGATCTTAGAGCCATTGAAGCTACCTCCTACAGCCATCCTGCCAAAACCTCTCCAGATTCCACTCCTGCTATATAACATGGGACAAGTCATCTGTGCAAAACCCAGAAGTCAGGAATCAGGAGCTCTAAAGGAAGACCAGATATTGCTGTTTCAAAGATCAGCATGAGAAGAACAAATAGGGAACTAAATGGCAGGAGAAGTCACGAGAGGAAGGCCAGGCTGCCATCCATATACAGCTTTCCAAAGGAAATGTTGCAGCTGGTTCTGAGAAGGGCACACAAATTGCAAAAAGTATGTCAGGACCCTTCTCCAAAGCCAACAAATGTGGAGGAAGATTGGGGATAAAATCAATGAAAAGTTGTGAGTGTTAATTCACCAGGAGAGAGATTTGTGCTCTTTCCTGGGGTGTGCTGCTGCCAGGAACGGGATGCAGCTGATGACAAAAAGCCCATGGCTGGAAGCCGAGGGGTTCCTTGGGGGCCAGGGAAATGCCTTGGAGACTTTAGCTTTCTACACCAATTGGCTTACAACTGTCAAAAAAAAAATTCCCAGCATTTTTTCTTGACTCATCTGGAAAAACAAGATGGATCATCCATATTTAACAGGCTATTCGCAGTGCTCATGGGAATGTGTTCAACACAAGGCAGAGCAAGACCTTCAGTTCACGGTGTGATACCAAAAGTAACTCAGGCATGCAAAGGGAGCGTCCATCTGTCTATCCAGAAACATGGAACACAGAGGATTCTTAGAGCCTAAGTGATATAGATTACCCTCCTGTGAATTGAACAGGTTCATTTAACAATATGACACTCCAGCAGGACAGATACCAATGCTTGGTTTCTCCTTTTCGACTTGGTTTCTCTTTTCCTTCCTGCTCCAACCACTGAGTTTCCTGGGACAAATTTCAACATCTCTGCCTCAATTTTCCTCTATTTAAAAAGAGATTAATGTGACAGGGAAGTGTTAGAGATCTCTTAAGGAAAGCCACCACATGAGATATTTTTCTATTTTAAATTGTGAAAATTGCTAGCCAAATGCTAGTTCTTAAATACAGCTGGTGAATATATAAGGAAAATTGATTTTTGCAAATGACTACATCATTTAAGTGAAAAGTCAATAATCATCTTCCATACCAGCATTTAAATATTTGAGCAAAAACGCTCAAATAATGATATCTTCTGGGTTCAGATTGCTCAGTGAAAAGAAGGGAACACACAGTATTAGACTCAATACTATGTTGACAGAGAACACAAATGTCAGTTTGACCATCTTAGAAAAGACATTTTAAAAGATATGAAATTAAATGGCTCAGGATTACTCATGAGGACATCTTACATTAAGCAGTGAAAACTCTTATTTCAGGACAGTTTTTGGGATTGCTAACAATGCAAAGAAAATGCATTTGTGAAAAAGCTGCTTCCCTTGATAAAGAAACACAGGGACAACAAGCTCCAAAGATGAATACTGTAACTCAAAAGCAGGACAGAATGCTAAAGAGTCTAACAGAAATCTCAACACATAATCAAGGGAAAAGGCAAAATCACAAATAAAATGGCCAAAGGAGACTTTCATGAAAGGGGCAGCAAGATAAAAGGGTTTGCTTTGCCTTATTATAAGGGAGTTTATATAAAGTACAAAAATATGGAAATTTTTCAGAACAAATGCAAAATTATTTTAATAAGAAGATGTATCTCAGTTTGGAAAAAGGCAAAACCAAAAAAGCCTTACATTACAGCATCATACGAATGGTCAAAGGGTTAATAACATGCAATTTCTGGCAAAATAATTAAATGTGACCAGCAGGCTCTACAGCCAGGCAGACCTGGTCAAGTGTTAGTTCACTTTCCCAGCAGAAAGTTGCATTTCAACAAAGCTGAAATTTCTCATGACACTAATTAGTTCTGGCAAAATCATATTTTAAAAGAATTAGGAATGTCTTGATAAACATTTCATTTGCAAGACTTCAGGAGAATTTTCCATTTCTATTTTTATCACATAACAAAATCTTTATACATTCATATCTAAATGACATTAAAATTAACCTGAATTATATTTTAATAATAACTTAATATTCTATTCAGAATGCAACCTAGTGTCAAAATCTTGTATTTTTCTGCAAGGTACAAATTCTTCTATTTTCTCATTGCTAAATTTTCAGCCTTTCTAGCTATTTATTCCAGAACCTGTACTGTAACATAAGAAAAAGGCAGACTCTTGAAACCCTTAGGTATATTGTTGTTACTCTAATGTGAAACAAAAGGAAATCTATAAGCAAAAGTATCTGCAGCCCACAGCAACAAAACAAAATATGAGCATCAGGACTGTAAGTCTGCTAAACACCCTCAGAGTGCAGTGAACTGCATTCACTCAGCTTGGGTGAAGAAATAGGAATTTAAAAATACTTTTGGGTACAGGAACAGCACTTGACTTTGTAGAGTAGCCATTCTTTGTGAATATTCCTCTTTTTCACCTCAGTTTGGTTTATATTTAGAAATGCTATAAATATCATCTGTTTAATCAAATGAAAGAAATATTTTGATAGATTGTTCACTCATTTATTCTCCCCAAAAGAAAGGCTGCCGATAAGACTGTCTGTTTTCACTGCATCTGTTCACTTGGCAGGAGAAAATAATTTCAATGGAAACATTGCAAAAACCTACCCTTTCTACCCAGATGCTCTATTTCCATATTTCTGATGCCATCCTGCCTGCAACCACTTCTTTAGATTTACATGAATTAACTAGTGTAGGACAGACACCAGACTGCAAAGTGTTCACAAAGTAACGATCGCTTTTGATGATGATTTTGGAAGTTCAATGGAAAAGCTGTAATCTCTTGTCCATGTACAAAAATAAACATTATGGGATGGGTTTAATACACCTAAAAGTTTCATCCCATACGGCGCTTTTGCATAAGTTTCAGAATGAAACTGCAAAGTAGAACAAAGTACACAGGTTCCAACAAGGCAGCATTTGTATGAACTTCCTCCTTCATCATTTCCCCTCTTTCTTAGGGTTACTTCTGCAGCTATCCAAAATTCCTTTGTCATTAAAAAAGAAAAAGTGCAACCATATCTATACAGGCCTTTATTAATAATAAAACTTACTGAGTTTTATTGAGTTTTATATTAAAAACTTAATTTTTAAAACTTAATTTTTATTAAGTTTTAAAAATCAACCTCACAACTCTTTTTAGAAAAAACCAATATTAATCTTCAAGTTTAAGTACAGACCAGATGAACAACAGATATTTGGGAGGTAAATTAGGAATAATTTGTATCTAATCAAAACTGGACATTCAACCTCCTTAGGTCTTTCCACAACCAAGCTGAAGGAATCTAGCAATAAGAAAAATTTGCAGTATAAATCTGCAGCCCTGTTCTGGCTCACCAGAGTAAATTGCACTGATTCAAAGTTTGTACAAGGCATAGAGCAGGGGGAAATTAACCATTTTGATCTCAGGGAATTGGCAAAAGATGCAACAAAATGCAATTTTCCACAATTATGATCCCTCTATTTTCTCCTAAAGCACAGTACTAGGAACACATCCTTGAAGATTACATAAAGCACTTAGGATTTGTAAGATAATAATGATTATATGGTGCAGCCAGGGAGTAGGATTTTACCTATTATTACCAAGCTTAAAGGAGAGGTTCTAACTCTGCAGAAGTTTGATGGTAAATTCACATTCTTCTGGAGCACAGTGGCAGGCAGGAGAGCAAAAAAAAAATGTCACAGTTTCTAGCCTGTTTTATAGCATCCAGTTCTAACTGCTATCAAAATTTTTATAGATGTCAAGGAACAGAGAGTAAAAGACAAAAAAAAAATCAGAAAAACAATGAAAATGAACTACAGTGAGAGGGTTCTTTTTGCCAATACCCCTTATCATGCAACAGTGCACTAACAGTCATATTGTACTAAACCATGTGACCAGGAGAATTCTGCAGCCACTGGACAAAAACTCTTGGTAAAATCCTTGCAAGGTCTGAATTAAAAAATAAGCCATCAAGATAAAAGCAATTGCTTTCCAAATGGCCAGGCAAAAATGGATTGATATAACACGATCAAGTAGCTATTGCATGTAATTTTATGGCAAGTCTGTATAAAACTTAATATAGCCTCTATTGTGCCTCTTCCAGATTACGTTCTTGATGTAACTGGCTTGTGAGTAGTGCTGGAGAAACTGCAGTGGGGAAAGGCACTTCCAACATGTAATTTGGTTTTGTCCTAAAATACAGACATATTGTCAGGAAATAGTAACTGTTACCAAAAATACTGCTGGAATGAAAAATACTGTGTTTTTTCCAGTGGAAATAATCTTAGGAGAAGAAAATACCAAAATAGCCTACACTAAAACACAAAGTCCCTGCAAGAAGAACGTGCTCTGATTCAGCAAAACAGGTAAGAATGTGCTCATGCCAAGGGAGGTCTGCCCAGTGGAAGTCATTTGGGTATGACAATTTTGTTTATGTCTCTTTAAAGTCAGTAGGCATAATGTACCACTAAATTGGGTGGTAACAGAGAACCTTCATCTTCCCATGGCAGTTTGGAGCTATGGCTTCAAATACTGGGAAAACAAAGACCTGAGAACTTCATTCATCTGGGAAAAAAAAAAAGAAAACAAAAAAAAAAACCAAACAAAAAAAAAACCAAGTGAAGAGCTGTAAAGCTGTGCAACACCTTTTCCCTGTATAATTCACAGCAAGAGAGGAGCAGAGGAAGAGATCATTTAAGAGGAATCTGCTCACTTGCAGATGTTGATAACCCATGGGATGTTTTGGGCTTTTGCCTTTTCCTGGTGCCAGCAGAGGCGACCAGAACCTCTTTGGACCCTCCTAGACGTGGAAAACTGATGTGTAAGGACAGAATTTAAGGAATCAGTTCTACTCCAACTCATGATCATGTGTAGCCTTGACACAGTTCGGAGGTCCCACACTTTGTGTCATTCAGATCTGAACTTCCACCGATGGCCTCAGTGTGAGGTGTGAGGCACCCGTCCTGCCTCAAGGCTGCACCTTGTGACCCTTCCTCAAACAAAAGCAGACCTGCTCTCACTTCCCGTCTTGAAAGACACGTCCTTAAATATTTACCTCAGAATCTGGATTTTAATTTTTGGCTCTTTGATCTTTTCTTTTTGTTAACTTTTCCCCCTCTTTAGTTATTCTGGAGTATTTAGTCTCATCCCACAGCTCCTGAGTAGATGAGTTAAGAATAAAATAACAACAAGGGGTGGGATTTTCCAAAGCACTCAGCATTGGCCTGACTCTATTCTCTTTGAAGTCAGCAGGAATTTTATTACCAACTTCAGTGGGAGCAGTTAAGCCAATGCTACACATTGTGAACGTGCATATTCATGAAGCAATAGGATTTGCTAATGGAACATGGATTCAAACGGCTGGTAAGAGTTTAGTGAAAAAGATACTTGAAATAAAAAACAAAAAAAAACCCCCAAGTAGTTCCATGAGCATCAGAACTATGAATTCCTGCTTTCTTTGAGCTTGATTGACTTCGGCACCGAGAAGGAGCATGGGCTGATTGAAGTCCTTCCTGTGGGTGGGGTGCTGAGATTTGTGCTCTCTCCCAAATGGATTCACCAGCATCAAATGAAGGCTCAGCACAACATGGCAGCTTTTTCCTCTGTAGAAGTAGGGCATCTCTCTTCTACCTCTGCCTGTCTGCTCAAACCTTGAGGGAACTTGCTATTTTTGAGACTGCTACCCTCTCTCAAATTCGACTGGAGTTGGATAATGCACTTAAAAGTTGTGAGGCATATACACACAGGTATAAACACACTCCATGTGACCACGAAATCCACGTTTTTGCAGGATCTGCAGGCAGGCAGATGTTAAGACTGCTCAGAATCAAGTTTTGAGGCCATGAAAAAGATGGGTTCAGAGCAGCTGAACAGCAAACAGCCTCAGATGGATGAACCACAAGCCTCTGAGAACCTCAGCTATGGAGAAGGTATAAAAAAAGGGCAATCCTTACAGAAGGAAGAAGACAACAATATAGTCCTTCAGAGGAATTAGAAAAATGGTTGCTGAGATAAAAGCACGTTCCAGATAAGACACTGACGTATGTAAATGTGACAAATTGCTCAAAGTACTCAAAATGTCTAAAAAAATACAGGACTTGAAAGGGTGCAGGCTTTTTGAGCAACAGAGGCACTGCACTTCTGAAAATCCAGGGCATTTCCATTCTGGAAAGCCAAAGCATCTTTGGCTGCACAAAGAAAATGAAAGGAAGCAGCAACACTGACTGGTCCCTTTAGCATTTGGGCTAAAGCAACCCAAGAGGGAGACAGAGAGAGTTGGATACAGTCCCCAAACTCCTTTCATATGGGAATCCTGTCTCCCAGGAACAAAGCCTGGCAATGGACTTTCCCTGCCAAGAGCAGCCCATTGCCAGCCCAGGTGCTCACAGGCACTCTCACTGCCTTTGGCACCTGGGATGTCCAAAGAAGAGGATCAATTCTCTCTCCATCCCACAATTTCCACACCACTGACAACTCAGAAAACAATTCAAGAGGGAATTCAAAGGATCTGTTGAAATTTCAACAAGGAAATCTGAGTGAGTGAGCATATGTAAATAGAAAGAATGAGTAGCACATAATTACATCAAATTGTTACTTAGCAAGGGAAGTAAATAACCCAAAATATGCAGAGCAAAAAAATGGCAATGAATTAGAACTAATTACTTAAGGCTAATTAAAATAAGAATGGCTTGAATTGAAATATGTTAATAGCATTGAACCTGCCTTCTACCAGGGAATTTCAATAAAAGTGATAATGTCACTTCAACCTTCACCTGACAGGGGGAGGAAAGTTGGGATTTGGAGCTCATGGCTGCTTGGGGTACTGACCACAGCAAAGCATTATTTATGATGGAATGGACTGGATTTTTCTGGCAGGTGCAGGTCTCCTGGTCATGGGTAGAAAGAGGTTTTCTTGGAGAATGGATGTGAAGTGGAGAAAATACTGTGACAGGCAGAAGTTAAGTCCCTCGAAGACGAATAGATCCTGAGGTACCTCTCCATGCTGGGAAATGCTATGGTTAAAGAGAGAAAAAGAGAAAGGCATGGAGATAATGAGATCACAAAGAAGGAAAGAGAAAGACAGAACAAAAGAGACTGAGGGAGTGAGGAATGAAATAGATAGGGAAAGCTTAGAGCCATGACAAATCATCACCAGCTTCAATTACACAAGCCTGCTGGGCTATGAAATCTGCCAAAGGTCACTGCATTCCTCTCTTTGCAACTAAAAACCAAATGGCCTTGCTGGTTCCACCCCATGGCACAACTGTCTGGTGGGAGTGCCCAGGGACCAGCAGCCTTGCTGATGGGCACTAACAAGCTGGTCCAGAGAGCACAGACAGCCCCAGTTAGGAGATGAACTTGTCAGAGCCATGCACCAACTCCCAGAACTCTGCCAGTATGCCAAAGTGTTCCTGTGCCAGCAACTCAAGCCCTGCCAGAGAGCAGGGGGAAACCTGAAGCAGCAGCAAAGCCTGGTTCAGCATCTTCTTGCCATGCCACAGAGCCCAGGTTGTGCTCCACCACCACTCTGTGCAGGCTTATGCCCCAACACACCCTCAGCCACAGCCACTGATCCCAGCAGACTTGGATCCTGGGGCTCACCCCTTGGTGCTGAGCTAGGCACAAAGCTCTCCTTGCTCCTCCAGGAGCCGAGCTCTTAGTTGTGTTTACTGCCTCATTCTTTCCAGTCCCTCTGGTTCACACTGGAAAACTCTTACCCCTCTCACAGCCCTGGGATTCCCATAAAAACCACGAGCTCCTCATGCCAGCACTCTGCATGAACAGGGGTCACAGAGAGGATGGAGGGTGGGACATGGCAGCAGTGCAGCCTTTCCACTTTCACTCCATCTCCTGGGCTGGCTTTTGAGCCAACTGAAGGAAAAGCTGGTGCCAGGCTTGCTGCCAGCTGATGAATCCAACTGGATTCATCTTGGATCTGTGCATCTGAGAAAGCTCTAAAGCCAGAGCACGGCGGGGTTCTGCCCAGCAGGTATGGGATGCTGTGAAATATCAGAGAGATGCTGCAGCTCCAGAGGACGGCTCTGTCCATGACAGCCTTCCCCGCACTGACCAGCTGCTGAGACTGGACTGCAAAGCCAGTCAGGAGCAAGAGTACAGACTGACTGAGGCGATGGACAAGCCCTGGATCGACTGCCTGAAGTACAGGCTGTGACCTACTGATGAGCACCTCCTCAGAGCTCCATTTGTGTGGAATGCCAGCCAGGGCAGGTGACAGTGGGACACACCCTTGGAAATGTCACTCTGCTGACTACCAGGGCTCTACCTGGAGCATGCTGGTGGCTGTAATGTTAATTCTATTTCTCCAGTCTCCTGCAGAAGGAAAAACGTTGCTTAGAAAAGCAGAGTTCAGACTTGCTGCTCCTCCTGTGCATGGAGGAACTGTGGCAGGCCAGGAACAGGCTCCTGTGAGCCTGCTGCCAAAATCCTGACATCGCTGTCACTGCCCTGCCTGACCCTCTGCCTTCCAGGGAGGGAAGCCCTGGCTCTGGTGAGGATGCTGCCTCGGCAGACACAAGCTGAAAGACATTTCCTCGTTGTTTCTCTGCTCGGTGTAATGAATCCTGCCTCCCACTCAGATCTGCTAAGTAAGAGGAGTTACTGTGAGTAATCCCCACTTCGACGTCTTCAGCTGTAATCGCAGAGAAATCACATTAGCTTTTTTTTCTAGGACAAGGAGAAATTCATCAAATTGCAATCCAGGGAGAGCACACACAAGAGAGAGAGAAAGCCAGCAACACACATATACCCTGCAAAAAAATCCCAAAGTTGACATTTACATTTCAAACACTTATAACAGCTAAACAAATAACAGTAATTATACTATTTGCATACTTTGTTAAATAATTGTTTGTTAGGTAAAGGCAGCCTGTGTGTGTCTGTGTGTGTGTGTGCAAAGAGCAGATGCCTGAAACCCTGGGAAGCAGAACAGCTGCTGCTTCCCTTCCCAGGTGACCTGTTTGCTTTACAAAATGGTGACAAGTGGCCCAAAGCACTGGCTGGGAGGGTTGGATGTGCTGATATATGGGGTACAGAGGCATGGGGCAGGAGGCCCTTGGGTGAGGAGGACAAGGACCATGAGCTGTAATCCTGCTGCTCAGCACCCACATCACCCTCCTGGGCACAGGGACAAGCTGAGAGCTCCAGACATGAGCACCAGCACTTGATGAGGCGAAGCTCCAAAGCCCTGAGCATGAATTGAGGATTGCAGAAACACTGCCAAGAAGGAGAGCTATGGAAGAAAGCAGGGGAAGGCACAAAAGCTGGACGGAGGGAGACTCTCCACCTTGCAATAGGAGATGCTGAACACCCCTCTGATGATGACGCCTGACTCAGAGCCCACAAACCATCTCCTGGCTGGCCATTTCCCTTTGCTCCTGCAAAAGCATCTTAGCTTTCATCCCTTTCTGCTCAGCTCCTCGGGCAGACAGCTAATTGAAGGGTTTTCCTTTCATTTCTAGTACAGAAAATCCAGTAAATGCCTTTTAGTCTGCCCAGTTTCCCCATGATTGGCTCTGTCTATCCGCTCACCACTCCTATCCTGTTTGGTTTTTTTTTTTTTTAAATAGACTTGAATGATGCAAAGTGGGGGAGAGAGGAGAAGCCTTCTGCCTCTCCTCACATGGTCAGAAAAGGTGGAGCTGAGCCAGAGCCACTGCATCTTTTCACACCTGGATGGAACCAGGTCAGGCAGCTAATGCATTTCTCAGGCTCAGTGGCTACTTGTTGGAGACACACAAATGCTGCCTGGCTGCTTGAGTGCTGGAGGCTGGGAGAAAAAAAATTCCAGCAAGAGACATATGTGTCAGAAGGCTGAGAGGGATGTGGTGCCAGGAAAGAGAAAAGTGATGCACACACGGAGAGCTCAGCTCTGTGCAACAAGAAGAGATGCAGATTGAATAAAAGGCTCCACGACTTTGAGGCTGCCCCTCACAGCATCAGTAAAGAGTTTTTTTAAGAGGGTTCATTAGGCGTAAGAGCGAGTGCTCATGCCCTGTTCATGGGTGAAATCCCAGCTCCAGAGGTTAAAACTGTCCCTTAGTCTGGCAGCAAACCCCTGCTCACTCTGACCCCCCCACCCAGACAGTTTGTCCCCCCAAGCGACAGCAGGGAATCACAGTCCCAAGGAGGAGCCCAGGCATTCACTGGCTCTGATCTGTGCAGCTCAGATTTTTAAGTGTACAACTAAGGGCATCCCATGGGGCTGAGGAAGAGAAATGCTCCAAATTAACCATTCTCCCCTCAGAACATGTTCACTGAAAACATTTATATTTACCCTTCAGAAAAAAAAAAAAACTTTTTCCTGATTTTTTCTTTAAGTTGAAAGAACATTTTCCAGTCCAACTCTTGTCCTTTCAAGTAGAAATGTTCCGTTTTCTTTAATGACTCCTTTCTCCCCCACTACTCTGCTTTTTACATAAAGTTTAATAAAAACCGAGATGACGGAAAGAAAACTAACAAAACCAGAATGATTTTTTTTTACATGAGTTTCAAATAACTTGGAAAAAAAAAATTAAGCTTTATGAGTGATTTTGAAGGATGCAAGAGCTTTCAGCAAACTTTTTTATGTAGGTCAAAAAAACTTCTTCCCAGGATTAAAAAAAAGCCTAAACAAAAGCCCTTAATGTGAGTGAAACAATGTGGACCAGCTCTATATGAAAGCTTCGCCACAACTGTCTGTGCAAAAAAATCATAGAATTATAAAATCATAGAAGAGTTTGGGTTGGAAGGGACATTTAAAGGTCACCAAGTCCAAATCCCCTGTCACGGCCAGGGACACCTTTCACTATCAGGTTGCCCAATGCCCCATCCAACCTAGCTTTGAACACTTCCAGCAATGGGGCAGCCACAGTTTCTCTGGGCAACCTGTGCCAATGTTTCAACACCTTTATTCTAAAAAACTTCCCTTGATCTAATCCAAATTTACCCTCTTTTTATTTAAAACCATCACCCTTTGTCCTACCCCTACTGGCCCTGCTAAAAAGTTTGTTTGTTGTGTCACAGTGCACAGCACAGGGCCCACGTGTCAGCCAGGGCAGAGCAAGGAGCCTTGGAAATATACTTGGTTTGGGACAAAATGGCAAAAAATCAGAGAGAAAAGAAGTGTGATTCCTGCTTCCTTTTAAATAATAATTACAACAAAGAGCTTATGGAACCAGACACATTTTCCTTCAAAAGATATTTAACACTTCATTTTGCTTCGTCCTTTTCTGAATACTTCTTAGAAAACACAAAGGCTTTAAACAAAAGGTCATTAAGAGATAAAAATTGAAGCTCTTCTTGCAAGAATGAAAGGAGAAGGCATCTTGACATTTTTAACGGGGTTTTTCCCCCCTCTTTTCCAAACTGAAAATTAATCAACATTGATTTGATTTCACACACATTAGCCTGTTTTGTGGAAGTGGCATTTGCTGACAGAGAGATGTTTCGACATGAAAACTCCAACCAGAGGAGCACACAATATGCTGCACACCATTAGGGTACACAAGCTGCAAGGACACTGGTCTCCCAGGGTTCGTAATAAATCCTATCCTTTTTCTGGGTCAAGAAACTCGTAGCTGTCTGGAGGTTATGCTAACACACCAGGGTTTGGGGACTGATGTTGAGATCTGAGGAATTCCTGTTGCCTGGAATAGAAACAATGAAATTGTTCCAAGGCACCATTTATTCCCAGGTGCCTGCAAGCTGTCATTTCTGGGGAAGATGAACAATCCGAGAAGATCTAATGTCTTCAGAAATAATTCAGGAAGACAGAATTCATTCAGGTGCCCAGGTCAATAATGAATGGGACTCGTGTGAGTCAGAGGAGAGAGGGGACCTCTCCAAAACCAGCTCTCCAAAACCAGGTGAGGTTGTGCAGCCATGCAAAGGGCACTGACAAAGGCTTTGAGCAGCTGGGACTTGAGGCTGTGATGTCTTGAGAGGCTGAACCTGGAACAGAGACTAGACAGAGCTAAAGAATAAAGTAGGGATTTATTAAAAGGCCTCAGTGGATACACCTTGGGCAGCAAAAGAGCCCAGCCAGGGCTACATCCTAGATGGACCCAAAATGGTCACAAAATGCGTGACCAGTCACAAGGTTTCACACTTTTAGAAGTTTTGGTCCATTTCCATATTGGGGTTACTTGTCCAGTTACAGCTCGGATAATGAAGTCCCATCCTTCTTGTTTGCTCCGCTCAGCTCTTCATTGCTTATAATTTTGGTCCTGAAGCTTGTAACAATTGTCCTTGGTCTCAAGCAGGAAAAGGATTGTTTTGTCTAACTTTGTGAAGAGAGCTTACTAACACTTAATATGAAGCTCAGAGCTACACACCTAGGCAGCACAGAATCTGAGAAATATGAAAGTTAAAACCTAAGGCATCAGCCACACGTGCTGCAGAGGGGCTGGGTGGGAACAGTGAGGACCAAGGGCTGCAGTAGCCCTGGGGCTGGCAGGTACAGGCCAACAGCAGAAGGCTGCTCTGCCAGCATATTAAGGACCCACACAGTCTTGAGCCTTGTGCTACTCCAGCACCCCAGTTCCCCCCAGTAAACACTTGTTTTATCTTGCCTCCTTTCATGCCTCAGTCAGTTCTAGTCTAAGGAATTAGACTAGACAGGAATTCTCGAACTGGGAACAAACAAGAAATGTTATCAACATGGAGTACTGCCCTTAGGTATTTGACAAAGAGCTGTGAGACACCCTGAATGTGCCACAGCCTCTACCTGCAATGAAGGGTCAGAGGAGGGATGAGGAAGGAACAGCATGTAAAAAAACCACAGGATCATTGAGACTGGAAAAGGCCACCACGACCACTAGACCCTCTCACAAAGAACTACCCACTTCCCCATGTGACACATTCAGCCTGGGTATCAGAAACAGTCCTGCTTCCCTGCAGCACTGCCCTGCATCCTGTCCTGGCTGGCATTCACTTTCCTGCTGGCATGCCACTGCTTTGGAATTCTGTGGGTCCCTGTATCTATGTCAGGGAGCAGAGAAAATGGCAAGGGAAAAGCAAACAAAGTGAATGAGAAAAGCATAACAAACCCAGCAGAAAAGTCTTCCCACGCCACTCTGTGCTTTCAAGTAAATGAGGCTAATTAACTAATTGCCTAAATTATTAGGGCTATTTTTACCCTTGTATGAAGGCTTGGCGTTATTGCCAATTTCTTAAGACTCAGCGCTGAACTCTCAACTTATCAGGAAGTTAATGAAGCAAAGCCCCTGGAGAGGGGACCCTCAGGGCAGAGCAGCTGCCAGGCCAGGGCTGGGTCGGGGCTCAGGTGGGCACCTCTGCAGCAGGGAGGGATCATCGGCAGCAAAACCACCCCCCTTGGGTGATGCTGTTTAACACAGAAGTTCAGAGCTGTTTGCTAAAATCTCCCCTGCACCTGAGTCTGCCCCCCGTAAAGGATTTCTCTCCATCAGCTTCCCACTGCAGGCAAGATGATAGAGGCTGACTGAGAAGAAAGACTTCCCACCTGGGTGAGAGGAGGGGAAGACTGATGGCTGCATGCCAGCCCTGGCTCCATGGAAGCCCATCAGATCTCCTGGGCAGACCCAGAGCAACCTTGGACAACAGGACCACCCTCCACAAAAGGAAAGGGCTGATCCACCTGCTGTAACCTCGACTGACCACACTCACTGCCCCAAACATGCAGCCTCCAGCAGGAATCCAACGTGGCAGGAGCTCCCTCCTTCTGCTTTGAGAAAATGCTCTTTTCTTGGGGTTTGAAAGAAATCTAGATGTTTTCTCCTCTTCAGCTAAATGCCAGCGTCTGAGCTCCCTAGTGGCAATCTCAGTTAACTCCATTACAATCCCCCAGTCATTCTGGCTGAAGAGCTCGTCCCCTCAGGAGCCAGAAGACTGATAGCTCTCCTTTTCTGTAACAGATCTCACCTATCAGCTCTAATGAGGTGACATTTCAAGCCTGGCTCTTCTCTCAGCACGAAGTACACACCAGTTTGGGGTGCCAAATCTCTTCCAGGCATGCAGGTGACAGTCTGCTGTCCTTTGGATGCAGGAGGGAGCTCTCCTGTGAGTTATTTCCAAGATTATCTTCAATGCTGGACCAGCCATGGCTTGGTGTGGCTGAGTCCTGGAGACCTCCAAGGATGGAGATCTCACAGCCTTTTCTGGCCATCTGCTGTGGAGCTGTGCCACACTCTGGGTGCACATCTCCTTCCAAGTGCCCAGCCTGAGCCTCCCAAGCTGCCTGTGTGCCCTCTGCCCCTCTGTGAGGCTGCCTGCTGCTCTTGGGAAGAGTTTGGCTCTGTCACCTCTGTCCAAGCAGCTGTAGTTATTTCATGCTGCCTTTCCAACCTGGATCCTGCTGTCTGGCAGGATGAGGAGTCTTTGGATGCCCTGGAATGTTGGTCTGACAGTGCTGGTGAAGGGAACCAGCAGTTCACATCAAGCCAGATCAAGAAAGCCACAGACTTCTTGGGTCAGCTCCCCCTAGGCACTTGTGCCTCCCAACAGGGCTCCTGAGCCCCTCTCAACTCTTTTGGTGAGGGTCAGTAAGATGAGGAAGGAGGACCAGATGGCAACCACTGCTCTGCTCAGCAATGCAAGACGGGCATCTCACAACTTTGTTATCAAGGAAATACGGCTCACCACAATGTTTGGGTATCTGTCTTTCTACCTGCAGGCCCTCTCCACAAACTCTGGTCACCTTCCTTGCTGAAAATCCCATTTTGGTTGGAGCTAGCCAGCTTTTGCTATTGAAAAATACCATGTTTGACTAGTCCAGACTGGAACCTCTGTCAGATCAGGTTCTTTTATCTTAGAAAAGACGAATACTTTCTCCTGTCTTGTCAGGGAAGCACAGAGAGCCATTGTTCCAAAGTTTTGTAAATATAAAACAGAGATTATGGTCCCTGGGGTGACTTGGCAGGAAACGTCACCATTTTCAAGGGCCTTCCTGCGTGTGAAATGGAAAAAGCAATGCTGCCCTGTAGCTCCCTGTTTGCAATGCACTTAGAAATTCTTGAATATCTGGCACAAGACATGCTGTATTATCTCCTACCTCATCTCCTGTGTATAAAGCTGGCAGCCTGGTCAGGGGAATTATTCCAGATTTGTGCTGTCCAGAAAACAGCCTGACAGGAAGATTTGCAAGTCACATCTCTCTGCTCAGTGCCATCTCCTACCCCATTGCTCAGGAACCCAGTAGAGATGATGAAATTTGGGCTCCTCACCCTGGGAGAGGGTTGGCAATCCCAAAGCAAGAACTGGCAGGCAGTTCTCACTGCCTGCTGCCAGCTCCAAGGGCTGCTGACTGCCTGTTCCCATCACTCTCAATGTCCCCACCAAGACACCACCACCTCAGCCACTACTGCAGAGAAACCAAATGCTGCCCTTTCCACCCACACTTAGGGACCAGCAGGGAAACTGGATGACACTGGGGAGCCCAGGAGAAGTCAGTCCTACTGCAATATTTACAATACAGGAGAATACCCAGGTTTCTTCATTACCCCCAAACCCACACAACAGTGAAGATGGAGAGGATGTCAGGACTCAGCTATTCCCTACTGCCCTAGGGCAGGTCCTGCTGGAGGTGTTGGAGCAAAAGGAGTAAAAGCTGGTTTCAATTTACCAAATGCCTCTTTCCAGCACATTTGCAAGTCAGATTCAATTTCCCAGGTTTGCCTTCTGCAGATTTTATCCACTAACATATTTGCATAGATTTAAACACAATACAAAGCTGCAGACACCATCTAAAGAGGCTAGAGAAGAAAAGGGCAGGAGAAGCTTGTCCTTTTTCTTTAGGCTTATGGAAGATTCTGTTCTCAGAGGTTGGAGAAGGGGCATTGCCAGGCTGGAGCTGTGCCAGTCCCTCACCTGAGCAAGCACTGCTTGGAGATACAGGCAGGAGCCATGGGAGACATCAACAGGTGGGTTCAGGGCAGGGATTGGCACTGGTGGTGCTGGGACAGAGCATTCAGTAACCTCAACCCATACCAGAAGCACCTGAGAGAGCAGGATGTCAGCTCAGAATTTGCTACATAGCATCTCTCCAGAAAGTGGAAAAATCCCTTGGATAATGCAAAGGTTTCATGGGAAGGCCCCACTGGTGCATTCCCCAGGAGGTCTCTGCACAGGTACAGGTAAAGCACAGTTTAAACACACACTGGACAAAGAGAAGCACCATGTTAGATGATTAAATCCCCCATGTACCTGCAGGAGGTGGAGAATAGATCCTGCTCACCAGAGCTGTGAAACATATTCACCTGTTGCAGGAATTAATCCCTTTTTTTTTTTTTTTTTACTAACAGAGAGTGGCAGAGCTGTGCACACAGAAATCCTGTCTGAAATGAATCCCTGATAAAGAGGAAGCCAAGTTAAAAGGTGAGTTTTACTACCTGCCAAGGCTTTGGGTTTTTAAAGGGTCTCTTGTAGAATTACTGTATTAGCAAGCTATTACAGGTACAGATATCAAACTGCTATGCACAGCAAGAAAAATCATGAAAGTTTTGAGATGGGAAGGAAACACACAAAAAAATGAGGCAGAAGAGGGGAAAAGGGGGAGAGAGGAGAAGCAGTGATGTGCAGAGGGGAGGGAGGCTGGCAAATGATGGAGGAGATAGTGGAAAGGGGTTGAAGAAGAGAGAGAGCAATGAACAGTAGAGTTGGAAGAATAGAGGAAGATAAAAAGAGGAGGAGAAAGGAAAAAAGAGATAAATGAGGGCAAAGACCAACTCATCATTTTGCAATTCCACCCCGGTGGAGAGGAAAATTGATGTCTGGAGCTTTTTTATGGCCAACCTCCTGGGCATGGGACAAAAGAGAAGTTATTACCCAACCCCAGGTCAGGTCTGTAGCCTGCCAGCTGC
Organism: Anomalospiza imberbis; assembly: GCF_031753505.1. Classification (NCBI taxonomy): domain Eukaryota; kingdom Metazoa; phylum Chordata; class Aves; order Passeriformes; family Viduidae; genus Anomalospiza; species Anomalospiza imberbis. The sequence goes on along the minus strand of NC_089696.1, from coordinate 11,810,385 downwards.
CTAGACACTTTCAGAGAGCCCAGGAGAGCTGTAAATCAAGGGGGCCAAAGAGATCAAGGGAGGCTGGGACCAGGCACAGCAGTGAGCTCAGCAGAGCAACCACAGGAGAGGAGCGAGCCCAGGAGCAGCACGGGCAGACGAGGAGTGCCCAGATCAGAGGGCTTTGCTCATCTCTCCTCTACGCCATTCCTAAGGACAGCACTCACCCAGAGATGCAAGTCCCCCCGCATTTCCTCCTGATTTCTCTTCCTATTGATTTCCAAGCCCTGAATACCATTTATTTTTGCTTGCTTGATTCACTCATTCATTGAATAAAGGCTTCATCACTATTATTATTATTATCCCCGTCATTGGGCTCCTCATCACACATTATATTATTTGCATTGCAGAGCTGGAAGATTTCAGGTTGAGGCAGGAAATTTGTGTGAGTTGTTATTACTGCAATCAGATGAAGTGAGAATTGGATCGGCGGAGGCTGCCAGAGCACAGCTCTCCCAGCAGGACACCGAGGCTCTGCCCAATCAGGGAAAGCTGGTAACTCAATCTGCAGGTCCCTCCAGCAATTTTGGACTTGCCTTTGGTGTCCCACCTCTCCCTCCCATCCCACTTCCCAGCCCCACCAGCTGCCAGCAGAGAACAGGGAAACGCACCAGTACAGGAGGGCGAGGAATCAGAAAGGACTTGGCGAGATTGCACATTTTATGCCTTGCTGATGGTATTTATTAGACAACAGAAAATAGCTATTTTACCATCTGCCTTGTAAAAAAAGAAAATCCTCATTAAATTAATGGAATGTGCAGCTGCTGAACAGAGTGTTCCTCCTGTGGCCGCCTCCCCATTAGCCCAGCACTTGCTGGAGCAGGGAATCAGGCTGCCAAAAGAAGCTGTGGCTAACTCTGGCTGCTGTGGTGGGAGAGGATGGACAGACAGACAGCCCCCTGCTCCTCCCAGCCCCGAGGTCATGCCAGGGGACCGACAAATGCCCTGCTGCTGCAGACAAGGTGTAAGCACTGCCTTGCTGATTGTGTTATGGAGCAGAGGCTGCATCCCCCTTCCTGCACACACCCTGCTGGGCCTCAGCCTGAGAAGGGAGCCAGAGGGGTCAGCTCAGCAGGCTGAAAGTGCCTCCTTTTGCCCAAGCACAGCATGATCCAAACTCCAGCTTGAGGAGGTCAGTGTTGCTCAATGTCATTTGTTGAGCAAGGCAGGGTTTGCAGGCAAGTGAGGTCCCAATTTCCTGGCCTCTGCCACCTCAACATGACCTAGTCCATCCATCCCAATCATCCATCTCTCCATCTGAGTTCCACCAAGCTGATGTTTTCCCTGAGGTGTTCAGCTGGAATTGCCAAACCAAAGAAGCCCCAAGTCTGGCTGACTGCAGAGCCCAGAGGAGTTCCTACACATAAGCCTTTGTTTTGGCTGAGAGGAGACCAAAAATAATGAGCCCAATCCTCTCCCAATCCCAGCAAGACAGGTGCGCCATAAACCCAAGGTCCTGAATTATTTTAATGATGCTGACAGAGAGAGAACAGCAGCCAGTCTTACTCATTCTTTTCTACTGAACAGCACTGAAGAGGTTTATGAGAACCTTTTCTTCTGATACTTGGTGGAGCCTGGGCAGTGTTTGATGGTGAAGTGATGTCCAAAATCCCATATTACATGGGGTTTTGGGGAGCAGATCCACCAGTTTGCATTGCCAAATTCTCTGAGGCTCACTGCCTCACCACTTCATCACAAGCAGCTCCTGGAGAGTTTTATCTACAACTGCTTTGGGCCCAGCAGTTCTTCTCCTAAGGAAATAAAGTCCTTTGTTAGTTGCCTCAGCACTGCTGATGTTTCAGGATCGCTGCAGCATAATCCACATTTAATCCTCAATTGTGTTTTCTGCAGTAAACCCCTTTGCTAATGCCAGGGAGCTCCCAGAGCCTGCACTGCTCCTCTGAAGCTGCAATCCCTTCCCTGCTGCCCTCTCCTCTTTCTAGGAGGCTTTTCTATATAGATATTTCACCTAGGTGAGTTTTTACCCGTCCTTCACAGGGAATTCTTTCTCTTAACTTGCTCCTTCAGCATTTACGAAGCAGCTGGGGGAAAGCTGACCTTGGGAGACAGGTCCAGCTGCAGAGAGGTTGCTCCCATTGTGTCTGTGGTGGGAGCAGGAGATGGGCCCCTGGATGCAGCAAGCAAAGGGAAGTTACAGGACGACAGCATGTTGAATCACCTCACGCCAAAATAAATCCTGACATAATAAGCCCTAATGCCACCAAAGAAACTATTACAGTCAGTTACAGAAATAATCCACATTGAAAATCGGTGCAAATACCTCTCCCCAGTGGAATGACATGGCTCTAGAGGATCAGTTCCAGTCAAGGATGATAATTTCATGTTTACCCAACAGATGAGGGCAGCTCCAAAAGTCAAATGTTTGTTGCCAAAAAAGCTCTGCCTAAGTGATATTTTGCCACCTCTCATCAAAGAGTTGCTTTTAAAAGCGATGAGCAAGTACAAAAGGGAAGACCATGAAAGGCAGAGATCAAATCAAAGTCCAGAAGGCTGCTCTGACTCTCTCTTATACCACTGCCTTAATTCCTATCAATCCAATCAATTTGCAGCAGCAAGGGCAGAACAAACACCAACATGATTGCTTCTTTAGCAGAAATTTTCGGGTTTTCAGAGGCTAATGGCAAAACTTCTCCTAGCCTTTGCCTGTGTTGCTGCTGGTCTCAGGGATTTTAAGGCAGAACCCTGTCTGCAAGTCGCTTATTTTATCTACAGCATCAGTTGGTTGTGTTTTCAGGGCTGTAAGTATCTTGGCATGTGTGGATCTGGCCAGTGGTGTGTACATGTCTTCTGCTGGAGAGGCTCACAGGTTGGTTTAGAAAGCAGGTTAGCCAGAAAGACACGGCAGAGTAGCAAAAAAAAAAAAAAAACAAAAAAAACCCAAAAAAAACAGGGGCTGTCATTTCTTCCTTGGAAAAACATTTGCTTTCTTAGGAAAAAAATAAAACTAATTTCATGCAAACAAACAAACAAACATACACCCCCAAGTTCCATTAATTAAAATTTGAAGCCTGTCACAGGGAATTTTGATAAAAACATTGACATTTTGCAAAGTTGCCCTTGGACAAATCATAAGCACTGAAAGCTCTGAGACAGGGAGACTATGGGAAGTGATTCTGCGCATGCCAGAGCGTTTGGGAAGGACATTCATCTTCCTGCAGTCAGGTGTGTTGGTAATTCCGTGATGTTTCTCATGTGTTTGTCCTTCCCATATCCACGTGCAATCTGCATTGCATGGGGGCTGTGGCAGGACTGTGAGAAGGCCAGGAGAAGGTCGTGTGGCTGCACAGAGGGAAAATGCAGCGTGCCCCTGGCAGGCTGCGCACGCACGGCTCTGCGGGCTCCAGGTGCCGTTTGGAAAGGAGGGACTTTGTGCCTGTGTGTCTCCTGCTGCTGGCACGGACATGGAGCTGCATCACTTCACAGAGCCCAGCACACATTTTTACAGTGGCCCAGGGTCAGGGATGCTGGCTGGAGCAGCCAGAGGTGAAGCAGAGCTCCGAGATTTCGGGTTACTCATTTGTTCCGTGGGAATTCGTGGAGCCGCAGGTTGACGCAGCGCCCGCAGGTCTCCAGGACACCTCCAGTGCTCAGGGCCTCACACAGCAGGATGCTTCCACCTCGTGAGTCAGAAATGCTGGTGCTGAGGCTCTCTCCTGCTTAGGAACATTCTGATACATCACCCCTGGCTCAGGTCTCAGCTGCAGACAGCAGCCCTTCTCACGCACACATGGACCCATGGCCACCTCAATCATCCATGGAGGAAAACCAGAAGAGACAGACAGGGAGGAAGGACCTCACCCTCCAGGTCTGCCCTGGGGCTGATCTACAAGTGAGGAGTCGCTGCATTTGAACACCACAAGTCTCATCTCGGCATCATTTCCCAGGCTTCTCCCGTGCCTATGGGAGCACTCAGTTCACACTAACAGATCTGAGCGTCCCCGGATGATTAAAGGAAGCGCTGCCTTTTAAATCGCTCTGATTGGGGTTGACGGCTGTGTGGAATTGGACACTTGGCTCTAATGATGTGTGAAAATCTCCCTGCTGTGACCCGTCGTTCCAGCTGTGGAGAATAAGGAGAAAGGCGAAGGAGGGGCATAAAAAACCCCTTCAGTGGGAGTCCCAGATCAGACAGAGGTTTGTCAAGCAGGACAGTCCCTCTGGGGCTCTGCTCAGTGCCTGTATGAGGCTGAGAGGTGGCTCTGCTTCACAGAACTGATGGGGATGTGTGTAAATGTGGCACCAGTGGCAGCAGATGAATTGGGGTCCTGGTCTAGAGCAGGTCAGCATGACCAAAGCAGCTGAGCCACACTGGAAGCTCACTCCCAGGCAAGGAATGCCTGCCAGTTTCATGGGTGGGCTCCATCCTGGCTCTGGCTGGTCCCACCAACATTCCTATGCTGGCACTGGGGGGGTACTATCCCAGACTGAGGTACAGCTGGTGTGTGCAGGCTGCCATGGCACAGCTGTGCTGCTGGAGCATTGCTCCGGGCTGGGACTCCTCTGGGTGAGACTGTGGTGAGCTGGATCCAGCCCCAGGGACAGGCAGGCATGTCCAGCCTGCAGCACAGCATGGTGGCTTCAGCCGGGTCCCACAAGCATGGTAAGAATCGTCTGAGCAAGCAAACCACGCTGTCCCTGACACACAGGGGACACCAGCTGACACCTCCTGGGCTTAGTCTCCATCACTGCTGCTGCCAAGGGACCAGCCAGCAGATCTCTGCACGAAGGCAATGTCAGCCCAGCCCGTTCAATGGCTTCTGTCCCCACTGCCTTCCCCCATTATTAAATCCCGGATGACACCTGAATTCAAAGCAAATCTGGCCATACACAGTCTAATCCTTCCTCTCCAGACAAATTGGCTTCTTAGAGGCCCTCCTCGCTGAGATTCACTGTTCTGTGGCAGAGGGGAATGTGAAACCGGGCTCTGAAACAAAGGATGAGTTTCCTCAGGCTCAGATGGGGCTAAACAGAGGCACGGGCGGGGAGGCCAGGCACCGGCCGGAGGTGTCCTGCAGCAAGTGACCCTCAATGTGACATTGGTGGCTCTTAATTCCTAAGCCTGCTTTGGAAGGATTTCAGTAGATCCAATTTAATCACTGCAGCCTCTTCATCTCCCCTGTCTCAGCTCAGGGTGATGTTATGCATTCTCCTTCACTGCTTTTCTCCAAGAACTGGCCACCCTCCTCTCCCTCCGGGGAACTCCAGCGTGAGGCCACCAAGCCCTTCACCTGCAACACGGTGTGGGGCTGCCAAAGCCACAGCAGCCCTCGGCCTGTTTACAACCACACAGCTCAAACAGCATTTGCTTAATTTCCTGAGTCTGTGGGAGGACTCGTTGTCGTGCTAACGAGGGGCACAGCTCCCTGCAGGTGCACCCACCACCTCCCCACAGTTGGGCTGCGCCGTGCATAGCATTAAACATTTAAGCGCTTGTCAAAATGTTGTAACTATTTTTTTGTCTTGTTCCATTAGCTCCATTTCCAAAGGCCACCACCAGAACTACTGAACATTTATTTCTATTGAATCCAGCTTAGAAGTTATGATCTGAGGAAGCAGGAGACAGGACAGTATGTTCTGCGGCACCGGCTTTTCCCCACCACCGCTCAGCTGAGACACGTTGGCCTTTGAAATATCATTTTCATTCCTACCTTAGAAAAGCTAAAATAAAGTGATTGACTCTTCCATCTGCTTGATTTGCTTCTGCTGTTTAAATAAGGTACATAAATATCAGTCAGGTGGCTGCCCTGTGTAAGTTTTGGGGCTGTGTGTTTAAACACACTGCACAGTTTGTGGTACCAGCCGTGGGAGCTGGATTTCCTCCCCAGGTGCAAAATAAAGTGTGGTTGTTACATGATTTTCCTGTTGCTAGAGAGGCACACACATGAATCTTCCTCCCTCACTGCCTGTGCATGAACAATGTTTTATTATGCAAATACTAGGAGTATTAGACAAGAAGCATGATAGAAAACCGGTGGAGCCAGCAGTTTAGAGGGAGTGAAGCATGGGCTGGGGTGGGCTGTGGGGATCAGTGGTCCCCAGGTTTGCTTTATGTTCACTTTATCAGCAAGAAGTACAGAGCAAAAGGGAGTTGCACAGGGCTGGGGACACCTGCAGCCCCCAGGGACACTGGGGAGATGCCCAACACATCAGCCCTGGGCACGGAATCCTGCACCAAGGTCACTGCAGGGCTGAGCCCCCCCAAGCAAACCCCAGGTTTGCATGGGGGAGCTGGGCTTGCTGCAGGACAAGGGGACAGGACTGCTGCTGGCAGCCCTGCAGTCAACAGCCTCCCCTCCTTCAGGGCAAAAAAAGGGAAATCTAAAGCCTTCTTAAAGACTTCCCTGTGTTTAAGTTCCTTGCTATTTAAAGACATGTGAGAGCCCAAGAGTTCCAGCCTGGCTGCCTGTGCCTGGATGCTTTGCAAAGTTGTAATCCCCACTAGTGACATCACAGGCTGTTGCCATGGGGATGTCACAAACTCAGAGCTGTGACTTCATCACAGCAGAGATCTGGAGCAAGGGAGGCAGTGCTTCCCAGTGCCTCTGGTAATTAGCAAACTGGCAAGGAAAATGAGGTTGAAACACACAGGATAGGGACATAAAACCATTTAGCAAGTATCGTCTATTGGAAGCATTCCCTCATGAGAAAGCGCCTCCTTAATGTATCCTGAGCTCTTAAATAACCCGCAAAAGGCAGGGAATAAAATAGAAATTATAGTGATTTGTTTTATTGGGCATTTCATTGAGTAATTAAGAGGATAATTATGAGAAAGAACATTAAAAGGCGTTACTCTCAGCCTTCATCCTGCTTTAGAGGAGCGTCCTCATATTGAATGTGCAGCATCATCCGACATTGTCCTGTGCCAAGGCGGGTTTCCCTGCAGGGAGGAAGGCATGCATGGATGTGGGAAGGGGTGAAAAACATCTCCCCCATGGCCTGACAGGATGCCAGAGTTCTCCCAAGAAATGCAGGGTGGGAACAGTAGGTTGCAGGGAGCAAACCCCACCTTCATGGTGTCTCCTGGCACATGGCATCAGGCCCTTGTGCATCGTGTGTCATGCAGGGAGAGGCTAAAGGAATAAGTGGGGAGAGATCAGTGTGGTGCAAAGTACTGATGGAGCATCACAGCCAAGGCAGAAGTGGCAGAAAGCTGGAAATTCAGCTGAAAATTCAGCACAAAGGTGACCCTGTACCATGAGGGCAGCTCTCACCCACCCCACTTCTAACACCCATCCCCTCTTGTGTTTCTTCACCTTTGGAAAACACATACAGAACTACTTGTTTAACTAATCCACATCCAGACAGCACCCAGCGCCATCCAGCAGACACAACTCAACCTAAGCTGCCTCCCTAAGACTGCCAGTATTTCCCATAGACGAGGAAGCCTTGGTGCTGGCCAGCACATCCATGAAACACATCAGTGAAACAAAGACCTAGTCAAGTCCCCAAATCTGCAGCTCCTTTCTGACCCCAGCACATCTCGCTCCACCCCATTTACCCACTGGCACAGACACACTCCAACAGAAATGTCAGGACATCAGGTCCCACCACAGGCTTCCTCTGGAGCCCATGTCACATGCTGGGGACCCCAGTGCTCCCAATACTGCCACCTTCCTAGAGGCCCCAGGTGAAAACCAGCCCCAGTGACAGCAATTTGTCCACTTCAAGTCCCCAGAGGTCACTGCAGGGAGCAAACGTGGCGATAAGGGAAATGCAAACAGGAGTGATGGACATGATGAAGAGCAAGAGCTTTACCAGAAACAACAACTCCCACTGGACAGGCATACATAAACACCGAGACAACAGATGAGATAATTCCCACTATTTCCTCAAATCACTTGCACAGGTGGCAAAACAAGCAACCAACCCACCTAGATAAATGAGAAACCCCAACCTGCAACATCACAGTGCTGACCAGTTGCCAAGATTTAAGTAGCCCTTAGGTCCTTGTTTGCTACAAAACATACATTTAGGAAGCATGCTGGAGAAGGCTGGCATGTTTTAAACTGGCCTCAGTTTTTCTCCCTAGGGAGAAAACCCCTTTTTTCTCCCTAGGGAGATGGATGTGACAGCTATAATCCAGTTGCTATGCTGGATTTCAGGGACAGTGACTTGTCCGTGTTGAGCCCAAAGCATCAGAAAACTGTCAGAAAAACCCACATTCAGAAAGTCACCAACCCTCCCTTTTCTTGTACTGGGAACCACAACTCCCCTCCGTACTCCCCTGCTCATGGGGAGAAATTTCCATCCTCTTCAAAAGAGAGTAAAACCGGCTTTTTGACTTCTGGCTTGCCCTTCCAGGCACGAGAACAGCTTTCTGTGAGACTAGAGTGCTCAGCACAGCCCTAAAACAAGGCTCCTGTTTGAAGTGCATGGATTGAGGCTGGATTAAGAAAACCCAGGAGGAGTGCTTAGCTCTGCTCCTGCTCTAAAAAAGCTGCTCAGCAGCAGCATCCAGCGCAGCTTCATCCTGCTCAGCCCTCCATGCCATCCCTTCGAAGGGCCGGGGAAGCGGCGATTTCGTATGCGCGGTTCGACGTGATCTGGGAGCGGGGAATGGCAGGGCATGTGCTCAGCTTCCCAACGCTGCAGGAGAACCCAGAGGGGAGCTGATTCTCCCTGAACTGGGAGCAGGGAATGGCAGGGCCCGTGCTCTGCTTCCCAATGCTGCCAGAGCACCCAGAGCAGAGCTGCTCCTCCTGGGAGGCCGCGGGGGCACCCAGAACGGAGGTGATCTGGTTCTCACTAAGAAGGAGGATCAAAAACCTCCACAGGGCAGGGAAAGAACAACAGCAAATGCAGGGCAAAATGCCACCACTAACCCCCACTAAAGCCTGAAAAGCCTTGCACTGCTTGGGTGCAGGCAGACACTTTTCTGTGGCTTGAGACAAGTTTAGAGAATCCCTTCTGAAGTTTCCCTTTTGCAAACACCTTATTTCCCCCCTCTAATCAATGCAACGAGCAAGCTTAGTGAAACACAAATAGGGAACAGAGGATGAAACAATTTTCCAGTCCATACCTGAAGGTGCATCCTTCTTTTCTCAACAAGCAGCAGGGAGGACGTTGCTGTCTCTCGGTAATTTTCCAACATCCTGTGTTGCAGGTAGATTTATGCACTGATCATAGTTGAAGCTGTTAATAAAAAAGTGCAAAGAAAAAGGATTTTACTGTGAAGTGTAGGGCTGCTTTTCTCCCAGCTTTGCATTATCATGACTTCCTCCTTTTTTAATCTTTTTTTCTATGATTGACCATGTTTGGGGTTCAAAGCTTCAAAAATAAATCGCGGATCGTCTTTCATCTACTATGCATGAGAGAGTCAGAATCATTACATGGTTTAAATGGATATTTTGGGAGCAACTCTGGACCAAGCAGTTCCTGCTTTAACTGGGAGCCAGAGGGATGAAGCTAATTTGCAAATAATGTTACATGCTGGTTTTGCTTGAACGCAGGGAAAAGCTGCAGTGGCTACTTGTCATTCTTTGTGAGAAATTGAACAAAATGGAAATCAGTTCACTAGTTAAAAAAGAAATATATATATATATATATAAATAAAAAATCTGCAGCAGACCAATTTCTCCCACATCAGGGGAACATCCCAGGATTGCAATTAAGCTGTAGCTCAGCACAAACCCTACAGCTGCCTGAGCACTGAGGACAAACACACCGGCCATCCTTTTCCTGAGAGCAGATTTTTAACTCGGTGAGCTGTGAACTTTTCCACAGCTCCACTTGAGCCACTTCTTCCTCAGGCAGTTCAAAAGTCAACTTTCCCCTTTAGCACCACTCACGCCTTCCCCCAGGAGCAGGGAGTTCCGGATTCTGCAGCACTGCACCTTCACAGGGAATCACCTATTGATGACTTTGTGGCTAATGTGTACAAGGGGAAGCAGAGGAGCTAATATAATGTAATTTTCCATGTTTACTGCATTATTACAGTGGTTGAATCCGCTGATTAGTTCCCTTTTTTTTTTTTTTTTTTTTTTTTTTGCTGTCTCGTCCTAAGCATCCCTTTTATTTTTGCCCTGCTTATCTGCATAGAGTCATTTATTCACATGGCTGCTGTAACAGCAAGCAGGGCCAAAGCTATCATTTCTCCTCCCTTTCACATTTTAATCTTGCAGACCTCAATCTCTGTGATACTACTATTACTTTGTCCATATCTGATCTAACAGGAACCTGCCATTATTCTTTTTTTTTTTTTTGCCTTAAAAAGAGAAAACTAATCTGAGCAAAAGATCATGGTGGCTGTGGCACTAATGATCCCTGGCATACCTCCTTGCAATGAATCCAGTGCTAGAACAGAGAACGTTTGTTTCCCTTCTCTCTACAGAACTGCAGGACTGACCCCTCATGCACAGGCAGCTCCCACGAATAAACAACATTGTCCTGTCTCCTGGGGGATCCATTTCTCTGCCAACTATCTCAGCAGCTCTTCTTATTGTCTTATTTATCCAAACAGCAGAAAAACAACTCAAGAGGAACCACTCTTCAACAACATGACTGTTACTGGTTTATTCAGATTTGCTCCCCTACGAGCTAGGAAAGCCTCTTGCCCCAGTGGTTATTAACTGAAATGAGAGTGGGGAAATTTCCTGTAATATGAACAAGAACAGAAAAAATGCTCTTCCTTCCTGTTCTTTGAAGATCATGGCAAGACATTTTGCCCCCTGGGCTCCCTAATGCTTCCCCCCCACCAGCTCTGAGCTGTTACCCCAACTGGAGACCATCCACTGAAGCACCAAGCCAAGATGCTCTGCATATGCCAACCACATCAGCCAGAAAGGATTTCCTTGGGATAGGCAAGGAGACAAATTGAGGAATCCCTCTACTCCCTTCTCCTGTATCACGAGGTTTGTCAAACAGCGGTCACTCACTCAGTGTTCTCATTTCATGTCCAAAATCTGCACCCTCAATGTGGTTTGTACCTAGGCCATGTTCTTCACCTCTGCTTGTAGTCCAGACCATCACGTGCTCCCACTTCTCCCAGGAATATTATAAATAAATCAGGAGCCATGTTCAGCTCTTGGTCTGTGAGGCAAGGAGGGATGTGGAACTGCTTCACAGACACACGGCTCTGGCAGGGCAGAGGGTCTTGCCTGTCCCCCGTCCAGGATTTACACAGATGAGATTTCTGGAAATCAAACTGAGCCCTTGTCCACATCCTCTGCTGATTTGGAAAATCCCTTGCTCACAGAACTCACGGCTGCCCAAGCTGTAGCACTGCAGGAACCTGAGTGTTTCTTGGTCTGCATGCGCCCCAGCATGTATTGTATTCACTGTTAATGAAAGATTAAATGTTCTAAAGACCAATATTAATTTTAAAGCTACCAATATTCATCAGCTGTCCCTCACTTCACCTCACAAGCCTGAGAGCTGTAACGAAAGTGCAAATTCCAGCTCGGAGCATCTGTAAGCTGTGGTCTGCAGCCCAGCTCCGCAGCTCAAGGTCCCACAGGCATTTTCTGCAAGTAGTGGGAACCCTTAAAAGATCTTCTAATGTAAGCAACCATAAAAAGCCAGAAATGGCAAAAAAAAAAAAAATACTCTCTTATCCTTGTCTTTGAAAGTCAGGACTAAAACAAGCCTCCCAGCTCTGCAACACTGATCTGACTTCTCCTGTGCCAGTCTGCACCCCTGTGATCATCCCAGGAGCCCAGGGTTGCTCAGCAGCAGTCACATCAGTCATTAGATGGTGATAATTTAGTTCCAAGAGAAAGTCTGCATTTCCAAGTGTGTCCCTCGCCCTCCTCCTCCTTCGGAAAATGCAGCTCCTTGCAGGAGCAAGAGCCAAACAAATGTCATAACAGACCCATCCCAAATCAGTTCTCACAGGACAGGACTGTCCATATGATCACATACCATCCACTTTGCCTCCCAAATGTGGCCTTTGCTCCCATCAGAGGTGCTCCATCAGCACCAGGAGCAGGGCCATTTCTGCCCTGAGTCCTCCAGCTCCTCAGGACAAGCAGAGCAGGAAGCCACCAGCCCAGGCAGGGGATCTGTGTGTCAGAAGGGCACATGTGCAGGTACAAAGCATCCTTTGCACACCAGCAGCTTTCCTGCTGCCTTGGCACATCAGCGCTGGTGGTGAATCACATCCCCTTTGTATTTCACTCAGAGGAACAGGGAGAAAGACGTATTTCACAGAAGAGAGTCACAAAGAGGCCCACCTAGGAAAATAGGCTATTTTTGGCACTATAATCCCTTTCCTGTGAAGAAGAGAGGGAGGCCCAAGAGACTGAAGGAGCTGCTGAAGCCCAGAGAGGAATCTGGTAGCAGAGCCTGGGGCATAATTCAGATATCAGGGACTAACAACCAGGATTAAGACCAATGTTATAAGACTGAGACCTGTGCTTCACCACCTGCCTGCCCACCAATCCTGCTGTGAGCCATGCCAGTGTGGCATGCTGCAGAGCACGAAGCTAACCAGGAGCACTCTGTTTGCTTCCACAGACCTTTCCCAATCATGCAAAGACCTGGCTCTTCATTTGAGTGTTAATTCTCACTCTCTTTCATCCCAGTTTTTTGCAGCTTTTCCACAAATCCAGAATACATTTGAGCGATCAGCACAATGTTTAGTGAGAAAATCGTATGCTACATTTCCGCTTGGCATGATTTTGAAATGGTTAAGCTGTTAAGCCCTGAAAGGGAAGTTTTAAGAATACCGTGAATAAAAGAAGCCAAAAACAAAAATAAACCAACAGCAGCAAAATTAGAGCATGACATAAAGGAACCATTTGGATGGATCCTTTTTTCCAGAGAAATAGTGCATGCTGGCTGCTCCAATGTCAGGAGCTCTGCAGTTGTGTAGCACTTGGACTTTCATTACAACAGCAGAGAAATAAATGGAAAGTTATCACTAGCACACAGGAAAGGGAGGAAGTTTTCCTAAGCTGTCATCAAATCCCGTACAAACTTCTCTAAACCGTGGCCACATCACCCTGAGGCTCCCTTTGCCCCACTCTGTCCCAGCAAGGGATATGCTATCAGAGCTGGAAGGGGCTGCTTGACACACACCTAAGGACAGGCAGTGGTCCAGGGTGGGGTACTCCACCCAGCAATGCTTGTATACCCACATTTTCCAGATAAACTCTTCCAAGGAGAAGCAAATCCTGCCCCAATGTGTGTCTCACACACCACAACCCCAGTGATGCTGGTCGAAGGACAGCAGGTTCTGCCCAGAGTGTTCTGGGGACAGGGGGGACTCACCACCCTCACCCAACCAATTTGATTCACACAGTGCAGTGACAGCTGCGTGGCCCCTCTGTCCCCGTGTCACTCAGAGGTCCCTCCTGAATTATGCATTACCCAGTAATATAAAATAATGCTTTGCTGCTGTGCACACTGACTCGGTGACTTGTGCAGCCAGTTACTGGGCTGAAGGACACAGCTCAACCACGACCATTTTACACTGATTTTTGTCATAAAATGTGATACAATGCTGGATCAAAAGACCTCCCAGAATCCATACATGTGACAGTGTCCCACTCCAGCTGTGATATAAAGCATTAAGGGTAATGACAGTTGCATTCATACCTGCTACTTTTAGATCCACCCAACCCAGAGCAGCTGAGAGGAACAAGGGCTCTCTTCCTCCCACTCCAGCCTCCCCTGAGCCACAGTGAAGTGTTTGCTAGTCAAAGAGTTCCTGCAAGAGAGCCCTCTCACCTGGGAGGGCCTGGATCAGAGACATCAGGTCAGGTCATCTACAAAGGTAATGGTGGGAAAAACATCATTCCTGAGCACATTCATGTCTGTGCACATCTGTGCAGAGGTCAGGCACGCTCTGGGTAAGGGCATCTCTTGTCCAGTTCTGTACCCTGACCCAGCTTCAGCTGGGAGTGATAAAGAAGGTGAACAAACAGACAAAACCAGCCCTTTCCCCAACGCCCTACAACTTCTCCAGCTCAGGTCCTCGCCCCTCCTTCTTTCTGAAGTGCCAAAGGATCTTGCACTGGGTCTGCAGTCACAGGATGAAACCCATGACCTGTTCCCCCAAATACCTCTGCTCCCCCCAGAAGGCAGGAACCTGAGCAGTCAGCCCACCACCTATATCCACCCTGGGAGGAGTTCTAAGACTTGTCCAGACAAAGTCAACACCAACCTGAGTCACCACTGGCAAAAGTCCTGCTTCAAAAAAGAAACTGAGCTGCAGAGTCCCAGAGTCCTCCCCTCCTGGTTCACCCTCCTCCACAATCTTGAAACTGCAGCTCCTCTGGAAAGCTCTCTGTCTCCACAAGCAGAAACTCTCCTATATGAAGTACTGACAAAACACTGGGATTTCATTTTTATTGGAAAAACAAACAGCATCTCTGCAGCTGTTGATTACCCCTGAAGCACAGCACACACAGGAACAGGCCACAAGACAGGGTACAGCACATGGTGACCTGCAGAGGACTTGGGCTGAGTAAAAAGCACAAGTGCTTTATTGCAAGTCAAGGGCCAGCACTTCCACAGGGAGGAGGATTTTACTCTGCACTGATTTTTATCTCACAAACTGCTTCTATGGTGTGGTCTCAAAGAGCCCTTGCTTCTCCTCACTCTGGGAGGACTGTCAGCCTCATCCCAGGACACTGCTTACACTTCAGGCAGAGGGAGTAATTCCTCTGGATAAGGTGGGAAACAGCACAGTGCTGCCCGTGCTCAGGGATGCACTCACCTCCCACCAACCACTCGTGCATGGGGGCTCCAAGTTACCTTTTCTTATTTCAAACTTCCTCCATCCCACTCCCAAGTGAGCTAGTGGGATTCATGGGAGGCTGGAGCTGGATCTTCAGCTGTTGTACAGAATAATACCTAAACAAGTATGCACCTCTTTCTTCCCCCACCTGAAGAGCCATGTTATCAAGTGCTGGAGCTGGATCTTCAGCTGTTGTACAGAATAATACCTAAACAAGTATGCACCTCTTTCTTCCCCCACCTGAAGAGCTGTGTTATCAAGTGCTAAAATTCTTTAAAGAAATTACTGGGCAAGTGTCCCTACTATTGCAGCACCAAAGAATAAAAGAGCACAGGGCAAAAGTAAATCAGTGTCTGTGGAAGAGGATGGGTATTTCCTGTCCGTGGGTATTTCTCAGCAGTGGCAGCCTGGTGACTCTCAGTGCAATACACAGCTTCCTGACAAAAGATGCTGAGAAGGTGCTGCTGAAGAAGGGAAACTGCTTTTCCCTCCCTTTTGACTGGCAAGTGCTTTTGCTGGCATTGGCTCCTGGACATGCATTTCACCATGCCCAGCTGAGCATGTTAACACAGAAGCACAGACCCAGGCACTGCTGTCTGTGGGCTCCACTGTGGATCAGCTGGGTGATGAGGAAAAGGTTTGTCTGCATTGCTGGCATTTGGTATTTGCAGCACACCCAGAGCACAGGACGCCACAGGAGTTAACCTTCACACCACACACCTCCCTGAATGCAAAATCCTCCTACCAGCCCTCTGTGCCATCCCAGGATGGCAGGGCAAGGTCACAGCTCTGCCCCCCGAGTAGCCAAGGCTCCTGTGACACTGCTAAAGCCACCGTAGGCTGAAGCAGCCCTCAGGCTCCACTCAAACACATCAAGTATTCAGTCCTCAGCTACAGAGCTGGGAAACACCAGGAGAGCCTGGAAGACAAGCAGTTGTGTTATCAGGCATTCATCATCAGGAACGAGAGCACACAACTCAACACGAGTGTCCTCCACTGCCTTCAAGGGCACACATGCATTGAAATTCCCAGCAGATTCAGGGATCTTGTTTGCACTTCCATCACAGCCATGGCCAGAAGCTCTGAAGGCTTTCCAGGCAAACCCAGGAATTCCACCCAGGACTGGCAGCCTTGGTTTGCACCTGTGCAGTGCTTTGTGGATGCTCCTGGGAGAGTGATGGAGGGATTTTTGCTATTTATTAATTAGGAGAGTGGTTTACATATTTTAAATGAAAAAGTAGAGGAGATTTTGGTTTTATTTTTTCCCTTCATTTATTTTTAAATTGTTCTAATCATCAGAACTTCTTGCCACAATGAACAACTAGACAGTTGTCATGTTACCTCAGATGTATCATGGCAAGCAGCTAATCCTCTTGGTTATAAATCATGTCCCTTTCAATCTCCATTATATAGCCAGACCAAATTTGTTATGATGCATGTGTCATTACACACCAATGCCTTTCCATTATCATATAACTGGATACCCCCAAGGTTTGTAATTTGCAGTATAATAGTAATTTTTAAAGAATCATTGGTAATCAATAGCTCTCAGCATCACTGTCAGGATCATTTGCAAAACAAATAACAATACTGATCTCAACCAACTTTACAGGAGGGATATTTAATCCCCATGAACTGCATTATGTGATGGATAAGCGAGGAATCCTAGACTATGTATCATGTATTTTCCTTGGATTAAATATCACTTCAATCAATGTTGCTCCCAGCTGTACAATGCTGTCTGTGTTTTCACTGGGTAATGCTGAAGTGTTGCTTTACAAACTGACATCAGCTACGTGCTGGGCAACAAAACCCCACGGTGGGGTGTGAGGAGGGGGCACGGCCAGGGGCAAGGCTGATGTGATGCTCAGGGCAGCACCCAGCAGCAGCAAGGCTGGGGGCACAGGGGGCTGCAGGGACCCCCAAACAGGGCACTGCTGCACCTTGACCACCACCACTGCTGTGGTGGGGTGAGCACAGATGGTTCTCAGGCCTGAGAAGCTGAGGTGCTGCTCCCTCCCAGCGTGGGTTTGCTCTGCACAGACCTGCCCTGGACACCAAAACGCCCAGCACAGCCTCCCTGCCAAAATGGAATGAGCAGCAGGAGGAGGTGCATCTCTCAGCCCCGTGTCCATACAGAGCTGGGGTTTAACCAAGGCGCCCTGTAACTCCACAGAAGTGCTGTGTAGTACTGGCTAAGAGGTTCAGCCATTGCCTCAACATCTAACAGGGCAGCAAACAGATTGTACTTACTGCTTTTCCTTTTCCTTCAGCAAGAGGCTGGAATTTGGAAGACAACTGCATCCCAGTCGCCTTGCCCTGGCTGTGGTCAGTCTGTCCATCTGCATCCCAGGTCCTGACAACCTTCAATGCAGCTTTTCCATTTAAAAATGGGGACAACAAGCAGCTGATCCAGCCGGACCCTGTGCAAGCAGTGCATGGAGAGCACTCACAGGGACATCACTGGCCTTGGGCTGTGCCACAGCCCAGGGCTCCCTAATGAACATCTCCCAAGTCAGATTAAACACCACGCCTGTGCTTCAGCAGCCTCACAACCAGCCAGCCCAAGTGACCTGTTGCATGGCCAAGAGCCAGCCAGCACCTGCACCTTCCCTTACAGATGGCTTTCTGAGGCATTAAATCCACATTTAAATTTTCTGCTCAGTTCTGCCTTTCGGAGCTCTCCAGCAGAGACGTATCTCACTCCTTGCAGCTGGAGACACCTTTAGCAAAATCTCCAGCTCCTACTGATGTGGAAAAATTCATGCATTTCTCTCCTTGTGTAAGCACGGGTCTGGCATTCACGGCACTTCCCAGAGATAAGCCCCAAATCGCTCATCGCTAGAAACCCCGCACTTTGGTAAGGGCAGACAGAGTTGGGATGAAAAAACACCACCCCTGGACCCTAACTAAACACTTCACCTGCTGGAGATTACAGAATCCTATTTAGTTATACCAGAGAGCATTTTCCACAGAGGAAACATCATCAATCTGGCTCTAGGAATCCAGTCAAATAAAAAAATTTGGAAGGAAGAAGAAATCCAGCGTGGTTTGGTTCATTTTTAGAGACACATGTGGTTTAGAAATGGCATTAACTGGGGTGTCCTGGCACCCCTTCCTGCTCAGCAGCACCTCAACTGGGCTGTGCACTCCTGGCTCCTGGCTGCCCCAAGGAAAATGCCATTAAAGAAAACACAGCTATTTTTAAAGCTGGAAGGACAAATTCTCCTCCCAGTTACACCAGTGACCTCGTGACTCTCCACAAGGTTGGGCAGGCACGGCTCTGACTTGGGGCTATTTTGAGCATCCTCCAGAGTCACCAGGCACCCAGCAGGCAAAAAGCACCAAGGAGCAGGATAAGGCCCTTGTCTTCAGATAGTCAGACCCAACCTGTTAAGACAGTGATAACTTTCACCAACAAAAGAATAAAATATGAATTCCCTTTCTAAGTAAAGCACTTTAACCAACACAACCACTTCCCCCACATGCATATGGGCCTGAGCAGGGCTGGTGCTTGCTGCTGCTCCTGCTGCCACCCCCAGTCATTCATCACACATGCACATGTAGTACAAACTCATTCAGAGCTCTTCTGCAGATGAAATATTTAAATGGTTTATACTTTGCTATCCTTTTTAAGTAAGATGGAATTGCCATAAACAGACTTGGGCTGACTTGCTCTCTCCACCACCTTTTTTTCCTTTAATATTCTCCCTGCAGTTTCATCAGGCTGCATCCAGGTTGATTCAGGAGCTTCCTGGGCACAATCCATGCTGGTAAATGGATGGAGCCCCCTTGGATGTTGCAGATATGGCAGTGGGATGAGGAAGCAGCTTGTGCTTTCTGAAGCAAGCTGAGCAAGGAAGAAGGGATGTCACACATGAAGAGAGATGCAGAGCCTGGGCTTTCCAGTCCGCTTTTGACCAGCTGGGATGAACACAACCTGCCTTGCCACCTGACCCAGCCTGTTTGTGCTGCCCTTTTCAGGAGCTGCTGCTCCCACCCCAAGGCAGCAGCCGCATTTTGGCTGCTGGTGACACCAGAAAAAGCAAAATCCTGGGCAAGCTGGCAGACAAGACATGGCTGACATGCAATAATGCTGCTCATGTGCTGACATAGCACCCAAAACCTTCAAGAGCATCAAGCTTGAAGGAATTTCCCAGTTTGTGAGGTCCAAGGATGATGTAACCACAACACAGAGGCTTTCTCCCTGCTGCCATACCCAGCTCCCAAGTGTCCCAGGAGGCTGCACACACACACGGGCTTCACCAGGAATCCTGATGGACAAGGACTGAGCCAAGCAACCAGCCATTCTACCCAAATTCACCCCCATGCTCTCACACTGGAGGCCAGCTCCTGCTCCTGGTGCAATGGGAGAGGGGACACACCCATGGGCAGGGAGGGAAGATCTCTCCTTTCCCTGCAGAAGCCGCGAGATGGAAAAGGCTTACAGCTGTGTCTGCATCCATATGCATAAGAGAACAGGCCCTGATCCAGCACACGCTTACGTCAATCTGCCGTCACCAAGATTTAGGAGAACATTTAAAATTAAACAAGAATTTCCTTGCACTGCAAAACTAAGGACAAAGACAGCAAGGAAGTCTTGTGGGTAGTGCAGAAGCAGGTGTTGAAGGACCTGGTCCCAGCACGGCTCTGGTACTGACACCCCAGATAACCCTGAGCATGTCACTTCACTTCCAGGTTTACCCACTGAATGCAGCTGCCAGCTCCCTGGATATCATTCTGATGACAGGTAAGGGGTTCTCAGATGGTCACAGAAAACCTGACCAGCTCAGGAGGTCATTTCCCATCTTTACATGCTGTGTGCAGGACAGGTTACCTGTAACTCAGCACCTCCAAGGAGCCCACAGGCCCTGGCTCCGAGGAGCTGCTTGCAATCTAAACCACAGAAGAAAGCATTTGCAACAACACTTCAGATTTCATCTGCTGAAAATAAAGACAACAGCTTTTTAAAATAAATAGGGAGAAAAGGCAAGATCAATAAGTGACACACAATTCCCAAGCCAGCCTCATTAAAACAAAGTGTGTTATTCTGTTTACCCCCACAAATAAGGGCTATACAAGATGATTCTGTTTCATGGCTGCTTTGTTAAAACTGGGACTGGAATGGACAAAAAAAAAATCCTAACATGAATCATCCATTCTTTATTGACAGAGGGGGGAAAAGTCATGCAGAAAGTTTGGGGCTTTTTCTTAAAGCCAATGTGGTATTAGAGAACCTACAAGCTAGGTCACAACCGAAAAGGATTGTAATATAGAAGAGGACTTTTCTGCAAAATTGTTGGAGAATCATAGAATCATTTGCATTGGAAAATACCTCCAAGATCATCAAGTCATTAGTGAAGCTCAAGATCAGCAACTGACCTACACAGTAAACAAAGACACAAACTTCTCTGAACTTGGATGTGGCTGTAACGTTCACTTTGCTTGTAAGCATTATGGTTGGACTTTGTCTTTTAGGCTATTTTCCAGCCTAAATGACTATATGGTTTCTAATGAAGCTTTAAGAATCTCATCCCACAGACTTATTTCTTTTTTTCTTTATACATGAAGCACTTGCACAAACTCCACAGCCCAATTTCTGCTCCTTTGTGAACTTGAACAGAGGCTGAAACGTGTTGATTTATTGAAGTTTTCCCCTTGCTCCTCTGTGGTAGATGTTCTCCACAAGCAGTTGCGTTATTCCTGAGCCCAGGCTTCAGCATTTCCATGGAAAATGTAAAAAAGGAACCAGAGGGGCTCAGTGAGGTGTGAATCCCCATCCACCCTCTGTGCACCCCTCATTTCCAGCCCCACCTGCCTGCTCAGCAGGGCTGGGCAGAGGCAGAGCTCCACTCCATTGCCCCCTCAGTGTCCTGCTCTGCTGCACAGCTGGCAAAGCACAGCCTGCCCCTAGCACAGGCCAGGTCCCTGCAGCCCCTACAGGACAAAGGCTCAAACCCAGGCAGCATAGAAGTTCAGTGGTGCCAGAAAACACAAGAGACTGGCTTGAACGCCCAGATTTTAAACACAAAGAGATTTCCAGCAGCTCTCCATCCCCGCTGGGCCACACACCAGACTTTGCAGTTCATTGTTCAGCACCACCTTCCCTGGAGACAGCAGCTGGAAGTGACATTATTGCAGTGCCTCTCTCAGCCCCAGGAGTCAATCCAGCAGCAGTCCCATCCCTCATCCCACTGGTCCTGAGGGAAGCCGTGTCTGGCACACTCGTGATGTCTGCCCACATCAGCCTTTGTACCTGCTTCACCCTGAGCAGGTGAGACCAACACAAGGGTTAGAGGGTTTGCTTTCCAGCCCCGTCTTTTGGCAGGAGTAAAGCAGAAACAGGTACTTTTACACTGCAAATCAGATGTTTAATACCTTCTTTTAATCATTGCCTTTTTTGCATTGCTTTAACAAATCCACCCTTCTTTTGGTGGGGGCAGTGAGCGCTCAGAAGGCTGAGTGGGAAGTGTCCCTACAGTGCTGCTCCACACACCCCTGCTTTTACACCAGGCCAGGCACAAATTTCTCAGCACAATGATGAAAAGAAACTACTTCAGCTTCTCAAGTGTTCCAGGCTTTTTCCTGGTAACCAGACTGACCAACTGTTTATCCTGGAGAGGGAAGGGTTAATTAATAATGTCACAAGATGAGCCCCTGGGCCACACAACTACCATCTCCTGCTTGGGGAACCACCAGCATTAAAGGAACCAGCACTGAGCTGAAGTTAAGACATTTATCCTTTGACAATACTCCATTGCAACAACTTTATTTTGATGATAGGGGATGATTAATGCTTACAGCCACTGTCATTTCCTTTGATAGATTTTTGGGGCTGTGGAGTGACATTTGCTCAATGCACCGTTCCTGAAAAGCTGCACTCGTCATAGCGTGGAGGAGAGGGATGCTCCATGCATCAGCCATCAGCAACCTGCCTCTGCCAGCTGCAGGTGGCCAGGAGAGATACTGTGAGGAATTGGGGGATGCTCACAGAAAGCTTTGACTGGTACAGGCTGTGGAGCGACAGGAAGGTGTGTTAAACAGCCAACGTTGTAACAAATGGTGAGAGTTTGTCTTTCTCAGTAGAAAGAAAGGAGACTGCAGCAGATTTTTTTTTCTTTCTTTTTTTTTTTTTTTTTTTTGCCACAAACATGCTGGAAGATCAGATCTTGAGAGAGACTGTCCGGGGCTGAGTCGCAGCCACAGCAAGCTCTCACAACTTCTCTTGAAGGTAAAACACATCCAGAAAAATCAGACTGATCAAGACAGACAAATGTCTCAACTGTAGCCTTCACTAACTGCAAAAAAATCCAACCCAGCTTGGAAACCTTAATCTTAACCTGTGCACCTCTGAGCTTCCCCCACCTGTAACAGGAGGACAAGAATATTTCCCTCACTTGGCTGCTGCAAGGTTCTCCTAATCAATCAGCTCATTAATTCATGCAAAGCATTAGACAGGCAGCAGATGGATGGCTTTACACAATAGTGTTTTCTACAGTGAAATATTTCTACTTAATTCTCCACCAGCAGCTGCCTGCCCACTCTCATCACACCAGCACGGAGTGGCCCAGGCTCACACAAGGACACCTGTGAGGTCCAGAGCAGCAGAATCTCCCCTGGATCCAAACAGCACCTGGTGCCACATGGAATTCCCTGGCTGGAGACACCCTTTCCACAAGGCTTCTTAACAGACTTGATTTTCCTCATATTTAAAAGCTGTCTCAGGAGCGTAACGATTTTAAATTCACTCCCCGCCGCAGTCAATCAATGGAGCGGCGGCTGCCGGTGCCTGGCGAGCAGGCGGTGATGAATGGGGCTTTGGAGGCTGCACCGCTCGCCTCCGAGCGAGAGCAGAGCGTGGGCAGGGGGTGGGGAAGAGAAGCAAAGCCAGGAACAAAAATTAAAAGGAAGAAATGGGGCGGGGGGTAGAGAAGCCCAAACCGCTCTCTGCAAAGTTGGGACAAGTGTTGGTCTGGAAGGCGCCGCTTGGAGGGAACAGTCTTGGCTTGCATTCCGTCTCCCTGATCAGCTACCATCCTCTAACTTGAATAAACCAGGTAACACATTTGTTTCAAGCAAGTGCCAACCCTAAGCCTGGCTCGTGGTGAGGACCAGAGCCCTGGCACCAGCACCCACCTGCACACGTGCCACTGACCCAGCTCTGCTTTCCAGGAGCTGCCGAAGAACAAATGCCCGAGAGCAGCTCTCGGGAGCACATCTTCCCTGCAGACAGAGCAGTGAAGGGCACAGGAGCTGTCCCTCAACCTTCCCCACGCAGAAGCAGGCAGACAAGCCCCACGGGGTGGCACACAGCTCCCTGTGCCCCCCCATCCCTGCATAGTGCCAGGTCCTGGGAGGACCAGCCCTGTGTGTTGCACTCGCCCCAGAGGGACAGGGAGCACCCATCCCTGCAAGCATCATGACTTTTCAGAGAGGAAAAACATCAAATAACCCCATCTGGGGGAGCCCAAAGGGCCTAATCCTGCCCCAGCATGCTGCAGATCGCCCTGCTCTACGGAGAACAGATGCTGCTCAGCATTCAAAAGGAGCTGCTTCAGATCTGGGCTCTTTTTCTCCCTCTTCCTCCTATTACGGGGTCAGGTCAGTGCTATGCAGCCTGTCAGCGTAAAAAAAAATATTTTTAAAAAATAATACAGAAAACTGGTATTCCCAAAGAAGCTGCAGCTTGTGGCATGAGCATCACAGCTGAGTGCTACGAGTCCCACAAACCAGAGAGGGGAAAGAGTCGAAAATGAAACTCACCACAACAGCAAAATAAAAATATGACGCAGTAAATTAATGATGTTGCTCCAATTTGAGAAAACACTAATTAAGAATGTGTAATTGAATTAATGCATTATTTAGAAACCCCAGCAAATTCTAAGTGGGAATATAAATACATTATAGGGTTCCTTTAACATCAAGTCTCTCTTATACCTCACTACCCGCAATTTATTTTAATGTCACCAGAATCTCCAGATTTATTTATGTCCTTGCCATTGACCACTGCTTTACATTTATCCCACATATCAATATCCTCTCCCCTCAATTCCACACACTCAAGTGCTCCATATGGGGTGGTGATCACCATTTGATAAGTCATAAGTAAGTGCAATTAATTAGCTCAGCTCATCAACCACTTCCCCTCCCAATGCCCTGCAGCCACAGATCTGGGTCTAATTTGTTTAGAGCCTGGAAAAACATCAAATACCTCATTAGAAAATAAATCCATCTCCTAGAAATACATTTTTTCTAAAGCTTCAAGTGTCGGTTTGCTCCATGTTACACTGGGAAAGGCCCTGCACATGCAGGATCTAAACCCAGCCCAGAATAGGTCAAGAGATGGATATCATCACATTGTGAAAATAGAAGAAAACAGAATCTCAGGGAAAAGGGTGGGGGCAGAAAATCAGCCCTCAAATGTATCACAGCACCTGTGAAACGTCCTGAGATCATGCATCTGCAGCTGGGATTGTTTAGGAGTGCTTTGGATATTTAGCATGAGGCTTTGCAAACATTATTCTTCCCTCATTTTGAGCCCTTCAGAGCAAGAGTTAGAGTTCTTATTACCATTTCTAGGAAGATATACAAATACACCAAGAAGAAAAAAAATAAATCCGGTTAAATTGTTTAAAACTGCTAAAGACTCTTTTAAGGAAAGGAGCAAGAGAAAAGAATGCAGGCAAATCCAAGTTCATATACATACATATAGCTCTGGGAAAGGGAAAAAGAAGCAGCACTAAAGTGCCTTGTGTTAGGTATGAGCATACACTGTAGCAAAATATGTATGCTGTTTATAAAACATATTGGAAGACTTTTCCCTAAAAGATGCCATAGAGAGTATAAGATTTTATGATCTCTGCCTGTCCATTTTACAAAGATATACACAAACAAGTAGCCAAATCTGCCTGCAGTTTAACTCCATTAAATCCAATAAATGAGTTTGGCCCTCGAAAACTGTGCACTTACTGCAATAAAGTTAAAAGCTGATAGCAGCTGATACAGTAAAACACATACATTTCCATACACTTATTCCTGCAGATTTAAAAATACGAATGAGTTCAGAGATTGCCTTTGTCCAGCTCATAAAGAAATGCTGGAATGGGAAAGAAAAAAAAAAAAAAAAAAAAACAGATCTTGGAGATTTTCCCACTGACTCCCTCTAAGCACAAAGGAGAGAGGGGTAGGGGAAGCCAGCAGAATTGTGGTCATTTGGCTTTTCTGAGAGCCCTGAACACATATGATGTGTGTGTTAGAACAATCCCCTGATGGTTTGGTCCCCAAGCGGGGCAGGACCCCACCCAGCAGGAACAGAGGTCAGAGCCCTGGGACCCCACTTCTCCCTCATCAGTCCCCAGAGAGGACAAGGAGCTCTCAGGGCACAGATGTGGGATGCTCTGCTCCCTGAGGGAGCTGTCCACACTTCCATTAGCTGAGGGCTTTCCTCATGAGCACTGGCTCTACAGCCACTGGGCCATCTTTAACTGTACCTTGAACCTCACATTGCACAGGGGACCAGACCAGGGAGTGCAGAGACCAAGCCCAAAAAAGAGATTTAAGCCTGCCCTGATAGGCATTTTGGGTTTGTTTATTGAGGTGGTTTTTTAAACACACAGCTTTCTCACGGGCTCCTGCCATAACCACACCAACTCCCACCTCCACCTCCCCAGCTTCTTGCTGTGTCCCCCCAGCTTCCTTACCCAGGCTCATAAACCCCTGCACCCTCAGTGCCACCTCCCCCAGACCCTCCTGCCCCAGCTCCTCGTGGTGCAATGAGGCTCCAGGCCCCCCTCACCTGGAGCTAACTCTCACAACTCCTTTCTTTGATATGTATTATTATTTGCTCCTATTCCAGAGATGTCTCAGGGACTGAGATAACCCCCGTGCTGGATACATGCACTCCCCACTCCAGCAGCCAAATAACACCACACAAATCATTTCATGCTCTTTGTCCTCTTTTTCCCCACCGAGCCCCTGGCACTGCTCTGCACCCTGGATCAAGGCTCAGGGCCTCCAGTCCCTTCACCCCAAGGTCCTCACAGACCAACTGCTTTCACAGCTCTGCCTCCCTCCTCACCCACAGTTTGGGCAGTGTATGACTCCACAGCTGTCCCATCGAGCTCCACACAGCTCCTCTCCTCCCCACCAGCCTCCTCTGGGCCAAATTTACTGCTGGCCATCAGATCTCCAACTCCCCACACCCAAATACTCCACCCCAACGCTGTCCTGACATCGGGCTCACTCCAACCCTCCCCAAGCCCTGGGTTTGCAACGACAAGAAAATACAGCAGCTGCACAAAATCATGCCAAACACTGCTCAAGGCTGTGCTCCTTGCTCATACTCCCTTTACAGCCTCCACATAGCTTCCCATCTCCTCAGCCCTGCACTTCACAGCCTTGTTGGTGACTCCACAGCTGCCTCCTCACTGCCCAGAACAGCACAGCTTACCTGCAGCAAGCCCCCAGCCCCACATCCTCTCCTCCTCAGGCTCCTCACTGCCCTGCAACAGCTCTTTCACAAGTCCCTCTGCTCCACCACACTTCCCAGTGCCCTTTGCCGAAAAATCACATCATCCCAGGCTTTTGCTTCACCTGGAGCTAACACCAATTCACAGCAAGTGCTGGCAGCTGGGATGCTGCAGGTGATGCTGTGCTGCTGTGGCTTTCCTCAGCATGAAATCCTGGTCCTGGAGCAGCCAGCAGGGAAGAGCATCCCGACCAGCACAGCTGGGATGCTCCTGGGTGCTGCTTTCTGTGTCCCTCTGGAATGCAGGGCTTCGCTGGCGTAACCCACTCACTTATGGCCAGCACATACATGGAGAAATAAGTATTGGAAAAAATTGCTCAAGGATGGGGCTGAGACTTGACGAACAGATAGGACAGCTCTGGGCTCTCCAGGGCATGGACCTCGTGTCCTGTCCCCATCACAGCTCCTCCAACCCCAGTGTTACACCCAGAGCTCAACTCATAAACCTCAGAAGCACTGACCACGTCCTGCTGTTTGCATGCATCATGCACTCCTGTGTTTAGCACAGACAGGAGAACCAGAATACATAATCCACTGCTCACAATAACAAACCTTGCACCTAGAACAAGCCAAAAGCCTGACCTTTCATAGTTAAGCATCCTGGTGAGAGGTTAGATCTTGTGTTTTCTGATCATCAAACAGGGAAGCATTAGCCAGACAGGGAGAACAAGCTCTTATCTAGACCTGATTTCTCTCCCCTCCAGGGGATCCTGTAGGATATTTCAGTTCTGCTCGCTGTATGACTCTTCCCTCCCCCAGTAGCTTGAAATCAGCCAAATTCACAATCTAATCTGGCCAGGAGTCAAAGGGGAGAAAAATCAAGTCCTAATGCAGTGACTTTGAATGGGGAACTGAAGCCAATCAGAAAGGCATTATTGATCCCTGCTCGGAGTACCTCGGTCAGGGAGGGGGAAGCTGCGGGCAGCCGCAGAGCTGCCCACCGCAGCCAGCCAGGGCTGCCCTGCCAGGCCTGCAGCGTTCCCAGCAGTTCCCAGCGCCTGCCTGGGCTGGGAGCCGGCCCCGTCCGGCGCGACGAGAGCACCCACCACCCCCGTGCCGCCAGCGGCGAGCACCAGCCCCTGGCGAGCACCAGCCCCTGGCGAGCACCAGCCCCTGGCGAGCACCAGCCCACGTGTGTGCGGGAGCGTGACCCGCGTGCTGCCTGCAGCGCTGTTTGTGTGCAAACACTTCAGTGTGCATCGCCTTGGCGTGGCCCGTCTGCGGGAGCCAGGCTGCTCCATGGACGGGGTGTGCGGGCGGCTGTGCGCGCCGAGGGCTGTGCACATTCCAGCGGCGTTAGTGCGGGGCAGCTCTGCGGGAGAGGCAGGGGCAGGGCAGGGCAGGGTGTCTGTGTGTGTAGGGCTACCTGTGCCGCACAGTCCCCGCAGCAAGCAGGGACAGGCAGCGGGTGCCTCAGCGCGGGCAGCGGGGCAGGGGCGACCGAGGATGGCGAGCAGCCGGACAAGGCTGAGCTCAGCTCTGGCCATCCCTGGGTGCGATCCCGATGATCCGGCCCGCGTCAGCGCTGGCTACGGGCTCCTCTGCCTTATGTAACCACGGCAGGGACGGAGCGCCGAAGGGGGATGGAGACCGGGGGGAGAGGAGCTCCCCACTGAGCCCCGAAAGCAAAGGGGCCGCGGCAGAAGCTGGATATCCCCGGCAACGTAACTCTAGACGCCCGGCCGAGTGGCGTTGCCACCGGGCAGGCTGGCCCGGCTCGGGGCTGCCCCGGTGCGGAGCAGGTCACAGCGGCACAGCCGCCGGGACCGGTCCCCAACGGGAGCTGCCGCTGGGCTCAGCCCGCAACCCTCCAAAGCCGGCGGGCTCGGGGCGGCAGTTCCGGGGGACGAAAGGAGTCCTTGGAAGTTTAGGGACTCCACATTTTGCAAGGAGTCAGGAGGAAAACATGCTTTCTAAAAAAAAAAAAAAAAAAAGCCCAAACCCATGCAGGGTCCCGGTAGCTCCTGTCCCCTTTAGGCTGTGCCCCCCAACCTGCCATCCCGGGCACCGCGGGGCCGTAGGGCACTGGCACCCCCTTACCTGCCGGCGTCACGTCTGCTGCTGCCTGCCCTGCTCCGGCTCTTCCTCCTCCTCTCCTTCCTCCTCCTCTCTCCCTCTCCCTGCTGCTTGGGGCTCTTTATGGAGATTCATTCATTCATGCCTTCCCATCGGTCCCTCAGCCTTTCCCTGCCTCCCGGAGGCAGACCGTGTGACGCCTCGCCCCTTTCCAGCCACTTTCTGTTGTCACAGAGCGGCGCTGCCCCAGCCCGGAGCGGCGGCCGGGCTGGGACACGCGTGGGCAGCACAGGGCCGGGGGAGCGTCCCCCAGCTCGGGGTGAGGGGCGTGGACGGGCGTGGGCACGGCACCGACCCGCCCTGGTGGGTACAGACTGTCTCTGGCACCCGTAGCAGGGGCGTCGGGTCGGCCCCAGGGCTTTCCGTTCTGTCCTCCGCTTTCCCCATCCCCACGCCAAGCCGCTCCCACCGAGAAGCAGCTCTGCGGAGAGGGCACGGGTGGGCCCGCACCCCCGGCCGTTCCCCGGGCAACCCTCGCCCTTTCTCTCTTTCCCTCTCTGCTCGCCCCTCCATCCTATTCCAGCTCGTCTTTCCTCGCCCTCTCCCGCTGCCTCCGCACCCGCGCCAGGACCGCATCCGGCTCCGCCGAGCGCTGCCCCATCCCCGCCGCTGACAGAAGCGCTGACTCCAGCTCGGAGCGGGGCGGCGGAGCCCGGCGTGCGGGGCCAGGGCTCACCGGCCACCCGGCCAGCCCCGCGTCCTTCCCACCCCACCCTGCGGAGGCCGACCCGACCCCGGGGGTCGCTCGCTCCTCCAGGTCATCGGGCAAACTTCATCCCTGCTTCAGCCTTCTCCAGGACGGGGGTCCCCCCACTGCCCAGAGCTGTACTTCGGGAGGCTGGGGACACGCTCCCGGTCCCTACCGACATACCCCCGCTGCCATGGCAAACCCAGAGGGTCTAGAGGAGTGTGAGCCCTGCTTGGTGTCAGGCAGCACGGCGGGAGGTACTGACGGGGGATTTTAGGTGCTAAATTCGAGCGGATTGCCTCGTCTCTGCGAAAGCAGGGGGTTATTCTTTCCAGACAGGCAGGGCGGAAAAAACATGCTTTTTAAAGACATCGTCGGAAATGTGAAGAGCAGCTCCCGGGTTTTGGCGCTGCCACAGCATTCGGAGCGATCAACCTTCAACTTGGGGTAAAACCCCTTAAAAACCCTCCCAGGAGCGCCCCGCCCGCTCCCGTTGAGCCGCGCCGTTCCTGCCGCCGGTGCCACCCCCTTTGCATCGGTGCCATCAATTTCTATTAACGATCGCTTTATTCACCGCTGCAAACTTCTAAATATTTAATCCAGCGCGAACCGGCGGCGGAAGGCGCGAAGCTGACGGGAGGAGGCGAGTCCCCGGCCGGGGAGGCGGGAGCGGCGGCTCTGCCCGGGGGAGCCTGGTGATGCCAGTCCCCCCCTCCCCTCCCACCGCGGGGCTTTCCCGGGGCTGCAAATCACAGCCTGGACGTGGGCAGCAACCGCAGGTCCCCCGGGCTGCCCGAGCCGGAAAGGCAGGGATGAGCGGAGGTGTGGAGGATTCTGTCCAGGGAGAGCTGGAGGAGGAAAGGGCTGCGGGGGGGACACGCCGGCATCTCCCCAGCACCGGGCGCGGCTGCCCGGCGGGTCCCGCCGCGCACGGGACGAGCAGCCACGCTCCACATGGAGCGGGACGAGGACTGGGGACCGCCGGGAGTTTGGGCTGGTTGGAGGGATCCTGCCCAGAGAGCGGAGGCTGCCCGCATCTCCCTGGTATCCCCGGGTTCCACGCACCGCCCCGCCGCCGCCCCGAGGACTCCCAGACCCGGCCGAGCCTCGTTTAAAACGCAACCAAAAAAACTGTTTGACAACTCCGCTGCGCCGAAGGCCGAGTGCCCGATCCGACGGGCGAGTACCCCAGTCCGACGGGCGAGTTTGTCGGTGCTTCGTGCTATGCCTGTATTCAGGAACCAAGACGGAACTCTACGGCAACATCTGTCATTATAATTAAAACTGCAACACACCCTCCGGGAAGGAACACGTTCTCGTGTCGTCGTGTGTCCGTACCACCTCCCCCCACACCCTCCACCTCCACCGCCGCCCTTAAAAAAAAAAAAAAAAAAAAACAACCAACCAACCAAGCGAAAGCGGCTCAAACTCTCAAGCGGGCACCTGCCCCCGACCTCCCCCGAGCTATCGACGACGGCAGCCGCACCCGGCGAGGTCCTGGGGACCGTCCCCCTCTTCGGAGCACGGACACCCCCCCCGCCCTCCTCCACTAATTTTCTTTAATTAAAGCGCTATGTGCGGCGCGTTTGGCGAGGACAGAAATAGCCGCTGAAGGAGCGCGTGTGGGGGGAAGCAGGTCCCAACTGCCGGCGTGGGAATGCAGAAGGGATTGGGGGGGCGGGGGGAGCAGAGCCGGAGAGCGGCTCTGCCACAGCTCGCACCCCAAGGTTCGCAGCCTCCAGCATTATTTGGGGTAAGGGCGACGATCTGCCCTGTCCGAGCGCTCCGTGCGGCGTTGTGGCGACCCGGGCGGAAGACCCCTGCCCCCGAGGCCATGCTACTGCCCGCGGCACCGGCTCTTCCCCCGGAGCACCGGGGCTTCCCGCAGGCAACAGTTGCAGAGGCTGCCCCGGGGGATGCTCCGGCTCGGGCGCACCCCGGCGGCGGAGGAAGACCCCGAAGTGGGGATCCCCCTTGGGCGGGGGAGGGAACACGGGCCGAGCGACCGGAGGGGTTCTCGGCTCCGTGGCCCCGGCCCGGCCGTGGGGAGCTGCTCCGGTCCCGATCTCCCGCTCGCCCTGGGCATAAGGACAGCGGGAGCAGCCCCGGCCGAACCTGGGGACTCCCCGCCCGCGGAGGGGAGGGCACCCCGCTCCCCCCGCCGCCGGCCCCGCGTTCCCTTCCCGCCGGAGCCCCAACCTGGGCTGCAGCCGCTAAAAGTTTGGCGACACGGAACGGCCACCGGGGGCTGCGCGGGGCGCCCGGGCAGCGCGGGGCGCCGCGGCGGGGCGACACCGGGCGCGGGGCCGGAGCGGAGCAGAGCGGGGGGCTCCGCTCGGGGTCGGGGGCGGCGGGGGGGCCCGGGAGCGCTGCGGCGGGGGATGCGGGCGCACCTACCTGCTCCGGAGGCGGCTCCCGGCGCTCGGCGGCGCGCCCAGCCCCGAAGCGCGGTGATGGGCGGCGGACGCACCCGCGGCTGCGGCTCCCCGCGCCCTTCCAAGCGGGCGGGCCGGGGGCAGGAGGCGGGCAGGGAAACGCAGCCGGAGCCGAGCAAATCCCAGCGCTGGAGCCCGGCCTCCGAGAAGAGAAGGGCTGCAGCTCCTCACTGCGTCAGGCGAAGAGCCCTGCCCGTGCAGGCGGCGCCGGGCAGCGCTGCCAGGCCCGGGGGGCTCCACCGGCACGGCTCGGCTCGACGCGGCTCGGCTGGGATGGGATGGGCACGGCGCAGTTCGGCTCGCTGCGGGCCGGCTGGAGCGGTGCGATGGGGCACGGCACGGTTCGGCTCGGTACGGCCTAGCACGGTCCGGTACGGCTCAGCACGGCCGGTTCGGCTCGGTTCCGGCTCGGCATGGCACGGATGGGTAGAGCTCTCCGGGGCTCGGTGACGGCCCGGAGCGATAAACGGCTTGGCCGGCAGAGTCGGGCTGGCACCGGGGGCTGGGGGCTGTGTGTGGATGACACTGTGAGTGTGACACGGGGTGTGTGACACTGTGACACTGGGTGTGTGACACTGCGCGGTACCGTGTGTACACGACAGACACTGTATTTGTGACACTTGCGTGTGTGTGACACTGCCTGTGTGAGTGACACCTCTTGTGAGAGTGGGGCTGTGAGTGTGCAGGGCTTGTGAAGGTGTGAGTGTCCGTGTCGGGGACATCTGCCTTTGTGTGTGTGTGTGGTGACACCCTGAGGGGGTGCAGGGATGATCGTGTTTGTGTGTTGGGGTGTATCTGTGCAGTGGGAGGGTGCAGGGTCCAGGGTGTGTCTGGGTGTGTCTGTGTGTCTGTATTTACACACACGGGTCTGTGTCTCTGTGAGCCTGTGCGAACATCTCTGTGTGTCCCCATGTGTGCGTGACAGCCACCCCACCCCTCACACCAAAACTGAACCTCCGTGGGCCAATTTGGTCCCAGCTGGGCAGCACCAGGTGATGCTGGGAGCACGAGGACTGGGACTTGCCATGACACTGATGGGGCTGGGCCACGACCCCCGCCCACAGCTCCCAGGGCTACCCAGCCCCTGTGCTCAGCCCTTCCCAGGCATCCTCCTGCCTCAGACCTCCCTTCCCCTGTCCCAGAGACTGCCATCCTACCTCCCCATTTTGGGCAGGCTTTTTATGCTGTTTTAGCAACACAATACACCTTTAATCAGGATGATTAAAGTGTGGCTGGCACTGAGCTGGCCCTTGGAACCAAAGTGCTCTTTTCTCTCCCCAGGCACTGTCATTTGAGGTAAGGACTAGCCCGTGTATTTTTTGGTGATGGTTTGAGGTGTCTCAAACCATCTCCAAAACCACCTCCTAGGCAGCAATTTCATTTTGCAGCTCTGCTAGAAGGTGGCAGGGGAGAGAGAAAAGGATGGGTGCAGGACAGAAATTTTACTCCTTTCAATTTAATAGCAACAACACCAACACCACCACAGCCAAAAAACCTGAAGCGTGGAGTAATAGATCTGGGACACAGCCTGGGAACAGGCAAGCAATGGCCCCTCTCCAAATGGCAGCTGGCAACCTGGCACAGCACTCAGCTGCATTAGACACACGGCCCAGGGAAAGTGCCCGTGGGAATGCAGGAGATACCCTGCATGATGGAGAGGATGGGCATGGAGAATGGATCCTCTCTTCCACAGCTGTGACCCAGTCCCCAGGGGCTTGGTCTCTCGGTGAGTAGGTTGATCTGAGGTTCTTCCATCCCCCTTTGCCATCACCACCTCTGCTCATGCCCTTGAAGCATGGAAGACCCTTTCCTCCCTGGAGCAGGGATATCCCATTCTCCCATGTCCCATGGGATGCCCTAAAGGCAAGGAATTCCCACTGAAATTGCTTTGGACTAAAAAATACCCAGGCAATGACATGAAATAGCAGGGGCCACCATGAGGGTGGCTCTGGGGTCATGACAGATGACAGATAAGAGGTCCCATCCCTCCTCTGCCTTTGCTGGAGAAGGAACAGGCTGGATTTCCTGGGCAGGGAACAGACACTGCCAGGTCCCTCCTGGTGCCAGAGCAGGGTGTTCTGGGGTTCAGCCCCCACATCTGTGCCACACAAACCCTGGGCCAGCCACAAACACTGAAGGTTCATGTCAGCCCTGGAGCTGCAACTGACACCTGGCAGCTGGATGAAGAACCACCCAGAGGGGACACGGATGCCACTGGCACTCCATTAGAGATCTTCACCCATGGACATCAGCAGTGAGGAGAGGGAAGATTTGCCAAAGGCTCTTTGCAAATTTGCTGCCTTTGTCCCTGCTCCTCAGCGTTGCTTTGGGAGAGGCAGTCCCAAAAAACCTCAAGCCTCGCCCATGGATCAAGGACAGGCTTTAAGCAGCATCATTTCTTCCAGCTGCCAGGTCAACAGGGGGTGGAAAGACTTGGTGCAATCAAACAACTTTGCAAACCAAGATAAATTAATAAAAGGAGCAAGTACTTCTGAGCAAGCTGTTCCAGTTCTTCTGGGAGGAAGTGACGCCAGTCCAGACTCTGGTCCCTATATTTAGTAAAAATCTAAACCAGACATTGATAATATTATTAAAGACAGGAAGGAGTAAAAGAAGACATAGCCGTGCTGGGATGAATGATCTATTTATGCGAGATGGCGGGAGGAGGGCTGTGAGAAAGGTGTCTGGGGTCAGGAGAGCTTCTGTGAGCCCTTCCCCTCCACCAGCAGAAGATGTCTAACACAGCAGGCTCAGGCAGTCCTAACCCAGTTTAACAAGAAGAGAGAGGTGGTTAATAAAACACTGACTGCTTCCCATGATGATGTGGAGGGGGCATGGGAATGAGAGCTCTTCTGCTGCCTTTTTGAGAATCACCTGGAAAGAAATGCTGGCCAAGAGACAGAGTGTTGGCTGGGCACTGCTCCATTTGCCCATGCAGAACGGGGAGGTGTTGAGTAAGATAAGGAAACAAAGTGTGACTTTGAGTAGGCGATGTCTCTTCTGTCCTTGCTCAGGGCAGGGACTGAGTTGTTCCCCTGCAGTGCCCACAGCAGCAGGGCTTGACTCTGGATTCTCCTTGTGTCACAGTGAGCGTGACAACCTGGTGTCCTTGTAGAGAGGGAAGCACTCACCAGAAGAGGGGAGTCTGGAGGGCAAGGTGGCGATGTGACAGCCGTGGGACTGCCTCTGTGCAGAGCCTGGGGGAGAGTCACAAGTCCTCACCAACCTCCACGGGACCCTGTGTGGGCAAGGGATGGAGGTCTGGTGTACTTTGCTTGCTTACACGGTTCATCTCCCCCCAAAAGCAGTGGCTTCAACTGTCTTAAAAATCCCAAGCACCTGAAGCCCCACAGTGAGACCCTCAACAGCAACGACCCACCTTTCACAGAGGGTGAAAATCCAACCAGCCCTGCTCCACCTGGGACCCCTGTGAGGGCTCTGCCTTCAGCTCCCCTCTCTGCTGTGGACATCTGAAATATGCACCACAAAGGGGAGCTCTTACCAGAAAAAAGGGAGGGTGATCCTTGCAGGAATGGTGCGATCTCCCCCTTTGCATCCCCGCGAGACTGGCTGGTGTCCCCTGGCTTGGAGGGTGAGTAGATCTGCCCAACCGTGAGTCACCATCCAGTAGGGATGAGGGGATGCTGCTCTGCAGTACCCAGTGATGCACCAGCTTGGCTGTGGGTGACTTGACATCCAAGGGATAATTTTTTTCAGCCTGAAATGCTTTTTCACTGCTGTTGTCAAATCCTATCTAAAAATCATCAGATTAATTAGAAAACAAAAAATGACATTTTATGGGTTGTTAGTGCTGTAAGTGGACTAAGGCCTTATGGTATTTAGAGAGTGTTTGGAAAACAACTGCAATATTTACATCTGGGAAAGTTACCAGGCCCAGGCAGAAGCTGCATTTCAAAACATTTTTGTTTAACATACTCAGCCTTGGTGATGACAAATATTACTGCACATCATTACTCCAATTTTTCAAGGCATTAATACCTCATCCATTGCAAATCACATCTGCTGTAGACTTGGCAGCTTGGATGTGTTTTTATAGGTCCTCATTTGTTCTGAGCTTCTCTTTCAGTTTTGACTTTGAAAGTCTCAAGAAGTCAATGAAAGTCAGCAAGAGGTGACAGCAGTGGGAACAAGGGACTCCTGCCAGCCCACAGCCCAGGTGCAGAGTGATTGTGCATCGTGAGTTGCTCTGCTCACCACCTGAAGCTGGTGGGGACATCCAGGACTGGCTTGGTCTCTAGATCTACCCTTACTTGCTGGGCCTGGCAGCTGAGGAGATGTCCATGAGGACAGTGCAGTTCCCACATAGACATTCCTGTTCACCCACCTCTCAAAGCAGAGACACTTCCCTGTCCTGTGTGCTGCTTGTATTGACCACTAAGTATGAAAATTGTTTAATTTGGTGCTCTTCATCCTTGTTGATGCTGATCACTGCTTCCCTGCTGTGCTTGCATCCCTGTGGAGCCTACATCTGCAACTCTGGATTCAGTGCAGCACAGTTGGATGTCCTTCACCAAGGCCCCAGGGGACTCATCCCACTGTTGATGGTTTCTTTTGGACCTTCTGGATACCTTGACATGCTATTGTAATGCAGATTGCACAGCATCTTCCTCATGGGGACTCTAAGAAAGTAGACAGAGTAAATAATTCAAAATGAGCAAATTCTTTAAAGATCTTTGCCTTTTTTTTTCTTTTTTCTCCATCTCACATACCTTGTCCATGAAGAAAATGAGAAATTCTCCAGTGCACTTGTTAGGTGCTATTCACAAGTCTCTTTGGAGAATAAATCTCAGCTTGTGCATGCTTTCAAAATAAGGAGAGTGTCACCAAACCTTCAAGTAGCAATTTGATCATGGTCCAGCAAAGCACATATTTCAAACCATGCATCCCAGGCAATGTCCAAAATCCACCCTGCATGCTTAGCCATGTCCAAACACCAGTGTGTGGAGAGGGAAGCCTTGTCTCTGCCCTCCTGGCAGTGCACGGATCCAAGCACAGACATTGTGAACCCCAGTTTTACAAGTGGTCACTGGTTTGGGGGTTTCACTGAAGACATCAAAGCCATGCTGTGGGTACCCAAGGTTCAGTCTCCTTTGGGGTGGTGGTGGAGGAGGGTCAGCCCGAGCCTGAAGGTCTTCACAGCAAAACCCTTCCTTTGTTGCTGTGCACTTGGTTCTCCCGTGCTCCTGATGTCCATGAGGGTATCTCCAGTGACCCTTTGCTTGAGGAGTCTCACCTGCTCTTGCATGAGGGACATCATCTGTTCCTCAAAAGGCAGAGCCAGTTCAAAGTTTGTCAGTGGCATTGGCCAAACCAAGTGATGCTGTTCCAGGGCTGTCATTAAAATGAAGCTATTCAGTTTTGCCAAAGCCATCCCTGAAGCTGATTCCAGCAAGAAAGGTTGACAGGGAGCACACGCCTGCCTTGGAGACATGTAGATGCAGCAAGACTTTCTTTTTATTTACAGAGCATCAGATTGCACATTCCCTAAGAGCTCTGATTCATCCCTCTCAAACCCTAGAACAAATATTCCAAAATCAGTCTACAGCATGGGGACAGGCTTTGTTCAGTGCTTTGAAAGAGAGCAGGTAAAGTCATTACCCTCACTTTGCATAGCAAAAAATGATATGCATAAAGCTGCATGGAACAACCCTGCAAAGCTCAAAGGAAACAAATGGGCGACTTGCACCATGAATTTCAATGGGACTTTGTGCCGCCAGGATAATAGCCAGGGAGACAGTGAAATATTGCATGGAGAGACAGTGGGCAGTAAAAACATGTTCGACTTGCTAATGCAGTGGAATATCCCGCAATATCCCCGCAATTGCAGAGCAATTGTGGGGACACGTGGATCAGCGTGGGGGATAATGGAGCACACACGGGCCCAGGACAGGAATCATTTGGGGTGGTAACTGCAGGGATCTTTTAAACACAGGGAATTGCCCTGTGGCTTCTCTTTGGAGCTGCCCCCCTGGCTTGAAGAGCTATTTATCCAGCTTGCCTTGGAGGCAGAACCTGGTTTGCAGGGAGGTCTCCAGCCAATTTTTCACATGGGTTAACTACAGCCCTTGGAGCACCTAGGACAGAGATCTGTAGCCAAGTTTCTTATTATTATTCCCAGCAACTGCCTTCACCCTGATCCCTGGCTGCCAAACACAGCCTGCCTCAGGTTCCCTCCATTCTGTGGTCCCAAGCAGGAGAGACAAAGCAGAGCCCAGGGAACCCCAGTGCAGGCTACAGCATCCCAGCAGCGTCCCAGCTCCATGGGAATTGTGTCCCAAAGAGTCTCTGCCTTCTGCGAGCTCCCTGCTCCCCGAGCTGCCCTTGCAGGATGGTCTGTGGGCCATGGGCTTAGCAAAGTCTCTAAATATAGACTGAAGAAAATCATCCTCATATTTGACACCCAGAGAAAAGGAGGTTTGCACATAGCTGGATAACTCACCCGAGGATGGAGTGGAGTGAATTAGCATCCTTTAAATTAAAGAGCTTTAAACAGCATCTTCTCCCCAAATTGCCACTATATCCATTTCAATAGTTATAGCAAACACTTTGCAAGTACACCCAGAGGAAGAGGAAGGAGGAGGGAGAAAGCCAAGAAAGACAGGATGGGCGATGCTGCAACGTGGTGGGGAGGGGGCCGGGAGAAACCCATTTGCACTAGGAGCAGCTGTGCTGTTACTGAGCAAAAGATGCTAAAGCCAGGAATTCCCTAAGGATCCCTAAACTTCTATAAATTGCTGATGGTGAAAGCAGTAAATGAAAGGACACCTCTGAGTGAGCACTCATGTATTAAGCAGACTTGGAGGTTGTCCCCATGCAAAACAGAAGGTGTCTTTCAAAGCTGTGTAACTCCACAGCGGATACAACAGGTGAGGGGTGCAAAATCCAGACAAGGAAACCTCTTTAGGACCTTCAAGCTGCATTTTCAAGATGTCCATAACAAGGGGAAATGGCAGTACCCTGTCTGACTGCCACCATGAAGACTGGCCACTGGTTCCTGTCCATGGCCACCTGCACTATTTAAGGCTATTTAAGGGTCATTTGTATTTTGGGCTAAAGTGGGATGGGGAGAAAGGAGAGAATAGTTGAGATGTGTAGGTGAAGCTACAGGACAGGACTGGTTATGGCTCTGCTGTGGACATTTAAACTCATTTGCTCTGAAAAGTAGAAAAAAAAATAAGATGGCTGAAAGCAGTGAACAAATTAGAAATTCAGATGGGAATCCAGCTACTCAGTCCACCAAATCTGGGATTAATGACAGCATCTCAGCTTCTTCTCCTATTTTAAGGCTGACTGGAGATCCAGGAGAACATGAGCGCTTTCAGGAAGGGAATGGAAATGGGCTCAGAATAGGTCTTGTGGTACATCTCCTTTCCCCAGGATTCCAGGAGCAGAGACCTTCACATCCATCACCGTCTTTAGCTGGACCCAGGCAGGCTGAGTGCATCCTTGAAATAAGAGTGTGGGGAGCAATCTCCTCCATCCACACCAAGCCAGCAGCAGGACTCTAAGGCAGCACTCTGGTAATGTCCCTTTTATTGACACGACATTCAAAACAGGGCAGCTGGGACTGCTGACTCAGAGGTCCCCAGGTAAGGAAGGAGCTGCTGGGAAGGATCCAAAGCTGTGAGCAGATCCCACGACGAGCCCCAGCCGTGCAGTGACTACAGCCATCCCAAATAGCATTTGTCTCCAGTGAGACTCACAAGCCCCTTGAGAAGGGAAGGACCAGCTATTCAGCAGTGCCATCAGCTCCCAGGGGAATGTTTTGCTCAGAGAATGGGAGTTTGGAGGTTTTCTGCAGCTTCCCCTCCCAGTCTCAATTTACCTCACCAAATTAAAAGCAGTGTGGGCTGGAAACGACGTTAAAAGGAAAAAGACGACAGAAAAATCACACTGAGTGTATTGTTCTGGATAAATAAGACACAGGCGTGTTGTGGAAGGCAGCTAAACCCAGCCCACAAATGGTCTTCTCCTGCCAGGAAGATGTGACAAAAATAATTACTTGGGCTATACAAAATGATTGTGCTGCTTTGAGCAGCTGCCTGCCCTTAGCACAGCTAAGGGAACCTTCCCCTGATACTGATTAGTGACATTAACCATGAACCCATTAAAGTCCTGACCTGCTGAAGGGGGTGGGATGTCCCCAGTGATGGTGCTGGGTGCCCACCTGTGCGTCTGCCCATGCTGATGCAGGAGCACCCTGTGCCTGTTGCAGGAGAAATGCTCCCAGTTGCCATTCCCAGTTGCACCAGCGCCTGGAGGCTGGACCCCAGTGCAATCCTGCATCAAGCTCTCCACTCGGGAGATGTTAGTTGCCACTGGCAGGGCCAGGCTGGCACCACAGATGCCAGTGATGGTTTGTGGTATTCATGGGAAGTAGGACCAATGCTGGAAAATGCAGAATTGGTTTGATGATAAAAAAAGGAAGGAAAAAGTTAATGAAATCACTTTTTTTCCTCCCTTGAGTGAAGAAAGCTCCAAATCCCTCCAGATTTGGTCCAGCTGCCAGAAAGAGACCTGTTCCATGGGTCAATTGGGGAAACCTCCATGGAATAAATTAAATGTTCTTCATTTAATTCTCTCGAAGGAGGAAATAAGAGTTTTACAACCAGCTGTCAAATGCTCAGCAGCTAAAATATCAACAAAGTATGACAGATGCAAGACTGAAAAAGCCTCTGAGGTTTCCTTTCATTGACTGGGAAGTCTCTGGTTTCTATCTTATTATCTTTCAAGCTAAACTGATATGAGCTGAACAATCAGGAAATTGAATAGCATCATTGGCAAAGACCATCCTCTCCCAAAATAGCTGACAGTGATGAATACCTGAGAAGATCCATTGCTTCAGCAAGGTGGGATCTAACATAACAATGCTCGATTTTATCCCATACAACCATTTGGCCAGAGGTGATGGAGCACCAAATGTCCTACATCTCCTTTATCTGGGAATAATCTAAAGTCTGGGTCACATGGAGCTGGGTTGCAGGTTGATAATCACATACTTGAAGATCACAGGCTATGAAAATTATTGCTGTGCTGGCTGGAATAAATTATGCAAAGCAATGCGTTATCTAGAAGGCTGCAACGCACAGGCACACGCGCACACGCACACTTCGGTGATCTATCGCTCTCCATGCAGATGTTCTGCTGCAAAGACATTTTAATTAATACATTGAAAATATGTTTCCTGCCTTGTCTGAGCCGGAGATGAGCAGGGAAATGATGCTGAGTGGGGTAAAGCCCCCACTGCAAAAGAAATCGAGAAGGGAAAGGCAGTGATTTAAAACCAGTCAGAACTAAGAGGCGCCTGAACTGAGGCCCAGTCGTGCATTGAGCAGGTGTTGGCAGGAGGGTGAGCTGCAGGAACTGAAGATGCTCTCCTGAAGGCACTATGGGGCTGTAGCTGTAGCACAACTCAATCTTTACTACCCCTTTTCCTCCTGCTGAGGACATCCTTTCATCCAGTCTTCATCCCTGGCATTCCCACTGCCTTCGTGTGCATCACCAGGGATGACCCAGGTTAAGGCTCAGTGAGTCACTGTTCAAAGCAGAAACCAAATTTAATGCATGAAAACGTGGCTCTTCCAGAAGGGCCACTGAAATGAAAAGGCCCGGTCAAGACACCAACAACACCAGCAATATTTGGATACAAATATCTTTCCAGACAAAGAAATAATCTGAAAAAGCAATTTCCATCCCTCAGTACAAACTGAAAGGGTGGAATATCTGCCTTAATTATGAAAAGGATTTTTGCTTTTCATGCTCTTCTCATTTTCTATTTTATTTTTACTGACTCTCCTGCCTCACCTCCGAGACTCTCCCACACAGACCAGCCAAGGACCGCAGTGGCAGCAATAAAAAAAGGGGAAATTTGGCCAGCTGTCCCCATTGCCCACCTCAGGTGGCACATTTCACTGGGACACAACTCAGTAAGCACATCCTGCCCAGCTCACAGCTGATTTGGCTTCAGTGGGGGTGACAACCATGTAACGTGTTCTTCTCCATCACATTCCATCAGAACACATGGAGAGCAATCACCAAAACCAGTGTCTGAATCCAATCAGCATGGAGGGCTTCTGCCTCAAGCAGGGAGAGCCCCAAATCTACTCCCTGGAGAAAAAAAGAAAAAAAAAAAAAAGAAAAAAGAAAAAAAAAAAAAGTGAAATTAGCCTTGCCAGGCTAGGTGAGTGCTCTTAAATTGCAGCAGGCGTGTTTGAGAGATAGCTCTGCTCTCCACAGGAGCTTCTCCCCATCCTTGGGATTTAAGCCTGTTAATAGTGGAGTATGATGATGTTATCTGTTTGTATTGCACTTTTTATCATAAACAGTCCCCAAAGTGATTTGCTATCATGTCCTCTGAAAGCTGCTGAAACACAGGCCCTGGTGGGAAGCAACAGCAGCAAAGCAGCCACCACCCTGCTTAGAGGGGAGAGGAAGGGGGAATTTGGACCAAGAAAATCACATCCTGGTTCCTCAGACCCTCACAAACCAGCAGGGATGTGGGATTTATGGCCCTACCCAAAAGATAGACAGTCCTCTCTGTCTGTGTGATGATAGACAGATGGGATGACAGAGCAAACTCTGACCTTGGCCAGGCTGGGACACTGCTCCTGGGAAAAGCAGTGGCTCCAGCCTCAAGCCCAACCCATGCCTTGCTGCTCCACACTGGACACAAGTTCCCCTCAGGGAACTGTGTTCACCTCAGCTGCCAGACCTGAGCCACCATCTCTGGTCCTCAGTCAAGAACACATGGAAATGCATTTCTCTGCCCTTCATTTGGATAGATCTTCACAGAGCAAAACCTGCTCAAAAACTGTCTGACCCACCAATATTAGAGCATGGACAAGGAAAAGGCAGTGTTAGAAGGAAAGTGGAGAAATGAAAGGTGGAGGGGCAGGGGAGTGGGAGGAGATAAGGAGTGCAACTGGAAGTGGAAAAGGAAAGGGAATATTTATCCTCAATGAGCAATGGCCAGGCAGGGTGGGAGAGGGAGAGACTCACTGCAGTCCCTGGTGCTGTGCAGTCCCACAGGATGCGTGCCATGTCTCTCCCCAAGGCCTTCTGTCTCTGCAGAAGTTGCAGATGAGATCCCAGCAGCTGAGAACATCCTCCAGGCTAAAACCAAATAATCCACCCCACCCACTGGGGTCCAGAGACCCTGGCTGCAGGATTAACCTGCCTGCCCTGACCTCTGCCCCGGCCTCTGTGTGGGGATGCCAGGAGCCAGCTGCACTCAAGGTCTGGCAGTCTTTCAGCTCCATGCCACTGTCCCTGGCCACCATGCATTTGTTCCAGCAGGAGGAATGGCAAGAGATGGTCCCAGAACCCCCTGTGCAGGCACAGGGGAGGCTGCACACCACAGCCCGTGGTGCAGGCAGGTCCTGGGAGCACCACCGAGGCTCTGGCTGGGGCTGTGGTGGGGCTGGCCGCATGTACAGCTCAGTGCTTGCCAGGACCAGCAGAGGCAGGACCAGCTTCTGCCCAACCACCTGGCCATCCAGGCTGGAGACTGCAGTGCAGTGGCCTGTGAGCATCACCTGGCCATGCACACAATTAGAACAAATATTTCTGTGTGCTTTCCTTTGACACAGGGAGCTGGACAGATACTTTGCTGAAGCATCTCCTTCCCCAAAAGCCAAGCACAGTTGCTGTGCCCAATTCTCCTTCCTAGAGCCATGTTTTAATGAGACATCCTGGGCACAGGCACGCAGAGCTCCAGAAGCATTGTGGAGCATGCAGCTCCGTGCTGGGAATATCAGTGGAGACACAAAGAGATTTCACTCGCAGCTACGTCGTCGCTTGATTGACACCCTGTAATAAAGAGATTCGCCACGTAATTACTGTGCACTTGGGATGCAGCACCAGGGATTATTTTAGCCCAGTGACAGCCTTAAACGGTATTTAAAGTATATGTTTATATTAATGCCATTAGTTATTTTTGTGTCTTTTACACAA
Source organism: Anomalospiza imberbis (assembly GCF_031753505.1). Lineage (NCBI taxonomy): Eukaryota > Metazoa > Chordata > Aves > Passeriformes > Viduidae > Anomalospiza > Anomalospiza imberbis. The sequence continues at coordinate 11,766,946 of NC_089696.1, read as the reverse complement.
AAGGCTTTTCCATGAAATGGCAATACAGTAAACAACAGCTCAGGTGTCTTCCAGAGGCATCTCTACCCCTACTTCCCGATGAACTGTTGAAGCAAACAGGAGGGGAAGGATCTGAGCTGAGATTCAATGAGCAGCAAGGACAGCAAGTGGTGCAGGGTCAGGCACTGGTGTCAGGAGCCTCTCACCTCTCAGCACTACAGGGTAAATGCAGGAGCCTGAAACAAAATCTCTTCTATACTCAGTGTCCAGCTGTGGCAGCAAGGAATTGCCACACGTGACACACTGCCAGTGGCTGAGACCTGACCTCTGTTAGCACACCTACAACTGGGTACAGCTGCAGTCAAATTCAGGTATCTTTTCCAGCCTTCCCACAAAAGATGTTAATCTAGACTTCTAACAAATGAGAGAAGGAGCTGAGCATTCACTGGTAGGGAATAACAATAATAAGTGATGGGTTTTATTAAGAAAAAATAAATAAATAGAATAGAAAAAAATAGAAAATAAATAGAAAGTTTATTTCTATTTAAGGGCCTCCAACAACTAAAAAGGAAAATTAATATGGGAAGGGGAAAATTAGAAAAATGAAGGTGATCAAATAAAAACACACGCCTATACACGCCTTAAGTCAATAATACCTTAAGTCAATAATACCTAGACAGCATAGTTGTGTTTGTGTTCCTCTGCAATGAAAGAAAGGCCACATTTCATAAACTGACACAAATTATCCTGGAATCAAAATGAAAATGGCTACAAAAGAGGTGGTGAAATATTATCAGTCAGCAATGGGAACACAGATCCTTCCATCACTGTCACCATGAATTGTGATGCCAGCGGATGCACAGAGCCTGGTACAGCTCCTGGTGGTGCCCCTGCATGCCATGGGGGTCACACACCACCTGGGAATACTCCTTTATTTGACTTACATGCACGTTTTGCTGAGATGGACACAACAGGCCAGTCCTGGGGCTGGGTTGCATCTCTGCAGTGTGGTCACCCACCATTAACTACGTGACTCAGGCATTTTTCCCGAGCTGCTGCTCAGTTCCCAGCTGGTAGCAATAGTTCTCCTCATCTGCCCTTTTGTGAGCGACCTTGCACTGCTGGCACTCTTACATTTAATCACTTCTACTCATGTTGAGATCACCCAGATCTTCTGCTATGACATTATGTGCCTCTCTATTGAGGATATTTCACAGCATTGCATCTCTAGAGCATTTCATTAGCATAAGACTAATTTTTATACCAAGGTCATTAATTAAAACATTAAATGATGAAAACATTGGCATTCCTGAAACCTGCCCTTGAGAAACCCGGTGAGCCCTTTGCTCAGTGCTTCCCTGCTCTTCACCACCCCCACCTTTTATCCCACTAATTCCTACCTCCTCTGGTTTAATTAATAGGACATGAGACAGGTGAGGCAGCCAGGCTGTGAAACTGCCCAGGAAGTCAGTTTTGGGGTAATGATGGAATAAAGGACACAACTTAGGGAGGTGACAGGTCTGCACCCACACAGCTTGCTTGCAAAGGTGACCCAACCTGGAAGTGTACACCTCAGCAGCCTTGTCTGTGAGGGAGGAGGGGACCACACAGGTGCTCTTAGGGACAGACTGAGGCCCTCTGCAGTCACAGTGACAGCCTGCTGCTGGTCACTGCCTTCTCAGGAGGTGGAAGCAATGTGGGGATTTAAAGTCTGTATCTGAACTCAGTTAGAAAACATCCCAAACCTTCCTCTTTGCATACATCCTTCCACAGTGTGCCTGCATTCCTTAGCAGGAACCTCAGCCCACTCCTGGAGCACCACAAACCTGTCCCAGCAGATCTTGCCATGGAAAAGAACAAACTTACAGCATCGCCACATCCCAGAGGGATGCCACTGTTAGCACTCACTGCATGTGGATCACCAAAGTTACTCTGTGTGTGTGTGTGTGTGAAGAACCAGGAAGCCTGCAGAGAGGACACTGAAGTGCAAGGGACAAGAAAGAGAAGGTCTCCAATGGATGGAGGATGCCACAGTATTCACAAGGGGCCATTGCAGAGCTCGGCTGATGGGAAGGTCAGCACACACCTCCTCATGGCCCAAAGACTTTTTAACTCTTCTCTCCAGCTGAGTGGCAGGCAAGAAGTAACCTCAGTGATTGCATTTCTTTGTATGACCCCATCTAAAACTTTCTGCATCAGATAAACAACTCCCAAGGGTCAATTAACATGTCTTGAGATGATTAGAGTCTGACACTGATGAAACCCAGCAGTAATTAGCAAATTAAAAAAAAAAAAACAACCCTTTTGATTAGTACTCAGCATAATTCCCTCCAATTATTCAAAGTTCATGACTACAGGGGGTGGAATATCTCCAGGAATATTTATTTATATCCCTATTTTTTTCCAATCAACTTTGTGAATCTAGTTAATCATCAGCACTTGAACTTGTTAACTTGGAGAGTTTCAGAGCTGTCACTCCGTCTGATTGCTGGAGACAGCCCAGGGAAGAGTTTGGGGAGCACAGAGAATCCAAATACCCGTCTCAAGCAAAGGAAAAAAAAAAAACCAAACCAAAAACAAGAAGAAAGAAAAACCTCCAACTGAGTGCAGCAGCAGAGAAAATAAAAATACCCTGTTTTCCCTCTCTTTGTTTCGAGTCACAGCTTGGTGCTGGCATGTTTTGCATTAGCCTGTCAGACAGTGCTTTACAAAGGCAATACATTTCCTTCTGCACGCGGACAAAATCTTCTCCAAAGGGATACTCCTGCCTGCAATGCCCAAATATCTGGGCAGCAGCAGCCCAGGCAGCCAAGCTCCCCTGAAAATGTGCTCCTTGGTAATGTAGGCAAAGAATGGTCTCAAGCTATGAAGCTCCTTGTCTGCAGGTGCAGTAAATCAGCTCCCCATGCAGCCCCCCCTGCTGAGGCTGGAGCAGGGATGACCTGCCCACCATTCACGGGAAGGGCAATCCACAAAAAAGCTGCAATTGCTCTCGAAGTCGCTGTTGCCTGCAGGGAAGCTTTGCTAAAGCATTTCGTGCCTGTCTTCAGATGGTATGAGAACAGTTTTCCTGCCCTAAATCCTCCCACATCCTTTCCAGCAGGAGGGAAGGGACTGGGAGCTATGAAACCACTCCTTCACTATCCCTCCCCAAAGGGAGGTCACTGCTCAGTGACCAGTGCTCCTGGCTGAATGTGGGACCAGCATTCCCACACTGCTGTCAGAGGGGAACGTGTGATCCCATCCCACTGCCACATCTGCTCCAGAGCCGCTGCTGTGTCCTTGCTCTCAGAGATGGCTCCAGACCTATGGGAGAGGCAGATGAAGAGGGAGTTGGAGATGCCAGCACTTTGAAGGATCACAGTGGTCAGAGCACCGCGAGGCTTTATCAGGAAACTGCTCCAGTGGAGTCAGAAAAAAGCTACACTTTGCAGAGAGGACAGGCACTCTCATCTCCTGGCACAGGCTCTCGGCATCCCCATGTCTGCTGGCTCTTGCCTCCCAACAGCCACGTTGTTTGGGCAGAGACACTGTCCACCCTGGTGGCCTGCAGGGACTGCCCTTGTTGATCTACATGGGCAAGTGCCAGGGACATGGGGAAGTGGCCACATGGAAAGTGGGCTTGTCAAGTTCTGAGCTGCAACTCCTCCAGCCTCTGCTTCATTAAAAACTTCTTCCCTGCCTGACTGAGCCCTGAGGGATGGAGAAGTCTAGTCCTAGATAGGAAGACATACACTTAAACCTTTCAAAGCCATTTTTCATTGGACTTTTCTATATTCATCACTGCAGACTAACAGAGATTTTCTCTCTAGTTTAGATGATTTTTTTTTAATATAATCCTATCCAGAGAGAGCCCTCTAGGGAGCTCCTAACCCTGCTTTAATAACATGCTCATTAGCGAGGTTATTCAGGGAGTGGTTTCTATTTGACACTCCAGCATCTTTCCAATTAATGTTGCTTTAAAACAAGCAAACCTTAAAAAAGAGAGAATATCAAACAGCTCAGAGTCAGCACTGCAGGAAGCCAGCAATTTCCTCTGGATTTTCATCTCCCTCCTCTCCAAAACTTGGTTCTTAGTATCACAGCCATTTGATGAGACAGAAGTAAATTAATAGACTACAAGGCCCTGCCATCTCCATTGCTCAGGGATGTTAAATGAGAAGCCACAACACCAAGGGGGACAACAGAGGTGGTTTTGTTGAGCTGGATCAGGTCCAGCACGATGCATTCTCTGGGCCATGCAAATGCAGGGTTGTACCAATGCACACAGGCACTCCCATGGCCCAAGGGACAAGTGAGTGACATTTCCTGCCATCTCTACAACTGGAAATCCCTCCACCTGCTCAACACCGCCCAGCACAGGAGGTCTTTCCTTTGGTCCCTCACTTGGGGCTCCCAAAGGGAGGTCACTGCTCCAGTGACCAGTGCACCTGGCTGAACGTGAGAGCAGCATCCCCACCCTGCTGGGATGGAGGTGGGTGTGTGACCCCATCCCACAGCTCCATCTGCTCCAGGTGCTGCAGAAGGTGGAGCATTGCACTATCAGGACATGAGTTATTGAAAACCGTTTCAAAATGTGCTCAATTTGCCCAAGATAAGCATGACTGAAGCACTTCCTTCACTGCCCACCACTTCCCCTGCTGCAGTAACAGGACGTATTAATTTCATTTTAGGTGTAGAAAATTGAAATCTGGGTCGGAAGTGTGGAAAGCAGAGGCACACAAGGTACACAGCCACTGCAAAGAAATACCTCCCTTGGCAAGTCAGCAGCTACAAAGGGAGCAGGACAGGGACAAATTCTGCACTGTTGGAGGGCCAGCACCAGTCCAGTGGCCAAAGAGAACTACAGAAATTTGTACCCAGCTGAGCTTGGCCCCAGAGGCATGAGAGCAAGTACTGCTTGAGCCAGGAATGAAATCAAAGGGGTGAAACAGCAAGAAAAAAAAAAGTGTCCAGAGCCTGAGTTCCTAGAGCTGGTAACAATACCAAGACTTGTTACACTTGCTGTTGTCCTCAAGTCATTGCCCACGACTTGGGGTGAAGTAAGTGCATAACTGTGTTGCCTACCACAGCTCGCCTCGTACACCTTGCTGCCTGCGATGCAGGGAATGTCAGCGTTACCTGGCTGTGGGAACAGATAAACTCTGAGTAAGTCTGCCAGCATCCTCCACTCTCTATTATCACAAGTCCCCCTCAGGCTCTTCTCTTTGCCTTCCCCAGTCTTACACAGAATTTTGGCTCTTTCCTTGTTAATTAAATGACAGCCGTCTGCAGCCAGAGCTTGAATTACACCTGCCTAAAGCGATCAGCAGTGATTGGAATTGTCGTATCATTTTGATTGCAAAGATTCCCACAAGAGTCAAAACAAGCAGAGAGTGCAGGCATATGCTGAGAGCTGTTATGAGGCTGAGACTACTTCTTTTCTGCTCATATACACCCAAGGCCTGTCCCAAGCTCTTCTCTGCAAGAGTTGAAGAGCAAGGCTGAGCAAAGTGGTTTTTTTTTCCCTTGGGCTGCAGCTCCTTGCTATGGTTTTGCAGTGGGAGCAGATGATGCTGCTGTTGGCCAGAGCTGTTTGTGGGACCCGAGGTAGTGCTAGAGATGAGGCACAGCCCACGTACATCCTGCTCTGCTGTTTCAGGATTACTTCTTCACATCAGCCTTGCAGCAGTTGATGTTTCCCTGGTTTTTTTTACAGCTGTGGTGGAAGAAGAAAAGCCAATGAAAGGGATATAACTGAAACAGAGCAACTTAGAAGCAGGCACATAAAGATGAAAGAGTACAGATCAGTGAGGCTCTATGGAAGCTCTCCCCAGCAAGCATCCTGCCAGGATTTCCCCAGGGATTGTCCACTCCTCTCCGTACTGCACTGCAGTGCAAACACCAGCCCTCCTCTGCAGCTGTTCTCCACTCCCCCATAAAGTCTTGACCATACACACATCAAATGGGATGCCCAAGACTTCCCAGTACATCAGTCTGTCCCAGAGTTCATGGGAGGCAGTGATGGCACAGCTACACTGGGAGTGCTGTGAGGGGACTTGTGAGTAGCTTGGGGAGAGAAGAGTCAGGCATCAACTGAACCCCTGATCCCCGACTTCCATGAGCTCTCACATTGAACTAGGCACATGTAAAATGTTCTCAGTAAATATCAAACCAGCCAGGAAATGGACAATCCAAGAATTCAAAATTATTGGTGAAATCAGGCTGAATTTGGGAAAACTGCAATGAAAATCCCTGGAGGAAGAAGGCAGAAAAAAGATGTTGCCCTCTATAAATGAAATTTCTAACTGCAGTTTCAAAGGACAGTTTTATTTAAGACCATTTTTAAAGTGAAGCAGGGAGAAGGCAGGAAAAGTGTGTGTCAGGTCAAATAACCTAAAGCAAAATATTTCAATTCAGGTCTAGTGAGACAGCTGGGGTCCCCAGCTGAAAGACGAAGCAGGGGGAAACTGAACCAAATTTTTTTCCCCCTGATTTATTGGATCAGATACCAGCCAAAAGCCCTCTGACTTGCCAGCTCTGCTCTCCAGCCCAGGGCCGTGGCAGGGGCACCCACAGGACACTGCTGTGGGAACATCTTCCTCCTGCTCAATCCCGCTCAGGAATTGCGGTGCCCCTTTCTGTTGCTGCAGAAACAGCCGTGATGTCATCCCCGCAGATGAGGAGGTAGCGGGAGCTCCAGGGAAGGGCGGAGAGGTCACCCAGGATTGTGTCCTCCCTGTGCCAAACCCCAGGCACTCTGTCCCCGGGCATGCAAAGGTGTGCCAGGGAACACAAGAGCTGCAAGAGAAGAGGTGAACAGATTTGTGTCCTCAGGAAGCACATTTTAAGCATTTAAGTACTGAAAACTCACTTTTTTTTTTTTTTTTTGGAGGTTTGGAATAGATTCTTCAATGTATTGGTTTGGAGCAATAATGACATCCAGTGGCTGGTTAGCTTAGTTCTCCAGGGGAATTGTGCATGAGCATCTTCTGTCCTGTTGTTCAAGTGTGTTAGAGAGGGACAGGCTGGAGCAGACGGGGCTGTCTGCAGGAGTCTGTCACTCCACACTCCTCTCTCACCTGGAAGGAACAACACTAGACAAGAGGTCCAGCAGCTAAAGAATCTGCTCCCAGGACATGCTCAGGCTGCATCCTCCCCAGCAAGCCCCAAGCCTGCTTCTTTGGAAGTTAAGTCTCTTGGTTTCAGGGAAAGAGCAGGATGAGAGCCAAGAGCTCTGCTGCTTCCAGCAACCCTGGGCTTGCTGGAGAAGTACAGTGAACACCAACCTACAGCAGTCAGTCAGCAGCATGGGTGCTGAACACTGACATGGTCTGTGGAATTGAGTGACAAGAGCTGAGACATTTGAGGCCAAGCTGAGCAATTTCTGTGCCCAGGGAAACCAGGGAACCCTGAAACACTGGGACACCATGACAGGTTACATGGGCCACAGGATGCCAACGCAGAGCTACTCCATTGGATGTCACTGTGCCAAGGGTGACACTACTGCTGTGCCCCACAGCTTTCTCAGCAATTGCCCTGAAAGGGGTCCCCAGGCACCACGGGGAAGAGGCCAAGGCCTGGGGCACATTGCAACCTCTGCATAGGAGAAATATTTTTGTCTGCATGGTGGGCAGGAGCACATTTCCTTGGTGTCAGGCAGATGGTCTGGAGTCAGTGTCTCTTCCCAACCCTGCTGTCCCTCCTTCAATCCCGGCCAGGCTGCGTGTGTGGCATTTGCAGAAGCAGTGGCTGGAGATCCTCTTGGCAGACCTCCTCCTGCAAGGTCAGGCTCCCAAGCAGGCACAAAGCCAGCCTTAAAAAAACCAAGCAGAAATTCAGGGCCTTCGGCAAGATGCAGTTGTGTCCCTGTTGCCCAAACCAGGGCTTGGGATGGCACAGTTTGGGGATCTGAGGCATAGAATATTAGCAGATTTACGTGGGATTAAATGAGACTCAGCACGTGGGGGGTGGCTTCATCACATCCCCTAATGACAGCAAAGGCAGGAGAATGATTTATTTGAAGCCAGAGCCCAGTCGTTGGGTTTTTAAGGTCTCTGAACGCATCCCTTGCAAAAAGCCAGGTTGGCAAAGCCTGTCAGGAGTGGTTTCTCTGCTCATCCCTGCCAATGATTACTGGGTCAGGCAGAGGTTTCACTCCGGAGCTGATGGCTTTACATGCATGGATGTTCCCTGTTCCCCTCAAGGCTCTAGCAGCAAACGCAGCTCACGTGCGCCTGCCCAGACCCCAACCAAGCCACTGAGACGTGAAGGATGCCGTTACACAAGCGGAGAGCGAGCTGCAGTGCCTTTTCCCTCTGAAGATCAAAAATGTTTGTGTCAGAGGAGCTGGCACAGCATCCCCCACATCCCTGACAGAGCAGACAGGGATCAATGCAGGGCAGGCCATGGCCATGGCACGGTCCCAGGAGCCTCTCACCCCTTGACAGCAGCCCTAAAGTTCTCCCTCACATGTGCAAAGAGTGTGATGTTTGCCTCACATCTGCTTCTCATCTGTAATTGCATCTCAGGGAGAGCCACCTCTGTCCTGGATGAGCAGATGGAGCCATTCATCTCTGAGGAACCTGGGAGAATGCTAAAGTCAATTAAGCCAGGGTACTAATTGCAGAGGGTCAACAGGCATCTCTCACCACCCTGGAAGATGTGCGAAGACCCATGAACAATCAGGGACACAGAAGATCAATTGATTTGGGGAATCATCTCTTTACAAAGCTACTTTAACAGTAAGGCCATCACCTTATAGAATGATCTGTGCTCTCTGCAGTGACATTTCCCCAGCATGGATTGCACTGGTTTCTATCACAGCCTCTAAGCTCACAAACGCCTTCATTTCCGTGCTGTGGGGGCCTTGCTCACAGTCCTCACTCCTTGGAGAGAATTACTCCATGTGCCCAAAGCCCAAACAAAACTGCAGGAAGAAAGTGCCTCCTGGCATTGCTGTTAGCAGGGCATGTGTGACATTCACATTCTCTGGACAGAGCGACATAATTCTGTCTCTCAGGATTTCTTGGAGAAGCACAGAGAGAAGAAGAGGAAACAATCTTTATGTCTGCTCCTTTGTTTTCCCTATGTGGAATGTGGTGTGGAGATTGTTTACCTGCAGTGATTGCTGGGTTGGATCCTGGTGAAGGTTGTTTGGGGTCAGTGACCAATGGGATCCAGCTGTGGCTCAGGCTCAGCAGAGAGTCACGAGTTTGAGATAGGTAACTCAGAAGTCTGTAGAATAGTACAGTATCTCTTTAAATAGTATATTAATGTAATATAGTATAGTTTTAATAAAGCAGTCCTTCAGCCTTCTGATCTGGAGCCAGACATCCTCATTTCTTCCCTGGACCTGGGGTTCACCACATTTTTACTATAGGCACGTGCTTGCTTTATCAGCTGTATGGGCCTCAAAACTGCCTCTCTCCAGCTCCAGCTCTCTAGTCCCTTCCCAGTTGGGAAGGGACTTAGCCAACACAGTGCTTCTCTGTGGGATGTTTCATCCAGGTGATGAATGAACAGGCTTCTTGTTCTTTTCTCCTTTTAAAATTAATAGCAAATGCTCAGAGTCACATCTGCATGGGAGATGCACTCTAGAGTCCACCATGTCCCTCTCCTGCTGTTTCTGACAAGCCACCAGTGTCTCAGCAGTGCCAGGAGAGAAGATGCCCTGAGGCTATCCCCTTGAAGTGCCATGTGCTACTGTGACAGGGAAACCTCTGCCAAAGTGAGGGAGAGATCAGCCACAGCTGGTCCAGGTGTTACCTTGGCCAACCCATTGCCTGGATGGGATGTCTTTGTCTTTGCAGAGCCTGGCCTCAGGAGCCTGGGGGTCTCAGCCAGCTCTTCTTGGCCAGTTGCTGCTGCACAGAGGGTGGGAAGCAATCCAGGACAGTCCTGCTGTGTAGGTTTCTCAAGCAAGGAGCAGAAGAAAGAGAAATGCAGGAAAACTCCTCAAATGTGTGGTAGGGATTTTTTCTGAGGGAGACATGAGGGACAGCCAGCCTTTGGAAGAGCAGGGAAACAGAACACAGGTCTGGCTTCCCTGCTTTCATTTCAGAATCACAGAAATTATGGAGTTGGAAGGAACTCACAAGGATGATTGAGTCCAGCTCCTAAATGAATAGCCCATATAGGGATCAGACCCACAACTTTGGTGTTATTAGCACCACACTCTGACCAACGGAGCTAATTTCATTGCTGTTGCTCATTTCTGGTCTGGGGTGAAAGGAAAAAAGGAAAGAAATGGAAAGGAAGGGTGAAAAGGGACAGAAAAAAAATAAGGAAAAGAAAAAGGAAAGGAAAGGAAAAGAGGAAAAGGAAAGAAAAAGAGAAGCTATTCCAAATCCAAAGGACCTTCCATGCTGGCATTTACTAGGTTTTCTCCTGTTATATTAGCACTAGACAATCAAACTGTTCAGCACAAGGTTATTTCCCTCAAGGATAAAGCAGTGACCTGGTGAATGCTTAAGAAGATCTAACAGACATGTTATTGTGTTCCTGAAGGCTGAGGGATCACCAACAGCTCGTGCTGGTCTCTGATGGCCTTGTGCTGCTGGGTGTGATGGTTTTGGAATGAGACAAACTGGATGTCTCAGCTGAGGGAAGCCATCCCAAGCCCTGCCTTTCGTCCCAGGGAGGAAGGGACCCCATTCTCTGGCCAGCCTCAGACATGTGGCAGCTCCGTCCCAGCTCACCTGTGCAACACATGGCTGTGCTGGGCTTCCCAACGTGCTCCTGCCAGCTGCCATTGAACAGCTGCCACGTGGCCCCCTGAATGGTTTTTCTGAGGCATCCAATCCTCCACTGCTTCACAAAATGTGGGAACAAATACACATCCTACCCACAGCATCCGCCAGCTACTGCCACAGCCCCTCTGCCTGCACTGGGGACACGTCTGCTGTGCACTGAGTGATCTGCTGCCCAATTCCACTGCAGGGCCCAAACCCCAGCCAGTCTCACTGCTGAAAAGTGGGTTTCAGTTACGCAAATGGATTTTGTTTTCTCTTGCAGCTCATGGCCACAAGGTACAGTTTTGTCAGTCACTAATTAAGCAAAATCATATATTTCCTTCCTCAGGCAGGGCTCCTTACACCCTTATATCTTAGGCTGAATATCCCCTGCTTTCCTCTACAGATTTAATTTCCTTAATCTTTTGTCCTGTATGTAACTCCTCCCTTCAACTTCCCATGCTGGTCCCTTACTGACATGTCCCAGTCTGGGATTCATCTGTAGTGTCCCCTGTGCTGTACAATGCAAACAGCTCCTGGGTCTTATACACAAAACCTCCAAGTGTATCATTCACTATAGGATCTCTTCTCTTCTCTTCTCTTCTCTTCTCTTCTCTTCTCTTCTCTTCTCTTCTCTTCTCTTCTTTTCTCTTCTCCTCATACCTCATTTCCTTCGAGTGCTCTGATTTCAACCCACACTCACCATTTCTGTCATATTCCCCCTCATTACACCTCATCTTAGACCTCTAGTTTACCAGGATAAAGTTACATTACAAAGACTAGAAATGTCCATGTAGTTAAAGATCTGGGGCTCAGAGACAGGGGGTTAACTCCCCTCCCTGACACACTCTGTTTGTACAATAAGGTGCTTAGATATGACACCAGTGAGACCCATAGAAAATGCCTCTGAGGCTTATTTATGGAGGATGGTAAAGTGCATTTGAACATCCAATCCCTAGAGGTGCAGAGTTGCTCAATCTCACTCCTCCTAGTCCATGTGACTCTTCTGTGGAGTTTAGAAACCTCAATATTTCCCCAGCCTAGCACTGCTCTGTTGCTAGCATAAATCCCAGCTCCCCCGTACTGCAACAAGCCCTTTAGAGCTCTTTTAAATGACATTACCTTTTCTTCGTATATTTTTGATCCAAAGCACAGGAGAAAGCTAACAGAGGGAAATCAGCATTTTAATCAGCATTGGTGATGTGGCATTTCATAAGCAAGTCAGCTTATACATGGGTTTGGATGATACAAAAATTGGCTAGTGGGAAGAATATTTACAGGAGTCTTTTCCCAGCTTTGGAATTAGAGAAAATAATCCTACTAAATTAAACAAAAGTGATAATAATATAAGAGACTGCTTCTTAAACACAACAGCATCCTTCCTTGCAAGCAACATAGAACTCAATGTTTTAAACACATGTATAATACATTTTTAATGTAAACGGCATGAGGCAAAATTCCAGCACAGGATGTGAAATAGAAAGAGAAATTGTTCAGGAAGGGAGCTGGGGAAATTGCTAACGTTGCACACAGAATTAAACTTTCTCTAAATCCCAAGCTCTGTCTGCGGGGCATTACAGAATCAATACCATTATTGCTGCACACCATGGGCCGCTTATTGCTTTTAATTATGCTAGCAAAATAAAGGATCCTTTCTGGCCGGACTGGATGGACAATGTTAAGCCATGCTGGCAAAGCTGGATAAACCTCATTAAGGAGAATTTGGCACAGAGAAAGATAAGGCTGCACACTCACCGAGCTGAGGATACTTCAAAGGGAAAAAAGGCTTTTGATAATGGATTTCTCGGGAGTCACAACATGACTGGGTACCTTACTCATCCTGCAGCCAACTGCTACAGAGGAGGGGAGGTCTTCCTGGGAAAAGGCCCTCTGCTTGCCGTGCCACCTCCACAGCCATGTGATGTAATGGTGCTGCATCACAACCAAATTGTGGGGTGACAAGACTGCCCCATTGTTTTAGAGCCCCTGAAACCACCGAGCAGGCAGTGAAGGGACCGTGGCCCCAGGCATGCACAAAATGGGATGGCAGACCCCTGCAGGTCTGCTGCATCCAATGGCTCCCAGGCTGTGTGGACAGCTGGGCCGCACGTTCTCCTGTGTTTGCTCCATTTTCTTTGAATGGAAGACACAGTGAGGGATGAAGGAGCAGGATTATTATGCATGCAGGCAAGAGTGATTGGGGAGGGATGGCAAGGACACTTTGGGGACAAGGTTAGAATTCAGAATTATTTAGACAAGTTAGATGAAATGGCCCCAAATACTGAGGTGAAATGCAAATGGGGGACAACAGCCAGGCACTGCATTTCAGCAGGAGGCACAAACTGCTCACATCCAGGGTGGGAATGAACAGAGGCATGGCTTTTCTTCCAGAAAGGAACTGGGATAATGGCAGTTACAGGGTAATGGTCTCTCCTGCAGCTCCAAATGAGGAATGGTTCCTCTCCTTGCATAGCTTAACAAGTAGCAGAAAAGAGATGTTAACCTTTTCTCCCCCTCAGCTTAACTATTCAGTCCTTAAGGTCTTTAAAAGATAACCTTCTGAGGAAGGGAACAGTCTGTCCTGCACAGCTGCAGCACACAGGACAAGATGACACGCATGGGTTTAAATTGCAGTGAGAGCAAATCAGGTTAGACACGCAGGACAGTTTACAGGGTCTGGAGCAGATAAATTTGGGATGCTGGGGAGTCTCTATGTCGAGAGCTGTAAACTTTTCTTTCCTTTTAGTCTACAGGTCTTTTCTCCCTTCTGTGGTGTCTAAAATGCTATCTGTGTGGCAAAGGAATTCGAGAATTTTACCCATCCCTGAGGAGAGGAGGTTGTCTGGGTTCCTCTGAAGTATTTTCCCTAGCACAGGGGAGGCAAGGCCAGCTCATCATCCTATGTACTAACACTGCCCTGAATATTGGGAAAAGATAGAAGCAATGCTATTTTTGAAGGCAATATTGAATATAAATAGACATGGCAAGGTGCCAGCTTCAAAACAGAACCGTTTCCAATAGAGCTGGGCGAGGCACTCAAAAAGTCTTTTGAAAAATCCATTAAGGCTCCATCAAAACAAAGAGCTTTTCAGGATGACAGACACATAGGTGCCTCCTTCAGCTCATTCACTGAAATAGAAAAATCAGGCATGTTTTCTCCTTATTTCCTTTAATTCAGATTCAGGCCCTTCAGAGGAAAAAAAAGTAAATTAAAGTTTCTGTTGCAGAGAAGAAGGCAGCACCATTTCAAGTTTTAACAGATCTTCTATTGATCAGGCTTAAATCAGATGTTAAATCAGCTGCACGCTGCCTGCAGTCGAGCTCTCGGCTCCGCTGCACTGCTGCTGACATGGAAAGGACTTAGCAGGCAAGCAGAGAGCTCCCGAGTCTGCAACCCTCATCTGGTGCTCAAAGCTTCAATATGCAGAAGCTTTCAAGTCTGAAAAGCCCAGGCTTTTGCCTTTCCACCAGTAGGTCTTTGAACACCTCTGGGTCTTTGTAATAGCAGCATCTGCTTCATCATTTCAATTTCTGCATGAGTCACAGTTCCCCTCATGTACTACTTTTCCTTTTCCACTCTGCCTCAGAGATAAGAATTCACTGTCCCAGTGCAGAGATTTGAGAAACCTCAGGCAAAGGATTCATGTCCAGAAAAAAATGAATCTTATCTATGACAAAGAGGGAAAAGGAAGGGGGCGAAATGTGCTTGTAGTAAAATTGTTAAGAGACCAAATCTGTGCTTCCTTAGGAAGTTCCTGGGTTGTAAAGCACCAATTAACGTGCACATGATGTGAAATATGAATAGAGCAGGGCTTTGACTCACCCCCCAGTGCAAAGCAAGTGAAGAGCTTGAGTCGGCAACACAAGCAGCAATTTCAGGAGGGAAAAGGGAAGCCTTTCATTTGAACTGGATGTGCCTCCAGCCACAGCAGAGGGACAGAGGAAGTAATACAAGTTAGGAAGTGCCAAGATGTGGAGATGTGAAAAAAGGGCGCCTGGGGTCTGCCCTGACCACATGCCAGATGACAGCCCTGGGTCCTCACAATTATTTCCATCATGAATCCAACAACCACTGCAGGTTTGCATGCATAAACAAGGACCTCAGACTCCAAAGGAACAATACACACTTCAGCTGTGGATCCCCAAGCACTGGCTCATGCTGATCAACCAACCCACTCAGTGCCTCTGGCAGCAGAGTATTTTTAAAATATTTTAGGAGTCAGGACAAGGAGCAAATTGTTGACAAAGCCAACAGAACCGATCATTTGATTCTTAGAAGATGCTTGTTCTACATGATTGCAGCTGAATGCTGGGGACATGAGGAGATAGATGGGTGATACATCCTTGGCTGTGACCCCCAAATGTCCCAGGCAACACAGCATCGGTGCCCCTGTCCTGCCTGATCCCCTGACTGATATTTAGGACCCAGCAGAGTTGGTGCTCAAATGCTGAGGACAAACCAAAGCCATTTCTGGTGCACTCTCTATTTACAGCTGCAGCACAACCAAATCCATCAAACAGGAAGAGGAGTACAGTTGTCACTGTCACATCCCGGAGGAAGACTGGGCTGACTCAATTAGAAGACATACATGAGTATTGATTATTGCCAAGTACAAATTCTCTCTCCTTCTCAACTATGTGGTATACTGTTAGTTTATTTTCCCCCTCCAGGTTACTCTTAATTTCAAAATAATGTGATTGTTGTTGTTCCCAATGTACAATACAAATTGACAATATAATGTAGCTTGTACTACCACAATCCCTACTGGCTTCTAATGAGTTAGTAATTCAGCCATTTGATTTCCTCATTTTTTTTCCTTTTTCACTTGTGGATTCCAAGTGCTCTGAAAATGTGTTTCTTGTTTATGTTCACAGCAAAGCCACCTCACAGCTGCAGGATGCCTGAAAGATCTTTCTTGCCCTTTGACTCTACTATAGAGGGGGCTGGATGCGTTCCAAAGATCTCATCCTGTAATTGCAGCCATCAGTCACTTATTCCCAGGGAAACTTATTTACAGGGCATCTAAGTGGGGTGAGGGCAGATTCCTGGGAGCCAACCCTCTGTGTATGCTTGGACAACTATTTTGGAGAGGGCAGCAGAGGCTGTGAGCTCTCTACCTCAGCTTACAGGCTGGGAGTAATCAAGAAATGGATGTTGCAAGCTACAGTCTCCCAGGGTAAATGAAGTGTTAGATCCCACCAAACACATCTGCCTGTTAACAGAGACCTGTTTATTCGAGTGGGAATCCATCATCCCTGTCTCTGGAAATAAAGCCATTAGGGTACCTTGCTATAAACTCATGAGGCTAAAAAAGAGTTTCTGAAAATGGATATCTCATGGTCCTGCACAGAGCAAACAGAAAAGTCCAACTTTCCACACAAGCATCATCACTCCCCTGCCCTTGCAGGGGAGTCTGGGATCCCAAATTCTCCCACACCTGCAGTTTCCTGCATGGAACTGGCAAAATGCACTGACAGCATTGAATAAGCCTAGAGACTCAGAGGTCTCATGATCTCACCAGGAGATATTAAAATTCTTCATCTTCCTCTTGCCTCATGAAAGAGGGATGAACTGTGCTTGGACCAGTTAGAAATTAAACTATTTCCAGTGTATAACATCTATTGCTCTCCTTGGGGATGACTCAGGACGTGAGTTACACATTTCTGGTGGAATGGTACTGGAGAGGACAGCAGGGCCAGCACTTCAGTTCTGTATTTATGGATATCATCAGAAAAGTTTTATTGGATACATATTTTGCATCACTCTCTCTGGAGGATCTTGCTTACTTTCATAGTAGTTTTGTTCTCCTTCTTTTGGTAACTGATTTTATACATGTATGTATACACAGGGGATTTGGGTAAGAATTCCTCAAAGTTTGGAGAAACACTGGGTGTTTCCTTCTTTATATAGGGAAGGAACACAGAACTCCAGCCTTGACTGGAAATCCAAAGGGGCAGGAGTGGGTCTAACCCTTATACTTGTCACCATATCATATTTCCTTCCTCTAGAGGAGGACTGCCATGCACTTGTCTTGCACAAAGGCCACCTGCCAAGGCTGTTTTTTCTCCTCAGCAAGACGTTCTGCTTTCTCCATTTAAGTCACCCATCAAGGGCACCCAAGTACCCCCCTTGAGGGCTAATTCTGCTGGTCGTCCTCCCAAGGAGCCCTGGGTTGTGTTTCAGAGGGTGTAAGTCTGCAGCACATGGTCCCAAAAGCCTTCCTGCCGAGCACTGAGCCCAGCTTTCCCCAGGGACACTGCTCACATGGTGGCACGACTGAAACACGGGATCACTGTGTAGATAAATGCAAAACCCATCTGCATTCAGATGCACCAGAGAGTGATTCAGTACCTGTCCTAGTTTAGCACCTTGGTCTAGGTACCACATGCCCTCATGTGTTGTCCTTTCTCCAAAATATGAGACAGCCTAAGATTTTCACCCAAATAGGAAAAAAGGAAGAAATAATTTAAAGGCTTTCACAAAAACAGCATGTCCTGCAGGTAGTTTGGGTCAATCAAATGTTTTCTTTTTCTCACTTTTCCCACGTATGATAAGATGTGGATAAAAAAATTGACATGAAGTGAAATGACTGCAACTTTGTTTGAAAAAACATCAAAGCAGAACACTGTAACCTAAAAGTTACTTTCGAAAAGGGAGTGATCAAAACAATATGGCCTGATGTATCAAAATAACATTTCCCAAAAAAAAATTCCTTTAACAGCATTTTCCCAAAAGCTCTTCATTGCACCATTCCCAAAAGAACCATTCCCGGTGACAACATGAAGAGATCACCTAGGAATTTTCTCCTCTTATGCTTCCTTTTTAAAGCAACATGCATTGGTCTCTCTTTCTCTCTTGATGTGCTGTCTTTTGAGACTTTTAGTCTTTTGTGCCAAGTCCTGTAATTAATGTTGGCCATGGGGAGCAGGTGTGTGAGATGCACACCACCACAGACCCTGCACCGCTGTATCACATTTGCCTGCAATAACAGGGACTCGTTGGACTGACACACATGTCCCCAAGACAGCAGTGATCTTTCAGAAGGAAAGGCAGCCCCACATGAAGGTCACACGACACTTTTTGCCCCATTCATATTGGTAAGTCTAACACGCTGCTGTTTGCTGCTGTGCCTGTACAGAGCAGATACTCAGAGGGGGTGTGCTCATGCACTTGTCAGCAGAGCATTGAGATGTCCAGCACACAGTAGAAATATATATAGGAGATGATTGTTGGAGCATGATTGTGTGATCCCTCAGCCCAAGATAGTACATGCTGAACTCTGTCAACACAAGTAGGCTGGTACGGACCTGAACAGAGCAGAATGAATGCCCTTCTTCATAATGCAGGTGCCACTTCTCCTGACTCAGGTTCAATTACACTCACGGAGTTATTGCAGATTTCAGCCTACTCTTGCATATTAAGCACATATTCAATGTTCAAGGGACTCCATGAAACAAAAAGTCAGCACGTGGTCTTCCTTACATCCCCTGAGGCTTGTTCATTCCTGGTGAAGCCATGTAAAGAATGAGTTTGGCCTATTTTGTCAGATGCAGGGATATCTGTGAGATAGTATGTTCAATCCTTTATGTCATCTATCTCTTCTCAGCGAAATGTATCTGTGATTACTTCTCCATTTGCTGGGTTTTTAAAATGCAGAATTATACAATAACCCTTAAACTGTAGGAGAGGGGAATAAAAATGTTTAATTTAAAAGTTTAGTCAAAACAAAGTTAGGGAAACCACTGAGCATCTCAGGTGCTGGTTAACCTATAAATGAAAAATAATGAAGGCTGGAAAAAGGAATATTAAATTAAGTATATTCTTAGAAGAATCATATCTTGGCTCATATACAAGTCCTCAGTGCTGCAGGAAAGGAATGGGAAGACTGAGCTGGAGGAAAAGGAAAATCAGTGTCTTCTCATGGAAAACAAGGAAAAAGATCAGTGGAGATTGGGTAGAATGGGAAATAGCTCCACTTAAAAAAGTTTAGGTCACATTCATACCACGTTAACAGTAGTAATGTGTTTTGCCCTCAAAAACAAACAGCAAAGCAAGTCTCCTGCTCACACACAGCTTATCCACACGTGCAGCTGGCACACAGCCCTGCAAGGATTGCTCCCATCACATAGAGCTCTCGCCTTACCGTAAATATGGAGTTGTAGTGTCAGGAGAGCACCCAGAGATGGAGCTGCACACTTCTCTTTCTTCTCCAGCCAGGGATACAGTCCCGTGGGAACACACACTGGCTTCTGCAGATACAGCCCCCTTCATCATTTATGGCAAGCTGCCTCAACATCCCCCCTGGATGCCTTCCTTTCCCCTGTGCAGGCATTTGGGACCCAGGCCCAGTGCAAGGGCCATCCCCTTGAGCAGCAGGTTTGGGGACAAGGATGGCTAAAGACACATCATCTGCTGTCTCCAGCTTCTCTGTGGGAGCTGATGCTACGGGATCCATGTTGCATTGTTGTGTAGAAAGGCAGAAATTCCTTTCCAAAGCTCTAATGTAACTTCCAAGTCAACAGCAAATAAACTTCTGCAAAGAATGCTGAGTTGTATTGCTGGTCCCAGCTGGTTTGGGGAACATTGTTCTGTTGGAAAACATATTTCATGGTCTGTAACTGTGACAGGGTTTTCTGAAGATGGCCAAGCATGTGGGAACACTTCTCAGTCCCTGGAAGCTAGTGGTTGCTCCTCATCATAGATTTACAATTCAATTGAAAAAAAAAAAAAAAAAAAAAAAAAAACAAAAGAAGACATTTTGATTAACACTGATCTTAATCACCAAAGCTTTAGCTGGAAACTACCTAGTTTTGCCAGCCCAAGCCATAACATGTATTAGAGGACTGACAGTAGAAACAACCAGAGAGGAGAATAAAATAAGAATGGGGTAAATGATGGTCTCATTTGCTCAGGAGCAACTCCACAACATAAATAGCTACTCCGCATTTATGTGGCTGCAGAAGCTCAGTTTGTCCCAGTGCCTTTTCAACACTGAACATTTGTCCTGCCTTCTAATCTTTAGGACCTTCCCCTAGCAAGTGTTCTGTCAAGCTCTTATTTGTCCTGTTTGCATGATATATCAGAAAACATCTCTAAAAAGAGACATCAGTCTATGGCATGGAATTCTCTCTGGGAAATAATCTGCTGTGCTGCAGGCTGAGTAGGGGAGATCTGTTATCATTCAAGAGATGTCCCATTCAAAAACTGCTGAAACAAAAAGCAAGAATTCTCTGAGTCAACCCTGATCCAAAGTCCCAGCCAACATCAGGGAGCCCTTTTCAGTTAGAAGAGCCTCTTTTCAGTTAAGACTTTCATCCAAGGTTATCCGAACACTTGCAATCAAATGGCATTTTGTGTTAACATTAATCCTGGTGTCCTGGCCACATTCCAGTTTAAGTAACAACATTCTGCCAACCTAAATTCCTCCAGAGGTTTCAGTAGGATGGAATTTTCTTCTTCCATTTTGTCTTCCATTTCTAGGTAAGAAACTCTGGACAGTGCAAAAGACTGACCACCTTCCAACCCAGCACTGGCAGCACCTCTATCAGGAGGAAAGTGGACCTTGAAGTGAGAACCACCAAAATCCTGCATGAAAACACATAATTTATAATACATGGCTTTTATAACACTTTGGTGCTTTCTTAAATTCTGGTATCAGTTGAAAATGTAGAGCTGGAATACTACTGACATGTCTGAGAAAGTTTATCAGCAATCCCAGCAATCAGAACAGAGAGGTGCCTTTTAAGTTCTAATCAATACACTTGTGACACAAATGAAAGGGAGATGTTACATAAGGAGACTTTTTCCACTGGAGAGAGCCCTGACAGCCAGTTATTGCACTGAGGAAAGGAAGTTACCCAGATGGACTCTCCGTCACACTAATGAAGCCATCTCATAACTGTAACAGAGACCTCATGTATCTGCTGTGACACTTAGCAAATCCGGGCATGAATAAATAGCCAAAGTCCAATTGAATTAACCTCCAGCTGATCAGCCCTACTAAACAAATTATCCTAAACTCTGAACAAGATTAGAAGGACTGGCACAGGCCAGAATCATGTGGCAGGAGTGTTAATTCAGTTTAACAAGTTTAAACCTAATCCTCCAGTGTTCTCAGATCTCAGGGTTTCAGGGCAAACTAGTTCCAAAATGCTCTTGGAAGGGTTAGAAAAGGAGGCTCACATGAAGTTGAGAACAAAAACATGAGCTCAGCCTAAAGTCACCTAAAGATACAGAAGAAGAATTGCAAATGCAGAGCAAAGAAGGATTTAGGCAGAGTATTTTTTACTGAGACAGAAGAGACTAGGAAAATAACATTGATTTCCTCATGGAATATTCCAACCTCATTTCCAGGATGAAACTTAAAAAGTTGATAGCATATCTGCCTTTCTTAATTATTATGTTTCTTGTGCAGAAACAGGAGATAAGCACCTATGAAATAAGGGACAATACTCCATTTTAATGCCATTTTCTCCAGTATATAATTGTATTTTCTTCTAAGAGTACATTTGTACAGTCCATCAAAAGCACAATTAAATTATCACAAATTTCAGTTCATTACTTAGAATGGCACTAACAAACAACTCCAGTACTTGTTTCTTTTTATGTTGATTCATAAAATAATTTATATGGTCAGTTAAAATTAACTTTGAACTTCAACTTTAACCAACTCAATATTTTGCAGGGCTTCGAACTATTAAATCTGCTTCCAAGAGGAAATATTTATTTGATTACTCTCTAGACACAGGAGGAGATGTAGTAAACTCCACAAGTTTTCTGAAATGGAGATAACCAGGATTAGAAACTCTTCTAAAAACAAGATCCTGCAGTACATGAACATGATGCCTCACAAAATCTTTCAAATCACAATAATCTTCATAAATGTATTTCCAATCTTCTGTTATAGGTAGGTCCTTCAATGGAGTTCCCAGATTCCTAAAATCTCACTCTTTTCAGTGAGTCTGTTTAGTATAGGCAGATGAAGACAGAAATCTGAGAGTCTCTATAGCCCACTAAAGGACACCTGCCTGCACTCTCCTGCCTTGCCATGGAATGCCTTTATGCAAGGCATTTATGGAATGCCTTTAAGACTTGGATTCTTTACTGAGGCTTCAATTTTTGTGCTAAATTTAAGCACCAGACAGGATGATAATTTTGACTAGATAGCAAAAAAATGTAGTGTATCATGAAAGAGACATTCAGACACCAGGCATTTCCACCATCTTCAATACCTTTGACACCTATAAAGAACTTAAAGATCAGATGAGGCCAATCTTCACCTGAATTCAGAAGTAATTCATAATAATTTTGTTATTGTTTCATTGGCAAGGCATTGTTGCCCATTTTGTTGAGAACTGTCTGAATGCTTCCACATATTTGAGTGCTGCAAAATGAATACTCCTGTAATTCTTCTGTTACACAGCCCTCAAAATGGAATCATGACTTGTCTACCGTGTACTTTGCTGTTATTTATGTAGTATATAAATGCAAGGTAAATATTTATTCTCGTTTTCCACTGTGTGCACTGACTGATATCTCCAAAAGTTAACAGCAGCATTATGAACTGCAAATGATGACACATTGTCAAAGTTGAAACCATTTGGTTAGATGCCTCTTACATTTTCAAATATTCCCAATGTAATTTCATCACTGTCTTGAAAATAATGAGGCAATGGATTTTTCTTCTTTCAACTGTGTAACAATGAATAACTATTAGAACCACTTTATTATTTCCAGAGTTTGAGGGATCAGTGGCCACAGAGAAAGTATGCCCTTTTCAACCAAGTTTTTAATTGTTTTCTCACTTGAAAGAGGAGCTAATTTATTACTGGCAGCACAGAAGGCATTTGTCTCATCAAGATATATCATTTTAACTGTGGGTGAATTCTAGACAACAACACGATTTAATTTGCTGTCACAATTAAGTGATTTATAGAATTGACTATATTATTAGCATCATACTAATACTCTGACATTCTCGTTACTTCTGCAAGGGCCATGGAGTTATTTTCTGTGCTTTCACACTTCTCAGGAACAGAGGGGTATGAGTTTTACTCTTAGAAGCCATGCCACAGTAATTTTTGCAATCCACTCCATTTGCATGTTGTCTTCCATCTGACAGACCACCACAAGCACCTGAAAATCTCCTACATAAACTATAGTGAGCTTTTAGGCAATTACTGCTGTCTTTACTGATCCATGGAAATAATTCCTCTGGCCATTGCAGCAATACAAAGCTTCTGCTGCTCACAGAGTAGATCTGCTGATGGATGATACCATCCACAGGCGCTGTCACGGTTGTGATCTATGAGGGGCTGTTATTTGACAAATGAAAATTTTGTAAACAGTACTGAAACTCAATCTTGCCTCATGATGACTCTGTCTGTTCCATACCCCCTGCCTACAGTGCCCAGAACAGCCAGCTGTTATCTCATGATAAATATCAAGGATAAAATTATCATCAGACAGCACCAGGTTGACTGCATGATGTAATCCTAACTCTTTTAGGTAGCTAGAGCTCTTTTAGCTCTCTTAGGTAGTCTGGAGTGTTTCTGGAGGTGTATTTCACACATTTCCAGAAAGTCATTTTCATTTCAGTGGTTGTTGAAATAATTTCTGGAGAAATTTTTGCAAAGAAATCTAAGTGCTGGCTTTAAGGGTACTGCATATATGAAAAACACTGCTGTTTGATATCAAGCACCCCAAAAACTTTTCAGCAAAGTCCTCCCACAGGTGTAACTTGCTTCACTCTTGCCAGGCTCTGCAATCTCAGCAGGAACCCCTTCCCAAAATTCTCCCCCAGCACCAAGGTTGCTCCTTTCTCCTCTCAGCCCCATGGATCTGTAATCCTCCTCCCCCAGCCTGCAGAGCAGCTCAGAAAACACCAATGACACAGCATAAAAAAGTTCTACAAGGGCTGGAATACTCCTCTATTTATAGGTTGCTAAATCTGACTAAAAAAAACTTCCACAGAGCACCAGTCAAATTGCTACCTAGATGTTTCCAGGCCCAGCCAGGGCATGCTGGCTTAATGCCATGTTTTTAAATCCTACCCTGTGCATTGAGCTTTCTCAGGAAAATCTGCTAGTGCTCATATGTGGGCTGTTACTATTGACACAAACATTAATGAACATTCCCCTATTGCTTCCTTACTAAGCTGCAAGTGCAAGAAACCAAAACAATCGCATGACCTGACAGTCTCAGGCATGTAAGCACATCCAGCACTTCTATTTCAGATGTGCAGCTGAGTGCAGCTCACTCAGAAAGGGAACAATTTGGGTTTAAGTGCTGTGTTTTGTTTTTTCTTCTAAGACTGTGGTTTTTTGCTGGCTGAATTCTACACTGGGAAAAAAAAAAGTTTCATCAACAGCAAAATAGGCTGGAGTGGTTCTGCAATGCCTGATGGATTGGATTGTTCCTCTCACACAATCAGTGAAATAAGAGATGTTCCATACAATAAGAGCCATGGGGACAACTTCAGAACAAAGCAAACCTCTTAGAATTGTCTCAGAATAAAAACTAATAATCTTGTTATCCTATGGAGCACAGAAAAGGGACAAACACACAAAAGAGCCAGAATCTCCTCATCTTCCTTCAAAATATGAGCACATAAACTGAGAGCCTCAGAGCTTTAACTCTGAGATACTGTTCACGTACCACCTAATCTTGGGCACATCTGAACTCCTCAGTGGCTCACACTTCAACCTCGGGCTTCCCTGCACACATGATGTCCCATTTCTGCTCATGTGCACAAGCAGCTGAGCTGTGGTTGTGTTTGGCAGGCTCATACCTCTATCAGGAGGACCTCTAGAAACCCAGAGGTAAACCCACCAACTTCAGGTGCAGCAGGGGTGACTCCTGACTGTGGACAGTTGGGTTCAAAGCTGCGTTTCCACTCTGCCAAAGGCCAAAACCTCTCTCTGCTGACTGCAGCCAGCCAGCCAGGGAGACCCAACTGAACAGCCCCAGGTGTGCTCTGCTCCCTGCCTCCCCCAGGGCCTCGATTCACTATTATTTTCTGAACATGGTCTCTTCCAGACTAATTAAATGCAGTGGGGATGGCTTAAAAGGAGAAATCCAGGAGGTGAATTTCTGCCATTCTTCTAGTCCTTTTACAATGGTCCCATAGAGAGAGCCCTCACACAACCCCGCACCACCCACACCCCCGACCTCGCTGTGACAGTAATAAGGGGAAGAGGAGAGTTCTGATATTGTCTGGCCCGAGGAATGTACTCACAGGCAGCTCCTCTCCATGTACCTGATTTATAACAAGGGTCAGAATAATTCCCAAGCAGCTCCTGCATCAGGGAGCAAACTAATTCCTTTCCTCTCTCCTTGGCTGAGCAGCCCAGAGTCCAGCTGCACCCAAGGTTCCAGCTCACAGTCTACATTCTGCATCATAAAAGATACAAGAGAGAAATCTAAACTAGAGAAGTAATAACCTGTAAACTAATAAACCAACCCAGCACTTTGACAGTGAGGTGCTCCCAAGAGAAGGGATTATTAATGGGTGTCCTGAAACACTGTGTGTCTATGTTCGAGAGTAGTGGGAAATATTTCTGATGCTCTGTGGATCTTACACATATGTTATTATAAAATCAGTTCAGATAAATGCAAAGACTAATATAAAAGCAGCCTCCTTCCACTCTACATAGTCAGAGGCACTTAAGCAGTTTAAAAAAAAAGCAGTATGAAACTGCTTGAATAGATAATAATAAAGGTATTAAGCTGCAATATTAGGAGTAGTTTTGCTTGTCAAAGTATGGGGCTGCACAGTCATTGATTTTCTCTTATAATTGAGATAGTGACATGCATGACTTATGTCTCTTTGCCAGTGAGTGCATGGTAATGGAAGAAGGGATCTTGAAATCCTGTGAAATCTCCAGCTGAGGATTTAATGGCTCTGAAACTGCTGTCGGTCTCGATTCTTTATTTCCCTCGAACTGTAAAATGGGTTATATTAACAATCTGTTATGATGAAAGACAGTTTATGAAGCTAAATGTAATAATGTTTGCAATGTGATCAGGGATCTGTGGCGGTAAAGTGTTATAGCAATCAGGAGTGTGAGTATGGATACAGACCCTTCTCAGCCAGAAATGCTGGGAAGCAGATGACAGGCAGACAGATCCCCTCAGGAAAGGTCCCATTACCTGTCCTGGTGTGTATTCTAAAATCCCCATCCCCTGCCTCAGTCACACAAACAGAAGTCTTCTCCTTAGCTCATTTTTAATGGATTCACTTTCAGCAATGAGGATTCAGTGCTCAGTTTCTTCAGCTTGCTATATCCCATCCCAGCTACATGCCAAAATGAGACATCCAATTGACTGAAACTGTGAAAGACAACTTTTTTTTTTTTTTGTCCCAAACTAATGCAAAACAGCAAAGAATGATGTTTCCTTGTAAATCTGAACTACAGTGGACTCCCTTTGTTCCCCTGTCATGTAAAAAATAAAATGAAGTCTAGCAAGGATGGCAAAAAGAATCCAGTCCTTTGTGTCCTGAAGTAAAGTTACTCTCTGGAGAAGGCAGAGCAGGAATAAATTTCTTTATGAGTCAGGAGGTTTTACTGACAATAGCTGCTATTATCTCTGTCAAACAGGCAAAGCCTCGAGTGATTGTGGTAAGCAAGAAAGAGGAATGCTGTTTATTCAGTGCTGGAAAACAGACTATTTGCCAAACTACAAAGAGTACCAAAAAGGTATTGAGTCTCTCAGTTTGAATTAACCACAAAAATAACCCGCTGAATTAAAAGCTTTTCCATGGACCTCTGCTGCTCTCTAACGGTGCCTTAAAGGATTCTCAGCACAAAGTCTATGTGTTCCTCCTGTAATCAAGTTTTGGTAAAACTTTTATTGCAAAACAAACAACAGAAGTATTCATGAGGTCCTTCGGAGATGTTACCTGAACAGATAACCCACAGGTCAGATAGCTATTGCTGTACCCATGACCAGGATATTTGGGATGTGGTGAAGATGCTGGTAAAGGAGAGCTAAAACATGGGAATGCAGGTTTTGAGTGTATTTTAGATGCAGAAATTGCAGGAGTCTGGGTGGTTGCAAACTTCTGGGAAATACCAGTTTTCAGGGATTTGTATAAATTAGAATACAAAATTTTTATTCATGAGTACCAGTATTTCAAAGGGAAAAATTAGCACTGCATTGACTGGGTGTCATTAATAGAAACTAATGTTTGCACCTGGGACAGACACATTTGGTTTCACTCTCCTCACACAGATGTCTTTATTTTATCCCCCAGTACAGCTCCATTGGACATCTGCCAATGCTCACTCAGCTAATGGCAAGGCCACCTCCATGACCAAAACCAGCCTTGTTTTCATAGAATCACAGAATGGTTTGGGTTGGAAAGGACCTTAAATATCATCTTGTTTCACCCTGTCGTGGATGGCACCTTCCATTATCCCAGGTTGCTCCAAGCCCTGTCCATCCTGGCCTTGCACACTTCCAGGGATGGGACAGCCACAGCTGCTCTGGGCAATCTGTGCCAGGGCCTCAGCATCCTTATCGGGAAGTCTAAGTCCTAACAGCCAATATTAATTTCTTTCCTTTAAGTTTAAAAGCATTCACCTTGTCCTATCTCTGTCTGACTATGTAAAAAGTTGCCTCCTTTACACAAGCCCCCTTTATAAGCCACTTTTATTAAGATGGGAAAGCACACTCGGGATGTTACAGTGTGGCCTATCAAAACCCATATACTGGGAGTGATCGTATCCCATGGGGAAACGGAGGGAAAAACTCTATTCACAGCCCTTCTAGATCCCCAGTGTGAAAAATGCATATTTTATGATTGGCTTTTCGCAAATATTAAATTGAATACTATATGTATTATGTTATATTGATTAGAAGTGCTGTATTAACATTTTAATAGTACGGTAAATGTAGTTTTGTAGTTAAAATAGAAACTATGTATGTGGGGCTTTTTTTTACTAGCTCAAGCAAGAGATGAGATAATCAAGAAACTCTTCGCACAGAGACGGCAGTGATGGGGGCCCATAAAGAATTACTGCCTCCTTATCGGAAAAGACATTCTTCCACCTTCTCTCCGTCTTTATGGAACCACCAGGATTAAGGGGAAGAAGTTGACAAAAACCAGAAAAGTTCTTAATTTGCAAGGAATTTATGCATCATGTATGAGATATATGAATATGCAACAGGCTGTTGCTTTTAAAGGTTATTCCCTTGTTCACAAGGCATGCTTATCGCGCTTAAGTGACCGAGAGCATCCAGACCTCCGTAATTCTTTGCTTTTAATTATCTTGTAATTGTCCTAACTCTAAATTTTTATTACTCTAATTGTAGTACTATTTTTATAACTATTTTATTATTAGTAAACTTTTAAAATTTTAAAAACCAAGTGATTGGCGTTTTTCACACCCAGGGTCACCTGGGAGTGATTGTATCCCTTGGGGAACGGAGGGAAAACCACTGTTCACAGCCCTTCTGGATCCCCAGGGTCACCTGGGAGTGATCGTATCCCATGGGGAACGGAGGGAAAACCACTGTTCACAGCCCTTCTAGATCCCCAGGGTCACCTGGGAGTGATCGTATCCCTTGGGGAACGGAGGGAAAACCACTGTTCACAGCCCTTCTGGATCCCCAGGGTCACCTGGGAGTGATCGTATCCCTTGGGGATCGGAGGGAAAACCACTGTTCACAGCCCTTCTGGATCCCCAGGGTCACCAGTCCCCTCACACGCCACCCCCTCATGGCGCCGGGGGGTACTGCCCTGTGACTCCTCCCCAACTCCCGGCGTGAAACGGGGAGAAAGCGGGCGTGGAGACCGGGGGAGGGGGTTCATCCCCGGAGAAGGGGGTTCATCCCCGGGAGGAGGGATCGGGTGCGGCAGCTCTGCCCGAGGCCGGCGAGAGACCGTGAGGAGAGCGCGGGGGGGCCGGACATGGCGCCTTGCCGCGCGCGAGCGCAGCGGGTAATGGCGGCGGCGCTGAGGGAAGGGGAGGGAACAGGCCGTGAGGGCAGCGGCTGCCCTGCGCCATCGCCCCCCGCCGGCTGCGGGAGGGAGAGAGGGAGGGATGGGAAGGGAAAGGAAAAGAAAGGCGCCGCTTCCGCCACGGTGGGGCGGGCCTGGGCGGAGAGCGGCGGCGCGGCGGGGCTGGCAAGGGTAGGGGCGGTGAGGGCCGCGGCCCGGCGGGATGGCGGGTGGCTGTCTCCCTGTCTCCTTGTCTCTCTCAGGAAGAGCCTGGTGAAGCCGGGGTGGAAAGCAGGGCTCGAGGTTTCCGCCTCGGTACCAGCTACCCGCGTTAGCGGGGCCCCTGTCAGAGGCAGCGGGGCCATGCGGGGGCAGTGATGCCATCGCTGCGGGGCTGCGAGATCCCCCCCAGTCAGCGGTGAGGGTTTGCACTGAAATTAACTTAACCGTGGGTATTTCAAATTATGGGAAGGATTCGGTCTTTTTGTAGCCCGTAGCGCATGTTTTTAATCTAATGTTGTCATGCTGTTGTCGTTTTGTTCTTTTTCGGAAGCGATGGAAGCAAGTCCCATCGTGACGTCCAAGCAGCGGGAGGAGGTGGTGCACGGGGTGCCGACGGAGGTGGTGTGCACGGCCTTCTCCAACTCGGTCCTCGTGGTGGTCACCCAGTACGGCAAGATGGGCACCATCGTCTACGTGGACCCCAACACCATCGGCGACAACGTGGGCAGGCCCTCGCTCACCACGAAGGTGCTGCTGGGCAAGGATGAGGTGAGGGGAGAGCGGATGCGAAGCGCAGAGGCAGCAAGGATAAGGGGGAAATGTAGTAGGTGGGGCTGTGCAAGTTGCCAGGGAGTTGATGAATCACAGCAGTTAAGCAGTGTTTGAATAGTGATAAGATTAATTTTAAAATGAGGAAAGAGGGGGCTCATCAGAAAAGTATGTGTGCTCGTCTGCTCTGAGGACATAAAAGTTTAACTAACCGTGAGTGGTTTGGCGATCTGTTGTTTTGTATCCTACAGGATATGGATTGCTTCTGCATGTTCATGGAAAGTTTGATAAAGCTCTGTTGATTTAAGGGTTGCAAGATTAAATATGCAGCCATTGATAACCTTTTTGGGTTTCTGTTCCATTGAGTTTGTTTTCCTTTTCAGGTCTGTTTTCCCACCCCCATCCTCCCCCATCTATGCCAGCCCCATAATGGACTTCAGTTGCCCACTCCCAAGTGTGCCTGCCAGCACCTTCCCTTGATAAAGTTTAATTTGTTTTGCTTCAACAAAATGAGGCTTTTATCAACCATTTCACAAAGCTAGAGAGAAAGCAGAAGCAATTGTGTTTCACAAAGCATCATCTGGTCAAACATTAAAACAGAAAGTTACAGAGCTACAAGATTATGAGGCTTTCCATCAGGGTTGAAGCTATTACATATTACTTGCTAGATTTAACTAGAAAAGCTACAGGAACACAAGTTCCTGATTTTATCCATGACTTCTCCTTGTGGAGTTCTTTCTCTTGAGCAATAGTCTTCCCTTTTTGGGAGATATTTTGCTTTCTCTGTTTTGATATCTGCAAATGCTGTCCACCTCCACCCCCAAGCTTATTTTGTGTTTTGTTTGGAAATGGGAAGTGCTATGCTTACTTTGTTCCATTCTATTTTTAAATAATTTTAACTAACTGATCTAAACTTAAAGAAAAGACTTTCACTAGTTTGCTGCTTTCCTGCTTGTCACTGCTAACATCCTTCTGTGGGATGATTCACACTTCCAAACAGCAGGTTTGGAAGCAAACTCATCCTTCCGACAGATACACGACTATGGGTGTAAATAAAACCTAGACAAGCTGGGTGGTTCAAAGCTGTGCTGCCTGAGGTTGAGACTGGACATGAGAAAACAACTCTTCACCAAGAGTGTGGTCAGACACTGGAACAGGCTTGAGGTGGTTGATGCTCTGAGCCTTTCAGTGTTTGAAAGCCATTTGGACAATCCCCTGAAGAATGTTTTAACCTGGTCAGCTCTGAGTTGGTCAGGCAGTTGGGCTAGATGTCATTGTAGGTGCCTTCCAAGTGAAATAGTCAATGCTGTTCTGATCTATTCTTGTTAAGGAACCTCATGGAAAAGGTTATATCCCTTTTTTTGCCTTCAGCCTCACTACTTATTTCTGGTTTTCATTATTCTATTAAAATAGAAGGCAATATGTCTGTAACACCAGACATACAAAAACTGTGTATTTAACACCATTTGGGGATCTCTAGGAATTACAAAAATAACAGCTTTTTTCCAGAGCTTGTCAATGGAACATCCCCTCTTCAGAACAAGTTTTTAAACAAAAAAAAATTGTACTTGCAAACTTCTTTAGAAACCTGGCTGTGAAGGAAATAAAGGCATTTGCATCCATAGCATTTAATATAATTTAACACTGGTGCCATAGTTCAGGTGGGAGGATTATGGAAGGAAAGATTCTCCGTACTGAGTTTCCAGATTTCCCAGACAGTGCTGAACTCAATTCCAGTGTAGCTCCAGTAAAGTTGTTTCTGGGTGGTGTGGGTGGCTGGCACACTCATGGGACCAAACTCTTCCCTTTTAAGCTGGTTGAGACAGTGCCTTCTGAAGTTCCCTGTCCCATGGCTTGCCTTTGCTGACCATGTTGGAACTGCTCAACAAACATCGAGCTCAGTCTGAGTCCAGAATCAAGAGGATCTCCACATCACTCCGGGACTCTTCCTCTCCTGCAGGAGGGCTCTCCCATCTGTAGGAGTGTACATCTGTATCCCTTTGCTTTTCAGCCCCTTGTTCACGTTTGTGCCAAAAACCTGGTGGCATTCGTGTCGCAGGAAGCTGGGAACAAACCTGTTCTCCTCGCCATGGCTTTAAAGGACAAAACCATGGAAGGAATACAGGCTCTACGAGAAGTGATCCGGAGTTGCCAAGTGTGGTGAAGTTGTGCCATCTGGATTCAAGGAAATGATCTTGAGCCCATGACTCATCACCACCTATTTAAAAGGACTAGAAATGAAAATGATGGAATGTCTTTGTGGTGGTTTTGGACGTCCTGAGGAATTTCATGAATTTTTCTCTACTGTGTAGAACATTTGTGGGTTTTATTACTGGGACAGGTTTGCAAGTCCATATAGACAGTGGTGAGACGAGAGCAATTGTCTCAACATAGGAGAGAAGTGCTACTTTTATCATGTTGGGTGGGTCATTTATTTGGGAGAGGGCTCGGCTCTGCACATGTGTCCTGAGGAGCAGCAGATGCCAAGCTCTGTAGCTGTGCCATACCACAAAGGGGGAACACCCAGTGCAGAGGGAATAAAAGAAACATTGTCAAATCAAATTTTACCTGTTTTCTTTTTTGCCCCATGAGAATCACTTCAATTGAAATACAAGCCTTGGTAAAAAATCAACAGTTGTATAATGGGAAAGATTTTCTTGCCTTTTTTTAGGAAATGAGTCCTAGATGGCTGCTTTTGTCCTTATATCCATTCCTTTCTGGATGTAGTCTGAATTCATTTTCTACTTTCACTCTGATTTTAAAGAGCAGCAGATCATGACGCACTGCAAATTTCATGAAAGCTGATGTCAGGGTGGAAGACAGGAACCCAAATTAGTGGTAAGAAAATAATCTCTGCCAATGGATTATGTGGTACCAACACATCAGAGAAACAGAACATGCATAGGCTGATCACCTGATCATCTGTCTTAGGAGACGTGGGGACAGATGGTTTGAGGGGTTACACAGGGTTGTTTCTGACAAGTCCCTTACAAAACGTGTCAGATTATGTTGTGTGAGCTGATGCAAAGATTGGTAGCCAAACTTTTGCTTGGAAAGCACATTTGTTTTTACCTCTTGTAATAAACAACAACAAGTAGTAAATTTTTAAGTGAGCTGTTACACACTTTTGTCACTTATGAACTTGACAGCACAGACGGAGGCCAGGTCTTGGATTCTGGGCAGGGAGGAGTTGTGCTAAGAGCAGTTGGTACAGCAGAATCAGCACAGAGCCTGTGCCTGCCCCATCATGGCGATCCAGCTGCCAGGTCATTCTGTTGCTAAAAAATCCCCTAGAAGTAGAAAAGCAGAAAATGGATTTCGAAAGGACTCTTTTCTCTGAAGTAAGAGTTATTTACAGCATTTAAAGGGATTATGAGAAATGAAACTCTTTTTTTAAAAATACATTCAAACACTTCAGGCTTCCAGCTGCCCTTGACAAGAAACTTCATCTAAAAATAATTTTCTAAACTGTGCTTCCAAGAATCAGAGATTCGCATCTGTCAGAGCTATAAATTTTTCCTCTTTTACACTTCCCTTTTTTTTTTGTCTAGGAAGGCTGAAAGAGGCATGTGGAATTAGTTATTGTCAATCTTGGTTTACTAGTAGGGATTCTCTCCTGACACAAAACTGAGGCTCTTACTGTGTCCACAGCTCCAGCAGCTTGAGGAGAACATGCATGAATCAGCAAATTGGATAGAAATTGCATCTGCCCCTGTGGTGATAGAGTGGCATACCACTGCTGTGCCCCAAAGAGCTGAGTGTTACTACCTAAATGCCAGGCACAAGTTAAGCACCTTCATTTCCTGGCTGTGTCTGTGCCACCTGGTCTGCATAGGGCAGTGGGTGAGGAAAGGACATGGAAACCTCTCTGATTTGATGCTCAGAGCTAGGACAGACTCACCTTGCTGCCTTTCCATGTGTGATAAATTAGAGCACGAGCAATTGGTCCTTCGACTTTGCTCCTCTCTGCGCCACAATAAACCAAGGGGAAGGCCTGCTCAAACAACAGGCACAAGGTGCCACCAGCTGCCTGCCTTTTAGTCATTGCTCTCCTCCAGGTAGGGATTAATTCCCAGTTGCTGGGAAAGCTGCCTCTGCCACCCAGGCAGAGCTCTTGCCCTCGGCCGCAGGACGTGTGCTGGGCGGGGGGCAGCGGCTTTGGGCCACACCACGGCTTTCCATCCGTGTTTGCTTTCCGGGCGTGGGTGCCGAGCACGGCGGACTGGAAAGGTAAGTTAGGTAGCTTTTCTGCAGGAGACAAAGCCCGACCTGCTGCTCCAGCTCCCGCGGGGCCCGGGGTGCAGGGAGGGCGCTGGCAGGGTGAGCCGGGCACAGCGAGGGGGTGCTGGTAAGGTAAGCGGAGTGCTGGCCGGGCCCGGGGCACAGCAAGGGCCAGTGGGGGACTGGCAGGGAGAGTGGGACGCTGGTGGGAAATGTGGGGTGCTGGTGGGACCAGGGGAGCAGCCAGGGCGAGTGGGGCACTGGTGGGACCCGGGGAGCAGCGAGAGTAACTGGGGCAGTGGCAGGGCCCGCGGCCAGCAGGCGGGCAGGGCTGGGAGGGTGTCCGGAGGAGGAGTCTCCAGCGGTGCAGGTGGAGGAGGGCACGGGGGATGCAGAGGCAGGTGCACGGCAGCCAGACTCCCTCCCGGAGGAGCCCCAAAGGGTGAGTGGGGCCCTGGGGGGTGCACAGCAGCTGGGGGAAACCCCACAAATCGGAGTTGACCCAGCCATTGGTTCTGAGCACCTGTGGGAGCCGCTGGGAGGGCAGAGCCTCCTCTAAGAGCCCTGTGCCTGCGTCATCCACTCCTCCAGATGGGCTTCAGGGAGGGCTCGATGCTGCCCTGCCGCGATTTGTAGCTGTGTGCTGTAGGTCCTTCCCCCTGAGTGGCCTGATGGTGGTGTGGAGAGGCTGGTCCCGTAAATAACCCGAGTGTCCCGGCTTTATCTGGCAGCAATCAGGAGGAAAGGCATGTCTCCTGCTCTGGTGGGGCTAAGCCTGGATGCTCCCCTCCCCGGGATATGGGTCAGGGATCTCAGAGGCAGTGCTGGGGGGCTGCGAGGGCTCACCTTTCCCTGCTGACTTGCTTCACCCTACAGGGGGCTGCCGCTGAGATGGGAATGTGTCCTAGGTGCTGCAGGACACAGGGAGGCATGTGAGCTGGGAGTCTGGGCTCTGGCAGCCTGCCGATGGAGGGGAATCCCTGGCAAGGTGAAAAGCCCCATTTGCAGGTGTCCAGCCTGAACACAAGCTTCACTGCTCAGTTTATCTTTTCAGTTCTCACTTAGCATTCTCTAATATCCCAGAGAGTGTACGTAACAGGTAGACACTCTATGGCAGGTACCTGCAAGGTGTCTGAAAACAGACAGATTGGATATGGCTCAGTCCCATCGAGGAGCTGAATTTTGCAGCTGGTATTATTCCCGGTGTCTCCTTGCTGCCTTTGTTTTGGAAGCAAATGGCTCTCTAACTGCATTGAATTGCCTGACTACCTTGCACGGCCGGGATCTAATTACCTGTGGAGCTGGGAGCCCTGTCTCTGAGCGGCACCGAGGCTTTTGCTTTTAATGGCTTGCTCTGCAATGTTCAGAGTGTGACAATGTCGGGGAGGCTGCCAGGACTGGCTGTTGGTGCCACCGTGCTCACACTGCAGTGGCTGGGAAAGTTAATAAGAGATGGGATGTCTTGGACCAAGCATCTGTGGCACAGCACTGGGTTGAAAACAGAATAAATGGATCTAGCGAAGAGCACAGCTTTCTGCTGTATCTTGGGGGAATAAGCTGTATCACTAGAAAAGTGACTAGAAAAACACAGCTAGAAAGAGTGAGTTTTCATCCTGCTCTGTCATGATGCTCTGGCAGAGGCAAAGCATGGCCAAATCCAGACATTTAGCCCCAGCCAGCAACAGGGCAGCCCGCAGAAAAAGAGAGGAGTGACTGGGGAACGGGGCACAGCCGGACTCTCATCTCCTTCCCCGTGCCACGAGCTATCTCCGTCCTCCTGTTAATGTTTACAAGGCAGGTCCGGCAGCATCCAAGTCTGTCCAAAGACCAGATCCCGGCCCGGCTTTCCCGGGGTCCTTTTTCCTGCTGACCGGGGCAGGACCACAGGACGGTGGTGGCAGGGAGGAAGAAGGCGGCTCCCTGCTGCCTGTGTAACACT
Organism: Anomalospiza imberbis; assembly: GCF_031753505.1. NCBI lineage: Eukaryota > Metazoa > Chordata > Aves > Passeriformes > Viduidae > Anomalospiza > Anomalospiza imberbis. The sequence continues at coordinate 11,731,379 of NC_089696.1, read as the reverse complement.
ATCGGCCCCGCTGCTGTCCCCGCAGCCAGCTCCAGCTCCGCGTCCCCGCTCGCGGCGCAGGTACTCCGGGGTGAGCTGCTGGGGCCGCGCCAGCTGCCGCCCGGGCATCTCCGCTTACACGCGACTCCTGCCAGGCGGAGCCGGGGAAAGGTATTTTTAGGGCTGTTGATCTCACACCAGCTGAGTTTGCTCTCCTGTGAGGTTGGGGTTCGGTGAGAGGGCAGAACAGGGAGCCGCAGGGTCAGCTCTTGCTTTGGTTTGTTTTCAGTGTTTAATTGGACCGAGGTCATTCCCTACCACTCTTATCTATGGCAGATATTTTTATGCTTCTCTTCAGTTCGTGCTTACAGTTTTACCCCAGGCGATAGTTACGCAGCAGCTAAAGTATTTGTTTATTAACAATGCACTGAGAAGCATCTATATTGTTAGAGTTCAGCTTGCAGGTTGCTGGCTTTTTAAACCACTATTGTTATACTTGGGGAAAAAGCAGCTTTCCATAGATTAACAGAAAGAGAACCCAAACATGGCAGTTTATGCATCTGTTGGCCTTGAGATATGAAGCTGCCCTATAAATAATTGCTTATTATTAGGTTGGTCCTTGCTGTCTGTAACCACAGGGTACACGATGTCCCTATGCCCAGCCACCCTCTGCACCAGGAATGCTCAGTGCCTTGGGGCAGCCAGCTTTGAGGAGCACACATGGAGCAGGGAGATGCCATAGTACTCCTGCATCCCCAAAGGGCAGCAGATCTGCCTCTGGCATAGCAGACTTGCTCCCTTGTGCTTAATTTGGGTGCAGGAGGGACTGCTGTCTGTCCTTCAGGTCTTGGGGTTGGCACTACTGGCACACTGACACCCCCACAATCCTGAAATAGCTGGGTGAAGAATGTGGGTGACACCAAATGTCTGTTTTTTTGGGCAGTCCCAGGCTTTGCCCCCAGCAGGCCACACATGATGAAAGGAGCCAAATTTGGGGGGGGGGGGGAACACCTGTTTTTTTCTGGGCTCCCAAGGAAGATGACACAAGTGTCCTGATGGCTTTTTGGTAAGGTACTCTTTATTATCCTGGGTGAGGGATTGGTTTAACCCTTAAGTCTCTGGTTTCTGATGGAAGAGATGCACATTCCCTTTCAAGTGGGAGTGATTCCTGAGAAAGCAAGGAGCAAAGCTGGGAAGGAGAAGTGTGTCTTCTGGAAGACATGGGAACTGCATAGACCTCCTCAAGGAAAAGAGGGTTTGCTCCTGAAGGATATTTGCGTTTTCCTGCTGGGAGAAGCAGACCCAGTCATGGCAAAGGGGCTGGTTTGGGTGAAGGACACCCTGGAAAAACCCTGGGGAGGAGATAAATCTCACAGGAGGTTTTGTACATGCTGAGTGGGCTGGGAAATCTGCTGGGACCTTCCCTGTTACCAGCTTACCTTGCGCCTGCCTTCCTGCACCACTCCCCTTCCCTCTCCCTCCCTGCAGATGAGTAATGCCACACGTGCTGTGCCCTCTCCCGTGGCACCTGGCACGCCGGGGCCTGGCACAGCAGCCAGGCTGGCCTCAGTCCCACCATTCTCAGCTGTTGCCCTGCTTACGGCTGCCCACAACAACTCCCAGGACGGCCAGCAGCTTTTCCTGACCACGACAGCGGCGCAGGTCATCTCTGGCATCTTCGTGTGGTCAGCACTCATCGTCACCTTCCACCAGGTATGGGCTGCAGCAGAGATGGGGCCCAACACAGGGGTTGACATGAGAGCAAAACTACAGATTGCCCCCACGTCCAATGCGAATCACTCAGCTCTGGGTAAGTATTTCTTGCTGTTGCTGCCCAGAGGCGATATCCCTGCTGTCAGGAGCCTGGTGCTGGCAGCTCATAAGGATGGACTTTGCCCACACTCTCCCCAGGTGGTTGCCAGAGCCAGGAGAGGCTGTAGGCACTGCCCAGAGACAACAAGGTGGGGCATTTGGGGTGCTAGGGGTGCACAGCACCAGCTGCCTTGAGGCATATCCCGAGTGGGCATGGTTTAGGGGGCTGTGCAGGTCCATGCTGCTGAAGGCAGGCCTGGGGCAAGCGGCTGTCTTCAAGCACTGGGATGGGCACATTCCTCATACAGCCCAGAGAAGGAACCTGATTGCCACATGTTTTCATGCAAGGGATGGGCCCAGGGACTGGGATGGAGCCTGTTGTGTGTGTTCACTGCGATGGGTCTGTGGTGGAAAGCTGGCAGAGCTCTCACCCCAGAAAGGAGGGTTAACACAGCACCCCTGTGGGCTTGGGGGCACCTCTAGTTCCCATCCTGACCTGTGGCAGCCACAACTCTGCATGCTGGGCACTTTGCAGATCTACACACACCTGAGGAACTACACCATCCCCAAGGAGCAGCGCTACATCATCCGCATCCTCTTCATCGTGCCTGTCTATGCCTTTGACTCCTGGCTCAGCCTCCTCCTCCTCGGCAGCCACCAGTACTACGTCTACTTCGACTCGGTGCGTGACTGCTATGAAGGTGAGCACAGCATCTGCTCAGCAGGGAGGCTGAAGGCAAAGCAGGGCTCTCATCCTGCTGACCTGTCTCTGGAGCATCTTGGGTTGTGAAGTAGTAAATCTCCATTGCTTTCGCATCCCACTCTCCCTTCATGCAGAAGTTTTCCCATTTCTTCTCTGTTGGCAGCAGGGAGGGGATGCCCCACAGACAAACAAGAGCTGCTGCCTTTCAGGCACAGGCTTGGAGGGACCCCAGCACCACAGTCCTGTGAAAGAGGTTTTCCAGCTTCCTGTGAGGTAGAAGTGCAGCTTCTCTAAAACATGAGGCAGATGTACCTAAGGAATTGGAGCACTGGAGTGTGTTGAAGTGCAAGGGAAATTTGTCAGGATTAAGGCTGTTTTTCTACCTTGGTGCTCTCTTCCTCAGGAACTAAGTTGTGTGGGCATTTGCATTACTTCAGGTTTGGAGTATATGAAAAATAAGTGGTGGGGATGTCCAAGAAAACTGTTCAGGACTACAGGGACTGCTGGGACTGGGGCTGCTTGCTGGCCACCAGCCATTTGTGCTGCCCCTTAGCAATTTTGAGGTACTTCCATGCAGATGGTCCCTGGATAGACTGTGTGTGCCCAGAGGAGCTCCTGTGTCTGTAATGAACTCTGTGCACAGTGCAATGTGTCTGACTCCACTTGGAAGTCGGATAGATCTGCTGCTTCTCTCACTGGGCTCCCACCCACCAGCATCCCAAATCTTGATGCAGTGCCAGGTTGGATGAGGAAACACCTGAGCAGGAAGGAATGCGAGATGAAACAACCCCCTCCAGGACTTCCATCAGTCCTGCTGATCATGTCTGCCTTTGCCTTGGCAGCTTTTGTGATTTACAGCTTCCTGAGCCTGTGCTTCGAGTACCTCGGAGGGGAGAGCACCATCATGACAGAGATCCGAGGGAAGCCCATTGCGTAAGTCCCAGCATCCTGTGAGCTCCTTCTCCACCCACTTTCCCCACCCAGCACCCCCAATGGCATCTCCTTGCCTTCTGCTTCCAGGTCCAGCTGCTTTTACGGGACCTGCTGCCTTCAGGGTATGTCCTACTCCATCGGGTTCCTGCGCTTCTGCAAGCAGGTGGGTACCCCATGGGGAGCATCGACTCCACTTCCCTCAGATGAGGCTCTCTGGGTAGCAGGTTCCTTTCCCGCTGCCCTGCCAAGGGGGCTTAGCTTCATTATTCACTTAAGATGCTGGATTTGGAAGCTTTTTTCCTCTGAGGGAGGCAGGTCACCAGCTTGCTGGCACCTGGCCAGCAGCAAGGCTGCTCGCTGTCCTTGCCTCTGACTCACTGCTGAGTCAGGGCCTCCTCCCACTGCAGAGCTCAGATTGCCATCTCTGTCCAGTCCCAGGTTAGCCTGGATGCTGTCTCACTCTCCGGGACTGCACTGTGAGCTGAATCTTGTCACCTGTCTGTCCCCAAGCCCTCTGGTCCCCCACCTTGGACTGGCTATGCTGCCTTTCAGGAGCTGTCTCTGGAAGCCCCACTCCCTCACATCTACAACTTTGTGTTGGTTCATATTTCACCTCAGAGCACTGCTCTGTCCTCTGTGTGTCCCTGGAGCAGAGGGGTGGCATGTCCTGCTGCCCATGGTACACCGTGTCTCTCCCCTGTGCAGGCCACGCTGCAGTTTTGCATTGTGAAACCCCTCATGGCAATCGTCACCATCATCCTGCAGGCATTCGGGAAGTACCACGATGGAGACTTCAAGTGAGGATCCTGGGTGGGGCTGGGGGGTGTGAATGGGAGAGGATGGATCCCTGCTCCATCACCAGTGTGTCCTGCCAGTCTCCCCAGGAAGCTGCTCCATGGATAGTGAGAGCACTGTGAGCCCAAAGTGCCAGGGAGCAGAGACTCACTGCCCCCAAAAACTAAAAGGACAAAAGTCCTGTGAGCCATAATAAAAAAAATAATAAATAAAACAATAAATAAAAAGAGGTCCCACCAGCAGAGGAGAAGCTGCTACCTCTGCCCTCCTCCCCCTCCTGGGCTGTGTTCTCCCCAACAGCAAAGCTATGCACCCTCCCCTTCCCCATTTGATCTCTCTTTGCCCCCAGTTGCACTTGCTTTGCTCCCCACAGCCCAGGGCAGCAGCTCTCTCTCTCTCTCTGCCTGCAGTGTCCACAGTGGATACCTCTACATCACCATCATCTACAACTTCTCTGTCAGCCTGGCCCTTTATGCCCTTTTCCTCTTCTACTTCGCCACCATGGACCTGCTGCGCCCGTTTGAGCCGGTCCTCAAGTTCATCACCATCAAGGCTGTCATCTTTCTCTCCTTCTGGCAAGGTGGGTCCCACCATGGACACCCAGCACTTCTCCTCCCATAGCCCCACCTGGATCAGGGGTGCAGGAGCAGAACTGATCCCTCTCCTTTCTCCCACACAGGGACACTGCTGGCAATCCTGGAGAAATGTGGGGTGATCCCTGAAGTTCAGATCATTGATGGGAAGGAGGTGGGAGCTGGGACAGTGGCTGCTGGCTACCAGAACTTCATCATCTGCATTGAAATGTTCTTCGCTTCCATTGCCCTGCGCTATGCATTCACCTGCCACGTGTACAGGGAGAAGAAAGAAAACTCAACAGGTTTCCTTCCTCACTTTTTCCTTTCTTCAATGACTAAGGAAAGAGGAAACTCCCCTTATTTTATTAGTATCCCATTACCAATGGGATGCTAAAAGCTACAAGAGGAATTTCTTTATCCTGTGCTCCCTGCATTTCTTCTCCCTCTTCCCTCATGACACCCACAAGCTAAAACAAGGGGGCAGGTTAAGGAGACCTTGGTGTGGCTGGGCAGGATTAGGGGATGGTGGTATTACCTACATGCTGATGGAGAGGATCTATCCTTTGGAACATGGAGCTGGGATTGTCTTCCTTCTCCTTGGAACTTGGAACCGCAAACTGATGTGGCCCAGAATGAGCCCTTGATCTTGAATTTCTAAGGAGAGGTGTCTTGGATCACTTAGGCTCATTGATTGCTGTCCCATCACCCTCCTGCTCTCTCTGTTTTGCAGCAAACCTCGCCCCGATGCAGAGCATCTCGAGTGGGCTGAAGGAGACCATCAGCCCCCAGGACATTGTGCAGGATGCCATCCACAACTTCTCGCCTGCGTACCAGCAGTACACCCAGCAGTCGATGCAGGAGGCAGAGCGCAAAGCACCGGGAGAGAACGGGCACGTGGCCTCCAAGATAGATGGACAGAGCAGCAGGAAGAGCAAAAACATTGAAAAGAGAATGCTAATCCTGTCAGATGAGGAGCTGTAGGAGGTATCAGAAGAGACACTGCCACTGAAGAGGTTTTAACCCATGCAGAGGGGAGGTGTCTTGAGGCTGAGACAGCCTGGGCTAATCAGAATACTGAGAAGCCAGGAACTCTATCCAAAAAGCCAGTCTCTCAAAGGGAAGATGCAATAACTCAGAAAAGGTTAAGTCAAATAGTGCCAGCTTCTGCTATCATGGATGGAGCTGTGTTGAACCCTGTGTTGCAGCCTGGGCTTTGCTGCCCCACTGCTGCTGTCTCTCTGCCAGCCCTGTGCCAATGCTGGGGGATGCCAGGCAGGGAGGGGAGCCAGGGTGCAGGACAGACCAGCCACCCTTGCCCTACTCTTACCTCCAAGCAGTGCTGAGGCCTGAGAGAAATGCTTTTCTCAGCACAGTTCTGCTCTAGTTTCTCCCAGTTTGAGTAAAAAATGATCTCCAAGGGCTCTGTGGAGAAAACCAGCCCAGGAAGGTGACTTCGCTTCACCTCAAAACCCGGTAAAGGTTGAAAGACGTCATTCCTTATTTTTACATCTTTCCCCCTCTCCTTCTCACAGCAAAGCTTATAGAGATGTGCAAAAGACCTTTGCCATGGAGAATGAGTAAGTCATCCTCTTCTCCCTCCAGATGTGGGTGCAGCTGTCCAAGTACCTCCCCCGGGAGTGTGGCAGGACCTCACTGGGACTAACCAGAGGTCTGCAGCTGCATTTCTGAGAGCTGCCAGTGACAGAAGTGCTTGTTTATGTCTAAACCAGCTTATCTCTGAATGGATCAGAAGTTAAAAGGGATTCCAGCTTCCTTATCAGAATCTTTATTAGGGAACCAGACTGTGACTGGTGATGGTAGGAATTCACTTACTGGGAACTGTCTGTTCCTCCTAACCCTTCACTATTCCCCATCCCTGGGCTTTGCCTGTCCTGTGGGAAGGCAAGCAGGAGCTGAGCCCAGCTGGGTGATTATGGTGAGGATAGAGAGGTGCTGAGGGATGTTGCCACGTGGGGCAAGACCACAGGCAAGGAAAGACTGTGTATGGAGGGATGCTCTTTGTATCAGTGATGGTGAGCTCACATCCTCCTCTTAAGACTTCTCCTTTCTTCCCCAATTTTTAGTCTAATTTCTATTCTCCTGTTAATGAGATGATCCCTGGGAATGAACTTAGGCACTGATTGGGCTGTTGTCTGGGATGGTAGCTGGCTAGAGGAAGGATGAAGGCAAATCTATAGCCTCAGATTTGCAGTCATGTGGCAAACAAACCAATGGATAAGGCTTGAAGCCCTTTTAAACACAACTCATAGAATTTGGATCTTTTTTTTCCCCTGCTCTTAAGCTGCAAAATGTAAATCACAACACAAAATTATTTATTTTTTTTTCTAATAAACAGCAATTTCTAGCACAGAGCAAGCAAGCATTTTCACTGAGCTCAGCAAGCAAAGCCCACGATCTGCCTGTTCCTGCTATAATGCTGATGGCTCTTAAGCTTAACGTCCTCCCTGCCCCTCAATGCTGGCCCAGCAGAAATACCTGCACACGCAGCATCCTGCACATTTTGGCATTCCTACAGGATTTGTGCTCATCTTTTTCACTCCACAAAGAACGTGCATGTCTCCCGCTTCCTCTCCTTGCACAGCCCCTCTTCCAACCCTCGCCTAAGCTGTCGATGCAGTGGTTCAGAGGAGCTGGATCTGGTTTAGCTAAGCTAAGCCCAGACTCCAGCACGAACAAGACAAGCTCTGTTTATTATTTTTATTGGAGAAACCTTACCATGCTATAGCCCGGACTCCACATGAGCAACCTATAGTTCAGCCAGTCCTGCAAGTCCCTCTGGTACGAAGGAGCACTGCTCCTACCTGCTCAGCCAGTGAGACTGCTGCCACTTTTCCTGCAAGGAGGTCCATAAACAAGAGCCAGATGCTGTGCACATCCAGGCATTCATCCAGGATCCTGCACATCCTGGGAGCAAGACTGTCCTGCATAGAAAGTGCAGCCTCAGTACTCAGGGACAAGGTTGCTTGGCTTTGAAATGCAGCCAGCGTAGAAGGGACATCTCAGCTGAACATCTTGGTCTTCACCCCTTCTGGGAGAGGATGGCCACAGCTGCAGGAACAGAGGCTGCTCTGGCTCCTGGGGCGAGGACAGACTGCAAAGGTGATGATGGCACATCTGCTGGCGCGCTCGCAGCCGCTGAGATAAAGACTTGCACAAGAACACAGCAAGAAGCGTGGTTGTACTTCATTGCACAAATGATCGACTCCGGTGCATAATGGGCTGCCTCCATTGCTCTGCCAGCAGGTGCAATTCCCAGTGCAGACAATAACATTTGCCTATTTATGTCAAGCCCTGATTACTGTATTATATGTAAAACAGATCTTTCTTGCAAAGCCAAACAAGGGGGAGAAGAAAAAAAAAAAAAGTCAGCTGTGACTCATGCAAGTCAGCAGTGTGATACCAGCCTGAAGGAGCTGCGCTGGGCTGGACACCAGCTGGCTGCCGCGACGGCAACAGCAGGCACCCTCCCTGTTCCAGCCGGCGCGAGCTGGGCCTCCTGCTCGTCCTTTTTCTGGGAGAGGGAGAGAGGCAAGAGCTGGTGGCTCAGGCTGGGCGCTGTCATGGCCCTCAAACCCTTAGGCTGTCAAAAGGCATCCATGGGGAATAGAAATGCCAACAGTGATGAAGGCTGGACGCGGTCTCCTCTGCTAACGCGTCTCCTTTACCTCCTCAACAAGGACACGGGGAAAGCTGGCGGCGAGCACACGGGTGACCTACACAGGAGCCTGCTGTGCCTGGAGCCACGCCAGCAGGCAGCCCGGGAGGAACAGGCGTCTCTCACTGCCAGCAGCAGGCTCCAGTGGTCGGCAGATTTGTTTTCCCGTTGTCGCTCGTCCTCGGGCTTTCCCCAAGGACGAGGCTGAGCTACAGCTATCGGATCTCCTGGTGCTTTTTGGGCTTGGATCAGGCAGGTTTACACCCCACCTAGGTCAGGGATGATCACAGGCACAGTCTGCCACTACACCTGCAGGAGCTCAGGCTGACCTCCTAAAAGCAGAGGGGAAGGAAGGCAGCCGCTGGCACCACAGCAGAGGCAGCTCTCACGCATGGCTGCTCGCTGCACAGCACCCAGTCAGAGACAGACACTTCTTTTTTTGGGTGCTAGCACTCACCAACAAGGCCCTGCTGCTGACAGGCACCAGACTGCCAGACCTGTGCCAGAGAGCAGGATTTGTGCTTTTACCACCCTGTTCACAGAGACCTTCTATGCTTCTCTCCTATGCAAGGTAAACGCTGAGTTTTCTTTCACTTCTGAACCTTCACCTGGCCCATTCCTGATGCCATTTTCCTCTTGAACTAATGCTCCTCCTCTATCCCTCCAACAGTCACAACTGGCCCACCTCCCTGTCCCCTCTGTTGTCACCAGCTCCTCACTGCAGTGACTCCAGGCAGGAGCCAAAGCAGCTGATGATGCTTTTTTTGCTCAGCACAGAAACTGCCATCACCCTCAGGCTTCACCCACGTGCCTGCTCAGCCAAGCCTGCCTGGCCCCACCTAATGACCATCCATTACCTGCTGACACACAAAGCCTTTCAGCCCTGCTCCTCTTCACTTTGCCCTACCTCTTAATTCCAGCTTTGGCCAACACACCCATGTCTCCAACCTACTGCCTCAACACAGGCCAAGTGTTTTACCCCCTTCAGCTGTTCCCTCAAGAAACTCTACCACTTGAAATAGGGAATTAAAGCCAACACAACCCCTAAAAGCTCACTGGCACAAGATACCACCTTTTTAAAAGCCCCAACAGGGAAAAGCAAGAAGATGAAGTATTGATGTAAGGGGTTAAAGCAGTTTATTCACAAGCAGTCACACAGGGAAACCATGAAGGGATGTTTCACAACCCAAAGGAAGAGAGAGGAGTGTCTCTCTCCAGCACTTTAAGACAAGTCACAGTGTCTCCAAGCCACAAGTGGCTTTGCTCAGCATCACGACTGCAGGCAGGTCTGTGCTGAGCTCAGTCCTGCTTGTGCTTACACAGACAGCTCCTGATTGTGCCCAAAGACAGAGCCCCTGGGTCAGGAACAGACACACGGTCTGAGCACGGCATCGACCTGACAAACAGCTTGGACAAGAGCTATCCCTGGAGCACAATCCAAGTGTCCCAAGAAAGCACCACAGTAAGGCTGAGATGGGCTCCAGGAGGTTGGGTCAGATGATTGCAAAAGCCCAAGCTGCCATCCCACTTGCCTTTGCCCAGCCTGCCTCCAAAAAACACATCGCTCACCGCAGCGCCACAGCCAGCCGGGTGCTGCGCTGGGGACAGGCAGCAAAAAAACCCGAGGAAAACACTCCACTGAAGATCAATTCAGGCTCCAAAACGCTGACCATAGACCAGGGCAAGTCTGAAACCAGAAAATGCTTTATTGGAAAGGTACAAAAAAAACAGTCACTGCAGCTAAATTTACAGCAATAAATTACGTTGTGGCTGTCAAGAGAAGTAATGGACACATACACAGGGCAATTCGCCTTACAAACAGGAATCCACATTGCTTGGTATATCAATAATTTATTTTATAATAAAAAAGCAGCACAAAAATAAATATTGAAATGAAATTACTGAGTAACCACAGAGGATAGAATGAGCTGGTGATAAAAAACAACTTAAAACAGAAGACTTCTATCATTAAAAAAATGAAAGCAAGTATCCACCATCTACAGAAACACCCCAGCAGACTGAAATACAGACAAAGGAAAACAAATCCACATTACAAAAGTTTTTCAGTTTTGTTTTGTTTCTTTTTTTTTCCTTTTTTTTTTTCTTTTTTTCCTTTTTTTTTTTTAAATAAAAACAATCATGACAATGAAGTTTAAATGATTTGAGAGAGAAAAAACTGCCACCTTCTCCTCCTCCCCGGGTCTGAGCCATCCCGTGGCACAGCTCACCTCCGCCCTGGCCCAGTGCCAGCGCCTTGTCCCTCCCCACCATCCTGGAGCTGCTGTGGCACCCAGGTCTCTGCACTTTGTGGTCTCCTCCTGGCAGATGGTAGAACAGGGCAGGAGCAGAGATGCTGCCTTGTTTCAAAGGGATCTGGAGCTGCCCTGGAGGGAAAGGTTCCCCACTCCCAACGGAGAGCACAGCAAACACGTCTACGAGAACAGAGGTGTCCCTTCCCAGTCCCTGCGCGGCGCCTTCGTCTTCTCCTGCCTCCCACCCAGCCCTCGGTTCCCACGTCACACTGCGGATGGGGAGCAACCAAAGAAAGGCCAGGCCCAGGCGAGAGGATCCCAGCACCCAAAAATCAGAGCCGCCGCTCCTCCTCAGGGGGGTCGGGGGGGACAAACTAAGAGGGGCAGAGAAGGGAGCCCCGGCATCCAAAGTACTGCAGCAGAGAGACGCGGGAGGTGCGGCTGCGGGGACGCGTCCCACGCCGCCAGCTCCCCATGCCGCGCTCGCCCTGGGTGTCAGGCTGGCAAGTGCAGGACGGAGAGAAAAACAAACAAAACAAAACAAAACAAAACAAAAAAAAAAAACCAAAAAAAAAACCACAACAGAAACAAACCAAACCCCAGAGGAATGCAATGCGACAACCCCAAGCTGGAGGGCCCTCCAGGGAGGAGGGTGAAGGAGCTGGGTCTCCAACGCGATCAACAGCTTTCGGGTCATTCCTCCCTCCACGTTACCTTGCAATTCTGATCCCTCTGTGGAAGTTTAGCCAGGACATTTCATTCTCCTCCAGGTCACCACCCAGGGAGCCCTGGACTGGCAATTTCTTTTAATAAAGATTTACAGTATCAAACTTGGAAAAAAAATTATTTTTTTTTCTTTTTTACGAAAAATCTGTACGATAAAATGTATATAATTATATATTTATATATATATTTCTCTCTCTTTAAATATTTCCACGTGGTCCTTATGGATATCCAATATGGATTACCTACCATGGCTATGGTATCAACAGCTTTAACAACACCCAGGCCTCTTGTTCTTTATCGAGTGACCAGAGATTTAAGTGCCTACCAGCACTAAACTAGCAATCACTTGGACAAGCCTTTGGCACCCTTCCAAGAACTGGAAAAAAAAGAAATACTTGGCCACAAGGGAAGTGCCACATAAAGATATGTTTCTCAACTCATTCCAACAGCAAGAAGACCCCAGGAACAAAGTTCAACCTCTGTTCCCTTCAGTGAGACAGGTCTGATTTCCCCGGAGGGGTGTCAAGGGCAGCCAGAGGGTGTTCCTATCCAGCCAGGAATGTTATGGAGCTCTGGAGCTGTTTTAAAGACTGGAAGCATTTGGGCATTTTCAAGTCAACTGGCCTTTTTCATTAAGGTTTTCATTTAAAGCCCCAACAGTGCCAGGAGTCTCCATTTTGCCTGGTTTTGGAGGCACCTGTAAGGTCTGGGAAAGTGTCCAATGTCTATGAGCTGGAGAACATGAGAGGACCAGGAAATGACCGTAACATCTTTCTCTTCCTCAGCTTCTGCTGTGGGAGTCAATAACTGGTACTGATACACAGGACATCGATCTGCCTGTTTGGAGATAGGGAGGGAATGGAGGAGAAATGAGGTAACACTAAGTGCCATCCAAACTCTATGTGTTGGAAAATCACTTGAAGGAAACTCCCTGCTCCCCTCCAAAACGTGTGGATCTGGCAGGGGGAACGAGCCTTCAGGAAGCATTTCACTGACACCCTTTCTGGCTCAGTAAAGTCACGGATGTCGACGTTGGGACTGAATGAGAACCAAGTCTGAGGTTTATCTTTTCATTAGCCTATTTCACAAAGGATCCTCCTGGGAAATCCAGAGACTCCGATGACAAGGTGAAAAAAAAAAGAAAAAGCAAGCTAACAACTTCTTCCAAAGACAAGTAGGGCTTCACTAAATTTCTACCAACTTACTGCCATTCAAGGCAAGATAAAGCCTCAAACAACAAATGATACTGGGTGTCAGATGCCAGTTCACTGTCCTCTTTCCAACAATGGTAGCACTTGATTATTCTCTTTCAGTCCAAACCACTTATGAATTCTCCGTGATCTTTGTTCCAGAGCCCAAATTCTCTAAGCTCTTCTCCTCATCTTAAAACCTCAGCAATCTCATTCTCTTCTCACCTGCGTGACAACAGGCATCGTCCATTCCTCAAGTCTCTGACCTGCCCTACAAAACACATAGTCCCTTTCCTTTCCTACTTCAAGAAGAAAAAAAAAAAAAAAAACAACAACAAAACACACAAACACCAACATAGCTATTTTTTTTTTACAGTGACCTGGAAACATTCATTGTTTCATCACTGCTGCGTGACAGCAGAACCTCTCCTTTCAGCTTCCCAAATCCTGCCCACTGCCAAGCCAGAAATCCCTCTCCCAAACCACTGCTCAGAGCCAAACAAACGACTTCTTGATCCCAATTTCTGTCCCCTACACGCACATTGATTTTCCGTCCTGCCCTCATTATAACTCATCCACTTGCAAGAGAAAGCATCAAGTTTCAGGGTCACATTCACACAGGTTGTCTGAACACTGAGGGTTGTTCACTGTACTCTTTGGATCCCAAATTCAGCATCTGATGTGCTATGGAGAGGGAAAGACTCTTCCAAGCTCCCATCTGACCTCCCCACAGCCCTTCTCGGATCACCAAGGACTGGTGAGCACAGCTCTCCAGCTAAAGATGCTCATTGCTGACATACCAATGCTTTTGTCAAAGAGGAGACTCTAAACTTCTCTCCTCCTGGCTGAATGCTATTGCCCTCTAGTTACACTTCAGTGCTTCAAAAACATCCTTCCGAAATCCTCTGTACAAACCCCTTCTCGTAGTGCTGATCCCAGCAGAACTGTCCCACCTTCTCTCACAGCCAATTCTGCCTCCACCAGTAATACATGCAGCATTTTTCCTCCTCATCTCCCCTTCTCCTCCTCACTACACTACTCTTCACAGCATTTAGTGTGCCTCCCTCCCTTCAGCTTCAGGTAACCCAGGAAAAAAAAGCTGCTACTTCAAGACTGCGGATCATTTGGAAGAAATAAACTGTATAAATATACCCAATTCACAGGCACACCTTTGGGAATGAGCTATCAGGAAACTTGGACTTGGAATAAAGGAGGCTGCAATGTAGTTTTTTTACAGGCCACACAGGTAATGGGGCATATTAAAATATGTAAAATATATATTTTTCCATATTTTAACAGCATGGATTGAAAACAAAAGGTTATTCTTAATGGGTGTGGTCAGATCCAAGCATTTATCTCCATCATCCTCCCACTCCCATCCACTGTTAGCAGGATGAAATTAACCCAAAAAGCCTATATTCCTGCCCTCCTAATATCAGGTGGAAGTGGGGAAGGTAGGGGAGACCCTTCTTACAAGGAGTAGGAGGCCACTAAAGGAAACTCTTTTTCCCATACATTCATCTCACATGATGATTTCTACGGTCCATATGTCTCCTGGCTCTTGAGCATCATTCACGAAGACTCCACAGGCTCCTCAGGTATCTTCTCCCAGCTGGAAAGCTGCCCACAGCTGAGAGGGGTTTGTGGAGGCAGAGGGAAGGAGGAAGCAGATCTTGCAATTTGTACTGCATACAGAGCTCAAATCCTGGACACGAGAGGTTGATGGAGCCACTGAGTCCAGACAGAAGCAGCCAGTTAAGTCCCCTTTGTAGGAACCCTTTGGGTTTGTTTTTCTCTTTTCTTTTTTTATATTCTTCTGTTTTTTGCGCTTTTGGAAGAGACTTCTTAAAATGCCAATTCTTGACGTGACCAAGGACTCCGGAACAATGCATAAGAGCCTTATCCCCTCCCCTCTGAAAGGCTGCTAGTTCCCCCCACCGAGGGCACTAGGAGGCTGCTGAAAACGGCACAGAACTGGATGAGATTTCGGCTGATTTCACGATGGTGATGACACTGGTGGTGGCAACTTTGGTCGGGGTAATAGGCCCTCGCGCCACAGTACGAGCAAAGGTCTGGAGTGCTTCGTACTTGGAGCGCAAGGCATCCAGCTCTAGCTTCATGCTGCTGTTTTCTCTGGCCAGCTTCTCCACCTCTTGCTGCAGCTCAACCCGCTGCCTCTCGAGCTCCTCTTTCTGAGTCACACGCTTGATGCGGCAGCTGGCAGCGTAGCCCCGGTTCTTCAGCGTGCGCCTCCGCTGCTTCAGACGGATGACCTCCTCTTTGGTGAGACCCCGCAGGTGCTGGTTCAGCTCCCGTACGGACATTGACACGAGTTCATCATCACTCAGCACTGGGGCATTCTCTCCTGACTCCTCCTTTACCTGCAAATACCAACAGCACAGGGGTAGCAGCAACTCGATGTGAGCGGATGCTCTGGGCAGCAGAAGGAGAAAAGGCCACCCCTCAGCAACGTGACATCCCTACATGGAAAATATTCCTGACGTGCTGTGGACAGCACAAACTCCACTAGAACATCTCGGTTAAACATGGCAGAGATCTGAGCCCTGCAGTTGTCTGGGTCAGACAGACAACTTAGGTCAGAGAACACAGTGATTTTACACACCCAATGTGATCCCAACAGCAAGATTTTCAAGAGGATAAATGGAAAGTCAGCTGAAGCCTTTTTTTGTGAAGTCCTTTGTCAGGACCTGGAATTCATAACGAATGCTAAAGATGACACCTTATCCCAGCATTATGCTGGGACACCAGTGCAGCATCTCAAAAGCAGAGTAGCTGCTTCCGTGCAGGGCTTAATTCAGCATTTTGTGTTTTTTTGTTGAAGATTGCTCATTTGAGTTGCGAACAAAATCAGCCACGCTTGGCTTCAAGGACAGCCTGGTTTGGTTTTGCTAGGGCACAGCATGTGGTAACTGAAGTTACATGAGAAAACCACCAAGTCCTTGCCCTTTCCTGGAGCACATTTGCCACCACCATTATTTTCAGAATCACAAAACTGTTTAGGCTGAAAAACACCATCAATATCACTGAACACAGCACTTTTAAGACACCATCCTTTTGTCTTTTCAGAGACTGCAGGACATATGGAATGAAGAGCCAAAACACTAGAAAGAAATTTCAACATGCATGAACAGCCTAGGCACAGACCACCATCAAGCTGGTATGTCTGAGGCATTTACTGTCTCATGGATCTGGGAGACACCAGCTGAACCCTTCCCCAGAGCCTCCCAGTCCTGAGAGTAAAAGTACTTCATTGCCAAGACTGGGAGCACTGGTTTCAGGATGCTGCCAATACCTCCTGTAGTCAGAAGTCTCTTGGATAGCTGCTGGTATATGCCAGCCTCCATGCCATGCCAGAGACTTCAGGCCTCTTTCTTGGTAATGCCAGTATTCTTCTACCCTAACCTTTCCTGCAGACAGTGGGAAATTGTATCAGCACCTATTTCTAAGAGTCTCTCGGAATGAAAAAGAACAGTCACGTACGACCAGCACAGCACAGCTCTGTGACAGCCTCCCCAGCCACCCAGCACCACCCACTCAGCTTCTTCCCTACCTTTAATGCCTTGTTCGGTTTGGGATTAGTCGTCATAACCTGAGCACAGTCTTCCGGACAAAACTGCTCAGAAATTGCAACTGGAAAAACAAAACAAGGTTTCCAGGTTAATCGCAGAGATGAAGGCAGGAAGAAAATACCCAGCACACGGCCCAAACCCCCAAATCAACCACCATTAAAAGAAATAAGCACACAGCTGTTTGAAGCACTGGGATGGATTCAGATATCATTTACCCTATTCAGATAAGAGAAGGAGAAATTTGTGTTGACAAGTGTATCGCTCCTTAACACCAAGACCTTGTATTTTGCTGTTAACCACACTAAGATGCAGCAGAGAAGACAGGGCAGGGAGGAAAGAAGGACACCCACATTCATCTGTAAACAAGAGTCACACTAAGCATCACGCACCACCTTGCCATGTGCCACCCCTTCCCAAGGGGAGAATGGAGCGTGGCCTCCAAGGCCCCGTCACTGGCTCACCTCCCTCTGGAGGCATCCCAGACGCTCCAAATGGCCTATTAGGGACTGAATTAAGAGTTACCTCTGCTCATAAAAGGCACTGAAAAGCCGCAAGACAACAACTCCCTTCATTCTCATTTTGATGATTATTAGCTGGGCTCGAAATTGAGCCAGCAACCCAGAGAGAAGCTGCCTGGTTTGTAACCTGCTTCTAGCGCTGTCCCCACCCAAAGGAGACGCTACCAGAAAACCCAAACAACAGAAACAAAAGCCCCCCGACAACAAAGCCAGGAAGGAGTTCACCTCTCCCAACACACCAAGACTGTTGCTTCCCAATCCTCCAGCCCCAGACTGCGAGAGCAGACCTGCTTGATGTTTCTAGTGACATGGAGGCATGTCCATCAACAGCCAGCCCATCCCCTGCCGTGACACTGCCCTTCACTCTCACCTTAGCCAGCGACTACACCCCTCCGACCAGTGCCTTGCAGAAAATCCACCTGCCCGCACCTCCACCAAACCCCTTCACCCCGTGGTCCGGTGGTACCTACCCTGGGAGAGGCACCGGCAGCCGTGCCACCATCACAGCCTCTGCTATGGCTCCCCAGAGGGGAGGGGTGAGGCTCCGGTGCCCCCGATGCAGGGCGGCTTCGAGGGCTGCACACCCGCGGCACCGCAGAGCGCTGCCTGTCTGGCGGGAGTCCTCTCTCTCCCCCCACCTTCTCCAGCCCAGCCCAAACCCTCCCCATTTCCACGTCTGCATCGTGTCACACATCCTAATCATTCATGAAAAATCCAGCCAAAGCATCCCAAGCATGATTCCCTTCTGATAGTTGCCATGGTGACCTTGGGAAAGTAGCCAACCCTGAGACAGTCACCATGGAAACAGAGAAGCCCAAAAGCAATAATGACTTCAGGTCATGTCTGTGCAAAGACATCACGAGGTCGTCGGAGAGTAAACAAACTCATTCATATCTGCAAACAGGGGTGGCGGCATTTGGGGGGGTGCAAAGGTGGGGCATGGGGACCAGTGGGAGCCGAGTGGGTGAAGGTGCTGGCTCAGCCCGTGCTGCTGTCACTGGAATTTTATCAGTCAAGGCACCTCATCATCACACGACTTACATAAAAATCAAGATGAAGAGCAGGAGGGGGAAAAAATAATCCTGTAATTGCAGAGCTGCAAGATACTATCCTAGATATTAGGGAGTGTATTTAGGCGCCTCCTCTATTTTTAAGCCTGAGACAGCACAGCTCTCCATGTCTGGAGGAGGGACAAGGACAGCCGCACAGCACACAAGCCAAGATGCTCCGTGATGAATGGACCACTTACAGCAACTGGTGTGCACTGCATTTTCTAGAGCATCACCGAGTCCTTCCCTGCTCTCCTCCAGCACTGAGCCCCACCCCGGGCACACCTCCAGCCACAGCCCCTTGTCTCGCCAGGACAGCAGGAATGGGCAGGGCACGGGCACGGGGCAGGGGGGCAAGTCCCAGCCCCTCTCAGCTGCCTCCGACAGACGGGGATGTGCCCAACCTCTGTCTGCGTGCTCTTCAGAGCCCGATCTCCTGTGAGCGCAGGCACCTCTTCAGACCCCAGCACTGCCCTTTCACCGTCCATCGCTTCCCCTCCACACCAGGCATTTGCTGCCCACCCCTACCTCCCGGCCGGAGCCGCAGACGCAGGCACTGGCAGCCGGGGGGGAAGGAAAAAGCTCCTTGTCTTGGCCAAGAGGTCTCGGAGCGGAGGAGCAGAGGCGCTGCCAGTGCGCAGAGGAAAGGGCCGGCAGCCCCCTCCCTGCAGAGGCGCAGCCGGGCCGCAGGCAGTTGGTGCCATAGTTATGCAGTGAGTCACCAGCTGTTTACAGAGTTTGAGCGCTCACATTCCCACAGCATCAGAAACTCTTCCTTCCCTCGGCGGCATCCCCCCTCCCTCGCCGCCCCCATCCCTACAAGGGAAGGGGCGCACTGGCCGCTCGCCGCGCTGCGAACGCCGGAAAAGGAAAGGCAAAAAGGAGGGGGAGGCCAACGACAGCCCCGTCACACCCACCAACTGCACAAAAAGCCTTTTGATCCTCACCCAGCGCGTCTTCAAAGCGTTTTGTGCGCCAGCCGATGGAAAAACTGAACGCGGCCACTTGGCCGCGCGGAGATGGAAAGAAATGTAAAGTATCATGGAAAACCGAGGGGTGAGGTTGCCTCCAGTGGGGGTCAGCGCGAGGGCTCACCTGCCACCCGGAGCAATGCTCCAGCTCTGAGTGATGAAACCCTGCTGGTCACCTGTTGCTCCATGTCACCAAAGCAACAGCTCCTTACCATGCACATTCCTCAGAGGACAGCACAGGCGCTTGGCTCAGCGCCTTCTGCTGCACACCTGTCTCCCCCCACACCAAAACACCCCCTGGATGGGCCAGCATCCCTCAGACATAGGCTGGGATCCACCCTACTGCACCAGGGGCAATGGCCAGAGCTGCTGCTGACACAGATTAACGAGGAGGTTCAAGGCACCATCAAGAATTGTGATGCCAGACCCTCTTAAAACAAGGGTGGGAGACTGTGGGCTGGCCTGACCCAAAGGGCAAGATTTCATAGAGCAAGTAGAAACACTTAAACAGGCTCAAGTCTCACACTCAGATATGAGTGCAAGGGTGAGTCTTATCTCTGCACTAGGTGAAGGCACAGGTGTGGTCCTGGCTCTGCTCGAAACCGATACAACACTCGCAATCCTCACCAGCAGTCCTCCAGGGCCTTGGGCCTCATCTCATCTACCAAATCCTTCCCATCAGGATTATTTGGGACTATTCAGCTACCAGCAAGAAGACACTAAAAATCAGCATGTCATCTCCCTTACATTTGTTACTTACAAAGCAAAACCCCGCAATGAAATCATAAACCACTCTGCAAACAAGTCATACCCAGCAGCGTTCCCTAAACATGCTGCACAGGGGTCTTCTGGGATCCTGCCTGCAATTTGATTATTAGAACCCTTTTAGTCTTTACCCTACTCCTGCCCTTCTTTCCTTAATTGCATTTGCCGCATCACATCTAAAATTAGGAGCTCAGCTTTTTGGAACAAGGACCGCGCTACATCCCTGCTCTGTAAGCAGTACGACACATTTTGAATGCCACATCAATAAAGCAGCAAGTAGTATTACACCAACTGTGAGGGGAAAAAGCTTTTCCAGAGCAGCTCCACGCTCGTATTTACAGCAAGTGTTTTGACTGTGGGTTACATAAAGAGCCCTTGTAATTCTGCAATAAAGTTACCCATTGACAGCCTTGCCAACGCCCTCTCCCTCTCTCAGACAGCTCCTATGCCTCTCGAAGCATCCTCCCAAAAACCTGGAAGTCTCCAGCTGACATCCTAAGTCTGACAGTCTCAGCTTAGAGCATTTAGAGATCCCAGATCCTTCGCTTTGAAAGGGAAAGGCAGCAGAAAGCCTGACTCAGGCAGAGGTAGGACAGAGCTTTCCACACAAGGCTTGCAATTAAGGAAGAAAACATTCCAGAGTGAGATTTCAGACTCTCCACGCTACAGGGCTTTCCAAGCGCATTACACATTAAGGAATTACTATAAAATCACTGCTGACACCCGACAACTGCAGATGAACTTGAATTTTAAAACTCTTTCTACACTGAAAGACAACCCTGGCCACAACATGAGTGCCTGGCAGACAGCCCTGCTGGTGTTTAGCTTCCATCCTCATACTCATACAGCAAACTGAAAACATGCAACCCTCACCTTCCACCAGGCCAGCAACGACTTCCCGAGGGCAGAAAAACAGCGCAAGGTTCAAGCGGCGACAGGGATCTCTGCCATCACGTCTCAATTCGGCACCGACAGCTATGCAGGGAATACTCTACTCATTCCCAAATGCAGCCATTTAAATCCTAGGCAGCTGTTTAAATTTCTCGTTTATCCTCGAGTTTTTCCCAGCTCCAGAGCGCTAGCCAAACGGATGTGCCTACCACGGGTAACATCTGAGCTGACAGGTGAAGGCAACTACAGATGCTCAAATCCTCATCGCCGTGCCTCTGCCGCTCGGAGGCACGACACGCATTTCCAGCACATTGCAGCATGGTAGGCAGAGCACCATCCCTCTCCCCATCACTCAAAAAGCCATTCTCCTGCTCTGACAACCTTCACACATCCTGTAAGGCAGACTGACGCTTGTCACTCATTTGTAATGAGAGCGGGGAGGGACGGGCTGGTGGTGTGAATCAGAGAGTAGAGAAGCATATGCGAGGCAATATATTTGACATGAAGAGAGAGAAGACACAAGGAGGGGGTGAGTCACTGTTTACTGTTCTAGAGGAGCTCCACGCAGCCCTCGCCCAGCTGGCCAGCTTTCCATTTCCCTTATGGATCGGAACCAGCATCCAGCAGCAAAGGGGAGATTCAGGAACCTTCAGAGCACATTTGAGAGCTGCCAGGACACAGCTCTCTGAGGCGCTCTCTGGGGAAGCCTGGACGTGGATCAGACAGTCTTCAGTGGTTTGGTAAACAACCTAGTCAGAAGCTGCAGAGAGCCTGTGGTTAGGGAGCAGGGATATGGAGCACCAGGCGGGTACGTCTGTGTGTCACCTCTGAAACTTCACGGAGGAGGAGGCTGAAGGGGAAAGGTATGCGACAGCCAGCCCTGGTACTGACAAGCTTACAGCACTTTTTCCATCACGTGCTTGTAAAACGCGGTGACAGAGATATACTGGAATTACACCTCAGCATCACCAGCCCAGAGATGCAGCTCCCCAGCCGGACAAGCTGAGCCACCAAGCAACAAATAACTTTCTCGGATGCACAGCCAGACCCTGGGGCAGAATTGGGATTGGGATTCCTAACTTTGCTGCTCCTGACCCAAAGTGCCAGCCATCAAGTCAGAGATCTTCACTAACGGTAATAACGGAACATAGCAGCATCGCTGTTTGGCGTCCTGCAATACTGCAAAGCAGTGGGATCCACTATGCAGCCTGTCCCTCAACTCAGGAGGACAGTGCCAGGGTAATTGCTCTCACTACTGCCTTTCCCCAGCCCTTGTGCTGATGGTCACAGAGCACTGAATTGCTTGTGCTTGCTTCATGCTTGGAAGACTCTCTGCCCAAGTTTGAAGATAGCCTCAAACAATAGCTGAGACAGAAGTGGAAATTGCCTGTTCATCTCTACAGGGTGCTGAGCCTGAAACTTCCTGATAATTGAAAGTGCTAGCACCGCTCAAGTATTTCACAGCTGGATGTTTACAAAAATGATCAGCAAGCGAGCTTATCCCGCAAACCCCGACTGCCGCAGGGGCCAGCGCTCCCAGCTGTCCTTTCTTCACTTCCCAAACATCTCACACAGCTAGAGATTTTCAATACCAAGTCCTGCAGCACATTCCATGCCATTAATCATCTTCCAATCCTGATGGAAATCAGAGGGTATCAAGCTGATCTGTATTTTTCCTTTTCAGGAGGCACACAGCAGTACTGAACTCCATGCCGCAACAGATTGCCGAGACGGGCGACGGCGCAGAAATGACATAAAACATGACAAAGCACGCTGTCCTCGACAAGCAAGCAGGGGAAAAAAAAAAAAAGCCAACACATTTCTGCCTCTGGTTCAGAAACAGTTGTGAAGCAAGGCAAGAAGCTGGCGCAATACAGCCGAGAACACCTAACAGGGCTCAAAGCCCTGTCAAGCTCAGAGGCCGCAGAAGCGGGCAGGGTGTCCCGACGGCCAGAGTCACCGCGCGG
This sequence comes from Anomalospiza imberbis, assembly GCF_031753505.1. Lineage (NCBI taxonomy): Eukaryota > Metazoa > Chordata > Aves > Passeriformes > Viduidae > Anomalospiza > Anomalospiza imberbis. The sequence goes on along the minus strand of NC_089696.1, from coordinate 11,708,987 downwards.
CCAACCTTGCGGCAAGCGGCCCGTGGCCTGTCGCTGCCAGCCCCGGCTCCGGCAGCCCGGCCGGGCGGGAGCGGAGTTAACTGCGGGGCCGCGCAGCCCTGCGCGCTGCCATTGGGCAGCCGCGGCGTCCATCAGCCCGAGGAAGTGACTGCACGAGGAAGGCTCGAGGAAGGCTTCTCCGCAGGCAGCACCGCGGACACACACGGAAGGAGAGGGGGGAAAGAGCGGAGGGACGCACGCTCCTTTCATCAGTGAGAAAAAAAAAACCAAACAAAACCACCAGGTAAACTCATCCGCTGCTAAAACCCCGACAGCACCCACGGCACGAGGCACTGGGCTGGGGCGCACGGCTGCGTCCGCCACAGGGCTTACAAAAACTGAAAGTGCAAGAAAAAGGCGTGCAGCTTTTCAGGGAAACACTCAGCTCTCAGTGGCTCCCTCCACTTTCCGCAGTCCCAGCTCAGCTTTAGGCACGCTAGCAAAGGAGGGGGCGGCCAGGTGAAAGCGAAAAATGGAGGCCCTTCCCTTTTCTGTAACAACTTTGCCCAAAGGGGGCTCGTTCCTAATTTGAGACCTCATGGCCTGCTTTCGGCAGAATCTGTAAAATAAATCCTCCACGGAGAAACCCACGAGGGAGGGGAACGGGCTCTCAGCCCGAGGAAGAAGAGGAGGAGGAAGGAAACAGATCCTGACACAGTGTGAGAGTTTGGAGATCTCAGTTCCCGTCGCTCGTGGCCTGGATGTTTCCCCACCTTATGCCGCTGCCGTCACGGGGAGGTTGAAGAGGTTCCCCCCACCCACCTCCTCGCTCCTGCTTAAATCCCCAAACGTCCCGCACCCACCAGACAGTCACGCGGCAGTGCCCGCTCCCGGAATGTCACCGTCCCCTTTCCTCCCACGGCCAGTCCCTGGGCGGCCGCAGAGCACCCCGTTTCCAGAGCGGCCCCATGCACACGCAGCCCTCCCTCCCCACAGGCTCCGGGACCAGCCCGAACACACCACGCAGCTCTCCCTCTTTCGACCCAACCAGCAGCTGTGCTCAGCAGAGATAAGCCCCCCACCCGCCGCAGCCCTGACCCCCAGCCCATCCGATGGGCAGCGACGCGCCCGCCTGGCATTTCCCGGTGGCGGCGGCTGCTGCTGCCCGATAACCCGGGGCGGACAGCGGATCGCGAAGCCGCCGCCACCACGCCCGGCCACCGCCGCACGCCGCGGCCACGCTGCCCGGCCCCGGCTGCGCCCCGGCTCCCTCCGTACTACAAAAGCTGCTATTTTTATTCGCCGGAGCGCGCGGCGTCACAACAGGTTTCCTCACATGTATTTTAAGAGCCATTCAAAGGCAGAGGCAGGCAGCGCGCTCATCCTCGGGGGGAAGAAAAATAACAAGAAACAGGGAAAGCATCACCCCGGCAAACACCCAGGGGACCCTCAGCCCCGTGTCCCCGAGGGTGCGGGGGCGCTGCCAGCCCCGTCCCACGGGGGTTCAGCGGTGCCGGCTCCGCACTGGTGCGAGGTGACAGGGAAGCTGTGACGGCGGGGCCGTCGCGCCTCCGCCCCGCGGGGGCTTCGGGGGCCGCTCGGCGGGGGCGGGCGGCGCTCCCCGAGCCTCCTCCCGCTCCCCCCCGGCGGGGCCGCCGCCGCCCGGCCCGAGCCCCCCGCCGGGCCCCACGTGCGCGCCCGGCCCGGCCCGGCCCGGTGCGAGGGGCGGCGGCACCACGTGCCCGGCGCGGTGGTGACTCAGCACTTTTACCTCCGCCGCCCCGCCCGCCCGCGCCCGACCGGACCCGACCGGACCGAGCGGGACCCGGGCCGGACCCGGGCCGAGCCGCCCCTTCCCCCGCGATCGAGCGGCAACGCGCGGCCACCCCCCCTTCCCGGCTCCGACCCACCCCCCCGCCCCCGCCCCCTCCGCGCCGCGCCCGGGCGGCTCCTCACCTGCGTGCCGGCGGGAGCGCCCCGTGGCGGGGGCGGCGGCGGGGGCGGCGGGGGCGCGGGGGCGGCGGCGGGGGCGCTGCGCGGCTCCCTCCTCCCTCCCTGCCAGCGAGTCCCGCGGACAACAACAAGCGCGGGGCGGCCGCCTCCCCCCCGCCGCGCCGCCGACCAACCAGCGCCCCCGCCGCTTCCGGCATGGCGCGTCACCGCGCGCGTCACCGCCCGGCCCGCCCCGCCCGCCGCGTCACCGCCGGGACCGCCCGCGCGGTTCATTCATGGGGAAGGGCGCGGGACGGGCGGGGCGCCGCTGCCGGCACGTAGTCGCCCCCCTTCGTCCCCGTCCCCGTCCTTATTCTCATCCTGATTCTGATCCTCATTCATCTCCATCTTTCTCCCCATCCTCACCCTGATCCTCGTCCCTCTTTTATGTCCCCTTCATCCCCATCCTCATCCTCTACACCACGCCCCGTGCCCCCGCCCCGCTGCGGGGCTCACCCCTCTCCGGCAGCTCCCTACCACCCGGATCAGTCCCGATGGCGGGGGCCCAGCGTGGCCGGGGTTTTGCACGCTCACACACGGGTGCGTTTTATCCAATCATAGAATGGTTGGTTAGGGAGGGACCGTAAAGCTCATCGCGTTTCAACCCCCCTGCCATGGGCAGGGACACCTTCCACTAGACGAGGCTGTTCCAAACTGTATCTAAACTGGCCTTGAACACCTCCAGGGATGTGGCATCCACAACTTTTCTGTGTAACCTGTGCCAGTGCCTCACCACCCTCATGGAAAAGATTTATTTCTGATTTCTAATCTAAACCTGCTCTTTGTCAGTTTAAAGCCATTACCCCTTGTCCTGCCACCACATGCCCCAGTCAAAAGTCCCTCTTTAGCTTTCTTGCAGGCTCCCTTCAGGCAGGGAAAGATGGCAATAAGAGCTTCCTGAAGATCTTCTCTTGTCCAGGCTGAGCAATCCCAGTTCTCTCCTTTCCTCACACGAGAAGTGCTCCATCCCTCTAATCAATTTGGTGGCCTCCTCTGGACTCACTCCAACACCTCCATGTCCTCCCTATGCTGAGGACCCCAGAGCTGGACAGAGCACTGCAGGTGGGGTCTCAGAGATCAGAGCAGAAAGGAAGAATCACTTCCCGTGACCTGCTGGCCCCTCTGCTTTTGGTGCAGCCCAGGACACGGTTGGCTTTCTAGGCTGCAAGTGCTTTGTTGGCTCATATCAAACCTCTCATCCACCAGTACCCTCAAATCCTTGGAAGGGCTGCTCTTGATCCATTCATCCCCCAGTCTGGATTGATACCAGGAGTTACCCTGACCCAGGTGCAGCACCAGCACTTGGCCTTGTTGCAGGGCAAATGATGATGGAGAAACGTGTCCTGGGCATCCCAATACTCTTGGGAGGACTTGCTTGTTCCCTGGGCTCCTGGAGGTGGCCACTGACTAGCCTTGTCCTCCACTAGCTCTGGACCAGCCTTTGCCAGCACTGCCTGTCCTGCAGCTCCCTGAGCATTGCAGCGGGGCCAAATCCTGCCCAGGGCCGGATCTTCAACCCAATCTTTGCACTTTCCTCATGCAGTTGTGTGAGCTGCTAAACACAGTACCCTGACCCCAATGGTGTGAACAGCATTTCAGACCCTGGGGGCATCCAACAGTGATGATAATGCATCAAAAAATGTAATAACACAGGCAGTTGACTAAACCAAACTGCCTCCATCTCAGCTGGGCTTGTTTTGATTTCTTTGTGTCCATAACAATGTCGGAAAGTCTGTGTTAGCCTCGTGCAGTTTGTGCTTTCCAGTCTTGGGGCCAAATATTGGAGCAGCTCTAAGGGCCATAACTGAGGCTGCGAGTAAGATCCCATCTGTGCCTGCTCCCTTTGAACAATGAGAGCTGCAAAACACAGGGAGCCTCGTACCTGGCACAGCCCCATGGATCTGGGCAACCAGAGCAAGGTTTAGGTGAACGCACCTCCCTGATGTTAAGAAATCCCTATTTATCATTGGAACTGAGCTAATGAGGTTGGCTAAAGCTCCCAGGTGGTGGGTGGCATGAAGCTGCTGTCCAGTGTAGCTGCAACAGCTCTGGCCTTCACCTCTCCCAGATTTGCAGACACTGGTTGAAATCCTGCACTGGGTGCTGGGACAGGGTGAGCTAAGGGCTAGAGGACAGATTTCAGCCATCACTGTGGTCTCCACTGATGATTCTGAGGTTTGTCTCCAGATCTCCTTTCCATCCAGGAAGGTTCTAGTGTCTCAGAGAGCCAAGACAAGCAAGGAGAGGGATGCTAGGTGTGGGAGCCTTTGGGGCCACTGATGTCCCCAACACAGCCACCTGCTCTTAGTACTCTCTCTGAGTGGTGATAACCAAGAGTCAGAGCCATCCTAAATCATCCAGGGTTTATCCCTGAGACATCGACGAGATGCTGGTATCAAGGGCAGGAGGGATGGGCTGGCTGCCTCCTGCATGGCAGTTTCACCTTCTGTGGTGACAGCCCCACACATGGGCCTCACCAGAATTGAGGTATTTCCCCCTCTTTTTGCAACAACATGGGGTTTGACAGATCACATACAGCAGGAGGGGAGTGGCTGTGACACCTGAAATTCTGTTTCTGGATGAATTGCGCTGTTCACGACAGGTTACTTTTCATTTTCATTCCCTGGGGAAAGTACCTGTGCTCCAAAGGTCTGTTTTCATTCGCTGCTGAACTTTAGACAGCGGTGGCCTTCAATAGTAAAAAGGGAACAGCTCTCCAGTCCCTTGAAAAGTGGGAGAGCCTGTGCAGCGCACACACTTGTTAAGCAAATGAAGAGGAGTGCATGGGAGACAGGACCTCTGGTGAAAACTTGGCTGGAGAAAGGGCGGTGTTCTGGGATGTCTGGGGTTTTGTGAGTCTGGCCCAAAACACACCCAGCATCACGATTCCCTGAAGCCACTGAGCAGGGATAAATTGCTCTCACCCTATAAGGGTGCACAGAGGTGTTTCTTCTCTGGGTTTTGACACCCTGCGTGCATCAACTGTGAAAAAAACCTAAAAAACCCTCTGCTCTCCCATACTCTCCACTCTTGAACAGCACCGAGCGTAGACACAAACATTAAAAATAAAATTGAAAAAGCGCCCAGCGCGGAGGAGCGAGCGGAGGAGGGGCGTGTGGGGATGCGCTGCTACTAGAGAGGCGCGGTAGGAGCCGGCCGAGCGGCTCGTCGGGTGTTTACGGCGGGGCCGACGGAGCCGCAGCGCCGGGAGCGCTGCCCGCCCGCTGCCCGCTGCCCGCTGCCCGCTGCCCGCTGCCCGCTGCCCGCTGCCCGCAGCCACAATGTCAAGAGGAGACACGTGTATGTAAGCGCCGGCACGGCCGGAGCGGGGCCCGCGGGCGGGCAGGGGCTCCCGGGGCGCGCCGCTGCCCGTGCCCGCCCGGGGACGCTCCGGCTCCGGCTGTGTGTCCCCGCCGGCCCGCCCGCAGTGCCTCGGCTGCGGGCCGGCCGGGCACGGACCCCGGCTGCGTGTGCCGTGGCGTGCAGAGGTCCCCGCGGCCAGCCGCGCGTGGGGAAGCGGCGGGCGGTTGCATAAGGCGGAGGCGCTGCCGCTCGGGGAGGTTCGCGGCCAGGCCCCGGCGGGTTGAGCTGTCGTGGTGGCCCGAGCTGGGAGAGGGCTGGGGACTAAACCTGTTTGTGGGGGATGGAGCCGTTTTCTGAGCCTTTGCAGGGAGGAGGGTGAGGGGAGCAGGGTCTCAGTGAGAGGGAGGAGACGGAGACAAGAAAGTTGTGGCTCTTTTTTTAAGATGCTGAGATTGCTCCCTGCAAACTTAACAGGAGCATGGGGGTCTCCTTTGCTTAGAGTCCGGGAGTTGATTGCCTGAGAGGTTGTGAGAATCAGCATTTATCAGTGGAAAGCAAGGACTAACGGCAAATTCCCAGCCATCCCTTGCTCAGCCCTCCTCGGGTCTAAAACCTCTGAGTCAGGGCTTTGGACGATGATGACAGAGGATGCTCGTAGAGGATGCTCAGAGCAGAGGAATGCTCGGAGCAGAGAATGCTCCACACCTCGGAGCTGCAGCTCTCAGCATCACAGCTCTGTTCCCACAGGAAGAGCAAGCTCGGTTTTGCTTGCACCTTCCAGAAACACTGCAGCCCATTAATTCAGACCTGGGAAAAACTCCTTGAGGGGCCACTCTGCCACATCCCAAAAGCAAAGGGTGCTTTGTCCCTTGGGATTGGTGGACAGTCGGGTGTCAGTGTCTCCCCACATTTAGCAGGGTCAGGAGCACCTGACCTTGGCAAAGCCTTCTTTTGCCGAGTTTGCCAGGTGCATCTTGGCTGAAGGTGCAGATGAGATGCTGCAGGGTGCTGAGGCAGGCAGGCTCTGCCCAAACCACAGGCATCAGGAGAGGGGGAAGCTGTCCTTGAGGCCTGGGCAAGCTCTCCCCTTCTGTCTCCTTCACACCTGCCACCATCTCCCCTCCCATCCAGCACCAGGACAATGAAGTCGTACCAGAAGCTGACAACAACACAGCCAGCAGCATGCCGGGTGGAAGAGGAGGGGGCTGCCCCGATGCCCTCCAGCCAGGGGAAGCTGGCCCCGTGGTGGGTGGGCAGCGGGCTACTGGTGGCCGCTGTTCTGCTGAGCACCATCACTGTCTGGGTGCTGCGGCAAGTATCGGGGGGCTGGCTTGGACCCACGCCACCCCCCAAATGTCTCCTGGTACCTGAGAGCCATCGCTTTGACTGCTACCCGGAGCGGCGCGTGGTGGTGACCCAGGAGCTCTGCGAAAGCCGAGGGTGCTGCTTCATCCAGAGTCCCCCGCTGGCAGAGGGCAAGCAGGGGGTGCCCTGGTGCTTCTATCCCCCTGACTTCCCCAGCTACACCCTGGAGAGCCTCAACCAGACAGCGCTGGGCATGGTGGGGCTGCTGGTGCGAAGGGAGAAGGCCTATTACCCCCGGGACGTTGAGAAGCTGAGGCTGGATGTGGAGTTTGAGACGGACACAAGGCTGCACGTCAAGGTGAGCTTCCTGCTGGCTGCCCTCAAGAGCCGGTGACTGTGCTCCTGACCCTTGCACCTGCCATCCTGTAGGTGACCATCCCTTGCTTGGATCAAGTCTGGAATCTGCTGTGCTCCAGGCATGGCTGTGTGGGGCCAGTGAGCATCTCCAGCCCTTTGCCCTCTTTCTTTGCTGTCCTTTAAAGCCCTTTTTCTCCCTTTTGCAGATAACAGATGCAGCCAACCCACGCTATGAGGTTCCCCTTGATGTTCCCCGGGTGATGAAGAGAGCAGAAAACCCCATCTACAGTCTGAACTTCTCCTGGGACCCCTTTGGGGTGCTGCTGCAGCGCAAGGCAACAGGGACAGTGCTGTAAGAACCCACCTCATGCTCACGCTGTGTCAGGTGGAGAGAAGCTTTTTCCACCCTAGTCAGAATCCAGCATGCTTCCCAGAGGTTTTTCGTTAGGAAAACCCATGCTGTGAGGTCTCCAGCCAGTTATTGCTCTTTGTCTTGCATCTTTTGAGCAATGCTGACATGGGGATGTGGCAGCTGGTGGCTTCCTGGCCCCAGGGGCTGGCCACGTGCTTGCTCTGGCCATGGCAGACCTATGTGGGATCAGCATCTCTCCAAAAACTTCCCAGTGCTGTGATTCCTCTCAGGGTCCTACAGAAGCCAAACATTGTGTAGATCCCAGCACATCACCAATAAATGATCTGGTGGCTCAGGAAAAATGCCGAAGAACAGTTGTGGCTTTGTCCTCTCCCTGCTTTTGGGTTTCCCTGGCTGTCCAAGCTATAGGGAAACCCACAGCTCCAGGCTTTTTGTGGCAAAGGACTGTGGGTGACTTTGTTGTACATCTTCTGTCACCACCACATCTTTGCCCACACTAAGTTGGTGGTGAGCACCAACAGCTGGATAATGTCTGGTCAGGGTGTTTTGGGATTCCATTCTTTCCTCCTCTCTCCCATTTGCTGGTGTCTGTGGTCCATTCTGTACTTTGGGAGCTGCTTATCAGTGACAGCAGGCTAAGAAACCCCATGGCCATATCACCTCAGTGGTTAATAATAACCTGGGTGGAAACTTCTGGTGTCAAAGGGAAGGCTGTGCTGTGCTGGGTCAGGCTGGCTGAGGCTATGCCTTGTGTCCAGCCAGACCTGAATTTGCTCCTGGGCCAGGGTGTTGGGGCTGGATGCAGGGTGGGATGTGCTGCTAGACTTCCCCTTGAGATGCTTTGAGAGGGAAGAGATCAGTTATTGATGGGCAAATGGATCCTAATGAGTCCCAGAACCCTCTCCTGACCCTCTCTCTTTCTTGGTGTCACCCTGTCAGGCTAAACACCACCGTGGCCCCCTTGATCTTTGCTGACCAGTTTCTCCAGATATCCACATCACTCCCATCCAAGTTCCTCTATGGGCTGGGGGAGCACCGTGGCAGCCTCCTGCACAGCCTGGACTGGAACACCCTCACACTGTGGGCCCGCGACGTCTCTCCCACGGTACATCTGCCTTCTTCCCATAGGGGTGCAGGGGGTGAGGGCTGGAGTGCCACTCTCCTGTGCCTTGCACAAACCCTGGGAAAGCATGGAAGTGGTGGGCAGCAGCACTGGGAGAGGCTGGGGATGGTTGAGGCTGATGAGCAGGTATGTGCCAGGGAGGATTTCAGAGCAGTTGCAAAATGCTCTTGGCACTCCAAGGGCAGTGGGTGTTTCTGCTCCACCCTGCTCCTCGTGCAATGTGTTGTGGTGAGGCAGGAGGTTTCCCCCTCACCCAGCCCAGCTCAGTAGCAGCCCCTGAGCTGGAGGAAGAAGCAGCCTCCCATGGCCTTAAGCTCAAAACCTATCCTCATTCCTTGTCTTACGCTCCAGAGGAGTGACAGATGCCTGGTTAGGTGGTGGCAGCATATACAGCTCAGGGTCATTTATTCACCTTCAGTGACATGGGGCTCTCCTGCTTTGCCCTCTTTGCTGTCTTACCGGGCACCTCTCCTTGCAGGAATCATTCAACCTCTACGGCGCCCACCCCTTCTACCTGCTGATGGAGGAGGGTGGAAATGCTCATGGTGTTTTCCTACTCAACAGCAATGCCATGGGTAGGTGTCCAGGGCACCCCAGGCCAGCTTGTCCATGGTGGAGGACCTGGCAGACTGGGACAGATGGGAGCTGCTGGAGTGGCCACTTTGGGACCTTGGGGTGGGAGGAAGCCATGAAAAGGAAAGATGTGGTTTGATGGCTCCGTTATTGAGCGCAGCCATCTGTTTCCTGGCTACGGCAAGGCTCTTTAGCAACTGCTGAGCAGTTTAACCACACGCCCAGCTGCCGAGTTGCCATCAGGAAAGCGAGTCCCTTGCTTGCAGTTCCATGCCCATTCCCCCTGCACCGGCAGCGGGGCACAGCTGGGGCGCAGCCGGGGGTGCCATCTGTCACCCGCGCTCCTCCCAGCTGTGCCGCGCCAGCTGCGGCCGTGGGATCTGCCCGTGTGTGCCAGCTGATAACAGCAGCTCCTGCGGGCTCCTGCCATGCCAGGGCCGGCACCAGGACCACCCGTCCCTCCCAGCAGCTGCCTCTTGCAGCCAGCTGGCATGATGCTGCTCACACCAGGGCTCCAGCTGTGCTCAGCTCTGTTACTGTGATGCTGCTGAGGAGGAGCTCCTTCGACATGCAGCCACCTGAGCTGAGGTGAAAAGGCTGCTCCATGTGAAGAGCCCTTCCCAGGAAAGGCCTGGCTTCCACGTGCTTGCTTGTACAAGTGGCTCTCTATTCACTTAGGTGGGGATTTTGGGGGAGAACATGAAGGAAAGCACTGCACTGAAGTGCTTAGTCTTGGTCCAGCAGTGGAAGCTGGCACAGATTTGAGCTTAAAGAGCAAATTTTCAAGATAGCATCAATGCATGATCTCTCTGGGCTGTGATGATTTAAGCTTCCAGACACCCATTTAGCATCTGCTGATTGCAAGACAGGGATTTCTCTCTTCCCTCGAGCATTGCCTGTGGGGCTGCCTGGGCTCCATCAGAGGCGATAAGATCTGGGGGTTGCTCCCCAGTTGTCATTACCTTTTTCTCTTCTCTTTCCTTTTCTACCTTCCCACTCAAAGAGGTGGCTCTGCAGCCTGCTCCAGGCCTGACCTGGAGGACCATTGGAGGTGTGCTGGATTTTTACATCTTCCTGGGGCCTGATCCCAACATGGTCATCCAGCAGTACCAGCAGGTGATAGGTAAGTGCCCACACCCCAACACAGCTCTCTACAGGCACCTCCTTCATGCCCACACACCTGTCTCACCCCAGCTTCACCACCATCCCCATCCCTCTCAGCTGGGCAGGGATCAGCATCCCCCAGCTGTTCCATCCCCAGCCCTTCCAGCACACTGTGGTTGGTCATCACCTTTTATCCTCCCTCTCCCCTTTCCATCCTTTTGAGATGCTGCTGTCATCTTGGGTAGCCCCATCCATGCTCCCACTGTCCCATTGCAGGTTTCCCAGCCATGCCACCCATCTGGGCTCTTGGCTTCCACCTCTGCCGCTGGGGCTACGGATCCAGCAATGAGACGTGGCAGACTGTGAGAGCCATGAGGAACTACCAGATCCCCCAGGTAACCCCCAGGCCTGTGGGGCAGGGAATCCAGTCTCCATCAGCCATTCCTGAGCCTCTTTCCCACAGGATGGGCAGTGGAATGACATCGATTACATGGATGGGTACCGGGACTTCACTTTGGATTCCCAGAAGTTTGCCTCCCTCCCCTCTCTGGTGGAAGACCTCCACAAACACGGGCAGCACTACGTTATGATCTTGGTATTCCCCCTCTTCTCCCACTGTGCTGTCTTTGCTGCAGGGATGTCAGACATGGGCATAAGGGATGCTCCTGGTCCCAGCTGGTCATTCCTGGCTCTGGGGATTTTTGTAGGAGGCCAGTTCCCAGTGCTGGTCAGGCAGCTGTAAACTGAGACTGGAAATCCCCCTAATGGAGGGACCTTGGAGACACAGCCAGGTTCTTGTGCTGTGCTCCTGTCTTTCTGTGGGTACAAGGATGGCCCTGACCCCTGTGAGAGAAGGAGTGGAGGAACTGTGGGTCAGGCAGTTTAACTTGTGGTTGCTCAGCTCAGGTGCCCTCACATCTCCACAAGTGCTGAGAACTTGTGACCTGGCTGTGATGTCCCTTCTTCCCTCTGCAAGGAGTGGGGGGCACGGGTTCTGCTTGCTGGAGGCAGTGGAGACCAGCAGATCCTTGCAGGGGGAAGTTGGATTTCCTCCTCATTGAACTCTCTGTAGTAGCCCTGTCCATGACCTGACATTTCTTGCGTAAGAGCAAGATTTCTTGTATTTGTCCCCCCTTCCCCAAAACACCGTAACGGATCCTGGGGACTTGCAGAAGTGGCATTTTAGAAAACATGCCTGGAAGCGTTGAAGCAAGTTTCTCTTCCGCTTGAGGGGAAATAGCTGCCGTGTGTGGGCTCTGGCTGACCCTGTCTGGGTTCTCTTCTGTGAATCACACTGGTCTGGCCAGGGGAAGAAGCCATGGTCTGCCTGGAGTGGCACTAACCCTCTGCTCCATCCCCAGGATCCTGGCATCAGCAGCACCAGCCCTCACGGCTCCTACTGGCCTTTTGATGAAGGCTTGAGACGGGGCTTGTTCCTCAACACCACCCAAGGGCAGCCACTCATCGGGCAGGTGAGGAGCTCCAGGGGGAAATCCCAGCTCAGTGGGGTTGTGCAATACCAGGGTTGGGATTTCATCACAATAGAGGGAAAGCCAAGTGGCCAAGGGACTTCCCCGGGATAATTGCCAGAGCCTGGCTCAGCCCTTGTCCTCCTCATGTGTCACCTCCTGGTGTCTTCACCAGCCTGGGACCAGCCCCTGCTCAGCAGAGGAGCCTGTGGAAGTCATATGAGCTTAACAGAGTCAGCAGTGCTGCCTAAGGCTGGTCATCTGATTTCTCTCCCTTCCCTTCCTGTTTCTGGGGTGAGGGGAGGTTGTCTGTGATGAACAGTGTGCCTCGATACCTGCTCTGCAGCTGTTCCCTCCCACTTTGACCCCTCTGGCTGTTTTCTCCCACCTGCTCTCTCTCACTGTCTCCAAGGAGGAAGCTTTTGAGGTAGCCTGAAAACACGAGGGGAAATGAATTGGCTAAAATTCCTGGAATGAGGCAAAGCACAGAGAAATCATGGCTTTTCCCTGACATGTTCTTGGTGAGGTAGTGTCAGGTCTTGTGCAAGTGAGGGCAGAGCAGCTGCTCCATCAGCTGCCACTGCCCATGGACTGTGGGGTCTCCTCAGCACCTGGTCCTCCCAGTACCATGGGGGTAGGAGGGATGCTCTGTGTGTGTAGCACCCAGGACTCGAAGCATTGGCTGTGTTTATCTTCTGTCTGATTGCCTGTTTCACCCCCAGCTGAAATCCCTGGCGTGCTGTGGTACCCTGTTCCCCATGGTGGCTCCCCACAAATCAGCTGCTCACTGAACCCATGGATTTGTGGTGTCCCCACAGGTCTGGCCTGGTTTCACTGCCTTCGCAGACTTCTCCAACCCAGACACACACCAGTGGTGGCTGGAGAACCTGCAGCACTTCTATGCCCACGTGCCTTTTGATGGCCTCTGGATTGTAAGTCTCTCCTTGCCCGTGGGTTGCTCCCTGCCAACAGCTCAGCTCGTGCCCGCTGCATGTCCTGGCAGGACTGTCCATCAAATGAGAGCTTTTCCAGCTCTACCACGAATCCCAAAAACACACACCTGAAATTGCAGCACAATTTTCTTTGCTTAGGACATGAATGAGCCATCCAACTTCATGGATGGGTCTGAAGATGGCTGCCCCCCAGGAGAGTTCGACAACCCACCCTACACTCCAGGTAAGGAGGGAGATAGATGAGATACAAGGCTGTGCTTATAGGTACTGTGTGCTTTGAGCTGGCTGCCAACTGAATGTGGTGAAGAAAAGCCATTTCTGAGAGACACTGTGTCTCTTTTACACCCTGAATGCCTCCATCCCTACCTCGATGTGCCAGTATCCATGTCTAAGCCGTGCACACTTGTTAGGGCCATGTCAGGGTGCAGGACGGAACCATTTGCATGAGCTTTTGGCACTGGGTTGGCAGTGACAGCTGGCTGTGGGAGGACTGACCTAGAGCAAGCAAGTGTAGGGAGTTCATATCCCCTGCACCCCAGCTGAGTCCAACTGGGCTCTCCCTCCTGGCAGCTGTGCTGGGCGATTCCCTCTCTGCAAAGACGGTGTGTGCCTCGGCAAAGCAGAAAGTGTCAGTGCACTACAACCTTCACAACCTCTATGGGCTGATGGAAGCCAAAGCCACAGCAAGGTACCTGAGCATCCCACTTCCTGGCAGCCTGGGGATGGGTTGGGACAAAATCCTCAGAGCTGAGTAGGAAGAGGATGGGGATTTGAGTGTGATCTGAAGCTGAGAAGCTCTGACTGCTCACAGCTTCTGGGATGGGAACCCGGGAGAAGAGGGGAGCTGACACTGCTCTGGGAGGAATGGGTGAATGAGGCTGGTCCTGCTGGAAGCCTTTGCCATCGTGCTCAGACTGACTCTCCACCCCTCTGTCAGGGGGCTGGAATTTTCCCTCAAGTGTTGTGGGATAAGGCAAACACCTGGTGGGCTGCTCTTACCTTCTGTCCCCAGCTCTCCTGTTGTTTTCCAGCGCCTTGATCAAGATCCGGGGCAAGCGCCCCTTCGTCATCTCCCGCTCCACCTTCCCCAGCCAGGGCCGGTACTCAGGGCACTGGCTGGGTGACAACCGGAGCCAGTGGAAGGACATGGGTTACTCAATTCCAGGTGGGTGCCACACAGCCCCTACCACCACTGCTAAAGCTTTCTGCTTGTCTGGAGGTCCTCCGAAACTGTGCCCTGTTGACTGTCCCTGCCCTCAGGGCTGCTGAGCTTCAGCCTCTTTGGCATCCCACTGGTCGGGGCAGACATCTGCGGCTTCTCCGGCAGCACCTCGGAGGAGCTGTGCACACGCTGGATGCAGCTCGGTGCCTTCTACCCCTTCGCCCGCAACCACAACACCCAGAACGAGAAGGTCAGTGTGCCCAGTGGGAGGCATCCTAGGGCTGGGATGTGGGATGGGGGATGTGGGATGCAGGGTACGGGATGTGGGATGGGGGATGCAGGAGGTGGGGTCGGGGGTGGGACAGCTGCTGACTGCCCGTGTCTCCCCCAGGCCCAGGATCCAGCAGTGTTCAGCCCTGCAGCCAGGACAGCCATGAAGGATGTGCTGCTGACCCGCTATTCCCTCCTGCCCTTCCTCTACACCCTTTTCCACCATGCCCACCTGCAAGGGGACACCGTGGCCCGGCCCTTGTTCTTTGAGTAAGGCCATCCCCACCGGGAGCTGGGGAGATGCTTGGGCCGAATCAGGGAGATTGAGCGGCGTCTCCATCCCACCACAGGTTCCCTTGGGATGTGGCCACGTGGGAGCTGGACAGGCAGTTCCTGTGGGGCCGGAGCCTGCTGGTAACACCAGTGCTGGAGCCTGGGGTGGACTCAGTCACAGGTTATGTCCCCCAAGGCACGTGGTACGACTTCCACACGGTGAGGAGCATCACGGCATTTGGCTGGGGGCCGGGTGATCCCTGCTTGACCCTCTTGGGGCTGGGCTGGGAAGCCCTGGCTGAGCCCAGTGTGCCCTAATGGAGGGAGGGTTGGGGATGTCTGCTCCTCAGACCCGTGCCTGAGCCCTGATCCCTCACACCCATGTCTCTCGCCACCTGCCCAGGGCTCCTCGGTGAACAGCAGTGGGGAGATGTTGAAGATGTCGGCCCCTCTGGAGCACCTCAACCTGCACATCCGGGAAGGTGCCATCCTGCCCACCCAGGTGAGTGCCCACCCATTGCCTTCCTGGGTGCTGTCCACAGCATGTGTGTCCCCCAGCACCTCAACTCCTGGCCCCCATCCCCAGTGGTCATGGCCCTACAGAGCCCATATCTTTGAACCCCAGAAACCAGGAACCACCACAGAGGTGACCCGAGGGAATCCCCTGCGTCTCATCGTGGCCTTGTCCTCACATGCCACTGCCTGGGGTGACCTTTTCTGGGACGATGGCGAGAGCCTGGACACCTTCGAGAAGGGCAACTACTCCTACGTGGTGTTCAATGTCACACAGGTGGATGTGGTGGGGAGGGCAGGAGTGGGGTGTCCCATGGTACCTGGTCACCTTGAGCTCATGCTGTCCCATCCTGCAGAACATCTTCACCTCCACCGTCCTCCATGCCAGCACCGAGGCCACCAAGGTCACCGTTGGCACACTGAGCATCTTTGGGGTGCAGAAACCGCCCAGCAAGGTCCTCCTGAATGGCCTGGAGAAGCCCTTTTCCTACCTGGACAACCAGGTTTGGCCCCATTTCAGAGTGCCCTTTGCTGGGTGAGGGTCCCCATCCTGAGGGTCTCCCCTCCTCCTCCTCCAGGGTCACAGTGTGACCAAAGAGGAGGATCAGGACTCTCTGTGGCTTTCCTGCCATGCCAGGGTTTAGGGGAAAGCAATATCCACTTCCCTCCTGTCAAGGCTGTACCCCGAAATGTCTCCTCTCCCCCCACAGGTTCTCAACGTAAGTGACCTTGGCATGAACCTCAGCCAGGGCTTCTCCCTGCAGTGGCTGTGAGCAGGGGGCTGTGGCGTCACCCTCACCTTGCCAGGACATCCTGCCAGGAGAGGGTCCATGCTCTAGCCCCTGAAGCCAGGATGCTGCCACGGAGAGGGCACTGGGGACTGTCACCTGCTGCTGCTCGTCCCCCTCCAGCCCAGCTGGGGACAGGGGGCGTGGGATGGGGGCTTGGCTGCTGGGTGCCCCCTGCATGGTCCTGGGTGGGTGGTGTGGGTGGAGGTGTGGGGCCCCACTGCAATAAAGGCATGTGGAGAACTTGTCCTGGGAGCATGATATGGGGACAGAAGGGGTGGCATGGGGGAGAGGGGGTGGGCAGCCAGTTGCTGCTGTTTTAGTCCTCAGCCTCTATTCTCCTGACTCCATCACCCTGATTTCAGCTTCTCAGTTTTAGCCCCAATCCAACACCCCCAATTCCAGTCCTACATTCCACCCCTCCACTTTCAGCTCCCCAGTTTCAGCCCCTGACTCCAGCCTCCAATCCCACCTCCTTGATTCCCTTTGATCTCAGAACCCCCAGTCACAGACCCATTTAAGCTGGAAAAGACCTCCAAGATCAAGTCCAGCCGTGGACTAATCACTTTTTCAAATACACCATAGCGCTGAGTGCCAGGTCCAGTCGTGTCTTGAACACCTCCAGGGACGGTCACTCCATCACCACCCTGGGCAGCCCATTCCAGTATGTAATCCCCCTTTCCGTGAAGAAATTCCTCCTGATGTCTGACTTAACCCTCCCTGGTGCTGCCTGAGACGATGTCCTCTTGTCCTGCCGCTAGTGGCGTGGGAGAAGAGACGGATCACTCATCAAAGAACATCGTTTCTTAAGAAAACGTTGTCATAGTCCACAGCCTGCAGCCTCTCTGACCTCGGGCTCCCCCTCCCGCCCGCCAGACGGCGCTGCCCAGCGGGGCGGGACGGGGCGGGCGGCGCCGCTGCGGCGGCGGTTCCGGTTCCGTGTGGCCGCGGCCGTGGGTCGGTCCCGGCTGTCGGTCCCCAGTGTCTGTCTGTCCGTCCCGGCTGTCGCTCGGTCCGTCCCTGGGCCGGTGCTCGGCGGCGCCATGAACCGGCCCAAGGCGGCGGCCGTGCGGCGGCCCAGCGCCGTGCCCAAGCCCTCCGGTGAGTCCCGCGGGGCCGGGCGGGCGGGCGGGGGCTGCGGGCGCTGTCTCTCCCCGCCGCTCGCTGTCTCTCCCCGTCGCTCGCTGTCTCTCCCCGCCGCTCGCTGTCGCCGTCGCTCACTGTCGCCGTGTTTCCCCTCGCAGCGCACCCGCCGCCCGGAGATTTCATCGCGCTGGGCTCCAAGGGGCAGAGCGGCGAGGGCAAGGCCGCCGTCACGCTGCTGAAGCCGGCGCCGCCCGGGCTGCCCTCGGAGCGCAAGCGGGACGCGGCCGCCGCCTTGGCGGGCCCGGCGGGGCTGCCCGGGCTGACCAAGCGCCCCAAGCTCTCCTCCACGCCGCCCCTCAGCGCCCTGGGACGCCTGGCAGAGGCGGCCGTGGCGGAGAAAAGAGCCATCTCGCCCTCCATCAAGGAGCCGTCTGTCATCCCCATCGAAGGTGAGGTCTCGCTGCGCTCCTGCCGGCACACGGAAGCCTCGGGGAAACGTTCTTCTCTGGAGTCTCATCCCAGGAGTCTTTCTTGAAGCCCACGCTGTAATTATGTGCTGTCCTCGAGGGTTTCCTTCCCTGGATATGGGGCTGAAGTCAAGGTTTTCTCTTCTGTTGGCATTGGGTTGTGTTCATTCTGTCTGACAGCTGTTTAGTAGCTGTATGTGAAACACTCCTTTGAGGAAATTTCAAAGTCTGGATTGTAGTATTTTATTCACATACTTCTTTAGCAAATTCTGGGTCTGGATGTTGCCTTTTGAATTGTCATTCGGTTTCTGATGTTGGATACATTTGCAGAGGAGTGTGCTAGCCTGGAAAAACAATGAAGGGGCATTGTCAGTTGTGAAGCAGAACTTTCAATGGCAATTGAGTAGGGAAAAGCTATTGCAGGGGCTAAAGTGAGCTGGTCTGTCCTTTGCTGTCCCTTGTGACTGGTTCTGCAGCACCTCAGGGTGGTCATTTGGCATGAGGGTAAATGCTGATGCCCGTGTGTTGGTGGTTACAGTTGTCCCCACGGTGCTGCTGGATGAGATTGAGGCAGCAGAGGCAGAAGGCAACGATGACCGTATTGAGGGGGTGCTGTGTGGAGCTGTGAAGCAGCTGAAGATGAACAGAGCCAAACCTGACACCACTCTCTACCTGAGCCTCATGTACCTGGCAAAAATCAAACCCAACATATTTGCCACCGAAGGGGTTATCGAGGTGAGGACTCGCGAAGTCACTGACGGATCTTTCCTGCCAAACTGTGAGCAGAGATGCACTTGCTCTCAGGCCAGAGCGTGGTCTGCGTGTCTTTGTGAATACCAGAGCTCTGTGGCAAGCTGCTGCAGTTTGTATTTCTCTTTCTGCAGCTTCTTTGCCTGCTTTCTCAATAGATCACTTGTTTATTATTTTATTTTTTGTGGATGTTATTCCAGGCACTGTGCAGCCTACTCCGAAGAGATGCCTCCATCAATTTCAAAGCCAAAGGGAATAGCCTTGTGTCTGTCTTGGCATGCAACCTTCTCATGGCAGCTTATGAAGAGGATGAGAACTGGCCAGAGATCTTTGTCAAGGTTGGTGAACTGAGGGGGCTTCTGCTGGACTGAGGCAGTGGTGGGCAGACGGGGTTGGGAAATGTGGATATGTTGGAGTAGGAGAGCAGCACAGAATTTATTACAGGTGTAGGGAAGGGGGGTGGCTAGTGTCCTCTTGTCCACTGTGGGAATGCAGCTGGAGGAGACCAAAATTGGAATCTGGGCCCCTCCTTGTAAAGAAAAATCTCCATGGGTTTCTGGAATGTAGCCTCCATTGCCTTTTGTTGCCTTAACTCTGCTCTTTTCTGAGATACCTTTCAGAGTCTGTATTGATGTAAGTGTTGCAGAGACTCTTTGCTTTCTAGTCGGTGTGTAGGGATTAAAATAGCTCATTAACTTAAAAAGGCTGAGCTGACCAGCTTTTATATTTTGATGGCAGAAGTTTTTGTAAAGTCTGTCTTGAGAAGGTGCCCAGTGGAGCTTGGGATGTGGTGGTGTGTATTTTTGCTTTTGTATGATCATCTGGTCTGGTTTTCATCCATGCACTTGTTATGCTAGTTTCCTACTATATATATGTATATCTATATATATGTTGGAAATCCATAAAATATGTATATTGGATCCATAAAATATTTATATTGGAAATCCATAAAAACTCACAAATACTCCTTTAATTAACCCCACGAAAATGGACTGTGCTCCCTGCTGCAGGTGTACATCGAGGACTCCCTTGGGGAGCGCATTTGGGTGGACAGTCCTCACTGCAAGACGTTTGTGGATAACATCCAGACAGCTTTTAACACAAAGATGCCTCCTAAGACCATGCTCTTGCATGGAGAAGTTGGACGTAGTGGAGGGGACCTTAGTGCTGGTAAGATGATGTTTGGGAACCAGGAGCAAAGGTTTAGGGAGAGGATGGAGCCTGCAGTGCTTATTGACTGGTGAGAATAGTTTGGTACTGGATGGAGTCACATAGACCAGGCTTTGAGTTCCAGGCATTGTTTTTCTTCTTTTTGGGGCTCTTTCATGTCCAGGGGATGTTTGAGGGTCGTGAAAAATGGGCCTGTATGGGATGCAGTGTGAGAGGCTGTGGCCTTGCTGAAAGGGATCCCTGAAATAAGCTGAACAAACCAGAGCGCAAGTGATTGATCTCTAGAGAGAGGAGTTGTGTGCTGTGTCCAGTGATTGACCTCTAGGGAAAGGAGTTATCTCATGGAGTGTGCTGTGTTCTGGTCTCTCTCAGGGAGTAGCCCACACCCTTCCATGACAGAGGAGGAGGACAGCCAGAGTGAGCTGCTGATTGCAGAGGAGAAAATGAGCCCAGAGCAGGCGGGCCAGCTCATGCCCAGGTACAGTGCCTCTTCCTCTCCTAACACAGTTGTGTGCAGGTGTGTCTGTGCTCACCCTCCCTGCAGAGCTGTGGCAGGAAGCTCCTTCTCTGTGCTCCTGTAGCACCTGCTGGGGGATGTTGAGCAAAAGATAAAACTAGTGCTGGGAGAAAAGAGGGGATTGTCTTGGTTTGCAAGTCATACCACAAACAAGAAAGAGTGCTGATCTCTGGACTGGCTTTTGTGGAAATGAGTAAAGTTCAATTTGTGTGGCCCAGGTATGAAGACCTTGCAGAGAGTGTGGAGGAGTATGTCCTAGACATGCTTCGGGACCAGCTGAACCGGCGCCAGCCCATGGACAATGTCTCCAGGAACCTCCTGCGGCTGCTGACGGCAACCTGTGGCTACAAAGAGGTGCGTCAGATGGCTGTGCAGAGGCTGGAGATGTGGCTGCAGAATCCAAAGGTAAGGAGAGGAGCTGTTGAGGCACAGCCCTGGTCTGGAATCCAGCCAGGAGGGCTGCATGTTGTACTTCAGTTACATTTCTGGTCTGTAATGGCAGGTGGCTGGAGTCTTTCTGCTCTTTTTCTGCAGTTGACCAAGCCAGCTCAGGACTTGCTGATGTCAGTCTGTATGAACTGTAACACCCACAGCTCAGAGGACATGGAAGTTATCTCCAACCTGATCAAAATTCGTCTCAAGCCAAAAGTCCTTCTCAATCACTACATGCTGTGTGTCAGGTGAGTGACTGGGTCTGTGGCAGAAAAAGAAAGCACTGTGGGAGATGTGCCCAGGCACTTGACAGTCTCAGTGTCTCTGTACAGTGGTTTTAAATACCAGCTTGAGGCATGGAGTGTTTTGTGTTGATTTAAATGAATTGCATTGTCCTTGAAAGCTTTCAGTAGTCCTTTGATATGTGCTGTTCTATCCTTTTCAATTTTGTGTGCTAAATACATCAAGGAGAAATGAAAAGAATGTGTCCAGCTGCAATGAAATGTCAGTTCAGGTATCCCTGGTCTTCCCTTGCAGAGAGCTGCTGAATGCACACAGGGATAACCTGGGCACCACCATTAAGTTTGTGATTTTCAATGAACTATCAAATGCAAGAAATCCCAACAATATGCAGATCCTGTATACTGTGCTTCAGCACAGCTCAGAGCAAGCTCCAAAGGTAGGTGCGGTGTCTTGGATGACTGATGGTAACCCCAGAACCCCACCTGACAGATTTAGTTGTTTTGAGGCTCAGATAAATCTTTTCACAGACAGCTGTCTGATATTTATCATACTATTTTGAAATTATATAATTATTCTTGGTAAGAATAAACATAAATGGGCATTTTCTAACTCCCACATTCTGGGTGATAATGCAGTTTCATGAGAGAAATATTATTACAGCTCCCCAGGGGTCTGAAGGACAGGATACTTCCAGCATGATTTCCTTGTGTCTCTTAATGTTGTGGATGCAGACCCATTACAGTGCACTGAAAGTTTTCTCTC
The DNA here is from genome assembly GCF_031753505.1 of Anomalospiza imberbis. Taxonomy (NCBI): domain Eukaryota; kingdom Metazoa; phylum Chordata; class Aves; order Passeriformes; family Viduidae; genus Anomalospiza; species Anomalospiza imberbis. The sequence goes on along the minus strand of NC_089696.1, from coordinate 11,688,023 downwards.
TGTGTGGCCCCAGTACCTGGCAATGGTGTTCCAGGACCTGTTGACCACCAAGGATGATTACCTGCGAGCTTCACGGGCTCTTCTGAGGGAGATCATCAAACAGACAAAGCATGAGATCAACTTCCAGGCCTTCTGTCTGGGTCTCATGCAGGAACGGAAGGAGGCTCTGTATGCAGAGATGGAGTTCAAGGTACCATTTTCGACCCTTGTGCTGCTGGATGTGCCAGGGATGCACTGAGCTCTTCTGTGTCTGCTTCCCTGGCCATTCTTCCTTTTGCTTTTTGGTGTCTGAGTGAGTCACTACTTGTGTGTCTCATAGCAGCACTTCCATATCTCATTTCCAAACATCCACGTTCATAATTTTTGATGACAAAACAATTCCAGAAGGCAGCTCTGGGTGTTGCTATTCAACTCTTTTTTTTTCTTTCTTTTCTATTTTAAGGAGCGGTTTGTCATTCACATAACTGACCTGCTAGCTGTCTCCATGATGCTGGGTATCACAGCCCAGGTGAAGGAGGCTGGAATTGCTTGGGACAAAGGAGAGAAAAAGAGTAAGCAGAAGAACCTAGGTTCACTCTGAGGATGAGTAGATTTTAGTAGATATCTGCCCCTGATGTTGAGAGAACATCAGCTAGGGTGGGGAGCCTGCTGTCATCCTGGGGCTGACAGAGATTGGGAATGTGGCATTTGCATGGCCAGATGCTTCTTGTATCTATGGAAGCAGTGCCTGAGAGGCTGGGGAGAGGGAGCTGTGGGTGGAGGGGCCTCAGGCCTCAAGGAGCAGCTGTAAGAATTAAGGGGCTGGGAAAACAGGCCTTTGGTGTGGCACTGACATGACTGCCCACATGGCTTCTTCTTACAAAAGTAATCCATCTGTGCTTTGTGTTGGGGGTTTTGCTGCAGCATGTGTCAGAAAGCAAAGAACATGTTCTGTCAGAGCTGAGGGACTCAAGTGTTTCTCATACACTCCTCTGGTTCCCCTTCTCTAGTGGAAGGTGTCCCTGCCTGTGGTGCAGTAATTGGAACAAGATGATCTTTAAGTCTCCTTCCAACCCAAACCATTCTGTGATTCTATGATTTACTGTTGATGCCTGAGAGTCCTGGTTACTGTCTTGAAGCCACCACGCTTCTGATGATGCCCACGTGTGTATTTTGTGACCTGACTGTTTTTCAGACCTGGAAGTGCTGCGCTCTTTCCAGAACCAAATTGCTGCTATCCAACGTGATGCCGTCTGGTGGCTGCATACAGTTGTTCCATCTATCAGCAAGCTGGCTCCAAAGGACTATGTGCACTGGTGAGAGTCAGCCTGGTCATGTCTGTGCATAACCAATCCCTTCCTCAACACTGATATATTATGAAAAACCAGGTATACACCAGGGTTTGGTTAGATTTCTCTGCCACTTTCAGACAGGGAGCAGAAACAGTTTTAGCAGGGACTGTTTCCCTCTCTGAAATTCCTTCAGATGAATCCTTGTACCAGAAATATATGATAATGGAAATATTTCTGATTTATATTATTTGGGTCCACTCAGTAGGGGATTTTTAGCTATCTGACCAAACAAATTCCCTCTGGACTCCTTGTTTTTTTTTTTGTTTGACATCCTTTTTAAGGCTCTGTGGCTGAGGGCTCCACAGATAGTTGTGTCTTCTGGAGGACAGATGGTATTCTGGGGTCTTGACATAAGGCATTACTGAGACAGTTCAAGCCAGAATTAATGGTAAGCAAGATAGGTTACAGAAAGCATAAAAGCCCAGAGCCCATATTGATTGTATAGTCCTCTCTGTTCTGAATCATATTGTTACTGTTGCTAGTCTCACTTATCTGAGGGGGCTCCTTCATGTGCAGGATGGGAAGCTTTAGCAGGATTTGAGGGAGACTGGACTGTTGTATGTATTCTTAAGCCTCACAGATGGTGTTTATTGTGCTCTTCATCTCTACAGCCTCCACAAGGTGCTCTTCACAGAACAGCCAGAAACCTACTACAAATGGGACAACTGGCCCCCGGAGAGTGACCGCAAGTGAGTGTGTGCCCCTCCCGTGGCAGGTGCAGGTGGGGAGCTGCTCTAGCTGGAGGCAGAGGAATGGGTGTTTTCTGGTGATCCTTATATAGCTCTGTGTTGGAAAGGCTTGGAACTGTGCTCAGATTTTCTTCATCTGTTACACTGCCATAAAACTGGGGGGTGTTGTTCCACTCTCCATCTGTTCCTCTTCCTCCTTCATTCCTGTTTCCTGTGCCAAGTTGTTCTGTGTCTTGACACTGTAGTTGTAAGGAGAGCAGCCCCACAGTGTGTGGGTAATTGGGGTAAAGTTAGGGAGCTCAGACTCAAGGAGGCTGAAGCATAGAGGTACAAGGCACTGCAAATGATACTCTGATAATAATTTGTTTCAAATAGTTGCATTTGGAGCTGGAGCTCGGGGAAAGAAGCTGTGATGTATCTTCTGCTCAGATGAGTTGTAGGGTCTGTGGAGGGTTCCAGGAGCCCTCACACTGCTGCCCGAAGTGTGGTTGATGTCTCGTGTCTCCTGCAGCTTCTTCCTTCGCCTGTGCTCCGAGGTGCCCATCCTGGAGGACACGCTGATGCGCATCCTTGTGATCGGATTGTCGCGGGACCTGCCCCTGGGCCCCGCCGATGCCATGGAGCTCGCCGACCACTTGGTGAAGAGGGCTGCAGCTGTGCAGGCAGATGGTGAGGCTGCACACAGCTCCCACCAGCCAGTGCTTGCTTCTCCACATCTTCCTATTGCCACCCAGGGCTGAGACAGCTCCTACCACCTACCAAAGAGCCTTTGCATCACTTAAAGCATATTTTAGTCATGATGGCTAAACATTTGGCTCAAAGCCAGACATGCTGCTGTTGCTTTCTCACTAGAGAAGCTTCTTCTTTTCTCTTACTGTTTCTCTCTGTTACTAATTTTGTATCGTGGAGTGTTTGGGAAATTATTGGTTGTGTGGAGAATGAAGGACTGTGAACAACCACCCAGGGTTTTGAGTCAGCGTTTTTAAATTCAATTTAGTCCTTTGTACTTAATGTAAAATGAAATTTGTAGGCTATGCAAAAATGGAAGGATTGGAAGTTAAATTAATTAACCCATTGTGTGCTCTTCCCAAGTCCATTACTGGGACTCTTACAGAATAGCAGTTACAGAAGCAAACTTTACTCTTACTCCTTTTATGAACTCATTTAGCATTTGTCTAAACTCCTGCATTGCTGGTAAATACATCCATTCAGCTGAGCTGTATGTGTTTGTGGCAGAATTGAGGGTGTTGTCAGTTTGATTCTAAAGCATCTTACATGGTCTGAGTGCTGACTGGTTAACGGCAAAGAATGATCTTGAACTGCTCAGCGCTTGTGGAAGGATCTAGACTTTGTTTGCTTTGTTGCTGTTCAGTATCCTCTCAAAATGTGTCCAGCCTCTCATATAGGATTTTAAATCCTGCCCCATTTCGTATATTGGCAGACTCAGAGTGAATCTGAAAACTTGCAACAAAGTTGAAATGCATTTTTAGTTCCTCTGAGCCCCAGAAGTTCTGAGCAGATTTTGCTTACCTGAAGGAGTGTATCCAAGTTCTGAAAAAGTTACAAGTCTTATATTGGATGCATTTGGGAAAAAAAGTACCCTTAAGAATTTAAACCAGATGGCTGCTGAAAAGCTCCATATTCTTATATATTGACTTATAGGATTTTTTAAGTGTTGTTGCTCTTTAAATGTTGATTTTTTGTTTCTGTAATATCACAAGAGCAAGCCCACAATAACATAGTTGCTTGAAGTAAAAATTTTTTACACTGTGCTGCTTTTCTTGAAGGACTTTCAGGCAGGTAGACAGGTCAATAACTTGTTCAGTCTTTTCTTCTCCTCCAGATGTTGAGGTCCTGAGGGTAGAAAGAATCCAGCTGATCGATGCAGTCTTGAATCTGTGCACTTATCACCATCCAGAGAATATCCAGCTACCTCCAGGGTAAGACTTATCACCTAGATAATCTTGCTGTGATCTAGCTCACCTTGTGACTAACATTCCGAGCTCACAGATTTTAAGATGCTTTTCTCTATTAAAATTTGTAATAACAAAATTACAAGGATTTTCAGGGTCATGTTCAGGTGGGTATTTCTCTAGAGCAATCAAGACCCGAGTTGTGGAATGTACTTTGGTCTGAAAGAACTGACCTTTCTGCTATAGAAATCTTCAGCTGAATCCTGCTTTCCCTCCTGAAAGGATTTATGTGTGTGGGGGTGTCTCTTTGTTGGGAAAAGCACTGAACTGGCATGACTGAATCTAAACAGTGCATGATTAAGGAGAAAAGCAGACTTGAGATGGGCTAAGGAACCAAACTTGACCGCTTATCCCTGTTGGTGTTTTTTTGCAGATACCAGCCTCCAAATCTAGCTATTTCTACTCTCTACTGGAAAGCCTGGCCTCTTCTGCTAGTAGTGGCTGCATTCAATCCTGAAAATATTGGTGAGTGTGGACATTTCTCAGGGTACCAGTTCTGCTGCAAAAATTAGCCAAGGTGCTTTCTGCACAAGTCTGGTTGCTTGTGTGAAAGGCCTGTGCTGGGTTGGTGAGGTGACTGCAGTTAAATAACTGTGTATCCCTTGTGGGTGAAAAATGTGTGCAGGTGGGATTTGGACCACATGTGGCTGGAGTTGCCTTGTTTGTACTCTGAGTGTTATGAGCTGTTCTCAAGTGAGTTTGTGTTTCCCCACCTTGCAATGTGTTAGAGTATATATAAAGGCTCTATTTTTTTCCTGTATTCCTTATTGTTCTTCTCTGCTGCAGGTCTGGCTGCATGGGAGGAGTACCCCTCTCTAAAGATGCTCATGGAAATGGTCATGACCAAGTTAGTATGCTTAAATCTCTACATATATCAAACAGGCCACTGAAAACACACATTTCTGAATTAAGATTGTGCCATGCAACTCCTTCCTTTCCAGTGGGACTTGTGTCAAATAAACTGGCATTAACACTGCAGTTGGAGTGGGAAAAGTGCCTTCCCTCGACAAAAATATTATAAGCAAGGGAATAAAGCTGTGAAAAAGGGGGAGGGAGATGACTGCTGTGCCTTGCTGAGAAGGTCTCAGTCTCCTGGCTCCACTGAGAAACTGCTTGGCTTTTTCTATGTTGTCTATCGGAGCTGAGGTCCTGTGTTCTTTCTGACTGGTTCATGAATTTTGAATAGAACAAGATAACCATTTCCTTTTTGTAAACTTATTTTCTCAGTAATTATTCCTATCCTCAATGTACCTTGACGGATGAGGAGACACGCACAGAGATGATTAATCGTGAACTTCAAATCTCCCAGAGAGAAAAACAGGAGATTCTTGCATTTGAGGGTCATCTGGCAGCTGCATCCACAAAACAAACAATTACAGAAAGCAGCAGCCTCTTGCTGTCCCAGCTGACAAGTCTGGACCCTCAGTAAGTAGCCTTCTGCATTCTAGTATCATCATGAAATCCTAGTTAACAAGTCAGGAAACCCTTCTCCTCCACAGGGTGGTTGATGTGGGGAAGAAAACCCCTGTGGTGTGGTAGCCCATGGGATCACAGAATCATAGAATGGTTTTGGTTGGAAGATCATCCAGTTCCAACCTGCCTGCCACCTTCCTATAAACCCCTCATGCACTACAGATCTGACTGATCCTCATCACATCAGAGTGAAGGCCTGTCAGCCTGTAACTTGCTGTTTCTGTGGCAGGGGCCCCCCTCGCAGACCTCCGCCACATGTCCTGGAGCAGGTGAAAAGCCTGAACCAGTCTCTTCGCTTGGGCCACCTTCTGTGTCGCAGTCGCCATCCTGACTTTCTTCTCAACATCATCCAAAGACAGGTGGGCTGTGGTGGGACTGGATCCCTTGCCTCTGAAACTTCAGCAGAGTGAGGGGCAAAAGGAAGCCAAGCGAGATTCAGGGGAAGGTGGTTTGTTGCTCAGGAATTAAATGATCAGTGTGCTGCATCTATGTTCTGCTGATCTTGTTACTCTCATCCTTCCCAGGCCTCATCACAGTCAATGCCATGGCTGGCAGATCTGGTTCAGTCCAGTGAGGGCTCCTTGGATGTCCTGCCCGTGCAGTGTCTTTGTGAGTTCCTGCTTCATGATGCTGCTGATGAATCGACCTCAGGTGAAGAAGAAGAGGAGGGTGAGAGTAAGGACCAGCGTGCCAAGAAACGCCAGGTGAGCATTCTCTTGGGGATCCCTTCTGTTACCTACTTCCTGTGGATCCCAGATTTGATTTCACTGGACAGACCAACTTATCACTCCACAGAGACAACAGAAACAAAGGCAGTTGCTTGGACGCTTGCAAGACTTGCTGTTGGGACCCAAAGCAGATGAACAGACAACCTGCGAGGTGCTTGACTACTTCCTGCGGCGCCTGAGTTCCTCCCAGGTGGCTTCCCGGGTTCTGGCCATGAAGGTGAGCAGAATGAAAATCATCTTGACTAGGGTCTGTCTGAAGCCCAGGGCAGAGCACTAGGTTATCTTGAGTCCAGAGCCAGCACAGTGAAATTGTTCCATCTCATCCTCCTCCATTGACTTGCCTCAAAATCCAAACTCCATCAAATACACTTCTGCTCCCTGCTGCTCAGAAGTTATTGTTCAACAGCTAAGTTGTACTTAAGATAGAGCTGGATTTTACCTTGTTTCCTGTGGAGTTCAGGTGTAGGCTCAGGAGATTGTGTGCCATGTGGAGCAATTGGCAGAGGCTGTTTGTGAGCGAGTGCCTGGTGCTCTGGAGCATAGACAAGGCAAAGAGAATTGCAGGAAACCTCACAAAGATCATGCTCAGACTGAAACTTCAAGCAGGGTATCTGTCAAGAAAACACATTATATGAGATAAAACCTGTTGTGTGCTGCATTTGGATCCTTCTGTGGTGTTTGAAGCATGTTTCTGTTATATTCAGTAATATGAAACTAGCAGTCCAGCTGTGGCTTCATATGCAACAGCTGTATGTGTGTGACTTGTGCAGGGCCTGTCCTTGGTGCTGTCGGAAGGAGGAATGCGTGATGGGGAGGAGAAGGATCACCCCATGGAAGAAGACTCTGGTGATTCTGAGCTGCTGCAGGGATATCAGTGGCTGCTGAGAGACCTCCCGAGGCTGCCACTGTTTGACAGTGTGAGAGCCACAACAGCTCTGGCCTTGCAGCAGGTGGGTGGAAGCAGCTGAAAGGGAGTGTCAGGCTTGTTCTTTTTCTACTAGTGCTGAAACAGATCTAAACAAACTGGATCTGGCTGTGATACTGGCATGTTTGTGTGCTTGCAGAAGAATTTTGCTTATGCTGGTGCTTGTTTTCATTAAATCCTGATTTCTAATGAAAGGAATTCTCATTCTAGGCCATCCACATGGAGACAGATCCCCAGACCATCAGTGCTTACCTGGTGTACCTCTCCCAGCATGCCCCAGTGGAGGAGCAGGGACAGCACAACGACCTTGCTCTGGTGAGAGGAGGGATTGTGTGGGGGACACATGGCATGTCCCAGGACAGTGGTAGGCATGGGACTTGCTGTACCACCAGGATGAGTTCTGGGGAGTGTGTTACTCCGATAACTGCATGTTTGTGTCTGTGCATGGGTTGAAAGGCAAACCTGTGTCTTTGGTTTATATAAAGAAATTGTAATCAGAGCCATAACCTCCAGTGCAGCAGCCCAGCAGCTGGAATGGGTAATGCAAGAGTGAATAGTGTTTTGATGGAAATCCCACTACCTGGCAGTGTTTCATAAATAAGCAGGTGCTAAACCTGCAGTCATATGTGTTTGGGAAGAGAATGGGAAGTGAGGAACTTTAGTGGTGAGTTGTTTCTGTAACCAAAACTAGATTTCTGGGTTTATCTGTTTGAGTGAGTTTTTTTCTTTTTAGAAAAGCTTTTGGTGATTTTTTTAATAATGATTTTTTTTTCTTTTTTCTCCCTGGGTACTTTTTTGTTGCTTTTAAGACTTATGTGCCTCTGTTTGGATACATGGGGGAGGCTGAATGATAAGCATCAGGAAACCTTTGTCTTCAGAGAAATGCTATGTAAAATGCTTACTTTGTATTGGGGTGCCTCAGAATGCATCTCTGCTCCACTGGGGCACTGTAAAATGCATGCAAAGCACTGGCCTTTTCCCTCAGGTGTCAGTTCTACTCTTGACTCCACAAGCTGATCTCCAGGGTGGTGTGTACTGGGCTGATGATGGGAACTGGAGAACATGATGCAATGAAGCAGTGGGACCTGGCTGTGTTTTGCAGTAAAGACCTCCTGGATGTTTTTTCCCTGCAGGATGTCGCCCGGCTGATTGTGGAGCGCTCCACCATCATGTCCCACCTGTTCTCCAAGCTCTCCTACAGTGCTGAGTCAGATGCAGTGCTCGTGGCTCTGCTCTCCATCTTCTCCCGCTACATCAAGCGCATGCGGCAGAGCAAGGAGGGCGAGGAGGTGTACAGCTGGGTGAGTGCCTCCTGCCTTGCCCCAGCAGGTCACAGAGACTGGGCAGGTTATCAAAACAGAAGCCCTTAATGGGTTACTCCATTTGAATAAACCAAGTCCAGCTCAAGAATTCCCTGATCTAAAAATAATTAAATTGTGACATAATATCAGAGCGAAGCCTATGTGTTTGTAAAATGCCTTCTTAACTTTTCCCCAAGTATCTTTTGTGGCCACTGTTGGAGATGTTGGAAACTATGGTCTGAATAAATTTGTCCGTTCTCATGTTCTTCTTTCTCTCCCCACCTTTGCTCATCCTGTCTTATCCTGCCTTTTTCCAGTCAGAGTCCCAGGATCAGGTGTTTCTTCGTTGGACTAGTGGGGAAACAGCCACCATGCACATCCTTGTGGTCCATGCCATGGTTATTCTCCTGACACTGGGGCCACCTCAAGGTTGGTGAAGTATGCTCAGATTTTTTTGGGGGGTAATGGTCAATACAGGATGGCTTTTCTCTATCTGCTGTCTCCTAGCAGGTCAGACTGGTGTTAATCCTACTCACAGGCTTGACCCTTGCAGTACATGTTTGTAGCTGTAAGATTTATCAGAATATTGCTGCAAAGAGTTGTTTTTGGTTGGGTTTTTTTTTCTTTCTGCAGACAGCAGGAAATACTAAAACAATGTTGTGTTCTGGTGTATTGATAGAGAAGAGCAGGGTGTCATAGATGCTTGTGAACATGGGAAATAATTTTTAATCCACTCTTAAGCAGGGGATGGTGATTTTTATACCTTACTGGATATATGGTTCCCGGAGAAAAAGCCCCTTCCTACTGCTTTTCTGGTTGACACCTCCGAGGAGGCTCTGCTGCTCCCCGACTGGCTGAAGCTGCGGATGATCCGCTCCGAGGTCCCACGGCTCGTGGATGCAGGTGAGCCTGTGGCATGTTTGTTGGTGTTTCAAACTCTGCTGAAAGGAAAGGGAGAAGCTTTCTTGCTCAAGTGTGCCCAGCCGTCCTGTTTGGATGCCTTTGGATGTAGCCATCTGTCACTGTTAGTTTTCAAATAGAGAAGCAAGTCTGAATGGATATTCCCCTTTCTGTGTATATTAAAGGAATGGGAGACTCTGAATTGAGGTCCCATCTCTTTTACAACAATGCAGATGGAACTAAGCTATGCAATCACCAGACAACAGGCACAGCACTGTGGAAAGCTGTGCCTAAAGGATGTAAGCTAAACCTCTGGTTATTCTGGTCCTTGTACCACTCGTCAGGGTTCTCTTTCTTCTTGGTATTCAGAGCTTTCATCCCATTTTACTAATTAAATGACAGCTGTCTATAGCCAGTGATTGAATTATTCAATAATTCCTGCCTGCAGCCATCAAGAGATAGGGTGGAAGTTATTTTTTAATATGAATGATTGCATTACTGAGGTTCTAATAAAATTAAACAGAAGATCAGATTAGCCAGTGAGTGAATTAACTGGAAGATGCAATAAGGCGGCAATGATTTGCAGAGGAAAGAAAATATAGTAGGCAGCTGTCAGACTTCTGGCTTTAGGCTCTCTGCAGCTCTGTCATTAATGTGTCACTGTTGGTCCAGACAAAAGCACAAAGATCAGGTAATAAAGATGACCCTCCATGGGCAGTTCAGATGTCTGAGGACTCAGTGTTTGTCTACTTCAGCCCTGCAGGACCTGGAGCCACAGCAGCTGCTTCTCTTTGTTCAGTCCTTTGGAATCCCAGTTTCCAGCATGAGCAAACTTCTGCAGTACCTGGATCAGGCAGTATCTCATGACCCACAGACGCTGGAGCAGAACATCATGGACAAGAGTAAGAGCTGCAGAGGAGGCTGACTAGGCATTTAACTTTTTCTTGAACTGTTTCCATGAGTATCTCCTGTGACTTCCTTGGAAAAATCCAAGCTAGTTCAGCAAACTTCGTGCTTAGGCTGATTTGGCAGCTTGTTGTCACTGTAGACACCTGGGTGGCCCTTGGCTGTATTTCCCAAAATAGAGGAGGATTTTTTGGTTTGGAATGTACAAAGTCAAAAAGTACTTTGGAAGGTACTTTGTAAAAGAAACAAAGCTTTCAAGGCATCATGTTTACAAAGTCTGTGGGAATAGCAGATTCTCTTGTCTGTGGAAGCTGTACAAACAGCCAATTATGTCCTGCTTTAATGAAGAGGGCAAGAGGATGATGTGCTCTTATTTCTTCCTTTTTTCAGACTACATGGCTCATCTTGTGGAGGTTCAACATGAGAGAGGAGCAACAGGAGGCCAGACTTTCCACTCCCTGCTTACTGCCTCCTTACCAGCCCGCCGAGGTACTGCCTGGGATAGCCTAAATATCAAAGTCACCTTCCAAACTTCCCTCCTTTGTTACTGTTGAGAGGAACAGGCAGAGATGTCTTAAAAAGCAGGCATGTTGTAATAAACCAGCAAGCTACAGTTAGACACCAGTCCTTGCTAGAGTTTTTTTGCTTCTGGCAAAGAGAGAAACTCCAGTATTTTTAGAGTTTATTACATTGAGTCTTTCTGAGTCATATGGAAAAGTAGGTCTTGCTTGGAATTAAGAGAAAAGCTGCTGAATTCCTCAGTAGTTAGAGACTGTAAAGCTGAAGGTGATCTGGTGATCTACCATAACAAAATTTTCATTTCTTCCCTTTTATTCCTCTTGCAGACAGCGCTGAGACTGCAAGGTCAAAATCTAGTCCTGAAAACTCTCAAAGTCAGAGTCGGATCCGGGCCTTGAGCCAGGTCCGTGTTCTGGGCCCAGAAGATGATCTGGCAGGCATCTTGCTGCAGGTACTGTTATAACCTCCAGCTGAGTAGCTGCTTCCCTGCAGCAGCTTTACTAAATCCATTTCTCTTATACTTGCATCTTGTGACTCCTTATCCTGCAGTGTTTGCAGGCAATAAATATGAAAGCCCTGATGCAGTGAGGCTGTGCCATTACAGCCTGGTGGAGTTGATACTGGCAGGAATTTTCTCATATAATTGGAACGTGATGTGGCTTTTGATCATGCCTGCTACTGTCAGTACCTACTGACATGTTGCTGTCTCTGCACCTTGTTTGTTTTGTGCATAGTGCCTTTCCTCTCAGCAGTGGATGCAGGATTTGTGAAATGCTCACAGGGCCCTGGCAGCAAAGCTGTGTGCAAACAGCATTTGTACTCTGGCTTGTCTGCTTACAGAGCTTCCCTCCCTCCACTGACTCCGGAAGGAGCCTACAGGGAATTAATTGGCCGAGTCAGTTGTTGGTGTTTGGGTAGCAGGATTCCCCTGCAGTGTCAGTATTGATAGTCGTGTTGAGGTTGCAGAGATACTGCTTATGTTCATGTGCCAGGCACTAGAATATAGAAAAAGCTGTATCATAAGGTTCCTGTTAGCCTACAATCAGTATAACTGTACAAGGTAAACCGCTCCTCTGCCTCGGGGTGTTCATGGTCCAGTGTTTGCCACAGTCCAGCAATCCTTTCATTGTCTGTCATAAATGTACTCCCTGTTGTATCCCCCCAGCTTTTCCCACTGACCCCGGACCCGCGGTGGCAGAACTCCAGCCTGCGGCCACTGGCCCTGGCACTGCAGCAGTCGCTGGGGCAGGAGCTGGCCCACATCCGCCAGGGGGCCAAGCCAGAGAGCGGGGTCACGGCCAGCGGGGTCACGGCCAGCGGGGTCACGGCCAGCGGGGTCACGGCCAGTGGGATCACGGCGCGGCTGCTGCAGGCCGTGGCCGCGCTGCTCAACTCCGCACACAGCGGCGCCCTGGTCATGGCCATGCACCGCCACCACTTCATCTCCTGCCCGCTCATGCGCCAGCTCTACCAGTACCACGTGAGTGCCTTTGGGAGCATTTCATAAAGAGGGGTGAGGGAGGAACGGGAAATCTGCAGGGCATCTGCTCTGCTGTGTGCACACTTTGTAATGCTCAGCTCAGGTTGCCTGGCCATGGGCATTTGGATGCAGGCTGGCCACATCAGCCTGGCACTGCTGAGATTACCTGCAGAGTTAGTGTACCTTACCCAGCCTGGTAACCGTTTTATGGATTTACAGCTATAGGTTTCTGCTGGTTTTGGGATCTGTAATCTGTGCTGTTCTGCAGCGTTGGACATGTCTTGCAAGCCAGGGCATTTGCAGACAGTTTGAGAGCTGAAGTCTAATTCATAGAGTCATAAAATGGTTTGGGTTGGAAGGGACCTTAAAGATCACCTAGCTCCAATTCCTCTGCCATGGCCAGGAGCACCTTCCACTAGACCAGGTTGCTCCCAGACCATCCTACCTGGCTTTGAACACTTTCAGGGATGGGGAGACCAGAACCTCTGGGCAACCTCTGCCAGTGCCTCACCACCCTCACTGTAAAGAATTTCTTCCCAGCGCTCCATGCCACAGGACACTGCCTTCTCCTCGCTCTTCTTCAAAGTGCTCATGCAGATGCTGCAGTGGTTGGAGAACCCCGCGGTGGAAGATGGTCCCCTGCGAGCTCAGCTGAAGGCCTTTGCTGTGCAATACTCCTCAAGGCACAGGATCAGTGATGGTACTGGCACTGGGCAGCTTATGGAACTCAGAGGGGACAAAGTGGGACAAGAAAGAGACAAACAAAACTGCACCTGGAGTAGGAAGTGTTGTGGGCAGCCTATTAGACAGGTGTCATAAGGAGTTACAAAAGTAGCACATTGTGCTGCAGAAACTCTTTGAGGCTGTGAACAAGTGCCTTAGCCCTGGGGGCTTGCAATAGACACCTGGTAGCATCTCACCAAGCACAGCAGATCTCTCAGGGAAAACTTAAAATTTCTCAGGCCAGGAATCCTGTGTGAGTTATAGTTTTGGTAGATGAGCATGCAGGAATGCCTCTGGAACAAGGTCACATCATGACTTGAAGAGTTGTTTATTGTAAGCCATCCCTTGGGATCAGAAGCCTAACCAAGAGCTTGGGCATGGAAATGGGTTTGTGGTTACAGAGCTTTTTCTTAGCCACATGTCCCTGTAACATGCAGGAGAGTTGTCAAGGGTTGTGGTGGCCATAAATGGCAGTAGAATGTATATTTGTATGTTTGAGTAGTTGTGCCCTGGAGCCACATGGGAAATCTGTAGGAGGGAAGTCTGATGTGGGGGCTGGCTTGTCCCTGTGATGCCAGTGCTGTGATTTTGTTACAGTGCGAGGTGGCTTCTTGCACCTCACAGAAGCGCTTTCGTTCCGTCGTGACCCGGACTTGATCAGCTCCACCGTCTGTGCCATCATTGCAACCCTGAAATCAGGAGAGAAGTGTAATGTGGAGCCAGAGCTCATCAGCAAAGGTATGGATGTCCTTCTGCTCTCCTTTGCAGCTTGAACTTCCATCCCAGCAAGACAGTGCCTAGTGTGCAGGCTGTGGGAATCTGCCTTGTCCCTGGATCAGAAAATGTGAACTCATCCAGGCTTGGGTCTATCCTGTATCACTTCCTTTCCCCCACTGTGTGTGGGTTTATAAACTGTGATCTGGGGCTCGGATTAAGTCTCTGAGCAAACCGTTGGTTTCCACTAACAAAAAGAAATGGAAGCCTACTATCCCAGATAAAAATGTCTTCTCTCTTCCTCACTGAGCCTGGCTATCAGGAATAATACTTGCAAGGTTCCATACCTTTCACCACATCCTGAAGTTAATGAGTGGCATCTTTCTCCCTCTGCTAGTCCTCCAAGGTCTGATTGAAACCCACTCTCCATACCTGGAGGAGCTCCTGACTGTCCTCTTCTCAGCTAATGTTGAGACCAGGTGTCCTGCCATGAAACCAATTGCTGTGGTGTGCTCCTTGTTGCTCCAGGACAAAGAAGAAACACCAGTAAAGAAGGAGGTGGAGAGTTGCAGGTGAGCCAAGGCAATGATGGGAATTCACAGGTAGGTCTGGGTGCATGGTATCACCAGTGACACTGGCCTTGCTTTGTCCACAGTGCTGATTCAGCTTGGCCAGGGCCTGCCTCTGGCCTTCTCAATGACTGGCTGGAGATGTTGGACCCAGAGGTCATCAGCAGCTGCCCTGATCTACAGCAGAAGCTACTGTTCTCCTGGAACAAAGTAAGAGTTGTTGGGCAGAGGGACTGCTGTGATGAAAGGACTTCCTGGGGTACTGACCTGCACCTGGAAACAGGGCAAGGGCTAGTTTTATGTTCTGCCAAGGTTGTTACTGTATGAGTTCCAAAGCAGTACAGGCTGACTAGGAGGACAGTTCTGTGCAAGGCTCGCATTTCTCAGTGCAGGGCTTATGTTTCCTCTTATCTTTATATTTCCTCAGCTATGTTCTTTTAAGGACTTCAAAGTGCTTTACAGACACAGCACGGTCCTATAACAACCCAGCCAGCTGTGTTTTCGTTGGTATTTTTGCAGACAGATGAATAGCTTGCCCAAAGTGCCATGCCAAAGCCCAAAGTGCTTATCTAAAGTTAAAGCTGAAACTGAATTTCACATCTGATGCCATGTTCTCTGAGAAAGTGCTGCCCTAAATCCTCGTGCTGTCTGTCCTCCTGGATTATCATCCTTCTGCAATACACATGGCATCTCCTACAGCCACCTTGCTATCAGGACCTGTTCATTACATCTCTTCCTCTTTTGGTGCTTCCAGGCAGGGTCCCAGGTG
Organism: Anomalospiza imberbis; assembly: GCF_031753505.1. NCBI lineage: Eukaryota > Metazoa > Chordata > Aves > Passeriformes > Viduidae > Anomalospiza > Anomalospiza imberbis. The sequence goes on along the minus strand of NC_089696.1, from coordinate 11,673,023 downwards.
CCCTCCTTCCGACCATACCTCTTGGCTCTTCTGACTCACCAGTCCAGCTGGAGCACACTGCACCAGTGCATCAGGCTTCTGCTTGGCAGGAACAGGGAGCAAAGGTGAGTCTTGTTTGTCAGGCCTAGCCAAGGGATTGTGTTGGGCAGCTCTGTCTGTCTGAGAGAGAACAAGACCTGCCATGTTCATGATGTGTCTGCCAGGAGATGTAAATCAGCCAAAAATAGACTTTGTGAGAAGGATGCAGATTTCAGTCCTGCTGATTTGTGTACCTTGATATAAATATTACCTACTGTTTGATGGAAGCAGCACATAAAGATTTGGCTGTGTTCTAAACAGGAAGTGCTAATTGTGGGTAATCCATCTTGCATTGCCCTTGTTGGTAGTCTTTATTGAACACAGGGTTTGCAGGATGGCTTGGATAGCAAACTGAGGGCTGTCTCTGTACCTGGGCAGGCTCTGATGCATCTTTTGGTTGTACTAAACTCTATTTCCAGTCTTTCTCTAACCCTTTATTTACATCAGCCTCCCAGTTTGATCTCTGCAGCAGCCCTAGCTCTGAGCTTCTATGCACAGCTTTCAAATACTAAAGTTCCAGTGTAATAGTATTGTTACAGTTATGGACCAGGAAATGCTAAAACCTAATAACAGCAATACTTCTAAAACTGGTAGTATTTCAGATTATTATTTTATTCTTAATTTCTTGTTCAAAATTAAATTACTTTCTCAGTTCAAGGTAACTGCTGTGATAGGGACAGCAAGGTCATTGGTCTGATTGTACCAACTGTTTGTGTTGATGACCAACTCCTGGCCTTGGTGTAAGGCTCCATGTAGCCCCCACACTTGCTGAATGCCATTTGTTCTGTTCTGTACCCTGTGCTGTGCTTATTGCAACAACTATTTAGTCATAATCTGGGAACAGAACCAATCCCCTTCTTGGGACTTAATAGGTCCTATTTTTACATTTGCAGATGTTTCTTTCTTCACAGCACTCATCATGTTTAGTGATGCTTCCATGTATTCGTGTGCTGCCCGAGGGTTGTGTTGACTCTAATTGCAAATCTGTCTTCTTTTATCTTCTGGCAGGTTTGACCCAACTGCATCCTTGGATTTCTTGTGGGCCTGTATTCACATTCCTCGGATCTGGCAGGGAAGGGACCAGAGAACTCCTCAGGTATTGGTTCAGTTCTTCCAAGATTCCTATCTGGATGGTGTGAGAGGCAATGTTTTCACAGTGCCTGATTTTTACATGGCCAAGAGGTGGCTGGAGTGATTCAGGTGCAGTGTGCCAAGTTTTCTGCCTGTACCTCAGCTGATTACTTAGCTGCTCTGCTGTTACATATTACAGTGGCAATTTAGAGTCCAAAAAGCTGATAGGAGCACATCAAGTTTGCCCACTTGGCATTTTCCCTGCAGCAGTTGCCACAATATCTGGTAAAGGCACAAGAGAGTGGCAAGCAAGCTAAAACTCAGCATGGGATAATTGCCATTTTACAAAGAAAAGGAGGCTGTGTCACTTCTCCACAGAATTTCTTTGGTTTGGTGACTGAATTATGCTTTCTGACCCATTACACATGCTGAGATGGAAGTGAATGAAGAAGTAGAGGAGGGGTAAAGAGATTTTATTTCTGGCTGTGATGCTTTCAGAGCTCTAGATGTGGGACTGTTCTTAAGTCTGGTTCTAAGATGTTCTATTCCAGTCAGGGAATGTGTGACTAGAAGGATCTTGGGATTTCGTGTGGAATAATTTGGGGTGTCCTCTTGCACTACAGAAGCGCCGTGAGGAATTTGTGCTCCACCTGAAGGCATCAGAACTGATCAGCATGGTGGAGCTGATCCTGGCTGAGGCAGAGACCAGATACCAGAACACTGACGAGGCCTCCTGCACACTCATCCAGTCTCGACTGCCCTTGCTGCTCAGTTGTTCTCATGGAGACCTTGAGAACGTCAAAAAAGTAACAGAATATTTGACCAGCTGCATCCAGCAGTGGGGAAGCAGGTGAGGGTGCAAATGAGGAGCATTGTCTGCTGGAATTGTAGTTCTTGGGCACAGGCGGGCAGGTAATGGTGAGACTTGCCAGTATGTCTTCATTTAAGAATATCATGCTCCAGAGCCTGTATGAAAATGCACACTATCCTCCCTGAGGTTTGGGGAAATAACAAGTGGTTTTAAGTGGTACTCAGCCCAGGAAGCTGACTTCAAAAGTGAAATTTAAGGACCCTCTTGCTTTTAGGACTTCAGAATCAAATTCTTGACATGCTTGGGGTTTTTTTTTCTTTTGTTCTTTAAGGCAGTGGTTATTTTTAATTACTAGTTCCTAACATGAGATTTCTTGTCTACTCATCCCTTGAGTCACTGCTTGTAATACATCCTGCTTCTGACTTGCTTTCAAAGCTGAATGGAGACCAAATTATTTCCTAACAGCTATTTTAAGACTGTGGAAAGAACAGGAAGATGATGTTTTTGTGTCAGTGAAAGGAACTGACCTAATTCCAACCTTGCTTATGGTGATACTAGGAAAGATTCTAAGTAACTGTTGCTTTCTACCGCCTCCCAGTACAGAGTATGCCAGGGATCTCTAGGAGTTTCAGGTGTGTAGAGAACATGCTGGTTAGTCTGAATAGTTGTGGTCCTGACTTCTTTTCCAATTAGGATGGGGCTGACTGTGAGTACCACTCTGCACTGGAGATGTAAACAGAGCTTTCTTGTCCTGTGCCCTTTGAACTGCAGCTTTCTAACTCCAGATGGCCTCGTGATGGATCCCCATAGACTGTGGATGGATCTCTGTAGAAAGTGAATGATTTGAGCTGTCTAAAAGAAGCAAAGTCTTTAAAAAAGACTGGTTGAGATTAGTCATGTCTGTGTTTTCACATGCTCTGTTTGCCACATGCAGGAAGGGTGTTACTAATCTGATGGTTCTTGGATGTTTGCTGGTTGAACTAATGTAATAACTTACATCCCTCCCTTTTTCCTTTAGCTCTGTGGGGAAATGCTGCCAGGACCTTCTGCTGCAGATATACCTGCAACTACCTGAGCTCCTTGTGCCTATGCCCGAGATGCTTCTTACCAGTGAAGGAGCCAGAGACAGCAGCACTTGCAAGGTAAAGTTAGAGGCATAGGAAAGCCCCTTTCCAGTTGTATATGCAGAATGGGTGCTACCTTGATGCCCAGTTTAGAAGGTGAGGACTGGCAAAAGCTTCCTGGGTGACTTTGGTTTCTTTATTTTGCTTTTCTGTTCCCCTTTCCTGCCTGCACTCTCCAGATCGGAGAGTTCTGATGTGGTTTATTTTGCAGTGTCCTTCTGTCAAATAATATAAGCTCCACAAGCTTCTGTGTGCCAAAGGCTTCTGTAAGGCACAAGTGTGCAGGCATCTGATCCTGCTTTGATGTCTGTTGGGACTGTGGACTTCAGATCCCATGCCAGCTGGAACACTGCATGTGCTCACAGATTCTACCTGAAAATAATTTCTGTTAACCCCCCTGTGTAGCTGGAAAGGAATTGGGAAACACTGCTGGAGAGCCAGGGGCTGGTTTGTACATTAAACTTCTTAACAGTTTGCTCATTATTTTTCTTCCAGCTTGATGCCCTGGTTCACAGATTCATTAACCTCCTTGCAGACACCAGTGACTCCAAGTCATCCGAAAGCCGCGTGTGGGATGCCAATATGGCCTGCAGGAAGTTGGCTGTGGCTCATCCCATCCTCCTCCTTAGGTACCTTTCTCTCCCTGTGTGTGGCTGGGGCTTATTGAAAAGCATCCACCCTTGTCCTAGAAAGGGAACAAACTGGCAGCAATCTCAATGGTGGTGACAGAATTCACCTTCATGTACAGAAGTCAGGAGAAAAGGCAGCAAAGTTACATCTTTTACAGTGAGGCAACACCTTGTGTCTGTCAGGAAATAATCTTGGAATTGGAGACTAGGGAACAGAGTATGGGTGGGAAATGGGGCATGCTGTGTCTATCCATACAGGGATCAAGACAAGAACTCTGAGAGAGGATAAGGGATTTTGCCTTCCAGGAACTAAGGTAACATGTAACTTTGAAAGATCTAGGCCTAGCTTTTCTTGTTTGGTGTTTCAGGCACTTGCCAATGATTGCAGCACTGCTGCATGGCCGCGTTCACCTCAATTTCCAGGAATTCAGGCAGCAGAACCACTTGACCTTCTTCATCCATGTCCTGGGGATCCTGGAGCTGCTCCAGCCGCAGGTCTTCCAGAACGAGCACCAGGCGGCACTCTGGGACTGTCTCCTGTCCTTCATCCGTCTGCTGCTGGTAGGAAAATCCTGCTTCCTTCCGTGTGCAGGCTGCTGGCCACTAGATGGGGAAGCTCTTGTAACACAGGGCCAAACTTGGTGCTTCTCATTTGAAGGGAAAGCCTTCCTAAATGCCTAAGAACAAAAAAGTTCATTAAGTACCTTGGAGAGCTTGAAGAGGAGGCGGGAGATCAAGAAACTGCTCCCTGGTACGCAGAGGTGCAGGATGGGGCAGTGCTTTGCTACTATTTTTTTTGTTAACTCTCACCTTCTTGATCCTTTCCCAGAACTACAGAAAGTCCTCACGGCACCTGGCTGCCTTCATCAGCAAGTTTGTCCAGTTTATCCACAAGTACATCACGTGCAATGCCCAGGCAGCTGTCTCCTTCTTGCAGAAGCACTCGGATCCACTCCAGTAAGCTTCCTTATGCCTGTTAGCCCATGCACAGTCAGATTGCCAGGAGCTAATCAGACAGAAGACAGCAAGAGGATGTGACAGAGTAGCTGCTAATATGACACTTTTTAGCCTTGGCTCCCTTAAGTCTCCACTGAAATGAGCAGCATATCTCTTCTTTATAGGTGAAAACTGAGCCCAAGGAAGTCACATAATGACTTTAACTCACATAATGGCCCAAATGTTATATTGAGGTATTATAGTGCCCTGCAACCTTTCCAGAGGAGCAGCTGGAGAGTCTTTCCCCAGAGCAGTGGCTGCAGGGTCCCACCTACAAATAAGTGGGGAAAATGCATTTGAGTTCCAGTTATGAAGAAAGGAAAAATCTTGTTTCTTCTTCTGAGAAACTCTTCATTTCAGTGTACATATCTGTGCTCATGCCCTTATTGCTATTGAAAGCCAAACACACCACTTCTTTTTTCCCAGTGACCTGTCATCAGACAACAGTGACCTAGCAATGCTGAAGTCCCTCCTGGCTGGGCTGAGTCTGCCTAGTAAGAGTGGCATCTTGGACAGGGGCTCTGATGAAGAGAAGGATGGTGAGTCTGGGTGCGAGAGATATTCCAGCTGATAAACCTGCAGTATGTTTTGTAGAATTGGTGTTTTTGTGGGGTGTATACTGTGCTTGTTCTTGTAACAGCTCCATGTGTTTAGAGTGGAGAATGGCACTTGTATGCTCAGCAGTTTGGAACCCAGTATTTGGGATGGGTTAATTTGTTTTCCTGCCAGTGGTATCACTACTGGAGCAGAACAGCTCTTAAAAAGGGTGAGTTTCCTGGTCGTGGATTTTGCCCTTTTAATCCACACTTAAGGATTGACCTGTTGGGGGGGCTCTAAGGGTGCATCCATTCTTCCACTGTTTACAGCTTGCATGGGAAAATTATTCAGTATTAAAAGAGCTTGCAAAGCTTCCTCCTCAGTGTCAGCTGAGGGGGTTACAGGAGGTGCAGTGAGATTAGAGACAGTGTGAGAGCCAGGAATTGTATCTCAGCACTGCTGGTGGCTCATGATACACCACTGCACTGGTAGGGAGTACTGGCCAGTGCACAGGCTGTCAGGAGTGCCCTGCTTTCTCTCTCTGCCCCCAGATGAAGCAGCTGCTGGCTCTCTCCCCCTGGTCAGCGTGTCCCTCTTCACTCCGCTCACGCCGGCTGAAATGGCCCCGTATATGAAGAGGCTCTCCAGAGGCCAGACAGTGGAGGGTGAGTGAGGATCTGCTATGCAGACACAGGGCAAATGCACATATTTGTCAACCTTTTTACTTATCTGTCAGCAGCAGCCTGGTTTCCTGTTTCAGTCTTGTGTTTGGAAGTCTCCAGCAGTTAGGATGTTGTTCCATTTTTGGATTAACTTGTCCATAGCCTCCTGTGATTGTGTGACAGAGGCTTCCTATGATTCTGTTATCACTAAGCTCAGCAGTACTTCAGTGGCCCTTCTAGGCCATTTGAGATTGGCCCTTCTGGGCCATTTGATGGCCCCTTTGAGGCTCTTCAAGAATCTTTAAGCATTTTGGGAGATAGTATGAGTAAATCAAGGAGTGCTGCAGTTCTGAAGTGCTGATAGGAATGAAATACCAAACTGATGAGAAGCAGGATTTGCTAGAAATCCCCAAATGTCCTTCATGGAAGAAAACCATGTTAATCTGGCATATGGGAACAATAATCTCCAAAAGTCTTCTGAAATTACAGGTGTCCTGTGTTCAAACCTAGGCTGTGACAGTTTTCCTTCCAAGGTAGAATAGGACAAAAAAGTCCTGCCTGTACCCTGTCTTTTAAAGAGACACACTCTGAAGGCCTTTAGATCCAGAAGAAGGTGTTCTGAAACTGAAACCTCTCACCCCATTGCATTCCTTCCTCTGCTTGGGCAGGTTGGGATGTGTTGATCTGGCACATCCCTGGTCTCCTCCTTTCTGAAGAACTGCCTTTATTATGCTACCTCTGTGTGCAAGCAGGAAAACTTGATGGCTTGGGAGATTTGTTTTGTGGGGAAAAAGAAACGATTCTTTGCTGGATCAGTGAATTTCAGTCACCTTTTCAACCTGTGTCTTCTCCCAGACATCCTGGAGGTGCTGACAGACATCGATGAGATGTCCAGACGGAGGCCAGAAATTCTTGCCTTTTTTGCTGTGAGTATTGGTGTCTCAGACTGCCACTGGAAGGAAGAGATTCTTTTCACCAGAGTCTGTTGCACAGCCAGCTTAAGCACCACCCTCCCTCTGCTTTTTGGGTGGTTGTTGCAGCACCTTATAAGAAAAGTGTCCTCAGTTAGCCCTGCTGAGGGCAGACAGTATTTCCCCCCATTGCATACTGCCTCAACTATCATCTGCTGTATGTCAGAGGAAGAATTAAACCTCTGTCCTCTTCCCAGGGCAAGGAGAGAACAGAACAGCTCTGTTGAATAAGCTGGAAACTAGGGAAAACTCAGCTGTCCCACATGAAATAAGATTACAGAAGAGTACTTTAAAGTATTCAAAACCAGGATAATCTGTCTTACAAAAAGGGATCAGCCAGTACCTGCTGGATTTGGGTTGGGCTGGTTTGGCGTGGAGGGGGAGCAATGCCAGTCTGAGGAGTTTGTGCTCCCTGAATGGCCCTGTGATCCACATTTGTCCATCTTTCAGACAAACCTGCAGAAGCTGATGAGTTCATCAGAGGATTCCTGCCGAAACCTGGCCTTCAGCCTGGCTTTGCGCTCCATCCAGAACAACCCCAGGTAAGCACCACTGGAACTGAGGCTGTGCTGGCTGACCTGGGCTGTACTGACCCTGTCATGTTTCACTCCCAGCATTGCTGCAGATTTCCTGCCCACCTACATGTACTGCCTCGGCAGCCGAGACTTCGAGGTGGTGCAGACAGCACTGAGGAACCTGCCTGAATACACCCTCCTTTGCCAAGGTACGTGGAGATCAGCCACCTTTGGGGCATGGTTGGCCTCACAGGGGTCAAAGCTGGGGTCTTGTGCTCCCCTGGGAAGTTGCCATGGATTGCTGTGGCTTAGACCAGTCTGAGAGTACCAACAGTAGCTTTGGGCTGAGCTTCACAAGGGGGATTTGTCATAGAGACAAGGGGGGCTTCCTTGAAATAGATTTGCTCCCTTATGGTTTTCTCTGAGTTGTGACCTCTCACATGATCACAAACCCACAGAGCTGTTAGAGGGGGGATTGTGCCAAGTTCTTATGGAAGGGGAGATTTCTCATACAGCTGCAAATGCTCACACGGTGGTTGTTGGTGGATTGCTCTTGCACATGGAGCCCTGGGGCCAGTCCTCACTCTGCCTTTCTCTTTCCCAGAGCACGCAGCAGTGCTGCTGCACAGGGCCTTCCTGGTGGGCATGTACGGCCAGATCGACACCAGCTCTCAGATCTCAGAAGCCTTGAAGATTCTGCACATGGAGGCCATGATATGAACATGTGGTTCTGGGAGTTCCACTCCCAGAGGAATTAATTTAAGGGATTCATCAGCTGCATTACAACCCTGTAAGAAGAACAGTGTATTGCAACCCATGTTCTGGAGGATCAAAGAGGTGATGTGGTAGGCCAGACTGGGCTGGAAAAGAAGAAGGTGCTGACTGAAGATCAGAAAAGGGCAAGGATCAGTCTGGCTGGCTAAGATGCCATTATTGTGGGAGAAAAATCTCCTAAACTTTGTGCCAAACAGGGACCACTTCCTTCATGGGGTCTTGGGACAGTGGCTGTCGGTTTTTTGTTTGGGGCTTTTTGTGTCTCCAAGAAGGCAGAGCTGCTGAGAGAGCAGAAGGGAGTGAGTGGTGGCCCTTACATTTGAAGTGTCTGCACTCTCTGTGTTGGAGAGAACATGCAGATTTGTGCAGGGGGGAGACCACTTTGGTTTCTGGGGGTGGGTGGTTTTTTTATTTTATAATTAAAATTCTCTCTGTTTCCATTGTGCCTTTCTCTGCTCCCTTGGGCATAGCTTGACATCCTTTCACCCTGTTTTTCAGTCTCTTGTTACTTTAGACAAAACAACTCTGGAAGACCTGTCTCCATGGCCAAGTGCTCACAGGGCTCACTAGGCCTTTTGCAGCATATGCAAGAAATGGAGCATATTTGGAAGGATCAGTGGGGTACCATGGATGAGTTGGGTCAGTACCAGCTGCTGACAGGACAACTTTTAAGAGGTTCCTTGGAAAACTTTTGTTTAAAAACAAATAAAACAAACTTCTTGGTACATCTGCAAACATCCCAGCAGCTGGCCACTGTCGCAGTGGAGTCTTTGAACAAGCAACTTTGTTTTGTCTTTGGGATGTGCCAGTTCCTCCCTGTGACTCTTCTGACCACTGCTCTATGGTCCTTGCTTGCTGACAGGGGTGAGGGTTTATTTGCCAGTTGTCATTTGAGGACAGGAAATCTTCCTTTCCCCTGCTCCAGAGAAGTTACTGCTCTGTGTGCTTAAGAAGTTACTGCTCTCTGTGCTCTGCCTCACTTAATTCTAATCATCAGTTTGTTCTCACGTCATTTGTCTCTATTCCTCTGGTACTCCACTTGTTAGTAGAGAAACACTGTAGTATAGTAATGACAAACATCCTGGAGGAATTTTATCTGTATTTCCTTGCTGGTGGCAGGGACAGTTGTGACCTCATAGGTGGCTGGGTGGGGAAATAATGGCTGTTCTTGCACATGAGGAATACCACAGCTGAGCACTTTAGCTGGTGTGTCAAAATATGAATGAATGTCTAGCTGGTTCTGCAAAGAAATGGAGAAGAAAAGGGGGAGAACTGAACCTCCCATCAACTCTAAGTAGCCTTGTCTTTAAATAGAGATTAGAGCCATCAGTTATGGATGCAACATGCTCTTTTCCTCAGCAGCATCTGCTTTGCATCCAGAGCCACTACTGTGGCAATTAACTCCATATAAATTATGTGGAGGAGCAGCTGAAGGAGATCAAGTCAGTGGAATGGGTTTCCTGAGGGGCTCAGTGACAGCAGGATTAACGCCTGTCCAAGGGGAGCCAGTAATCTCACTGGGAACCCTTACCTTAGTCCCTTATCACACATCATTAAGGCACTGCTCAGTTTGTCAGAGCAGGGAGGTAGTTCTGTTGGTGCTGCTGTGGGCCTAGAGCAGCTGGGAACTTGTGGGACTTCCTGGAAAAGGGCTTATAAGGACTTTGAGTCAAGAAGCAAGGAAGATGTCTCAAGAGTGTTATTGTGCAAAGACAGTGAGTCAAACACGATAGTCGTGCTTTGGTAAAGATCTTCTCTGCAGCTGGGGCTTTCCAGGAATTCCACTCTGGAGCTGCAACTAGAAACATTTACAGGCAAAACCAAACAATGTGGTTGATCCCAAATTGTCCTGTGTCTGTTTTGCAATGCCTGTGGTGAGCAGACCTGCTCCAGGATGCCTGAGTCACAGGAGCAGGGCACACTTGGATGTTGGCAGAACTACTTCCTGACCCCCTCAGTCCAGAGCAGACAGGCTTTGCAGAGCTCTATGGAAAGAGCTGGGAAGGTGGAAGGAGCATCTCTTTAACAGCAGCAGCAATCTCCTTTTGGGAAATCAGGAAATGAAGCCAAATGGAGATGATGTGGGTGGAAGTTATTCTGCAGAACTGAGACTTCCCACAGATCTCCCAGTACAAAAATCATCATCTGTGATTTGTTGATCTCGCCTTTTTGCTGTGTTGAAGGTTCCCACAATGCATTTTCTCTGCTGCCCTCCTCTGCTTGGACCCAGTGGAGCTAAGCAAGTTGCCTTGGCTTGAAGCACATCATCAAAACCAGATCAGTGCTGAAAACAGGGCTGTCAGAGGGTGCCTGGCTGGGTGGAGACAGCTCAGGGCAGGGCCCCATCCCTGCTCTTGGGGAAGGCAGCCGTGACAGCTCTCAAATGGTTGGTGACAGTGGTACTGATGCCCTGACACTTGCCTGCCTGTAATCTGTGCTCTGTAATTTCCATCTCTGCCTGGCTGAGCACCTCTTCTCCTCCCATCCTGGCTGAGCTGACAGTGTCGCCCTTCACGGCTCATCCCAGGCTCCTCCTGGGGCTGGGGCCATCTTCTGTGTCTTCAAGAGCTTGTGCCTTGATCAGAAGAGGAGTGGTGAGGAGGTTTGTAGGGTCTTTCCTGGCCAAGCCCATGGGGCCCCATGACTCACCCAGTGCAAGTCACTGCTCCCATCTGCCTTACAGGCAGCACATCCCAAACTGGTGCAAAATGTTTGTTTAAACACATTTTACCATCATCTCCTGTAGTCAAGAGCTTTCTAAAGAGAACTGGGCTGCCAGAGCTGGTGTCTGGGGCTGGGGAATGTTTAACACTGGCTCATGGGGAGGCTTCTTCTCTTCTTAGATACACTGGGAATCCCTTGCCAGCTGTAGGGGGAGGCATGATGGGGAAAACTGGCCAAAGGTTTGTTTCTCATCCTGTGGCTGCACCCAGCTCAGGGCAAGGCTGGCTCTTGTCCAGCATGCACATCATGGGCCTCCACTGCTTGGCTGGGCACAAGTGGGCATCTCTAAGCTGCCAGCCCCTGTGTGGCTGGAATGTGCCAATATCCTGGAGGCTTGTGGCTCTTTGACACAGCTCTGGGCAAGGTTGTGCATCCCAGGAACTGGGAGGGGTATCCTGGAGCAGCATGTAAATTTGGTCATGAGCAGGGCATGACTAAGCAGGGAGGTGCCTGCCTGTTCTGCCTCAGTGGCTGCTGCCTCTGGGACATGCTTGGCATTGGGGAGCTGGACAAGTCCCACCACTGAGCTCAGAGGAAAATATGCCCAACCTGCTGTGCCAGCAGTGGAAGCACGGGGAGAGGTGTGCAGGTAACAGCCACCAACTGGGATTTCATGGCTAAAGGCTGATGTGCCAGCCATAAGAAATGAGAAGGGGTAAAGAGAAGCCTTACCTTGCAAGAAGCAGCAGGCAAGAAGTCTTGTGCAAAATAAAAAAGGCAGAGGAAAACTCTCCTTTTACCTGGTGTCTGTGAGTGGAGCCTATTCCCAGGGCTGCTCCCTGGGGCCCTGCAATCCTCTTCCTCCAGCCAACCTCATCTGTGACCTCCATCAGTGACAAATGCAGTCCTGGCCCTGCCTGCCCTCAATTAACTTCCTTCTTGCCATACCATGGTTCAGGACAGTATGGTTCACACTTAACTCGAGGACTTGTTTGCTAAAAGCTAAAAATGGTAAGAATTTTGTTAACTTTAGGACTGTCAAAGCCAGCCCCATGCCATCCAAGTAGCCTGGCTGCTATAGGGATAGCATTTGCCTGAGGTGAACTGTTCTCTGTGTTGCCTGTCTTTGTATTTAGATTATTTGCCACTAAAGTTGCAGAATATAGACCTTGAAATTTCCCATCATTTTAAAATCAGAAGACCTCTGTAACAGCATATCTGCCTGTCCTGTGTTGCTGGTGGTGTTTTGGTGTCAGCCTGTTTGCAGGAGCACCATCTATAACACAAGAAGATACTGGCAAAACATGTCAAGACCCCCAGCAACAATTAAAAAATTAATTAAGCTACAGTAGCCCAGTCATTGCTGGGTAATTATTAAGCTGTAAGAATTGCTAATGGTCTTATTAGCATTAAGCAATTATGTAAATAATGGAAAACATACCATAAGAGTAATAAAATTACCTCCCTTTCTCTCTCTCTTTTTTTTTTAAACCAATAATGATATTCAAAATGGAAAGTGATGCATATAGTTTTTATTGTGAGTATCTTTGGAGAGGAGTGAGCCCTCTAAGGATGCTCAGCCCTTTTTGGGGCATCCCAAAACACATCCACCATGAGTTCTCTTGCAGAGCTTGTAATGCCCCACACCAGGCCATCCCCTGATTGTGCACCCACCAAGGCACCAATACAGGGACACAGGGTGGTCAGGACTGGAGAGTCACAATTTTATACTGTCATAGATGTTCTAGGGGAGTCCCTGTTCTCCCCCTAATAAAGCACATAGTGCTTCAGGTTTGGTCTGGGTGAAAACAAGGCAATTGGTAGTTTTTCGGTCAATTCAGTGCAGAAGTGGAAAGTTCTGGCCGTTAGAGTCACTCTGTCTCAAGGATTTTATTGCTCTGAAGTTCATAATCTGAGGTGAGAACTGGCTTCTTTTCCAGGTGAGGTTCCAGCTGGATTTCAGGGTTCAGAAATAAGCTGAAGGATGAGCAAGTGCTTTTGTGTTCCTTGAAACAAGAACAAGACCTCACTTACCCTCACTACCCGGAAAAGGAAACTGCACTTACTCATATCTACAATGGGCCTGGAAAACATGAAGTGCTTTTTTTGCTTCAGCACGTTCACACTGTTAATCACTGACAAATTTTATTGGTTTTACAGGCTTTAAAGTCTGCTTTACTGATAAGACACAGCATTTCAAAGTGCCCAAGCCAGTTCCTGCTCCAGGGTGTGTTCTACTCCCATGGTGGTGCCTTGATAAACCTGGGGTCACTTCACCCAGTTGCATGATCCAACAGGTTTTGGTCTGCAAAACACACCTTTGCTTTCGCTTTCTGATAAGAATGGGGATGTGTGCAGCTCCTGGAGGACCAGAGAGAGTGTTCTGCCATGGCAGTGCAAAGACTGGGGATCACCATCATCTGTTTCCCCTCCTTGGAAGACAAGGGGAGATCACCTTATGCAATAAGTACTGCTCCCAACCCTGTTGGAGTGCTCCTTTCAGCTCCCTGGGACTGGTGACCCACTAAACTGCTGGTTATGCCCTTTTCATTTTTCCTATCTCCTGGTGTGTAGGATGCAGATGTAAGCAATCTCTTATCTTTGTTGCCAGGAAACAACTTTCTGAAATCACCCTCTTGCCTGTCCCTCATTTCAGTCCACTGGGGGACAGAAAAGCCAGCAGGACATCTGGCTGGTGGGTAGGAGGGACAAGGGAGAGAGACTTCTTTCTGTTTTGATGTGATATTGTATTATACCTAGGTGATAGGACACTCTTTTTTCTGGTGCTCACTGGTTTTGGTCCTTTGAGGTTTTAGGATAATGGATTTACCATTTATGAGCTTCTCAGGGGGATGTGTTGCAGAGAGATTTACCAAAGTACCTTTTCCTGTAACTTCTCGTCTCTCTTTCATCTTCTTGGAAGAAAGGAAGAAGTGGAAATTCTTGTTCAGACTTGAATTTCATAATAACTTTTTTTCTGCTACTTTTACAGGTCAAACTAGTCAGACTCTGAGGGGAGGCAGGTATCATGTGGAAGCATTTCTGTGTGAGTAGCTGCGAAATTGTTGGGGCTTTTGTTTCCCTGTTTGGGGCCTTTCCATCTCTGTGGAGTCAGTCTGGCTGCCTTCTGGGAAGAGAGAGCTGATGAGGCATGTTACTGATGAGACAAATGCATTTTCCTTCTTGTTTTAAATCCCTCAATTTAATTCAAGCCATTGGCACGGGGATGTATGAGAGCTCTTGGCTACGACACACACTTCCTATTGTTGGGAGTGAACAGCCCTGCACAGAGCCCGCAGCAAAATTATGAAGTAGCTCAATTTGATCAGTTGATTTCTCACAATAGTTAAAAGATGTGATTTTTTTCTATGATGTTACACTCTCTTATGAAAAAAAAAAGCATCACTTGATTCTCAGCTTCACGAGACCCCACATTTCCTGATACAAGGAATCAGCCCTTCCTCCCTTTGAGTCTTCAAGGTGACAAATGTTGGTTGGGTTTTTTTTGGGCTTTAGTGTGGCCTAGTCAGATATTTAAGTTTTTTCTCCACTAATGGTAAAATCCATTGGTTGCTGCATATGGGAACCAGGATAAATTTAAGAGGTGATGGTGGAGTAATCCTCACTAGTCATAGTCATAGCAACTGTCAGGAAGCACCAGCATTTCTCTGGTGCAGCCTGGTATCTGAGAACTGAAAAGGACTGAAGAAGAGAAAGAAGAATGTCTATAAGTAGAAAAGAATAAATCAGTCCATGTCTGTGGATTGCTGCTCCAACAAGCTTCCAAACACACCTTGGGAAGGAAGCTAGGGGAGCAGGCACTGTGCTGCAGGACACAGTGCTCCATGAGCCAGCTGTGCATCACAGGTGGGAAACCTCACCCAGCAGCTCTGGGAAAAGCTCAGTGAGCAGGGGCAAGGTCTGCAAAACAGGATAAGGACCTGTAAGGCTCCCTCGAAGGAAAAGATGTAGAAAGGAGAGGTACAATCCAGAGTGAGGATTTGTAAGTATCATCCCCTGAGGAACATCCTCAGAGAACAGCAGCTGTGAGTAATAGGCAGCTGCACAGGCAGCTCTGCTCCCTTCCTGCCCCGTTCCTCTCTCAGTGTGTGTTAGTTTACCTGTTGGTGCATTAAAGGCTCATCATAACTGCAAACTCCCACAGAGCTCTCCTCCAGAGGTTGCACAAGTCTCTGCTGCCTGTACTTTGGAAAGCCATTATTGGGCCAGCAGTAATACCCTTACTGTATTAGCAAACTCCTTCAGCAATGTCATTTTAATCACCTTAGTGGAAAATGTGGACCTGATTCTTCTGGTGTATCAAGGGCTGTACCTCCAGATTAATCCTCTCTTGGGATGCACAGCTTGGAGCCAGCAACTAATAGTTTCTTCTTCTGGTGCCTGCAAACCTGGATTTGTGGTCTGACCGTCCTGGTGAAAAACAGGGCTCAGTGCAGGGAGGGACGAGGTGAAACGTGGTGGCCTGTGATACACAGGAAATCACAGCTGCTCTGAGCCCAGCCTGGATTTCCACTCCCTGGGTCTGTGTCCCCTGTCACCCAGCCCCAGGGACTGACTGCATTGGCTCATTGAGCTGGGTTTGTTAGAAAACAGATTGTCATGTTAAACAAATATATTTTTTAAAAACCCCTAAGTCTCATTCCCTGGGCTGTGCCCCATCTGGGCCATTAAATCTGAAAGGGGTGAGTACAGCTGTGTCAAAGCTGCACTCAGGAGCAGATTTTCACTGTTTGTATGACTGGCAACTGGCAACCACTCCATTTCCAAACCTCATTTCCTTCTCCTCCTTTCCCAGAGCTGCACTATGTCGATTGGAAGCGCAGCAGGGGTGCACACTGCTAAACAGAAACTCCACAGACACATTTCCTAAACCCAGCGCTTCCTCTTTATTTCTCACCAAGCCCTAAGATACCTGAGGATGGGAAGGGCTGCTCATTGTTAGCCAGGCTTTTTGTGAATTACACAATTTTATCAAAGGTTTTGTGGAAATGTGGGAAAGCTCATCTTTCAGGGCTCTGGCAAGTGTCTTTTTTGAGGGAAGTGAGGGGTAAAACCCCAACTTTGAGTTAATCTAGCATTTCTTTTGATCGGTCCTTTGGTAGTCTGATTAATTTTGAGTGCAGATGTTTCTGCTTTCCATCACAGAATACACCCAGGACCTGGGAGCAGCCTCACAGTGCCGTATTTCCTCCTCACCACACCACTCTTGTTACGGTTGTGCAGCAACATATGCTAAGGCCTTATTACAAGGGATTCCTATAAATGGCATAAAGGATTAATAATGTATTTATAACACAACTTTTTTTTAGTATAAAGTGATCTATAAATTTGTAATAAATGTTTTATAATGTTTTTGTAGCCTGTTATAAATGATAAATGGGAGACTATAGATGCCACATCAAATATTCATGCTGCATTGTGTGCATTATTATGCCATTACTGTTCAGGAAACCATTAATAATAAAGTGAATGGAGATGTAAAAGTTGCTGACATGCCCAGCAAGCCATTTATAATGAAATGTATAATCCTTACCATAAAGTAAATACATTGGCCAGTGATTGTTGATGAAATAGAAACACTCTGAATTATTTGTGAGGTATTTATATATTAATGTATATTATCCATATCATGTCACAGAAATGCCGTTAATATATTATATGTATTATTGATTATTTTCCCCTAATTTATAGGCAGCCGTTTAAGTGTTACCTTGTCTCTTCTCATGTTTTGCCAGCTGCATGAGGTCTGCTGAGTTGTTTTATGGGATGCGTGTGCTGCGGGGCAGCTGCTGCGAGGTGGCCATGGCAGCGCCGGAGCGAGCCCGGCGGGGCTGGGGGCCGCCTTCCTGCCCCCTCACCGAGCCACCCGCACTTCTCTGTGCGGACGGGGCGGGGAGGAACCCGCGGGTTCCTTCCAGCCTGAACGATGCCACGATTTCATGGCACTGCCGACGCCTGGTGCGCTGCCCCAGCAGGGACAGACCCCCTGCTCCCGGCTGGCCTCCCTCGCTCGCCCCAGCGAGACCTCCGGGCAGGCTCCGGGCAGGTTCTGGGCAGGTTCTGGCAGCCGAGCTTCGTCCTCCCTCCTCCTCCTCCTCCCCGTTCTCTCTTGCTAGGGCGGGAGAGGGGCTCTGGCGGCTCCGGCTCCGCTCGCACTTGGTGTTACTTGGTGATGTTGGGGATGTAGCCGCCCCCCAGCTCAGGGCTATCCAGCGGACACTTACATTTAACTGCTTTATGGTGCTTTTTAACTTTTTCTTCTCCAAATGGGAAGAAAACATCCCTCCCTAGTGACTAAATACGATTCGCGCTTCCCCTGCTGGCCGCCCCTTGGGGGCAGGACGTTTTGACGTTTCTGTGCGGGAGCAGAGGAAATTTCCCTTGCCCTCCGGGCGGGCTGGGCTCCCTGGTGCCCCGGCCACCGGGGGTGCCTCTGCCCGCTCCCCGAGGCGAGGCGGCGCCGCAGCCGCGCCTTCTCCGCCGCTCCTCCGCCCCTGGCCCGCCCCTTTCCCCGCCTACCGCCGCCGGTCCGGTCGCCACCCGCGGGCTGCTCGGCCCGGGCTGGGCACGGCGCGGCGCGGAGCGTCCCCGGCCCTGCCCGGCCCTGCCCGGCCCTGCCCGGCCCTGCCCGGCCCTGCCGAGCCCCGCGCCGCGGCGCCCTCCGGCTCCCCGCGGGCCATGGCCGCCATCCAGAACCTGCAGCTGTGGTGCCGGCAGCAGTGCGAGGGCTACCGCGATGTCAGCATCACCAACATGACCACCTCGTTCCGCGACGGCCTCGCCTTCTGCGCCATCCTGCACCGACACCGCCCCGACCTCATGTGAGTACCGTGCCGGGCATCGAGGGCCGCGCCAGGGCTGCCGGCTCGGCGGGGCCGGGACCCCCCGCTCGCTGGGCTGTGGCCATCCCGCCCTCCATCCCGCTGTACATGGGCTGTGCCCATCCATCCAACTGTGGATGGGTTGTGCTCATTGCGCCGTCCATCGAGCTGTGCATGGGCTGTGCCCATCCTGCTGTCCATCCAGCTGTGCATGGGCTGTGCCCATCCTGCTGTCCATCCAGCTGTGCATGGGCTGTGCCCATCCATCGAGCTGTGCATGGGCTGTGCCCATCCTGCTGTCCATCCAGCTGTGCATGGGCTGTGCCCATCCATCCAGCTGTGCATGGGCTGTGCCCATCCTGCTGTCCATCCAGCTGTGCATGGGCTGTGCCCATCCATCGAGCTGTGCATGGGCTGTGCCCATCCATCGAGCTCTGCATGGGCTGTGCCCATCCCACCCTCCATCGAGCTGCAGACCCCTGGTTCTCCATCCACCCAAGGACCCTCTCCAGGCTGTGGCCATGCCGCCATCCTTCAAGTTGTGATGGGCTGTGGCTGTCCTGCCATTCATTGAGCTGTGGACCCTGGTCTTCCAACTTCCCTGGGCTCTTGCCTCTCCCTGTGGACACATCATCAGCAGTGTTCTGCTCACACCCACACTGAGAATCTCCCAGAGAAAAGCTCTGCTCTCCCAGCCTACGTGCTGGTTTTTTCCATACATTTTTCCTTTTTCCCTTTTCTTCCCCTAGTAGCTGGATTATAAATGTTCCAAATGTGTCCTTTCCATTGCAAAACAAGTTCAGGCACTGATCTTTGGGGCAGCATTTCCTTCTTTGCTGTTGTGTTTGCTCTGGCTGGGCTCTCCTCACTCAGCTCAACAGCAGTGCAGTGCTTACAAGTTGCAAGGCGAGGGCTGTTTAAACAAAATGCAGTAAAAGGGCAGGGCCCCACAGCCACTGGATTCCTGCACATCCTTGTTTTTCCCGTCTATAGCTCTGTCTATGGGACCTTAAGTGCTTTTCATGTGCTGGGGCATTTTATGGTGCCCTGTGGGTTTTGAACTGTCTCTGCCCAAATGTTGACATCTGGGAAGGTGAATGGCCAAAGGGAGTCACAGATCCTGCTTCATAGCTGGTGTTTTTTGAGTTTGATTTTTTTCTTTCTTTTGGGCTCTTTGAGATGGTGGGTATGAGGGGGAAGATGAAGGCAAAGGAGCCCTGGAAAGAGTGCCCAGGAGTATTGATTTAAGCATTGGGTCTCTCCTGGTCAGAT
This sequence comes from Anomalospiza imberbis, assembly GCF_031753505.1. Classification (NCBI taxonomy): domain Eukaryota; kingdom Metazoa; phylum Chordata; class Aves; order Passeriformes; family Viduidae; genus Anomalospiza; species Anomalospiza imberbis. The sequence continues at coordinate 11,654,077 of NC_089696.1, read as the reverse complement.
GTGCCAGCTGGGTGAGGAACAGATTGGGTGGTCTGTTCTGCAGTTTTCCTCCTGTCCTGTGTATTCTCCCTTTTTCTTCATGCTCCCAGGACAGCCTGCCACATGGGTTTGTGTGCAGCCATCCCTCTTGCAGGTGTCTTGCTTTTGGTTGAACCCAAGAGAAGACCCCTTGTTTTCTCTCCTCTGTTGTCTTGTAACTTGACAGGAACTGGAGCAGGCTCGGGCAGCAGGAGGTTGGTTCAGGAGCTCCAGGCACACTTTGTTGTCCCAGTGCTTGGGCCGTCACCGTGGTGTTGCCGTGTATGACTTCCTGACATGTTGTCATGTCCATGTGACTCCAAATATTTCCTTTCCTTCCTTTGATTCACAGTCCCAAAAATACAAAACACCGGGGCAGAAGGGTTGAGGTGTTCTCGTGGAGGGGCTGTGACTGCTTCCTGCAGCTGGCCCATCCGGAGCCCGCTGTACACAGGCGCTCAGCGATGTGAGAGCTGGAATAATCCTGTTGCCCAGTTTAGTGAGTTGTTTATAATCCTTGAACTGTGCAAAAAGGGTTGTGGATAGACACCTCTTAAATAAATTTTCCTGTGCTGAAGAGGGATGACGTTCCTTGAGGCATCTCTCTGTTCCCATTCATTTTCTTTTATGGTGGACATTCTTCCTGACTTTATTTGAGACGTCACAGAAGCTCTTTCTGACTCGGACCAGCTCAGCAAGGGCTGCCTGAAGGTTAAAGTAAGAGAAGCCTTTATTTGTGACCTCCTTCATCCGTGTCAGTGCTGTAATACAGGAAAGCACCACGTGTACTACAGACTGGGCAAAGTCCTGCTGGAAGGAAGTGGTGCTTTCGGGTGGTTGGTGGCAAGGATTGCCAGGTGCCATGTGTCAGATCCTGGGGCAGAATCCTTGTGCAGATTCTCCAGGTATCCCAAAAAGCTTCTCTGAGTGTTCTTGGTTCAGGGTACAATGATGGAGAAACACAGCTTGGTGCACATGTGACTGTGACTTCTGCTTTTCTAGGGGTCCATCCTGGGCTCCTGTCCTTGCTTCTTCCAAAGATTCTAGTTAAAAATTAAAAACACCAGACTGAAAGTAGAACTAGAAAGGGGTCTTTGGAGCGCTTGGTGTGTTTGCAGCAGCTCTGCTGCATAGGTCACTTGCAGAACATGATTCAGTCACAGCATCAGTTTTGCAACAGCGTGTTTTCTGTCTTGGTTTACACAAATTACATTCTTGGGCTGAGTGCAGGGGATTTCTCCTGCAGGAGCCTGAAAAATTACCAGGAAAACTTCAAGCTCAAAACGTGGACATAAACATGAGCTTCTCTTGTGAAGTACATGGCTCAGAGGACAGGCAGGGTCTCTCTTTCCTTCCTGTTTTCTTGCTGGAAAACATATGGAAAATATGATAACTTCTCTCAAACTTAGCCAGTGTTGGCTTGTGTGTTACCAGTGAACAGGGCAAGCTGTGTAAAATTAGAAATGCATTTCCCACTCACTTCCCACTCATGCAAGGATGCTTGGGGGAGTGAAGATCCACACTGAATTACCATGGAAATCCACTTTTTTTGTCCCAGTTAAAGAGTGCTTCAGAGTCAGCCCCAGCTGGGCACACACGCTGTTTCAGGCAGGCTCCAGCCCATTTTCTGGGATGATTGTAGAGCCTGGGGACATCTCTTGTCAGAGGAACATGAAGCCTCATTGCAGCGTGGTAGGAGGCTGAGGTCAGCAGCTGCCACATGTGGCGGTGAAGGTTGTGCAAGCTTCAGCCACGATTTTAGTGGCCTTGTCCTGATGAATGAGTTAGAAGAGGCAGGGGAGCTGTGCACGCTCACTTAGATATTAATGCCAGATGTCAAGGAAAGGTTTTGATTAAGATCCTTCTCTTCATCCAGGATCTTGCTCTTTCCCAGACTGCAAGCTGGTGTTCTGGGAATGGGCTGGTGGTGAAATCCCCCTTGGCAGCTGAGCAGCAGCAGAGCTCTTTCCTCCAGCAGCATTTCCAGGTCAGTGTCAGCTCAGCAGGGCAGGATGAGGTCGTGCTGGCTCTGCTGGGATGGGTTGTCTGCAGACTCTCTCCTCAGCAGAAGCCTGGGGTGAAGCAGAGCTGCCTGCTTGGCTTGGTGGGTTTGTGGTTCGTGTGACAGGCGTAGGCAGGGGAGGATGGCTCGGGGTTCGTTTCGGCAGCATTCTGGCACTTTCTAGCCAGAGCATGGCAATGTGGAGCAGGCATTCCTGAGAGGAGGATGAGCACATGGGGGAAACTCCCTCCTGGAATTCCCAGCCTTGTCCCACCTCCTGGCCTTTGCATCTCCAGAAAGAGCGCAGCTGAAAGGTCCTGTTCCCAGCAGAGCATGCTGGATTTGAGGCCCCTGTCCAAGGCTGTGAGCTGGCAAAGGGTGCCTCACTCTTTTACACTGATCCTTTTGTCTGCACATCTTATTGTCTGTAGAAAAAGTAGCACAAAAGTGCCAGAAAGCAGAAACTTTTTTGGTGCCATTGAGGCTCTGGGATTTTTTTTGCTCAGTCTGCTCCAAGGTCAAGTTTCCGATCAAGTTAGTGCTTGCAGCAGCAGAGATTCCTCCTATGGAAGCACACGTGCTTGCAGAGGACTGTGGCATGTTTGTGAGTGCTGGATCTGTGCAGCTGGAGCAGGGGGTGGTCACGGAGATTTGTGGGCATGAGAAATGCTCAGCTACTTATTTGCTAAGGGAAGGGGTTTTTCAGAGCTAAAAACTTCTTCTGTTTTAAAACAGGAATAAAACTATTCCTGTGCTTGTGAACTCCACTCTGATTTGTTTCCAACACCGGAGGCCTCTCTTGGGTCACATTTATATTTTTCACATTTTCCAATTAATTCAGTTGCCTGTGTTTTCTCAGTGGAGAACTCCTACTTCTCTGTTTGTATTACCTTTGCTGTCTTAGGATTACATTGGTCCAGAGAGCTTTGATATTCCAAGACAGGAGATGCAACAGCAAGCTCAATTTCCAAAAGAAATATTAGATGTAAGCAGTTCACCTGACTAGCCAGGGAAAGAATGATGCTGAGAGGTCAGGGAACTCTTGAAATGACCAAATAACCTGGTTGTTTGCACTTTCTTTTGAGGAATAGAAGGGGATTTGAGACATTCACCATCAAAAGATTGGGGTTTTTAGGTCTCTGCTGCATGCCAGGGAGTACACACACCACCACAGCAAACAGCATTGAGTGTGGCTGAAGGCCACTGACTGACAATAAGTCGTAATTCCAGTGCCTTACATGTCAGAATGACCAAGGAAGCTGGAGCTCCTCTTTGTTCTTGCAGTGTTTTGCTGCATTTCCATGCTACAGGGACTGTTTGGGAGCAGAACTGGGATTGAGGCAAAGAGCTGAAATCACCTCCTTTAGCTGTGTCTTTAAAAAAGCCAGTTTTCTGGCCTGACTTAACCCAAGGATGGTTGTATCTATTGTTTCACTGAGACTTTTTTTGGCGCATGATTATTTTTTCTTGCTCTTTTTAATCCATTGTCTCAGGGAAGGGAAATCTTTGGGCAGGAGCACTGCTTGAAGAAAAACCTCTGCAATTCCCTTTGATTTTGCACAGGAAAGACTCTGTGGTTTAGAGGTGGGATGTGCCTTGTCTTTACGTGCTCTTCGGGGGAGTTTAACCTCAGGCTCTTATCTGTCATTCCTTCTCTCCTTATCCCACGTAGCAATACCAGATGTGGGAAGCAGGGAGGAGGCATAGGCTGTGGCATGATGAGCAAGGCTGTTTAAGGTTCCTCTCTTATTTATGATGTAATGCTCCACTTTCTGTGCTGAGTAGATAAAGGACCTGGCTTGCTCCTTGCTGTTACAAGCAGTGGAAAAAGTTGCCCTGCTGCGATACAGATCATGTGTTTCTCTCATGAATAGGTTGCTGCAAGCCAGCTTTGCCCTGGCTCTCGGAGTTACCCTGGCTCATCCCAGAGGACAGAGATGGGCTAAGAAGGAGGGTCCACACCGGGTACAAAGGTGCTACATACAAGGAATGCAAAGTTGGTGCTGTTTTCTGTTTATCAGTGAGAATTCCCTCTCAGGTGTCAGCCTCTCGCTCAGCTCTGTGCCAGCAGACACAAGGATTGTAAGGTGAAACGGGGCTATCAGAAAGGATTTCACCCTGCCAACTTGCCTGGGCAGCAGGAAGCAGTGTTGGAGAGCAGGGCTGCCAGCCAACAGCCAGTTTTGTATTCCCTGTTTAGCAAGTGGCAGTCACTTTAAAACAAAGCTGATGATGCTGTTTCCTAAGCAAGGGACACACTCTGCTGTGGCTGAAGGAGCACACTGTGTTGTGGCTCTACTTGCAGCAGCACAAACTCTCCCCTGTGCTTTCATCCCTGTCCCAGCACATTCCAGGTTCTGAGCTCCCAGCACAGTGCAGAGAGTGTGGCATCTGGGCTGGACCAGGGAGAGGGAAAGCAAATCTGGGGAGAGGTGAAGAGGGAAGTGATGTCTGGAGACAGCAGAAAGGAGTTGTTGACTTTGGCTTGGATTTGTGAACAGTAATTGTCACTTCCTTTTCAGTTACTGATTGCAAGCACAAATCAAAAGTTACAGCCCTAGGGAAAGCAGACTAAAATTTCTACTGACAACTTTGGTGTTATCAGATGCAGTATGCTGTGGGCAGAGGTTTTCCCAGGCAGATCCCTGGTGCTGGTTTTGTGGAGTTCTGCCAGAGGAAGAAAGAAGCCAGAACTCATGTGCTGCTGGACCCAGGAGCCACTGAGATCAGAGGAGATGGGTGTGTTGGAAAAGCATGTGATACGTGCAATGTGTGAGGGATCCATGAAAGACCTCCTTGGAGCTGAGCTCTCTCTGTGTGGAGACAACTTTCAAGACAGGAGAAGAACATGGATGTGACTGGAATGTACTTGCAGGGAGAGAGTGTTCATACCTGGCCAGCAGGTATTGGTGTGTCTCTTTGAGGTGGGAGGGAAGCAAGGCTTTTCTGGGGGCCAAGAAACCACCCCATGAATTAGAGGTGTTGCAGCAGAACCTCTCAATCTGCCTGGGATGTTTTTGCACCAACATGTCCTGTCCACAGCCCTGCAAAGGTAGATGTGCCAAAATTGTCTTGTGCTGCCTGTGGGCAGATGCTGTGCCTGCTGCACTTCTCTGTCCTGGGTACAGCAGGTCTGTGACTCTCGGGTGGGATCTTCTACGCTGCCCTCTCTGGAGCTGTCCAGGGATGGATGGGGTGCTCTGTCCCCTGAGCCAGAGCTGGAAGTGGAGCAGCTCACTCTACATCACCAACCTGAGATTTTTCCTTTTTCTGTATTTCAGAAACTTTGACTCCCTCAGAAAAGAAAATGTGTACGAGAACAACAAGTTGGTAAGTGACTTTTAATGTTTACTTTTGGTCTAGTCTGTGACCTGGCACTTTGCTCATGTGATTTAGCAACAGAAACCCTGCAGACACAGTGTACCCATTGTGCTGTGTTCCAATCCTTTGCCTTACCCTGCACCTTCCAGCCTTCTCCTCTGACCAGCACTGTCCAGCCTGGCTGGCTGCTGGAAAGCAACTTCAGGCTGTTCATACTTCTTAGCTGGCCACACAGTGATTCCCGTTCCCAGTGTGCCCTGTGGCAGCAGGAGCTCAGACAGATCTGCTAGAGCTCAAAACATGGACATGTTGAGTATGTGACACTCCTGAGGGATGGAGCAGGAGCTGGGAAAAAGCTGGTGTGAGAGGAAGCACAGGGAGTGTTCTCCCTTCTGTTCCTTCCTGGTGCAGGGGATCAAGGTGGATACATCCTAAAACCTGATGCTGCCTGGACACTCCAGCCTGGTATTGGAGTTTCTCACGCTCTTTCCACAAAGAAAATAGAAGTTAGGCAGGCCAGCTCCCTCCTGCAGTGGATTCTAGCATGGTCTTAGTGATCCAAGGAAGGATTTTCCTCTCCCTCTCTCCATTGCAAAAGGAGAGGCAGTGAATTATAACACTTTTCTTCCCTTGGCATTGCTCCACGCAGTTTCATGGCTGCTTGACAGGAGCTTGGGATATGAACAAACCATGGCAGCTTACCCTTGTCTGGGCTGGAGGAGTGACACGCTCTCAGGCAGTGAGCTGGCTGAAGTGCTTCTTGCCTCTGGAAGAGCTAAACTTGTCCCCTCATGGCTCCTTAGCTTCTGCTGCCCTTCATCCCTGGCCGTGTCTGCAGCTCCCATCACAGACCCTCTGTCCCCAGGCTGGGCTGCAGCCTGTGAGGAGTTAGTGACACTCTGGGGCTCAGCCCTGTGTGTTCCTCTCCTCAACGGAGATTCAGACCATGCATTTTGCCCTGGAGGTTTGGTGTTTGGCAGGAGCTGGGGCCTCTTCTCCATGGAAGTGTGTCTTGGCTGAAGTGCTGAGGATCCCCAAGTGTTGCTCCTTGTCCAGCTGGGCTGATGGTGTCTGCTTGTGTCTGGGAAATGAGCTCTGTGAGCTGCCTCTGCTGCTTCTATTAATGAAAAGCTTCTTTGTGCTTCTCATAAAGAGTTGCTCCCCTCCTTTGTTGCAGTCTGTGTGTCCCCTCCTCCCCCTTTCTGAGTTTCTTTACGTCCTTTGTTTTGCTCTCTCTTCCTTACTCCACCTGCTGTGGGATGACTTGTCTGTGCTGTCCTTTCCCTGCTGGTGTCCTGCTGCCTTGGCTGTGCTGTCTGTGGGATTGCCCCTCCACCTCTCTGTGCTCCTGGGCTGGCCTCCCCCTCGGGCTGCTCTCCATCCTAGCTCCTACACCTCCTTGCTCTGGCTGTCCTTGGGATACAAGAGGGCCTGATTTCTCCCAGCATTATTTCTCTGCTGTTGTCCAGACCCTCCTTGATGCCTTACTCAGTCAGAGGCTTCTTTGCAAGGGCTGTTTTGTGCATGTAAAAAAGCCTTGTTTGAAATGCAGTTTGCTATGTGAGGTCATCTGTCAAGGAAGAATGTGTCACTTCTCATGTGCCACAAGACCAACCCCAAACCCTAGAAAAAATTCAGTTGCTGGTATTTTTTTGGCTAGAGATTTCAAAAACATATAAAGAGAAGGAAAGTTTCTAGAGGCCTTGGAGTCAGTGCTGGTGGATGGTGGTGTGGTGTAGCAGGTGGAGCCTGTGCCAGAGGGAACCTGTGCCAGGCCAGCTCAGGTGGCCTCAAGCATATCACTTTCCCATTTTGCATGGACATGGTAGCAGTGGCACTTTCTTCCCCTGGAAAGCACTTGGAGCTGCACTGATGGAAAACAAGATGCAAAACCAACATGTTGGTCCCTTAAAGGGCAGCCTGGGCCGGCAGGCAGAGGAAAAGGGTGGCTGGGTCCTCTTAGGTGCTGATCCTCTTGGGTCTCCAGGCAAGAGCAGTCCCAGGAACACGAGGATGCTGCAGGCACAGGGGACACCATGTCCTGACAGTGCTCTTTGCATTGCTCACCTGGCTCTGGCCAAACCAGGTGGGTGCACAGAGCATCCTCCTCTCTGTGGTCCAGGCAGCCCCTCGCTCATGTTCCGTGACCGTGACCGGTGTCACCCGTGGCACAGCGTGGCAGGAGGTGGCATGACCTGTGTTCCCACTAAACCTCACACCAGGAATGGCCAGCAAGAAAACTCGACTGGTCAGACCAGTTGTGCAGCCAGTGCAGTGGGGAACACTCCAAAGAATGTATTAAGTGCCAGTTTACAAGACAGGAAAGTGCCAGGCTGGGCTGGCACTGGGGTGACACAGCCAGTGGTAACTGGCTGAAAGCATTCTTAATGTCAGCTCTGTTACATTTTTACTGGGATACCCAATGGAAAAAAATGGTAATTATCTTGCTGAAAAATAGTGGCTGTTTGTTTCTTCTAAGCAGGAATGGTTGGCTTGCACACCAACACTGTGTGTGTCCCTGCCGGAGGTCAGATGTGGAGGGGTTTAATATATTCAATTTTTTTTTAACCCTTTCACTGTGGACTTTAGCAGTAGTATTCCTTGTGCCTCTGGTCCTGCAAGTGCTGTTTTCCTTTGGAAAAAGGAAAGGATTTTTTCCCCATAAGTTGGGAAGGAACAAGGCTGGAGAATATCCTTAGTAAAAGCCCTAAACTGAACTGGGCAAGGGTGACGTTTGGATGTTGCTTTTTTTTTTCTATTCTATTAAAGTCTTTTTTTCAGAGGCAAGAGAAAATAGCTTTTGCCTCCTTCACCTGCAGTTTCCAAGCAGAGGACACCACAAAGAGGAATATATACCCCCAAATACATGTTAGGCAGCATGGAAACAGTTAAACTGGAAGGGAGCTATGTAGCAGGAATTTTTCTGCATTACACTTCTTTTCCCCCTTTCTGGTCTGGGAGAGCAGGCAGCCTCCTGCAGCCCAATTTTCAGATGGAGAAGAGCAGGCAGTAGGAGGCAGGAAGCTTTTGCCCAGCACTCAGAGAGGGAAGCTGCCTGCAAGCACCTACCAGCCCACCGTTAATTGGGGAGCGCTCCACGTTGGGCTGGGAGCCTGGAAACAACTCTGCCAGCCTGGGCTGACACATCCCCTTCTGCCAGGCCTGGCTCTCTGCAGCTGTGCACTCACACACACAGGCAGGCTGGAGGAAGAGCAAGGGAAGCCCAGGTGAGTTACTGAGCAGTGAGCTATGGCCAGCTTGCCAGGCCAGATTTTTGGCTGCTTGCCTGGATTTCTCAAGGCAGTGGCTGGAAGCCATGACTCCGTTGGTTCCTATGATGTAGGAGTTAAACTGGTGCAGCTGTTCCCCAGTAGAGTTATTTTTATTTGAGTGGGGCTGTTTGCAGTGCACTTTCTTATTCAGCATGAGGAGCAGCTCTGCTGCCTGCCGTGGATAAGACCCCTCTGGTTTTATTTTGTTTATCCCCCTCTCCAGGCATTTCGGGTGGCAGAGGAGGAGCTGGGGATCCCAGCCTTGCTGGATGCAGAGGATATGGTTGCTCTGAAGGTACCAGACAGGCTGAGCATCCTCACCTACGTTTCCCAGTATTATAACTACTTCCATGGACGGTCTCCTAGTAAGTACAATATTCCCTGGAGGGCTGGGAAGCATCAGGCCTTCATTTCATGCTTTCCCTTGCCTCCTGATAGCTTGGAAAAAGCAAAATTAATTGCACAGAGGCCTTTTTGGTACCAGAACTGTTTCACTGGGGGGATCTGGACTCTGCACACCAGCCTACGGTTGCACCAGTCCTTTTAGATGGGTATAAGGCTATGTCTTGTCTTTGAAACTACTGCATTAAAATTTAATATACAGTCTAAAATTTCTTATGGTCCAGCCAAAGAGGACCACTGAAGGTTCCTCTCCATGGTCCCCACCTCAGCTTTCTATTCTTGAGCACCTCCACCCCTGTTCCAGTCTTTGCCACACCTGAGGGCTGGTGAGAGCATGGAGTAGAACAAGGCTGAGCTTGTCTGTGAGGCTGTGCCAATGTGACAGCATCAGTGGTAGGGCTTGTACAGCACAGCAGCACTGATGGAAGGAAGGAGAAGAAAATTATCACCCTAAATGACAAAATTGTGATAGAAATTCTGTCAAACATAAAACAGAGCTGCCAAGACATTTATTCACCTACTGGAGAGTTCAGCTGGGCTCACAGGAGCATTGTTGTAGTCTTGGTTTATATTTGGCTTTAAGCTCACACAACATGAAGTAATATGATAAACCAATTTTACAGGTTCCTCCAGAGGAAACTTTCTGAAGTGGGACATGAGTGACTTAACTGGTTAAGGTGAATGTAAATGGAGAGAGATGTATTGAAAGTGTCCTACATCTTGGAAAGAAAGCACAATTCACTCAGAGCTGCCTTTAATGTTTAAACTCTTCCTACTTCTCCACCTCTTCACATTTAAGCATGCTTTTTCTCTCCCTCCACAACTTCTTCCTTCCCCATCTTCATTTTTGATTTCTTACTTTAAAACTGCTCTGATTGAAATCAAACAAGTTCCATCATGTTTGTGCCAAGTGGTGAGAGTCTGGGTCAGGTTGGGGTCTTTTCCCCCTCCCCCCTGCATCTTGTCTACCACATCATCAAGCAAAGCACATTTTTATACTCCCACAAGTGTCCCTCAAAACACTTTGGTTGCATTCCTGTTGCTGGGGTGAATATGAATGTCTGAAAATGAGCCCAGCCTGGAATGTGCCCTCTGACACCAAACAGAGTCATGGAATCACAGTTGTGCCCTTCGGATGGGTTCCAGCAGGACCATGAAATAATCAGGACACAGGAGGACAGAGAGGGTGAGCAGACAAGGTTTTAGTGAGGTCATGCTTTTGGGGATGAGCAGAGTTGAAGCCACCCATCTTTGTGCTGGGCTTTGGGAATTCAGTAAATGGCACAAGTGGGAAGTGAGGGGCAGTCTGAGCCTGAGCTGCTTACTGGGTCAGCTGTCCCCTGGTCCCTGCAGTAGGAGTCCTGGGTGTTTATTTGGAGAATTGGCTTTCTTGAGGGCAGACTGCTGGGAACCGGGCTCCCTCTCTGCTCCCTGCCCTTTCTGTGTTTACTGAGCAGGCTATAATCTCTTTTCAGATGAGTGGCCATTTAAGTGTCACTTGGAAAGTGAAGCTGTGGCTCAAATATCCCACAAGGAACACAGAGACATCTCGTTCAGAATAGGAAGTGGTGCAAGAATAGCATCCCTGTGAGACACTTGGGGTTTGTGTCTGTAAAAACTTTGCACAAAGCCTTATGTCCCAGGGAGGTTTCCCTGCACTTCCCAGGGCACAGGGCACCATTCCCTGCTTGACTGAAGTGTGTTGGAGATTCTCTTTTCTCCACTTATAGTGAGTTTTGAGGGGTTCTATTTCATCTGCAAAGAAAAGAGAATTGGGCATTTTCAGACTGTTTGTGGCAACTCTTGGTTTCCACATCAGCACCTCTATGGCATCTCCAAGTCTTTGCAGAATTACCCATTTTTAGTGGTCATTTCCACATTGAACAAGGCTGTTTGCTCTGTGGGAATCCCAGCTGGGATGTGGGGTGAACACTTGCGGCAGTGAATGTTCAGGCTTTGTAGGAAGTCTGGAGCACAAGGACTTGAATGAAGCAAACCCTCTGTTTGCAAACCCTTCAGCTGCTGAGCCATAACCCCTCTGCCTGTTCCAGCAGGGCCTGTTTCAGTTGGGATCAGTTCCAGCCAAACCATGGGCTGGAATTGAAAACCCAAGGTCTTCTTCTCACCATCAATGGATGGCAATTTGCATTTCTTCACTTTTGCATTTCTCTTCATGAAATTTCCTGAGAAGAGAAAAATCAGCAGTTTCAGAATGTTGTTACAATTCACTTGTTGCCTCTTGCCCCTCAGTCCAGTACAGAACTGCTCATGAAGGAAGTCTGTATCCCCTTGTGTGCTTTTCATTTACCCATCAGGCACCTCTGGATATCCTCACTTTGTAAATTATTGCTAAACCAGTGAGTTTTCCTTATGTTTCCTTGAAAATATTCCCTTCTTCCATTCTTCCAGTTGGAGGCATGGCTGGAATCAAGCGTCCTTCCTCTGAATCTCCAGAGCAGCATCCTGGGAAGAAAACTGCTCCAGAGCCTCCTAAGCCAGTGCCACCAAAACTGCCTCCGGCCCACCCACCAGCCAGAGCTAAGCCAAAGGAAACCTCCCCAGCTGCCACGGTAAGAAATGTGGCTTTGGGTGTTCTTTATGCCTTAAGTCTGTTCAGTGAGATAGAGAGTACTGGGCTAGCTCAAGGCTCCTCCTGGTAAGGACTTGGTCTCTAAATTTCCTGTTCACTATGAGTGGTTTAATCCAGAGGTCTGATTCTGGCGTAGATTGAGGTGGGAGTCACTGGAAAACTATCAGTCAGCCTGGATACTTCATGAACAGGAAGTTCTTAGGACATGGATATGCTGTTCCTAGATATTGGAGGTGGAGATTTTTACAGGATGTAGTATTAATTTTGCTAGAAAACCTTGATCCAATTATTGGACATGGTTTCAAAGCAGAGTAGGGATGAAAACAGGGTAGAAGCCCTTTCCCAGCTAATTGAAATCAGAGACCTTTGCCTATAGGCAGACAGGGAACCCTGGTCCTCTGGTTTTGTGGGAACATATTCCCCATACTCTGTCCTTCCAAGGGCTGTTCCACTTCTGTGACTTCTGTGGCAAAGGGATTAGAGGGAGAGGGGATTTCCTGGATGTCACTTCTCTGTCCTGGCTGTGCATGCCAAACACTCACCTTCCTGGGAGATTCGTAGCTGTGTCCAGGGCCATGTTCTTGTCTGCTCACCCTCTGCTTCTCCCCACAGAAAAGGGTCCTGGCAGAGAGTGGGAATGTCCCCAGCAGCAGCTGTGGGGTCTGTGGGAAACACGTGCACCTGGTGCAGCGCTACTTGGTCGATGGGAAGCTCTATCACAGGAACTGCTTCAGGTACAGCAGCTCTTCGAAGCAGGGGCACAGCCCTGGGGGACACAGAGGGCCAGCCTGGTTCTTTGGGACTGGAGAGAGTGGTGTGGCACATTTTATTCAGAGTGGAGGCAATCTGGGCTTGCTCTTGACCTGTGTGTAAGGGAAACTGTCTCCACAGGTTTGTTTTCATCTGCACCTTTCCTGCTTTAGGCTGTGCTATCAACAGCTCTTGTTCTGGTGCCTGAGGAATGTGCACACAGGGTCTGCTCACTGCCAGTGTGGTGGCTTCACCCTCCTGTGGATGGTGGAGTTGTGCCTGCACGCCCAGCTGTGTGTCTCTCAGCACTCTGGAGGATGTTTCCTGAGACTTTTGTATCCACAGGTGCAGGCAGTGTTGGAACTTGCTTCTTCCTGGAAGCTATAAAGCTGGGCCTGAGCCCGGTACGTTCATCTGTACCAGCCACCAGCAGCCAGACAATGTCCAGATCTCTGGGCTCCACAGTACTGGGAAAAAGCCTGACAGTACCCCAGCCCCTACTGCTGCCACGGCGTTCCAGAAAGCAGCAGAACACAAGAAACCAGAGCAGGTGTTGAAGAAACCCAGCCAGGAAGGCCTCACTAATTCAACCAAGCCATCTGTTTCATCTTCTGGAAGCTCTGGCTTCAAAAGTGTAAATACTCCATGGTCCTCCTCAGCTGGAAATAAATCAGATGACTGCAAAGGTGCCTCGTTGGGGAATAAAACAGATCACCATGAAGGCAGCCCATCGAAGCCTCCTTGGACATCCTCCACAACAAAAACACAGCAAGCCCGAGAAAATTTTTTTCGGTCTTTGGAGTCCTCCAGCAATAAATCTTCTGACACTCCAAAACAAGTCCAGGCTCCTCATGGCCCTGATAAAACTGCCCCTGCCAGAACCACTGCTGAGGTCAGTCGAGTGAATGCTGGGAAGGATCAGGCACGTAACCATATTGTACAGGCTCTGTCGGCAGCAAGCTCTTCCCCTCACAGGCCAGGAGCACTCAGTTCCACTGGCTCCTCAGCACCTGGCAGGTAAGCACTATTTCTCTTTCCCTTTTTACTGCCAGGATGTTCCTTGGGATAATTTGAGAAGCCTCTGCATCTTTCTTTGGTTTGTCCTGACTGCTCTTGTGGCTCAGTTTTAAAGGCTTGTAAAGGGACACATCAAATCATTGGAACAGAGGCAAACAAAAAGGTCCATCGTTTCAAAAAGACTCACTAAGTTGTTCTTTTTTGCAGTGGCAAGTTTTCTCCCACCAGTTCTCAGAGTCCAGCTCCAAAAACACAGTCCAGCAAAACAGGGTACACAGCACCAAAGCAGGAAAAGATTAGAGACCCTGTGCCCAAGAGCCAGGCTGCCAGCAAACCTGTTGACTCTTTGCACAAGCCAGAGTCAAAAGGCATCAAAGGTGAGGATGAATGATTCACACAGTTCTGCCTGGACACAGCACTCCAAGTTGATGCCTTCCTCTTGGACTAGTAGAGCAAATGTGTCCATGGTTCCTGTCCTTTGTGTCTGTACCACCACTGAAGTGTTTTCTGAGCTGTCTCAGAAAACTCGCTTCCATTTATCCCTGTGCAATGGGTCCCTCTAGCATGGTGAGTTCTACTACTCTGAGGATCTCCAGGTACTTGAAGTTGTACTTGCTGTCATCAAACATTGAGATCATGGTGGCTTTCAAAGGCTTAGGTTTTCCCAGATGGGAGACCTTGCCAGAGCTTTGGGATGATGTTTTGATTGCAGTTGCAGGTCACCCAGCCTCCTTGTCTCAAGCTTCCATCACAGTGACTTAGCAGTAGGCCAGGGGATGATATCTAGGGGTTCCCAGTGTCCCAGGCACTTTCAGGTGGCTGGTATTTTTTTGGGCCAGAACTGTCTGTTTGCAGTTTGCTGTGGCTTTGTGGGGATTTTTGTCTCTCCCTCTTCCTGCCCCAGCCTTTGGTCTCTGAGATCTGAGCTGTTTGTGTTGTATTGCTGTTGAATGTGCCTGTTCACATACTCTATGGCTGAATTTCTGTAACTGTAGGTTTTAAAGCATTTGATCTGAAAGACAAAATGCCACTGAGATTACCTACTACCTATTGTATCTGAATCTGTCCATGTTAAACTTGTTGAGCTGGTGCTGGTTTGCTGCAATAACATCATAGTACCTGCCCCAGTGCATGCCTTATCTCCTAGGATTCTCCTGAGACTCAAATCTGGCTTGTTTCTTTTTATTGGATGTTTTTGTTCTTGTTTATTTTTATTTACCTTGCTATGTTCTTTTCTTCAGGAAGCACAAATGTTGCTGACAGCAAGTCTGAGAGCCCAGAAGGGTGGAGATCTCGGTTGAAGCCTGTAGCCAACAAGTGAGTGTCTTTGCAGCTGGTGGGTTTCCATGACAAATGTGACCATCCCAGGTGGAGATTTACACCAGGATGTCCAGAACTTTTCCTGTGGACCATTCTGCAAGAAGGATTGTTTCCTACCTTTGTCTTTTTTCTTTGCAGGGACCGAGATGGCTCTAAGAAACCCACTGATAACTCCCAGGTGGGAACAGGGAGCCCAGCACACAAGGAGCCAAAGCCAAGCCCATTAGTTGTCCCACCAGCAAAGCAAGACTCTGGTATGAAGGATAAAAATTTGCCTTCATTTTGCTTATCAGGAAGGGGCCAGGCATTGGTACTGCAAGGCTCATGTGAGGAATGTGTTGGTGGAGAATGTGCCTTGCTTTCAGGGATCTTTGCTCTCTGCACCTGCTTTAGCCTTGTGGTGCCTTTATTTTGTGCCTTTGATGGGTGGCCTCTCATCCTTCCCCAAGGAGAGAGACTCAGTACCCACAGGGTTCCCTTCTTCTGCAAGACAGCCAGCAGGATTTCACTTACTCTCTCTTGCATGATTGTGTAATGTTGAGAAATCTTAGTGATGGTTCCCAGCTGTTTATTCTCCTCCCAAATTTTTATTCTCCTCTTACTCTTGCCTTGTAATGAGTGTTTTTTCCCTGTTTACTTTGGGCTTATGCCCTTCATTATCATCAAGAGAGGAGGACTAGGACTAGAAATGGAGTTTGGTAGTGGTGACTGCCAGAGACATTGGACAATAAAGGGATTTTTATGAGATAAGGGTTGAAATTTCTTACCCAAAACCTGTCTGTGCTTCTTAATCCAGCTTCATCTGGTGGATTCACAAAGAAGTTGTTGATTCCCAGCTCAGATCTTATCAAGAGCTGTCAGAATTCAAAGCAAGACTGGAAAGATCCTGGAGGGTCTGCCAAGAAGGAGGAAGATGGCAACCAGTTGAAAACAAACACTGCTACGTGTAAGATCTCTTCTGGCTACTAAAGTCACTCTCTCCTCTGCAGCCTGAGTGGTCAGTATGGGATATGTGTCCCAGAGTTTTCTGTGACTAACCCTGTGGCTGCTGTCATGGGGGCAGAGTCTGTGTAATTGATTTTTATTAGCCAGCTTGGCCTGAGCAGGAAGCAGCAAGGCCAGAGAATTCAGTGGGAAAGGAAGAAATTGAAATAGGAAATTTTCAAGGTCACTGCCCTGTCATTCTTTAACTTAGTGCTATGAAGAGGGCCATCTCCTAATTTGGGGAGCTGGGATCTACTTGATATCTCTGTTCCTCTTCAGCTGAGTGGCTTTAGGAAATAAAAGGAATGCAGAGAACTGTCATCCAGAGACTCCAGCTGGCGGGACTCACAGGAGCAGGAGCCAAGGCTGCTGTTTCCCAGATATTCAAAGATGTCCTGACCAGTTTGTCCCTAGTCTTAATCCAGTTTCTTACTCCTGTTTGTTCAGCCACAACTTTACTGTGCACCTCTCCTCCAATGCCCAGTTATCCTTGCTCTGACATATCCCACCACAATGCTGAGGAAATTTTCTAGAACTAACCTGATGTTTGCTGCTGTCCTGTTTGCTCAGCTTCTTCGTCTCCCCTTTCCTTACCCCATCTTGCTGTGTCTTACCTGTCTGGAGTAGAAGATTCACAAAGCAAGGCTCAGTCATGCCCCTGATGTTTGTCTTGGAGCAAGCAGGATGGGTCCTGATGGCTCAATGGCCTCAGGCTTTATTTATTGTCAGCTGGTTCCAGCATTGCCCTTAGCCAGCACCTTTGACAGCTACCAAACATTCAGGCTCCAGTTGTGTTGTCTTTTTTAAAAGTTTGGTGCGTCTCCTTTGCCAGCATTTTCCCAAAACTTCCCACCTCCTCTTTCCTCAGAGTCAGCCCCAGGACTCAACACTGGTCTCTCCCAAGAAGTGAGCTGTTAAGGGAGGCTGGGTTTATACCTGTCTTTCTAAAGGTTAATGACTGCCATGGCAGAGAGCCATTGGGAAAATTTCCTGGCAGTCTCCCCCCACTTTTCCCCACCTGAAAGGCTGATTCCTGCTGCTGTCACTGTGCAGGCTGTGGGTTAGGGACAGAGCTGTTTCTCCTCTGTGTAGCTTTTTACCTCAGCACTCAGAGCTGTGAACAGTCAGCTGCTGTTCCTGCCCTCAGTCCTGGGGTTGTGTTGAGCTGTGGATGGTGAGCATTTCTGTCGATCATTCATTTTCTTTGGTGGTAGGTGGTGTTTTCTGTTGAGAAAGGAGGCTCCAGGGTTTTCCTGCCAACTGTCCTACTTCCAGCTTGCTGGCAAGCAGCCAACCCATCCTGTGTCTGTCAAGCCAGAACCTGAGGGTATCGGGGGATATCAGATCCTGAGCTGGTCACGGGGTGTCATTTTACAGGCTCTTCCCCTCCAGTGACCGTGGCCTTCTCTCCATCGGTGGTGCAGCTTTCTGCCTTGGGTGGAGGTGCTGCAGAGGCCACTTGGAAGGAGCCTGGAGATGCAGGACTGAGCTGGGAGAGGGAGGTGTTGTTTAGGCAGACAGCTCAAGGCAGGACAAGTCCCTCTTGGAGGAATCTTTAAGAGAAATGTGAGTTGCAGGCAGTGCACAGGCAGCAAACCAGCAGCATCCAGAGGGAAGAGATCCCTGACAGAGACCAGCAGTGCAGGAACAACACAGCCACATCCAGCATCTTCTCCCTCTGCACTCCTTCCAGAAAGCACAGTAGAGCTTAGGTTGACTGTCTGTACTCTGGGCTGGGCAACTGGAGAGCTGTCCTTGAGCTCTTCCTCGGTCTCTCAGGAGGCTCCCCATGTCTGCCTGTCCTGTCTTTCTGCCTGTGTGTGCTGAGCCTGCATCACTGCTGCCTTTGTTACAGCCGTGCTCTTTTGATAGTAGAGTTTTCCTTCCTTATCACATCATCCACTCACGCCTCTGTTCTCTCTCTGTGGTAATTATCCAGCCCAGCCCCTCGGGTATCCAAATACCTCACACTCTTCTGTAGTTATCCTTGCAGCACAGTTGGGCAGAGGAAGCTGAGGCACAGTGGAACAAATACACATTGCTTAAGGATTGATTTTAATAGGTGTCCAGAGCCTAAATAATGCTGTGTAGTGGGGCCTAAGGGACTTCTCACCTAGGAAGTGTTTTGTGGGAGGAATTGAACCTTAGTTTCCTGAAATCTACACTGAGGTCCCCTAGACCATCTTTGTTTCATCAGTATTTACTGATACTCCTTTGTAAAAGAGCACTAGAGGGACATTTTTAGTATGTTTTGGTGTTTCCTGTGACAGTAACCCTGTATTTCTGTGCTATCCTTAGGAAGCTTAATAAGGAATGGGTTTTGCCACAAAAAATACCTTTGGGTTTTAACAAGACAGTGAGTGAACATGCAAGTCAGTATTCTTGGGTGGAAGTTCCAAAGTCACACCTGAATTAGGTGACTGTCTATACCCTGGGGTTGAAAGCAGCAACCTGTGACCTGAGTGACAAGACACAAGGAGCAAATCAGGCTGTGAGGATATGTCTCTTACTTTGGTCAGGCATGTGGATGCATGTGTATCATCTGTGACCTCTTTTGGGTAGCTGGGACCTGTTGTGCTCTGGTGGTGGAGGCACCCTCCCACACCATAAAATTATTTAAAGGTTGTTGTGATTTTTTTTTCTTCCTTCTAGTCAAACTCCCTGTTCCAAAAAGCAAAGGGAAGCGTCAAGTGGTGTCCCCAACCAAGGTATGGCTGAAAACCAGGTGTCAGGGGAGCAGGCTGGGGTGGTTAAATATCCTTCTGGAGTGCTTGTCCTGATATATCTAAGTTTGTCTTATTGGGAGGGTTTATTTGGATACCAGGGAAAGGGTGAAATGCTCTGGGGCAGAGACAAGGTGGAGAAGCTGCTGGTTATCTTCCTTGCAAGGAGACAATCAGAGCTGGAATGAGACAGAGCCAAACAAAACTATGGTAGAAACTGTGTTCCTCACAGAAGGGGGGAGAATGTCTGTGGACTCACAGGTGTGGGTGGAGTTAGCACTGACAGCAGATGTGTCACAGCCTTGCAGTGGCCACTGCTCTGTTGTGAGCAGCCAGCTCTGCCCCTCTGCTGACCTGGCCCTCCCAGGCTGTGCCTCTGTAGCTGGGCTCCTTATGCCCTTTCCCACCTCTGTTGTGACCTCAGCAGGCAGTCTGAGCGTGGCTGAGCTGCATTTGCTCCTACTTTTTTTTTTTTCCTAGCTGCACCCAGACTACCTCCCTGAGGAGAAAATCCAGGAGAAGGTTTGTGACATCGAGAAGCAGCTGGACGAGCTGGAATTGAAAGGAGTGGATCTGGAGAAGCAGCTTCGTGCCTGCGAGGGAGGTAAAGGAGGCCTGGTGCCAGCTCTGCTGTGGTGGGGAGATGTGGGGCTCCTGTCCTACCCCTGGGCACTCTTGGCTGCATTTTTAGGAGCTCAGGTTACATGTGAGTCACCAGGTTGCCAGAGGTACCTGGTATACAAAGATACCTGGGGAATTTTGAACCTTCTCTGGCTGTTTTGTAATATATTTTTTTAGCAGGTCTTTTGTTATTTTGGCTGAGGATCAGAGTTTTGGGAGTCCTGTAGCAGAGTCTCCATAAGCAGATTCCTTGAATCCACAGGGAGTGACCTGCATCCCTTGTACCCAGGAGCTCCAAAGATTGCCTGTTTTCACTTGAGGTTGCCTGGGGCTCACATGAGTCATCCTAGGCTCTCCCTCAAGAGGTTGTGTGTTTGAGCCAGGGAGGCTGAACTGATACAGCTTCTTGCCCTTTGTCTCCTCTGCAGATGAGTCTGAGGATGCCCTTATGGTGGATTGGTTCAAACTGATCCATGAGAAACAGCTGCTGCTCAGACAGGAATCAGAGCTGATGTACAAGTGAGTACAACCAGAAATTCTCCTGTCTGCTTGTGCACTTCCTGTGAGCAGTGAAGGAGAGGGAGTGTGGCAGCCCAAAAAAATCCTGTGCTGGTTGGTGGGATGAGAAGGGTCGAGGGTGTCTCTGGGAGAACTGCCAGCATCATGATGTATTAGCTGGTAGGCTTTGAGCACCCAGGGTCTGTGAAGAGCTCATGAGGAGGGAAACTTCAGAAATGTGATGGAGGAAGATTTCCCCTGACCCACCAGCCCCTGCCCAGGTGGTGGGCAACACAGAGATGAGGCTTTAGCATGACAGGAGAAGTATCCAACCCTGGGGCATGGCAGGGCAGTAACTCATCCCTTCTGTCATTCCTTCCAGGATGAAGCAGCAGAACCTGGAGGAGCAGCAGTGGAATATAGAGATGGAGCTGCGAAGCCTCATGAGCAAACCAGGTAAGGACTGGCCACACAGGGAGTCCTGCTGGCCTCCACTTTGTGTGCCAGCCCTGGGATGTCCTGCAGCTCTGAAGGCACTGCAGGGATTGCAGGTCCACTGTGGGTGTCCCCTGTCAGGGGCAGGCTCCCTGTGACATCCAGCCCACCTCTGCTTTGTGAGAGGATGTAGGATGTGCCCCTGAGTGTGAGGATTGTACAATTAGCCCTGTGGAGCGGGGTGGAGGCAGGAGCCACAGTGGGGAGGTACTGCCTGTAGCTGTGAGATGGGCTTCCCTTGTCTTGTGCAGAGGAACTGAAGACACCCAGGGAGAAGGAGCAAGAGAAGGAGCTGCTGGAGTTGTACCTGAACACAGTCAATGATCGGAATAATATTGTGGATTGTCTGGATGAGGACAGACTCAGGTGAGGGTGCTCAGATGGTAGGAAATGAGCCAACACTACTGTATTTCCACTGCTGCCCAGGCTGTAGGGGTGGATGAGTGGCTATAGTCCAGACTTCTGCTCCACGAGAGGTGGGTGGTCACCTGTCATCAACCATCTTGTCCTAAATGCTGCTGTCTTTGCATCCTTCGCAGGTGGAAAGAGATCAGGATCACAGCCCTCTTCTCTCTCAAGCTAGAGCTGCTGTGAGAACAGGGCTGTGAAAATGTGGAATGCAGGGGAGGAGAGGGAGAGGCTGGAGATGGGGAGACTGGAGGCAGTATGGGAGATACAGGAGGAATCTGGGAACATGAAGTCAGGAATGTGCTCATCTGCTGCAGCAAGTGGAAGAACAACTTCCACAGTTCCAGCCAAGAACTGGATCCTTCCCAAGTTGAAAGGAAAACTGCTGTGTCAAGTAGCTGGATTTGTGCCTCCTGATGCTGAGAACAGCCTCCCTTTCTTGACCTCAGAGCACCAGCTCCTGCTTGTGGATTCTGGTACTGCCCAGGACAAGGTGGTGACAGCAGTGTGCTTGTCCCTGATGGCAGTGAGCACCTCTGTAGCACCCCGGGCTACTCTTGTCTCAGCTTCATTCATCTCCTCGGGTGTGGTGGTGTCTCACCACTCCATGAAGTCAGATGATTCATCAGCCAGCTGGGAGAAGGTCTGGAAATCCCCACACAGGCCCTTGTTTTCTAAGGAGCCAAATGGAATTTGCTAATGTCTAAGACTCTAACTGTTGGGTTTTTTTCCTGCAGCCTTCTCAGGGTATGCTGTGGAGGTTGGTCATGTCTTACTGGGGAATAAGATCAGTATTTGCATGGGCTTTGGTATCTACCAGCTTGTCATGAGCACAGCAAAGTTTTCTAATACCATGCTGTTCCATTACAGAGAGAAAGAGGAAGACCAGATGTTGGCAGACATGATACAGAGGTTGGGTAAGGGCCCTTTCTCCTCTTACAGAGCAGCACTGGGGCTGACTGGGGCTGTGGCTCTCAACCTGCTCTGTGTCTGCTCCCTCTCCTGCAGATGGATCTCTTGAGAGCCAGGAGCCAGAGAGGAAAAAGAACAAGTTCCGCTTGTCCAAAATATGGAAGCAGAAAAAACAAGAGTAAAGCTCAGGAGCTTGATGTTCCCAGTGGTCCAGAGAGACCCATCAAAGGTGTGGTCCTTCCTCAGTCCTGCTTTCTTGGAGCTGTGCAGGACTGTGAGAGGCCCCAGGAGGCCTATCAAAGGCGTGGTCCTTCCTGAGTGCTGCTTTGCTGCAGCTCCTGGACTGTGAGAGGCTCCTGTGCTCCCTGACGTGGAGACTGCAGGTTTGCTGACCAAAGGGACAGTGTGACTCCCCTCTGGCCCTGGTATGGGGCCCAAGGATGCCTTTCCCAGCACATGGACTTTTAAGACTGTTTTCCTTCTTTGGCTCTGGGTCAGAGCTGGTTCAGCCTTGTTGGCAGCTCAGGAGGGCAGAGCTCAGGTTGCCCACCCAGTGCTCGGGTCAGCGCAGTCCTGAAAGCAGGAACGTGGCCCTGCATGGTGTCCCATACCTGTCACCAGGGCTGCACCCAGGACACTGCACTGGGCTGTGGAAGGGCCCTTGTCCCTCCCTTCCTCCCTCTCTGCTTGTGCTGTGGCTCTTTGGCCAGGATCAGAGATGCAGAGAGGGAGATGCTACAGGGCAAGAGAGATTGATGGTTTCCCTCTTACCATACCAGTGCAAACTGGAGGCTCCGTGTCAAGGGGGAGCAGAGAGCAGAACCTCCTCTGTGTCTGGCATGGGATGTTCTTGACCCACAGCAGTTTCAGCAATAGTGATTTGTTTCCACACCTCTCTTGGAAGTTGCTGTAGGCTGATTTCTCAAAGCCATGAGAGGGTGCTCACTGTTTCATTCCCTCTGTGGGGGAGATTTGTAGCCTCCTTATTTCTCTGACTGCTCAGTGAAGCAGCGTTTTCATTGTCTGTGGCCTATTCTGATGAAAATGAACCAAACTATTATTTTAATAACCTGGTGCTAACTTGGGAGCACAAGGGAATTCATGGGTTTGCCTCACCCCTGAGTCTTCTGTATGGAACCAATACTTCAGTTCCTGAGCTCCATCCCTGGACATCCAGTGCCCTCAAGGGATGTTGTGGGTCACCTTGGTGCGACCAGAAGTGTAGGAGCAGGTTCTGGGCTGCTGCAGGGAGCTTTTCCACTCTTCCCTCAGTGCTGTGTCTGCAGCCAGACGCCTGCCCCGGGTGTACCCTCTGTTCCCTTTCAGCCTGGGCAGCAGGGATGGAGACAGCCGTGGAAAGATCAGATGCATTCATGATGCCTCTGGTCTGTGTGGAGCTCCTCTCTCCACGTCAGCTCCTCGAGGTTTCTGCGGGTGCTGTTGCCCAGCAGGAGCAGGGATTTTGCCGGAGGAGGTTTGCTGTGCCGGCGGCAGAGCAGAGGCGATGCGTCCCTTTCCCACGAGGTGGCACTGGGACTCTCCGGGCAGGGATGTGCTGGGGTGGGACCCAGTGCCCGAGGGGCTTCCTGGAGCCCACGGAGGGGGGACCATGTCTGTGGGAGCGCTGGGATAGCCCGCACCTGCACCTGCTCTCGCCCAATAAAGATTTATTGGAGTAAACCTCAGCATCCCAGTGTGATTTGGGGGTACTGTGGATATGGCTGTCCTGGTCACTGTGAGCACTGATGGTCCCTCTCTGGAGCTTGGTGTACCTGTGATGGAGCAACCCTTGCCCAGAGCCTGCAGGGCAGCTGCACGTCCTGAGGGAGCAGTGGCACCAAGGGCTTTTTCACTGACTTTGCTTCGGTGTCAAACTCACCCCTGCTCTCAGGTAAATGCAATTCCCCCCTCGCTGCTTTGGCATCACACACGTCCCAGAGCCTGTGGGTCCCAGCCTGGCCAGCAGGCGTGGGAGAGACAGGAGGCAGAGCTTGTTCTGCCAGAGCTGGACCGTGGCATTGGTGACGCGGGTGGCAGAACCGCGCTGTCACCGTGGGAAAGGCGGCTCTGCCACCACACTGCCCCGTGTGGGCCTGTGCTCCCCCCGGGGAAGACAGACCGGTTTTTGGGGACATGCTGACCACAGGGGCTGGCATGCTGTGCAGTGCCATCCTGGTCTGCTTGTCAGGAAGCTCTTTCTTCCCTGGAGCTGTGTGTAAACATGAGGGGAGGGAGGAGGGCTCCTCTTCCAGACCTGGGCAGTGGCAGCAAATCCCCAGAACTAAACCTGCCTTTGTGGGCTGCCAGCTGAGAGGAAGAGAGCTGAAAGCATCTCTGCTGAAGGAAATACCTTTCCTGATGAGCTGTCCCAGGCTGTCATTATTGCTGGGCTTTCATCTTTTCAGGCTCTGGTTCTCCAGCTTCAAGAAGTTTAGTCTGCATGGATTTGGAGGATGGTGGCAGCACCATCCAAACTCATCCAGTCCTTCCCTCTCCAGCCTTCACCCACCTTGAAAACAGGCAGGAAATGGACCTCTGCAGGAATGTGATAACAAAGTGCTTAAACAACAACCCCAGGGCCCTGTTGTGGCAATGGTTGGACCTGCTGTAGGGTTTGCTTTTGTGAGGCCAGGCTGCTGCCATACAACAGGCAGGGGTACACCTGCTAGCTACCTGCTCCAAGAACAGGTTTTGAAGGGAAAACTGCTCCTTCTCCCATCTGGAGTCTGTTTGAGATAGTAGCCATGGCCTATGGGATATGAGGTTCACCTGGAAGTGCTGTGTGGGTTTAGGTTTAAGTTTCTTGGTAGAAAAATACTGGGAGGGAGGGGAGACAGAACGCAGCCTGCCTCACCATGCTGCTGGTGTGAGGCTGACTGCAAGACTAACCTCAGTTATTTCTACACCAAAGATAGGAGCGTAGATAGTGGAGTAGTGATCCAAACACATCCTGCTCAGAGTCCCAAACTCTTGTCTGTATCGATGGAATGCTGTCTGGCTTTGGCCAGGGTATACCAAAACCAAGCTCTGTACAGCCTGTCCCACAGCTCCTGCACACCCTGACAAATGCTGATGGTGACCATGAGAACTTGTTCCTCCTTCCTCTGCCTTGAATTTGGGACTCACAGGATTTGCAATTCCACCATTCTCCTAATCCAGTGCTTCAAACGAGCCCTAGAAGAACTAAGCCGTTGGCTAAGGTGGAGAAATGGAATGGCTTTTCTCCAGCTGGCTGCTTTTAGCTGAGCTGATTCCCCTGCCTGACCCCTGTTTGCTCTCCTGGCACAAGCAGCTTTGCTCACCCCGTGGAAGTGCTCCAGGAGGCAAAGCAAGAGGATTTGGCCTTCGGACTGAGCAGCAAGGGAGGTGCTGGGAAACCAGCTCTCGACTGCCTCTCCACAGTGGTCACTCCTGAGTAATTAGGCAATCCAGGCACCCTCCTATAACCGAATGGGAATCAAATTCCTCTCCCTTCTCCATGAGAAAGGGCTGTTTGTGCTCTGCTCCAGCCCCACCAGACGCCAAGCCCCGAGGTCAGGCTGGCAGGGGGTTGACAGATACATTGCTGTGTGCATGTGAGTGCCTGCATTTCGGTGATGACTGAGGGCTTAATTACTCTTCTAGGTCAGCTGCTTCACTTTCAAAATGGTTTTAAGGGGGCTGAGCTTCCTGCTCATTTCCTGATGGCCTCCAGTTGGGTTTGTGGTCTCACCAGCTCTTGGATACCTGGAGTGCTGCTGCTGCTTTCTTTGTAGCTGAAGAGGAGTGTGGGGGCTGCACAGGGCCTGGGGGCTGCACCCCTGAGCCTCTGCCATTTTGGAGGCTCTTGGGGATCCTTCTGCAGGTTTGGGGTGCTGTTGCTTCTGTCACTTCCAGACTTGCAGATGAAGCTGTGATTAGGCACTCTGTGTGTGTGTGTGTCTTCTGCTGTTTTCTTTAATTACAATCTCCGAGGTAATTTCTGACGCGTCATTAACAGTTCTGAGTAAACAAGGGGAATTCTCCAAATTATTTGCCATGAGCACAAAGGGAAATCGACTTTCATCGTCTCCCTCTTCATCCAAGTAAGAAGCTGATCTGCAGTGAGCGTGGGGATGTTGTGGCTGCCCTCTGATGCTTTGAGTCTATTTGAGACAGAGCAGCAAAACCTCCAGCTTTTCCAGCTGACTGAGGCCAATTCTGCCCACAGCTTTTTGTCCCCACTGCTGAGTAAAGTGGCTGGGACTCGTCACCATTGCAACTGTGCTTCTTGCCCTGAGAGCTTTGGGTGCTGCATTTGAGTGTTCACCTCTTGTTTCCAGCTGGATGAATCGGAACATGAGCTGCTCAGGAGATGGGACAGTGCAAAAGCATCCTCAGGACTGGGTCTCAGCTTGGAAGGTAACACCCTGGTCATGGCTGTTGGGTTGAAGGTTAATACCTGGGACCAGTGTGGATTTAATGAGGGAAAGAAGGAGCACTGATATGGAGAGTGCAGTGTTGGGAAGGGAAGGAGCACTGAAACAGAAGAACTTGGAGCCTGGGAAACTAGTTCTGGTCCAAAGCAAGAACTCAGAGGGATGCTGGAGTGCCCTGTGAGAGCCACAAACACACCTGGCAGCAGGTAGGAGGTGGCTGGAGAGGACTGCCTAGCTGGATGGGAGAGCATTCCAACCTAGTGCAGGGCTCAGGGGAAAGGGGCCTCCTTAGAGGGGTGGCACGTGGAGCTCAGAGGAGGCAGTGCCTCTCTTGGAGCATCCCTACCCCTGCCCTGCTCTGACAGCTCCTTCCTTCACCCACGCTCCAGCACAGTGGCAAAGCATCTGTGGCAGCAGCTGAGGGAGCGAAGATTATTTATATTCATGCTGCAGCTCTGCCAGCCGTGGCTCTGTTATCTGCCATGCATGAATATTATTTGAATACGGAGTTTGTCGTGACTATTCTTCCGCGTGAAACGAGGGATTTGCTGTGGGATGGGAGCCCTCCCTCTGGCTGTCAGTCAGGAGGGGTTTCCTTTTCCTGTCTCGTTGGAAGCCTCGTCCCCAGCAAGGTGAGACAGTGGACACTTTTTCTCTTGTTAATATCCATGTCTAATCTCCTCTCAGAGGGGCCCTTTGTCCTAGACTGTAGCCAAGATGAGTAATTCAGGGATAGATGAGACGCTATAATTGGTTTGTGACAAATTAAAACATTTTTCCTTCGGAGCTGAGAGCAGGACTGTGGTCTGGACCTGTCAAGCGTCACAGGGGAGGGCGATTTTCGGAGTAAGCGCATTGTAAATTGGCTCCAGATATGCCTTGGAGTCTGAAATTAAACTCCAGCTGGTGACTCTTCTCAGTTGGGGTTTTATTTTAGGGGGCACAAAGGGAACGTGTGTGGAGGGACAGACTGATCGATACAGAGGATGTGACTGCTTTTTACATCATGCCATGAGCTGGGAACCAGAATGAGCCATGGTGGGGATTCTGGGGAGCACCAGGGCTCACCACTGCCTGTGTTTCCTTCACACTTCTCTCAGTGGTTCCTCCATGACATCCCAGAAAGGAAGAACCGTGATGGAAAGCTGCAGATCACACCATCTCCTCTCTTGGTCACAAGTGGGTGCCAGGTGCAGAACCTCTTTAGGAGATACAGGCTGGTCCTTGCCCTCTAATAATTCTTTTACTGAGCCAAAAAGAGTCCCTTAACTCCACCCAGAGAACAGGAGACTAGCTAAAATTCAGGAACACAGAGATAGTCGGGACCGACAACTTGATTAAATACTTGGTTTGACCCTAAGATGTTTATGAGCTGGTCTAGGGCAAAGGGGTGGAGATGGGAGGAAAAGGACTTCCTGATGCTCAACACAGCTGCATGGAGAGACCTACAGCAGCAGCATCCCCACCTCGGAGTGAAGATGGGTAGAGAATGGAGGAATGCTTGGAAAGGACGTGGGCCTGTAAAGGAGGTATAAAAGGCACAAGAGGAATCACCATGTGGGCTGGTTTGTGTGTAGGTGGTGGTGGGGAAGAAAGCCTCGAGGTCTTGTATCTGATACAGAAGAAAAGGGAGGCCTGAGGAAGGCGTGCTGTGAGTTTTGCAGGAAGGCTGTATCTCAAAGTGAACCAAACAGTCTGGAAGAGATAGTCCTAGCTGTGAAAACAGGGTAAGTGCAAAGGCTGTCAGTGAGTTGGAAGAGTTCAGATCCTGGAGGTGCTGGGTGAAGAAAGGAGGAGATCTGGGCATCTCTTAGATATGAGGAGTAAAACGAGCAGGCCACGGTGGCAGGGTGGTGGGTGATGGGGAGTTGGTGGGCTTGGAAGGAAAGATCAGAGGATCTGGTTTAGCAATGGAAAGTGCATAGATGCAGCAAATCCTGAAAGGCAGGATCAGATGGTGAGCTGTGACTGGTGTCACTGGCATTAAGATGTTAGCTAATCCGGTTTAAGGGGATAAGCCCAAGAAAAACTGTGGAGACCTAAATTGGAGCTTGTCACTCTCCTGTGGAAAGCAGAAGTGTGGAGGAGGAGGAGGAGGATTTGCTTAAAGAGGCCCTGGATGGTTGGTCAGAAACAGAGGGTGAATGGAGGATGGTGAAGAGTCAGGAGGTATCAGGTGGGAAGGAAACAGGAAGGACAGGAGTCACCAAAAGCAGAGAAACCCAGGAGCCTTCTGGTGTGCACAGTCTCTCTTTTAATAACTGACCTGGAGCCCATCCTAATGGTGAAGCTGGCAAGGTAGCAGGGAATCTAGAGAAACCCAGTGATTTTGGTCTGGGAAGATTAAATGATGCATATCAAAGCCAGGATGTAAATTGCACAAGTGTGATGTAGGTCTGGCACTAAAGTGATAAGAGTCATATCAAGGGAATAACTTAATTAACTGGTCTTGATCAAAGAACTATATGAATTCAATAGCTCAGTTTTCAGCACTAAATGATGAAGTTTAGAAAAACTGTACTTGACACAATTATCAATTTTCCTGTCCGAGGAGCTTTGAAGTGCCATTAAGAAGGGACAGTCTGTTGTTCTGTTTAGGACAATGTTCTCCTTCCCTCCAGTGATCAGGAGGCAAAGGGGCTCTCTCTCCTTTTCAAGTGCTCATTTGAAATGGTCTGAAGCATAATAAACACTGCATGTCAAGGGGAATGGTACTGTGGATTTCACAAATTAATTGTTTCAGATGATGTGAATCAGGAGCACAGAGCTGCCCTTTCCCTGTCATTCAGAAAAAAAAAAATCCAAACAAAAACAGAACCAAAAAACAACCCAACAAAAACACCAACCACAAAACCTCTTTTTTCACCTATAGCTTTCTTTTGCCCAGATTTTTGGATGGGAAGTAGTCCCATTTAACTTCCATCAGTCCTGGACCATCCAGTCCATCTGACAAACAAGATGCTGGGTATGAGTAAGGAATGAGTCAGGCTGTAGAAAGGCTTCTGGAAATCTTTGAAATACAGAATGCCATGTCTGTCTATCCAATTTGGATGTGTCTGTATGTACCACAGTGTTGGTGTCTATCACGAGTTGGGTTCCTGTGCTGAATGACATTTGGGGCCAAAGGGAGAGGGAAGTATCTGGCCAGGATGAACCACAGTGGCCCAGATTC
The DNA here is from genome assembly GCF_031753505.1 of Anomalospiza imberbis. Classification (NCBI taxonomy): domain Eukaryota; kingdom Metazoa; phylum Chordata; class Aves; order Passeriformes; family Viduidae; genus Anomalospiza; species Anomalospiza imberbis. The sequence continues at coordinate 11,625,175 of NC_089696.1, read as the reverse complement.
GGGTGCTTTGTCCAGCTGAGCATCTTCCTGGTGATGGGTTCTTCAGCTGCTGCCTCACACAGGTGCTGCACTGGGGTTTGCACCGGGATTAACCTGCCCAACTTCACAGTTATTTTGAGGGAGATGGGAGCCCTGCACTGCACCTGCATCACTGCATGTGCCCTCCATTTGCTGGTGGTTTCTCTCCCCTCCCTCCAGCCCATCTGGTGTCCTGGAGACTCACCCTTTTGCTTAGGTGTAGTACAGGAGATGGGTCTTTTCTCTGCTGTTACCTTGGCAGACCTCAACCAGGGATTCCAGAGAGGCATCTGCACATTTGGATGTGCCTTGTGGAAAAGGATGTCTAAACCTTGTCAGTGACAGTGGTGGGAGTAAAGCCCTACTGCTTCCAGCTACTTCTACCTGTGAACAGGCTTTCCTGCCCTTCTCCATTCTCTGGGCACTGTGTCCTTTCCACTGGTGAGTACCTCATTCCAAGGCAGGGAAAACTGGGAATTTGTCTTGTCTGTCCAGTGCAGTGTGAGGCTGCTGTGAAAAGGTGAGAAGCCTCAGAAAGTCCCTTGGGAAATCGAGGATTAATTCAATTTCTTTACTACTCCAGGACTTCCCACTGCAGAACACAGATGGACTCTGAAATGAGGTGGTTCCTCCTCCTGGGCAGAGAGAGGGAATGATTTCCAAAGCGAGCCCAAGTTCCTCTTGCTTGGGTCTTCCCCAGAATAAGACGAGCGATGGCAGTGGGATGATTCCCTCTCCGAGCCACACTGCTGGATTTCCTCCAGGAGATGGAAGGAAGCTGGGTGCTGGTAGCCAGGAGGCAAGGCTGCAGCTGGCCATGCCGGCTCCGAACAGCGAGGGCAATTAGAGATCAGAAGAGCTGGGGTGGCTTCGTCACATTTCCCTGCTGCTGTTCTGGAGGTGATAATATAATTCATATCAGAAGAGTTAGTGGGCTGAAAATGAATTGGAGAAATCAATCCAGAGGGTATAAATGAATTAGCATGTAAATGAGGACACTTGCTCTACATAGTTTAATATTGCCTGCAGCTGTAAATAATTCCAGGGATGGAATCAAAAGCCGCAAACAACTTCATTTTTGTGCTCCTCCCCCGTCCGGGAACACCTGCAGCTACGACCGACCCACCCTTGCAGAATCATCGCATTGCAAGGGAATTAAAGAAGATGAGATGTATAAACTTTTTTTTTTTCCTCCCCTGATTGGCCATTATTTACAAGACTGCTGCTCCCAGTTCTGTGCACCAAGTCCCTGTTTGTGCATGCTCATGGCAGTCTAAGTGGTGGGGAGGGGGAGGTGGGGAGCCAGCCAGCGGTGAGACCTCGTGCAGCGCATCATGAGCCATCCTGCTCACCCTGTGCTGGGCTGGCGTGTGTGTGAAATAGCAATTTCTCACCAAACAGCTGCAGTATGAAAGCTCTTGGTTGGGGTGGAGGATTTAACCCTCCTGGGGTGCCTGAGGGTGGGAGAGGTGGGTGCTTGGAGAGCAGGAGCTGGCTGGGGTAGCACCTTGGTTCTTGGAGCTGTCTGGAGAGAAGGCATTTCCAAGGGATGGGCAAGCATTTGCACGGGGGGACTGCACACTTATGTGCAGTCTGGAAAACTGGAAGAGGAGTAGAGCCAGGTCATCAGAGTGGGGAAGGTGTTGGGAAGCCCCTTTATGAGAGACGACTAAACAAGCACAGCTTATTTGGCCTAATGAAAGGAAGGCTGAGATGTGATTGCACAGGCAGATAAACACAAGAAAGAGAGAGGAGCTAGTGAAGCTGAAGGCCAATGTTGATACCAAAACATGCAGATACAAACTAGCCATGAATAAATTTCATAGGGAAATGAGATGGAAGTGTCTAAGTGCCACAGCAGAGACTATGGACGGGCGCTGGAGAGTCCACACAACCAGGCTGCTCTTGCACTGGCGTTTGACTGTAAAACAGGATTATAGGAGCACGACCCTTGAGATCAGGCAACTACATTTTGTGATCTGGGAAGTTCTGCCTGTTGCCAAAAGCCCCTTTATTATTCTGGCAGGGGAAGGATGCAGATCTGAGGAAGGGCATATGTCTCGTTGAGTGACTCCAAGAGCGGTTGTTGAGAGCTTTTGGAGTGATGCTGATGACAGGAGGTTAAAGATGATCCTCAGCAGTCTTTTATCAGTACTTCCCTCTTGTTTTTTGACACTGACAGATCACTGAGTTCCCTCTTTCATCAGGTTGGAGTTTCAGGTTCTGCACTAACTAGATCTCCCAGGTGGACTGGAAACACTGATTAAGATGGATAGAGTGAAAGCAAGTCCATTAAATTGTTAATAAAGAATATTACACACATACCTTAATCTGCAGCTAGCCTGACACTTTATAAAAGTACATTAGGATATAATCCAATTGAAGCCACAATATCGAGAACATCTTATCTCATCACAAATTGAAATTATATCATATTCCTCATTTCTTAAATTAAAAAGCTAAAACCTTTTAGTTTGCTCTCATATGCTTGTGTAAAACTTAATCAGTGGTTTTAACAACATTATTTTTCAATATGGGCCATTTCTGCTCTCATTTATTTACAAGAGAGAACTTCCTGGTAGAAGAAGTGATTCAATTTGCAGGAGGATACATCAAGCACTTAAGGATTTTGTGGGGATTGATTGATTATTTATCGTGTTATCTTGCCTGGAGACGTCTGATATGCCTGTGCTTTTGCTATCTCTCATTCCACCTAATGCTCTGCCTTTGCGTCTCGCTCCCCTCAGGTGCCACGGGTGCTCTCCCCGCACACACGTGTCTGCACGAGCACGTACGAGGGAAAGGGGGTCAGGGAGGCAGGGCTGAGGTTGTCTCTGCTGGGATGAAGATGCTGGACTGGGCAGATGGGAGAGATTAATTTCACTGGGAGATAGCACAGAGGTGAGAGGTGGAAGGGTGGTTTGAAGTTCTGCTGGGTTTGAACCGCAAGCTGCGGCACTTCTCCGAGTGCAGCTAACGTGTCTTTCCTTGCAGGGGAGGGAGCTGGGACACAGAGAGGCTGGATGGTTTGCTGGAAGTGCCCCCAGGAGCAGAAAACAGCCCTGAAGGGCCATCAGCTCTGGTTGGTAGCTGGTCACCTGGGGCCACACTTCCTACAGTAGCCATAATTACCTTCAAGTTACCCGGTGAAGCACTGGATAATGTCCTGGAACGTCCGTGGGACAATGCTTCCCACTCAGCTGAGCTGCCCCAGTGATGCAGTGGCAGTGGCTTCTCCAGGGATCTTTGCAAAAACATCCTGACAGTCATGAGGAATCTGGTGACCTGATGAGGCCAGCACTGGGGTACAGAGAGGAAGGGTACACCTCTTCATGCTTAAAGGAAACCACTCTCACAGCAATGTCTGATTATCTCCCACTGCTTCAGTGTGGCAGAGGGGCTCATTAGCAATTACAATTAGTCCTTCATGGAGGTGTCAACCCAAGGCCTAAGGGGTGACATGCAAGTCTCCATTTGAGGGGGGATGACCCTCAGGAGCCCTGCAAGAGAGCTGTGGCTTGAGCTTTGTCTTGAATGTTGGCCATTCTTTGGTGCTGGAACATGAGTGGGAGAAGGAGGGATGTAGTCAGTGGGAGCTCTTGGCCTCCTGTACCTGGTGGGGCATTGGGGCATTGGATATAGCAAGAAAGATAACTTTTTTGATTTTATGCAAGAAAACGATGACAGTAGAAACTCCAACCAAACCCTCGAGCATTTGGACTGTGATTGTCTGTAGGCACTGGGAACCAGGACATCTGAGGTTTATTCTTTTCACTGCTGCAGATTTTGGCAAATCGCTCTCCCTGCCATAGTTTTCCCTGAGCAGTTTGAGATCAGCTGGGTTTATTCTTTTATGAGTACTGGAGTGCAGGAATTGCTGTCTTCTGGTGAAAATAAATACAAAAATCCTGAAGCACGACTCCAAAGAGAGATGAGCCTGCAAAAAAAGCACCGCGCTGGAAAGGGAGTATGTTTGGTTTGTCTTATTTTTCTTTTGCTTTCTGGGATTTTAGGATTCCTGTTGCAGGGATTGCACCAAGATGACAAACTAGAGAGTTTTCAAAATGGAAACACAATCCCCTGACTCCAGGAGCTCAGACTTAAATATCAACAAATAACTCAGGATGCGGTGCGAGTGCTGATGGAGCAGCTGACTCGGTGAGCGTGGAGGTGAGCAGCTCAGGAGCCCCACAGAGCTCCACAGTCCTGATTTGCTGAACCCAGTGGAATGAATTCCTATACTGGATGATCCATGTGCATGGGCCTCCATGGGACCATGGCCAACATTTGCAAAGTGCTGTGAGATGGTTGGATGAAAGAGACCACAGAAGTGCAAAGTATTACATTTTCATGATTGCTGCAATTGCTATCCTTGGGGCTGTCCAAATACTGTTGTTCCAAGTGAAAATATAAAATCCTTTTGGCACGTTTCTGTTTTGCATTGTGGTAAATAGAGATGCAGGAGGGGAAAAAATATCTCCTCCTATGAGTGAGAGAAGGAAAAGCAGCCCCTGTGCAATTTGTTACCCATCTCATATGTCTCTGACTGCTAGCTGCAGAGATATTTAGAGGGAATATTTAGCCAACCCAGTGCACAGCCTCTGGAGTCCCGGCTTCTGCTTTGGTCCATGCTTGGTTGAACCTTTACAGCAGCTTTATGGTTTTCCAGCACAGCATTTCAGGAGAGGCTTTGATTCTGGAGGATGCCAACTGCGCCAAGTGAAGCTAAGATGATTAATCAAATTATTTGAAGGGCGTTCGCAGAACTGGGCAGTGACCAGTCTCTGTCCTAATCTCTGGATTGAGATGTCAAGCCGGCCTCCAGCTCAGAGCACTGAGCTCGCCAGGAGGCAGAGGGTGGGAAGAAATCTCCGGCAGCAAACAGCCTGGCAGGGCTGCCCGTGGTGGGGAGGGAAACTGGCCATTGGAGCCATGGGCTGGTGCTGCCCAGTAGGCAGGGGGGGGCTGGGAGGCTTTATATGTCAGGAAGGCTGGACAAAGCTTCTCTAGCTGTCATGAAACAGGAACAAGGTGATGGTTGTGCCTCAGGCTGCCTTGCTCGCACCAGGCTGCAGGGAGGAAGGGGGAATGGCTGGGATGTGCAGAGCTACTGCACCGCCCGGCTGGCCACAGCATGAGGGCTTCTCTTCTCCCGTGCCAGTTTAGGTTGGGGCTGAGCAGGATGGGGGAACAAGTGGTCTGGTGTGGAAGAGATACAGGCACTGAGTGAATCATTTTGAACTTGGTGCCCGTGTCAGGTGCTATGGGGAGGTGCAGCTGTGGTTGGAGTCTTGCAGGGAATGGTGCAGGGTGTGTGGTGTGGGACGAGGCTGGCAGAGGGCTCCAGGAGATGAGAAACACAGTGGGAAGCAGGGACTTTGGCTCGGTGGTGTGCTTTACCCTTCAGGGACCAGCTGGGTTTTTTGCCCACCTGCTTTTCTGTTCAGTGAGTGCTCGGTTACATTCACAGTTAAAGATGAAGCCAAAGCACCTGAGAAGGAGAAGGCACATGCCGCAGCAGCAGCACAGCCCAGGGCAGCTGGGTGGGGTTAAGGGGAAAGCCACTGACATGGGGACGAGGGACCCTCCTCTGCCTCCTTCCCCTCCTGCTCTGGGGACTGCAGGCAGATGGGCTTTCCCCGGTGCCAGGGCGAGCACTTGGCACTGCTGCACAGGGAATTGCAGGTCTCGCTCTCCTCTCCAGCTGGCTGGGTGGGCAGGGTCTCTGCTTCTACGTGAGCCCCAAAGCGTGCCGGGATCCCCTTTGCTGCATGAGCTGACAGCACCTGAGCCGTTTCACGGACCACTGCCCCGAGCATCCTCCCTCTCTGCCCTCCCCGGCACGCTGGGGGCTGATTTCCTGCCCACCACTCAACTCTTCCTCTCAAACACCTCTTTGCATCTCTCCGCGTCTCTTCCAGCCCATCCCGGGCGCTCTCACGCCGGGCCGGAGCAGCGGCGGGGCCGCGCGGTTCGGGACCCCGCTCGCCATCTGCGCGGCTCCGGCCGGCGCCGCTGGCTCCCGGCCAGCCCGCGGAGGGCCGAGCCGCCGGCAGCCTCAGCCGCTTCACCGGGCACCCGGTGCCCACGGCACCGCCGTCACGTGCGGCCATCAGCTGATGGGGAGGATGACTCAGCCGGCAGCTGTCGGGCCCCTAAAATAATGACAAAAACAATTAGCAGTCCAAGCAGTAGCCTCTCCTTAATTATCTCCTCCGAGTTTAATTAACTAGCTAAATTATCAGCAGTAATGTAGGCATTAATTATGTCAAATTACAGTGTAAAAATCACAAAGTGTGGAAAATGTCAATTCAGCTGCGCTCACCTGCCGGGCTGAGACAGTGCCGGTGACAGAGGCTCAGCCTGGCACAGGGGAAGGGCTGCTCCTCCTCCCCGGGGATCAGGATCCTGCCACGGCAGCCTCAGCGACACCGGGGGGACACCAGCACCGGCGCCGACAGCAGCCGGTGGCACAGTTTTAGTTGGGAGCCGGTGGGGGCTGCCAGGATGGGTGCTGGAGTGGGGAGGGGGGAACATTTTGGCTCTGGCAGAGGGAGGGGAAGGAGCATGGCTCCCCAAACCAGATGGCTTGGATGCTGAATTATTAAATTATGAATATTAATACAAATCAGACACGGAAGAGGTAATAATTTTGCTGCCCTACAGAAATAATTAACATAATTTTGATAAATTACATGATAAGAGAATCTCAAAATTGAGGTAGATTTATCTTAATTAATATCTTGGATTTGCTCCGAAAGGTAAATTGTTCCACTGGGGACTGGGGAAGGGTGAAGAAGTGGCCCCTGGCCCTGTGAGCCAGACCTTTCCCAGGGTTAGCATGGTAAGGAGGACAGGGCACTCCCCCAGGCTGCACCCCAGCCCTGGCTCTGAGGGTGCAATATCAGGGTTATTCCCACCCCCACAGGGACACCGAGTGACTTATTTCAGGTTACATGGGTTGGTCAGAGAGCAGGAGTCTGAACTGGTGTCTCCAAGCTCCTGTGGACCCAGAGCCACCCTCCCAGGCTCTGCCAGGCATTTTTGCACGGCACAGTGCTGGGCAGGCACTGAGGCCTGCCTGAGCCCGCAGGATAAATGGCTTCACCAAGAACTGCTGCCCAAGGGTCCCTTGGCTTTGCTTCAGGTGCCCCTGCTTGGGCACACGCGCATTGCAACCCGTGTGCCTGTTCTAGCCACCCCTCCTCATGGACACTCCGGGCAGCTACAGCAAGTACGGGGGTTTGTTTTTTGCTGCTGAACTTCCACAAGCTGAAACAACATTGGTGGGTGCCACGTTGGAAGTTAGCCTGGAGGGGAATGGGACGTTCAGTAATTGAGTGATTTGCTTCACCATCACTCACTGTGGTGTTGCCACTGTCCTACGTGGATTTCCTTTGGCTCCATGACTCCAGGTAAGTCCATGTCCCTCTCCAAGTGTGTGTGTGATGAGCAGTGCCCTTCCCTGTTTGCAAGCTGGGGTTTTCCCCGGGTCTTTGTCTTGGTGCTGCTGCTCATCAGCTCTGCCTGCAAAAGTGCAAATCTGCCCAGAAATGGATGTACAGACAGGGTGTGCAAAATTGCTTTATATTATTTGCATAAAATGTAGTACTTAAATCTCAGAGTCATCCAGGAGGATGTAACCTTCCAGCAGTGACTTAACCCCCAGAACATCCCCCAGGCACGGGCAATGCTGGTACAGATGTGTGCATGGAGATCATCCAGAGCTTGTGGCATCAAAGCTGCAACTCCAATTACAGGGCTAATTGCAAAATTAAAGTCAGTTATTCTTTACTGTGACATTTTTGTAATGTCAGATCGGGCGATGCAGGAGAAGATGTTATCTGTACATCCAGATTGTCCACTTTAAATGTCCAGAGCTGTGGCCACACCACAGTTCTTCCTGTAGCCTGGTTATGTTTCAAGTATGTGTCTGCTGAAAGGGCTTAGAGCTTGGTTGCTTGATGTATTTCTGACACGGGTAAGCAGGAAGAGAGCGAGGAGCAGCCAGGAGAGGCTGTTCTCAGGAGGCTTCAGTCTTGGTCTTGAGCTTGAGAGGTTTTTAGATTCACATCCATGCGTTTGCCAGCTTAATTGGCAAAAGCTTTAATTTTTCAGAAGGGTTAGAAATCTTGTTGATCTGTTCCCACTGGCAGGATTTAAAGCCTCAAACACTTTACTTTTTCAAAGAGCTGTACAAATGTTAACTAATACAGCCCCAGTTAAGCACAATCTCTAGACGGGGAAACAGAGTCACATGCTGCATGAGTGCCTCAGCCTGGATAGGGAGTGGCTGGGACCTTGTCCCATGCTTCATTCAGAAGGCATTGTCATCTCTTCCAAGCCTTCCCCACTCAGCCTGATCCCCTTGCTTTGCTGCTGTAAAACCAAGCTGTATTTAATTGTTTTTGGCTGTGCAGAAAATAACAAAAAGGGAAAATCCAAAGCCACTGGTTGCTGCCATGCCAAGGCACAGGCTGGAAGCAGAGACTTCTCAACATGTGGCAGCATTGGTGCAACCAGGTGAGACCAGGGATGGTGCCCAGGATAATAAGGGATATTCCTGAAGCACAGTGAGCAGTAGGAACCAGTTTTGGGAATATCATTCATGGAAAATGCACAACAGGAGATCCTTTGCTCTACTGGGGACATCCAACTATGGACTAACAGTCATTGCTGTTATGGAGCATGTGGGCCAGCACCCCACACGGTCACTCTGACACCCCTGATGCTCCCCAGCCAGCTTGTAGGGTGCCAGAAGAGGGAGGTTTACCTTGGGGTCCCCTCTTGTGCAGATCCCATCAAACAGTCCCCGTGGCTGGAGCTGCCGGCAGCCCCAGCAGCCAAGAGGGACGTGAAGCCACGTGTCTGCACAGTGCTGGAAATCCCGTTCAGACAAGGGCACCGTGCCGAGGGACACTGAACTCTGTGCCACCCGTCCGCTGGGCTGGAGCAGTGAGATGGCTGGCAGCCCATCCTCACACGCAGCTGGCTGGCCCCCAGCTCCAGCGCAGGACAGGGCACCTCTGGGCTCCTCCTTTCACCCCTCTGCGCGTTTTCCTTGCAGAGCAGGGAGAGCCCGGGGCTCTGGTGTGGCAGGACTGCCCCGTGTGTATCCCCGGGGGAGCTGCTGTGCAGCGGGGCTCACGCTGTGTGTAGATGTATGCACACACACACACACCCGGGATGGCCTGGCACAAACACCCGCTGCGTCCAGCGACTCAATCTGAGCCCAGCCTTAACTCCTTCACTGCTGCAGGAGGCAAATCCCGGCGCTCAGTGCAGTCAGGAGTGGGGGACATGCACCTGGTGGTACTTAAAGCCATTGAGATGGGGAGAATGTGCCTGGTTCTTGGGGGGATCAGATTGTTCGGCTGTATCCAAAGTTGGGGATGGAGAAAGGAAATTGAAGCCCGGTGTAATGTAAGGCACAAAGGAAGGATTTTAGGAGGTCTGGGTGGAAAGAGGGTTGGATGGAGAGTGGGGCTGGAAGAACACCCCCTCTCAGGCACCAACCCTGAGCTGGAGGAGGAGGGTGTGGAAAGGGGGGAAACTGAGGCAGGGAAATAGATGGACATATATGGAGAGGGGCAGGTGTGCCCACTCTGCTTCTGCTTGACAAGGAGTTTTGTATGGGGAGAAGGAATCCAGGCTGAGACAGCAGGAGAGTGCAGGAGCCATCCCTACACACACACACATACGGGTGCGAGCAAGATGTTCCCACCTAGGAGAACACATCTGTGATGTGGAGCTGATGGAAACCCCATCATTCCCCTCCTCTTGCAAACTCCCCGCTGCTGGGGCTGGATGAGGGGAGACTGGCATTGCTTCTGCCTTTTGTGGTTGCTGTCTCCACTTTGTTTCAGGTTTCTCCTCTGTTGGGACTTTGGGCCTTCCCGTTCCCCAGTAATTATATAATTACTTCACAACATGCTGCAGGAATAGTCAGGGAGACGGCTACAGCTAGCACAACAATGGTGACAAGTAAAACATTAATTTCTGGAGTTCTTTTAATTAATTCATCAGGAATCGTGCTGTGCGGGATGATTACGTTAAAGTGTTTAATTACAAATTTATATGTAATGATGCACTTTAATTACTTTGGACTGGTACAATATTATTGGGCCCTTTTCCCAAGATTCCTGGCACTGGGTTTGGGCTTCACATAAGCAGTGCCATGGATGCTTGTGCCTCTAAATTATTTACATGGCATGGGAGAAATCCAGTCCTGATTGATGAGTGCAAATTTTTCCCTTAGCTGAACGGGAGCGAGGGCCTTGGGGAATCTGGAGGAGGAAGGTCAGTGTGGCATGTGTGTGTCAGGCAGAACATGAGGGCATTTTTTGTTGGAAGAATCGAGGTTAATCTGGTGGAAACCAAAGTGATAGAGAGCCCGGCAAGACAAATATTTATCAAAGGGACCAGTGTCAGGATTCTGGTTCACCAATGCAGATATGTCGTGGACGGATCTCACGAAGAGCCCTCGCCAAGCACATTGGGTGGTTTCTCCAGCTCCCCTCCTTTTGCTTGTCCCCCTTGCCTTTGTCTTGCCTGTCTTTGTGTGCCTATGTGTGTGTGTGTGCGTGCACACTCATTTTCTTTCCCTTTAGGCTCCCATTTTCCCCTCATCCCGTCTCTATTTGCCTCCATGCACAGGGAGCATCTGTCATTCTTTCTCCTTTGTCAGCATCCTCCCAGGCTAGACAGACCCCAGAGGGATGGCCACGCTGTTAGAGAGGCCTGGGAGCTAAAGGGCTTCAAGTAAGTTTGGGGATAGCCTGTCTTTAAGCTGCTCTACATGCAAAATAGCCAGTTGAGTAGTACATATATATATATATATATATATATATATATATATATATATATATATATATAATTTAGGTATAGGTAGATATACCTATGCTACACAAAGTAGTCTGCAAGACAGGCAGCACCTTGCTGCCCTAAACCCCTTGTTTAGGGTTCACAGCTTCTGGCACACAAGGATCGGGCAAAACTTGAGTTTTGTTTGCATTTGGGGATCAGTATCTGGCAAGGAAGAAATCAGACCATTTCCATCTCAAGAGAGAGGGAAAGACAGGTCAGCTTTGAGTTTGTATTGATGGGTCCTGGCAGGTGCACTGGTGAGGTTTGGTGTAGTGTCACTGGCACTTGTCTTGCAGTGGGTTTATGTCAGTGCAATTGCAACCAGAATTTGCTGGCAAATAGCAGCAAATGGACCCTGTGAGATGCTCTGCTCCACTGCAGCCGTGACTTTGCATGCTTATTTTCTGTGCAGTTGCACAGATGACGCACAGCTTTGCCCAGGACCACAGGGTCCCGGGGTCTAAAGCCACTTAGCTGTGTTCTCTGACTTTGAACACACACAAAAGTCATTTGCAGGTGCTGATGTCACACTGCCACTTTCTGTAGGTGCACGTTGCTTTTAGGGATGTGCCAATTTCTGGTGGAACTGGCTAGGAAGATATGAGAATTTTCATGTGAGCTGGGAGAGGTGCCTGGACAGAGGTAGGTGAGGATTGCCCTCGTGGCCAGCACCCATTGCTCAGGGGCTGCTTTGCTGCAGTGAGGCCAACACGAGGGTGAGCAGGTCAGAAAGAATCCCTCCGGGAGCCACAATACCCATCACCCTGCTGACTCACAACTGCTGCTGCTGCTATAGCTGAGGAGGTGGGGGAAACCCTTTTTCCTAGAGGAAGACCGGATGTTTGCAAGCACAGCTCATTCCAGAAAGTTTTGTCTCCTGTCAGGCTTTGGAGAGGCTGTTGCAGCCTGTGGGAATGACCCCTCACTGCACGGGAGGGAGGGAGGGAGGGAAGCTCTTGCCCCTTCAGCCTTCCTGTGCCCTTTCCCTTTGCAAATGTGTTTGTAAGTTGTGAGCACATTTTGGCAGAGAGCTGGGAGAGCTGGACAGCTCAGTGAGAGCAGAAGCACCTCTTGCCACAGCTGAGGTATTTCCAGGCCAGAGCTGGTCCCAGAGTTCAGCACTGCACATGTGAGGTCATGCCACCCCTCTCCTGCCAGTCCTCGGTGGGAAGGGATTTGGGAGTGATGGCAGGAGCAGGGCTTTCCTGGAGGGTGGGTGAGATTTAGGGAGCTGTGAACACGGTACAGGCAAAATGTGTGAGCATCATGGAAAGCAAACCAAATGGACTTAGGTTTTTCCTAAAGTCCTTGAGTGGGACATATACCACAGATTTGTGGTAGCCATGGACTCTGGCCTCACGGATATTGTCAGAATGCCAGGCAGGCTTCAGGTGTGGGGTTTGTTTTTTGTTTTGTTTTTGATTCCCTTTGACCTTCCTCCAGACACCCAGAAATGGTTTTAGTACTGGTACTTCCTGAGGGAGGAGGAGATAGGATACTGCACGCATAGCCACCTATCCCAGGTGTGCTGTGGCAGTCAGGGGCAGCTTTCCAGGGCAGACCCACCAGGCAGAGAGATTCATTTTGCCATAAATAATTCCCATTTGTGGCTCTTGTCCTGCCCGCAGCGGCAGGTTCAGGTGCTGGAAGCAGAGGCTGCTGCCTCGCTGTGATGTGCAGGAGTCCCAGGGAGGGCTCCCTGCCGTGTGCCACCTCCCCATCGCCTGATGCTGGGGGGACTTGGCCGCTCCTGTGGGGACAGGAGATGATGCCTGAGCTCCTCTAAAGCACCTGCGGGCTGCCAAAGGCTCCCGTTCTCACGGGGCCAGGAGGCACGGAACCCCCCGGCGCGCCCGGTCCCTTCCCCGCCCGCTGTCCCCGGCGGCGCGGCGGCGCCCTGGCCGTGCCGAGCGCGGCTGGCACGGGGCTGGCGCTGCTGGGGAAGGGTCCTCGGGCCTGCCAAGGCCAGATGGTGTTTGCGAGCGGCGCCAGGTCCCAGCTGAGCGCTGCCCGGCGAGACGCGCGGGAGCTGCCGCCGCAGCCGGCGCTGCCAAAGCCGCGGCATATGCTGCGCTCTGCCCTCCACCTGCCCACGGGCAGCGCCGCGGGGCTCCGCCGCGCAGCGAGCAGGAGAAGCGGCAGCCCCATCTGGAAGGAACTGAGCTGATAAAGGAGGGCGTAGAACCCCCAAAATGGGAGGAATAAAGAAAGCGGTGGTGCGAGGGGAGATGCAGCCATCCCCGGTGAGGTCGTGGGGAACAGCGGGCGAGGGCAGAGCAGCACCCAGGGGACATGGGACATGGGACATGGGACATGGGACATGGGACATGGGACATGTCCCCTTCCACACAGAGCCCATCCCCACCAGGATCCCCGTTTCCCTTTGCACAGCACAGGGCCATCTGCCCGACCATGTCCGCACCAACCCCGGGAAAAGTCTTTGGGAAACTGCTGGGGGATATTTAACTTCTTCTCAGGAGCAAACCCCAAATGGTCGTGAGCACAACTGATGGGAGAATATACTTTCTGTCTATTTTGAATTTACTTTGGTAAACTGTACTCACTCGGGGCTCGGTCTATAATTTATTGAAAAGAACCAGACTGGAAACCAGCTTCATACTGTGAGTAATTTCTAGCATTGTGTAATCTATCACCACGAGACAGGGCACTTTGTTTCTCTGAAAAATTATTTTTATACTTGGCTTAGTAACAACAACAATTATTATTATTAATATTAATAACTACTTGTGTAAGGCCTTTCATGCATGGTTTAGGAAGCATTTTGCACATGGGTCAGTAGGTGCTGGCTGTATCTCATGGGAAGGGAAACTCAGGCTCACTCTGGTGTGCAGCATCCTCACTCCCAAAATGCAGTGGGTGCTGCTGCCCTTTGTGTATTTCAAAAATATTTGAGGGTTTAGTGATGAAGGAGATGAGGAAATTATTTTCTTTAAAATTTAGGTCTACTTAGGTTCAAAAAAATTATTAAGCATAGTCCAGAAAGAAATAGGCTCTGCCACATCCTGATGGCTGGAGCTCATCCCCTGGGAGGGTGCAGAAACAAGCATAACATCTCAGCTTGGAAATAGTGACTCAAATGTTCCCTCCACTTACTATTAATGTAGAACCTGTTAGAAGATTTCCCTCAGGCTGGCTCCCTGGTGTCTGGCCTGTGGCCACTGAAGGCCCAACACTGTTGTCCTGAGCACAGGGACATCTGTGAAGCTCAGGACTCTTCCTCACCACCGTGGTGCCAGGGCTGAGGTCTGCGGGGTGCCCATCCTTCACTCCGTGCTGCCAAGCTCACCAGCCTGGCTTGTTCAATAACACCCTGCAGGGATCTCCCAGTCTCTCTTTCCAGAGTGGAAAAATGCATTTCTGGGTAGAGAGCAGCAAAGAGCTGCTGCTGCAAAGACAGCAGGGATGGGGAGAGAGCCCCCAGCTCAGCTCCAGGGGCGGACAGATGTGGATGGGGATGCTTCAGCTTCACCCTCTCTTGTCCTCTCTGCTGCTTAGGCCACCTCCAAACTACACATGGCTGGTCTGGACACAAGTGAACTTAGAGAGTGAAACTACTCCAGGTGACAATTGCATTCTTCTGTGGAAATGGTGGAAACTTTCCATCCATCATTCCAGACACTGTGCTATCAGTAATGAGAGAGCTCTTCAGCTGAACTTTGTCCCTGTCCCTTTCCACTTCTTGCTTTATGGCAAGAATAATAATATTTAACATTTATGGAACACTTTACATCTTCAAATTCCATTTGCAGGTATTAACTAATGAAGGCCTGGGTTGCTCCTGTGAAGTGGAGGGGTATGGCAATGTTATCTTCTGCATTCTCAGGTGGAAAATTCAAGGCAGGAGAGGAGGTTGGGCAGGATCAGCACTGGATCCTGAACTTCCTGCTCAGCCCAGGTGGCACCCCTCAGTGCCTCTCTGGGGACACCATCTCTGGGTTTACTTACAAAATCTTCTCCTCTAGTAAGAAAAGGGGGTAAAAAATATTAGAAAAAAAATCCTTTCTTAACTCCCATTAGGAATTTCAGTTTTCTTTTGGCATTTTTTCCTTTATTTCTTTAATATAATGAAAAATGTTTGGAGTGGAGACACATTCCTTAATCCTGTACAGTGGTAATATAATCTTCATTTGTTCACAGTCATTCAGCCTGAATCGTCCTCGAGCACTGAAGGTGATGTGCGAGCATGGCAATAAATCCACCCCACCACCTCAGTGTAGGTGCTCCCATATAAAACACAGTAAGACAGCCCAGGGACAGGGGGACAACACTCATTCCTACACCCAGGAGCATGTTGGACTGAAGCTTTTTCAAGAAGTGGCCATTTCTGCTCAGTTTGCTGTGCCAAAGTCAGATTTTTAGGATTTACCATGCAGGTACATGAGTGCCAGACACAGATTGCCCGTGCTGTCCCTCTGTCCAGGCTTTCTGGACATCAGCACTTCCAGCAGGGTCATAAGGCAAATTCCCCATTTCCACCTGGGAAAGAAGTCTAGGAAGTTGTGCTGGAGGAGCCCTGGTGGTGGTGGCAGTGAATTATCCAGGATCCCAGGGGGACTGAGCTGTCACCACCCCTGTAAGGCTGGGGGAGCAGGGCCCAGGAGGGCAGCTCACACACAGTGCCAGGCATCAGATGGAAAAGCAAAGTGTTCCCACTGCCAGACCCACCACCTCTGCCTGGAGAAGTTAGTGAGAAGGGAGGCAGAAGCTTGGGGAAAGCCAGGGTGCACATAACTTTTTTTCCCCCCACTTTACTCAGATTTCCCAGGACTTCTGAGGGTTCTGATCCATCGCAGGGTGAGGAAGCCAATAGATGGCACTGTGCTGTTTCTGGAGGAGCCCAGCCTTTCTGGAGGCCAGGGATGGGATGCCCGAATGCTGGAAAAGCCTTGCACTTCAGGGAAGTTTCTCCCCATGCAAAAGCAAAGTCTCACCGTGGAGAAGGCTCCATGGCCCTTCACCTGCCCGTGGCCCAAAGCACCGTGCAAAGCAGGGATATTTGTATATTTGTACACAGCCGTGGGACGTTATCTGTTAACAGGAAAAAGGAGGCAAAACCCTCCAGCAAACTAGGTCAGTGTTAAAAGAGTTCAGACTGTCATCAGGGAACATTTTTCTCCCTGCAGGCTCAGGCAGAGTGGACCCCTCAGGGCTGTGCCAGTGCCCAGCTGAGGAAATCAGCTGTGGGGAGCTGATTTTGGCAAGAGGGGCAGCTGGGTCAGCTGGTGGCCCTTGTCTGGACGATGACTTTAGCCCTGGGGACTCTGGCTGTTCAGCACCAGCAGAACAGAGCTGAGGGATGGTGAGGTTGGTTCCTGGTAATAAACCCCTGCCTGTTTTTCCATCAAACCTCCCCTGTGTGAGAGTGCTCTTTATTTCACACATCCTGAGGTTTGTGCTTGCTGCTCCAGGAGCAGAGACACGTTCATGGCTCCAGGTTTGCCCTTGCAGCAGCATTGGGCAGGTGGTTTAGGGGGAGTTAGTCCCACCACTCAAAATGTGCCTGCCTTCCAAGCTGACTCTAATTTATGTCAAGGCCAGTATTGTGGAGTCCTGTGGAGCCATTCCCCAGTGCTCCCAGTCCTACCTGGTAGGTATCACTGATATCCTGGTCTTCCTTGATTTCAGCTCCCTGAAGAGGTCTAAGCAATGAGATAAGGCCCCTGCATCCTCCACTGAACAGCAAGTATGTGAGATGGGGATGGGGAAGCCTGGCCCCAAACCCAGGACTGGGAGCTGCTCTTACCTGGGAGCTGCATCTGAGCAGGTATCAAGGTGGAGAAAGCTCAGAATGGCCCAATTTTCCCAATTTTCTTGCCTTAAGCCACCAGACCTGTCCCAGTGAGTGGGGCCCACAGTGAGTGCGACCACAGTTCCTCACCCAGCTGAGCTGTCTCTCCAGTTCTCTTTACTACAATTTGCTGTTCTCTTTTTCCCTCCCTCCCTCCCTCTTTTAAAACCCCTCTCCAGGTCCAATGCAGTGGAGGTATGCAGTGTTTGCTGCCAGGTCCTGAGCATCCCCCAGAGCCACTGTCCCCTTGTGAGGATGTTCTTGGCACCTGCACAACCCCCCAGGCCTGACCCTGCTGCCAGTCAGTGCCACCTTTCAAATCACTCAAGTCAAATCAGGGTAAGTAATTATATCTGGCTGACCCCTGCCTTGTCAATCTTTACTTCATTCAAAGGCAATTTAGCCTATTCATTCACAAAGAGAGGCTATTGATTGAATAATCTCTGTTATTAGTGTATGGGTAGAACTTGTTCTCTGTTGTATTTTAATATTGGGTGTGTTGGTAGCTTAAACCTACCTCTGTTGTGCCCTGCTGTAACTGCCACTGCAATTACAGTAAAGAGCATGAGCAGATAGTTGATTAAGCCTTGCAGAGATTATTACAAAGCAAGGCCTCGTTCTGAATGCACATATTTCAGAAGAAACAGCATAAAGAAGCATGCACGTGTGAATTCCTAGAATCTAAAAGCACAATTTATCCTTGCAGGTCAATAGCTCATATTGTCTGCTCTGCCAAATTGTTCAAACATATACAATGCTCTCAAAAGTTGCTTAATTAGATTCCAGAGAACATTGACACACAAACAAAAGATATTAATATCAAGGATTTCAGCATCAAATGTAGTTTACACAGATCAAAGAACATTTTTGGTGCAAAGAGGTTATGAATGTGACAGGTTGTTACTCCACAAGTGCAGAATATGACAAGAGGGGATGCAGTGATCAGAGAGCAGAGCACAAAGAGGAACGAGGACTCGTGAGGGACACGGGCAAGATAAAGCTGCAGAAACAGAGGGAAAAGGAGGATTACTGGAGAGGCAGGGAAAACATCTTACAGGAAACAATACTCCCTAAAATGCCCATGGAGTTTTTGGAGGGTGTAGCGTTGTGAATTGCTGGGCTAGAATGAGATTTGTCCCCTTCCATAAGGAGGACATCTTAAGAGCAAGATCCAAAACTTGAAAATGTTTGTAGGCAAAGTCTTTCTTGAAATCACTGAAAGGAGACTTGGTCCTTGGTGGGAGCCTTTTGTGGTTTAGTTGTTTGATCTGTGTTGGTGAAACTGGGATGAGGCAGTGAAGGGGTGAAGGAAGAGGGTGTGGAGATGAGGAAGAGAAGGGACGGGTCAGAGTCAGGGGTGGGCTATCAAATGTGCAGCCCTAGCCAGGCCTTGGATCCTGGGGGCAATGAGATAGGAAAGGAGACAAATATAATTAACAATTATCTGTCCTGAGTTTCACAAACGCTGCTGAGAGTAAGTGACATATCTGCATATGCCCAGTGTGGGGTAGAATGATGTTTGCTTGGGATGTGGATGTCCTGATGCCATCACTTTGGAACAGCTACAGGGTCTGAGAGTATCTTGCTGGAGCCTCAGTGATCCTGGGATAAGCAGGACTGCCCCAAATCTGCAGCCTGAGCTGGGGAAATATTCAGTCTGGTCAACAGGTCTGAATTCAGCTCATCCACAGCTCCTGGAACAGAAAATTACTCTCTGGTGGCTACCTGGAACAGAAGCAAGGAGCTGGAAAGAAAATATTGGAAATGGATGTAAGGGTAGGCACAAAGTAGTAGGCCAGGAAAACAAGCAAACAGCTAAAAGAGCAAGCCAAGGGGAAGTCAATAAAATTGACTTAAAATACATATGAATGAAAAAAATTAATAAGCCAAAGCTGTATTTAATGTCAATATTGTTGTAGTAGTCTGAGAAATCATGAATAAATAAAAGCAGATGGTGGATTGATCATCCAACACCAAGAAAGGCACTTGTGAAGAATATTTTCTTCTCAAGGCAGACAGACTCATATGTGTGTGTCTCATTTGCTTTAATGGGAGTCATGTTTGCAAACTCCTGTGTATTAGGAAACAGGTAAACCTCAGTGGTTAAGGCTTGTTTTGACACAATTATTTCCTTTTTCTCCTGGAAAGTATTAACTTCTGCTTTGAAAGAGTTCCACATGCATATTACACTGTATATCACAGCAACCTGCCAAATCCACTGTAAATTATTCAAAAATAGGCTGACAAATCAAGGACTAGCATTTTAAAGTGAGGGTAATTTGCAGCATTATTGAAGAGCTCCCTCTCCCTTCAACTTTTCCCAATGAGCACTAAAATCAAACTGTCCCTGCTGGTTCTGACACAGGAAGGATTGCCCTTATTTCAAATTCTGGCTGAAAGGCTGGGACCTGCACCTCATTCCTCAGATATGCTGGGGGCTCTCAGAGCCAATCACATTCAAAAAAGCTCAGCTCCTTGCCCAGCTTTTCATCTATTGATTTTTCCTCATGGATAGGAAAACAGCATTGCAATATCCTATTTAAAAAATTGGGAAGAGGGGAAACTGCACCACATTGAGCTCCCAGCACAGAGGACTTGCTATTAGGCCCTACTGCAGAAGATTGTTTAAGCATGCACTTTCTGAAAAATCTTATTTTTATTAGGCTCTTTCATTAGAAACATCCTTAGTTACACTGCAGATGCAGAGACCAAGGAATTTGTCTGTCTCTCTATCACTAGTCCACAATGCCATGGCATGTAGCCCTCAGAGACTGAAATAACATCCTTAATGTCCCTTTTAAAATGCATTATTTGTCTTAAAAATGTAACTCCTACATGAGAGTGAGAAAGAAGTGGCCAGGCACAAAATAGTCAGTATGCTCAGCGATGCAGATTTTTATTCCAACTTTATTCCTACTCATCAACAGGGAACACAACTTTTTAGTTTTTCTCAGAGATCCGAACTTATGGCTGTGCCCAAGCATGGCGTGGATGGCTCATCCCACCATTGCTTTGGAGAGGAGATGGATGTGAAGGCAGAGACACGAGGAGAGCAGAAGGCGTCCCTGTTTTATGGTGGCTCAGTTCATGGTCACCCAGGGCCACTGAGCAGGAGTGGTGTGAGCTGGAGGGGCCCCTGCACTGCTCAGGAGCAGGGTAGCTTCAAGCACACCCCTGCTGTGTGTTTGTACCATGTACTGACCATGTTTCTCCGTGCCTTAAGCAAGTCATGTTTAGAAAACCTCTGCTGTAGCCTTTGAGATGGGTTGTTTTGTGTTTTGACCCCTTTCTGAAGCCATGGAGCTGCCAGGAAAATTTTGTTTACTAAAAGTGAGTAGATGTGGAGCCTCTGTGCATGGGTTGACCATTACATACCTCAGGAGATGCTGAGCTGCCTGCTGAACATGGTCTGATCCTGTCAGGTTCCCAGGATGGTGCAGAGGAAGCCCAAAGGCTCTTCGTTTATCTCTGGCACAATTTATGTCTTGTTTCAAACCTGGTTTTGTAGCCTGGGTGTTCTTGTTTGCACTGTGCCCATTACTGCGAGATGCAATTTATGGCTTGTGCTCTTCAAGTGTTTGACAGTTCTGGTTTATCTGCCCCAGGAGTTTTGTCTTTTCCCTGGAAATGATTAGGTTGTTGTGAATTGACTTGAGGAGCTATCAGGAGGAATAGGCAAGAGGAACAGTAGCAGCCTGTAGGAAACTCAGGAGACCTATATCAACAGGTATTTCAGAAAGGCATTAGGGGAGCTGTTGCTAGAGGAAAGAACTTGCAGAGCTGTGAACTTGATTGCCACTGGACTCTAACCCAGCTGATGAAGTCAGGTATGACCCATGCCCTGCTCAGCCTGTGCAAACCTCGACTGCGAGGTCCTGGGTGTGCAGGACTCTGGGATCAGGGTGGAAGATGTCTCTGCCTGCAGCCATGAAACCAAAAATCCCAAAAGCAGCAGTCGGGACTGACTATGCAATACTGAATTGGGACAGAGTGGCTGGAAAGCTGCCCAGTGGAAAAGGACCTGGGGATGATGGTGACCACTGGCTGAACCTGAGCCAGAGTGTGTCCAGGTGGCCAAAAAGGCCAATGACGCCTGGCTTGTTTCAGCAATAATGTGGCCAGTACAACAAGGACAGTGATCATGTCCCTGTGCTGGGCACTGGCAAGGCTGCACCTCAAATCCTGTGCTCAGTTCAGGGGCCCCCAATCCAAAAAAGACATGGAGGGACTGAATCCAGTCCAAAAATGGATAACAGAGATTGGGAAGGGTCTGGAGCACAACTCTGATCAGGAGTGGCTGAGGGAGCTGGAGCTCAGCCTGGAGGAAAGGAGGCTCAGGGGGAACCTTCTGATCCCTTACAACTCACTGAGAGGAGGTTGTAGGTAGGAGGGGGTCGGTCTCTTCTCCCGAGTAACAAGCAATAGGATGAGAGGAAAGGGCTTCAAGTTGCACCAGGGGAGGTTTAGATTGGATGTTACAAAAAAATTCATCACCAAAGAGTTGTCAAGCACTGGAACAGGCTGCCTGGAGCAGTGGTGGAGTCACCATCCCTGCAGGTATTTAAAACCTGTAGATGTGGCACTTGGGGACGTGGTTTAGTGGTGACCTTGGCAGTGCTAAATCAATGGTTGGGCTTGGTGATCTTAAAGGTCCTTTCTCACCCAAATTATTCTTTGATTCTATGAATGAAAATGCTGCTAAGTGTTGGCTGCTCATGGATGTGAGCACCCTGAGCACCAGCAGCACAGGGACAGGAGACTCTTGTGTTGAATTCACAGGAAAGGAGATCCAAGTTTGCAGTGGAAAAGGTGGACCAGGCCCTTGTGACAAGATGCAAACACACAAGACAGGTAAGAGATGGTGCTGACTGCCAGGCAGAGGTGGAAAAGGCTGAAGGGAGATTTGGCTTAGATTTAGGAAATCCTGAAGGCAGTGGATAATCTGGACACAAGAACGGTCCTTCACCAAATCCTGTAAATACAAGAACAAGAGGCACTCAATTGAAAACAGTGAGAGATTAGGTTTGAGATAGATAAAAGAGCTCTTCTGGACACGGCAGGTAGTGAACTTTGGGAACTTACTGCCACAGGAGGAAAAGGGGATTAGACAAACTCATGGAAACAGCTTTCTAAGTAGCAGCTAAAATCCCTGGCCGGGGATGCACCCTCCAGCATCTCTGCCAAGGCAGCTCAGGGAGCACGAGGGAAGTGGAAAGCAGCAGGGGTAGCACACTTTTCTGAAACACCATCTCCTGCTGTGCCCATCAGAGACAGTGTGCCAGACTGGACATCCCTGTGGATGGAGCCAGCCAGGGCATCCCGTTCCCTGAGCTCCCTGGCACCAGCATTTCTGCTGCAGTGCACACACGGGGCTGGCACACTCCCCGTGGCAGGCGTGCAGAGGCCATCATCCTGCAGCTTCTTCTGCACCGAGGGGTGAGTGGCACAGCTGCTGGGGTGGTGCTTGGCCCCCATGCTCGGGGCAGGGGCTCTGCTGCTTCCCTGCTTCCCATCCTTGCCGTGCTGTTCTGAGCCCCAGCCGTGGCAGCTGCCCAGAGAGTTCCTCGCCGCTACAGCATAAGACACATGGATCAATTAACTCAGTTGCTGGGTTTCGCTTTTGAATCAATTAACTGGAACTGAAATTAACTAAAAATATCCTTTGCTTATTAACAGACTGAACTAATTGCAATAAAAGGTGGAGGAAAAAAAAAAGGGGGGGAAACACAGAGATGTTATTTGTCACAGTGAATCTCAGCCCTCATCTTGATTGCAAATATTCCTCATTTACAGGGTGGACTAATGATTCCACAAGCTCCGAATTGGTTGTGTCATCCCATGATGAGGCAGCTGTGTTTCCCACCATCTCCAGCACATCCCAGCTCTGCAGGGCCAGGATGGGGCCTGTCCAAGGGCCACTCTTGTATCCACCAAGTCTCCTGCCCTGGCTGCTCCACAGGGCCTGGCATCATGCAGCCCTCTTTGTCTCGCCTTCCTTTCCTTTGTTTCTGCCTTCAGTTCTTTCTTTGTCTGATTTTTCCCCTTTTTTGTTGTTTGCATCCATCATTTCTCTGTTGACCTAACCATTCTCTCTCCTTCTTCCTGCATGCCTCCAGGGACTTCCATCCATTCCCCCCAGCCCTTCCTTTCTCCCCATTTCCACCATCCTCTTCCCCTTCCCTCTGTCCACGGCGCTATCCTGCTCCTTCCCTCTGTCTTCCCAGCTGCAATTAGAGCTAATCAGATACCTGAGCAGCTCTGCAAAGCTATTAGTGGCTCCTCTCTCATCCCAGGGGGACGTGAGCAGAGCTGGACAATTAGGCTTTTCCACACAGCCCCCAGTCTGATAAACACAATAACCAACGTGGGGCTATGGGCACATCTCTGCACTGGCCCAGCGAACATCCCTGGCCACACCGGGACTCCCATGGTGGGATCCAGCGTGGAGGGTGCTCTTGAGGAGCACATCTGGCCACCCTCCTGCTGCCCTCTCTGACTGGATCACGCCCTTTGAGGAGCCTTTGGTGCTTTTGGTGGGGGCAGAGCCTCCGTGGCAGGGCCGACGTGCAGGGTTTGTTGCAGAGAATTTCCCCGCTCGCTCCACAGCCCAGCGCACCCCTCCTGCTGCTGGATCTATGAGCTGTGTGTGTGTTTTGTAATTAAGCAGTTAATTGCACTGGAGTTCTTGATTAGCTTTGGGGGATGGTAATGTTCTAGCAGGATGAGATGTTGTGTACAGTTCAGAATCATTTACAGAAATTGGAGCTAATTTTGCTGTCTGTGCTTATTACTGCATTAATTTAATTTGGGTTGCTTTTAGCTCATTAACACATCTAATTAATTCGTTGACATCACTATTAAGATGTCTCTTTGAAATTGGCGTCTCCAGATAATCAGGATGGAAGAGGCTGACAGATCAGGCGCGAAGCTGACTGGGAAAATGGGTAAGAAAAAAAAAAGGGACGACTAATGAATTTTCCATCAGAATCGCACGGTTTGTCAGAGTTGGTATCAGAGAGACAGAGCTGGTGAGACAGAGAAAGGGCATGAGAAAGACAGCAGTGGTAAAGAGAGACTTTCTTTCAAAAATATTATATTTGTTAGGAGAGCAAGCAAGATGTGTGAGAGGACAATAAATATTCTTTAGTGAATCGACATCAAGACTGTGTATTTCTTAGTTAATTTTCCTCTCTCCCTGGTTTTCTGTTGCAGCCTTTTGGCTGTTTTCATATTTCTTCTGCACCACAAATGATTTTGTTCTCCCAGTGCTGGGGGCTTTGATGACCCAACTGGGCTGGGGACTGTGTGTTGTCCCTTCTGCCACCACAGGTCCTGCTCTGCCAAGGACAGGGGGAGGCTGCAGAGATGGGAGATCCTCTGTGCCCTGTGCTGCAGAGAGTGCAGGGTTCAGGGGATGGATGGACAATTGCAAGCAATTAAATTACAGTGGTTTAATGAGTTTGCACATATCAGCAAAGCCTCACTATTTGGTGGTATGCTGGCCTGGCTGCACTTGTGAAATAAAACAGCTTAGCTTAAGCCTGTCCTCACAGTGGTTGTAGCAGAAGAGAAATGTCCTGTGGGTTTGGAAGGGCGGTTGTGGCTTGCTGGATTGGGAGGAAAGTCACATGAAGACTTTCCCAGAAGCTGCTGGTCCCGTAGGTGGGCAGGACCCCCAGAGCAGGGGTGGCTGTGGGGCACCCAGGACAGCCCACCTGCCACCCTGGCTCTGAGAGAAGGTAAAAACACCCTTGGTGACATTGAACTGGAGCCTGGGACACCACTGGAGTCTGGGAACTCAACTGCACATGGGCAAATGTGAGTAAATCCAGCAAGAGGAAGCTGGTAGCAAGGAGGCAAATAGCACCTTCACCAGGCAAGAGCTGGGGCCCTTGTCCAGGGTATAAACTCATGGCCCCTTCTTGGGTGCAGCTGTGAAGATGGTGAAGGTGCCCTGAGGCTGGATGGTGGCAAAGCTCAGGGAATGTCACTGGCAGGGCTGGAGTTAGGTGGGCTGCAAAAGAGCAGGGAGAGAAGAGCCAACACTGATCTCACTACCTGACACAGGTTGATAAGGATGTGCTTAAAATGACCCAGAAGAGCTGCTTTTCTGCCTCCAGGACACTAATTTGGAGAGTTGATGTGCAAGGGATGCATTTGTGGGGCACAGCTGGCTAAAGGCTCAAAAGGAGGAGAGTGTGAGATTTGTGGAGGGCAGAAGTTTGACAGTGAGAATAAAACCAGAAAGGAACTGGCTTTGGAGTGAGAGGTGAGAACTGGGGAGTCCTGGTATCAGAAATATTTATTCAGAGGTGAGGCAGCTCTTGAGGAGCAGATGGGGAAACACCAGACACAGACCTTTTCCTTTCTCTTTAACCCCTCTGATGTCCAACTCTGCAGGGCACTGAGTGAACAAGCACATCCCTCAGCACACAGCCAAGCTCTCCAGCCTATTGAGTTTCCACTGTTCTCATATTATTTCCTTTTCCCCCAGATTTGAAGAGCCTGGTCAACATGGTGGAGAGCTGGAAGCTTGAGTGTGGCCATGCTGCCTTAGCAGGAAACCCTCCCCTCCTCCAGATTCATGCATATTGTCCCAAACCATGAGGTCCTGGACACAAGGGGAGGAGGAAGCATACTCAGATTTGTTCTGAGGTGGATTATGGTTTTCTCCTGCAGATTACCCCCATCCAACTCAGAATTCACAGCCTCTTTCTGTTCCACATTCCTTCTGACAGGTGGGATAAAAGCAGTAGAAACAGCCTCATACCCACTTCACCCATGATTTCAGCCTTTTTGGATTCACAGAACCCCCAGGTTTTCACAAGGCATGAGCAGACCTCTCCACATACGTAGAATTTATGCTCACTGACAGCAAACCAGCTTTCCACAACTCCTGATGGCTCGCACAGAATCTGTGGGCAAACACGTTGAAAACACCAACCCAGTTAACCCACCACACTCCCAGCCTCATTCTGCACTCACCAATCAGCATGCTTGTTCCTGGAAGCATTTTCAGTGGAGTTGGTTACATTATCTGGGCTACAAACATAATGTTTCCTTCTCACCATCTCTGTGGCCCTCCCAAGGGAGGCGCAATGTGGATGGAGGCAATAGAAGGAGCATTTTCACTGGGAATAGCTATGCTGCAGAAAGGCTTTTGTAAAATGGCTTCAAACTGATTGATTTTAAAAGAGAAGAAAATCTCGAGTTGCAGTAGAAAGGCTGCTGTGGAGGGAGAGGGTGATTTTAAAGGGTCTGTGCATGGCACCTGATTCCTTGGGAGGACCTCGAAGGCTCTGAGGTCAATGTGCTGCCCAGTGTGCTGAACCAGGCAGAGCAGCCCTGTGCCCCTCACTCCCTGTCCTCATCAGATTCATTGTCTGTGTGCCCTCTCAGGCTGGAAAAGCCAAATGGAGAAAGCAATTTCTGCCTTACAGCAATCCCACCCTTGCTCAGAGTGAGCAGCTGGGGGATGTCACTCGCAGGATGGACGGGCCCTGGGCGAGGAGGCTCCAAGGTCCCTCCAGGCAGGGTCTAGGTAATGGTGAAGGGTTGCAGAGATGAAATCTCCTTCATTACTTGCTTTGCTTTGCCAGACCTCACTCGGGAGAAGCTGCTGGTGCTGGATGGAGGTGAAGAGCCAAGACCTTCCCATTACAGGACAAAAGCAGCTGAGCTCTGTGCTGTGCACTGTAGGATGGGTACAGGGAGGCTGTGCCCTTTGACCAGAGATGTCAGCCTAGGTAACACATGGTATGCAGGCAACCTGGTTTTCAAAGGTACCAGACCAGCCTGGGGCAAGTTATGAATAGAGGAGACTGGATAAAGAGCCTCTTTTCTGGCAGTCTTGTTTCGTCCTGTTGCCACTGAGCTGGAACACTGGGGCCAGTGACATCATGGGTGCTGTTATCTGTTCTCCTTCCCAAATGGAGATCAAATCCTTTCAGCCCACCCCAAAAGAGAGAAGGCCAGGATCACACTGAAAAGCCACAGGAGTGGCACTGGCTTCCTCGGATTCCTTGTCCAAGAGCAGCGCTAAAATGGAGCATGTCTGTAGGTCTCTTCTATCTGTGACTGGGGAGGGAAAAACCCACAAATATCCCCACACTGTCGGTCTAAAACTGAACCTGAGCAGGTCTGGTCTTTCTCCCCTGCATCACAAGGCTCCCTGTGAGGGGCACAGGGTGATTTACTCCAATGCTGAGCTGCAGTTCCCACCTGGGGAGGAGAAGTTTGCTCCAATTCCTATTCAATTTCATTCAAGGGAAGAGAATATTAGAAACTCCACTCTTTAGCACTTCATTAAACACTTTAGTTTAATAGCATCCTCCAGGGAATCCCAATCTGGACCACGTGAGCCAGGAGTAAACAGCTGCATCAATTAACCCCATAATCTCAAGGGTGCTATTAAAAGGTGAGATACCCTTAGAAAGTGCATATGCCTGCAATTAGGCTTAAAATACTTAAGTGTCAATAGCCTCAGTTATTTGTGCTCCCTGCTATTGATCTTCCTTATGTTTTCCACATTAAATTCTTTCTTACTTCATCAATAAATTAAGTGCTGTTTAGATTTATTCACTTTTTCTATTAAATAGTGCAAACTCCTGAGCTCCTGGCTCTATCTGAGATGAGGGTCTCCAACCCTCTTCGCTGGCAGCTCCATCTTGCTTTTGTTCCAGCAGCTGGGGAAAGCAGCAGCAGGATGGAAACAAATGCAGGAACTACTGGCTTGGGTTGACCATTAACAAAGCTCAGGCAGGGAAAAAGGAGGCATTTTGTCTGGGTTTGCTGGATTTGCTGTTTTATGTGTTTGCTAGACCAGATTTGGAGGAGATCTTAGAGAAGGCCAGCTTTCCATACCATGAACATAACAGAAATGTTTGAGTTTCTGCCACACAGGGATTTGAGGAAGGGACAGTTTCTACAAGTCCTTCCAGAAGGTGCTTTTCCTGGCTTTTCTTCACAGTAGAAAAGCTTTGGGAAGAGCTTTAAATCATCTGAAATGACAACAAACCAGGCAGTGAGCCTGTTCTTTTTCCTCCTAATGCTTTCCATCAGCTTCATTGCTGATTGCAGTCTTTTCCTTCCAATTACTTGGCCCTAAATCAGGTGTATGCATAGAATGTGACTGGGCTGTGTTGCTGGCTGGAAGCTGGGCCCATTCTGGGAAATTCAGGTGTTCCAGAAAGGTGTGAAACAGTGGAGAAACCTTTCCTGCAGAGCAGGTTGAAAAGAGGGCTTGAGGAGAGGGAAAGTTTTATGATTGTTTTGTCTCTGTTTTGCAGCTTGACTTTAAAGTTCTAATTCTTACTCATCTGGGTGTGGACCAAGGCTGTGGTCCTGCTGCAGGGTAAGTTTTGTGCAGAGGGTTGAGCACACTGAATGAAGCAGCAGCTTTTGCCAAGAGCTGGTGGCATCAAATGCTGAAAAGATCTACTGTCCTTTTCATTCTGTAAGTTCTTCAACTGACTTCTCTTGTTTTCAACATATCCCTTAAAGACTTTGTGTCTTTCTCTAAGGAAATTGTGACACTCCGGGTTTTGGTTTAGTCACGGGGTTGGAATTTCTGGGTTAACAGTTGGACTCTGCAACTTTTTCCAACTCAAATGATTCTATGATTATTTTCATGGTCAATTTTATTTCCTTTGGTCATCCAGACTTTTTTTTGTGTTATGCTTAATGACTGTTGTTTCATGAAGAGCATGCCTGAAAAAAAAAGGAAAACTTAGGGCATTTAAAAGAACAGTCATTCAGATAGTTCACGTTGTTTAGTTTGCTGTTCCCTGCCCATCTGGTGTGTACCAGTGCATGCAGAATTTTATTTTTACCCAGGCATTCCTGACTGGAGGGAGGCCGGCAGGCCCTTGTTGTTGCAATTAAACTGTGTGCTACTTTCCATAACTCATTAGCCCTTTAGTTTCTGGATTAATTCAATGTGCAAATAATGTCACAAATTGAATATTAGTAGACTTCTATTGAGGATTAAGAGGCAGTAAAAGCATATCACTGTGTCCTCATTGTGCTTTGCATGACTGTGGTTTGTCCAGCGTGGCCAGTGGTTTGTTAACCACCCGATAGCTCACTGCCTCCTCTCCTTGGCTGGTTTGGCAGGTATAGCCCAGGAATTAGATGAGGAAAACAACATGTGAATGTGGAGGCATGACAAAGGAATCACTGCACAGTGTCCAAACTCTTTTTTCAAAGGAGAGGTTTTCCTGAGGATGGCCCCAGCTCTTCTAGAGATGCTCCCTCACACACCCAGCAGCCCATCGTCAGCTAAATGGGCTGTGCTTGCTCTGAGTTAGACACTTCACCTGTGCCATGGCATGGATGTGGCAATGGTTTTATTGCCTCCAATAATTTTCAGATGCACAGTTGAGGTGGGATTGCTAAAAGCAGCCTGAGCATCCCTATTATTGCTCAGAGTTGGAGCAGAAAAAGCAGGGTTTGGAAGGGGTGCAATGTCCCATCCCAGGAAAGATCTCTGTGAGGACCCCAGCCCCTGCTCCCAGGGCTCTGGTTGTGGGTTTGGGACCCATGGTGGGCAGTGCCAGTCCCACATAAACCCAAAGCTTTTAACCTCAGAGGTGTTGATGGTGTCAGGATGGGCAGGATGGTTCCATGCCACGAGAACTTTCAGGGCATTGAGAAGCAAAATGAGTGCAGCTTTCTTTTAATGTGCTGAAGTGGAGGCAAATTTTAGTCTAATAATGTAAAGCAGCAATAACCATTATAATTAATTTATATAAAAAAACATTATAAAATTACACTTGATGCATTTAAATCCCATCCAGGAGCACTGCTCGTTTTCCAGTTAAGCTATGGGTTGTGCTAAGGCAGACGGGGAAAGAGGTATTTCAATATGTCTTATAATTTTATATTCTTTCTAATATCTCTCATGCTAATTTCATTATGCAACACAGTCAGCACAATGATGTAATTATTGAAAAGTAATTTTGCAATAAATGGATTTAAATGTGTTCAAGTCCATTGTAAATTCAATCTCTTGGTAAAGGTGGATTGAACAGGCAGGAAAAAGGGAGCAGGGACATTGCTGGGTGAAAACTGAGAAGTCCTGAGCATCCCACATCGAGCATCTGCTTACACCAACTAATAACATCCACTTCAGATGGAGACCACTCTCAGAGGCAGCCTCCCTCCCTCTGAGCCCCCAGAGCTGCTCCTTGCAAAGGGCACTTCCAGCCTTCCTGGTGGGGGAGATTTTGGATCAGTCAAGTCTCCTCCCAGAGCAAGGCACTGCCATTTCCGGGTGTCTGTGTTGCACTCAGCAAAGTGGGTCCTGTGTGGGTGTCTTTGTCTGGATTAAGGGCTCAGTTACTGGGCAGGGACATAAAGATACTCTTCTGCATAAGACATGGGAGATGTGATTTCTATTCCTGGCTCTGTCAGAAACTTCCTGTGTGATACTGGGCAAGCAGTATATCATCCCTGTGCTTCCATTTCCTCATGTGCACAATAGGGATAAGGAGTGCTTCCCCAGCTCATTGGTGAAATTAATGTAACATATGTAAAGTGCATGTATATCCCCAGATGAAAGGTGCCATTGTAATAATATTCAAATTATTATGGAAAAGAGATAAAGCGACCAACCCCTGCTAAATGATCGTCTAGCTTTTCACCAGATTCATGAGATCCGTGCTAAATGTGATAAGAAAACTTCAGATGTCAAGTGGTTTAGAGTCAGGCTCTGCTCATGAAATGGAGCTGGCTGTGCCTTTTAAGTGGAGGATGAGATAGCACAGAATTTGGGGCTGGGAAAGTTGTTGCTGTGGTTAAGCTGCCTCAGTTTCCTGGATTCCACCATTCATGTCGAGGGGAAGGCTGGGGGATGCATCACCTAATGGCTAAATCAGAACCAGGAACCCTTCTGTGACACTGAAATCAAAGTGACAAAGCAGGGGCTCTTTGGTCTTTCTGACCTCAGTGACTGCATACAAATCTGGGGTGTCCCAGAAAGGTCACGTGTGGGTGGCAGTGACAAAGGGGACACTGGATGAATTGGCTTCCTAGGAATCCTTCACCCTCAAGGATTATGCCAGGCCTTCACCTAGAGGCAAAGGGAAGAGCTCTGCTGTCACTTGTAGAGCAGCAGCAGATCCTGCAGTGGGAGGATGATCAGGTCTGAGCACAGAGGTGATGATACCTCTCTGCTGTCCTTTGTGCATCTCCCCGTTCCCTCAGCATCCCTGCAAGGTTCGTTTGGGCAGGACCAAGGCTTCCATACAAGCAGTATCCATGTTCCTGGCACTAGGGGTGCATCTGAGCAGGACCGGTAGCATGCAGACATTTGTGTGTTTCCTCTGAACAAATCTACCTCCTGGACTTCCCTTCCATTGGGAAGGGGGTGCTGGCTTGGCTCTGAAAGAGCCATGCTGGGGATCACTGAAAACCTGAGCTCACAGCAGATTTGACTCTAAAAGTGCTGTGCTGGTCTCTCCTGGCACCATTGTACAGTTGCCCAGCACCAAATGCTCAGTTATAGACAAAATTGAATTTACAATTTGCTTTTGGGCAATGTGTAAATTGGCCCTTCATTGATTATTAATGAAGTGCTAATTGCTCTTTGCAACCAATTTTTATGCAAATGCTATTAGTGCTATTTGCACAGTCCTGCAATTTACAGTTTTACATTTGCAATGGCCTGGTGAAAAGATGTGAAAAGATGACAGCTTGTCCTAAAAGAAAACAAGAAGGGGAGGAGGGAGGCAATTGCAAAACTTGCAGAACTTGGAGTAGCAAAATAACACAATTAGGAATGAGAAAACATAAAAAACCCAAACCAACAAAACACGAACAAACAAACTCTCTCTCTTTATTGATTGTTACAGATTCAGCGTTGACAGGGGTTGTTCTGAATGTAACAGGATCCCACGGCAGATGTAAACCAGACTCCAGGCATTTGCTGCCTGTTTCACCGAGGAGGTCAGTGCATGAATTTGCCTGTGAAAACATCGATGCGGGGCTGCCAGCATTACCCATTCAAGAGCCGGGTGCTTTTCTCGGTGACAGATGACGTGGTGTTAGTTTGTGAAGCGACTCTGGGCAGCTGCTGAGCAGTTTTGCCAGGGAGCTTTTCTCCAAGGTAGCACCTCTCCCTGCGTGGGGCCAGGAGCTGAGCGCTCCCCATCATCTGCCCAGGCTGGTGGGAACCCACAGACCTCCTGCCCTGCTCTGCCATCACACCGGGGATCTTTAGACCTCCCTTTATTTCTGCATCTGAGCAACACCTTGTAGACTGCAAGGAGTTATGTTTTGGCTGCTCCTACAGAGTGGGAGTGTTGTAGGTCTCATTTTGCTCGTGGGGAGTGAAGGCTTCCAGTCAGGATTTGTTTGCAGCTACAATTTTCTTAGAGGCTCTGGGTGTTCCTGTCTGCTCCGAGGCTTCCCAGGAAGCCTTTGGTGGAGTACAAAATCAGATTCAGCTCCAAGCTGCTCCCTGATGGCTTCACCTCTATCAGACAAACTTCTCAGTGAATCTCACTGCTGGTGTTTGGGTCAGCAGAGTGGCCTGCTGGGGGACAGATGTTGCTGGTGGCACAGGGTTTGCTGAGTTCCTACCAGAGATGGTTTTTAATTTGGGTAGGGGCAGGCAGTCATCATTAGGACCCAGAGGAGGAGAAAGCAAGTGCATCACTGCCCAAGTGTGTTACCCTCATTCAGATGTCATTAAAGGCCTAGAATCATAGAATGGTTTGAGTTGGAAGGGACCTTAAACATCACCTTGTTTCAACCCCTCTGCCATGGGCAGGGATGCCTTTCTCTATCCCAGGTTGCTCCAAGCTCCATCCACCTTCACCTTGGACATTTCCAGGAATGGGGCAGCCACAGCTTCTCTGGACAACCTCTGCCAAGGCCTCTCCACTCTCACAGGGAAGAATTGTGATCTAAACCTGCCTCTGTCAGTGTGAATTCCCCTCTGTCTCATCACTCCCTCCCCTTGTCTGAAGTCCCCCTGTGGCTCTCTTGCAGACCCGCTCTGGGTACTGGGGGCAGGAGCAGTTGGTCCATACTTGGCTTCATGGCAGAGCATTTGATGCCAGCCAAGGTCTCTCTTGAGAGGAATAGTGAATTCTCTTTACAAACAAGCTGTGGGTCTGCTGGTAGATAAAACTAGCACTGAGAGAGAAAAGAAACAATGGAAAGGATTCCACTGGTTGATGAATGGAAAAAGATATTTGCTTTTACAAATAAGCTCTAGGTTTGCTGATAAATGAAATTAGACATTGAAAGATGAAAGAAACAATGGGGAAAAACCCTAAATTCGTAATAATTAAAAATTAAACGGAGAGTTATACATTAGAGGGAAATCTTTTGTATTAGGCATATAGGAAAGTCTGTATCTCTAAAGTACCTCAGCCAATGGGGAAAGAGAGAAGGGAAATGTGGCCGGGAAATTAGAATAAAAGAGGAGGCTGCATCCTCCAAAAATGTGAGAGACCCCAGGGGAACGCCCCATGGTCTCTCCCTTTATTCAAATAAAGTAAAACGACTCCTCCATCTCCTTTTTGGACATAAACCTCTGATGTTTGCGGATTAATTTTCCTGCCACTCTGCTGCCCCACTGCCACGAGCAGCTGTCCCTTTCAGGGCTTTGCCGTGGTGCTACCCAGAACCTCTCCCTGCTTGCTCCGGCAGCAGCACAGGAATTCTGCTCCAGCCGCAGGGATCGCTGCCGGCAGCCAGCGCAGGAGGTTTCCTCTGGCTTTGCTGCCAGCACGGGTTTTTCCCCAGCTGCTCCTGGCTGTTCCTGCCGTGGTTGCCGGTGGTGCAGGGACCCGGGGGTGCCAGGGATGCCGCGGGCACAGAGGACAGCTGGAGCCATGAGCCGTGCTCGCCCTGCGGAGCGCCGTGTGCGAGGCCTGGCACAGACACAGCGCAGCACTCTCCTCCAGGGCACCGTGCCCCCATGCCAGACCCCAGCCCTGACCTCGTCAGCAGCCACAGGGGCCCCGGTGCTTCCCCAGCCCCACTTGCTCCCTGCACACCTGTTATAGGTGGATAAGGAGATGATTTGCTCTCACAATTAAGGGATGACTAGTGTGTGAATATTAAGAAAAACTAGCGATGTATAGTTATGTTATTGGAGTTTAGATGTCCTCCGTTCTCCCCATAGTTCCCTTTCCCCCCCGCTCTGTATTGTTGCCATCAGACAGCCTGGCTTGTCTAGGACAGGTAGAAGGAAGGCATGCACATGTGCCCCTTGCATGGGGCAGCTGGGAATGGAAAAGCTTGTTGCTCAGGGGGTGCGGCATGGTAACACCTGACCTCCAATCCAGGTACAAGAAAACAATCTCCACCGGTAAATGGCAAAGAAGAGCTGACTGACAGACTTTGGGAGGGGCCAGTGTCGCTACTGGGCACAAAATGAGTACACAGAAGCTTGGTAAGTTCAAAAGACAAAAAGACCCTGTTTTATTCAAACATCTGGTATTTATAGAATTCTAAAGCTGACTGTGGATTGGAGGATGGAATTACCACCTCTCCAACCACACTGGTCCAAAGATCAATCAATCATTTCTCTCCACCCACAGAGAAATATGTAAACTATTCTATTTATACATGAAATTTTGTCGGAACTCTGACTCTCAAATATGCAAACATTATCAGAAGGCTAAAGAAGTTTTATTAGAACTTTAAAACTTTCAAAAGAACTACAAAAGAAAACACTTTTAAAAATCAGGGCAACAGGGCCAGGGTTGGCTGATGCAACCCCCAGGGGTATAAAAGACTGAGCATCCATCTTGAAGACGAACCCTCCACGTGGTACCCACGAAGGCAGTTCCCAGCGCTGCGAATTTTTCCTTATGTAGTCCTTTTGTTATATTTTTGTCAAGGTTTAATAAGCCTGTTACATTTTCAAAGTGAGCAGTTGTTTCTCACACACCCCACTCTGGTACCCGCCACTCTGGCCGCTGCCCCTCCAGCCTGAGGCTGGTGCTTTGCTGGGCATCACAGAGACCTGCCAAGCCTTAGGGCTTAGCCCCAGAGGATGCTTTACAGCTGCTCAGAGCGTGATGAGTATGTCTGTATATCATCAAGGTTTTGTGGAAAGATCACCTAGGAAATAGTTTAGAGGAGGGGTGTAATACTTGTTTTTAACCCTGGCAAAACTGTTTGGATGTGGCTTGGTGTTACTGTTAGTTTCCCTTGGTTTCGGGGGATATAATCTGCTTTTTCTTGGTGGATGTGGCCCTAGTCTGATTGAGGACCCAGGTGTGACAGCTGAGGCTCCAGAAAATGGGAATGCAACCAAATCAACCCAGAGGTGAGACACCCAGCCACCTTCCCCCAGAAAATCCATTTGATGCCTGGGCTAAAATATGCACTGTGCCCAGGAAAAAACTTTTTCAGCCTAGAAAAACCCAAGAAGCTGAACTTGGCCTTGGCCTGTGGTGGCTGATGACACTGGACAAGTCTCCTGGTACTTTAAGGGCTGTGCAACAACACTCACAGCCCCCCAGGAGCAATGCCCCAGGGGCAAACAGCCTGCAGGCAGCCCAGCAGGAACCCAAAACACAAGGAACAGCACCACTGTCCCCCTACAGGAG
This sequence comes from Anomalospiza imberbis, assembly GCF_031753505.1. NCBI lineage: Eukaryota > Metazoa > Chordata > Aves > Passeriformes > Viduidae > Anomalospiza > Anomalospiza imberbis. The sequence continues at coordinate 11,589,910 of NC_089696.1, read as the reverse complement.
AAAGAGGGCTGCAGCTTCAATTTAAACAATTGTTGCCAGGCTTTCCTCAGTGACTCTTTGGAATCTGAGACGTGATCCCTTCTTAGCAGGGCACTATCTGGGTAGACCCCCTGCCCCCTGTTGCCAAGGCACCTTGACGGGAGGGACTTTCTGCACCTCCTTCTGCTCCTTCCTCTCGCCTTTTCTTTTCTAAAACAGCCCTGGCTCGACAGAGCATCTCAGCTCTGTGGGCACAGGCACGAGCACAGGGCTGACTGCACCCCAGACCCTGCTCTGCCATGGACTCTTGGGTCTCTGCTCTTTGTTTTAGCAGAGATGGGGGAGAGACTGTTCTGCTGGACCACTGAGCATCTTGTGGGCCAGCTCATTCAGCTTTGTCACCAGGATGCCATCTGCATCCTGAGGTCCCAGCCTGGCAGGTCAGTGTTGGGCTTCCTTTGGCCGTGTGGGCACCTTGAAGAAGGGCAAACATGGGATGGTGAGATAGGAAGGGCATAAACTCATTTAGGCTGTTTGAACTTTCAGATTCCTTCCAGGCTTAAAGCATGCTTTCATTTTCAGCATTTTCTTCTGTTTTCTTTCCAACACCTAGTTTGGAAGACTGTTCTACCAGTGAAATAGGAACAAAGTTGTGTTTTCCCTGACTCCTTGGCAGTGACTGCCTGCCATCAGCAGTGGCAGTCTAGGGTGGGCTTGATCCACTCATCCTTAGTCTCCAGGCAGCACAGGGAGGTTCAGAAGATGGAGGAGGTTCAGAAGATGGAGGAGGAATCTCCATCATTCTCTTCCCCCATATAAGAACACTTCTCTGCAAGTGCTGTTGCATTTTCTTGTCCATAAAATGTCCCTCCTCCACTCGGCAAGCAAAACCCAAGAGGAAATCATGGACCTTATTTTTGGGACCGGCATCCTAGCAGGACCTCATTTCAAATCCCACAAATGTGAGGAATATGTATTTTAAATATAATGTTATAAAAAATGTTGTAAATATTTAATTTTATTTTTATTAAATACTAAATTGATGACGGCTGACACTTTATTAAAGTGTCAAAGTGAGTGTTCCTACATTCTAATTACTTATTCTAACAAGGAGGCAGCCTCGTCAGGAGCTGTGCGTGCTGGTGTGTGCAGACGAGGGGTGCTCCTGGTAACTAACACCTATTAAACTATCATTTGCACCTAGAGGCATCTCATTAATATCTCAACTGGTGAGTCTGTGCTGCCAGTGCCTACCTGACCCAGGGTGTTGACAGGAGAAATGGCTCCGGGAGGCTTTTCCTCGCTCCAGGCTTTCCCGTACAAATAATTCCTATAAAATTAATAACGACTATTCCACTTAATTGAATTCTGGATAAATGAAGATTCTTCCAGGCGCCTGTTAAAAACATCCAAGAGATTCAGGAGGGGTGCTGCACCTCATTCTGGGGGCAGTTTTGTTCCTCCCCTCTCTCCTATTCTTGCTTCCTTTGTCTCTCCAAGCCTCTTCCACCCTGTTCACCTCTCCAGCTGTTCCCTCCTTGTCATTCTATTCCTTCCTTTCCTGGCTATGGCTTCTCTTTTCTGCAGCAGTTTCCTTTCTGATCTCCCATTTGACCCCCTTCCACTTACCTGGCTCTGCTTGGATCCACCTTTTTGGGTACCTATCTCAGTGACTGATTTTCCTTCTGGAGCCTTCTCCTTATTTCCTCTCTTCTCCTTCCATCTTTATTTCCCTTTCATCCATCTTCCATTTGGCTCTTCATCTTACCAATAAGACCCATTTCTCTCAAGTTTCCTTCCAGGCCCTGAAAAGATTTTTTTAGAAGAATCTCCTCACTGATGTGAGCTCTCTGTCAGATGAGGTTGTGGCATTTCATCTTCAGAGCCATCCAGTCATCAAAAAGATATGTCCTCTCCCTAGGTGGAGTTTGTCATCCTCAAAAACGGATGGAACATGCATTCATCCCACCTTCTCCATAGATGGAGAGATACCTGTGTGTGGAGAGGAGATTGTCCTGGAGCCAGAGTTTATATGAGCACCACTTGGATGCCAAATCATTACCAGAGAAGTAACGGGCCTCTAGGAGGGACACATTGGAGTTTTAGGGCTTTTTATTGCCTTGTTGCTCTTATCTTGTGCAGCTGCATTAGTGGCGTTTGGGTTTGGTTGTCAGTTGTTGAGGTTTGCTTTTGTCATTCCTTTAATAAATCTAAAAATAACCACTCGAAAATCCTATTCCATGTTTATTTTATTCCAATTAGAAAAACAAGCTAGAAAGTAGACTTAATTTTAAAAACAGCAACTCGAGATTCAAAGCAAGTAACTTAAAAATAAATAAATACAGAATGGAAAAAATAATCATTAAATAACACATGAATAACAAGTAATGGGATTTTAATCTTCTTGCTAGGAGAGGCTACTTTTTCAGCACTAAAGGTGACTCACAAGCAGCATAATTCTGGGAAAGTTAAAAGTGGTAATTCGACAAGACTCAAGGATTGTGTAGGACTCAAAGGGATAAAACAACCTTGCAGGAGGCTCTCCTTCCTCTGTCTCCTAGTGATGAGTGAAACTGGAGAGCCAGATCAGTTCAGAGCTGCTGAAAAATAAAAGATGATCACGTCTTCATGAGCACCCAGGTAGGCTGGAAATCACTGCCCTGCAAGGCGTGATGCTGAAAGCTGAACGGAGTTCAAAAGGAGGTTCAGCATTTTCATGGGTAACTACATCCAGACTTGTATGAATTATTATTATTATTATTATTATTATTGACGGTGGTGGTGGTGGTCTGGAGAGCATTTCTGTGTGCCTTCACCACGACTCTACAAACTAGTTCATTACTCTCAAAACAGGGTCTCTTCCACCACTTTCTGCTGCCTCCAGGGGTAGAGCTGAGATGGAGCCTGAGACCACTGGGGCACCTGGACTGTTGTGCTCAGAGTTTGCACTCAAGTTGAGTGTTTCTGTTCACATCTTCTGTGGAGACATCCAGAAAACAGATGAAGATGAGAAAGGAAGAGAGTAAGTCAGGGAAGGAAAAGATTGGGTTTATGGTGGGAAAGCCAGAAGGGAGGAAGGAGAATATCTGAAAGAAAGGAGAAACAGGTGGAGAAGGAAAAGGATTTATTTTGACAGGCAGTAGGAGGATGACAGGGGCCGGTTCTAGCAGATGAGGACCTCCCACTGAAATCCAACGGCAGTTACTTGGGGCAGATCTATAGCAACGCAGCAAAGCAAAACAAAGCAGAAAAGTTGATTCTTTTGTTGTTTGGTACTGGGCTGGTGGGTGAGCTAGGAAAGCAGAAACAGCCAAATAGGAGCTGGGAAGAAGAATGCAGGGAATAAGAACAATTTTATGTAAGCAAAGAGTGCAGAGAGCACTTGGACTGATCAAACTATGTGTGTAAAATGGTTTAATGTTTTAATCTAAGAGATGACAGCCAAAAGTTGTAAAGATTTGAGGAGGTAGCTAATGCTGTGTTTTCTGTGCAGAGAGGATGGGCGGGCGTGGCAGGAGCAGGGGCCACGCTGCCTTCCCCGCCTCGCAGCTGGTCATTGCTGTGGGTGTAATTTAAGGCAGAACTTGGCCTTTCTTACATATTTCACTTAGTCCCTTGATTTTAATTGACCCTGTTATGGGCATTTCAAGCATTTCATGAGCCTGTGGCGCCTGGTTTCCCAGGTCAGAGGGAGGTGAGTGCTGTTCCTCTGCCAGAGGTGAAGGGAGTGAGTGCTGTGCAGAAGCTTTGGGATGGAGAGAGGGCTGAGCATGGGTGCACCTTGTTATATCTCTACAGTGGCTTTGCCTGCCTTCATTTCACCCTCCCTTTCCTTCCACCATCCCTCTTTCTTTTCTCTGCTTAAGAGTATATGTGTTTATACTCATGGCTTTTGCAGGAGCACATTTAGTTCTGACATCATCACAGCCAGGAGGCCACCGGGAGCTTCCCTGTGTCCCTTGCACAGAGGGCTGGGTTTGGGGGGGCTCAGGGTGCTGGGTCTCCCTGTCCCCAGTGCTGGCACACATTGCTTGGGCACTGCAGCAGGACAGGACAGGGGTGCATTGCTCCGGGGGGCAGCCAGGTGTGTGCCCCACTCCTTCCATGGCAGTGGATGGGGCAGGCTGCTCGGAGGTACAGCTGCCCGGCCTCACATCAGTGTTTATTTTCCAGGCTGAAAGGAAGCTTGTGATCCCAAAGCCCTCTGTGTTTAGCCAGACCTCTCATTCACTTGCAGAGGAAACCCATGTCAGCCGCTCCCCTTTGTCTCCCCTGAGCTATGGCTTTGAATCTGAAAGGATTGGGTGCAGATTTCAAGGGATGTTCAGACAAAGGCTGTTTGAACAGCACTTGTGTAAATAATCCATGAAAAACTCTTTGAATAACGTCAATGAAATTTTCTCTGAATTTGCTATTCTTTTTCTCCAGCGGCAGAAAGAAGTGGAAGTCAGGAAAGGGAGGCAAGTCGGAGAAAGGGAGGGAGAGAGGGAGGAAAGGGGTGGGAGAAGCAGTGACACTTTTTTCTCTCTGCCAACTTCCCTCAATGCCAAGAAGTAGCTTGACTTAGGAAAAAAAAAAATCTCTTTGTTATTTTCACAGCTTTAGAAATAATCTCATACGGGACCTCCGTGTTCTCAAACTTCTCCGAAATTAAATGTAAGGGGACACCCTTGCATTTCGCAGCAACGCCGAGGCAGTTAATTATTAGCTGTGTAGTTTAATGTTCACTTGCTGTACATATGTACGAAACAATCCCCCTTCAGCATGTCGTTTAGTTTGCATTAAAATGGAGATAATTGTTTTGATGCCAAATGTTCCCGTCCCGCCTCCCCCATCCCTCTTCATCCAGTTTGTACAAATTACAGCCTCAAACAAGAGGGACAGAAAGTCTTTGATTAGGTTCCTTTTGAAGATATCCAAATTGAATCCCGTGCTGTGTCTGGGGACACCTCAGGCCGGGCCGGCCGAGGAGGGGGACGAGGGGGAACTCCGGTGTCCTCCTGCTGCGACACGGGATGGGACCGGGAGCTGCGACCGCACCGGGAAGGGGCTGCGGGGGCTCCGGGCTTCTTCGGGAGCCGGTTCAGTGGATGTCCAGGAGATGGAGCAGTGCTTCTGTGGCCTCTGCCGCCCGTGTCCCTAACGAGCCAGTCTGGCTGAACTCGGAATGAATTTTGTTCCCTTTTCATCACTCCCTGATGTCCAGCTGCTCCTGTCAACACCTTCTTATAGCATGTAATTCATCGCTCAGAGTGACAGCTGGGGCCGTGGGGCCGGGACCAGCTCCTCCTGCCATCGGCTGCACCCAGAGAGAGTCCCTGGCCAGAGCAGGGGCTTCCCTCGCCCCCTCCCCGCACCTGGGGCTCACAACTCTCCAAAGGATTCCCCCGACAAACCCAGGGGCAGCCCGGCTGGCCCTGTCCCCGTCCTGCTCTCACTGGGGAACCTCTGCTGGGGGTTTATTCCCAGTGCTGGGAGCATCTCCTCCCAGACCCGTCCCCAGTAGGTGCTGCGGGGCTGGGGGAGGCTGCTGAGAAGGGAACAAGGCACTGCTGCCAGGAGGGAGGATGGCTGTGCCCATGCCGGCAGCTCCTGCAGGATGCAACCACCTGAGCACTGACCATCCAGTCCTTTTATTCCTGAGGTTTGGCTTATTTTGACTGTAAGTCAAAGCAGGAGCAATCTTGTCCCTGGATTTATGGGCTTGCACCCAAATAATGAATAGTGGCTGTCACCCCATGCATCCCCAAGGCACACCTCACAGGGAGATGCTTTGCTAATGCACAGAAATGTGCAGCTTCCTTTTGTATCCATCCCCAACCCAAATGCCCTCTTGCCTTCAATTTATACATCAGTTTCTAATAATTATTCTTTAACTCAGCGCTTCTGCCTTCAATTCTTCCCCCATACCTTCCTGCTTTCCCCTAATTTATTCTATATTTCACCCATTTCTTGTCCTCATTTATAATTCTTTATTTTATTACTTTGCATAATTTCCTTTTAGGATTTGTCATAAAATAAATTCTGCCACCTCTGTCTTCTCATTTTTGCTCTCAAGTGTCAGTGAGTGCTCTTCTGAAGCAGTTTCTAATGACTCCCAAACCCCTGTGCTGGAGCTATCCCAATCTTGGGGGAACTGGGGAGCCTTTCCAAATGAATCAGACCCCTGAATGACATCTGGAAGGAAAACCCTGAGTGTCAATCCAGGGAGAACCTCTAGTCAGGTTCTTTTGCAATGGTGAAATGCTGACATGGGCGGAATCATTATCTCATGATTGACCAAATCTGAATTAAAAATACTGATGACTGAGTGAATGAGGAAGCTGAAGAGAAAAACTACTGACACATTGATGTCCAATCTGTTCTGGAAGGCAGGAAAGCACATAGGGAAACTGAGGCACAGACCTCTAATCCACATCCTTCAAGGTGTGAGATGCTTGGCTCTCTTTGAATCCCAAAGGCAGAGACATAATTTTTGACAATTTGTGTCTGATTCACCTGTTCAAGGTCACACAGGACACTTGAAGGATAGTGATGAAGAAAACAGAATGCAACTTTTCTGTGGTTCACCCCAGAATCTGAATCTTTTAGCTGAAATGTGGCCCAGCATGAGGAAGAGCAGAGGACTTGGATGAGAGTGCACTCCATCTCTACAGAAAATCGAAACTATTTTTGTAGAATTGGAGTCTGAATGCTGTTGTCTACTGGAGAAGAAGGTGAATGAAGAGCCATGAATTTCCAGTTACCTCCATGGAGTGGAAATTTTAAACTTGCTCAATAACATCTATGCAGGGTGAAGGATTTGGGAAAACTGTGGGAATACTGATTGAAGAGTTGTCCTTGCTGCCAAGACACAGGGAGGTGCCAGAGTATGAGTTTGTGATGAGGCTCTCTTGCCCTTGGAAATTCCTTTTCAAAAGGTGAGCACCCAGGAAGGACCATTTCTATGAAAGGCAGTGGAGCCTTAATGCAGATATGAGACCTGTTAGGGGAGGAGGTTGCATTCAACAGAGGAAAGAAACAATCAACCCCCAACCCTGGTAATGTGGGCCTCTGCTGGGAAGCACCTTTTTTCCTGCAGACAAGAAGCGATCCCTTTCCAACACAGTCTTGCAACAAAGTTTGGGGCCATTCCTGGAGGTGGCTATGCACAGAACCAGGAATCTGTGGTTCATTTCATTTTTTAGAGGGTCCTGATAAGAGATTATAGAAACAAATTACTCTGTGCCCAAAATCTGTAATGGTTTCTCCACTGCAGGCTTCTTACCTGCCTCCAAAGTTGTGGCATCATGCACTAAGGCTCATGAACCCTTTTGAAGGCTCTTTTTAAACAAACCCAGCCCCAAAGACCGCTCTGTGCGTGAGAACCACGTGGTGTCATTTACCATCCCTTGATTTTTAAGATTCTTGGATCTGAAGCTCAAAGTAAAACACACAAGAACAAAAACCTCAGAGGAAGAAGATGGAAAACATCCTCCTGGTTTTCTGTGCTGGATAAAAACCACCAGCTTCATCTTCCTAACACATTTTGTTTTGTTTGTTTGTTTTTTTTTTTTTTTCCCTAGAATGGAGAAATCCCTGTGTGGTTTGGGTTTGCGAGAAGGATTTTCCCTTCATGCGCTGCCACAACCACTGAGATCAGCTGAGGCACTCGAGTGAACGGATCCTGGATGTAATTGTCTGAGGACTGGTGCCAGGTTTTTTCAGAGGAGGGACCAACTGGCTGTGTTTCAGTTCCACCTCTGCCTTGACAGAGCCTGTCTCCTTTAATCATTAGAGTTCAGTGCACGGCTCTCGCCTGGCACAAGTTGGAATTTCATTTGTTTTGGAGGGAGATTGCTTCTTTTGTTAGTTTAGGTCTTTTGGTTCCAGTTGTGTAAACTGGGACAAGCCGATCCCATTGGCTCTGAGGAGCTGACAGCCAGGAGAAGGCTGGTCTGCCATTCAGTTCTGGAGTTTGGTTTTAAATCTTTAATACTGGTTTCTATAATGAGGCACGTTTTATGAACCACAAACTGTATGACTGTGTGTTTTTCCAAAACTCAGGGCAGTCAACACAAGTTCAGCACCATAATCTGAGTTTCCTGAGCAAACTGAGTTCTGAATTTATTCAAATGGAAGTGAATGTTGTGTTATTACAGCCTTGCAAAACTCTAGTTAATTTATGTTAGGATAAAATCCATTTTTTTAATGACAGTGACACTGCCAAAATCTTTGCAGATGCAGAAACAGCTTCACAGGAGAATTTCAATCTAACATCAACAGGAGATTTGGAAGATGAATTGTGCAAGGATCCCCCTCCTCCAAAGATGCTGCTTTGTTTTGCTTTTTAGCATTTGGTTTGTCTCTATTATTGTCTGGTTTATGATGTTTTAATTATTGCTGTTTATTTATTATAATCATGTTTTAATTGTTTGGGTAGTGCCTTGAGTGCCTTGGCAGGGGGGCATATTATAAATTAAATTATTATTAAAATGTTATTATTATGTGTACCTACTCCAAACTAAGCTAGAGCGGGAAACACACTCAACTGCCTGGAATTAATTTGTGCCTCTTCTTTTCCTTTGTCTCTACTCAGGAGCATAGTTCAAAGGGCTGGAGAGAGAAAAGGATGTTTCACTGAGTCCTCCTGGGGCAAGACAAGTGAGGGGAGCTTTGCTCTGGTCTCCCTTGGGGACCCCATGCTGCCTCCCTTGGGTCCCAGGGATGAAGTTAGGGAAAAGGTGTGCTCTGTGAGCTGGGCAGAGATTGGAATTATTTTTTAGAGGGGGTGGTGGATGTTTGCTGCAGTACAACAGCATTTCTTAGTTTTTAAATTAAAAGGGAGAGTGTCACATGTGCTTGTGGGGCTTGACCCTGTCTGAATCCCACTTTCCATGTCCTGACCTTTCTCGTTTGCTGCAGACATCACTGTGCGTCCCAGCAGGGTCTCTGCCAGCCCAGAGGAACCCCACCTGGTGAGCCCACAGCTCTCAAAATCACAGCCAAGGTTTCAGCCTCTGGCCCCATTCCCGGTGCACAGGGTTGATGCTGTTGCTCCTCCACTTCTGCTTTGGCCTTTTTGGGGTTTCCATGAGGCAGAGACCAGTGGCCATCCCAAGACCAAAACACTCTCACCCCCAGCTCATTCCAAGACCAAACAGGACAACTAGGAAAAACCTGAAGAGTCACATTCTCTTAATTTCATTTTCACTTGTCTCCCCGCAGGTTTTCTCAGACCCCTCTGTCCCAACACAGCCTGGCTGTTGGTGTTGCAGCATGAGCACAGATAACCATTCCCTGGAACAGCCCCAGTCTGTGGGACTGAAGCTCACCAAACCCTCAGACCAACAGATCTCATCAAGACTTTGTCTAGCATGGAAAAGAAGGTTTTCCCCCCTCCTACAAACCTCCTTATCACTTGCTCGGAGGCTCAGGTAAGAATTATTTGGGTTCTCCATGGATAATAATCTGCTGCAGGGATGCTGGAGGTACTTGGGTGTTATGGTGATAGGAGCCCCACGAGTACCACTGATGGATTAGTGATAATGTGAAGGGTTTTCTTATATTAGCCATCAGTTTGCTAATGAATATTAAGAGACAGTTGTCATATGAGCATCTCTGCCCTTTGGAGCTGGTGGCAAACTTCACACCTTCAGCTCTCCTAATAAGACAGTATTTCATCCTGCTCAAATGCTTATTATAGCTAGTCTGATAGGTACTGTAAGATCTCATTATTTATCTATATGCTTTATTTTGGGTAGATAATAGAAAAAATTGTCTAGAAGGGCAGCAATTTATTCCTACCATTTAGGAATGAAACTGTGATTTTAACTTTTTCCAGTCTGTGGACTCCTGAATGAGGGTTTCCAGGGGAAATACAGATCTCTTTGTTTCGTGGCCTGCTACAGACCTCAGTTCACAACCGTGGGTAGACAGGAGGCCACGAGGACAGGAGAGGGAATTGGGTTTGGTGTTGCAGGATTCCTAATGCCTCAATAAACCCACAGGGTTTCACTAACTGCTGCCCCGTGGTGGCATGAGAGAGGGTCAGCAAAACCAGCTGTTCCTGCAGACCCTGGGTGTCAGCCTGAGGAGAAGCCATCTTTTCTGTCTCCTCTGTCCCTTCTATTTAGCCAGAGCCACATGCCAGGCACCTTCTCCCTCGCCGAGATGCATCCATTTATTGGTCCTGCTTTGGACACTGCAGTTCCTCCTCTGCTTTTCCCACCCCTCTCTGGCATGTCCCCAGGGATCTCCAGATGGGGCTCAGCTGCTGCCCTTTCCCATATGCACAGCCTCTTCCTCAGGCCCTTTCTGCCTGGCTATGATGGGAAGGGAGCTGCAATTCCCTGCGCTGCCCCATCCTCCAGCAAAGCCCTGGTAATCCTGCATCCAGGGGCCGTTTACTCCTGTCTGCCTGGTTTGTGGCTCTGCCACTGAAGGGTCCTAATTTGGTGTCATGTTGAGAGAAGACCAGAAGGCAGGGCAGGGCTCTCGAGGGTTGGGTTCTGTTCCTGATTTTACAACCATGCAAAGTGTGAGCTTGGAAAAGGGTATTAGTTAAAACCAAGCACCCGCCGGTCGTGTCGTTGCTCTACATCTGCTTTCCTGGCTTAAGGTTTTAATTTTATTGTGTTTGTTGATGATCATTACAAAACTGAAGCTATTTAGGCATAAAGACTTTGAGCTCCTCTGATTTTCTGAGCCTGTAGTAGAGCAAGTAACCCTTTGCTCAGGAAAAAGACATCTTTAGACTCCCCATACCTGCATCACTTCTGCCTGAGCTTCTGATAATGGAGTAACATGTCCCAAATCTCACTCCTCCCATGAAAACTTAGGTTGTGTTACCAAAAGCAGATACCACAATGGCTAATTTATTTACTTCTTCTTCTAAGGAGCTTACACAAGAAATCTCAGGCTGGGAAAAAGAGGTCCCACCATCCTCTTCTGGGGTAACAAAAAGAAAAATACCACTCTTTTCCAGGGGTTTTTGTCTTGGATTGGGAGGGCATAGGGAGGAAACCCACATGCCTCCCTCTCATGCTGGTGATAGTGAATGTAGCCATGGGATATGTGTAATATAATTACACTGCCCTGTGATAAACCACGCTTAACTCAGCTCCGTTCCCCCCACTAATCCATCTCCAGTGGGATTTCTCCTGACGCTGCAGACTCCGCAGGCTTCAAGAGTGGTCTTTATGAAAGCAACACCAAACCAACAACCTGCCACGGGCTGGGGGTTGTGCTTTCCCCCAGGAAAAAGCAGTTGCCTCCCTGGTTCATTCCTCTGCCCACAGCCCAGCAGGCATTACTCTCGTGCCTCTCTGAGTCCTGACACTCTGGGGAGTCCAGCTCCCACGTGCCATCAGGGCTCAGACCTGCAGATTTACACCCTTAGCCTTTTCCATGGAGTTCTCTGGACAATAAGAGGGCAGGAGGAGACCTGCACAATTTAACAATGGGTGCTAACCTCGACTGTAACCAAATTAGGCTGGAGCACTGGCTGTTGTATTGGGAACTAAGTTGCAACCCACCTAGAAAATAGCATTCATTCCTTTTCTTGTATTAATTTTTTTTTTCAATGATTCAGGGTGTGTTCTGGCTGTGTCTGTGCTGGGGAGGGATCAGCAGGACAACAGGAGTTTCTGGCCCAGATGGCCTCCATCCTTTTCTGTTACCTAGCTGAAACCAGAGGAGCTTTTAACTGAGAACAGGTGATTTTAGGCCCTCTTCATGCTGCCACTCTTCAACTATGTTTGAAAACGTTATCCCCAGTGCCTGATGTGCCTGTAACGTGTTTTAACTTCCATGTGATTAAATGCTGGACTTTTGCAGGTCTGCAGCACAGCTCCTGGTTTGCCTGGCTGGAAATCAAATCTATATGTGCATTTGCATACCAGAGCTGGGCTAGGATCCCACCAGCCAGCCAGTTCATTCCCTGTGCAGACAGGTTCTTACTGTATCTCTTTCCAGACAAGAAAGCCCTTGTGACTGAGATGCTAAAAATAACAAATGTGTCTTCATGCCTTCAGTAAGATGGGCCATGGGTGGGCACAGCCTGGCTTTTAAAGGGTTAAGGAGGCTGTGTCCTTGGTGACATGCAATTTATGATCTTGTGAATCCTTTTTTAATTATTTTGCTGTGACAGAGGTGGAAATATCCAACTTCAAACGACTGGCTTTATTGATATGCTGCTATTTGTGCCTCTGTGGAGGAACAATCCCATAAAAGCAATAAATTAGAAAAACCCCTTTTCTCATCAGAGAGAGAGATACTTTCTGGCTGGGAGCAAGAGATCTGGTGCAAAGGCATTTCAGCTCCACGAAGGGGCTCCCTGTGATCTGTGGTGAAAAGCCTTTTCTTACTAACCAGGCACATTTACAGTGCACCCAACTACTCAGCTGTACATCCTCCCTCCAAGTCGGGCTCATTGCACATGGCTGGAGTTTGGAATTTTTGTCTGCATTCATGGATGTTGGCTGAACATCTGTAAAATGTTTATGGCTTTGTGGCTCACATTGGTTAGTTATTTACCATATTTGCTCCGAGAGGATGATCAGAAAGCACATTTTAGGACAGAAAAAGGGATTTCAAACTACAATTAACTGATGCTGTTGGAGAGGAGCTGATTGAGGCCAAAATGGCTGTGTTTATCTGCAGACACAAATGACTGGTTTTCACCACAGAGAACTCAACAAAATCCATCTCATGAATCCAGATGAGAGCAAATATGACATTGTATTTTTTTTTTTTTTTAGTGTAAATAGTTGCCCATAACAGAGATGTACAGGCCTGGCCACCGGAGTACCCGGGCGCAGCCATACAAACACCAGCAGTTATGAAATGATTTGTGCTTCCAGCTGCATTTGGCCGCTGCCAGAGCTGAACTGGGCTCTGCCAGCATGTGTGGAGTGAGCAGTGCTTTGGGTCTGACCAGTATGTGAGCAAGCCTGTTGCCCTCTCTTTGGACAGGCACAGTCTTGATGTGGAGCAAAAAACACGGGGAGACTCACCCTGGCCCTAAGGGATGATCACCAACCCATCCCTGCTAGCACAAAGGAATAGTAAACTTTGGGGAAATTGATTCTATGCTCATCCTGGTCAAATCCCCTGTCTGTAACTGCAGCTATGGTGTCCTCAGTACCAGCCTAGAAGAAGAGGGAGACTTCACCAGGGCTGAGCTCACACATTTTTAACCAAAGTCAAGCATCTGCCCCAAGTCTTGTGTTCTCCAAAGGGGATACAGCAGTGTACCTCAAGCTGTAGTCTCTAATCTGTTTTTGTTAAGAGGATCTGTGAAATATCTGCTCTTCTTGTACCAGTGGAAAATTTTATCGTACCCCAGAACCCCACTCATTTCAGAAACTGGCCTTTGGTAGCAACTTGTTCTGGCACCCAGCCTGGCCCAGGTCTGAATTGATGATCTCAAGGTAAAATTGCTCTAAATGCCATCATTATTCCCTGGAAACACCCAAGAAGCAGAAGATAGGGCCTGATTTTTTTTTCTTTTTTTTTGCACTGTGGCATACATCAGGAGTGCCTTCACTGAAGTCCCAGGCACTTCACACACTCTAGCAGTGGTACAAGAGAAAGATGATTCAGTCTCTGAGTTTTTACCTGCTGGTGATCCAATCCTGAGATGCTGCAGTAAATGGGATATTGCTTTTGACTTACACAGATGCTGGATCAAGCCTACAGTGCTTAACATTCAACACCTGTGCTTCAATCAAGGTACTTTTCTGTAGTAACATCATTTATGTCGAAACTTCTTCTCCTTCAGTCACTGATCTTCAGGCTTATCTGCCTTAGCCTGGTGTAAATCCAGGGTAACACTGTTCTTATTGGAGTTATTCCTGATCAGCACTGGTTTAAATGAAATCTGAATGTGACCCACAGGTGACATGGTTTCAGGGCCCTGTAAAGACCAGAGCTATAACCCAAGTTCCCTGGGTTATATATCCCTCATCCATGCTTACCAGCACAAAGCAACGTGGATGAGACACTATTGCATTTTCATTCTTTAACCTGGTAAAATTTACTGTGCAGTGGGCTCTTCCACATTCCCTGTTTACAGACAGTGTTTAATGGGTATGGAACCATCTACCTCTGTGCCAGCCCATCCTCAGGGTTTGTCCTCCAAATCATAAAACTTCTAGGCTTGACACATGAGCACTGTGAGAGGCTGAACAGAGTCAGTCCGAGGGATGGAGAACATTTCCCATCCAGGGAGAAAGGGACCAGGCAGGAAAACAATCCTGCCTTTGGGAAGATGGAGCTGGTCATCCGTGTGGGCAGCCCATCCTCTAGATAAGGGGATTTTCCCACAACTCCCATAAAATCCCATTCATGATCTGCAGCCCAACTTCATCCTTTGTTCACACCCCATCAGAACCAGAGCTTTCAGGTTGGACTGGGCACCCAACTGGTGGTGTCTGCCAGCTCAGAGCCCACCCAGGATGGGTTTTCAGAGCCCATTTCCAACAGCACCTTGCCATGCCCATGGAGAGATGAAGCACCACCAGTGAAGAACAGCACAGGACTAAACCCCTGCATTGCAGAGCTGGAGCCAACTGGACCCTCGTGCAAAATGATCTTTTGCTGCTGCTTGATCACATCTTGAAGGTCACTGGTGAGGCCAGGCAAGGAGAAACCAACGTCTGCCACCTCGGTGGGCCTCCTGGGCATGTTCACACCTCCAACCTTGCGACCCCTCAGGAAATCATCCCACTAGAGGGCACTGGGAGTCGATTTTCCATTCCCTTATCTTTTTCTGCTCTTTATTCGAGTTTCTCCTTGCTTGGCGTTCTCCCCACCTCTCCCTCCTCTTTGCTGGCCAGCTCAGACTGTTTAAATTGGAAATTATTTGTATTACTGTCTGTAAATAATAGATGAGGGAGTGAAGTGGAGTTGGTGTCCCTTCCATAAACTCCTCCTCACTTTAATTAGTGCGAAACAGCCTGGTGAGAATGCGAGCTGCCTTGATGCTGGTAATTAAAATTGAAACCACTGAAAAGCTGCTCTATTTTTTATCGGAGCTGCTGTTCGGAGCCGGGAGCCTGCGGACGGCTCTGCAGTAAAGAGTGATAATGAAGGTGTGAATTCCCGGAGGGAGGAGGGGCAGCTGTAGCGATGGCTGAACTTACACCAGATGAAAATGCAGGAGCAATTAGAGGTGGCTGTGTACAAGCTGGGCATCGGAGATTAGTTGGCACCTTGGGAACATGGCAGGGAGGGACAGGGAAGGGGGAGATATTTTTTTTTTCCATTTTCAAAAAAAAAAAAATTAATAAAAAAAAAGGATGGTAAGTTAAAATAAAGACAAACACGTGCAGTGTGCCTGCCTGAGCAAGGGATGGGAGGGATGGTGGAAGATGGGGCTGCAGTAGAGAGCACGTGGGGTTGGAGACAATGGGGTATCTTGCATTGGGAAACAGCAGCATTGGTCACACTGCGTTTTTCAGGAGCTCCCCAGCTGCCCTTGTAGGAAAGGCATGGGCTTGCTGCCATCCCCAGGTGTGCTGCTCCTGAATGTGCATCTGAATACCTCTGCTTGTCCTCTGTGTGCCCATGAACTGAACCAAAGCCAAGTGGTGACCACTGAAGACTTCTCATCTTCTGTTGGGCTTTGGATCAGACCCCACCTCTGAAAAATAGTAACTGTTAACTTGAGTATCCAGGAGTGACGGAAGATGGAAGAGCACAGAGAGCTTAGTTATCCTTAGCCAAAGAGGAGCTTGGGAAGAGTTTCTCTAAGTAATCAGTTGTGGTTATTAATTGCTTCCTGCTCTGACACGTTCATCTTAGCATGTGCTCCACCAAACAGTTGATAGTGTCTGCTGGGCAGCAGAAAATATGTCAGATAATATAATGTATATACATTCTCTGTCTGTGGTAAGAGCTGTAAACCCGCAAAATCTTCTTCTGGCTACAGCCACCCTGCAAGGAAAACACTCTCTGAACAAAAACACATGAGACAGAGGTGCTTTGGGGGAAGAGAAGCTCCTCCAACCTCCAAGAGCTGATGGGAGCCTGCACCCAAAGGACACCTCACTCGTTAGCTGCCTAGACACTGGGGGACACCCAAGGGTGTCAAATTGTCTTAATTTAGACTGAAAAGAAACTTTATAGAAAGCAACTTTGAGAGGCTGTGAATTGCCTCCCCTGACTCAGTTGTGGTTTCAGAGGGTTGGCTGTTGGGTGTTTCTTGGATCAGGAACTGCTTATGTAGGGTGCAGCTCTGTGGCAGTAATGCTGTTCCCAATGTGAATTTAGGCTCCAAAGTAGGAAAAGTTCAGACTTTCTGTAGGAAGTTTCAATACTGGAATGAAAAGCCAAAATTTAACAGCTGATCACGAAAGGAGCAAGCGTAATATATCTTGTAATATAATGATGTCGGAAAAGATCTGTAAAATAAAGATCTGTGCATTAGTGTCCTTATGCACCAAGAAAGAGGAAAAACATTGCTTAATTTGAAACATACACTTGGACTTTACCTGCATGAAGGATTCTGCTAAATTTTCATTGAAATGTTCAGCACACTTGGTTTCCTAACAAACCCTATGGCTTTGTAGAATGAGCATTTTCTGGTGAAAAGCTGCTCAGCCTTTTTTCTTTGTTATGGAGTTGCAGTAACAAAATATTTTTACACTTGAAATTTATCAGTTGATCTCCTGAAGGAAGAATATGAGAGAAGATCGAGGGCAAAGGAAGGAGAGCTGAGATGCCCATGGCTGATGTTTTGTTTGTTTTCAGTTAATGTGATATTCCCAGGAATATGCTGATCCAGGTATAATGGACTGTCCACAATGCTGACGAGTGCCTTAGCATATTAGTGAGATCTCCTTGGTTCATATTTATCTCCTATATCTCCTCTGCCTATGAGTTTCTAAGGTTTCTCTGTGATTTCATCTGTGAGGTGCAAGCATCCCCCAGAGAGACTTTGCTAAACTCTCCAGAGTTTGGAAATTGGCAGTTTATAAACCCAGGAGATGGGCAAGTTTAGAATCATTTGAGGCTTAGAGACTCTGAACAATTGTGTTTTCACTTGTTTTTCGTTTGTTGTAATGAGGTTGGTTTATTTTATTATAAACCAGGCAGGCCTTGCAGTTGAATAAAGCCTTTGTGCACTATTGTATGCTCTGCTCAACATTGTTTTCTCAGGTAGTAGGTTGTATTCTCCCACCTGTCAGGCATGATACAAAAATGTGATTGAGCAGATTTCAAAACTGAGAGGGCGTTTTCTCAAGCCTACAGGACATGTTTATTTATCAGCTTGTTTCACACACTGGTCAGGTCAGTGGCTTTTGTTATTTAAACCAAAGAGGAGGTAGAACAGATTTGTATCTGAACCGTCTTGTGTACAAATACTTGGGACTCTGTGTTTTTTGATTTGCCAAATAATGTTTTCAAGACAACTGAGCTGTCAATTTGTTAGAAGGAAAAATATGACTCTTCAGAAACGCTTATTTCCTTTACTGAATGCTAGGAAATTTCCAGGGGGAAAAAACTTATTAGGCTAGAACCAAGTTAGAAGATAAATTGAAATTCTTTGATTGAAAGTAATGTTATTAAAAAGTTTTAATTATTGAGAAGAAAATGTAGGAAAAGCACTCAGAGCTAACATAAAAATTATTGGAAGCTGGTAATTAAAACAAAATGCTGGAAAATTAAACATCACAAAATATGAAACTGAAAACATAGCTCTGATTCATTGCAACACTTAAAATTTGGGATTGCTATTAAGTTGTAGATGGTTGGTTTGAATTCTGTGGGTCTATGTAGATGCTGAAAGTTGGGCAAATGCTGCAGGACTTTCCTGGCTGAGGCCACCAGACTTCAGGTCTCATCTTTATCTTTCCCTTTCCCACCTCTTGCCATCCCCCATTTAGATTTCCACTCTAAAGCAAAACTTGTTGCTCTTTCTGAGAGTATCTGGATGCTACCTTCCCTAGGTGTCTGTAAAGTTCCTCAGTGTCACCCTTCCAAACAGTTAAAGCTTTATTTTGCAATCCCACTACAATTGCTTAAGCACAGAGCTGTGTCTCTTTGCAGAGCACCAACTTAAGCAAAGGCTGCTTTCCTCGAGTGGCAGCCTCTGGATTTCTACACAAACATCTCCAGAACATCCCTGGGATCTTGCAGAACCAGGTCCGTGTTTTCTCAGGAGCTCTTCATGAGGGAGTTACCACCAGACAGTTGTTCCCATTGTCACTGGGCTGGTTTGGGAGCCTGCTTCACCAAAATACTGTAAGGAGCCCTTGCATAAGCAAGGGCTGGGAAGTACCAGCATGCTTCTGTTGGCAGTTTTTGCACCAGAAAAGCCACCACTCCTCTGAAAGTCACAGCCAGACCAAACCCATCTAGTCACCTCCTCTATTACCAGACTGGGTTTTTCTACATGATCGGAGCAGTGAATGTCACCTTGTTGCCATCCTCTGATGGACAGACTGCCTCATCCTCTCCTCCAGGAGAAACATCCCAGCCCCACACGGGACCTGGCTCCTGCCACCTTCTCTGTCCACAATGCTCTTTCCCAGGAGAGACCGAGAGAGAGCAATCTTAGACTTGGAAGAAGGTAATTTGAATTGGATGTGAAGTTGTTACTAATTTAATGTTTATCCAATAACAAGGACTTTGCAAAAGCCCTTACCTTTTCGTGAGCCTCAGGTAACACTGTCAATTCATAATTGCTATGATTCCTTTATCCTGTGGTTTAATAAATAATTTACCTAAATTATTAAAATGAAAATTTCAACATTATTAAAAATTAACCAGGTTAAATGAGCAAACAGTAAATAGTGCTGGGATTGTCCTGCGTGACAGGAGTCCACAGCTTTTATTGTCTTTTTCCCAGGCACAGAGGGGACGTTCCTCCCTCCCCCTCTTCCTCCTTCCTCCCTCCCTCCCTTCTCTCTCCCTCCCTCCCTCCCTCCCTCCCTCCCTCCCTCCACTTCCACTGCTCTACTCTTGTCTTTCACAAACTCCTCTCCTTGATATTAGTTTTCTTCCCTGCCTGTTCTTTCATCTCTGTGTCCTGTTCTGCAGTGTTGGTTTGCTCTTCCTTCCCATGAACCCTCTCCCTCCCTGCTGTAGCACCAGGCATCCATCTCCTCTCTGCACACTCTATTCTGCACACATATGTAGCACAAGATGCCTGGTGGGCCTTTTTGTGCTTTTTTCCTTTGATCCGTGGCTGGCAGTGCCATCTGATGCCAGGAAGGCATAGATCCAGGAGAACATGTGATCTCCAAAGAGCAGGGAGTTTGTCTGGTCTTCAGGATATGGGCTGCTTCCATTCACGAAAAATTTATTAAACTCTGACTGCTCTTAAAGGATCGCAGCTCTGTCATTTTTAATTGAAACATTCAGTTTGCCCAAAATGAAGTGCTCCATCTTCCAGGCTGTATCTCTTGCCAGATTTTTTTTTTCTTCTCTGTAATTCCTGCTGAACTGCTCCTTCTGCTGTTTTCTGGCAGAATTCCTCATTGACTTAAAAGGGTTGCCTCCCTCCAGGCTTCATCCCATCCATTTTCCCTTTCAGCACATGGGAGTCCTGGAAATGGCCTTTCCTCCTGCCTGGCATTTTTTCACACAGAGCACTTGCACCAGCACAGACCTCGGGGCACACAGCTGATATCTCCTGCTGACCTGGGAGAATGAGGCACCCAGCTCCTGCTGTGTTTTGGTAAGAGCTTGGTGCCAGCAGGCCTGTCCATCCCTTCTCCAGGGTGCCCAAAACACCATTCCACATCCCCTGCAGACACCTGGGCTCTGAAAGGCAGGTGTGGACCTCTTAATGTGCACTATTCATGCTCTTCTTTTTCTTCCGTTCCTAAGAGACCATGAAGGGAGTCAAGCAATATTTGCCACCGAAATTTAGGTTTGTGGACAGGCCCCTTCCTATCCCTTTCTGAGCAGCCTCTTTGTAGTTTCCAGCCTTGTTACAGTCCTGTTTAGGATGGAAAATGAAGAAAAAGATCTCACCTGCATGCAGAAGCAGTGGTGGTGTGAGCCACAAGGATAATTCAGCTGGAATGTGTCCAGGAGACCTGGAGTGCTTGCTCCTACAAGAAAGCTCTTGAGAGGTGAAGCCCCAAGGGTACAGTCAAAGTGGAGGCAAATGGATGCACTATGAAAGTGGTGAGACCCAGAGCCCATAAAACAGGGGAGATGTGTCCGTGGGGAACGTGGCAGTTATTGACTGCACTGTCACGTGGCATGGCCCTTTCCTTCCACAGTCAAGGCTGATATCTGAATTACTTTGGATTTTAACCACAATTAAAGAGCTAATCAAGGTCAACAGCTCCTTTCAAATACAGTTTAGTACAAAATCCTAATGCAGGAATTACACAAATTGATATTGTCAATATAATGGATTCAAACCAATTGTGCTAAACAAGGTTGTATCAAGTCTGCACTCTGTATTAGGTGAGGGCTAATTCTGTCTAGCAGCAGTGGAGACGAACAGAAAAACAGATACATCAAGGCTTCACAGTCTGGATTTATTACCAAGGTGGTTTTTACTCCCCTCAAAGAATTCATTAGTCTAAGAAAACAGTGCAGTTCCGAGGATTCAGTTCCATTCAGAAGGCAGTGCACAAAAAATTGAATGCATGTGCTCTCTCGCTCTAATCTATAGGAGATAGAAGGAAGGGACAGTCAAGAGAAATGATGAGCCTAGAGAATAAATCTGAACAGCAGCCCTTGGTGGAAAAGGAGGTGACAAAAGACTCTGCTCAGGTACCCAAATGGATTGCACTACTTGAGACATCTTAAAGTATCCAAGACACCAGGCATGGCTGGAAGATGTGACAAGTGACCTGTGGAAAACCCATATTCTCCCAGCATGGCAGAGCTCCAGAGTTTCTCAAATGAACCCTAGGAGAACTAACCCTCTCACACCAAGTGACATTCCAGCCTTGCTTTGCTTTTCCTCTGAGTTCCTTAAAGGTTTCACCAATGAGTTTATTCCCAGCTTTGTAGACATGACGTAGCTCTTTCCCTTCATCTCAGCATCCACCTTTTGATTCCTCTCCTCAGAGGAAGTGTGTGGAGTGACCCCAGCCCTTGCTCCCACCCTTGAAACTGCTTTGGAATGGTGGGAGACAGCCAACTTTTCCGGGGTCCATGTGAAAGAAGCTAAATGGGAACATGAAGGTGGTAATGGAGTGGAAGCAGAGCAAGGAAAGCTTCACTGATGGATTATTAAGCACTGTCAAAGTTTCAGCAGAGTGGAAAACTTGGAGGCAGGAGTAGTAACCCATGAAAAATCACCTCTTCCTTTTCCTGTTCATGGCAGGGCAGCGTGTCCAGATCAAAGCCACCCGTCACTGCTCGGCCTCAGTCACACAATTTACGAGGCACTGGGGCACCAGCCCATTAACAGCCCTGGTAATTCATTGCAAGGGCAACAGGAGGTGTAAATCCCCTCCCCTCAGGACTTGCACATTTACCCAACTGTCCCCCCAATCACTGGACCTGGACATCAGAGGGGCTGATGTTATGAACGAGAAGGGCCACAAGGATGAGCAACAGGGAAGGAGAGGACACTTGGGAGAGTCTGGGATGGTTGGTGTGGGTGGGACAGGCATGACCCAAGAGGCAAAGCCATTTTCCTTTCTTAATGCACCCATTAAGCAAATCTCGTTGGTTTTAATTGCATTCTGACCTTCCGGAGCTCCTCCTGGCTGTTTCCCTTGGGATCAGCGTTGGAGAAGGAGCATGCTTCGTGCACATGGGCAGCTGGGAGGCCTCTGCACTTTCTCAAGGTCTGTGAGATATTGCGCTCCTCACACAGGGCAGTCCCTGCTGCCAACAGCTGGTTTAGAGGTTCAACAACACCAAAATCATTGATGGCTGCAGGTCACAACAGCTAAGGTGAGATACCAAGTCCCAACACAATGAACAACCTGAAGACCCAGAAATTCCTAGGTGGAGAACATTCATCTAGAATTCCATGACTTTACTGGCAGCACTCAGACATACTGTCTTCTCTTACATCTTCTCTTACTCTTCTGCAACATGCCTACATTCAAAAACTGAAAGCAAATGCTTTGTTGCTTTACAAAGATAAAAAATACCTGATTTATTATTTGTTTTCTTGTGTCTGGCTACTCCATCCATTTGATCTCACTCCCTTTCTCTCTGTCTTTGCCTTCCCCATAGTCTCACAGTCCCATTTCTTATTTCCCATGACCATTTCTTGTGTTATACTCCATTTTCCTTGTACTAGTATCTTTCTGCTCCTTCATGCTTGGCTCCAGCTGTTTCAGGGGCTTTCAAAAACTCCCCTTCTGTTTAGTCTTCCCTGACTTTTTTAATTCTTCTGCTGTTCCCTGTGCATGCTCAACTCTTCAACATTAGCTAATATTTGGTGTCAGAAAACTTGTCTCAGCTATACAACTAGGTTTAGAACATCTATATATTCACAAGAAAACTTTCAATGTGAGTTTTCCTCTTCAACAATTGGTATTCTAGAACTAAATCCTCATCAGAGATGCTCGTCTTTAAGGGCAGCAGTGGAGATAAATAGGCTCTGAAGCAGAAATGGAAGGCTCACCAGTCATATTCAGTAAGTGAGATAAGATGGCCAGATCAGTGGAGTGTTTTTGTGCAAAAATCTTTCAAATTTCTCTTAAAAAGGGGCCTTTTAAAAATTAATTCCACTGCAGTTTCTTTTGTGTCATTTTTAAGTTGCTACTTATCATTTCTTTTTGAAGCAAGACTACAAACAGATTTCCATCAATTTCCCTCAGAAACTAATTTTCTGTTTCATACTATGAAATTCACAAGAAATATGGCTAATTTCCCAGCCACTGGTTGCTGTGCACTTGACCCCATGGCCACAGGGCCAGGCAAATATGCCTGAAAGACAGGAGAGCACTGGTTTACTGGTTTGGCTCTGCATGGGACAGGGAAGTGACCAGCTAAAATGAGATGGAAGTGGTCAGAGTATTTCCTGTTCCTCCTCAGAGGGCAAAAGCTGGCCCTTAAAGCATGACCAAGAATGAGAATCCGGCAATGATCTTTGGTTAAAAGATAACCAGAAAGGAGGTAAATGGAGAGAAAGTGCAAATGAGGAGATACTGGCCTAGCTGGGGGGAAAAGGCTTTGTTAGGGTAAAAATTTGGAAGGAAAATCTACGAGATTTGGGTTTATACATGCCTGCTTATTGAAAATGTGATTTAGACACTTCAGTGCTTTTTAGGTGGAAGAATTTCAACTGTAGTTAAGTGGAAGGAGCAGTTCCATGAACTGCTTGTAATAAAGTTTGGACACTTTGTCAGTCTTGACTTTCTGGAAGCAGAACTCAGCCTCACATGCAGCTTCTCCAGGGTCCACAGCCCCGGGAAGACACAAGAAGGAGATGAGGCAAGGCTTTGATGGCTCATCTGTGTTACTTTCTCAGAAAGGAGCCTCATAAATGTTCATAGATGTTGGCATGGGATTTACAGCCTGTTAAGAATTCAGGGTTATGGTACATTCCCAGCTCTAAAGGCAGATGGTTCATCCTTACCAATGAGAAGATGAAGGATGAGATGAAGCCCTTCAGCAGAGGGAGAAATGAAGCAGGGCCATGAGAGGACAAACCTTTGATACTGAAGAAGGGAAGTCCAGCATGGGAAAGGGCAGAGTCTCCACCAGGTCTTGCAACACATGTGAAACCCATCAGGGTCACTGTTCCCGTGGTATTCTGTTGTCTGAGCCATAACATGACACCCTGCAGGGAGGGAAAGGCATCCTGTGGGTAGGGGGAAGAGCTATCTGTGCTTTTAAGAGGTTGGCTGGGAATTAAGGGAATACTTTATGGTGGTTACACTCTGAATTTATAGTTTCCTCCTCTTGCTTTTTAATGTTCTCCTGCCAAATTACCTGTGGTTTGTCCCATAACATCCAGCTGCCCTGTGGTCTGACATGTCCCAGCACCACCTGGGACACATGAAAGAATATTAAAAAAATCTGTCAAAGAAGAGAAGGGCTGCACTACAAAATGTAAATTCTTTTCTGGACCTAAACCCTAACTGTCCAGACTTTTGGATCAGGATTTAATAGATTTGCTCTCATGTGATAGGGCAATGGTGAGATTATGACACAGATCAGAACTTTCTTATTCCAAAAGTGTGAGTGGGCATCCTGTTTTCAAGAAGGCTTTTGGCTGTGAAGTTCAGAAAACAGCTACTGGCTATTAACTAACCTCTCTGTCTTAATTGTTTAGGAGTCTGAGCTACACTGCACACATATATTCTCAAGAAATAGAAGAAGGTTCATCATCAGTATCTCCCAGAGCTTCAGAGCACAGGAGGACACCTACTCAGAGAAGACCTTCTGGCACTTCCCATTGCATTCCTGAAGAAGCTAAAATCAGGTCACATATAGCTGCTGATAAAAAAGAAGTCCTGTTCTGAGAACTTGCTGGCCATTCGTTACTTGAAGGTGAGTTGTTGCTCCAGAGTTAAGGGTTTGGGAACCTTTGTGATACATTTTTGGAAACCTGACCACGTTCTGTGGATGTCTAGCCTTCAAAGCAGACCCTCAAAATAAGGCTGTGGAGTCCCAAGGGAGAAAGTCTGCTGGTAGTAGAGAAGAGAAAATAAAGCCTTCTCCACAGGTGGCACTGCTAACATGACCCTTGTTTCAGAGAGTTGCTCAGGGTTCATAGCTGCTTGTCTGTGTGTCCTGGAGTCTGTCCATGTCTTTATCTTCATTGAGGTCTTCTCTTGTCTCACAGGCTGTGTCCCCCTGTGTCCCTCTGCAGCTGACCCATTTCTCCTTCAATCCCTGTCCTTCCCTGTGGGGAGCACAGGAGGTGAGGCTGCCATGTGTGGGCTTCAGCAGAGCAGTTCCCTGCCACATGTGCCTCCACCAGGAGCAGAAATGCAAGCCCAGCAGTGGGAATGAGCTGCCTTTTCTCACAACTGCCCTGCCCAAAGCCATGTTCCAGCAGTTCACCTCAGGCTCTAAAATAATTAGGAGGTTTGAAGTTTCACACGCCCGGGCAGAGAGAGACAGGACAACTCATCTGTTATTGCAGCCCCAGTGAGCAACGCTTTGAATGATGCGGGGAATCCTGAACTTGGAAACCTCTCCATGACCTCTGCCTGAGAGTAGGGTCATCCCTAATATCCGGGTTGGACGCTGCTTGAGCTCAGGTCCCAGTGCCTTTCAGAGCAGAGCAGGGAACCCAAGCGTCCTGACACAGGGCATCACCTGCCAAGTCAAGCATTAAACATTAATCCCATAGGACTTTCACTCCTCTGTCTCAGAGGTGAAAGCAGATTAGGAATTTGATCTCCTAAGATTACTGCATGAAAGTCGCCCTTGAATAGACTCCTGGTAGTTTGTCCGTCTCTTTGGGGTTTTGCCTTTCATTAGATGTTGCTGCCCTGCAAGCTTTTTTTGTTTTTTTTTTTTTTTCTTTTTTTTAGGTTTTCTTCTATGACCTCATGGGGGATTGCAGGGTGACATGGAACATTTTCAAGTATTTTACAAATTTGGGGAAATCCCAGTGGTTGTGAGACCTCCCCAAAAGCATGGTGACTTTTCTGTGGGGCTCCATGGCCAAAGGAGAGCTCAAGGTTCTTGCTGGGACACACAGAGAAAAAAAATCCTCTGTGTGCAGGAGTGGCTATTTTGCCCTGTGGGCAGGGTGAAGGAGTAACCACAGGACCAGGTCTGGCAAAGGAGGGTGGGTGGTATCAAGGTGTGGAGAGCAAGGTCTTCTCTCAGCTCTGTAGCCAAGGGGACTCTGCTGTTAGGTGAGGTGGTGTCTCCTCCAAGGGGAGCCCATGGTGTGGGAAGAGAGAGCTCCTGTCCTTGGGGCTGCCAGGGCTGGGCAAAGCCAGCCACAGCATCTGAGATTTGGGAAAGGCAGCGAGCTCAGCCTGTGCTGAAATGAAAGAGGGGGAAAAGAGAAAAGAGAAATTCTTTCCAAGGTCTGTTTTCCTTGGGACAAGCAGATTGATGATTTAGCAAGACTGCCTGGTTATTTTTCCATGTCGTTGCCTTTGGCCCCTTGTTCAGAGCAGCTGAGCCAGAGAGATGGGAAGGCAAAGTCTGAGGAGCAGAGCCAGGGCTGGGCTGGCATTTCCAGGGCAGGATTGTATCTGCAAACCCATCAGCAACAGCAGCAGACCACAGGAGCTTCCTCCAGTGGATTTTTTGTCCTCTGACCCTTGGAGTGAGCATTCACCAGGCTCAACATCAATATGCACGGCATCCTAAGCACCTTCTGCTCTAGCCCAAATTGCAGAAGGAACAACTAGCACAGGGAAATGGTATCCCAGCCCTTCTCTCATCCAAATTCCTGTCTTTGCAAGCTCTCTGCAATCCCAGACTGCCACCATGGCCTTCACCCCACAGATGTGCTGTATACCAGTGGAAGGAAAGTCCTGCCCTACGTGCCCACCATTTCACGCTCAGCACTACCACATCATGTCAAAGCAGTTAGGCACAAACCCTCACCTGCCTCCAGTGCCTTGCTTCGGCCCTGCCACACTGGAAGGAATCAGCCTCTACCTGGAAAGCTCTAACAAAGGCAGGTGAGGTCCTCTGTGGGTGCCCAGCTACCCCTGTTGCAGTGGGTTGCTGGATGTGTGGAGAAGCCCCTCGGTCCCCTTCCCCTGGGCCTGGCAGGGAGTGGCAGTGCCAGGCGTGATGCTGTTTAATTCACAATGCTCTCCTCCACAGACAGCACCTCTCACAGGGATTGCAGAGTAGCCAGCATGCCGTGGTTGGATTGAGCCGGCAGATTTAATTAAGTTGCGATTTAATTACCTATCAGCATCCCTATTTAATAAAGCTCAGGAGGATTTTCATTTTGAAAAAATAATAATAATAAATGATAAGGCCTGTCACTGAGTGGCAGTAAGGGCACCCGGTCTGGGCAGGAGGGCTCTGCAGGCAGTGTCCCTATCCCTGTCCCTGCCCTGTGGGATGAGGCAGGACATGGCCAGGCTCGGACAGAGCTTGGGAGAGCTGGCAGAGATTGCAGGGAGGGAAGTGTGATCCTTGGCAGCCCGTGTGATGCCACACGCCCAGGGCTCATCTCCAGGCACTCTGCTTGCTCGTTTTGCCTCTTTGTACAGAGACTGGACAGGACTGAGGAGCCCCTGCCCACTGCCAGCAGTATTGTCCTGATCATGGTTTGTCATTTTTGCTGTCTGCTGATGCCTCTCTGAGTGGAGGTTGGCTCTTGTGTTGGTTTGCTGGTGTCCTTCGTAGACAGCAAATCCAGGGTGTGGATGCTGCTTGGGTTTTCTGGTGAGGTTTTGGATACACTGAGACCCAGTGGGTGATTTTAACCTGAGGTTTAGTTTTGATTCACCAGATCAAAGTTGAAGCTGCGTGTGATGCTCAAGGCCGTCAGGATTTGGGGAGGTTTGGAGAAGACACTTTGGCTCCTCTCTGAGCAGTAAGTGAAGATGTCAGGTTGTGGTCGTGCCTAGCATCTGGGAGAATTTCCACCAAAGACACTCATCCACTCCAGCACTTCAGCCATTATCTCCTTCCAAGCCCCCCCAGCCCCACTAACCTGTACACAGCATTAATGTAACTGTTTTCCTGAGGATGTTTCCTCAGGGTTTAATTGTGCCTGAGGTTTTATTTCTTTTGGGCCAGACCCAGACCCTGTGACAAGCAGACGTGGTCGTTATCCCGGGGTGGGACTCACCAGCTTTATGTGAGCTCAGATGCTGGACGGGGACCTGCTGGTCTTTGCTGCCAGTGGGGACAGGTTTCTTGTTCTGCCATCTGTGTTCATCCTGTTTTCTGTTTTAGAGCTTTTCTTTCATGGAGGCTCACCCGAGACCTCTGTGTCGTGCAGTGCCCGATTGCATCTCCCCACTGATGAGGATGTGTCAACACCAAGTTTAGCACTTCTTAAACTATGATAACTGTAAACACAGTATAAAGGAAGGAGTGCTTTAAGCAAGAAAAATTAAGGAAAGCCCAAACCTTTCCCCCTAGTCACCAGCATCACACTAAAGGAGATCCAGCCTGAGTTCTAAAATACCTCCAAGGGGATAATATATCCATATGTGCTTCCCACCTGCACCTGGGACAGCACATATGGCTTCCTTAGCTCTTGCCCTGGCCTCTAAAAGACACCTAGATTTGTGACACTCACTTTTAGAGACCACTCAGCTAGGCATAGTGGGTTCCCTCCCTCTCTTCCCCCCAAAAAGCCACTTTCCAACAGGGAAAAGAGCTGAGACAGAGAGAAACAGACCTTAATATTTCTATTGTTTCACAGTAACAGTGCCTGTCCTGAGACCCCAGGCCTGACAGATTGACATAACAGGTTAATAAGTGCTTTCCACTTCTCCTAAAGGCTAATTAAATATTAATCCACTTGGTGAGGTCAGCAAAAATAACAAACAATTGGCAGAGTGAAATTCGTTTAATTAATTCTCCTGTGGAGGTTTTTTAAGCATCTTCCTCCCCTGACAGATGACTGCCTCGGCTGCAGTAACCTACAGTGAAATCAGAACTTATTGGTTCTGGGCCTGCTTTTCTCAGATATTTAATTTGGTTTCTTTTGGTTTGCTTGTTTTTTAGCTTCCGAATGCTTGTTGGGTATTGCCCAAGGCTCTAAGCAGAGATGAGAGAAGAGAAAGAAGGGAATGCAGAAGTGGGGTGTGAAGATGAGGAAGAAGATATTGGACAAAGTCTTCTTAGAAGGCTCCAACCTTCAGCTGCCAAAGACATGAGGTGCAGAATCAGTGCAGAAATGACACAGCAGGTGTCCCTCAGCCTTGGTGCAGTGGGTGTGGGGTACAAAGGGTGAAAGTCATCTCAGCCACACTTAAGGCAAGCCTAGAGGTGCCTTTCCTCACAGCTGTAATCTTGGGAATGAGAGAGAAAAAGGAGACGGGGAAGACAGCATGACTGGGGATCAATGAATGACTCCAAGAAGGAAACTGGAGCTTCCTTGCCTCCAAATTGCACTCTTAAAACAAATAGTAGAAACTAACAGAGGAAAGGATTAAGGAAAAAAAATCTTCATTTGCAGAAGCTGTACTGACTCTGTCTCCAGGTATTTCTCCAAACATCTGCACGTCTGGAGTAGGGTGTCCCCATGGACACTCGGTGGCTGATTACCCATGAACTGCAACTCACACTCACCTTTCAGCATAAGAGGGGAAAATATCCCTGGGCATGGAGCCTTCCAGACATCAGCCCAGACTTGGAGAGAACTGAGAGAAGTGGAGAAACTTTCTTTGTGTTTCTGCTTTAGTTCCATGTTAATTTTTTATTTATCTGAAAGTGTCACTGGAAGGGTTTTCAAAGTGAGTCTAAAGTAATTAGGCACTCCTGCTGATGGATTGCACTGGAGAGACATGTGGATTATTTATTACAAAGTCACTTGCTGGAAAGGTTAGAGGCTGAGAAGTAATTATTTTTTCCTTTTCTTCCTTTTTTTTAATTTTTTTTTTCGGTGCCGGAATCATCAGGGGAGACCAGCTGAAGTTCCTCTGTAAAATATTCCATCCTGCCTAAGTGCCCCTTTTGTTCCTTCTCCCATGGTAGCCAAAGAGACTGGTGCCTTTAGGAGGACCTTGAAATGGACCTCATGAAGCCTTCAGTGCTGGGAGTGTGTTTTGGGTTGAAATCCCTGCCCAGCACTCACCCTTTACACCTGGGAATCCTAGGGGTTCCCCACTCTGATCTCAGCACGTCACAGCCACAGCCAGGCTCAGTTTTGAGGCTGCCCAGCTCACCTAACCGAGCCTGGGAGGGCAGCTGTTTCACATGGCAAGTCTGGCACGCGACTGGTGAGTGTTTTGAGCAATACCGGGAGGATTAACCGCTTCCAGCAACCTCAGCTGCCTCCTCCTCTCCTGCCTTGTAATCTACGTCTAGGATGGGAATTGAATCCAAAGAAACGCAATCCTCGACCTTGAAAAACAAAGCAAGGCTTGGCGAAGTCTACCAATGAATATGCAGCAGCCCTAATCAGGAATCCTTTGTCAGAAAGGGGATAATTGTGGCTAACATGTTAGTGTAGTGCTGGATCTTCAGGCTTCTAACAGCTTATAAAATCAGGATCCGTTTTTGGAGGGAAAAGCTGAATGAACAAAGACATGCTGAAGCAGTGAGTCACTGGATAGTTCAGTTCCTGCTGGACAGTGTTAGAGTTGCATAAACCAAACCGAGTCCCGTGACATGCAGAGCAAGAGCCTGGGGTGGAGTCAGGAATTAGAGGGTGGTCTCAGGGGAGTGGTGTTGACACAGGGAAGTTGGGAGGATGGAGCATTAACAGCTCTGCTCTATTTGTGTTCTTTAAACAGTGCCCATGCCATGGCATCTGGGCGGGTATTATCTTAGCTTTACAGGAGATGGCTATTAAGGTCCCTGACAAATTAAAAAAAAAAAAAAAATTAAATGCTGAATAAACCTTACCCCTTTGCAGGGGTCAGTTTAGTTTTAGGTGAAAAACTATATGCATTTCTCAAGGCGACTGAGGAGCAGGTATCTGCACTGGAACTGGTGCTGAGGACCCCCCAGTCCTGTGCTCCCACTGCCTGGCTGCATTCCCAGCTGTCTCTGGCTTTGCATCAGCACATTCCAGGGAATACCCTGCCAGTGGTGTCACCACCCTGTGCTAGTCCTTCCAGACTTCCCCGGGGTGCCTGGCTAGGGACACAGCCTGCATTCCCAGGCCCGTTGTGTGCGGCTGGCCTCCAGGCCACCCAGGCAGAGCTCTCCTCTGACAGCAGCAGCCCCTGGCTCGTGGTATTTATAGATCCCATCCATGTCCTCCCAAGGAAGGCATCCATAATCTCTTACAGATGTTGGTGAGAACAAAGCCAGCCAGTGACTCGAAAGGACCGCCCAGCAGAGTAATGGATGGAGACCTATTTCTTAGTTGCCTCTGACATTCCTCCCCCTGCATGCTCTTCCTCTTCCCCAGGAGACTCATTGGGGCCTGCCTGGTGCTCCCCAGTGCCCGAAAACCTTCCCTTGGGCAGGCACTCATCCCCATTCCTAGTGGAGGGAGCCTCTAGAAACTGTCTTGCATCGTCCCCAAAAGGGATGGGATGTTCTCCTGAAAATCCCAGAAGATACACAAACAAAGGAGGAAGGGCACAGGAGGAAGATGTCCCTGATGCAGATGAAGCACAAGGCTCCTGCATGGGGGGCTGGTTGATCCAACAGGTACAGCCACACCAAAGTGCTCCCTGCCAGCTTCCAGGGGCTTTGGGGTCAGGTAACATTCATGCTACCCACTGTACATGCACATCTGCTGGATTTACTGCACAGCAGGGTGTTTTGCCTTCCCCTAAATCCTTACATTACCATCTCAAGTTTTCTCCTCCAGTCATCAATAGCTCCTGCACAGAGAACAAAACAGCTTCTCTGATCTCTTCAGCATCCTTTCCCTTTTAATTCACCATCTCCAATTTCCTCTTCACCCCGAGTCAAATCTCACACCCAAATTCTCCCTTCTTTACTTTTTTATTTCCCATTTCCCTTTCTGGACCTTTTCTGTGCCTTCCTCCAACTTCCCTCCTGCCCTGCCCCAAATCCCGCCCTGCCTTCTGTGCAGAAAGGTTGGTACTTGGCAGTGCTGGCACAGGGCCACCCCACTGCCCTGGGGCCTGGCAGAGCATGTCCTGTCCTTGTTTTCAGGTCAATGTCCTGTCTGCCAGGAACCCAACGGTTCTCCTGGCAAAAGCCAAGTGAGAGATCTGATTAGGAATTTACCTGCCTGGATGTTGTCATTTCCCCCTCTGCCACTGCCCAGGACCTCAGTCCCTTCTTGGAGTTGCCCTGCACAGGGGGATTTTGGGGAGTGTCAGGAGCTGGTAGGGAACAATAAGCTCACTAGCTTAGACCCCAAGCAGGTGAACTCAAGCACTGGAAAAGGGGATGAACCAGCTCAGTGGAAAATGAAGCACGTGGAGCTGCTGGACACAGACTTCTGGCAGCACCAAGGGAAGGAGGGGGGTGTTGGCTGGAGAGGTTCGGCTGGGGAAGCAGCGCTGGCTCCTGTCCCCTCTGCACTTAATTGCACAAGGATCTGCAGCCAAGTAACCTTTTAACAAGGGTCCAATACGTAACACATGCATTTGCCTTGAATCATTGCTAGAAATAACTTGGAGGTCACACATCCCTGCTGACCACCTGCTGAGCTGGGCGCAGTGTTTCGGGCTCACTGTTCCGTGTGTTCTGGAGCTGTTTGGGAGCGCTCTGAGCGGCTCCCTTGCTGGCAGTCCTGTCCAGCCACACCAGCCTACAACTGCATCTTGCTTACTTTTAATCCCATCTGCTGTGGACTCTTATGCAGGCCCACGACAGTGTCCAAGCTGGTGAAGGGAAGCTCGTTCCTCCTCGTGACTTGCTTGAGTCTCAAATCTTTTCCTCCAGACCCAGTCGTGTCGATGCTTTCCTCCTTAATGCAGTGTGGCCTCTTGGACGGTTGTGCAGGAATTTGCGTTTGGAATTTCCTATAATCTGAAGTTGCTGCTAGACCCTGACTGGAGCTCAGCTGTGGGGAAGGGGAGCCCTTTGGAGACCACCTTTGAGGCTTCAGCTCCTTACCAGTGCCAACCCCATCCACAAGGAGGGAGGTGGGATGGACAGACCGATGGGCGGGCAGGCAGCGGGTTGGCAGCACTTGGCAGAACGGTGACTTTGTACTGAGCCAGAGCACAACTGGCCAGGGCCCTTTTAATGAGTTCCTCTGGTCAGGGCAGCCTGCTGAGACAATATTCACATTGATGCTCAGGTTAATGGCGAAACCGGCTTCCAAACCTGCAGTGGCCAAGGGAGGGAGAGGGGCAGCTGCCCACACATGGAGAGGACTGGAGCCAACAGCAAGGGAAAGGGAGGCTGGAGCAGGAGGTCAAGCAAAGAACTGGAGGTGCCTCTCCCATTGCCAATGTCCCCTGCATAGGGGACAGATCTCCCACTTTGCCCTTTGCACTTACTGGGGTTTTCCCTTCCAGCAGCCCCAGCCCCCCTGGCAGCAGGCGTGGCTGGAGCAGCTTTCCCTGGAAGCGGGGTGTCCCCAGTGTCCCCCAGGCTGGGAGAGCAGCCCCACAGCCAGCAGAGCCCTTGGCGGGGCTTTGTCAGGAACCAAACACAGTAACTGTTTAACGATTTAACTGCACTAATGAATATTGGGCCAGATATTTTCAAGGCCTGTTCAGACTGATTACTTGGAGAGCTGAGTATGTCTACCAATTACCCAGGCAATTAGGCAACTAATTAAACACTTACCCTCAGCTTCATAAACAGAAGAGAGAGAGGGAAAAAAAGGAGGGAGGGAGAGAGCTGGCTCCAGTTTCTGTGAAATATTAGCTGTCAGAAATTGCTGCTTGCAAGGGAAGGTGCACAAAGGCAGACAGATCTGGGCGGACAGAAAGACTGACAGCACGCACAGGGGAGTGCAGCCATCGGACTCCTTCACTTTGGCAGTGCCAACAGCATGGAAAAGTGTGGAGCCATTGGGTCTGCCCTGCCCAGGCAGGCAGTGGCTTTCAGGACATGTCCAAGTCATCATTCCCTGCTTCTTTCCGGCTTGCCTGTGACCACGCAGGCTGCAGAGCCAGAACTCATCAACACGCCGTCATCTGGCACGGTGCTGGAAGAGAGGTGCCAGGGAGGATGCTCCAGCCCAGGCACCCAGCAGCTCCTGCCCCATGCAAAAACACATGTGGTGAAAGGAGGCAGCAGCAAGCTGCAAGCCAGAGCCCTGGGAGAATTGCTTCGCAGTGGAGAATAAGCAGAAATGGCCCCAGAGGGTGTGTGCAATAGGGTTTATGCCAGTTCAGCACACCATGGTTTCATCCTTTTAGATGTTTAGGAGCAGCGCTGGTCTCCAGCTTGACATCTTGCCAAGGGTCACAGGGTTGAGGCCGTACACAGATTAAATCCCACATCTGGAATTTGCTCAGGCCTCTGCTACAAAGGAGATTTATGTTAAACCCAAAGCTCGTGTGAGAAAGTGAAGCAGAGTGGTTTCCTCCAGGTAGGGCCCAGAGGGTTTCACATTGTGCTCTCCACTTCTTCCCTGCTCAGCACTGGTCCTGCTACTGAAGGTCCTGCTTCCTAAACCTCTGAAGACATGTATTTTCCAAGAAATAATGGAAAGAATGTTGCTGGAAGATATTCAGAAACACTCTAGGCTTTCGGGAAAATTTTGAAAAATAGTTCCTTCCTGGAAAAAATGTTGAAAACATTGAGAAAAGGAGGAAATAAATTTCTTATTTTTTAATTATTTTGCTAGAAATTTTTCCCTTTTAAAATATGCTTGCCCCTTCCATTTTTAGAGACAGATTCTGAAGAATTTAAGGGCTACATGGTTGCTCCTGCCTGATGCAGGGTCAGCCCCATGGTAGTGATGTCCTGCTTGCAGTCTCAACAAGCCACCAGCCATACTCTTTTTAACAAGTTTTCGAAATATCCTGTCAACCTTTAGATGCATCATGTCTTCATAACATTTATTTGTCCATCCAGGTGCAATTCCAAAACCAGAGCAGGATCAGAGAGGTGCTCAGTGATAGATTATTTCCACATCACAACCAGTGTGTTCTCTTTCTGGCTAGATGGGATCTTGCAAGAGGTACATTTTGTGTAGTTTTGGGACATTCTAAGAGCTGAAAGGACAGGAGGAAAATCCTGAAGTCTCTCTGCACTGAGATACTCTGGCAGGATAGAGCGGTCTACTCACTTTTGATACTTTTGATACTCACCCTAGGACAATACTGGTTTTTTTGATCCTGTTCACCTTCTGGAGACCATAACAAGGTGGATCAGATTGCTTGGGGGTAATTCTGAAAATTTCAGAAGATAAAAATCAGCTTCATGAGCATGGGATACTACAGAAGACACTTGACTAGCTCCATATTGGTAGAGTGGGCAGATGGACTTCATCTCACTCGTGAATATTCAGATAGAGCCTCACCTCTACTGAGCGCGGTGATGGAGCTGGGAGGGATAACTGGATGTGACACGTGGCTGATAATGCACAGATGGCACTTAACAAGGTAAATGAGCGAGCTGATGGGCTTCACTGGAGCCTTCAGACAAGGCAGAGATGGGGTTTGCTTAGCCCTGGAGTTTGAGTGACCTGGAGGTTATTCACAGGAAAGCTCTCCCTGTACCTGCTGAAATGACACATCTGGGTTCAGGGCAGCTGTAGCTGCCTATTTCCTCTTTCCAAGCCCTCCAAGACTTCTTCACTCTGCCATTGTGGCCCTTCAAAAATATCTTCTCTATTAACACATCCCTCAGGAGAGCTGGATAATTATTCACCAAGACCTGTTTCATTTCTGGACTCCTGTCTCTTTGTTCAAGTCCCTCCACAGTCTTATTTCTCTGAGCTCTCTTCTCCACGTCATTGAACTTCCCAGCTGTACACCCCTTAAGATGGTGGGATAAACAGCCCAGTTTTGTATAATGCCCACATTGAATGTAACAATTACTGACTGGCTGTTTGTACTCAGATCTCATTTATTAAATTCACTGTCTTTTTTTTTTGTTTGTTTGTTTTGTTTGGTCATTAATTGCCAAGCCTTAAAGGTTTCCAATATCTTTCTGACTCCTCCCCTCTCCAGCTTCCTGAGATGTGGCCCTGCAGATTTACCTGAGATTTCCAAGGCCTTAGGGGCTGTGGTGCTGCACTCTGGCTTGCAGATGTCCAAGGGACGTGGTCAAAAGGTCACTCAGCTGTAGGACACGGTGAAGCCCTGGTGGCCTGCTGTCACAGATGGACCTATAGCAGCACAGTTTGGTGATGCCAGCTTCTGTCTTGCATCTCATTGGGAAGCCACGATGTCTCCACCCTTGTGTAGGTGGAGTCATGGCAGAACTTGCTTGAGCTGGTTTTGTTTCCATAAGGAAAGACAAAAATACTCTCCCGGTAACAACGGTATCTCTAATGTACTGTAGGGCTCTCTTGGATTCAGGCCCACTGGGAGCAAGCGGAGTTTTCTCACTGGCTCCAGGGATGCAGGATTGGACCCTTAACTATTACTCCAAACAAAACAAGCTGTCCTGGTAATTGGGGTAGGTCTGCTCTTGTGCCAGAGAGTTGAAATGTTTATTGTGTAAGGCATCAGAAAAAGGAAAGGAATCTGCTGGGAGCACTTGGATCATTCACGTAGAACATGCCCTGAGTCTCTGTTTGAATGCCGGGTCTGTGGTGCGGAGACGGGAGCTTGTTTTGATAGTTTCTCTGCATTCAGAGGCATGAACACTTTACAGTTTTCTGTTTAAATGACCCATTTCTGAGAGCGGAAAGCACCAGCCAATAAGCGCCCGGGCCCCTCCGTATGTATCCGGAGTTTACAAACCATCCCCACCGATCCGTGGTAGTTAATGGACACTCCTGCTGCTTAGGGGGGCTGGAAAACTGTTCCAGGTGACTACCGGCCTCAGCTAGACACAAGCCAGTCCCCAGAGGTCTGAGGAGACACATGAGAATGAACTCAGCGTTTCTCCTGAAGCATGACGTTGATTAATGAGGGTGCACAGCTCCGTCCTGCTGGCGAGCAGCGCGGCTGATGCCATCCGTGGGGAATAGCTGCTATAAAGGAGCTGAGCACCAGTGCCAGCCCCACTGTCCATGAGAGGCTTTCAGATGTAAAACTGGCAAGCAGCTTGCAGGAGTTTCAAAGCCACACCTCATCTCTGCCTGCTTTTGTCACCTGCTTGCTCATTGTCACCTGGTGTTTTGGCTTCAGCCTCCAGACAGACTCCCTAAGCACAATCCTCCTTGGGGACCAACCTCATTTTGAGCTGGGTATGGTTTCAGACTGAGCAGTGCACTGGCTCTTAGGAATCTGGAGCAGTGCTTCTGTCAGGAAAGCTGATTTTCCTTCTTCTCTTTGTTTTTTCAGCTCCTCCCTGAGCTTCCACAGGTGATGACTGAGGCTACAAAAGATCATGAGTTGATCTAGTCTGTCTTTCTGCGTAATACCAATTGCAGGAGCAGAAAGTTGGGCAAGAAGGTAGAGAGAAGACTGTAAACTTCATTCTTTTAGGAGTCTAACTGTTCACATCTGTCATCCTGAAGAAATTTAAACATGGCCTGAGGACTTGAGGTCCACCTAAAACCTCAGTGGACAATGACAGGCACATCTGACATGTGGGTCCAGATCACCCTCCTTGGGAGCCTCTGAGCTGGGCAAGACAAATGCTCAGCACAGCAGTGGAATTGGATCTGAGGCGCCTGGATGTGGTTCTTCAGCCTTCCTCACCCTCTCCAGCAGGAATGTGTTCCTCACCCTCTCCAGGAGGAGTCTGTTTTCCCACCCACACACCAGTGTGTGATGAAGACCTACACACCACACTGTGCTGCTGCTGTGTGAGCCTCCTGCTTTCTTCTTCCTTGCTGGCAATCCCAGGGAAGACTGGGATTATCCTGAGGTATATGTCTTCAGTTTTGCATTAAATAGTAGTTTGGTGTCTAGGAAGAGCTGGAAAACACTTCTCTTCTACTATGGCAAGAAAGCAGATTCTTCCAGATCGCTTTCCCTGCTTGTCCCAGCAGTGCTAAACATCTTTCTGTGGTCCTTTGGGTGGACTGAGCAGGCAGACCCTCCTAATGACTTTGCCATCCCAGCACAGTGCAGACACTGAGAGAGTTGTGGGCATCTCAGCATCTTTCTTCCCATGTGCTCTGCATCTGAGACTTCCTGGGAACTCCTTGTGCAAAGCTGAAAACATCTGCAAAAGCAAAGGCTAAGAAAGCTGCTGGGGATTCATGTTACCTCTGTCCCATGAGGACTCTGTGACTTCCATTCACACCACTTCCCGCATAATCAAAAAACAAACCTTGAATGCCCCAGAATGTAACTTTTCTCAGAGGAAGGAGCCACTGGTTGTAAACCCTTTGTAAAACAGCAGGTTTCCTGGTAAAATGCACTGACTGTTTCCCAAGGGGGGTGATGCTATCTCTACAAACCCAAGCAAGATTCACAGCAGGCAGCTCATGCAAACAAATACCAGGGCAGGAGTGGTTTGGGGTGAGGAGATGTTTGAAGCTGGCTCTCCCTTTGCTTTGGATGGTAGGAGAGAGCTGATCAGCTACACCTTCACCTCCTGCCATCCTCGGAGACTGGCAGGACAGCACTGACTCAGTGATGGCTAAACATCACTGATATGGCCAGAAACAAACTGGAAATGAAAAGAAAACTTGATAGACATTGCAAGAACAGAGGTTAGAAGCTCCCAGTCAGGCCATCAAACTATGCAAGTGCCACCAGGATGCTCATGGTTTTTCTTTCACAAACATTGCCTTCACTGGAGGCATCTGCACAGGTATCTGCACTGCTCCTAGCACAGGACAAAATGCATGGAGGAGGCAAAATCCCAGAGTTTAAAGGATGCTCTTTTAAAAGCTGCATACCCTTTTGTGTGTTTGCCATAATTTGTAGAGTTAGAAATGAAACAGAAGCCCATGTCTGTTTATTTAACACGGGCCAAGATGTGCCTGCATACATGTTTATATCCAATGAACATAAATATACACTCCAATATCCATAACCTACTCTCCGATGGTGCAGCTGAAGAAGCTGTGTCCGTTTTACCCTCAGTTCAGACAATGCCAGGAGATGTCTGTAGCTTTCTGTGACATGCAGAAGGAAAATGTCAGTTTATTTCTGCGTGAGCAGCGGGTTTCCTCTGGGATGCCTTGATTGATACCCTGCTATTGATTCCAGCAGCAGCTGGGATGGATGCAGGACACCCAAATATGGAACCGAGGGGAAGCATGTGCACACACCACAGCTGTCCTGCTGCCCCGTCCTGCCTGCAGCCTCCTGACCCTCTCCTATTAACCACAACCCCCAAGCAGGGTGCTGGCAGGGTGGTTGACACCTCCAGGGTTTTTAGCAAACCTCCCCACCAGCCTTGGCCCTGGAGGCACAGCCACAGCTGCTCTGAGCCCGCCCAGAGAGGGAATCCTGAAGGGCTGGTGGAGCAGCTCCAGGGCACCTCTGGAGCCAGGGGGGTGTATGTGGATAGTCTCAGTTCAGTCAGAGAGAAAAAGAGAAAGATTTCTGCCAGTCTAAGCCTGGGGAAAAGTCCGAGAGGAATGTAAACAATCTATTATCTTGCTTTCCATTCATATTGCTTATAGATATGTTCTACCACACTGATCTAAGTCCAGTGTACCAATCAGGTGAAACGTTTTTACTGTAAGACCAATGGAATTAATGTTCACGATGTTGTCTATAAAAGAGAGAAGTGCTTTTGAATAAATGCTCATTTTGCCTTCTGAAATCGTGCGAGTCATTTCGCCCGTCCCTGGCTCAACAGCGTCAGGTGTAGGCATGTGGCTCAGGCTGATTTCTGGATATAACACTCCTCTCTCTGCCATAGGCTGGCACAGTCATAGGGCAGCAGCAAATAGGCAGGACAGGGAAGAAACCACCACAATTCAAAATGGACAGGTGTCGGATTTTTAGTTAAGGGACATGCGGGAAACTGGGTTTTTCAACACTGCTGCCTGTGTTTATTCCTGTGATATTTTTGATTAAGACCTTGGTGAAACACTAGTCAGGAGAGAGGGGAGAAGCGAGTTTGAATGCTGCCTTCTAGAAATAAACTGGCATAAAATAATAAATGAGGGAAAAAAGGCACCCTGCGAAAGCAGGTGGGAAAAAAGATTGAGCATGGAAAAACCACTGGACAGGTATTTTTAGTTCCCTCTCTCCAAGAGAAGCCAACTGCAGGAATTTGGAATACACCTCCTAAATTCTCCTCAGTTTTCTAGAAATGGGAGGTCTCTGCTCCATGTTTCTAGCATGTGCTCATGACCAAAAGCCAGAGCATTTGTGCCCAGATTTTATTTTAATCACTCCACTCCCATACCTGCATCAAGGTGTTTCCATTCCTGTGTTCTCCTGGTGCCTTGGAGGTAAAGTATGGCAAAGTTTATGGAGAGCAGGAAACAAATTCCCCCTGGAGTCTGGAAAGACCCTATCATTTAAATTAAATGTTAGCCTTTGAGAAGACAAAAAGAGCACTGTCTCCAACAGAGCTGCCTGGCGACATGGCGAATATTTATTACAGTGCAGGTAGTTTAAGAAAACAGAAGCATTTCACTGGAGATTTGGATCTTCAGCCTAAATAGGAGCTAGGACTGCAAAGGTTCAGTTGCTAATTAAATCTAAGTTGGACACTGTTCCATAGAGGGGAGATTGTAACTATAAGAGGATGTTAATGTGGATTTTAAATATTTATTATAACTGAGGTAGGTTATAAAAACAGACATTCTTCCTTTCAACACTCTATAATGTCAGATTTAGAGGTTTGTCTCGGGCTGTGAGTGATTTCCCAGCAGCTGTCAGGGGCTGGAGGGCAATTTATCACCCTCCCAGTGAGAGATCTCGCCGGACAGTGAAAGATTAGCACTCTGATTTATGGCACGCAAGGAAAGAACAACGTTGTTTGAGCGGGTGCCTGGGTGCTGATTTTCACACACCTGTTCCCAGCCCAGCCACACGAGTTGATGATTTTACTTCTCCAGCAGTGCCTGGCAGAGTTGAGAATCCCCGTGGTGCCATTGCAGGGATGCTGGGCTGAGCCCACATGGGCAGCAGGGCTTGGTTCTGAAGGGCTTCACAGAGCCAGGCATGGTTTGAGGATTGTGGCTCCTGGTGGAGTTGGGATTTTTCTTGGCCAGGGCATTGTTGAGATGAGCTCCATCCAAGCTGTAGCAATGGGGCAAGACTTGGCAGTGATGCACAATTCTGCAGGAAGGGAAAAGTTTATGGAGGACCAAACAGGGAGTATTTTGTCCCTTGGAAGCCACCTAGGTCCCTGGCACTGCCCCTTAAGGGCATTAAGTACCATTCCTAGAAGATAAGTGAAGTATCTCTTTTCTTCTGAAGAGCACAACCCCACAAGAGTTAAAGCCCTTTCCTCAGCCCTGCAGGGTAAATCTGCTTTGAACCATGACTTCCATGGCAAAGTGGGAGAGACAACTGGCACTTGCTGCTGAAATGTCCCATCCCATATGTCAGCTGCCAGCTGTGGACACTGCAGATCTCATCTGCCTGAGGTGACCTGAAAAATTGCCATGATCTCCATGTCACCTGCACAAGTGGTGGGGAGCAAAGAGGTGAGAGGGCTGCCCCAGTGACCACATGGCTGGAGCCTGGGATAAACCTGGTGTGGAAATGTCCCTGCTTTGTCCACCCTGGAAACAATGTGACTATAGGGATATGGAATGCAAGCCCTGGGGAGAAATGGGTGTGCACCCAAAGGGAGACAAATGGAGGATAAAGATGCTTTCATTGAACCCAACAGAACTGGGTCGTAAATATTGTTCAGCAGAAAATCACGAAAACTGTGTTTTGTGGTGAAAAAACCTTTCAAAACCAGAGGAATCCCAAAGTTTTCAGTGAAACAGACGTGTCCAAAATGCAAGACCTCTCCTGCATGTGCTTTGTCAGATCACACTCTGATGGATCACCTCTCCACAAACCCAACTTGATCTTGTCATGTAGGACACACCCAACTTCCACATGCCTCAGCTTCTGTGCTCCTGACAAACTACATTTCTCTTGTTGAGGTCCCCAGCCTTGCGAGTCCTGGACCTTGATGCCTGGGTCCAGTCCTGCTTCCTCCCTCCCTCAGCCTGGAGTTTATCAATATCTTCACATACTTTGTGTCCCACATCCTGCGGCATGGCTACACTTGTGCAGCTCAGTCAATTAGAGGAGACCGTGCCGCCATCTGATTTGGTTTGTTACTTAGGAAAGCAGCAGTGGAGACAGGATTGATTCAATAGTCCAAGACGAAGCTTAGATGGGGAGGGATGCTCGAATAAGGGGCTGTGTGTAAGTGTTAGTGATCGGTTTTAAATCAGTTTTCCTTCGCTCTGGATTTCTCATGGAGGGAGGGCTGGAACTGAAAATCCTCTTGCCAGAGAAAACGTGCTAAAAGGGCAATTTACTGACTCCCTGAATTGCCATCCAGCTCAGCAGGGCTCTGGAGCTGTAGGAGGCCTTCCAGTTAAACACTTAGAGTGGAAAAAACAACTTTCAGGTGTGGTTTAAGACGTAACAAAACAGATCCTGTGGGGCTGCCTGGGGCACAGCCATTGCCAAGAGCCTCAGCAGGGCTGAGGTGGCAGTGGCTCTCCTTTCTGGGCACCCTTTTTGGGAAGGAAAATTCTGGCATGGTCCAAAGTTCTGCAGCCATTAGTGGGAATGAGTGTTCAGCACACAGAAGGGTTACTCCTCGGGGTTTTCTCCTAAAGAGTGATAAGAGGTTTTTGGTGTGGGCCCCTCACAGGATGGGAGGAGGATGCTGTTTCTTGCTGAGATTTGTCGCCACTGGAACCAAAACGACCGGATTAAAAACCTTCATGAAAACATGCATTTAAAGAAGTGAATCTTGCTGAGCAAAATATGACTGAGAAATCCAGGAAACAATCTGCTTCCAGAAATGGCCTGGTCACTAAACCAAAATGATTTTAAATCAAAGCTGCCAAAGAATTCCATTAACCAGGCTGTGCAGGAGAAAAGCAGCTGTGTGCAGCAAATAACTGCATTAGCCACACAACAAAACAAGTATAACAAAAGCCCCCAAACAAAATTACATTTCTCAATTAGGAAATGAATAACTTTAGACAAAAGCATGGCAATGGAAAAAAAAATTAGCATAGACTGACGCTTCTAATTGTCTTTCTTTTAGCTCCTCTGTTCACTGATCCATCAAACAATGATAAAGGCATTAAATTTGGTGATTATGTTCAATGTTTCTAATGACAGTGAGCTGCCTGGGACTTGACTGGCAGTGCTCAGGTGTGTGCTGGAGGGAGCTGTGTCTCTGCACCACACTGCAGTGTGCAATTGGCTGCACGGAGGAGGTGAATTGAGGTGAAGTATCTCAACCATCTCCATCCTTAGCAGCTCTGGCAAGAGTCTTCCTACCAAGCTAAGGCAACAATCTGGAGTGACAGCAGAGAGGAAAACTCCTGCTGCAGTTGATTCTGGGTGCGTTCATCTCTTGTGGTGGCCGTGATGCCCTGGAGCTGGAAGCCCCTCGCTGTGGGAGTCAGGGCCAGGCTCTGTCCCAGAGGTGCTGAGCTCTCCTGGGCTGGGCTGTCTCATGCACAGCAAGGACGCTCCAGCATCACAGCCATGATTCCCCTTTTTATTTATTTTCTTGTGCGTAAGAACTTGTTCCCCCAAAGCACATCCCCAGCTCCTGTTAGCTTGGGCTTGCTTCTGATTCTGATCAAGTTGGTACTTATGGCTTTGATTGAAGCAGGCATGTGATCTGATTATCCATATGTCCACCGGGGTGCCTGTCACAGCTTGCCTAGCACATGGTAGTGCTTATAATATCATTAACAATGTCTGAATAACAACTGTTAGTTAGAGCCAGCCTTTATTATCGCGTGGGGCTTCACTGGGTTTCCTTTGATTATTATTTTTTTCCATCTTGTTGTGAGTGCCTCCCAGTCCTGCAGTAATGAAGGGCAGTTGCCTGCAAAGGGATGCAGCAGCACCTTTCAAAGATGCTGTGGTGGCCTCGGTGCGTGCGAGTGGGGCGATGTTTTGGGATGTTTTAAACAACTGCTCTTGTCCAGGGCATGCCTGAGTTATGTGACCCAGCTCCTTGGCATCACCTCTGCTTCCAGATGAGGCTAATGCAGAGCAAGGCCTGGTGATCAAAAGGGACTGGAACTCTTCCCTGATTGAATTTAAATCTTTGCCATCCTGCTGTTTAGCTAGAGAGAGGAACTTCTCTCTGCCTCTTTGCGAGGTGCTCAAGTCCTGGCATGGGCTTTATGTCCCCTGCCACTGTCTCTGCCTCTGAGGGAATGATGGGGATGCTGCAGCCCATGGGGACATCACATGCAGCATCAGAGCCAACACCAACTCCTCCTGAGTCCAGTGTCATAACCATTGCTATGCATGGGGTTTCCTCCACCTCTCTCCAAGCTTTAGCAAGTGCCTGAGCTCTCATTACCATGCTCAGGTCAGGAAAGGACACTGCCAGCCCTGGGAATGTCCAGAGCATCAGGAGAAGGGGAGCAAGGTTTGCCCTGCATCAATGACAAGACTTTTATGCCTCTTCCCTTTCAAGTGTGTGCTCTGTGATGTATTGACCCGCTGTGTTTTTTCAGTTGTGTTGTGGTTTGAAAACAGCTCTGCTCCTATGAGAGAGGCAGCTCTGAGCTGGGTCAGCCTGGGCAGGGGGAGCTCATAAAACTCTGCTGTGAGCCACGATAGGTGAAGGGGAGGAAGAAATTCTCCATGGTGTAGGATTGTGGAGCTGCCAGCTTGAACAGGCAAAAGTCACAAAGCAGAACATGGCCTGGTTTAAAGCCCCTTCTCTCTCTGCAGTGCTTCCCAAGGGCTGGGTGTGCCCTAGTCCTGGGCTGGAGGAGAGGCAGGACAGAGGCTGACGTGGATATCCTCACTGAAACACTGCCTGCATTGGCCCTACACTGGACAACACCTCTGTTTCCTGAAAAGGCTATTTTCACCAGGTTGCTGTGATGGGAGGGGATGCATTCTCATCCTCACAC
Organism: Anomalospiza imberbis; assembly: GCF_031753505.1. Classification (NCBI taxonomy): domain Eukaryota; kingdom Metazoa; phylum Chordata; class Aves; order Passeriformes; family Viduidae; genus Anomalospiza; species Anomalospiza imberbis. The sequence continues at coordinate 11,545,449 of NC_089696.1, read as the reverse complement.
ATGTTCTCTGCCCTGCAGTTGTCTACTCAAAGATAGGAGCTGCCAGACATCAGGCCTCGGTCACCCTGTGCACTTTGTTGTCCCCTTTCCCCGTGAGAAGCCCTCTGCATTCCATTCTCTCAGAAAACAGCCTCAGCACCTGCATTCCTCCTCCAGCTGCCCTGGGACAGAGCATTTCCCTTCCCAAACTAGCCTTGCTGGGTTCAGATGGAGCCAGGACAGTGTGACACAGTACCCATCATCACCCTGTTCAGGAGCATCCTGGCTTCCTATGCAGGATGGACAGACTGACCCACCCACAACCCTGGGAAGGTTTCAAGTGCTTCTCACTCAAATTTTCTGCCCTTCTCCTCCCATTGTGCTGCCCTCTTTTAGACTAATCTTCCCAAACCCTGCTTGCAACTACTTAATTTTGACAGGAGCTTTTGAGAGAAAGGGCAGTAGTGGCAGTGAAGCTGGAAATGTGAGACCAGAGAGTCTGGAGAGCTGGTGCCACAGGCCCAGGCACAGTGAACGTGACCACACATAGATTTGTACATGCATGCCCTGACTGCAGCCATCCAGGCCTCTCCAGCGAGCAGAATGAGCTGTGTACTTAACTAATGAATTAAACAACTATAATTAATTCTATTTATAAGATGCCTCTAGGTGTATTTACAACAAGAACAATAAAAACAATAACACATTACATGATGCCAAGCAGCATTAGTTAATGCAAACGAGAACACAGAGCAGCGAAACCCCAGCACTGGCTGCCCTGTGCCTCCAGCCTGGCTAAGCAGCACTGCCTGGGCCCCTTCTCAGTTTTATTTTGCTCCCCTCAGCTCTGGTTTCAACCACTCATTGGCTTTTCAAAAATGTCCTTTCTATTTTTTTCTGTTGGAGAGGTCACTTAAATCTAATAATCTCCAGTTTAAAATGGGTCTTCCCATCTCGTCACATCCAGACTTCACTGGACCAGTGTGTCCATCTCAAATTTTCTGCCCATTTGCAGCCAACCCCAACCAGTGCCCCAAGAGCGCCAGGAAAACCTAACAAAGTGGGGCTGGAGTTGCCAGAGGGCAGCAGGGTTAGGCAGCCATCACAGCAAACCCTGCACCATCACCACCCCACAGCAGCATCCCAGTGCAGGGATGTGCCCTCAGCAAGTGGCAGCCAGGGATGGAGATGCAACAGGAGCACTGCAGGAGAAAGGCAGGGACAGCTGTCTGTTGGGAGAGACCTCACAGGCCATCAGGGTTTGCAGAAGAGTTTTCCTCACGTTCAGTTTTACCACCACATTCTCCTTCTGGTGGGAATTTAAGCCAGTGGCTGTTGTTTGCTTGGATTTGATCTCTTGATAGCAAGGTTGGGGTGAAATATTCCTCCCAGCCCTGCACACCGACTCTCCAGGCAGGAGCACATGTCTAAACCTTCTGATGGCTGTTAGACTTGGTTAAACCAATACTCTTTTTATTATTTTTCTGGCAATAAACATATGGGCTGTAACTCTTTTTGTCAGCACTCCAAGAAGGATTTAACACCTTCCCCATAGAGGACAGCCTACTGATTACCTGCTGCTCTGCTGGGATGTCTGCAGCCTACCTTCCCGAACTCCAAACTCATTTACAAATCCAGCATGCCTGATTTCTGGGGGAGCTGCAGCATTTTCCTTAGAGCAGGCACGCAGTGGTCTGTACTCCAGGAGAAGATGCACAGAGTCAGAGCCTGAGCTTGGGGGTTGCTTACTCCCCACTTGCTTTAGCGGCTGGGGAAGGGACTTGGGTGCAGCAGAGGGTCTGTTCCTTCCCAGGGGTCCCTGCAGGATCCTCTGTGGGTCATATGAGGGATTGTGAGTGTGACCAGGGAGGGTTTGATTGTCAAAATCCACCTTCATGCAGTCTTGAGATGCCCCAGGCTACTCACACGGTGTTTTCCTATCCTTCAGTTTCTGGGGCTGCCAGTTACTGGTCTCTTGAATGATGGAGATGAGCAATTAATGATAAGAAACTCCAAAGAGTCGTTGTTCTACTTGCAGCTATTGGGTGTGGTACCTGCCTGCAGTGGTGCTCCTGAGAGCAGTTTTCCCCTCTGAGATGTGCACTGTGGAGAGCTGAGCTCAGCTCTGCACTGGCTCTCACTTGCCCCATGTTGTATGGAGTGAGCTGATACCCATGACATTTTGAGGGGTCAAGGCTGCAATGTGCCGAGACAAACCCACTCAACCCACCTCCATGTTCTGGTTCCCTCTGGTCATCACCACGGATGTTCTTCCCTGCAAGCAGACCATCCCCAAAGGCTGTGAGCTCCCCACCACCCTCCTCTGCAGCCCCTCTGCAAGGGGAGGCTGTGCAAAATTCCCATCCCTGCTTTCTTTGGCAGGGATTTCCTTGAGCTTTTCAGTTTTGATAGCTCTTCCTGGCACATGGCCAGCCAGTTCCATGCTCCTTTTTACTCATCAATCTTTTCACCAAAACATGGTGATATACACTGTGATGTACACTGAGAAGCATCCCCACGGGCTCCCAAGACAGCAGACAAATTACCAGATTATTTGTGAATTTTAGCCACCCGATGGGAATTCAATGCTTCAACTGTAAACGTGAAATCAGCTACTTCCTACAACTTCAAAACAGGGAGCTGTTAACAAGTCAGGTAAATTAAACAGCAGACTCTTTGCACTAACAGGCAGAGCTGTCAGGAGAAGACAGATGCCTGCAATCAGCATGGAGCTCAGCCTGGCTCCCCACCCCTGGCTTGAGGAAGAAAGCACTGACTTATTCTGGAGCAGCTGCCTGGGAAGTTCCTCCAGGAGCAGATCTCCCCCTGCCTTTGCTGCCCTTCACTGGGATGCTCTTGCGCAAACCCAGACAGGGCACTGGTACCAACCCATGGCGGGCACCTCACTCCAGCATCCTGCTCCTTTATGCTGTTGGCCCCTGAAAACCCTTCAAAACCAAGCTTGCAAGAGCTGTGGGGGGAAATGCATCCAGAAATTGTGCTGTGAGCACAAAATGGCTTTAAAACCTCACCTTGCCAGAGATCAGATAGAGGAGGAACAGTGCTCAACCGGGGATCAAGCTGAAGGTATTGCTCAGCTGAACAAAGCCACTTTCCCTGCAAAAAGCCATCAAAAGCAGGGTTACAGGGGCTCATCCTCTCCTGCTGCACAGGGATCTGTTAAGCCAGAGTGTAACTCTGAGTGCTCCCACGCAGAGAAACTCTTGACAAGGGGAAAATGCAGCTACACTCAAATTTGTTAGGTAAATTTATTGTGGATAATTTAAATACACTACAGAACTTAGTGTGCCGTATGCACACTTTGATAGGGCTCCACAGTGCTGTAATCAACTAGTGCTGACAATAGGAAATGCAGATTTATTAATTCTCATTTATATATTGGCTTAAATACCTTAGAGTTAAATAAGCAGATTTTTTTTCCTAATTCCCCCTTCTTACTGCATGGCAGATCAGGTTAAATTTATTAAGAATTGTCACTGGCATGAACCAATTTATATTGCACTCTTCTGAAATGTGAAAAGTACTCACAAAAAGTAGTATTTGGGGGGATGAAACTAAAAGGCATCTAAAAGGGTTTGAGATTCCTTTTTTCCTTGTCTTACCTCTTAGAACAAAGTTGGTAAAGAGAAGCATATGCCATCCTTGCACCTCCCTTGGAAGATTCTTTGACGGCTTGTTTAAAATATTTATGTGGGTACAGAAGGAATTACTCTCAGCTTTGTGTCTGCAAACAATTCCCAGCAGTATACTGCAGGAGGCTTTCAAGGTTTGGGCCTTTTTTAAAGTAGTTAGGAAGCCTTTGCATAAATGTAATCTGATTTTATTGTTTTGACACTTCTGAAATGATAAATATTGTTACTGAAAGTCAGCAAAACAGATGGATGGCTGCCTTGGCGGATTTTGTGAAATCTCATGCTAATTAAGGGACTGTCAGGCAAAAAAAAAAAAAAAAAAGAAAAAAAAAAAGAAAAAAGTATTGAGATTGAGATACTGCATTTCCTTGTCTGACTTGACACACAGGGAAAAGTGCTGCTGGGGAGGTGCTGCTGGGGCTTGAGGAGCATGTGCCTTGACAGGCTCTCACCCCCTTGCCCCCTGCTCTCTGCTCAGAAACCTCACAAGATTTTGGAGCAATGTTGTCTTTCTCTGAGCTTTAAAAAGAGTGGGTGATCTCAGAACATGTTGGGAACTCAGTGATGAAACAGGAGGATGGTAAAACACTCCCTGTGCATCTTCCTTGGCCGTGCCCATGAGAGTGTACACCTACAGTGTCAGGACTTTTGCGGACCTGGGGATGAAAAAGCATCCAGGGATTCCTCCTTGTCTGAGAGAACAGGCACAGGAGAGGTCCCAGCACTGGGTGAGGGGGGAAGGATGCAGCACCTGGTTGTCTTTAACTGAAACAGCCACAACACCAGTAAAAAGTTACAGGCTGGCACAAAATTGATTGGTTCTAGGAGGTAAAGATTGAAAAACACCGGTGGACTCAAAGGGCTGGTGGGAATGAGCAGGACCTGCCCAGGGTTTTGTTTACAGTTCCAGGTTCCCACCATTAAGCAGAAGAGCTGACAGGGTTGTTTTCCTTCCAGCAGCTTGAACTCATCTGTTTGTCTTCATCTCTGTTTGCAAACAGCAGCCCAGGGCCAGCTTTGCTTTCACTTTATCCTTGGTGGCAGAGAGAGCTGCAGAAACTGGAGCTGCAGCCTATCCACAGCATGAGGGATGGGAAACAGCTGAGTAGGGAGAGCCCTGATTCCCTGAGGAGCCCAGGTTAAACAAGCCTAGTGTGGGACCCACAGGCATTCACAAGCCTCCCTGCCAGCTTGGGAAAAGGGTTGAAACGCAGCCAAAAATGTTCCATCACTGTGGGCTCCACACTTTGTCAGCCTTCTTCATGTCAAGGGGCAAAAGGATCCTGAATATATCCTTGAGGATCCTGATTATCCTTGGTAATCCTTGATTAGCATCCTTGATGATGTCCTGAACATGATTTTGGTTTTCCTGAGACACCCAAGCTATGCAGTGTGGGACAGCAGAGTGCAAGGGACCAGTTGCTGGTCTGGGATCAAGGAGTTGTTGAGTTACAGCACCAGGTCTGTCACTATTCACTGACTTTGTTAGAGATAGTTCATCAAGGATATTAATGTTCTTTTTCATTGTTGCAGCCTTCAGCTGGTTTCTCCCACAGCAACTTTATATCCATCACCAGGGCAAGCAGTGCTGACAATAAAAATCCAGCCTTCCCCAAAGGGAAGGGAGCGTTCATCACCAGGTGCCACTGCTGTTCTGGGGACATGGGTGGCTGCAAGCAGGTCATGGTTCATCTCTCTCATTCCTCCCAAAATATTGCTGAGCGGGTTTTAAAGAGAGCAGTCACAGGCCTGGATATGTCTCACCACTCTCAAAGCCTGGAGAGCTTTGGTGGGAGTCTCAATCCTCTGGGTGACTTTTTCCAACTAGGGCAGTGAGTGGAGAGTTCAGGGAGCAATTTCTCCAATCCAGGAGGGAATTGCTCACCAGGATGTCCCGGCATAGGTCCCAACCTGATGTCCCATGGTGAACAAACCCCACCACACTCCTCACAGTGGCAGAGTCCACTTGCCCACCCCATCTTCTCCTGCAGCAGCACCTCTCCTTTCTACATCCACAACTGCCAGCTACTTCTCCGCTTTTGTGGGTTGTCCCAAGCAACCTCCTACTTTACTTCCTAAAGATATCCAACTCTAAGAAGACCTTCCCACTGGCATCCACACTCCCTGCTCCTGTACATGGTTAGAATCCTGTCACTGTTTGCTTAGCAGCTTCACCCAAACACCCCCAACATGGGCACAAAGAAAAGAAAGCCCAACCATTGCCCCTTCATATGTATGTAAGCATCTTCCAACCCTCCCAGTCTCCAAAGTACTTGGCTTTGTAAGCTTGGCCAGATCTTCCTTGGCTTTCATACTGATCCTGTTGTTGCATTTTAGGTTTCCTTTTAATTTTAAAAATCTCAATGATATTTTGCTTTTTTTTCCTTTTATTTCCCAGGTTGCTAATATTCCTTTCAATGGGCCTTGATTAATGGCTGAAAGCTCAGGAATATTCCTGGTATTCACTTAGCCAGAGCAATTACACTGCAAAAAGCAGCATGAGAACCCTAGGTTGACATGCAAATAGCCATGTTACACAATTAGTTGATGCACAATTAACTGGAATAATGACAAATATAGTCAAATAAGGCTGGATTTAGGCTGTGTAAATCTGAGGCATACCTTAGGGTTATACAATTAAGAGACGTAAGGAGACAACAGCAGAATCCTTCAAGGACGAAAAGCCTATTCCTGAGAAAAATTATTTTCTCTTTAGATCCAGCCTGGGAAAAACTGGCAAAACAAAAGGCAAAGTGGCCTGAATGTGACAATGACTAGACAGGCATATGTCCCTTGCCTGTGTGGGCTTGCACTGAGAATTACCAGCACCACTCAGGGCACCTCACCCTGCTTCCATGCAGGAGGACCCTGCACAGGGTTCCTCCACCCCAGTCTCAAAGTCTTGGAAAAGGCCAATCACCTCCAAACCTGCCCAAGCCTCAGAGGACACCTTTGCTTCTGCTCCTCATCATTTTTTATAACCCAAGAACCACCAAACTTTCTTGGAATAAGAAGGGGGAAAAAAAAATCGCACTAACATCTTGCACAGCATTGCCACAATGGTCTCCACTACGACCCACTAAAAAGGAGGATAAACTTTGAATGTTCATCTGTCAATTTTATTTCCCTCCCATCTGTTTCTTGCTGGTTTGCAAGCCCAGAAACAGGGAGAGAAGGTGGGATGCAGACACTTTTTTTCTGCAGCTGCCTCAGAGCTTGTCTTCCTGTTGTCCAGGCTGACAGTGGTCTGTGATCCACACAATGTGACCAAACCTGCACAGCCCCTTGGTAACAAAATAATTACCCAGCAGGCAGGGAGCACCGAGGGCTTTCTGCAGCCAAAGGAACAGGACATGCTCGCCGCTGGAATGCGCAGAGGACAATCATGCCTCAGGGTCCATGCAACGTTCATTTTATTTTATTGCTACTTTATTTTCCTGTCCTTTAGAAAACTGCTGCATTAACCCCCAGATCTTAGATATTGAGCCTAGCTGGTGTTAAAAGTTTAATTACTCTTGCTGTTAATTATGATGCTTGCAGAGAGCGCTTGCCATGCAGGCCTGGTAAGCTTTGATTCCCTGCATGGTTTTAATGGTGGGATGTATTTTGGGGGTAGTTTTATGTCCTCTGATGATAGAAAACTCTGATGGATTCTGGGTCTAGAGACAGGTCTGAGAGCATCCCAGGATGACCCCAAGCATGGACTTTCAGATGTGCAAGTAAGACAAGATATCCTGGGTGGAGGTGTCCTGATCCAGGCTGCACTTGTTTTCCTGTTCCCTGTACCTTGGTCTATGGGTCTGAATGACCACTTCCGTTTTTTTCCTGGTCTCTTTTATTCCTGCTGCTCTTGCTCATCTTCCTAAACACTTGTGTTCTCTGAGTTTGAGTTCTCAGTGGACGGGCCTGCAGACTGGTCCTCAACATAGCCAAAGCAAATTCATTTAAGAATTTACTTGATTTACTGTCATTTCCTGCGTGTTTCACCAGCTTGTGATATTCTGTATATTTTGAAGGCTTTAGATATCCACATCTTCTCCTGTCTTGATCAGTAGCCCTACTCCATTGGTTGAAGAGGGAATTAATCAAACCCTATAAAATATTCTCCATGTTCAGTCTCTTACTGGGGTTCTATTGAGAAATAAATGATGCTTTAGGACTTAAATCAATGTTTCTTGACCCAATACCCTTAATGTGATTTCAGTGGGGTTTGGATCAGCTCTTTAGCATACACATTATTACAGTAAATGTTCTTTATCTAGAGAAGATATTTAGCCTTGAAAAAAGATCAGGAACATTTCAAGCAGTCAAAGACAAATTCTGCATGATCACACATACAATAATGATTGATGGTAATGGAAAAAAACAAATGCTATCACGATGATTTACTCGCCTGTCAAAAAAAATTAGTCATCCTAGAATTATGCCAAGCTTATGTGTGTGTGGGGATATGTGCACAAACACACGTGTGTAGGGACACAGGCCAGGTTGCATTTGTGACAGCAGCACGTGCACATGCTCTGGGGCTGGGCAACACAGTGACAAAAGAGTCTCTTGCACAGTAGAAAACATAATTCACAAGGGTGGCAGCAGTGCTTTGCTGAGGGATGATGAGAGGAAGCATCTAATTTCCAACGTGTGCCACGCCAGCTATCGCTGTATGTGGGGAAACATACAGAACACGTGTGCTGAGGCCTCAATCCACACTGCAAGTCAAACCAATCTGGTTTTAAGCATGGACAGTTTGAACATATTTCATCCTAGGGATTTTTGGTGATATGGAATGGAGGTGATTTTGCAGGTCCCCAGTGTCATGTATATACTGTTACATATTTGAAATAGATCTGCCATGTATTTCATCCTGTATTTATTTTTGCCAGCTGGGAAGTGGGGGTTGCTGCTATCAGACATTTGGGCTCCTTGCTGCTGATCGGGGAGGAGGGCTCTTTGTGGGGTTTTATTTGTTGGGTTTCCCCCCCCCCCACCCCAGCACAATTTCAAGTAGTTTCATGTCATTAATCTGGTCGTGAACCTCCCCTCACATCTAAAACCATCACAAGAGTGGACAAGACCATGCCAAGATCTCTATTTCTCTACATAAATCAAATTCTTTTACAATCCTTCAACATAACACATTAAAATATGCCTGTCTCACCCGCTCTCTCCCGGCAGCTCTCCCGGATTGCCTGCGAGAGGAGTGGAGACCCCTGGGAATTGTTTAGCAGCGATTCACTGGGTCAGTGTATTAGAACAGACTCAAGTCTATCAGCCAGATGGTGACTTCAGAAAAAAATTGACACACCATTTCAAACTGATTTCACGCAAACCCTCCTGAGGGGAGCCAGTGGGAATCCAGCAATCAGATCTGTTGTGAATAAATATTACAAAATTGTCAATTACAAAAGGGATGTTTAAAATGTTTGACTGATTTAGAATCTATTCATTCCTTGCCTTATGCTTTGGTGATGGATCTTTCAATATCACTGACTGATTGCTTCTCTTGGCCAGAGAAATCTTAGATTTGAATTTTTTTATTGGAGGAAGTTATTGTGCTGCCTTTCCAGGCTTTTATGGTAAGCAAGCATCTGAGATAAAAGCTAAGCCAGGTACAATTTGGAGCATGATTTCTTCTACAGATAGTGGCTTAAAAATGAGCCTTGGACTTAATAAGGCAATCAGGTCTGAACATTTTCAAAGCTACACAGAACCAAGATCTTTCACAAGTAAGTTTAAACAATGTACATGCAAATGACTGCTTTTGCAGGCAAGAGAAGTTGGAATATTCTTCCAAGCACCAGTTATGCATGCTCATCAAGTTATGTATTCAGCTGAAAAAGTTATTCGCCTTGTGCTGAAACTCACAGTGGAGGCAATTTTTGTGCTTGTGCTGCCCATGAGACTGCTCTCCATCCATCACTTTCTCTGGCCTTTCTTTGTCTCAAACCGCACATCCAGACTGGCCATCCCCATCTTGGCAGGGCTCGCTGAGCCTTCCCCATGCTTGGCCACCCTCTCCCTCCCTCAGAGCACACCAGTGCTGCCTTTGAGCCACCTGAGTCCATTCCATAACAGTTCAGCTTCCCCACGGCAGATACTTCTGTTTCCAAGGGATCTTTGATTTTACCAGCGCTACTGGACCACTCTCTGCTTCCCTCTGATGGAGACCTGATCCCTGATGTGGTCAGTGCTCACTCCTCTCTTTTTATTTTTTTTTTCCTATCTCTGAGGTGGTTTAATTTATTGTCCCAGGGTGGTATCACCAGTTGTCTCTCTCTCTTTAGATCTTCATATAGTAAATAGTAAAGCTCACCTCTGAGTGAAACTCTTGTTCCCACAGGTCTTTTAGCTAGTCTGTGCAGGTCAATCTCACCAGTCCTTCACTCCCACCAGATGGAGATATCATCACTAGAAAGGACAATGAGGCATAAATCAAAGTTATTCCACAAACAGAATTTCAAAAGGTTTCTAAGGATGAAAATTAAATTTATAAAGCTTCATTGGTGCAGTATTATCTAATTGTATCCAGATTGTAGTAAATTTATAGATTTATATAAATTAATATCCTATGTTTTCATCCTGGATTTGTCTCAATTTCTCAGGGATTACAGCACTTTCTAGTAGTCCTAAAATTTCTTCAATAAACAGATAGATCTCTCTTCTAAATAATCCAGGTTCCAGGCCTTGTTTCCCCAGATTATATCCACAGTTCAGCCATCAGCCTGAACCTGATCTGGGCCTGGAAGAATCTTTCTTAGCAAATATTTGTCCACCTTTTTAGAGACTTGGTTTGCCTGACTCAGAGGCGCTGTGGATGTGAGCAGTGATGTGTGGTATTTGTATTGCCTTTCCCTGTGCCCTTGCTCCCTGGGCAATGGTCATAGGCAGCTCTAAAGAGGAAAGAGCCATAAAAGCTGATGTCTCTGCCCAGAAGTGATGAAAGATGATCTCACATCTGGGTGACACCTGTGGTCTCTGTCTCTCTTGCTCTGAATACCTGCTGTTTATCTGCTGTCCTGCCTCTGGCTGGAGTGGCCCATGCTGCTGGGGTCATGAAAAGCCCTCACTGAACCCCCTCTTGCCTTGGGCTCACACCACGCTCCCCAGTGTGGTTGCAATCCAGTGCTGTCCTCACTTCTCCTCCCCAGCCCAGAGGCAGCATCACTGACCCACCAGTGCCCCCAGCCCTGGCTTTGCCTCTCCTGGAGATGGTATCTGGCTGTCCCTGGGACAAGCTCATGCCTTGCAGTGGCAATGCCATGGAGTGGCAGCCCCACAAAGCCGAGATGGGCCCCAAGTCCCTCTGGCACGGGGTGACATCTCCTTCCCACTCCCTCCTTGGTTCTTTGTCCCTGTGCTCCCCCCAGCACCTGCCACTGATGGTTCCTTAGGATACAGAAACAAACCAACGATGGAAGTGCACATGATCCACATGGCTGTGACCAGAGTTTCCTTGCTGAGGTCTGAGACTCATCCAGCATGTCCTGGCCACCGTGTCCCTGCTCTCCCTTAACACCCTTCCCAGGCTCTGGAGAAACACTTTGGTGGCACCACAACTCTGACATCAGTTTCCTGCAGAAACCCCCCTCAGCAGACCTCTCGGTGGTTTCCCAAACTCCAGGCCCCTCTGTGGCCCTCGAGCTCTGTCCCCACAGCCTGCTGCCATCCCAGCACTGCAGCCAGCATCCAAGCTGCCCGCCTGGGAAACTGGGGGCAACCGCTGCCAACAGAGACCCGGAGACAGCAGATAGAGTTGCAGGGTCATTATTTGCAGGAGCCTCTTGATCAGTGGTATGAAAGACAACAACAAAGGTCATCCTGAACTTTAAACTCAACACCGTTTCCCATCCCCCCAGCAAAGCACTTTCCACCCAGGCAGTAAATCTCTCTGTGATGAGGGAGAGAGCACCATTTTCAAAGAGCAGGTCCTTCCCAGACATCAACTTCAGCAACTGAGCCTCTGTTCATCCGAGGGAGAGACACAAAGGTTTGGTTCTGAAACTTTCAGCTCAGCCTCTACCTCCCGTTTCTACACCACCACAAGAATTGGGAGAACTGGTCTTGCCCTGGGCTGTCCCTGCAGCACGGCAGGGCTCAGAAATGGGGCTGACAAGCTTGGATGGTGAGTGCTAGGGACACCCCAGACACAGGAAACTCAAGGATCCTGGGTCTGCCTGCCACCTCAGAAGCAGGGAGATGTGGGTGCGGCATCAGATCCAGGCTCAAGGGGATTTTCCATCCCAGGGTGCATTTAAGGCTTGTTGGGGTTTCAGGGTTCCCAAAACACTGTCATGCTTTCAAAGAAGTGTCTCTCCTTGTGGTGAGATTTTTACAATAACTACTCATTGCACACCAAGAGGTACCACTTGTAACAAAGAAAAATACCCAGAGAACAAGAAAATAAGTCCTGGCTCCAGAAACAGTTCCACACAAAACATTCAGATTTGAGTCAATATTATAGAGATTTTTTAATAAAATTGGTCAGAAATTTCCCTCTGAATGACAATCAGAAACTCCTTCAGTCAGCCACTGAAACTGCCTCACACCCTTTTAGGTCGTCTCTGAGGTTCCACACTCTTCCATGCTCTCGCTTTTTTTTTTCCCCTTCCTTCCCTATAATAAGATTTATTATTGGGTTATTCTTCATGGTATATTAGCCCTTAGCCAGAGTCAGTGCTGACAGAAATGTTAGTCATTTGGGCTCTGCTTAACCTGCTAAGAAGAACTGAATTTACAGAATGGGACGAGGCTTTTTATGATTTCATTCCAGAGCCAAATCAGATAAGAATAATTATCCTCTCCTGGGATATTAGGCAGCACCTCCCCAGGACCGGCAGCTGACAGCTGTTTTATTGGTTGAGTCACTTGGGTCTGGAGTCGAGGATTAATTGTTCATGTGTCTGGGTGGTTCCAGGAACAACAGTGAAAGGTTCTTTCTGGAGATGGGAGATAATTTATTTTCAATTGTTTTCATGCACATGATTTCAGTGGACAAGGTGAATTAAAAATAAAATCGCATAAATAACCCTGCTCCCACCACTCTCTGCATTCTTTGTTAAACACTGGCTTGTGCATTTCAGATCTGGGGTCTTTAGCAGAAAAAAAATGTAGCATCAGAGGAGATGCAGTCCTTCCAAAGCAAGCTCAAGTCCACTTTGTCACCAAATGTCCTCTCTGCCTAACCCACGAAGGCAGTGCCCGATGCCCACCCCTGCCCTTCCTTGGCACACACCCCCAAATGCTTTTATTCAGAATTAATTTACTCCTGCCTATCACCTGCTTGAGATTATTCTAATGATAATGGCCTCAATCCAAAGCAAATTAAAAACCAGTGGTGAGGCTTTCCCTGCCTCGAGCAGCCTCGCACTCGGCTGAGCGCGGCTTTGCTGCGGCCACCGTCTCTCCTGGGTGGCAGGGGCTGGCTGTCCCCTCGCTGGGACACACGCTGTGCCTCTGTGACGGGCAGAAGGGGCCCAGGAGCGGGCAGGGAAGGCAGTTGCCTGGAGCAGCAGGGGCTCGGGCAGCTCAACACCCATTCCCAGCTTGTCTGCACAGCTCTGCCAGCGCTGGGGAAGCCAGGGAGGAATCCTCGCCCGCCCTTCCCTGGGATGCAAGTGGCAACAGGAATAAAAGTCCTCCATTCTCCAAGGGTGTGCTGTCAGCTTTCTGCTCAACATCCCTTCTCCTCCAGCTTGTGGAAGCTGCCTGTCCATGGGTTGGGTTTTGCCTGTGTGTTGAGGATGGGGAGCAGCTCCAAGGGGGTTTTTGCTCTGGGGTTTGCAGTTTGAGTGGAAAGGCGCAAGTCTCCAAGTCCCCTTGCAGAGCTCACATCAGTGCTCCCACGGTCCAGCTCATGCTGCAATCACTGTGCCTCAAAACAGGGAAGGTGTTCTGGCAGAAACGGCCTGGATGTGTGAGGGAAGAAATTTATAGTAACTGTTTGCCACCCTTCCCCCCTTGACATCTTCATGTTGTGTCCATATCTGTGGTACAATAGCTTTGGATTGCAAGGAGAGTTTTAAGTTCCTCTCAAGAAGAGGAAAAAGAAAGAGTCAGGGCAAACCATCCCTGGGGCTGGCTGAATGAACAGGGGTCTTACAGCTTTGGAGCAGGGTGAGTCCTTGCACTGCTGCACCTCAAACCCAGGGAGCAGACCCCTCCAGCAGATAGAGGACATGAGGTCTTTGTGTGCATGGAGGAGACACTGGACAGTTTTCAGGCTTGGCACAAAGTGAGCAAAAGTCTCACTGAAGCCAACAAGCATCTTTGCCCACTTCTGCCAGGGCTAACTTTGTCCCTGAGGCCATTACCCGGGGGCTTTCAGGCGCTTCGGGTGCACATTGCTGATCTGTCAGATGAGGAAGTTATGAGGAAGCAATGGAGTGTCACGAAGGGATTGAAGAGAATTGATACGTGAGCCTGGATAATTATGAGGTTGCCAGTCCAGTGTCATTTCACGGCTGGGCTGGCTCTTTGTGGTGTATGATACCCATCAATGCAAAAATGGAAATGAAGATAAATGGGGCAATGGCAGCAGCAGTTAGATCTATCTTGCAGGCTGACTGCCGAAGTTCCCTGTTGATTTGGGAGCAGCATCCTCCATCAGCAGCAAGAGGTGAATTTGGGAAGTGTGACTTGCCAAAACCAGCTATGAGATCCAGGACAAGCCATTGAGTACTGCCAGGCTGGACAATTTTAAGAAAGTAGTGGACCAATCTGTACTTTTTCAGGGTTAAATTGTCTCTGCTGTGTCTGCTTTGCCTGTTAAGGTGAACATCACAGGCAAGGTTGAAGTAGGACAGTGATGCAGCTGGGCTAGGAGGACATCAGGGAGTGACAAAGTCATGGGGTGGAAATTTTATGTTAGATAAGAAATAACAGGAGCTAATACAGAGGGTCTTAACATATGTCCATGCAATAGAAATAAATGTAGGACAAGCAAAGTTTTAACTTCAGAAGAGAAGAAAAAATTGTTTCCACACAGGAGAGAGCTGCCTGTGATGTACCTGATCAGAATCCCAGTAGGCAGGACACTGAGGCTCAACTGGGCAGTGTGACTTTCTCAAGGTCACATCAGTATTTCCCTCCTTGGGAGAGAAGTGTGGACTATGAGAAAATGGAAACTTGTGATTTGCACCAACACATGTTGCATCATCCTGAAGCTGACCTAGGTTCACTCAATCTGACCCCACAGTAGTTACAGACAGAAATCCCTGAAAAGTCAGAGATGCAATATTTTAGAAGAGACAGGATGATTCCTACAGAAAGAAATTTGTAGGGATTACAAGAAGAGGAGGAACAGCACAAGATACTGCACATTAAAAAAAAGTACATTGGTTATAAATGGATTTAGTTATGGAAATTTTTGTTGTGTAGCAGCTGCCCATAGCCTGACTCTGTCTACAGAGAGGTGCCAGAAACCCCAAGACAGTGGTGGAGGGTGGAGAGGGGGAAGCTCTCAGGATGGTTTTGAGGAACCAAGTGTTTTGATTGTGATCCCCAGCCCTCTGCGTTGAAGAGCGATGCCAAACAGATGATGACATGATTTATTTGCACAAGGTGCTGCCCTCACCATGCATGAGATGTCCAGGAAATAAAGGCTCTCAGACCTCAATTAGCAATGAGATTCCAGTGATAACGAAGCACTGACTGCTGCCTGGGACGGAGGAGAGTGAGACCTGATTAGGGGAGTAGTGGAGGGTGTCTGTAAACATGGCCAAATCCAGGGCTGAAGTGCTGGGCTGACATTACCTGTCACCCTCTGTATTGCCCCCCACTTCTGTGAGCTGAGAACATGTGGGAGCTTCAACCCGTACTTGCTGCATGGTCTCCACAGAAAGGACACCTTTCTGGGCTCAGGAGATGGAGATTTGGGTCAGAAGCACTCGCAGTTACTGTGCACAGTGTTTTGCAGATCAGTGGAGATGCTGGTTTACATCCATTTCAGCCAGGAGAGAAGAAGGCTTGGGTCAGGCAGAGGAGCACTGCATGAAATACAATGGCACTGAAATCACCACCTCACCCCACATCCTTCTCGGGAGGGGGGGAAATTTCAACATCCTCCAAGTTTAGGACACTAAAATAAGTGAGAAGCATTTGGGATCCTGTCTCACCCCAGCAAAGAGGAGAATTATTGGGAACAGAAGACAGAGTGTCCCTATTACTGGCCTAGCAAACATTTAATATGAAGTCCAGCAGCTCTAGATAGTTCTTTCGTGAAGCATAACTAAGACGTTGACAAGAGATTTAAAAACTTTGTCGCATCAATGCAAGAAATTGGAACTGGATGCAGTTTTATTGGAAATGTAAGGGCTTTTTTCCATGTCTATGTTCAATAGAAAACTTAAATATTGAAAGGAAAGCTCTCTGGGGATGGAAAATCCCCTCCAGTTCACCCCACGGCGGACAAGAGGGATGATAGCTTTTCAAACCAAGGCTGAGACCTCTCCTGGGAGAAAAAACAGCAGGAAAAAGGTCAAAAGGTTAAAGCTTAAATTTAGGAAACTTGTTTTCTTCATTACTTTTAAATTTCACACTTTAAGATAAGAATTTAATAGCACAAATTTGGGAGATATTTCCATTTTCCCTATTAGGAGATAGCTGCATGCAGTGGATGCAGTCAGGGCTACAGAGTTTCTCTCTCTTCCTGGCAGAGTGGTGGTGGGAGGTTGGTGGGTTGAGGATGAGGAGAGACCTCATCCTCAACAGTGAAGAGACCTCCAACTCACCCCATAACCTTGAAGCAGGTTATTCACCCTTTTCTTGTTTTTCTCCCATGTAAGAAAAGGTGCAAAACAAGCAGCTGGGACTGAAAAGGGCTTGCAATTACTTGGCATTGTCCTCATCAGCAGAACTCAGACATCTCTGGGAACTGATAGGACAGTGATGCCTATGCCTCAGTTTCCCCAGCTGTGGCAAAGCTGTGCTCTCCCCCAAAACAGGCTGGAGCTGTACTTATAAATCAGCTAGCTAGCAGGAGTTAGAGCTGCTGTAACAAAATCAAGAGGGAGAAAGTTGATCTATTTTCTTTATTCCCCCCCCCCCAAATCAGATGCAAACCCACTCTGCTCAAATCCTCCGCTCTTAATGTGGGACTCTGCCAGTTTAGGAGGGGGGCAAAGCGGGGATTTCCGATGCAAAATTCAGGACAGTCGAGAGGCGATGTAATAATTGTCAGTCCAGAGAGCACCCTGGTGCACATGTTCGGAGGATAAGAGTGTCACCAGAGTCTATTGTCTGTCCCCTCTCTGTTAAAGTAGAGATAAGGCTGGGATAAATCTCACTGGGACATTCTGCCCTATGATGTTATTTCATGCCACATCACCTAATAGGTGTATTTTCACACTGCTTGCTACTGCTGTGAGGCTCTGCAGCTCCTAGCCAGGCTGACAATCTCACTATATGGAGAATGGAATAGTGACGGCTAATTGATTTTACAGCAGTACCGAAGGACAGACAATGAAAGTACCATCAATTTAATCCACTATTTAATGGTTCCAATTTAGCCTCTGTAAATGCTCACTAAACTAATTTCTCTGGGTTCAGCAATCTGAAAAGCTATCATATCTCTAATCTCCTTCAATATATTCATCTGGAAAAGGGAATTTAGCCAATTCTGATGTGCGGAGATGATCTGTTAGCACAGTGTAAATGTTTATAACACGGCAATCTAGTTCGTTTATAAGGATATGAAAAGTTTTATTGGGGAGGGCACTGAAGTGGAACCACGGGATAATAGGCAGTTACCCAGCAGTCTCTGGGAGCCAGGGAGCGGGCAGGCATGCAGAAAAATACTAGGATTTACTTTAATCCCAAATTGTAAGCTAAAGTTCTGCCCAGTACATGATGCACCTGGGACTACTGGAACAAAGGATTGTCTCCCGTCCCCCCATGACCCAGGCATTCATGCTACACCATGATAGCAACAGTCATTTTATTTCCTCCAAGAGGCTGAAAATTAGTTTAGTTTTAGCACATATATATCTCCTTGTCCAACCAAGTTGCTAGAGAGGAGCTAGTCTTGAGGGCACTTTCTCTCCTCTAGGGTTTGGGGGATTTGAGGTTTGACTTCTGGGGTTTTTTACAGAGGTTGGGTTTTTCATGGTGAAATCTGGTTGCCCCCAAGTCCTGGAGCCTACCCCAGTCTCCAGCTGCCAGGATACCTCTGCTGCTCAGACAGCCCTGAGACCCTCCTGAAGCCAAGGTGGAGGTTTTTCCCCAACCGCTGTAGGAACAAGACCCGATGACCTAGAGGGAAAAGTTCCCTTGAGGTTTAAAGTTTTTTTCCATCAATTCACCCCTATTTTCCCTCTCTTGGAGGAGTGTTTATCCTTGGTCCAAATCCAAAACTGAAATCCACCACCAGTCCAGGACAAAACATATCAGGTTTATGTTTTTGGACCCCATGCATGCACCATCTCTCCCTCTTTGTTGCCTGTATCCTGAGGAGAACAGAGACTGGTATGTGCTGGTTCTAATCCCAGAAACTGGGGACTGTTCCTTGAGCTGCTGTGGACACTGGGGACATGGGACAGACCATTTCTTGTCTTTAGAAATTTTAAAAACTTCTCTCAAGACTACACTTGCAGGGGGACATTCAGTTTTGGGAGCAGTTCACAGCCTCAGAGTTTTGATGGTAAAGAGGAAGAGATAAAGCTTTTCAACCCATCACAAGAGAGGGGGATGACAGTGAAACAGTCTCTGTGTGTAGTTTTTATTTTGAATATAATGCCATTTGAAATATAATCCTCTAATAGCTGCCACATGCTAACGCACCTACAGGAGAGAATCTACCCATGTAGACACAGACTTGCCTCTGTGCAGGGACACGTGGGAGCAGATCACAGCTCATTGAGGAGCTCTTCATCCCCAGTTGTCACCACCATGCCTGGTTTGTCACTTCCTGCCCTTTTGACAGGACCTGGCAAACCCATCCGTGCACTCAGGAATGGAGCTGGAATTAGCTGCCCTGGGCTGGTGAATGTCTTTCATGGAGAGAGCACTTCTGGACTGCAGAGGCTTTGTAGTCCAACCATCTTTTTTTTTTTCCCCTTTTTAAATTCAAAGACAATTCCACAAATGAGCTTCTGCTTGATTAGTGTTTTAATGAATATATCTGGATACATCACAAGTCCCCCAGCCGTGACTCCGGAGCCACAGGCGATGCTATCCAGATGCTGCCTTTGTGCTGTCAGTTCGGGGTGTTAATGTCAGCCACGCCAGGGGAGCGACAAGGGCAATAGTCAAGGAATAAGTGTCATGTGAGACCTTGGTTTTCCCTGGAAAGCCACGAACTGAACTCTCCAGCCTCGGCGCAGGCACTGCGAGGTCCAGATGGGCGATGAAAGGCGCTGGGCCGTGTTCCTGCCTGCCTGGGACCCTGTACTGGGGCAGCTGGGAGCCCGAGCTGATGCTCCACTCCAGGCAGCCCCTTTGCTGGAGCTGCAGCACAGATTAACTTGGCTCCCGTTTTTTGGCCACGCTGCAGATGGAGAAAGGGCTGCTCGCTCACCGAGTGTGCTCATGATCACTTTGGATGGAGAAATCCTAAGCAAGGGCAGGTTTCCTTCTGCTTCCTGGACTGATCCCTGGAAAGGGGCACTGCACAAGATGCTTTATGGCAGCAGGGTGCATTTTTTTCCCTTGTAAATTATATTTAACATTCCAGAGAACTTTATTGCATTTGGTGTTAGGGTTTATGAAAAAATCTGTATTTAACTTCAAGCCCTGGTAAACATCTTTGCTTATGTTGTTATGTGATTCTTTATTTGAGTATTTCGATTTAATTTCACAGTTCATATACCTTAAAGTTTTGAATTTTTTTTCCCCTCCCCTCTCATTCAGGGAGAGCCAGGGCTGGTCAGGGGCTTGTTGGTCTCTGGTGAGCTCTACTCTCCCACGGGGTGGGTGATCCTGGGCTGCCACCTCCATCTCTCATCCCTAGAGAGGTGCCTGGGCATGGGGAGCAGGAAGGAGACCCTCTGAGGATGGGGAAATGCTGCATCTCAGCCTGCTGCCATCCTCATCTCAGCAGCTTTCAAGAAGCCAGTCTTCTGAAACTAGTCATCCCTTGGAGCTCCCAGGGCTTTCCCAAATTGGAAATGCATAGGGCTGAATGCAGGTCAGCACAATGAGGCTGTCCCTAGAACCATGTCTGAGCCAGGTGTCAGGAGTCCATCCCAAAATCTGTTGAAGTCTAGGGAAGGTTTTCTGCTGGCACCAGTGGACTCTGAATCAAGCCAGCGAATGCACCTGTCACAGCTTCAGCCTCCACAGAGGAAGGAAGGGGAGGATGAAGAACCAAAAGGACAGCAGCCATAAAGACTGCAGGAAAATGTAAATATGGAGCTCAGTGGCAAATCTTGTTGGCCTCCAGGTGCCAGGGGTTGGCTGCCAAGTGTACAGATTATTCTGATACCATGACACAGCTCAGTACCTTGGGTTTGTGCTGCTTCCACCAGCTCCATCCTCATGGTCTCATCAGGGACATTGAATGTTCACCACCTGGGAATCACATGCCCAAATTCTCCTGCAGCTCTGTTGCAATAGAAGGAGATGTGCAAAGGTTTGTCCCACTTGGATAATTCATTAGAAGTTGGTGAGGCAACTGCCCAGAAGACAAGAAATGGGGAACTTGGATAATGATGGGGATTTCTGTAGTGCTATTTAAAAGATCCATGTGTAAGATCTCTCTTCCCTATTTATGCACTCTTCCTGCAGGATTGTCTCCCTCCAGACTCAAATGCAGCAGCACTTTGGCAGCTTAAATGGCCACAGCTGTATGTCCACTTCCCACTGCTATTTACAGAACACCATTTTTAACCTGAGCCTGTGATTAAGTTGTCTGATGTTATTGGAACAAAAAAAAAAAAACTCAAACCAACAGGATGTAGAGTTTTTTTGAGAGCTTTCCTTTTCACACTTAGATTTATGGTCCAATTTTTGCTTAGAGAAAACCCAATGCAACATTGCTGAATAAACACCTATTTTAGGAAGACCTTGTGGAGGAGAAGTGACCTTGTGGGCAACCCCCCCATCCGGGCCACACCAACATGACACAACACTTTGGAATTTTTGAAGACACAGATTTTTTTTTTTTTTTTTCAAATCCTGTTTGTGATTGCTGTGTACTGGAGATTTCCTATTTACTTCAGTCTGCCTGGCTCACCAAATAATCACTATTTGCATTTCGAAGGACTTTCCCACAAATGCGTGTGTCATACTGATACACAGCTTCATTTCCTTTGGATGCTCTAGGCCGTATGTCCCAGTCTTGAATATGAAAATCCTGTCTTGGAATGCCAAAGGTCTCAATAAATCCACCAAAAGGAAAACATTTTTTTTATTATTCTTGAGTGAAATCAAAACAGACATAACTCTTTGTCAGGAAATGCACCTCTCCAACGAGGGGGAGGTTAAACTACATCCAGAAAGGGTGAAATAAATTGTATCTTTGCCTTTCTAAATGAAGAGTCATACTCTACTGCACATCTTTGTACAAAATTCCCATTGACACCAATTCCACTTATTTATTGATTGTTTTTTTATGTGTTCAATGCCATAGCAACGGGCTACATTCCATAAATTAAATGCAACATTGCATTACGTTAAACTTCTCACAATGGAGAACACACACAGCACCCAACCCTCTGCTGCTCCTGAGCACTGATAAATAAACCAGCAATTATCCCAGGCCCAGCAAACGCTGGCAAGAAATTGTGAAAGGCAGTCAGCTTGCACTTCTCTTGGTGGATGGGCACAGGCACCTCCACGTGCAAACAAAATCACACAGAGTGTGGCACATCACAGAGCGGGGCCCTCAGTCTGCAGTCAGCAGGAACGTTGCTTGGCTTGCTGCTGGTGTGATACTATTTAGCTCCAAGCTACTCCTCACATGTGTAAAATTAAGCAAATGAGCAAAGAGAGAAGTCCTGGATCATCAGAATAACTACAGCTCGTCTGCATTTATGGGTGTCATTCATTTTAGTGACATCATTGCTCCATGGTAACGAGTATATTTTAGATTGGAGAAATAGATGGCATGAAAAATAGATTAGTTTTATTTAGATAGATTATATCATTATATAAATAGATAGACCACTCTATTTCTACTCATCTTCCACCTCCTGGTTAATAGGACACAGTTTTATTTATAGATAGGGATGCAGGAAATGTTTCCATGTAAATGTTTCATAATTCTGTTGCATTTCTGTGTTTTATTTTAATGGGCCACCCCAATTGTACCAATGTGAGCTAGGTAATATGTTTGTGCAAAGAGGAGAGTACTTCAGGGTTGTCCAGATGGACCCAGAATGAGGAATGCTCAGGGAGCAGATCTCCCTTGTGTATTTAATGTGGGAGAGTAAGGACTAAAGCCAGGTCCTGGAGGGACACCAAGGAGACTTCAAGCAGGGAATTACTCATTTGGGTTATACTGAAAAAAAAAAAAAAACAAACCAGGAATTGGGAAAGGAGGGCATAAGGGCACACATGCATTTGTCTGTCCAATCTGGGACCACTAGGCAGCCAGGAAATGCCACCCTGTCTCCCTGCATGGTCAGAAATGGAGAGAGACCCCAGGTGCTGTTGGAGGAAGGGTCCTGCCCCACCTGCAGGTCCTGTCCAGGGACTGGGATCCACAGGCTTCATCTGGTGGTGACACCCCAACAGAATCCTGTTCCCACATGGCATTTTGGGTGTCCAGGCATTTTGGGTGCCCCGTGAACATGCCAGTCCCGCTTTCCCCAGGATGGCACAGGCAGCCCAAACCCCTTTCCCATGCAACCTCCCACCCCAAACCCTCCCTCGCCAAGAAACACAACAGCACCTCGTCCACAACAACCCCACGGAGACTGAAACCACCAAGCAGGTGGGACAGAGCCTTTCCTGCACCAGGTAAGGGAGGAGAGCCCAGCACCCAGGCAGGCCAGGCTCATCCTGCCCCTCGCAGGGTGCCGGGGAGCGGGTGACGCGTGGCTGTCGCGGCGCCGGCGCCTTCCCCACGCGGCTCAATTACAAGCAGACAAGGCAGTGTCACATGTGATTCACAATGTCGATTTCATGCTCGCAGTAACCATTTACGAAAGAGCTGTGGAGGTTTTACATTTGATAAGAAATCAACAGTGTTTGTGTTTGTAAAAGACCGATCACGGAGTGTGACAGCTCCGAGAGATTGCTGCGGAGCATTGACTGCACGTCTGTAGTCTGTCATGGACCCATAAGTATTTATTTCAAATGTTGGTGGGTTGTGTTGTGATGGTGGTGTGGTTTTCTTCTTTTTTTTTTTTAAACTAGGATGTTTGAAAATAAACTGTCAGTCTCTATTTACAGCTGAACAAGTAGGAAATACGAGAGATTTTAGGTTAAATTGTCAGTTAACAGAATTCAAAATAGAAAAAAATATGTACAGCGCTTGCTGGTTTATTACCTGCTGGAAAGAGAGTATCATTTCTAAATTTAGAGATATAGATGTCTCTCTTTCAGGAAACACAGATTGACTGTAGAACATATTTCAGGTGCCCTTATCTTCCTGAACTCCCCCACCTTGCCTACCCCAGCACATTTGCATCCAATTACTAGAGCATTAATTGGTAGGGGCCTGGTGCAATCCTAACTATGCTGGTGTAAATCTCAGCATTTTGATAGAAATATTCTGGATTTACCAGTGGAGCTGAGTTTGCAGCCTCTACATCCAAGGTCTGGCAGGGTTTTGGAGCCAGGTGACCAGCACCAGATCCTCCTCATTTTGGAAACATCTGGGTTTCTTGAGAGAGCCCAGATACAAAAGAAATCCTCACCACATAGAAGTCTCTTGCACACTTTTTAAATTATTTATCCCTGCCTGAATTTCCAAACCTCTTCTCCAAAGGCTGGAAGATCCTACATCAGTTCTTGGTGACTTTTCTCAGCAGCTTCATTAAGCAAACTCAGGCACCTGAAGCTGACAGACTGTTTTCAGGACAGACTTTCCTGCATCCACACCTGGCTCGCCCAATTTCTAAATTCACATTTGCTGAACCTTAGCTAAATGAGTCCAAAAAACTTCCCACTCTCTGCAAATAGAAGTACTGAGCTATACTGGGACTAAGGCATTTCCCAACAGTATAAATAAGTTTAGTCAGGTGTTCTCCCAGATGTGAGTACCCAGCTCTTAAACACAATTAGGAGCCAGCTTTGAACTCTTAGCAGTCAGGTATTGCCTCTAACTCAACCTCTGGCTGCATTTCAAGCATAAACTTTCTCAAAAACACAAGAGAACAGATGTTATCCTTCACTAATAAGTGCTTCATTTCTTGATGGATGCTCTGGGTAGTGAACAGCATCAGAGGAAAGAGGAGAAGAAAAAAAAAAAAAAGAAATATAATATGGAACACATATATTGGTCCAGGACTTGGCTGGAATAAATCTGAGCATCTCACAGTTCAGTGGAGCAACATTGGTGAGCCTTGACTGAGGATGTCTCTCTTTTAACACAAGTAACAGTCTGCAACTCTGCTGGGAGAAAATCATAGACCTAGAAGGACATAATCGTCTGGTCCATCAAGTCATGGAGGTCTTGGATACCACTCTGGAAAGCCTTGGCTTTGTCTTAATTCCTCCAGTTTTCCACCCAAAATGCTGCCTTGTAAAATCTGGCCCAATATTTCTGTTTCAGCTTCCATGTCCTTGGTAGAAAAAAGAGACACTGCATGAGAGCCAGGATACAGTCCCATAGTCAGACCCATTCCATGGATGGAAAATTAATTCAGATGGGTTAAAGGCTCATTTTTGATGGAACAAAACCGCAGCAAACTCCTTCAATGGGCTTGCTTTGCGATAGCTGGTATACAGTGCTCTGGATGCAGAGTGGTGGATTTTTCTGCAAGGCTCTGGGAGTCCGTGCCGTGGTGCTGCTCAGCTGTGCTTCTGGTCTGGTGGCTCCTGGGACTCTACCATGACTGCTGTAATGACAGAGATGTTTTTTTCCTCAAAGCTCCAGCTCTTGAAAACTTGTGAATAAAAGAATAATTTGGATTTCTTCCAAGCAAATTTCTAGTTCATTTCTAGTTCATGGAGAAAACTTGAAGATCTGAAGCCTGCAGGCCAAGCAAAAATTAATATATATATTTTTAGAGGGGGGGAAGAAGGAAAGAAAGCATTTTAAATTAATTTCTTAACATCTTGCCCATCACAGGGCCGTGTCATGAGTTTCTGACTGCAGCTGTTGTCTGTGGGAGGTTCACAGCCTGGTAAATGCCTCTATAAGCTAAGATGCCTCTGCCTTTCTGCCTGACATGTTGCTGAGCCACTGCTGAGAGCAGCTTCACGCATTTCCTGCTGAATTTTGCCCCAGGCATGCTCCCACCTTACCTGGGACATCCCTGCCTGGACACTGCTCCTCGTTTCCATTCCCACAGGAGTGCCAAAGCCAGCAGCGCTCAATCTGCCTCTCCAGGAGGGAATGTTAGCCTGAGTTATCGTGCTCATTCTCCTTACAGCATGCTCCCAAGATTCTTCCCCTCTTCTCCATGGCTCCCAAGTGCACAGCTCCAGCCTGCAGCCCCCCTGGCCAGCTCACTCTCAACAGACCTGCCCCTCGCTGACCTCCCTGCGACCAAGAGACACCGGCGCATTTGCTGCGACCGCCCTGTCAAAGGCCAGCATCCGAGCCTGCCTGTTTGCAAGTTGTGAATTTTCTCCATGTTTATCCCCTGGAGGGGTTGTTGTGTGGGTTTATTGACTAAATAAGGGTATTGATTTGTTAAGAGCCTTTCTTCCTCCTTTCAGTGGGAAATATTGCTATCTCTTTCCTCTTCTCTGCACTCCAGGTGAGAAGTTCTTTTAGCGACACCATAAATTTCCATCTCTGCTTTACTCTGCTCTGTAAACAAGTGTTTGCCTGTCCACAGGGGTTAATTTGGTCATGTTAAATGCTCTGCAGATCCCTCTTGGGCTCTGCACTCGCAGTCTTGCTCCGAAGGAGATCCCCATGCTCACTGTGCAGGCACCCTTCATCACCCACTGCATTTCTCCTGGCACCCATTGAGAGCTTCATCCACAGCTGCTTCAAGATGAGGGTGTTGCAACAGCCCACACCAAAGCAGTGTTCCCAAAAACAACTGACCAGGATTTCCACTGGGAAAAAGGATGACCTGTAGAGACCGTTTCAGGGCTAACACATGATAATCGCTGTTAAGAATGAATGAAGGTCATGGTATCATTCCCTCACATCTGTTTTATAAGGCGAGACACTGGTTATTGCTTGCCATTGTCATGCAACACTTGGATGTGCTGGTGTCCATAAATGCAAAAGATTTTGCTTTCCAAAAATTCATGGTCTCTGAAAGGTTCCCAGTTTTTTCTGGATGAGCTCAGCTTAGACTCAGTGAACCTTTCTTCCTAAGGAGAAAGTGCATGTCTCAGGGAAAGTGCACAGAAAAGTCACCTGTTTCTCAGCTTTTCAGAGGTGTCTCCAATTTACAGACTCCTAATGCTCATGGATAGATTTCATTTGCCTTTTATTTCCATGAAATCCATCCAAAGTCCCAGGCACAAGGGGGAAAGAGGAATAAGTGGTTTGGTTCACAGTGTATTTGCAGTTAGAGTAGGATCATTAGCATCATGGGTCAGATGAACTTCTTTAACCACACTGTTAGAGACCTCTCACTGTGATCCTCCTCAGACTAATTCTTTCCTTCTTGAGATTATGCTCCAGCAGTGAAACAAACTATTTTAATCTCTTGGGATGCCGGAAGAGATTACAACAAGTTCCATTAATCTTTTCCTTGGCTTAACTGTGAGCCATAGTGGGCTTTGGAGGGCTGTGCTAGAGCTGGACCATCAGCAAGGCTGCTTGGCTAGCTGCTTGTACCAGCAGCAGGTCCTGCAACCAGTCCCACCAGGCTGGATCCATCCCATCCTCCCCTGGGCCACACGATTTGAGCATCGTGCCATAAAGGAGTTAATTGTCAGAGTATTGCAGCACTGCACGAGCCTGGGGAGTCAGCAGGGAGTAATACAACCCCAAGGCCATGCAATACTTGGGAAATCCACTCTTGTATGCCCATATCTCTCAAAAGCCTCCTGCGTTGTCAGCATTATGGATCACGGCGAGGCTGGTGGTGCCGAGGCACCATCGCAGCCACCCAAGGTCTTATGAAGCTGTAGGAAACATAATCCCAGAAGGTGCTGTGTCAGCTCCATTATTTATACAGCAGCAGAGCTCTGTAGGCAATGCAAGCACAGCCAATGCAATGCAGAGTGTCTTGGGTATCAGCATCTTGGCCATGATCTTTGCTCCACTGAACTGAGGGAGGAGAGGGTGCCCTCGTCCTGGCAATGCCAAGATACAATCCAATGACTCCATTCAGAGAGTCCCTGGGATAATGTCAGCACAGCACAGTGCACCATCATCAGATGAGAGGCATTGGAATTGAATGAAAATACCCCAGAAGAAGAAGGAGGTCTGGCCTGGGCACTAGGCTATCCCGTAGGAAACACCAGGGCTATATTTTCGTGATTAGAGCAGACAGAAATGCCAACACACTCCTGCAAAGTATTTATCCTCAAGTGTTCCATAGCAGGCACTTTGCTAGGACTGATTTGGACACAGCCCAAATGCCTTTATACTAGAATTTGAATCAGTCACCCAAAGGTTTGAACCATCCAGTTGAGTGGCATAAAACACCGATTATGCAGCCAGTGATTTCCACCCCGCTGCCCCAAGAGAAACCCTGATGTCTGATCCCATGGGTCATTGTGGGAAACAGCAGGTAAAAGCAAGCTCAGGAATACTGCCTGCAACAGCAACACAACATCTGCTGCACCAAACCTGCCTCTGGATGCTCGAGCCCGCTGCTGAGCTGACTTTTACTCCTGCCTTACACTGGTGTGAGAGATGAATCAGACCCTCGGTGTGCACAGTGAACATATGTCCCAGCAGCTGCTGTGGAGCTCTGCTCGAACCCAGTTGTGTGAGCAGCAGGTTCGGCTGGGTTTCCTCAAACCTGGAGTGCCACAGAAGGCATTAATAGGCTGTTTGGTGCATGTTGGGAAGCACCCAGAGGATAACCGAACCATGAGCAATAAACAACCGCTTCACAAAGAGCAAGTCACACCAGACCAACTAGATAGCTTTTTTTTTTTTTTTTTTTTTTGATCAAATTACAAAATTAGTGGATGAAAAGTCTTACAGGAGACGTAATGCATCCAGACTTCAGCAGAGCATTTGATATTGATCCCTGCAAAATGCTACTTGAGAAACTCATCCTGACTGCCTTAGATATGGGCAGTAACAACAGTACAGATTGAAAAGCATCAGCTGGGCTGTAAACAGAGAGGAGACTCCAAGGGCCAGCAGCACTGTGATGTACAGGAGCTGCATCACAGGGCCAGCCTTGGCTCAGCTCCACAGAAATATGGGACATGGGGTGATGGGGACCGGGCAATTCAACTGCAGATTGACCTGAAAGGACCCAAACAGGGATCTTCTTAAAAAATATGTTTATAGGGAGTGGTGCCATCAGTGTTGAAGTGCTGGTCTCCTCTCTGCCTTGGAAATAAGGTGATCCTATCCCAGGGCAGATTTGAGCCTAAGACAAGAGATGCAGGTCACCAAGACTATTTTTGAAGCAAAGAGTTGTTCATTCTGGCCAAATCCCCACTGCAAAACCCACAATCAACCTCCCTTAGCCTCAGCACTGCTCTTTCAAATATATACATTTTTAGTACCGTTTCATTTTCACAACAACTTCTGTTAATGAGGAACACAGGCAGAGAAAACTTTGGGAAGTTTTGCTGTGAGTGTGAGAGGCAGCTGAGGCAGCCACGCTGGCTGGGGCTGACAGGGGTTGCTGGCTGGCCCTGGTGCAGTTTGGCAGCTGTCACATCTTCCTGCCAGACAAGGCTGACCTCGAGCCTGGGACTCTGTAGTAAGAAGCAAAACACATGTCTGGCACATGAGCTGTAGAAAAAGGCCCACTTTTGTTGTCACCGGCAGAAAAACTGACATTTCAGGAGGCTGACATCCTCCTGAGCATCCAGGCAGATCCGTGGTCACGAACCCAGGCTTTGGCATCCCAACAAAGGCACCAGTCTTTCACATGAGGTGCAGACTTGCTACCCAGACTTCCACTGAAGGAGCAAATTGCGAAGCAGGGTTTGGCCATCAGTCCTTTTTAAGATCACGGTTCTTGCTCCCTTCTTTCATCAAACAAGGACAACCCTCCATAAAATCTCACCACCAAGTAAAGCCCATGTGGGAAGAAAACAAACATTCTAGCCACAAGCTTCTTAGTTGCTTACCCTCCTGCTCAACCTCTGATTAAACTTTGTCTCTGGATGTTCCCATCCTGCTCACTCCCTTTTACCCTGCTCTTCCAGCCCATCTCCCATACAGGAGCAGCCTGTCCCTGCATCCTAGTCCAGCAACGAGTGCCCCAGCCACTGCTGATCTCACTCAAAGCAATCCCATTGCCATCAAGTCATGTCTGATCACGCCATTAATCTGATTATTTACCATGTGTGTGCTTAAATCCTTTGATTGCTTCTGTACCTACAGAATGTGTGTTGCTAAAAAGGCGGAGGAAAAAAAATCCGGTCACATCAAATCAAAAAACAAAATTCTTCTGCATCCTGTTGGAAAAGTGTTCAGTCTAGGCACACAAGCACACTTAGCAGGTCAAGCACTCAATCAGCATCCACTCCTCATGCTGGAAGCACTCAATCAGCATCCACTCCTTCAGCAGCCAGGGGGAGGTTTTGCCAAGCTGGCATGAGTGGGATGGCACCTCTTGGAGAGCAATGGCCAGATGGGAAGCAGCTGTGAGCTGGCATCACCTGTGTTCCACCAGCCTCTCTACTGACCTCCACCTGGAGAAGCCATCCCTGCGCCCACTGAGGCTTTTCATCTCCAAAAAGGTGTCCTTTATTTAATCCAACTGATGGATAACATCAATAAACCACCAGTTCTCAACATTCTGATCCTCATGGTCCTTCTCAGGCATGTGCCAGCTCCTCATCTACCCAAATACCCTCTTGCACAGCCATTTTGCGTAGCTGCAGGGTTGCAGCACCCTTTGGACACCTGTCCATCCTAAAGCCAAGGGGTCAGAGCAGCTGTGCCAGCCTTCCAGCAGCTCCCTATCCCTTGTGGGGTTCATGTGGCACGCCATGGTTCCTGCATCCTTCACATGCATGCTTCCCCTTTGCTGCCCAGCTCTCCCACTCTGGAGCCTGTGCTTCCACCACTGGGACAGGCAAACATCATCTGATTGCTGGACCAGAGGCAGAGAGCAGCATGTGGGGACCAGGGAGGGCCAAATCAGGTTTGTTTCCCTGATAAAACCTGGGAAGGATTATGGTCTCTTTAAGCCTGTCTCCACAGCCTTCCAGCTCCCCGTGCACTGACCCAGTCGTGTGCTGTATTAGAATTGTAGAGTAATAAATGAACAGTGGAGGGGTTTGTAATGATGATTAGGGACTGAAATTGGTTCAGATTTACAGTGTCACTCAGGAGCGGAGGCAGAGGGGGAAGGCATTCTGCGCGGCCTAATGGATCCATCAACTCGTTTTGGCTGCTCGGTGGGCCGCGCAGGGTCACCAGGCTTTCCGCTGGCAGCACAAAGCACTTCAATTTTGTTAGGAAATGTATCAATTTAACTGACTTGAGCAGTGCACGGCGGAAAAAAAAAAAAAAAAAAAAAAAAAAAAAGGTGGTGGGGGGGGAGCAGGGAAGGGAAAAAAAAAAAAAAACTAATGAATCTGGACTCAATTTTCCGCCACACTGCCTCTGCGAACTGTCGGAAACAATGTCTGCGGTCGGGGTGAAGGCAGCGCGGATAGGCTGCCCGCGAGCCGCGGAGACGCGCTGCCTCCCGCCAGCCACCGGCCAGGGCTGCCACTCTCCTAACAATGATGTCATTAAAGGTAAATTGGCCTCTATTTCAGCAGGATGATAGTGCTAATTGAGTGGGAAAATATAATATAGGGAGCTGTTGTCTGCAGTTAAAGGGAGGAGGGGGACAGATTAAATGGCCTACAATAGTGGGTGTCAGGCACGGCAGATGTTGCTTTCCGCTGATAACTGCGCTGACATATCTCGAGCTTGTCAAGGCTGAGGTTTTCAGAGAGACTTACAGCAAAAGGCAGCAGATGGCCCTCCTGAATGGGAATGAAGTGCTTAAACAGCCTGGCTGCTTAAGGCAGCTAGTTTGTAAATAGAGGAGTCGGAGGTGTCTTATTGATCCCACTCAGTGCCCGCCAGCGCGGAGGAGCGGCGGGGAGCCGGCGGGATGGGGCTGCCAGCGGCGGAGGCTGCGCTGGTGACACGGCCGGGGCTGGCAGATGCTGCTGGATGGCAGCCCGGGGTGGCGGGGCCGAGAAGGGCTCCGTGCTGGCGATGTGTCGCCTTAAAAGTCACAGATGTCAAAAGGCAGGACAAAAGTCAGGGCGGTGTCCAAGTGAGATGCTGGCGGAGCTCGGGCACGGGAGTGCCACGCGTGTGTCCCCAGCAGCTGCACAGTGCAGACTGAGACCTCTGTCCCCAAAGCAGCCACCAGCAACACCCACACCGAGACCAGCCCATGGCAGACCCCATTTGCAACCCCGCTGGGCCACCGTGTGCCAAAAGCCCTGAGGTGAGCACTGGTATTTCAAATAGAGACGGACACGTCCCGGAAATGTGTGTCTGAGAGTGCAACACACCTGCTGCAAGGTGAGGGTGTGAAACCACACACACACTGCTGTCTCCAGCCACAAACGGGCCTTGATGCACATCAGGCTGACTGTGGATACCCTCTCCATGAGATGGAGTTTTGCTGGACTCTTTGACTTGTGCCTCAGCCACAGTGGGACATGCTGGGAAGTGTCCTGGGCATCGGTTATACTGCAATGTGTGGGGCAGCACCTGCACCTGGGATGTGCTGCATGCTGCAGGAACAAGTCAGAAATGGCACAAAAGTCACACACATGCTGGCGCCGTATATATCAGCAATACACACTCAGCTGTGCCCTTCTGGCCACGTCATCCATGCTATCCTGAATTCTGGAGAATATGAAGGGATGCTGTTATGGGTCCATAAGCATCACCCTTCTGTATCTATCCTTGGGAAATTTTGCAAATAGGACCTCCCAAGGCACCCACCAAAATGAAATGGCACATGCACGTGTCTCACTTCCAGTGCCAAAGCCACACACACAAATCCTCTCCCTCCATGTATGAGGCCATCATCAGCCACTCAAGCAGGCTGGGACACACAGTCAGGAATGTCACACACATGGGCAGGAGCAGACCTAATTGCCATTCAGAAGCCTCCAGAAACCCTCCTCAGCCAGGACATCCCCATGCTGTTCAATGTGTGCTAAGCCTTTGCCACAAGCCTGTCTAAACATAAACACAGGCACGTGTGCTGTTATTAAATCTACCCAAACATGTAAGCACACTTCTCACAAACCTGCACGGAAACTGGCACGAATATTTACCTGCTTACAAAATGACATAAATTGAGTCTGCATACACAAACACATACACTGACACAGCTGGGGAAACACACTGCTAATATCCACATCGACAGAGGTTTTCCAATGATGAGGTTACGGCCACACTCCCTCTCTCACACATCCTCACAAGCAAAATCCTCCAGCCTGGGATAGATTCTGCTCCCCCTGAACTCAGTGGGGCTGCTCTGGTTTGGAGTCCTTGGCACTGGTGTGGTTCAAACCCTGTTCTCTGTTTCTGCTGGCTTGCATGGAATTGAATTAAGGTTCAATTGTCATTTAGGGATGTGATGAGGTCATATTCCCAGGCTGCCCAAAGCTGAATGAACCAGCACCAGCACCAAAACTCCCTGCAGAGACCCAGCAAAGCGTGCCTGGAGACTGTGTGGGGACAGGCACCAAGAGCTCTGCACATATCACAAGCATGTCCCACCTTCACCCTTTACCACCAGTGGGACAACAGCCATCCTGCAAAACTGGTCCCATGGAGGGCAGGCAAGGGGTGGCCCTCAACCCTGCACGGGCTCCCCACTGAGCCCATCTGCTGTGTGCACGGAACAGGATGCTTCCTCCATGGGAAGGACCTTGCTTTATCCAAATGTGCTCCACTGCATGGGATGAAGACGATACTGCACTACTCCTTGCTCTCTTCCAACACCAACTACAGGAACAAACAGGGACATGGAGCAAACACCATTAAACTAAGGGATTAACCAGTTTAAGGCCATTTCTAGTTTGAGGGCTGCCAGAAGTCAGATAGATGGGAGTGATGTCTTACACAGACATCCAGTACCTCTCTCCACAGGCCCAAGCTTCTGCCCCCAGTTCATGCCAGGGGCTGCAGGCATGGGGACTCATTTCATACAGCTCAAAAAGGGAGCACTGGCTACAGGCCAGACCACTGCTTGACATGGGAAGGTGACAGTAAGACCTTGCTCTTGGTCGGGGTCTAGAACAGTCTTTTTGGTGCCCCCTGCATTCTCTGTCCTCAAGGACCTCACAGCAATTCCCTTCTCTCCCCGCTGTGCCCTCTCTACATTTTCCTAGATCACATCCTCTCTTCACTCTGCCTGTTATCTCTTGACAGTCTATTTTCTCCCTCCTTTAATGCATTTTTGTCTTCCCTTCTGTAGTTTCAAAGTCACAGTTATTGGCACAAACCAGCAGCTTCTGGCTCTCTCAGGGCTCTCCTCTCTGTGCTGCTCCACTACCCATTGTTGCTCCATTTTGCCCTTAAACCTGTTTCTTTGCTGCTCAGGAAGCTTGGTGATCTGCAGCTCTCCCACACCCTCACTCCAGAGCACCCCTCACCCACAGGCAGGGCAGGCAGACAGCCTCAGCTGAATTTTACCATGGCTTTGCCAGCAGTCAGGGATTTGGCTGCCATCCACCCTTGAGAGGAGGTCCATAATTTCACACAGTAGGTTTGAACACACCATCAAAGCTCAAGGACAAAACCAAACATCGGACAGACAGATGTTGAGCCAAGACTTCTGCTTCTCACCCAGTGCCCTGATTATTATAAGTTGTCTACAGGCCTCTGTAAACTGCTGTTGTCTGGTACCAGGAGATCTCCTGCCTTCAATGCAATGTGTTTGCAGCTCTCTCATCGCCATGATGTCCTACCCCCAGTGTACTCCTGCCAAGAGGAAAATGGCTGGTGCATGTGAGGATGCCCTGGATTTTGATCCACTCAGTGGCCAAGCTGTTGCCCAGGAGAAGCCTGCAAACAGAAAAAGAGGGAGATGTGCCTGGACAATAGAAGCTTTGACTACACCCAAATAACTCATGAGCCCTTTGGAAGCCCGCAGAACCTTCAGAGATGTGAGGAAACCATCTTGGACACCTCCACCACTTCAAACTCATTGGTCTGAGTGAACTTCCCCCGTGGATCCTAAGGGACCCTCTGTGCAGAGGATGGGGTGTCACTGCCCCAGTTACACACTCAGGGCATAAAGAAACTCCCTCTGCACGGAGGGAGAAGCTCCTTAATGGGTAGCCCTGCATTTACAGTAATCAAGAATGATTCAATTGACAGGTTTGTGTGGTGTTTGTTAATTTACTTGAGATTCATTCCTGGGAACAGCTGGCTGTATCCCAGCAGGACTGTGACTCTCACTAGCCCACCTGCTGCTAGACAGACGGGCTTTGGGTACAGTTGTAGTTAAAGTTTAGCAGGCAGATATTTCTGGCCATTAAAAATGGAGAAGTTCTTCAAAGATTCACATGCAGAGGAGGTTTTGGAGGCAAAGGCATTGGCTCTGGGCTTTGCTAAATGGCTTTGCTTGGTTTCCAGAGTGGTCAAGTTGCCGAGCACTTGTTTTATCATTTGAGCATTACCAGTTGAATTACCATGATCATGATACAGAAAGAGGAACTCATGAAAATGTCACTTAATATTCAATTACAGGGTCTGTTCTGGAAGCTTTATGTAAGGAGTTTGACTCATAGGACATTAGACACCCAACTCCTCTGGATAATTGGGGGAATGGGCATCTACCTCTCTGCTTTGGAAACCTCTGACCAATCAATTTATATAACATTAATATTTGTCTTCCTTAAATTGACTATATCCTTTTGAGAGAAAATTACATTTTCTTTCTAGTGCCTATGTGGACACGAATTTTAAATTGTATGATAGAAAGATGTATTTTAAAAAATACAGAACTATTCCTCAGAAGAATATTTTTAAAAATCATAACTATGTTTCAACAAAATATATTCCTCATGTACAAATACAGATCTCTCCCAGAAATTCCAGAAGGTGATAAGATGGTCAGAAAGGACCACTCAGCCTCACAGACCCACAGGGTTGCTGGACCCTGTCCCACAGCCCTCTTGGGAGTTTAGAGGGTCAGAACTGGAGCTGTCTTCCCCAGTGAACCCCCTTGGTGGCAATGTGGGTTACCCAGAGCCCAGCCCAGCCCCTCCATGACCACAGGGGACCTACCACCAGCGATGGAGAAGTGCTGCATCCCACCACTGTCAACAGTGCTGGTCCCAGTCCAGAGCAAGGGTCAAACATCACCAAACCAGAGCAAAATGCCCACAAATGCCTGGGGCAATCCCCACTGCTGGGCTTTCCTGTCACTAAACTATTGATCAGCTATTGATTAAAACATCTATTAATCTTTATAAACTATTTATAAGTGGAACTTTAACATAAAGTGTGACCTGTACAATATTGAAATAGAAATTGTACTTAATATGGATTTAAAGTAAGTTAGATACATCAGTGAAACCCCACATCACATCCCCTGTGTTTGTTGCATGCCAGGTGTGGAGCATTCCACTCACTTAAATACTTTGGGCTTTCCTTCAAGTCTCCACACTTTGATAAAAATAAGTAACAGCTTGGATTGAGCATCTGCCCTGACCCCTGTTCCACCCCTGTGTTTGAAGGACTGGTTGGCTCCCACCCTTCAGCAGCACTTCCCAGCCTCACACCAAGCCCAGGGCTGGTGAGGCGGCTGCTGGAGGAGGTGATGGCAGCACTGGCTGTGGTTGTGAGCTCAAGCCACTGGCACTGGCTGGCTAAAAATCAAACAAGGAGCTCGCAACTGTGAGATCTCCACCGACTCCATTTGTTACATGGCACAGCCGGGGGGGTAAGCAGCTTGCAATATATTAAACAATTAATCATTTAGATTGTGATGCCCTTAATGCTGCGGGCATTTCCCACTAAATGTG
Organism: Anomalospiza imberbis; assembly: GCF_031753505.1. Classification (NCBI taxonomy): domain Eukaryota; kingdom Metazoa; phylum Chordata; class Aves; order Passeriformes; family Viduidae; genus Anomalospiza; species Anomalospiza imberbis. The sequence continues at coordinate 11,509,657 of NC_089696.1, read as the reverse complement.
TGGCACAGGTGCAGGTGCCCTGCAGAGGGATCCTGCCTGCAAACTTTGGGAAACAAGGACAGAACACACAGCCAGGCTGGAAGAAGTGTCTTCTCCAGGCTCAAAAGGCTTTCCTGATGACCCCACTTCTCCATGCCCTGCATGTTTCCACATGTTTTGACCAATAACCCCAAAAAGCAACACTGTGACTGGCATAACTCAGAGGGAGCAGCAGAGTTGAACGTGCTGCTGAGCACAGGCTGGGCTGGGCTGAGCCTGGCCTGGCTAATTTGCGCTAATGATGCTCTTCACCTCCAGCCTCTCCTGTGCCAGGGTTTGCAGCGAGTACCTCTCTTTGCACTTATTTCATCAACAGCTTTTGAAGCTCTTGACATCACTTACTTGATGGCATTTGCATCCTTGTTTCCAGCTGAGGGATCAGGTGACATGGCAGAGGAGATATTGCTGTTGCATATAAGTTGTACCTAAAGGGTTTTCAATATTTACATTGCTGCTTTTCCTGTCCATTGTGGATTACAGCTGCCCTTTGAGAAATAGGAAGGGAAGGACGTGGCCTGCTGCAATGGACAGGAGCTGGGGCTCTGCAGCCTCTCCTCTTCAGGTAATGCTGCAGCAGCTGAGGGAGGAAAAGGTGTCTGGGTGGGACTGGTTGCACAGCCTGAGGTAAATTGCAGTGCTTCAATTTTGGTACCTCAGTTTTCTTACCTAAGAACGAGGATTTGGGGCAGTGCTGGGAAGGCCAAGTGCAGCTATGAGGATTAACAGGAGGCTTGAAGGATGGAAAAAGACTTTATGCCAAGTGTGCTCCCCTCTGTAACCTTGTGCCTCAGAAACACCTTGGGCTGCTGGTTGTTTCCAGCACAAATGGCAGAAGAGGCTCTGCACCTCTGGCCCTGCCATGACTTGTAACAGATTTACTGGGTCACATTAATTTCTGAATGGTTTTGGAGGGGACCCTACAGGGATAATACCCTCAGCCAGGAAATGGTTGTACTAAGAGAATAACGAAGTCACAGGAGGAGCTGAGGGACTTTAAAACATCCAAGGCACAGGGATTTGCCCCACGTACTGCTTTCCTTTGATAATGCATCAGGAGCTCCTGCCCCACCAGCAAAGTGCCCGTCACACATTCAGGCTCCTGGACACCTCACCTCAGCAGTGTCCAACAGGATTCCACTCCTGTGCAACCACAAAAACCACAAAAAAACACAGAGAAATCCTTCTCTGCCACAGAGATGCTCCAGATCTGCAGACCTAGGAGCAGGATTTGGCCCTGTGATTTCAGCTGATGTCTCATGAGCTGTGGCTGAATAGGAACTGTAATTGGTGCAATTCTACATCTTCAAGGCTATTAGATCTTTGTAGCTCCCCATCATGCTGTGTTTGGAGTAAATAGAGAGTGTTTAGCCAAGCTGAGACATCCTCTAATGGAACAGACAGTTCTTCCTCTCTTCATCTGCTTGTCCCCACAGCTTTGTTATTTAAAGTCAGGTTGAAAAAAAAAAAAAAATAAATAAATAAATCAGTAGACAGGTTTGGTTTGGAAGCCGGAGGACAGGAAAAGTTAGAGATATTTATTTGACAGGGTCAAGGTTGCTGCTTTTCTTTTCTCTTTCCCCAGGTCCCATAGGTGTTAGACTGAGAGACATTTAATCGAGGGAGTAGCGGTTTCATATCTATAACAAAAATCAAATAATGCAAGATGATTTACTCCCCCTAGCAACCAGGGAGCTTACCCTTAGCAACCAGCCTAGCCTCAGGCAGCGGTGTAATCAGCTTGAAAATATTTCAATTATTGTGTTGATTTTAGTGGATTTGAGAAGCGCTGTGCGGAGAGACCAGGCACATTCTGCCCACGACCTGGAGAGGAAGATATTGATTTAAACAGGTGTCAGAAAGGAAAAGTGGAGTAAATTTAAATGCAATAGGAGAACAGCGCATTGAGTGTGGTTCAGTGTGGGGGTGACATTTTGCTCATCGCCTTGAATGAAAGTGACTCAACTGAACTAGAAATTTCACCTTGAAAATCATCTCCCATCGACACAATCAAGAGAAAGCCGTTCGCCATCTCTTTTCCCTGGTCGGGAAAGAAGTGGTGGGGGGAACTGGCACCTGGGTTTCCAAGACAGCTTTGGAGAAAGTAACTGTCAGAGAAATATGGGATTAGTGTATCCCACTCGAGAAATTAGCTGAGTGGTGCTGGGGGAGAAGTGGAGGAGACGGGAAGGAGAACGTCTGCAGAGGGCAGGATGCAGAATTCAGGAGGACTGAGCTACGAGAAGTGGTGCCATCCTCAGACTCCAGGCTGCTACTCCTGAAGTGAGGAATTTGGCACCAGCACCAGATTGAGCTGCTGCTGGTAGAGCCAGCAGGAGCAATGGTCCAGCCAGTCTCAGACCTCAGACTGTGTTTCTTCTTGCGTGGCATGGGTCAAACCCTGCTCTCAGTAGCATCACCACTACCCCAGAGAGCAGCACATTGGGGTGTCTCTGGCCACCTTCAGCCTCCACTGTGTAGTCTGTCCAGGTTTAGCCACCTGATCTGGCACAAAAGAGGCAACCAAATCCTGACCTTAGGAAATTATCCCATTCCTTCCACCCTTTGCTGCCTGTCCCCCCACATATATCAGATGCTCCCAGCTTGGCCCCAGGCTGCTCCCTCAGCTGCTGCTCCCACGTTTTGTACTCATCAGGCAGCTGCAGGAACAGCCTGTGTGCAGTTCAGAAGAAACCAGTGACATCTTTGTACACACAGCACTGCCAGGCTGTTTTCTGATGCAGCAGAAGTCTGTAGACAGTGTACTGATAATAGGGTTTCACCTGTTCCCAGTGAAGTGACAACTGACATGCCATGTTCTGATGAGCCTCTTTCCAGCAGGGTGACACCGTGCACAGAGTGCATTATAACCCTGGTTCTCCAGGCTGCCACAGTCTGTGCTCAACACCAGCAATACCCAGAGCTGCAGCAGAGCTGAAACTTTGTCCAATTCACAAGGAAGCTGTGATCCATGTGCCTCTGACAGTTTGTGTGCAGGGCACTTCTCACCTGTTGCCCTGTGATGAGTGAGGACTGTGCAGTGCAGGGATGCTCGGGGTGGGGATCGATGCCTGGCTCAGCTGAGCACAGATTTGTGCCTTGCCCTGGACACTGCTGCTGCATCCTGAGCTCTTCCTGCTCAGAGCCATCCTTCCCATCAGCGAGGGAAACAGCCAAGGCAGGAGCAAGGGCTCTGCAGAGGCAGTGGGGGCCAGGAGGGCTCCTTCTCCACCAGAGTTTTTGGGGAGAATGGCAGGTTGGCGCTGCCTTGGTTTTCTTCCTGTCGCCAGAAATTCCTTCTGCACTTGTCAAGTGACCAAGGCGAATCACTTTTGTTTGAGATGATTCACACTTCTCTGGGTTCAATTTCAAAGTGGCATTTTTAGAGCTTATCACATGCCATTTATAAATGTATCAGTGCCTGCTCAAAAGCTCTGTGGAAAGAGGAATGCTGCATCCCTCCTCCGATTGACAAGAACACAAGCCCTGCACAATCTTCAGACAGCAAAGGGCACTGCCTTATCTCTGGCTAGTAAAGGGTGTATCTTGACATTGCTACAATCACCCTCATGGTGTAAAAAGAGCAAAAATCAGCCTTTCCCTTGGATTTTCAACCATTTTGAAGCTTTTCTCTTTGCCATAAACCAAACTGATTCCTGAATCGTAGCTGTTAGAACAGACATCTCCAGCTAAAATGGGCTTTGGGCCGCAGCTGTGACAATCCCACTTCATACTCATCACCCAGTTTTGCCTTACAGTAGATACAAGGTGGGTTATTCAACTGCCACAGGGGAAGGGGCCGTGCATTTATCCCAGGGAAAGAACCCCCCTAAAGGCAGTTGCTAACAAACAGCCACCTTGTTACAAATCTCAGCTTTAGCTTTTCCTCACAGTGAATTTCCAGCAAATCCTAAAAAGGAGAACGGTATCCAAAACATCTTCCTTTGGTTTATTTAGGGACTCAAAACGACCAGAGGACTGCTGAGATAACATCCACTGCAACCAGAAAATGTAGCGAGGCCAAGGAGGAGGCAACAGTGATGTGCCTGGGGGAGATGGTGTGCAGACACACAGCCAAACACCCCCACACCACCAGGAGCAGCTCGCTCCTGGTGGAAAAAGAGAGCACATTTTAACCTCATTGACTCACCCCAGGCAGGCAGGATCCTTCCCTCAGTGCTCCCAGCAGCGCCAGCAGAGCCTGTTTGATGTGCTGACCTGCCCTCCACAAGCATCTTACACTCTCTATCTTTGGATTGGGAGGGAAAGAAAAAATTCAGATTATTTTTAAGCCCATTTGCTGCCTTGCCCTGAAATGTGCAGACTCTTCCCTGGAATGTACCTCCAGTGTAATCCTCTCTTTACCAGGGTCTGTAGTCGCTCATTCACGCGTTCCTCTGCCTTCCTTCATTATAACCTGTTGCTCATCAGAAGCCCTGGCAGCTTAAACTGGACTGCTTCTTTGCTTGATAACAGTAATCAGGGCTTTAGCAGGCAGCTTTGCAGAATCAGCCTGCCCTGCACCCCGCCCACTCCCAATTTTCTGATGGATAGGTGATCACTCAGGGGAAAAAAAGGTACATGTTCACCTGGAGAGGAGAACAATTTGCATTTTGGGGGGTGGTTACTGCAAAATGAGGTATTTAGGCAGTGCCACATGAGACTTCCAAGGGATTTCCTGACCTAAATTTGCAGCAACACTGTCCTGGCATTTTGCCTTGTTAGTATCTGTAGAGTTATTAAAAGTCAATAACCAAATCAGAGTAGGTAAATACATGGGGGCATCTCATGCCATTGATTTTTGGACAGGATACCCCTCTGAAACCAATGAAGAGCTTTGCTTAAAAACCAGTGGCATGGTAAGGGCCACATTTCTTAAACAAAAAGAAGCAAAAATCCAATACGAGTTTATCTACCAGATCTGTCTCCAAAACCTCACATTTTTGTCTTCTCAATCCCATTTTCCTGCAGTACAATCCAAGTAATTCTCATCAAAAATAAATTCTTATTTTCTATGCCTGTTCTTTAAAGGGAATTAGGCAGTTGCAGTTATTGTGTATTTGGAGATGCAGAGGTTCGGGTTATTCTGCCTTTTGCCTTTGCACTGCTGAGTTGGACACTCAGTCCATATGAGTGACAGATCAATTCATTCACTTTTTGAAACTTTTTTGCCTTGAATATTAAAGGCTTCAGTTTAGTAGTGTTGATATTGAGGCAGTCAGTGTTTGTAATTGAAATCAGAAACTGAAATAGGAAATGCATCACCTGGCTAAACTATTTACAACTCAATGCCAACACTTTAAACTGCAATGGCCATCCTAAATCACAAAGCCTTCCTCAACTACCCAGCAGCTTAGGGATCAGGCACTGCTCTAACTCTGGACTCCATCCAAGGCCTCTGGAAGTCAGCTGTGGCTTTTTTTGACCTGGCAGGTGCCCGAGAGTCACTCTAAGGCTCTTCCCTGTGTTACCTTAGCACACAGCACTTCCTTTCTTTGGCCAGTTTCCTTAAGCTGCCATGGGCAATGACAGCTTTCCTCAAGTCTGAATTACTGCTCGCATTTTTGGCTTGAAAAATAGCATAATAATCCCTTTTATGGTTTTTTTTTTCAAACTTCCCAATCAAGCATAAAGCTGGAGAACCATTTCTCAGTCCTGCAGCGTCTCTGCTTCCGAGGCTGCCAGCTCCTGTACCCCCATGCAAACACTGCTGCAGATCTGCTTTGCAACAGAAGCTTTTCAGGTGGAAGCAGATCTTTGAGCATGACACCAAGATTTAGACTTACAAAATTCAGGAGAGGTGACATCCATCCTCCTCACGGGTGCTGGCCCCCGTGTCTGCTGCAGTGCTGTGCGAGGCAGCTGGGCAGGGAAAAACCAGACAGGTCAGCACAGCCACCAGCTACAACAATTTTGTTTGGCACAGGGAAGAGGTCTTTATTCCCTTGGATGGGTTGCAGCTTTTTCAGACGTGAGGCTGAGACTCATCTGAGATACAGAGGGTTCATTCTCCACCTGAGCTCCTGATCATGATCCTGGGTTACACCTGGTGGAGCTGAGATACTGACCTGGTGCACCCATCCTGCTGGAGCTCTCCTGCCACACCTTCCCAGCCTCAGTCTCTGTGCCAGGGAGACTCAGCTAGCTCAGGTGTGTTTGCTTGCATTAGACCTCTCTTTCCTTTCCTGGAAATAAATTTTGTGGCAGCTGCCAAGCAGGATCCACTTAAGCTTGGTGCTAAAGGCAACCTGCACATTCTTCTTCTCTCCTGGAAAAGATCTGTACGTGGAGCAGAGAGGAGCAGCACGAACTTTCATCTCAAACGTGCAGAAGGCACAAAAGCAGCATCCTTCCCTGAGCTCCCTCCCTCCTCCAAGAGAAGACGGCAGTCTTCAGGGGGAGGAAAATACAGAAACCACAAGCTGGAGCCTCGGGCATGGCCAAAGGAAGCTGGTGGAAATATTCCAGCTAGGAAATAGATCGAGCCAAGCCATAAAATGCTTCACTCAGACACGTTCCCTGACAACACTGGGGCCCCTCTGCTCTATATCCCACACTGCCAGACTTGCCACATATAAAATCAAGTGACCACAATCATAAAAAAGAATTATTCCCTGCCACAGTGCATTTTGAGCTCTCCCACAGCCCAGCACCACAAGGAGAAACAGGGTCTGTCCCCATTTCCTTCAGGAAGAGGTTTCAACCAGCAAAAATCCCACATGACAGCCGTGGCAGCAGTGGCCTCTACACAGTGAGAGGAGCCCAGGGGATCTGTCACAGTGGAAGATCTTGAGGAGAGCCTTGCTCAGGATGCCTGGCTCACCTTGCTTTCCAGTTGTGGGTACTGTGTTTCCAGTTTTTGAAGGGTTTGGGTGTTGGGGAACCCCATCCACGTTTGCTCTGCACCCTGTAATTGCACTCTTATCCACTGTTTCTCTGAGGTTTTCTTCCTGGCTTCCCACCAAGAGTAGGGGCATTCCCTGGGGTGTGGGAGAAAGCTGGGCCAAATCTAGCTTCACCTTTGGGGTTTATGGTTGGCAAAAGGATCTCTGTGGCATTTCCAAGTGGCCCAAACCATCCTAGGGAAAATTCCCCAGCAATATCTGGAAAAACTGGAAGGCTTCTGTACAGATTCAAGCTCAGCCTCAAAAAAAAAAAAAAAAAAAAAACACCCCAAAAAATCCCCACAAACCCACCTCTGCTGGTTTCAAATGATAAATGTACCCACCAAGGACCTTTCTGCAGTTCTGTGTTTACAATATATGTCTCTCTTCATGCTGTAGCTGTAGCAAAGCATGAGAGGCAGGCTTGAACACAGTGATGACCTTACAAAATCCAAGATGAGAACAGTTTCGCAGTTATGTGTCACCACCAGACCTTTCCAAATAACTGATATATCTCAGACCACTCTTGTACACACCTGAAGCTGCTCAGAAATAAGCCCTTGCTGCCTTTTCACTACAGAGACACAATCATTTCAGAACGTAAAAATAAAGCACCCAAAGCTCCAGAAACTCTTATTGCAAATAATCTCACTGCCGGAAGAAAGGCAACGTGGGGTTTATCAGAAAACTGGGTTCATGTGTAGGACCTTTAACATCTTCAGATGAAGGCAATCACTCCACAAAGAACACCAAGGCTTTGGTGTGAGAAGGAATTCACCTTCACCACAGCCTGGCCCCAGCAGCCTGCCCAATGATGCAAAACTGAAAATCCTCTGTTCACAGAGCTTCCAGCTGCTTCTGCTGAGGTTTCCCTTGTTTCAGAAAGGAATTTGGAATCATTCAATGAAAGGAAGAACCATGCCTGCTACTTCAGGTCCTGTGGAAATTTAGCAAGGAAGAGAGAAACTTTTTTAACCTGAAGAATTTAGGAAATGAAGGCCAGTTCTGGCAGAGCTATGCCACAGGATCCAGGAAGCATCCACCTCCTGTGTGTTGGTATGAAGCTTAAAAAATAATCAGTGCTCACAGGTGGATCAAACCCAGACATTCTCCTGCAGCCATCAGGAAAATAACACTTTGTTTTCTTAGGAACCAGATGTTCCCCACACAGCAAATGCTCCAAATTTATGACAGCTATGTCAGACTCCACAGACCTGTAATGGTCTTTGGTCAGAGGGAACACAGAGCAAACAAAAAATATACAGGAGGAAGCAGAGGGAAAAAAACTTCATTCCACATCCTCAGCTGTGGAAATGTGTTTGGAGTAAGCGTTGGAGGCTGCAGCTCCTGGAGGAGGCTGCACTGTCTCTCATTGAAAATGAGACTGAAATTATGTTCCACGTCAGCTGTCAAGTAATGGTTTTGAAACCTTAAACAGAGAATACATTTGCAGCTATTAGCATGGTATGGTCATGGTTTGTATTTGAAGGTGAAAACAGTTTGTAAGGAGGGAAAGAAAACATTAATTCTATTCATCTTGAAAGTTACTTTAACTTTTCAAAATGCTACGGTAAATTTTGAAAGTTTAAAATTAGTTTCAAGATGAATAGAATTAATGAGTGAATTAGAACTGGTACAGAATTGCAATAAATAATATTCAAAACCTTTTAATAAGCTTTGCAATGATTAAAATGAATGGATTTTTTTTTCTTTTTGCTATAAAACTGGAGCTCTTTTAAGTATAAATTGTGATAATGACTCAAGAATTTCCAGCATCAGGTTTTTCCATTACATCTCAGCCTCCACAGTTGATCTAAGGCTTAAAGAATAACATTCAAGCCTCACTTTCTAATGATGAGGTGTTTGACACAGAAAGCAATCCTAATAGAGGAGGCTGCCTGCCTGGTGATTGCTGCCAAGTAGAGCTGACAAAGAAACATTTTTCTACCCAGTCTCTTAACAAAACCTCCTCCTCAGACCTGGGACTATGAGTGATGAGCAGGGATCCTGTTGTGAGAAGCACTTGGCAGATCAGACCTGTGTTTGTAATTCTGACAGCATTTGTTATAAGTCTTGCTCTTAACAAACAAACAAACAAACAAAAAAAACCAAAACAAAACAAAAAAAGCACAAAAATATAGGACAAGATATTCAGTAATGCTGTGTGATAAAACACTAATAGAGTTAGCTCAGTTATAACAGTTATACCTCAGGTCTGGTTCAACACAGGAAAATCCTTCTCAGAAACGAGGTTTGGAAAATTTAAAACTTCTTTGCCCACAGCTCCTGCCAAGCCTTTTAACCTCACAGCCTTTCTGAGTTTTTCTGGGATATGTTTCCATCACTGCCCAGGAGGCTGCTGGTGTCCTGTGAGTGGTTCTTTAAAAGTCTTGCACCAAGTTATGCCCAAACAATTTCCTGTAAATTCATTATTCTCAATTTTGAGGAAAAATTCATCTTGGCATCAAAAAGCACTGTGGCACTAATGTTTTTTCTCCTGTTTGTTCAGCCATTCTCCCTGTGTGCCTTGGGGAAAAGCTTTGCTCACGGACATTCCCACTGGGACAGCTGCCCCAGTTCATCTGCAAACACAGCCCCCACCACGGCTGGTTGACACCAAAGACTCTTTCACTGTCCCTCTTGATATCCTTCATTCCTGCTTCTCCAGGAAGCCTCATTTACCCCAATATCACTGTACTGCACGTGGCCAGCTGGATTTTGCCCTGCTGTTGCCCTTCTGGCCTCTTGTGCCAGTTTTCCACTGCAGCTGCAGGGAAGCAGATGCCCCAGGCTGGCCCCAGCTTGGGCTGAGCCCTGCTCCCCTCCTGAGCTCATCCTTTCCCTGTGGCAGGAAGGTCAGGGCCCTGCTCTCTCCAAAGTGAGACCCGGTTTCTCTCTGGTTCCTCGGTTTCCAGCAGGGGAGTTTGACCTGCCAATAGCCTCCATCACCATCCCCCAAACCAGCAGCTTTCCCCTGAGGGTCACTGCTGCCCAGGGCACAGCATGGCCCCTCTCCCAGCCCTGCTGTCCCCGTGCTGCCTTTGCTCAGTGGGTGCCGCTGCCTGGCAGGGACCACAACTCCTGGCATCCCCCACACTCTAATGAGCTTCTCTGTGGTGCTGAGATTAATTTTCAAGATCCATCACATCTCCATGGTTGGTTTCTCCTGCTCTCTCCAGCAAGACAACACAGGCTCCTCCCCAAATCCTTCACTTTCTGCTTGATCAATCATTCTTCCATTATAGCAAAATACCATCTTCTTGCTTGGCTTCCAGCTCTGCTTCCCCTCCACAGATGTGAGGGTGCAGCCTGAACTGTGCTTTCTTTATTTCTTAGTTTTGCATGAGAGCCCATAATCCACTCAGAAGTAGTTTGTAATAATTCTGCATGGGAGAGGCTGCCCATAATAAATTGTGTTGTGTTAACTTCCAGGGTGCTCCTGTGCTGGCAGGCAGGCAGGGGAAGGACAGAGCCATCTTCCAGGTGTATTTATTTCCCCAGCCAGGACAGCTCGTAATCGCAGACAAACTGTTTGTCCTTGACTCCTGTCTCGGCAAAGGAAGACTGAACTTCCCGCGACACGATCCATATCACATCAGATTTGATATATTTCATAACAGCCTTTTATTCTCCTGTCTTTGTTCATTTATTTATCAATCTGACACTTTGCTAGATACGTTGCTGTCTTTCTTTTTATTCACCTGTCATTATCTCCTACTCACATGTTATAATACTCAACTTTTTTATGTATATTAAACACTAAAAGGCTCTTGGCCTGTGCCTTTTCACTGTGGATTTTCTCTGTTGCACTTAAATAGCAATAGAACGGATGCTTTGCAAATCCTTTCTGACTTTTAGTGATATAAATCGTTGCTGCTTGGAGCTTCCAGCCTGCCTTGAAGCACTGAAAGGCCCCTCTGCCACACGTGTCTGCACAGCCCAAGTCACCCCTGGGATGCTCCCCAGGCTTTTGGGACCAGGTCTATGGAGAGGGAACTCAGGAGCAGAGCACAAGAGCCCCATAAACACCCGGGCTCCGTAAATAAACATTTACCAGCTTTCCATGATCTAATCCGCTGTGTTAACCTGCGGTAAATCCCACGGGAGGGAGTCCAAGGGGTTTTCCCCACCACAAATCCCAGGAGTTCAGAGGTGGTGAAGGCGCTGCCGTGCCTGGTGTGGCTCGCTGGGCCTCAGGTGCAGAGCTCAGCTTAATCCTTTAGAAGGAAATTTGGCTCGCAACTTACAGCCAAATAAAATCATCCTCTGCTTTTCCTCAAGCATTTCACAAAAGCAGTTAGATTACTCCACCCTGAATTTTTACTACCATCAGAGAAACTACTAAAAATATTTAACTTGTTTGTTAAAATATTTAACGTGGTTTTGACAGTTCACCAGCTGTTTAAAAGTAGCTGAAAAGGATTGCAAAGGCTGTTGCTGAGTTTAATAAATATGTGTGTGTGTAATGTTTGTTATCTGAGAAGTACATTTAGATGTCTGCTTAGGTTAGTATCACATATGCTAGAACACATGTTCCTTTTCTGGTACACATCTATAATTGTGCCCATTTATCTTATTGCAGTTTAAAGTACCAACAGGATAAATAAAGGCACTGTCTGTTCTACTTTGAGAAAGAGAGAGACCAGGCTATTTAAGTCAGTGAGAAAATATAAAACTCTGCAGATAAAAACTTTCAAGGGTGGGGAAAATTACTTTTTAAAATAGCACAATCAAGGACATCTTTACTGTGGAAAGATTTTAGTCAGAAAGAAGCAATTCAAAAGCTTCTACAAAATGGATGTAGGCAGAGAACGGTGGCAGAAGCAGGGAGGCATTCTGCCTGTGTCCTTTTTTACAGTAATCTCTAGGCATTAATTTTCCATGTCTACTAAAATAAAATGCTCTTACAGATTTACTTTCCCATGGCATAGGATCCAAGCACAAGTAAGGGATGCTGGTGCTGCAGATGAGGGTGAGGAAGGGCTGGAGGAAGCACAGGTAGGGCTAAACCTGCAGGATGGCATTAACCACACTCAACCAACCCAGCAGGATAGTTCCCTCAAGCCAGAGCACAAGTGACATCCACACAACAATGCCAGCTGAGGATCCTCTGGCATGCCTACACAGATCAGGGCTGGGGACGCCCCTACACACAACCTCACTCAGGATCAGGAAAAACCTACCAGAACTGGGCCTTTCTCCACATTTGTGTGGCCCCTGTCAAACACGAGGCAGGAAGATTTGCTTGACCCAGTCCATAAACATCCTGAAGACAAACAGAACAAGGATGCAGGCTTGGATCTTTCAAAATAAATGTCCTTCTAGATATACCAGCCCCAGACTGAACTCTTACACCTGGTTCCTCTAACCACTCATGTGCTAGTCCAGACGTGGAAGCAAACAATCAGCTCCCACTAAAGCCAGAAATGACTGTCCCAACCCTTGACACCCAGCCACGATGTGCAGAGCGAGGAAATAAAACAGCTCAGGAATTCAGCACTTTGTGGCTTGGATTTGTGAAAGCAATGATAAATTTAAAAGGATTTAGGGAAACTCTAATTGCAGGAATCAGTCTTGAGAGACAGAGCGGGACTCACAGACTTCTTTGATGTTCAATTCATAAAAGTCCTCAAATTACAGAAGGAGAATCACTTTGCAGCTTGGAACAAACTGACAGTCCAGAAATACACTGAAAACTAGTCACTGAGCTCCAGTGAACTGCAAAGACAAACTGCCAGGGGCAAAATGAACATTAAAACCAAGATCACCAGACGCACATAAAATGTGTTTTGAAGGAGAAGCCAAAGAATTTTATAATATTTGTGACTGGACAAGAGAGCTCACCAACCAGCCTGGTGGTACTGGATTTTCCAGGGGTGATTTTTTTTTTGTGTCTCTTGTTTGTGCAGATAAGGCTGATGGAGGGAGCTTTGGTGGAACAACTGAGGCGACTGAGATCCCCCAGTTCTGGTGTAAACTATTTGAAATTAAACAGAAATGCCAGTGAAGGGGTTTAGGGTGCTGATTTTTCAACCTGAGGTGAACTGTGATGGTTGTTTTCAAACATCTCACCTAACCACAACTTAGGAGAGCAAAAGGGATTAAATGGACAGTGAAAATCTAGTAGCTGGATCTACTTAAGAATTGTAATGTCTCCATAATCCTTTCTTACCTAAACAGATCAAAAAAAGATCAAGTGCAACATGAAGGTTATTTTCACCACGCACAGAGGCAGCATCAGTCAATTCAAGAGCCATTCTGGAGCACTCTATGTGCTCTAAGAGCATCAAAGCCATTTTGTGTGGAATAAAACATGATCCTGCAGGAGCTTCTTGCAGCCTGAGTCATGCACCAAACCCAGATGACAATTCAAATAACACTGGGAAAAGTCATCCCAGAGAGGGGTTTGAATTCCTGGGTGTAGCAGGAGCTGGAAGCCCGAGGAATGCTTCTAAATCACCCACGTGTTATGGATCATCACAAACGCACCAGCCTTGCTGGAAATCTTGCAAATGACAAGAGGCACAAATGAGGACTCAATCCTGCAAAACAGAGAGTGGTGCCAGGACCACAGCTATTTAGATGCCTTGCCAGAACAAACCACCTTGTGAGAGCGAGCCCTTGGCTGCCAAGAGAAGAGCAGCTCCTGGAGATGCAGGGATGGGGGAGAGGCGGCTGCGCCGAAAGCGCTGCTGGAGGCTTCAGCTCCTTCCAAAACCAACAGGCGATGCTAAAAAGAGAGAAAGGCTTATCAAGCACATTATTTTTAGGAGAAAGAGAAAAGCTTCCAGTGCCTCCAGCTGTCTCCAAGGCTTTGGGGGGGATGCAGTGAGGCCAGGGTTTGCTCTGTGGGTCTGCAGGTGCCTGCCGGGGGTGGCACGTGCTGCTGGGGGGAGCAGAGGGGAAGGGGGAGGGAGGCGGGAAGAAGAAGGAAATTGTGCCATGTCCTTCTCCTATGCCAAAAAACGAAAAGAAACTATAAACCCCCTGTTTTCACAATATAAAAAGGTTGTGAAAATAGGACTCCAAGGGCTCTGCAAATGATTATGCTAATTAGATCCAGGGCTATTCAATAGCTCTGAAGTGATGCTCAGGAATTTTGAACTACAGTTTTTAGTGTGATTACAGATCATATTAAAATTCTATTAGTCTTCACCTAAGTTGCAAATAAGTAGGATGGAATAAGGGGTCCATACTTTCTTCAACCCAAACACTTTAAATGTAGCAGATATTTTAGAGTAAATATATCCCCATTTTTGAAAATAACAGAAGCTTTATTTATGTAATTACACAGAGTGCAACTACAAACTGTGAAATTTTCAAAGATTACTGGTTTTTCCACATGGGCGCAAGTTCGGAGTGTTGTTGTAAAACAGTATTTGTAATTGCTTTAGCCTTGCTATACAGTATAATTGAGACACTCAGTAGAGAAAACTTGGTAGCAAAATCTCTTTTTGTTTCTGCCTAGCAAATGATAAATTGTTAATGACCACCTGTTACAATGTTAATGAAAGTGAGATCTGTATGTAAATAAAGCAAATTTAATAACTTAACAAGGTGGATTAAAATTCCCAACCTGCTCCTTGCTAATCTAATGCCAAACACCAAATAGTTGCTATCTAAGCAGGAAACTAGTTAATGTATTCACCTCCATGTACTTTTCAAACTATAATTAATATTTTAAAAATTTATAAAACCAAAATCATAGGTTTGATTGTAACAAACAAAATATCTGCCTTTAATCTACTACAAAAGGTTGACGCAAATCCCCTTAAACGATACTAAAATGTAAACCACAAGGCAGCACTGAGGAATTGATTATGTTTAACTTCTTTTGCATTTGTCCTAATCACATTCCTTATAATTGTATTTAAAATTACTCCAAAACAGTTGATTGGTAATTCTGTAGCACAGAAGAAATATGGAATGAGAACACTGTTTCCTTGGAAGAAAAAAAAATCTTGTTATAAATAACTTTCAAGGTATGTCCTCTGGACATTGGGTGAATATTAACACTTGACAAATGGACATTTGTTGATTTAAACTAAAGTGAAAGTTATTGAAAGGGAAGAAGTGAGGCTCTTATTTCTTGGAGAAGAAACTCACTTCCAGGTGAGGCTCTTATTTCTTGGAGAAGAAACTCACTTCCAGGTGTTTTTTCTCTTCTCCAAGCCCCACACAGGGTTTTAGATCACTGCCTCTTGATTTACACCCCACCCCAATGGTTTGTGGGGTAGCTCTGGAGGGTTGGGGCTGTTGGTAGAGCCCCATTTTAAGCCCAGCCCTGCAGGTGTGGCTTCAGCAGGAGACCTGTGTTGGCAGGGACTTCTGGAGGTCCTTGACCCAGCCTCCTTCCCCAAGCAAGGTTAACTTCAAACCTAGACCAGGTTTCTCAAAATCCCAAGGGTGGGGACTCCACAGCCTCTCTGGAATGCTGTGTCAGGGCTGCACATGGGGAAATGTTGGATTTTGGGGGCTTTCTCCTTAAAACCAGAAGGAATTTCCCACTTACCAGTCACTCCCTGCCCTCCTATTAAGCATCTTAGTAGCTTCAGCAGGGAGACGGAGGGAGGGAAGGGGTGTCTTTCCCTTCCATTCCCCCATGGCCACACACCCAGTTTGATACCTGATATAACCTTGATACCTGAGTTCTTTCCTACCTTCCTACCACTTGTCTCCTCCGCTCCAATGCTTTCTCCCTGTTTTAGAAATGTGGCCTGAAACACAGAGAACAAGGGGTTTTGCCAACTTCCCAATGTAAGCCCACAATCAACCCATGATACAAAAGCTGAACAGAGCTTTCCTCCTCCACCCAGGAGGAATGACATCTGCATCTGCCTGAGCTCTCCTCCACTGGGCCTTCTCCTTCAGCTGCTCTGAATTTGGAGACCTAGACACAAACGTGGGCACTGCCAGTCCATGATCACTTGGGATGGGCCTGATCAGCATCATCCCACATCAAAGCAAACACTGTCCTTGTCCGTGGGGAAGTGAGCCCCAGAGGAGATTCCACAAATAACTATTTCTAAAAAAAAAAAAAATAAAAATATATAAATTAAATTTTGGAGACTATGCATGCATACTCTGTCCTTTAATTGGGAAGCACTTCACGGGTCTGCACTTAATCAAGATGGATACCTCATTAGGACATCTCCCAGGGAACCAGTTTAGCCTAACAACAGCAAATCGCATCACTGCTGCTTAATTGGGACAATTTTTGCAAAGTCTCCTCTTAATGGAGACATATTGGACCAGTGCCAGGAGTTAAGTGGTGTTAAATGAAATAGGTGCAAAACTCCAACTTCCTGTCTTTTTATATAAAGATTGTCAGCTAAGAATGTAAATAAATAAAGGCTAAATATTTAGGAGTAGGGACTTAGAGTTTCCTAGTTTTCTGGTTGCCTGGAGTACTGTAAAGAAGTGTGAGCTTCTTGGGTCCATACCTAACCCAACCTCCACTTCTATCCTCAATGAGCAGAAGTGTTTCTCCTGTTGTGCTTGGACAGCACAGACACCTCTGACTCCAGATATCTGGTGGAATATCCTGGGCTTGCTTACCATGAGCAAGGCAAATCATCACCCTCTACTTCAGCCTTCTGTAAAAGTGTCTGTAAAACCATAAGAGCAGGTCTTTAGAGGAGCCAATACCTTGACCCTGAAGCCCTGGAAACAGAAGCCAAGGTTCCCAGTGGAGCATCCTAGACATGCAATCACATACATTTCTATGTTCCTGCCATTCAAGGACCTTTGTGCCCTGACTTTGGGTCAGAAATATAAAATTTCCACCTAAATGGCACAGAGAATCTACAAAATGATACATTCATGCCCTCAGTGGGAAACCTGCCCTCATTTCCATGAAGTCAGGTCTCTCCCACTGACAGGATGTTGCACAATTTGCCTTGAACAGAGCAAGTGCACCCCACCATGGTGTGGTGGGAAGGCTGGTCAGGTGGGTGTGATCCTTGCTGGACACTCTGGGCATCCCTGGTTCTGGCAAGAGCCATGACAGAGGGTTCAATATCTGCTTACGTGTCCATTCCTGGGCCCTCTCCGAGGAGAGTCAGAGTCCTCTTTCCCTTGGGTTCCTTCCCTATACACAGAGAGTTGAAATCTTGTTCTCTTCCCCATTTTTCTTTGGAAGAGCAGCTGCTGGGGGAGCACAGTGCTGTTCAGTACAGGGTTAGCTTCTGGGCAAGGCTGCTGACAAATAAAGTAATCAAACTAATGGCAGGTACTTTCCCAAAATCACTCAGGGCAGTAGCAGCCACCAGCATGCTGGGAACAGACACCCAGAGCATCTCCCAGAACATAAAAAACAAGCTCCCTTCAAAATACCTCTCTCACGATGTCTTAGATCCCCTTAGATATTTCTGAGTGTTAACATTAACTGATGAGCCAGCCTGAGAGGCATCAAAGGAGGTTCTTTTTCTCCCTTGGTCATTAAGAGAAGCTGTTTTACAAGTAGCTGAGCAATTTGAAGGATATAAAAGGTGTGCAAAAATTGTCTCTTTAAGACATTGACTCAGTAACCTGTAAAAGATGTTAGTTAAATACATTTCCTTGGGACTCCTACAGTCTTTGACTGAAAGTGTTTTGTACATAAACAAACAACAACGCTCCTTCCATCCATTAAAACCCACCAGGCACTTTAATACATCACAGCGTAACCATTTAGCTCAGTCATTTTTCATTGTTTGACCTCACTTTTAATTAGAGACTAAATTATTAATGCCATTTGATAGGAGACAAACTACTTGGGAGTGCTGCTGTTCTCTAGGCCAGCTCTCAGGAACTACACACTCAGATTTTGTACATTTCAAATAAAACATAAGTGGCCAGAAGAAAAACAATTTACATTTACAGCTCCTACAAACACAGCATCCATCAAGAGTTTTGTGCTTAAAAAAAAATCTCATGTGGTGTTATCAGAAGACTTTTAAAAATCAGCAAGAAAATATAAAGTTCCCCCAGAGAGAAACTCCCTGGAGATTTTCCAAGAAGTTCACAAGCTCTGGAAAAGTAGTTGCCAGCTCCTGCAATCAAAACACCCAGGACTGTTTAAAGACGTTAGCAGTGTATTTTTCCCTGCACAGCTTTGATGTAGAGGTTCCTAAGGAGGGAAGATGAGCCCACAGAAAGAGGAAAGCTGGAGGTGATTTAAAGCCAGAGAGCGAGAGGGCACGGCTGCACACAGAGCCAGTGTCTGAGCCAGCTTAGCTGACACCAACAGGCCCTGAATTGTTCCCAAGTGGGTCAGGTCAGGGTGCAACTTGCCCCTCACCAGGGCATTTGATCCCTTGTAAGCTCTGGCCTGGGTTCCCCACTCCTGGCACTTTCTCTCTGAGGGCACAGAGAACTGTAAAAGCAGGTTTTCTGCCACCAGGGCAAACACCACATCCTGCTCGTGGAGAGGAAGACCCATTGTGAGGTCCTCCTTCAGGAAAATAACCAGGCTTGCAGTGGGTGTCGTGAAGGAGATGACAAATCTGGGATCCTTGGGAGAGCTGTAGGGACTGGGTTTGGCCTCCCTTGCTAACAAAGAGCCTGAGGCCAAGCCCTTTCCCTCCTATTAAAGCCAAGCCTGGGTGAGCCCTGTAAAAGACTTGGCACTGCTGGGTTGGATAAAGAGCATCAGTCCCACCTGTGGGTGTCTCCGGAACTCACCCCAGGGGTGTGTTTCGCCATTATCTCTTTTATTTGGGGTTTTTAGTGTTTCCCAGGACTGAAATGTCATCATCCCTCAGTGACAGCCCAGTGGACCTCAGTGACAAGGGCTGGGGACCTCACAGAGCAGCCACCCAGCCCTACACTGCCAGGAGATCCACATCTGCCCTTCTGAGGGCTTTGAGGAGCCAACAGCACAGAGCTGCCTGGAGCTGGCGAGGGGCTCACACCACAATAAGGTGTTAGGAAAACCATACCAAAACCTTTCAAAAACTGCAACTCTGGAAGCTAGATAAGGAACTGGGGACACATTGAGTGAACATTTTCTCCAGCAAGGTTCGTCGTCAGCAAGATCCCTTGCTGTGTTAGACAACTGTTCAGCTGTTTCCTGCACGACTGTGGTACTATCAAACAAGGATGTAAGTTTGCTGTGCTGCTGCTAACAGGCAAAGCCGTCAGCCCTTCCCTCACCCAGCTCCCTCTGTCACCTTCAGGCGCTCTGACTCAGACCCAAACCCTTCCTGGCTCTGTCCTGCTGCAGGTGGGTGGCAGGAGCCCTGTGCCCCTCACACACCCAGGGAGTGAGGCTCTCCTCAGCTGTCACACAGAGTTCTCTGTCTGTACCGAGGCACAAAGTGACAATAATGTCTCTGCTAATTTGGTGAAGCAGAAAATATGATCTCCACGTTGTTCTTTAAAAACAGAGCAAGAAATCAGGTTTTCAGCTGGACTGGCCTTTCTGCAAAGGATGATGTCTGCCAAGCCCATTTGTTTGGACTCAGCTTTCCCCCAGCAGAAATTTGAAGAGTCTTGTGTGCTGTTCCACTTAAGCCATGAGGTTTCAAGTTCTTTGCCATCCAAACTCAGGCTACAAAAATTCACTGTGTTAGATTTTAGCCTGCAATGCTCTCGCTGTCAAGTCAGAATGTGGTTTTATTTCTTAGACATGTGTCTTTTTCTGCTTTAGTAGACTTCAAGCAGTTATTTTCACTTACTCCTAAGACACAAAAAATTGCTGTTTCTTCTCCCCCTCTACCCTAAAAATGACATAATCTCCCCTGTATGTTTTCAGTGTAAAATAACCAAGTGCATATAAGGACTAATGGCCCTAAAGGAGCTGGCTAGATCTACTCACTCAATAATCCATGCTTTCAAAAGGCCTGATTTCACAGTTACAGAGAAACCCCTGAGCAGTTTTGCTGCGAGAGCGAGCACTCGTAGCATCTCCTCTTCTCTCGATATGCTTCAGCAGCTCCCTCTAATGTCAGTGGGGACCCCCGTGTACAGCTCCAAGAAAATTAGACAGCATCAGGCCACATCCTGCCCTCAGATGCACATCTACAGCTTCCAGTGGAGGTAATGAGACCATCACGGCATCCCAAGGGAGGGAAGCTGGTCAGGAGGATGAGGATGCTCCTGGGACCCAGCGCGTCCATCTCACCCTGAGCTCCATCTGCGGACAGGGTGATGCATCCATGCAAGATGCTGCTGCATGGGAGGGACCCCAGGGGTGGAAGCCCCTTGCTCCTCACTGACTCTGGTCCTTATGCCAGGAGGAAGAGCTGTAGGACAGAGGCTCAGAGCAAAAAGCATCCAGAGTCCTTGAACGAACCCCCCAGTCACATTCATTTCTAATCTGCCGATGCCCTATGTCCAGTAGTCAGTATTTTAAATTGTTATTAAATGTCTTTGGGGGGATTATAATTTGTATGCCTGATTATACAATGGATATACCTATCTATCTTGTGGTATCACAAATAGCCATACCGTAATGATGATTGAAATATATAATCCCCCCAAAGATGGTCAGAACAATTTAAACTTCCCTCTGCTTAATTAAGAGAGTTAGGGGATTAGGTACATGAATTAAATGGGGGGGAAGGTTTGGTTTATGTTTTTAAAACCCAGTGGAGTCACAGGGAACTGGTGAGGCAGAAGTTAGACTGCCTTGTCCATTCTTCTACTGTCTTGTCTCAGGCAGACCTGCCTTTCTGTCTGCCCAGCAGACACTGGGAAATTTCTGCCTTTGATGAGAATAGGAGAACTCTTCTCTTCCATTTTTCAACCTTCCAACATCTCCAGCATCTTCTCAGTGTCTCCTAGGGAAAACACCTCAGCATGCAGCCTAATTCCATCACAGGTCACATCCCTGTGACCACAGAGCGCTCATGGTTTGCATTGCTGAGATTCTCAGAACTCTACCTGGCTGTACCAACCCACTGTGTCCTGTTACCTCCAGCCCCTCTCCCAAGCACGGAGTGACAACAGTTCCATCACCTCTGAGTGACCGTGGGGGATGAGGTTTATTTGGGTGAGCTCCAAAGCCCTGTGCACAGAGGAGAAACGCTTCAGAAGAGGTTTAAAAAAAACAAGCCCACCTCTCCCAAGTTTCCCTTCCTTCAGGAGATCTCGGATTTGCCAATACTCTGCCAAGCAGAGGTGATCTGTTTGTCTTCTTCATGCTGACAATAAATCCAATCACACCTTGGATGGGTAAATGGAATCAATGGAGTCCCTGCAGCACCATCCTCCCCTCGGCTCGGCACCAGCCCCCCTCTCCCTCATCAGCCATGCTAACAGAGAAAACCGGGCAGATTTCACTCCCCGCATTTACCTGCTGATTACAGAGCCATCTTTGTCATTAGG
This sequence comes from Anomalospiza imberbis, assembly GCF_031753505.1. Lineage (NCBI taxonomy): Eukaryota > Metazoa > Chordata > Aves > Passeriformes > Viduidae > Anomalospiza > Anomalospiza imberbis. The sequence goes on along the minus strand of NC_089696.1, from coordinate 11,488,427 downwards.
GGTAAATTAATCAAGAGAGGTGAATGTTTTCGACAAGCTGCACTGTTTACTTCAAAAAAGCAGAAACAAAATTAGTGTGATACAGGGAGAGCCAGACACTTGCTGGGCAGAGCAAAGGAGCCCAATCCGTTGGGAAGCAAAATCACCGACTTGTTATTGCTGACTCTGAGCGCAGCCTGGGGACAGGGATCCCTAAGCAGTCAGAGAGCTCTGTGGGGTGCCAGGGAAGGACTCCCTGCACTCCTTCCCCCTGGTCCCTGCTGCCAAAACCCCCTGCCAAGGAAAACCAGGCCTACCATGCACCACATGCACAAGTACCAAGGCAGATTTGACAGCCTGATGCTCACCTCTCTCCATTGACAGATGTCAGGCTGGGATGTTCCCAGTTCCTATGCACACTTTAGTCACCCCTAGGAAGGGTCCTTCACTCGAGTCCTAGCCAATCTTCTAGCCTGGGAAAAAGGCACAGAGACTTTTGCAGCCATCCATAACTCTCTCGGTGGGTCTGACCAGGTGCAGCTGAACCATTGTCTAGTTAAGAGGAAAAGATCAACCCGGATTTAAGAGGCAGCAAGGCCACCATAACTCTTCCTTGAAGCACAGCCTGGCTGGATTTATGCTCTGCAGCGTGGCAGCAGGAAACAGATATAACTCGTAGTGATGGAGCTGCTCCTTCTGAGAGGGTGGGTCTCTTCCCAGCCCTTCACAGGAAAGTTTTGGGGCCACACCTGAACTTCGGGCAGGGTGTCCCAAGGTGTTGCACGTGGCTCCTGGTTCAGATCTGCAGGGCCCGTAGCAGGGAAGATATCTTTTTCCCCTTTCTTCTTCTTTTTCTTTTTGTCTTTGAAATCTCGTCAGTATATCAACACACTTGATAAGGGCAGTGTTGTAGTTACACTTCTTTAATTAAGTGAATAATTAAAAAGGAGTTGATCATCAATTAGTTAATTAAATAATTAATCCATTTTACTTTCATACCCTTTTTTGTTAATCACTGTGGCTTCGGTAATGAGCCTCCTATGGGTTGCTAGGCAACCGCCTCCTCGTTTAAACAATCAGCAGCTGCCGCCCGTCAGCCCGTGTGAAGGGATGCGCGGGGCCGGGGCCGCGACCCTTTTGGGGCCGCAGGTTCGAGCCCCGCCTCTGGCGCGACCCCCACCCCAGCCGCTGCCTCGGGAACCGGCGGGGAAAGCAGGAATTCCCCCAAAAGCCACCGGAAAACCAAGCTCCGTGGGTTCTGCTGGGGCCCGGGCCGCGGGGACGGACGAAGGCGCTATCGGGCAGCAGAGAAGAAGGCAGGGGATGTGGTGCCACTCCCGGCGGGCGCCGGCAGCGCTGGCACGGTTTCCCTCGTCCGCACCCGGTGCCTTCCTGAGGGGCACAGCCACCTCTCGCCCCTCAGCGACCCCCCCGTGCCTCAGTTTCTCCGGGAGAGCGATGCCCCTACGGTCCTTTCGTAGATGGTCCCTGTCCCGTAGGGGTCACCGGAGGGAGCCAGTGGTCCCCTGCGGCAGGCGGCAGCTCCCCTTCCCTCTGCTCTCCCTCCTTATTCTCCCGAGTTCCTTTTTTAATTTTATTTTTTCTCTTTTTACCTCTATCTTTTTTCCCTTTTTTTTCCCCTCCCTCCTCTGTTGCCAATTGTTTCTCTGCCCCGGGGCCAACCTGTAAATGAGATGTTACATCTGCACCGAACTAAGTAAACACTTTATAAATGAATAAATAAGTGAATAAATAACGAAATAGTAATATCTGAGCCGAGCAGAGCCAGGCGCGGCGGCTCGGCCGGGGAAAGCGGGTAGCTGGACCGCGGGGGCAAGGAGAGACCCCCGGCACCCAGAGCTCCAAACCGCTGCCAGGAGCCGCTTCCCGGGGGGATCCGAGCCGGCTTTCCCGGAGAGTCCCCCCTGGCAGCGCAGTGCCAGCGTCCTGTCCTTCCCCGCGCCCCCACTCCGGATCTGTCCCGGGAGGGGCCGGGGCTCGCAGCCCCTCCAGGGCTCCGTCCGCACCGCCCGGCCCGGGCTGAACTTTGTAATTATAATGGATAACGAGAACAAAGGCAAGAAGCACTCATTGAGTAACTGATATCAATTATGGAAGCAGGCTTTTGAGCCTGGAATAAATGATAGGGGAATTGGCCTGAGAGGGAGTGGGAACAGACATGTTATTATTTACGCCAGATTAAGAAAAGTATCCAATTTGCTGGTCATCTCCTTCCGCTGGGAATCGGCATCAATTTTATTATTGTTCCTCAGATTTTAATATTCTCTAAATGAATTAAGATCGAGCTAGGTAGTTAGTCAATAGTTTAATGCAATTAATTAACTTCCCATCGCTTGGTTATCTCTGCTCGGGCCCCTTTTCTCTGGCCGGCCCCACTGTTGGGCAGCAGTTTGGGGTAAATAAGGATGCAGGCTCGGCTTGGAGCCGGGCTCCGTGTGTCTGTGTGTGTGTGTGTCTCTGTGTGTTGACTCTTTGGTGTCTAGATTTTTTCCACTGTTCCGTGCATTGTACGACATAACTAGAACTGAAGCAGTACATTTCTTCAAACAATGCCTCCCCGATTCCATTTGTAATGGAATTGGAGGGAGAAAATGTAATTGTGTGTTAAACATGAGGCAGCCATACATGAAGATAAGCAGGGCTGAGTGACTGGATATGGAAATCCAGCGCGGGGACTAGATACTGGAGGTCTATTTTGGAGTTAAATGGCTCATAAAAATAGGAGGCTGGGGTTTATTTTTTTATTTATTTGCCCGAATATCTATAGGGCTGCGCATGTGGAGCTGCGTCTTGAGGGGGAAAGAGTGGGGGGCTGATAGTGGGGTGGCCGCTGCTTTGGGAGGGGGATAGGGAAAGGGAGAGCAGCCGGCCCGTGGGTCAGGGCTTCCTGCCGGGGGACCCCCTCTCTGGTGGGTATCCCTTGGAGCCAACCCCTCTTGGAGCAACTTCTACGGCCCAGGTCAGGACAAGTGAGATCGGGGCTTCCCTCACGGTCTGAGGGACCCCGCCGGAGCGGAGGGGCCGGGGGGCTGCGCACCGGAGCGCTCCGGGGACTCGCAGGGTGGGGGGCACACGGGAGCCCCGGGGGGCACACAGGGGTCCCGGGGGGCACACAGGGGTCCCGGCGGGGCACACAGGGGTCCCGGGGGGTACACAGGGATCCTGGCGATGCACACGGGGAGCGGGAGCCTCTCCCCGTACGGGAGGAGCCACCCCGAGGGCCCTGAGGACGCCGAGCCCAGTCCCCTCAGGGCGCTCCGTCCTGTCCCGCCCTCGGCCGGGCTGGCAGAGCCTTTCCAGGGGGGGCCGCTGGCCGAGGCCGCCCCTTCCCCGCCGGACATCTGGGAACGTCGTTAGGGCCGCTCCGCTCAGGAAGTTTTTCACACTTCACGTCTCATTAACCGCAGGTCTCGGATTCCTTGGGAAAGGGGGACAGGCGGGAGGGCGGCGGCGGCCGCTGGCCCGAGGAGGGGGGGACGCAAGCCATGGGAGAAGCTCGGGGGGCCCGGGGAACCTCGCACCCCCCGGTCCCCAGCGGGGCCGAGCTCCATCGCGCAGAGCCCCTGGGTGGCCACCCTGCCCCGGCCGTCGAGGTGACACCGGGAGGGATTTGGGGCAGGGAGGGAGCCAGACAGGGCAGGGGGGACCCCGGGAGTAGCTGCAGGCACCCCCCCGCACCGCCCCGACGGGGCCCAGCCCCCAGTGCGAGAGGACCTGGGCTCCCCTTCCCTCCTCCGCACCCCGCAGGGCCGCCCCGAGGGGCCGCAGCTGAAATCACAGTCCCTTCTCTTGCCGGGGGCTCGGCGGCCCTGCCTCTGTGGGATGCAGCCTTGTGGGGAGGGCGAGGACCTCCCCAGCATCTTAAATGTTTAAAAAGGGTTTGTTCTGTACTTACAGTGAGCGAAATTAAAAAGAAACAGTAAAATATTTGAAAATGAAGTGCATTATGTTTAATAAATATAAAATGAACAAAGGCTGCTATATTGCCAGCAATATCATTTCTTGCCCAGGGGCATTAATAAAGACTGAAAGGTTTGGAAAAAACAATATTTTCTATTAAAATTCTACGGTGCGTTTCAATATTAAAAGGATAGGTGATGAATTTTCAGTGTTACTCAGACGGGGTCAGCGACTAATTTCATTTCTTTCTGGTCAGCATTCTGTCGATAATTAATCAAAAGCAGAGTTTCTTAATGAAACACTTTTCATAAGGTGATAATTAGCAGGAAAGACGCAGAGTGCAGACAGTCACTGGTAGCTGTCTAATAACCAGAATGAAATCAGGGCTGGGTCCAGGGAGTTAAGCAAGAGCTAAAAAAAAAAAAAAAAAAAAAGAAAAGAAAAAAGAAAAAAAAAAGAAAATAAAAAGATAGAAGAGGAGGAAAAGGGATGGAGGAGCCGCCTTGTGCAAAGTCCCGGGAGAGGGTTGTGTTTTTCAGCCCACTGCTGATCGCTTTTAACACCCGAGCTGGTGTAATTTCGCCTCCCGTGCCCCGCGGGGCGCGGAGTGGGCGCGCAGCCCCACGACCCGGACCCACTTTGGGGGGCCCGAGGCGAAGATACCCCCACATATATACATATATCCTCCTCATCCTCACCCCACCTTCTGAGCTTCAAGGCAGAAATCAGCGCAGAGGACACGGTCCCCACCCGGGCCTTTCCCCGCCTCACCCCGCAAAAAACGCGTGGAAAGAGTAAATGAAGTTAATGAAGAAAATTAGCAGCGATTAGTGACAGCGCCGGGGTCCGGCAGAGCTGCTGCTCGGGCCAGGAAAGTGTATGGTAACAATTACAAAGATACCCTGCGCATAAACAAAAGAAATTAGCCCCTAGAATGATACTAAACAGTATAAAATTAACCGAAAGTTGTAATAAGCGAGGGATTAAAAAGGACCTGGCATTAATTCGTGGGTCTGAAGAGAGCCCAGCAGAAGGGGGAGAGAGGTGTGCTGAACCTTTAATTAATATTTGGCTGGAACATACCTTATTCATAACATTCATTGATGTAGTTACTCCACAAACAGACAGGGATAATTTGTTTAGATAGATAAAAATAACCTTCAGGTGAGATTTTAAATACAAAACCAATCTATCCCTTGCATCTAGTCTGGCACTTAAACGGCAAACCTTTCAATGGGCTTTTTTCTCATATTAATATATTTTTTTTAATCCGAACATGAATGACAAGTACTGCTTTCCTACGACGCCGGGTGTTTTATTATAAAATTCTCCTGAAATGCTGTAAACTTTCAGATAAAGCTGAGAGGCAGGAGGCTGTTGAGTAGATGAGATTATTGATAGTTATTGAAAGTATCCAAATAGGATTTAGAAATCGGGCTCCTGCGCCTTTAATAGAATTCCAGATAATCTTTTATCACAACAAGACACCCATAGAATTATTTAAACAGATTGGACTATTCCAGCAGCAAATTTCAATTATTCTAATGCTTTAATAAATGTGTTGTGTGTGTATTAAATTCAAGCTTCTTAATCCAAATTTTACGATTTAACTGCTCTGATTTTTCATTACAGCTACACCCACATACAGCAATTTGCTTTTTTTTTTTTTTTTTGGGGTCTTTTTTCCCCCTTTATCCTAGAGAAACTGATGCCTAAACGAATCGGGCCCTCAAATAAAATACAAAATAAAAACTGTCTTAAAAGTGAGTTCCATACTCCCCAAACAAGAGAAATAAATAGAAGGCTCTGCAAGCCCCTGTGAGGAGTATGGGAGAGAAAAGCTCAGGTAGAGGAGATGATGGGAAGAAGGAAAAAGAAAGAAAAAAAAAAAAAAAAGGAAAAAGAGAGAAAAATCAAAACTCAGGAAAATTAAGAGCAGAGGATTGAATTGATGGGATCTGGGGGCTTTGTGGCTGGAACCTTTTGTTTCAATATTTATTTCCTCAGAGGTTAATACCTTTTTTTTT